>NC_087449.1:15252500-16502500 GCF_036321535.1 Camelus dromedarius | reverse complement strand
ATATTTAAAATCTGCTTGTTTCTACTAATGAAAGCTTTTGCCAAGGGGATGTTTTATTCCAATCAGTGTTTTTCGTTCTTGAATTAAAGCAGTCTTCTATACCTTCAACATTCATGCCCTGCACCCTTTGGAACTGGAAGTCACTCTCTAATTTCAGGGACCTTACCATACAGCAAACTAATATTACACTTCTCCAATTGCCTTTGTTTATAGGCTTTAGCACTTTCTTCTGATATGGATACCTCCATTCAGTCTACTGCATAACACTGGCTCCCTTCTCTGAATTCCCTGGGAAAATCTTTTTTCTGTTTGCTTAGTGCTAAATCCGTCAATGGACCTCTTGCTTTTCCTTAAGCTACTTTTTTTCTGTGTATGTTTCCCTTTAAATCTAAAAATCAAACAGTGACTGGAATAGAGTAGTTGCACAATACTTGTTAAAGTAAAAAAGATCGACGTTCCTAAGTGATGCAGGAAGAGTCATTTCCTAACTAAGTCTGAGCCAAAGGCAGCTTTCCCTTTGAGCAAACACAACATGAGTCTCCTCTGCAAAACCATTTAACACCCTCCTGTCTCCAACACAGCCACGTATTTTAGCATTTAACCTCTTAAATTTTGCAGAAAAGAAATTTCCCTATATTTTCTTTCAATTAAAAAAAAATGAGGGCTCTCTGAAGTATATGTCAAAGCATCTTTGGTTCAATGAGATGATTTTTCTTGTCATCTAATAATGGAACTTTGCTAAATATTAGAATTTGATCATTTGACATCATAGTACTAATTGATACTAATGATTTTATTAATCTAGCAAACATTTATTTTACATGTATGGGGTGTTTTACAATCTTTATCTCATTGACCATGAGCTACAACCTCATGCTTGTTTAACAGATATCCATCAATCACCAATCACTGTGCTTGTTTCTCAGAATAATATGTTTTGCATCATTCAGAAGTTTGAATCTAGTAATGGGACATTCAAGGAATGGGACAATTGCACTATCGTGTAATTAGCACAATAATTGGGATAAATGATAGCTTTGGGGAAACACAAAAAGTTTTATCTAGCCCATCCTGGGTGAGGGAGGAGAGGGGAATAGCTTTCTTAAAGAGCAGCTCATGACCCATCACCTTAGATATTACTTATTATTTTGCTCGATAGCTAGGTGACTGATGTGAAGGTGGAATTAGGGTGGTGGAGATAGAAAAGGTCATTCTAGAGAGAGAATGTCAAAGATAAGCAAAGCAGGGAACTAGGTAACAGGCTTTAATCAGGACTGAGGTAAGGAGAGGAGCCCAGTGTGAATTGTGATTTGTCCAGAGATGACTGGGCATTTTAAAAGAATGATGAAGAAGCAGGATAGGTCATGAGGGGGGCTCAGGAGATTCAGAGAAGTGAAAAATTAGAAAAATTGGTAGAGGAGTTTGTCCCTGTGAAACCCATCTGGATTTGCTAACTGGTGCTCATGGAAGTTAGGCTCCTGTCCACCCACAGAGGCTGAGAGACAGGGGCCCTGTCTTAGGCGTGGGCTGGAAAAAAACAATAAATTCTTTTGGCAGCCTTGAGTTTTCTCAGGTAGGCACTTTAAGAAGGGCTAGGGTCATCATAGAAACACAGGCTTGAGCTGTTTTAAACTGTGTTAGTGTTTTGATCAAGTCTTTACAGGCCAAGGTTGAGAACTAATGAGGAAGACGTCTCAGAGAAGCCTGGCTGGAGTTTGGTTAAGAAGAAAATCTTTAGCAAGAATCTTGCATATATAACAACAGAAAAAAGTAGGCTGTTTTAAACATTGAAAGTAGTTTTATTATATATGATGTACTGGTTATGATGCAGGACCGAATTAAGAAATCTTAAGATTTAACACACACACCGCAGGTTTATCACTCACATACACCAAGTCAGCTGTGTATCCCATGGCGCTTGGTGGCAACTTCTTTCCGAGTGGTGACTCAGAGATGTCACACTCTGCCTTATCAACAGGAGCGTCCAGGCTGTTGCATCAGGAAAAGAGAACAGGAGGATGATGCAGGGCATTTCCAGTCCCTAAAACCAGAAGTCACCTTCATCACTTCTGTTGACAGTTTTTTTAGCCAGAACTAACCACATGGTAAATAAGAGAAATCTAGTTTTTTTAAACTAGATTACACAGAAAATGGGTATTAAATAGATAAGAACTAGTATGCTTTTTCAAAAGTGAAAAGCAAATTACACATATAAGTCTTGGAAAAGGAATAAACCAAAAATAGATCTGAGTATGTCCATGGCGGAAGTTTACAGAACTTCTCCTTACAGCATCAGCATCAGTTTGACTCATCTATTAGACATTTCAGTGTCTCCTCTTTCAAGTTTCATGTTCCCGGGAGACAGAATTCAGTTGCCTTTGATCAGGTCAGTTGTCTGCTCCTAAATCTCCCACCTATAGCCAAAGAGACACTGGCAATATGGCCAGATATTGCTACAAGACTCACCTTCTTTGTACAGAGAACATTTTGAGGGGGCAAAAATCATTTCAACAACTAAGCACTGCAAAACATCTATTCAAAATGTAGGGATATTTTTGGTTGAAACAAGGCATGAGTAGCAGGATATTCCATAATGTAACAATTTATATCAGATCAATAAACTAAAGCATCAACTGGCAGCTCATACTTGAGCAAACGACCACCCTTTTTTAGCCGCATGATAGTTGCCCTTCTCTTCAGAAAGGAATGAGCAGACTGGAACCATCAAAGATTCCAAGTTTGTAACCACTGAATGTAACATATAAAAATTCAGGTGTAACACAGAAAATGCAGTAATGCTGAAGCAGTGTCTATCTCTTTCCCGTCATCACAGAATAGAAAAGCCACCTAGAAATGAAAGACAGTGGGGAGTAAGTTCCGCTGTAACCTTTCCATCACAAATCTTCTAATCAAGGACAGAATGTGAATGTGGGGCGGGGACAGAGGTGTGATGCAGCTGGCAAAGTTCTCCGAGTTGACTTGGGAGGGTTGGGAATAAACAGACCTGCATCTTGTTCAGAAGAAAGGTAGCCACACAAATGCTCTCCGAGGAAACGGGAGAATCAGTGAAAGTGGCCTTGAGATATATTTCAGCAGGAGAAGGCCAAACATATGGCAAAAGAGGGGGTTTAAAAGTTTGAAATAATACTCCTGAATCTCTAACGAGGTGCTTCAGGGAGAAAAAATCCCCGCATGCCTGGGCAGGAAACAGACAATGTGACTGAGAGCAGGCCCTGCCTGTCTCATGAGGTGGAGCACAGTGGGGCACGGAGCGTTGCCCAAGGACAAGACGGGGAACCTGTAGAAGCTGATAGGAGGGTGGTCACAAGCAGGCATCAAATAGGAGATGCAACAGGACATCAGGGGATTAGCTCCAGCAAAAGCCACGATAGAACTGAATCAACAGGAAAATACTGCAAAGCCTGGCTGGAGCAATCACCTCAGAGTTTCTGTGCCAAAACAGAGATATATTTTTATCAGCATAAGCACAGACCCATCGCTTCCCTCTGCAAGGGTGTGAGTTAAACTTCCCCTGAATCGAGACATAATCCCAATACGTGGGGCTAGTGGACCAGCTCCTTGAACTAACTAAATGTTAAATTGAAGTGACTGCTAAATCACTGGAATTGAGCTAATTTGGCTGAAAGCATCCAGATTAAAGTTTTAGTGTCGGACAGACTGGAGATCAGTCAGACATTTAAATCAGTGCTAGAAATAAAGAACTTATGGAAACTTGTAATACTATTCCTTTTTACATATTTTTCAAATTTGCACTAAAAAGCAGAAGTGATAGTGAATATGTTGAATTTTAAAAGGCACGATATAAAGACGCCTTGAGAAGTAAGATTAATAGCTCATTATAACAAAAAGTAGGTAGAAGGAAATATATGTAAAGTTCTGGACTGGAACCCTAAAATGACCTTTGTTAGTGCAGAAAGTAGGTTTGTATATGGAAGATGGATATAGATGATAGTTGGCAGAAGGCTTAAAATTCATGTGACCGGAAATGATCATATTAGCAGATTATAGCAAGAGCATATATATATATATATATGATGTGGAATAAGAGAGGTGATTATTATTCACTACGCTATGCTAATTAAATTAAACCCAAAGTATTTTATTCAGCCAGTGGCTCATATTTAACAATTCAGGGGATAGAGGAGTTACAGACAAATTGAGAATTATTAATTACTTGTGCTAATTACTTATTCTGATTCATTCGTATACACCCATATACATATACAATTCATAAAGAATCCATAAAGGCGGTGCAGATACATAGCAGAAATTAGCCCATTATGAGCACTCAGAGTTTGGTAGCACTGGTAGTAGATAAATCTGGTGTGGCTTTTGTAGATAAAGCTGAAAAATTATTTACAAAACTTAGAGGAATTTGGAAAGTCATCAGAAAAAGTTAAAGCCAGTTATCAGGTCAGATTTGGGTTTTTACAGCCCTAACACTTGAAGCAGTGTAGAAGACATACAGATGGTTCCCAACTTACAGTGGTTCAACTTAGATATCGACCTTACAATGATGCAAAAACAGCGTCACTTTGAACTTTGACCTTTTCCCAGGCTAGAGATGATGTGGCAAGATACTCTCTGGTGATGGTGGCAGGGGGCTGCAGCGCCCAGTCAGCCACTGATTGTGAGAATAAACAACTGACACACTGACAACCGTTCTGCACCTGCACAACCATTGTGTTTTTCACTTTCAGTACAGCAGTGAATAAATTATGAGAGATATTCAACACTTTATTATAAAATAGGCTTTGTGTTAGTTGATTTTGCCCAACTGTAGGCTAATTAAGTGCTCTGAGCTAGGCTAAGCCATGAGTTCAGTAAGTTAGATGTATTAAATGCATTTTAGACTTATGATAGTTTCAACTTACAGTGGGTTTATCAGAACAAAGCCCCATCTAAGTCAAGGAAGATCTATATTAGGGTAAGGGAGGGTGATCAGAAAACAAAAGTCTTGTACGGTCCCCATTGGGAAACAGGAATGGCAAGATTAAGATATTGGTTAACCTTGGTCTGTCCCTATTCAGACAAGATAAAATTTCAAGGACAAATACTAAAATTAGATATAAAATGCTTCATTTCTATACAAGTATGGGGAGGATATAAAGAAAAATATCATCAAGAACAAAACTCAATCAATAAATAAAAGAAAAATGAGGGCAAAAAGAAGGTTAGGAAAAATTTGATGATAAAGACATAAAGCAAGGTGATTTTTTAAAAGCTCAAATATATCCTCATGAAAATAAATGTTAACGTACTGTCTTAGTCCTTTTGGTATTATAACAAAATACCACAAACCAGTAGCTTATAAATAACAGAACTCTATTTCTTACAGATCTGGAGGCTGGAAATCTTAGATCTGGGTGCCAGCATGGTCAAGCAATGGCCCCCTTCCAGGTGCAGACTTCTCATTGTAGCCTCACATATCAGAAGGGTCTGAAGGGCTCTGTGGGGTCTCCTATGAGAGCACTAATCCCATTCATGAAGGCTCCACCCTCACAGCCTAATCATTTCCCAAAGGCCTTACCATGAAATACCATTACACTAGGCATTAAAATTTCAAAATACAAATTTTGGAAAGATACAAACATTCAAACAATAGCATGTACTAAATTCATCATTAAAAGGAAAAAAAGATAGTTTGAAATGAAAAAAAAAACATAGCCTTAAGAATTACACTGTTTACAGGAGAAATATCTATAATATACAAACATTGAAAGGTTAAAATAAAAACATTTGAAAAGATAAATCTGGTATATAGTCAACAAAATAAAGTAATAATAGCTATATTAATATCACTTTAAACTGAAAAAAATGTCTTTAGAAATAGATATGGACACTAATTAGAAAGTTTCAATTATTCAGCTAAATATAATAATTCTGCACTTAAGTTAATACTATAGTCTTAAGATATGTAAGGGAAAAATGGACAGGGTGTAAAGACAAAATTATACACTAATAGAATTCAACATATCTCTCAATTTACCAATACAGTAGAAAAACCATAGCAAATATATAGAATATTTTACTAGCATAATTAGCATATGATATACGGGACAGGAAAACAAGCTGCGTACAACAATTTGAAAAAAAAATGTTGTTTTTAAACTCATGTGAAATAATTACAAAATTTAACCATACACAAAATCTTAAAGCAAGTCTCAGCAAATTTCAAAGATTCAGTATCATAAATCTAACATTTCCAGATCGTAGTAGAATTTTTATTTGATTCAAATATAAGAGATGGTATAAAAAGCACCATATATTTACATATAATTCATAAGTCAAAAAATTATTAAAAGTGAAATTTTAAGTATACTGAGAATTGGTCAGTAATGAAATAACTAAACATCAAATTTGCAAGATACAATGCAATTTTCAGTGTTAATTTCTATATTAGAAAATAAGAAATCTTAAAAATTAAAAAGATAGATATCCAACTTAGGAAATGCGGGGAATAAATCATGTACTCAACTAAATTATGAGTGATAAAACAGAAATTAATAAGATTAGGAAACAAGAGGATACACTTGATTTAGTGAGAAGACTACATTAATCCTATCCTTCCAAGTTGGATTGGAGATCACAACATGGATTAGTTATCTCTTATTCATCTCATTATTGAGGGAAAGATTCCTGATCTAGGATATGGGGATGGCTAAATACACAACACGACACGGTACAGATGATATTGACTAGAAATGTATTACTCATATGTGCTCATAGTTTAGGGGAGGAGGACACTGCACAGCACAGAGGGTTATATGGGTTTGCACTAAGGAACAGAGAAAACTTTTTGGTATTGAGAGTGGTATAGTCTCTGGTTCTTAGAAAAGGAAGAAAGTGTCTTGTTTGGATAATTCTCTATGCTATTAGGGAAATGAAAGTCACTACCCCCAAGATAAGCAAGAAGCATCAGGTCTGTTCATTTTGACAAGAAACATGTGGCTGAGAGCTATTACTCATTGGAGCAGAGTCAGGAGATGAATTTGTAGTTAGTCTGTTTAAGTCCCTCTCAAGTTTACCAGATGCCAAAGCAGCACATACTATGGAATCTTAAGTTTATGCTTTACACTGCAGGTCAGTGCAAAAAAGATAAGTGAATAAATATGTATGTAACAATAAAATGTTTAGAAATAGTAAAAAAGTTATTATTTGTAGATAAAGTGTTACCTACATAAATATTTAAATATAAATTACAACAGTATTAGAATTTAGAATGCATAAATTATTCAATTTTCCGGATATCAAATTATTATAAAAATAAATAACATTAAATCAATTTGAAGATACTATTGTAATTTTGTTTAATTTTACAGTAGATGTGAAATCAGTAAATAAATAACAAATAAAAAATCAGGAGAAATCTAAGATAATCAAGACATTTGTAGAAATAATTACAAAAGTTTTTGATGGAGTGACAGAAAGATGCATTAGGTCAACCATCAGTTTTTTTTTAACTTCCTTTTAAGTGTGCACTATTATATTGCATCAATAAAAAAGCTGAAAAGCATGTTTCTCACATTCCTTTGTATTTTAGGTCCCAGAAGAGATTTAAATTGTGCCAATCAAGTGTACCCAACTGAACTTGAACTAGAATTTGGAACCAAGTTACACTGGGAATTTGGCAATGTCCAAGGCATTTATTTTAGCTTTGGCATTTTCTGTTAGACTCAGTGTGGTCCTGGAGCCAAAAATTCTAGAAGCAACTTTCTGATTTCTAAATGGCAGGGAAGCTGGTGTTCTCCTGAAGCCAGCATTTGTGGCAGTGCCTTCCTGGTCTAGGCAAAATGGTTTATGTGAAGTGATCATAGAGCCAGCGGCTGGGACTGTTGACTTCTTTTGGGCCAAATTTCTGATTATGGCAAGAGTAGAACTTCATTGGCAGGTCAGCATATAATTTTGTCCAAGGAGTAATTCCTGGAGATCTAGCCTAAATTGCTCTGCCACCCCTTCCCATCATTTGTATGCAATTAAATCATGTTCTGCTTAAAATAGTTTGAAGGTTTCCTGATAACTGCAACTTTACTGTAAAAAAACAAAGACACAATAAAGATCTAAATAAAGTCAGTGATACACTCTCATAGAAAATTTTCATTATAAAGATATTGGTACATCTTAAACTAATTGATAAATTCTCAGATCTTCCCCTGGAATTTTATTCTGATTCTAAGATTTGTATAGAAGAGTTACAAAATATCAAGATAACCTAAAAGTTTTGTAGTGAAAAATATTGTGTTGCCATAGGGAAAGATAAATAAACCAAAGTAACAGTAAATCAAAAACCTAGGTGCTCAGAAATGGGTTCTTATTTATACTTATTAAATCAACAAAGATTTAATTATTATTTAATGTAAGTTAGAAACTGTTCTTTAAGCTGTGAATACAGTAGAAGGCAAAAGAGAAAAAAAGATGTGTCCTTGTTTAGAGTGGGGAATAACAGAGTACACTTTCTAAATAATGAGGCAATAAATTTGAGAAAAGAGAAATTGGATTTCTAGCTAGTACTATACATGTAATAACTAATACCATTTAAATTTTTTACAAGGAGACACACAAGAAAAACAAACAAACAAACACCCATTAAAAAAGGTTTAATGTTTTAGCTCTGACATAGAAAGAGCTGGGAAGCCATTACTGTTCTCCTACCAATAAGAAAAATGTGCAGAAACTGAAAATCAATGACTTTGTTGGACTCATGAGAGAACTGAAGTCACAGAGAAAATGGCCACACCAAAATTTGAAGAAACACACATATTAAGAGAGATACAGCAACCAAGGTCTACTTACCTAGAACAGAAACTGCTGGAGTCATAAACTGATAAAAACTCTTAGATGGTAAATTGATGAACAGGCTGAGTATGGATTAAAGTGAAAATGGTACAGTCATGGGGGAAACAGTTGCCCTCATACATTCATGTGCTGATCCTGAGGAGCTGAGAAAGATGCTTTCATGGCTCCGGTGAGGGACTGGAAAGAGTAGCCATTCTTAAATATGTCCTGAGACATCTGTTTAAAAAGAACATTCTCCAGGGGAAGGTCTTGCCTAAGCACAATTCTGAAATGTAAGCCCAGCCCCTTTAACGTTCCTGTATCTCATAGGAGAAAACAAAAACATAGCCAAGAGGGGTAAGGGCTTCAAGGAAACTGATTGAAAACAATGCAACAAAGATACAGAAGAGGAGGCTGGAGGATTAAAGTTAATTATTGAAGAAACATTCACCACAAAGACCACTGAAAAAATGAGATATAATTGGAAGAATGTTCCCCTTCCACCACACCTTACCTTACACCAGCAAGGTTCTAGATCAATAACTGTACTAAAGCTGAAAGTATAGAAAGACACAGACTCTGAGGAGGAGTACTTAGGCAAGCTCAAAAATCAGGAGGGGAGACAAAAACAAGGACACTCTAGAGGAATTTGAAGCCTCTGGTAACTATGGCTACAGCAAATAGCAACCAGAGCCTAAACTCTAACCAGAAAAACATATATCCTCACACTAAATGCCTTTTTACTTAAGTTTATATAATCTGATACACCATGTATAGGTGGTGTACATCTGATACACCATGTATATTCCAAAAACTATAAAGCATGTTTAAAGGGGAAGAAAAAAGAAACTCCAGTGAAACAAAGCCATCATCAGAACCATAATGCAAATGCTGAAATTATAAGACAGGGAAATTAAAATAACTATAATTAATATATTAAAGATTCTAATGGAAAAAGTGGATTTGCAAGAACAGATCATTAATTTATACAGAAAAATGGAAACTTTAAGGAAAAATCAAGAAGAAATGTTATAAATAAAAATCACAGTAAATAAAATGCTTTTTGTGTGTTTTATCAGTGGATTTGAAACAGCTGATCATAGAATTCCATAACTTGAAAGTAGGTCAATAGAAAATTCTGAAATTGAAAGACAAAAAAGGAAGAAGCAAACAAAATAGAATTTTCAATTATCTATGGGATAATATCAAAATGGGTAGCATATGAATAATAGAAATAGCAGAAATAAAAGAAATAGAGAATAAAGCAAAAGATATGTCTGTAATAATAATGTTTAAGAGCTTTTCAAAATTTATGATAGATTAAAAAACTATATATCTAGTAAACTAGGAGAACATTAAGAAGATAAAATGACCCCCCCAAACCCTATAAAACATGCAATACATATTACATTTAAATTGCAGAAAACCAAAAATAAAAAGAAACATATTGAAAGTCAAAAGGGAAAAAAAATGAAAATTCAACACATCGGTCTAGGTCTACATACTATTAGAATTAATAGTCAATTTAGCAGGGTGATTTGTTTAAGGTAAACATAAAGACTGTATACTTATACACTTGGAAAAATTAATAAAAATAAAATTTAAATATATATTTTCTGTATTTAAATAACTATTTTCTATATGCTATAGAATAAACAAAATATGAATAAACCAAAAATGTTCAAGGTCTCTACACGGAAAATTATTTAACATTATTGAGAGAAAGAAAGAAGAGCTGAATAAAATAAAAAGACTCAATATTACAAGGGTCGCCAATGAGTCCAATATTATTTTAATTAATACAGTTTCTTATACTGTGAAAATCACTCTTCTACATGTTTTACAGAAATTGACTTATTTTGTTATGCAAAATATGTACCAACCCAATGGCATGGGTCTTCTTGTTATTGTGAGAAAAGCTGGGCACAGAGATTTTAAAAAATCTTGTCTATCACAAAGAACTAAATATATGTTTTACAATACAATTTTATTTGAAATATATATATATTTATATTTCATGAAAGTCCCTCTCACTTACTCTTTAAAGCCTGCTTCGGTCAACTATCTATACACCCATCTCTCCATATGGCTGCCCTACCACCTGTGCTGGCAGATTTAAACAGGAGCTACCCTAGAGGTAGGTAGGGTTTCTCAACCTGGGTTCTCCTTAATGAGTTTGACTTTCAGATCAGAACTTACGAGTTTCATGAAAATTTGTTCAACAGTATGGTTGTGCACTCAGAAGTGAGTCTTGTTCCAGCAATGAGACTCATTTTGAATATTATTACCATGTTGTCAGAGCAAGTCAATGAAAAGCCATTAATATTACTAGGTTGTTGGGATGGACTTTTAGAGGTCCATAAAGAATTTCTGAGACATCCCTGACAATTCCTGGCAGTATGTGTTCTTGTTCCATTTTTATCAGTTGAAACTGAGGAATGATCTCTCATAAGATGTAAGTACGGATAACAAAGTTATGACGCATCAGAAATATAATAGACATATAATGAGGATATGATCTATATTTGTGCTCAATAAAAATGGTTTAAGACAAGTGGAACTGACTTATAAACTCAGCTTATAAAATAAAAATTACTTTGTTCCTGAACTGTTTTGTCTGTGGCCGGCAACTAAATAGATCACCAAAAGCTATTTGTGCCATAATATTTGATGCAGTGATTATTTGATAATATTTGATTCAGTAAATTCTGAGGTGTCAAAATGAGTATTGAGATTATGAAAAGGAAAACTGTTAAACAGAATATAAGGTTAAAACTACCACTCCATCTTTCTTGGGACACATCTTTTCAGTTTAGTACATAATTAAGTAAATGAATACTATGTGTCATTGTTAATGAATACTATGTGTCATTGTTTAGTTCAACTGAAAAACACACAAAAAAGTGAAATCCATAAAAAAAAGATCACAGATGTTTATGTTAAATTACTAAGAAGTTCCTTTCCATTACTTTCTCTTTAAGACTTTCATCTAACATTCATTTTGTGGTAATAGTTGCAAACTTGAGGAGCATACTAAGTAGTAAGGTAGGTATACTGTTGTAATTATAAAGTCTGCCTCATTTTTTCTATTACTACTAATTATTATTTTCAGAAAATGCAAAAAGACTAAAAAGTACCATATGACATCAAACAATGAGAAACCTTGGATTTGAAAGTTTCATGATGAAGCGGACAAAAAACCCCCCACCATTTCCCAAGTGCTTGGTATTTTATTTTTTTGTGGAAAGCATTAGCCTTAATAGAAAACTTCTTCATTGATTTATCTTTATTGCAATGCACAAAACGATTACCTGTAATAAAAGAGAGAAAAAATGTTTTCCATCAAATTAAAGAAGACTGTATTTAACTATTTAAATTGATTGTATACTTTAGTGATTTTTTATTCCGGTAACAGTATTGATTGCTAGACAATTTAAAAACTGTTTCATTATTTCACAGGCTATTTCTGTTGCTCGCATTTTGTGGAGATTCCATGGAGATTAAGCGGAAATTGAGAAAAATTACAATTGTCATTTCTTAAAAAAAATAACTTTCCAAGCATTACAGATTTGATTACAGTTTAACCTGTGTGGCAATTAATTACACAGGTCTAGGGTCAGGCCACATTGGAACAAATTTAACTACTCTTAAAATATTTTTGATCTGAGACAGATTTCTTAACCTCAGTTTCTTCACAGACAATCTGACAACAGTGATAAATACCAAATCATACTTCTAAGGGTTTTGTTTGTTTGTTTTAGTTTGTATTTTATTGAATCCTTTGTAGACTAGAATACAGATGATGTGCTTAACACTGTGCATGGCAGTTAATAAGCATGTAATACATGTGAGCTAGCATTTAAAAGGACTTACGAAGGCAAAGTAGGTTTGGGAGTATATGTTTCCTGGGGCTGCCATAACAAAATACCACAAACTAGGTGGCGAAAACAACAGAAATGTATTATCTCATGAAGTTCTGGAAGCTAGAAATCAAAAATCAAAATGTTGTCAGTGCAAGGATCCCATGATCCCTCTGAAGTCTGTCGGAGAGAATCATTTTGCCTCTTCCTAGCATCCTTTTGCATTCCTTGCCTCGCAGCTTCAGCCCGTCAGTCTCTGTCACCATCGTGGTTTCATATGCTCCTCTTGTGTGTCTGTGTCTCTGTGTCTCTCTTCCTCTTCTTATAAGAACACTAGTTATATGGGATTAAGGCTTTATCCTACCCCAGTATCATCTTATTTTAATTAGCTAAATCTACAATGACTTTATTTCCAAATAGGTCACATTCTGAGGTACTGCATTTAGGATTTCAACATATCTTTTGGGGAACACAGTTCAGCCCTTATCATGGGCCATTTTTAGCTCTCACATCAGTTAAAGGAGATCTTGAAGGCAAATAACAGGATATTTAGGATCAATTTATAGGAATAAACTAAAGATCTTAATGAAACTATGACAATGGAATATTCATTTAATGTCTAAGGATATCTTATTAGTAAACTGACACTTAGAACTGGGTTTCCTGACTATGTGGGCTCCAGTCAACAGTGATAAATGGAATAGGCAGATAAATGTCATCCCACTCCATGTTTAGTTGAATTCTGTTTTTTTTCTGTCATTTTTTTTATTCATTATGTTTCTCAGGCTAATGCAATTTTAGCTGATTTTAAAGTAGACTTTTGAACTTCAAAGCCTTTTGCAAATTATTTATTGTGCTTTAGAATACATCACTAAATTTAAAAAAAAGAGATTCTAGTTTCCTTACCTATAAAATGAAGAGAATTATCATATATGACCATTTCATAGACCTAAGAAGGTCCAATAAGGTCACATATAAGAAAAATCAGTTAATAGCAAGTGTTTAAGGATGTTTGAATAATGAATATATTGGATATTTGCATATGATATTACATTGCTGCTTATGATAACTTTGTTCATATATTTTATACTATATTTTATATTTATACATAATCACATATATTTCATGTTGTTGTTTTATAAAACAACTTTATTAAGATATAATTCACATACTATGCAACTCTCCCATTTAAAGTGTACAGTTCAGTGGTTTTTAGGACATTCACAGAGTTGTTCAGGCATCACCACAATCAATTTTAGAACATTTAAACGACCCCACAAAGAAACCCAGTATCCAGAATCAGTCACTCCCAATTTTCCCTTAATATCCCCAGCCCTAAACAACCACTAATTTGCTTTCTTTTTCTATACATTTGCCTATTATGGGCATTTCATATAAATGATGTTATATAATGTGTGGTATTTTGTAACTGGATTCTTTTACTTACACTGTTTTCAAGGGAGTATCCATGTTGTTGCACGTACCACTACATCGTTTGTTTTTATGGCTAAATAGTGTTCTGCTGTGGCACAGATACATTACATTTGAAACCCATTCATCACTTAGTGGACATTTGTTTTTTCCACTTTTTGGCTACTATGAACAATGCTGTTATGAACAAGCTTTGTGTGGATACGTTTTCATTTTCTTTAGGCATATACTTTGGTATGGAATTGCTAGGTTATTTGGTAATTCTATATTTAAGTTTTTGAGAAATTTTCAGACTACTTTCCAAAGCAACTGCACCATTTTAACAGACATATTCCCACCAGACATATATGAGATTTGTGCTCTCTCCAAAACCTTGCCAAGCCTTGTTACTGCCTGTCTTTTCTTTTTTTTTTTTAATATATTTAGGCTAGTGTGTGTGAAATGGTATCTAATTGTGGTTTTGACTTGCATTTCCCTGACGGCTAATGATGCTGAGAACCATTTCACATGCTTAATTGCCATTTGAATATTCTATGTGTAGAAATGTCTATTCAGATCCTTTGACTATTTTTAATAGGCTTGTATTTTTATGATTGATTCGTACTTTTTCTTTATATATTCTAGATACAGGACTCTTATGAATTACATAATTTGCAAATATTTTTTCTTTCTTTGTGTTGTATTTCCACTTTCTTGATGGTATCACTTGAAGCACAAATGTTTTAGTTGAGACCAGGTGCAATTTATTGATATTTTCTTTTGCCATTTCTGCTTTTGGTGTCGTATCTAGGTAGACTTTCCCTAACCCAAGATTATAATGATTTACTTCTTATTTTATCTAAATGTTTCATAGTTTTAGCTCTTACTTATAAGTCTGTAATCTGTTGAATTCATTTTTATGTATGGTATGAAGAAGTCTGCTATAAGTTGAATTACGTCCTCCAGAAAGTTGTGTTGACATTCTTACACCCAATAGTTCAGAATGTGATCTTACTCAGAATTAGGTCATTTTAGAAGCAGTTACTTAAGATGAAGTCAAACTGGAGTAGGGTGGACCCTTAATTCAATATGACTGGTACCCTTATAAAATGGAAAAAAAAACTCACATGAAAATAGAAGCACATAAGGAGAACACTATGGGATGACAGAGACAAAGACTGGAGTGATGCAGCTTCAAGCCAATAAACATCAAAGATTCTTTGCCATCACAGAAGCTAAGAAGAAGCAAGAAATAATTCTATCCAGGGTCTCACAGGAAGCATGTCCTTGCTAACATCTCAGTTTCTGATTTCTTGCCTCCAAAACTAGGAGAGACTATATTTCTGTTTGTTTCAAGGTAGCCAGTTTAAGATAAGAAAGCCAACAAGAACACATGTATTGAGTTTATTTTATTAATTTTCATAGTTCTGATTCTCTTCATTTTTTCCTGTGGATTATAATTAATATCTAGTGTCATTTCCTAAATACAGTAGAACTTTGCTCCCTCTTCACCTCCTTTGTGCTGTTGTTGTCAATTGTATTAAAGTTCTATGTTGTAGCCCCAACGGTACAACTACATACATACTGTTTTCTACATTTTTTTTTTTTTTGAAAATCAGTTAAGAGAACAGATGAGAAGACATATGCATTCCTAGTTACCTTTACCAATATGTTTCATATTTGTTCAGAATACTGTCTGTGGCCATTTGCTTTTACTCTGAAGAATATTCTGTATTATTTCTATAAGGTGGGTCTGCTAGAAATAAAATCTTTCACTTTTTACAAATCTCTGATAGTCTTTAGTTTTTATTTGTCCTCATACTTTCCATTATTTCTTTAAACAAGTTTACTTTAGTTCTTTGAAAATATTTCTGAAACTTATTTTCAAGTATTTGTTAAGTCCAACATCTGAGCTCTCTTACAGGCATTTTCTATTGCCAATTTTTTTTTTTAATTTTTAATTTTTTGTGGGTCACACTTACTATTCTCTGCAGGTCTTAAATTAATAATGAAAATTGAACATTTTAGAAAATATATTGTATCAATTTTGGATAATGATCCCCTCTCCCTGGAGGCTGCTGCAATTGTTATTTGCTTATTTATTGGTTTAGTGACTTGTCTGGGATATTTTAGTAAAATCTATTTCCTCCACAATGTGAATCCTATGATGTTGCTCCTCACAGTATACAGTCTTGGACTTGTTCACAGTAAGTCTGAGATGATAGTGATTTTGGCAATCTTCTCCTTGACTGACTCTTCCTCTGATCTCTCCATTTAGCTGTAGGCCACTATTGGTACCATACCCATCTGTTAGACTCCACTAATTTCTAGATTATTGCTCTGTTGTTTTTGACAGTGCCCTGGGGCATAAATCATTCCTCGATCTGACCCAATTCAATTTGGTGCCCTCTGTATGAATAGTTTCTGAGGCCTATCTGTGAAGTTTGTTTTGACCCCAGGGGCCCCTTCTTAGCCATGTCTCCCCCGTCCTCTCTGTAAACTAGCTGGTTTACTTAGTTTGTTGTTTGCATGAATTTTTTCTAGCCTTCTCTTAATTTCTTATAACCCAAATCTCCATTGTTTTCATGTATGCCCTCAGGCTTCATCATCCCCACCCTCTGCTCCAAACACAGTCAGTTCCTCTAGTTTTTGCTCTCAGTTCTAATGACTTGAGTCCCTTCATGGAAAAAAAAAAAAAATCTCTGAGCTACTTATCTGGGGCTAGGGCAGTGGCAGTGGCTCATTTCTCTTGGGATGACATGTCACTTTTATAAGCAAGGTGCTTGGAAGGTGGTCGTCTCTAATATTCTTGGGTTGCCTCTCCTAGTGTGGATTCTCCAATCAAAGAGTGAGTTGAAGCAAAGGAAATAAGGGTCTTAGTTTTCTCAGCTTTTCAAAAACTGGAACAGAGCCTCTGCCGTATGTTTTGGGGTAAAGAGGGAGGGGGCTCTGACTTCTTCCTTGTGCTTGCCTGGAATTTAACTCCTCTGAAACACAGAGCTGAGTGAGGTGAGAAATGTTGGTCTGCCCCTCCCAGGGGTGATTCTCAGGCCTTTACTGGGAGTTTGGAAGGAAAGAAGCCCAGTCTTCTTGGTCACATACCTGGCTGGAGTGGAGTTTCTGACGTAATGAGGTGGGGTTGAGGAAGGGACCTTTTGTGGCTCAAGTGACACATATCATATATGTCCTCACTAAGACTTAGATTTTATTGAGTAAATGTTCTTCATTTGCCTTATGACCTTAGAACAATTTACAGAAGTTTTAAAAAGCTGTCTTTTAAATAATTTTTACCAGTTATGGCTGTTTCACTAGGGAGTAGGTCTATGAAGATTTTCAGATCACCATTCCAGAGGTAGAATCCTCTTCAATCATTTTTTTTAATGCATATACTAAATATGAAATTTTATCTAACATAAAATCAAGCTTTTTTTCAAAGGAAAGTTATCAAATTGAATCAGATTAAAACTGAAATACAGAATTGTATAAAATTCTCTCTCAGGGATTTTTTTTTTAAATAATGTAGTCTCTCTGAAGTCAAATGAAGTTGCTAAAGACAGATCAATAATTTCACTGAGTACCACCAGAAACTCTAGATAATTCTAAATGTTATCTGTGTAAAGCTATCAACTGCTTGCTGAAGCAACAAGGACTAGGGTGGTTAAATTTTAAGAGAGAAAAAAAAAAAGAAATGTAAACTGATAAAGCTGTTTTTATTAGGTAATTTTCAGATTCTGTAGACACAACGGACTGAGAATGTACACCTTGTCCAGGCAGAGAAATGTTTATGGGGATCAGAGAATTCACCAAATATTTGGTGGGTTTGTGGGACTGAAGAGATAAAAACTAGACACTTGAGGGGATAAGCCAAGGGGACAGAACAAAATCTGACATATCATTGCATTTCTTTTAAGAAAACTGACTTTTGACAAGTTGCAAAGGTCACAAAGGAGAATAAAAGAGTTTTTCAACAAATTACTTTGAATTGATGGGATAACCATAGTAATCTTTAATGTAAGATTTCTCCTATATGTAACAGTAACCCCAAATTATAAATTTACTAAAAGAAAACATGAGATAAAATGTATGTGACCTTTGTTTAGGCAAAAATATCTTAGTTACAATGCTAAAAGCGTGATCCACAAATATATAGATGGATACACTGTACTTCATCAAAATTAAAAACTTCTGCTCTTTTAAAGATAGCATTAAGAAAATGTAAAAGAAAAGCCACACACTGGGAGAAAATATTTCAAAACACATATCTTATAAAAAAACATATTTAAAAAAAAAAGAACTATAAACTCACTAAAAAGAATAAAACAAAGTAATTAATATATAGAAATAAAAAGAAATAAAGATAAAATTTTAAAAGGAAAACAAAGATTAATTCCAAATAAGCAAAATATTTAAATGACACTTTACCACATAGACATGTTGATGGCAAATAAGCCGCTAAAAGATGTTCAATATTAGTTGTTATGGAAATACACGTTAATACTAATGGAGACGTTATTGAACACATATTCACACATTGGAACAGGTAAATTTAAAAAGACTAGTGTGAAAATAAATATATGTATATTCATGTATGACTGAAAAATTATGTTATATGCCAGAAATTGACACAATATTGTGAACTGACTGTAACTCAACAAAAATAAATAAATAAATACATAAATAAATAATAAAGACCAGTGATACCAAGTGCTGATGAGGATGTGAATAAACTGAAATTCTCATACACTGCATGTGGAATGTAAATTGCTGTGTACACTTTAGAAAACCAATTTCTTTTGTTTGACACCAAAAGTAATAATAACAAAGGAAAAAATAACCCAGACTACATTAAAATTATGATTTCTATTCACTTAAGTATATATTATTGATAGAATAAGAAAGAAAGCCACATAAATAGTAGAAGATATATACAATACATGCATCTAATAATGGAATTGCATTGAAAACACAAAAAGAACTCCTGCAAAGAGGTAAGAAAAAGACAGACGAACAGAAAACTGTGCAGGTAATTTAAATTGCAATGTTATAACAAGGACATTAGAAAGTCAAAAAAAAAGACATGAAAACATGCATTATTTCACAAACCATCATGGAAAACCACAGCACAGTACTAATATATACCTATACAATGACAAAAATGAAAAAGAAGACAATTACAACAAAGTTTTAGTAGGAACATTGAGCTCACTTAAAATGTTGTTTGGGGTGAAATATTTTTTAATAACTTTTGGGGAAAAATCATTGGTTTTATTAAAGCTGAAGATAACTCCTAGGTATATGCTTATCAGAAATGCATATATATGTTCACTGAGAGATACAAATGTTATCATAATGGTATGAAACTAGAAGCAACCTAAATGTTCAACAGCTGTAGAATGGATAAATTTTGATATATTTGTAAAATGGAAAAAATGAGAATCAATATACAAAAATAAAAATGAATAAATCATTGCTATACATAACTACATGGAAGAATCCCATTGTAACACTAATGAATACAAGATTCCAGGCACAAAACGTATGTTATATGGCTCATTAATATAGGGTCCAAAAATAGGAAGACCTCATCTATGGCATATGGAATGTGATACATGGATTTCTAGGATGACCTACAAGTTTCATTCTCACTTGTGTGCTTGCATTGTGTAATTCCCATCCTTTGACTGTAGATGGGACTTGTGAAAATGACTTGATTTGTCTCTCATGATTAGCATTACATTGTATGGTAATAGTGAAGGCATTTTTGCAGATTTAATTACGATTCTTAATTAGTTGAGTTTGAGTTAATCAAAAGTAAGATTATACAGTATGAGCTTGACCTAAACAAGTGAGCCTTTTAAAAGAGACTCTAAGCTCTTGCTGTTGATTTGAAGGTAGAGAGATTCTCCTGCTGGCCTTAAAGTAGCAAGCAACCATTCTGTGAACTGCCTATGGAGAGGATCATAGTAGAAGCATCCAGGAGAGACCGCTAGTAAATAGGATTATCCTCAGCTGACAGACAGAAAATAGTGACATTAATCCTACCATCACATGAAAGAGGACACTGAGCCACGGGTGAGATCACAGCTATGACCCACGTCTTGAGTGTAGCCTGGTGAGAGTCTGAGCTAACTATACCCAAGCCCCTTCTCCATGGAGACAGTGAGAGAATAAATTTGTGTGGTTTAAACCAATAAATCTGTGGTAATTAGCAATGCAGAAATCAAACAAAACTAATACAAAAAGCCAGGACAATGGCATCCTTTGGTGAGAGGGCGGTAATGACTGGGAAGGGAACCTACTGGAGCTTTTGGAATGCTGGTAATATTCTATTTCTTGATCTGGGTGTAGTATTAATTGATATTGACTTTGCAAAAATCCAGAAAGCTAGGCACTTATGACATATACCATCTATGAGGTATGTTTTACTTCAATACAAAGTTTATGAGAGAAAGAAAAAAAACAGAATGGACATGGACATTTGTTTGAATTGTGTTATTTTATATGCAAAGTAATTTTAAAGCATATTCAATAGCTCCTGAAATTTAGTCTTAAAGGTTCTTAACATGGTTGTTTTTCTCTCAATCTTTTCCTGAGTCTTTTCAGTTCTGTCACATGTTTTCTCTTTTTTCAGTCCTGTCTTAATTTGCATTCCTTTTTTCCCCCAATGTGAAGAGAAGAAAAGAAAAAGTAAATGAACTGCAACTAAATTTTGGAATGGACTGTTAACACCTTTATGTTTTAAAATACACTGAGTATTTTTTTTCCTAAGCACAAATTAACACTATGCATTTTCCATGTCAACTTTGCCAACTGTATTGATGCTGCTTGGAAATAGCTCAAGGAAGCTTTACATGAAAGGGAGTTGCTTTACATTCTTAGCTCTGAATAAATTTGCCCAACCCCCTCTGAATGCTTTATGAACAAGACATAGATCCTCCACTTTTCATATCTCACAGCCTAGCCTCATATTTTTTGCTACTAAATGTACTAAATTCTGATTTTTACATTAGATATGACGCATTCAGAGCTGGTGGTAGTTTTCTAATATTGATGCTTATCTCTTCTGCTTTCATGTATTTCAAAAATATGCCATATCCTGGGAGGTGATATTTTATATGATTTTACTGTCCAAGATGATCATATATCTGAAATTTGAATAGATGTCTTTTAGCCCTTGGCCTTTTAAGGCAATAAAGCACATTAGCAAGCAGTTGTGTGTTTGCACCATTTTGGCTGTAGAATAATTGTGATCAAACCAATGGTAGGGAATCTGCCTAGAAATATCCTCCCCCACTCACTGATTTGAATATTTCATCAGTTTTTACTAGCAGATTTGACATGAAGATAGAGGAATGTTTTGAAAGAATGGCCAAGTTTAGATATGTATGTGTGCATTTAAGCAGATTTTAGTTTGTCAAATTATCAATGATATCTTGAATCTTGAGGATATTAGAATAACAAGGAGATTTAATAAAATGGAAGATTTAAACACACAGATTCATAACTCTGCCTTTATTTCCAAAATAAGGAAATAATTTATAAAACACTTAAACATTAAAAAATATGAAGATAGGCTTGAAATTAAAAAAAAAAACAAAAAACAGAAAAACCAAAGCATCAGGAAGTTTGTAGCCTTGGGTGGGAGCTAAAGCTTGGGGGCCGTCAGTGAATTAAGACCAAACACGTATTTGAGCGCTGTAGGTCAGCGTGCCCAGGAGAGAAGCAAAAGATCCCTTGCACGTCTGGGAACCCAAATTGCTTGCATCTAAGAGTAAGTAAAGTCCTACTCTAATTAGTGAACAGAATGAAAAATGGATAGATAATGATCAAAATTATTGTTTGAAATGAGTCAACTGTCCTAATCCATGGCCTTAATAGTAACCAAGTAACTAAGAGTAGAGACTCCTGTAGAAATAGGTTTTGAAAAAGAAGCAGACAAGAGAGAAACAGATTTCAAGAACTATCACTAACAAAAACATTTAAACGTGATGTTGGCATGGCGGACAAACGAATGGGCCAGAAAAGAGACCAGAGGAACAGTCCAATAGATATGTTACCTATAACAAAAGTCACAACGTACATTATTGTTAATACATTACTATTAACATTATGAATATATGGTGTGGTACACCTGTCATTGCATTTGAAAAGGGGAAATTTAACTACACACTTCTCAACATGACAGAAATCCCAAATGTGATATTTTAAATTAGTAAAGATTAATATAAAACGGTATATTTTATTTATAAGTGCAAATTAAACATAACATAGGAAGTCATCTTGGTTTCAGGATACAATTTATTTTCTTTAAAAATACATGAAGAAAAAATCAAAAAGAAAATTTAATCATTAGTCAATTAATATTTATTAAGCTCCTACTAAGAGATAGGCATAGAGCTGGATACTGAGGATGAAGTGTGGGAAAACATAAACCAAGTACCTGTTCTTATATTTACCTACTATTAAAGGAAAAGCAAAAGTTAGATTAAATTACTACACCACAAAATAACTTCTGTGTAGGAAAGAACATTAAAACCAAAATTCATAAAAACTTAAAACTCACAAAGATGATGATGAGATAAAGAAATACATTCTGCATAATGTTATGAAAAATATACATACACAATAACATAAATAATATATACATAATACAAATATATATGACATACATATAATAAAAGTGAAGAATAACTCATTAATTAAGCAAAAATTAACATTTTGTTAATATAACAATTGCAAGATTGTCAAAAAACAGCATTCTCATACATCCACTTTGCACAGTCACTCTAAAGAGCAGTTTGGAATTTCAGGTCAAACTCTATAAAACTGACAGTTCAAAAAATTTCATATTACTCAACCAAATATTTTGTAAATTTTAAAATTTGCACGCATGACAACTCGGGAATTCCACTTGCGAATATCAACTTAGGAAAAAATAACCTCCATTTACATAATCTGACTTTTACAAGAGTGTTTATTTCATCGTTTTATTTTTTGGTAAAAGTAAGAATTGGAAATACTTAGAAAGTGCTTCTATATGCTAAAATAGTGTGATATATTTGCAAAAATGGATGCTATACTGCAATTTAAAGAGAAGCAAATTCTCAAAAGCCACATGGAATAAACTAAACAAGCAGTATATAAATGTACGTGGATTCCATTTCATTAATTAATTAAAATATTTAAAAGACACTATAGTAATAAGTATCATTTATGGATACATACATATATATAAGTTAAATAATAGAATATATTATACATGTCAAAATAATGAAAGTGATTACCTATAGGCAGATGGGAATGTGGGGACTGGGAGTTGTTAAAAATACTTTAGATACATCAATAATGTTTCATTTCTTACAAAAATCGTAGAGGTAAACACGATCAAAATTTAGCAATTATTCTATCTGTATAGTGAGACTATTTTAAAAAGGCATATATATATGGGCTTGGCCTGTTAGCTCAAATAGTTAAAAATGCATATATGTGTGTAAATAGAGGTTATATATTTTTCTGTATTTTCATATTACTTTAAACAAAATAAAGACAAGGAAAATTCAAATTTCAATTTTGAGGCTGGAGAGAATATAGCAAAGAATGACTAATCACTGGCTCAGGGCTCAGGGAGGAACCTAACATTAAGGGGAATTTAAGGTAAACTGGCAATTTAGCAAAAGCCTTTAAAGTTACCTTTTTGGGTGATAGAGCAGAGACCAAGGAGACTTAATATTTGATGACACATTTGAATTGCTACAGCCCTGGCCTAATCTCCTAAAAACTGCTTGTTATGTGAGAAAAAAAATGTGTAAATGTTTGCAGCTTTATTCATTATTGCTTCTTATCAGTCACATCACTGAGTGAACATTGTGCAGGTGGGTTTATGTGAGGGAAGAATGGGTATATGTGGTTGGTAAGTTCCATCTTAGAGATCGCTCTCTCACCCTTCTTAGACGTGAGGTGATTGATGTAAGCCTTTTCTAACATCCTGAGGCAAGTTGGTATGGTCATTTGAGAGCTGAACAAACTTGCTTAAATGGGAAAGGCAGGAGATACAAATGTATATTTTACTCTTCACAGGCAGGGAATCTGCTCCACTAGGTTACTGCAGCCATAGCATAACTGCAGAGCGGATGACCAGGTAAATGGCACATAAATCCATGAGAAGGAGGATTTCCCGATGTTATAGAAATCTTTTGAGTTGAGCTTGAATATGCACTGAATGGTATAATGAAAAATGTGTAGGCCTTGTATCCAGGCTGGCCTGCTTTGTAATCTCTGATCAGTTGTCTAACTTGTGCTGATTTATAAACCTCAATCTCTAATCTGTAAAATGAGGGAATAAGCCCTATTTCACAAGGTGGTATATGGAAAAAGTATGTATCATACATACATAGATAAATGTAATTATGATAGAGATATTGTTATTTTTACTTAGTACCTAGTAAATGTTTGTACTGGCTCTTTCCCTTTATAATCAATTAGTTTATCCTAAGAGATCATTAAAAAGCATGACTATTATAAAGGTTCACTGAGGAAATGATCATATCTCTCAAGTCAAATATATTTCAGTAGTTCCAAAAAGCAAACTCCCATTTACCTCAGGTTCTTTGTGCAGCCCTGTGTAGAATGAATTTTACTCCTGTATTCATGGATTTATACTGATTGCTTGCATAGAATATGGATTGAATCAAATATACTTAACTAATATATTCCCAAATTGTTATAAAGAAAAATTCACATTGAATTTCCCTCTAGCATGTTTCTTGCACACACTTTTCGTTCAATATTTTGAAATCTTGATGCTTCATGTACATAAAAGCCTCATGACTCCTTTATATTTGAACTTCATACTGGAGTTTGAGTGTGAAGACTGCTATTAATTAGAGATTAAGCTGAATATATCCTCCTCTCAATGTGCCACCTATCTAATTATGTCAAGCATGATCCTTTGATAGTTACAAAGAAAAACTATTTAGGAAGCAAAACCAACTGGAACTCCATAACAGAAACTATGGTGATAAGCACACCAAAATTCCTTGATTCTCTTTGCTCAGGATGTTATCCAGTGAAATCTCAGAACTTGCATTGGGTATGAAGACAGTATTGATGAAGATTTATAAAAATTGTGTTTAGTTATCTGAAGTTAAATAAGAGGTACAAACAGACCAGCTTAAAGAGATATTTTCACTTTATTCAATGTCACTTGAAAGTACACCAAATATGTAAGTATTCCAGTGGTCAGTATATTTTAAAAGTCAACTATACATAATGGGGACTAAGTGAAAAATAAGTACAGATACAGATTAAAGCCTCTAAATTTCTTTGGTGAGTACTCACAGGAGGTGAAATGCAGGATAAGAAAAATCACAGCTTGTTACTGAGATCCAAAGGAAATTATGATCTATTAGAATACAGAATGGTTATGAAAGACCGCAAGGAAAGTTATACTTATTTGACACTGAAAAGTGGTTACTTTTTGGAAAGTTAAGGTGGAATCAAGACTGGTCTCTTTTCCTGATTATATTTTAAAGAAGGAGCCATTGACTTGGTTCCTTCTAGAAACTTTTTATTCAAAGCGTAGTCTGGAAATATAGCTTCCAGAAAAAATAGACAAACAAACAAAAATAACTTTCCTCATTGCACTGAAGTACATTCTGCAAAATAAATGTTATATTTTGTTGAGTTATAAACAAAACAAACACATTCAATTGAGAATTTCTTGAGAGGCAGTTTGTCCTGTTGGTTAAGATATAGTTCTGTGAACTGACAGAACTAGTTTGAGTCCAGGGTCTATCACTTACTAGATATGAAGCATTTTATTAATTATGTAATCTCTATATATTACAGTTTTCTTATCTGCAGCACAGGATTGTTTTAAGTATTAAATAAATTAATGATGTAAAGCATTTAGTGTAGTACCTGGTACATGGTAAACAATTGATAAATCTAAGTTTATGCAATTTTCCTTGTTACAACTGGAGAAAAAACTCTATTTATCTTTCCCTATTAATGCATTGCTTAATGTTTGTGCTCTTAATTATTTGGGTACTAGTATTTCATGCTACATGTGTAAGATGGGTTACACAAAATGTAAGCAAAGATTTAAGAAGCAGCAGTTCCAAAATGCTTCAAAACAACTGAGTAAAATTAGGGTTGGAACATATAAAATGAAATACCAAAATTTGAATCAGGAGTATTGTATATCAGTTTTTTAGTTCTTTCTTTCAAAAAATTAAAATAACTGTAGGTGCCATTATAATGCAAATCAATACTTTCACATGAACAGATTTTCTTAATTATTCTATCTACTCATAATACACAAGAATACCCAAAGAATAGGAAAAAACATATTGGTAGTTCCCTTAATATCTTTTTTTTAAAAAATAAAGTCCTTTCTATTTTAGTGGTGTGCACAAATAAGTCACGGTCTCATTACAAGTGAATTAATTACTTTTTAGAACTTAGAATGTATTTATTGCTATTTTCATGGACTCTAATTTGTTTAAGGCAAGACATCATTGTTCTTATTTTATTTAGAATTGTGTTTGGTACCCAGTAGTTGTTCAGTGAATATTTGTGGGAAAAAAATGAAGTTCAAAGTAGATAACACTTTGAAAATACTAAACTGATAGATTTTCATTTCTTCAGTGTAAGTCATATTATTGACTACTATTCTTACATTATAGTCCTAGGAAGGGACAGGAGGGCAAACACTATCTCACACACACACACAGAAGAAAAAGAAGGAGGAGAAGGAGGAGGAGACATAAACTGAGTTCTTTCTAGACAATAAAAGAAAGCTTTTCTGATTGAGGAGAAATTTTAGGAATAAGAGATGTTTGCAGAAACAAAATGATCCAATTCCCATTTGACTTTATTCTACATTAACCCTTCAAATCCCAAAGGATGATGAAGAGGAGAGACAGGTGTGAAAAGCAGAGACTATTCTGCTTGGCTTCCCATGTGATAATTTTTGCCAAAGAATATTAACAAATTTTAGATTTCGTGGCTTCTAAAATCAACAGAAATACTTTGGCATCCATTTAGAAATAAGTTTTTTTGGTTCTATTCTTAACATACTAGATTAGAATTCTTATCTTTAATAATTCTATAGATTATTCCTTGCAATATCTATGTTTGGGAACAAATAGTCAATTAAAATATTATATATTGTATAAAAGGATCACTCTGTTTCAATCTTCACTAATCAGTGTTACTTAAACGAATTATGGACATGAATATCAGAAGTCATCATACTTCTATACGCATTTTCATTGTTTTTTTCTAAAAAAGAAGACAAGCATTCAACTTTTTGAATAATATCTGCAAAGGTTGACAAATGCACTTTGTAATTTAGTTCTTAGTACTTTATAATGGCCTACTCTAAATGGAATATGTATCTTTTGATTGTATAAGTAGATCACACAATCTAAATATCAATATTTATTTTAAATTGTATTCTGAGGCTGTCTTAATTGAGACTGCCATACCAAGGTACCCTAGATTGGGTGGCTTAAACAGCAGTCATCTATTTCTCAGTTTTGGAAGCTGAAAGTCTGAGATCAGGGTGCCAGCATGGTCAATTTCTTGTGAGAGCCCCCTTCCTGGCTTGTTGTAGATAGCTACCTTCTCACTATAGTTTCATGTGGCCATGAGAGGGATCATCTCTCTTGTGTCCCTTTTCATAAGGGCACTAATCCCATTCATAGGGGCTCCAGCCTCATGATCTAATTACCTCCCAAAGGCCCTGCCTCCAAACACCCATCACACTGGGGACTGGATTTCAACACACAAATTTAGGGCTGGAATGAGGAGAAACAAACATTCAGTTCATATCAGAGGACCACTGGTATTACTTTTTTTTTTTTTTTTGGATGAAAGGATTCTATGGAAAAATATTTGGGGGACATACCACAAACTAAATCCCTCGTGGAGATACTCTTATTGCAAATGAGCATGTTGCAGGATCTGTGACTTCCTTCAGTTAAAAAAAATACTTTAAAAATAATGCATGGACTTCTTTTTTTCCTTGCACACCAACAAAATTCTGTTCTAAGTGGACTCAGGTGTTGCCCATAACACACTTTGGGTACAAGGATTCATGCTACTAATTTTCAAACCCCATTCCAAAGAATACTAGAATTCTATGAGGCATTTCTTTGGTTTCCAAGGAAGAAAATATGATCACTATGTTTATGTTTAATTTATATCTGATCTGTCACCTAGACTCTGGTTCAGTATCACCACAGAAGCTGAACTTCTGAAGCATAAGAAATTGCCCAGCATGGTTTCCACATTCCAAAAGTTTAAGAAGCACTGGTGCAGATGATGAAAGCTAAAAATCTGAATTCTAATTTCAGCTCTGTCACTTAATGTGTCACCTGAAATAACTAGCTCATTATCCTTGTGATTTTTTTAATATTTATAAGTAAGCTAAGAAAAGGACCCCTTTGTCCCATGTCTTGCATGTAAAGCTTGTTGACAATTATTGAGTGAACGTGTACATTGAAGAAATATTGACTAATAAATGATTGGAAAGCACTTAATAGATAGATATCACTATGTAAACACACATTAAAGTCATTATATAGAAGGAGAAAATGAGCATGTAAACATATGACAAGAAAAGACAAGTAAATTTCTCAGGTGCTCTCATATTTCATAATTAAAGGAAATATACATACTGGCAACTTTAATGCTTGCCTAAGTGAAACATTAAACAATTTTTTTAGAGCCATTCATTTACACAGCCCTTAGATACAGCAATGTTTGGCCTTCTAATGGATAATAATAATGTTAATAATAATCCTGCTACATTTACATAATATAGTTACTTTGCTGTGCTGAGAGTCCTTTCACAACATTGATACCATTTTTTCTTTTGATGACATTTTTGTGACATAAGCAGTACATGTAGCTCAGAAATAGATTTAAAATACAGACTAGAAAACAATGCAGATAATCATAAGAGGAGAAAGTTATTTACCAACACACACAAAAAGTGCTAACTTAATAGTAATCTTACTTTAGAAACACATGAAAAAATGCTTAGAAAGTATTTTATAAATTTAAGGTAGCAAATATTTATCTTATTTTTCCTAACACTTATTGGAACTGGGTGCTTTTTTGTTGATGTACCATTTGCCTATTAAATATATGTTTTTCATAAGTAAGTTGCTCTTGTATTTATCACTTTGCATTGTATGTCCACAGTTAGATTTCATATCATATTTATTGATACTTGAAACTCTCAAGTCTTTATAAATTGATCAGATTTATCAATTCTGTTCCAGATTGACATCCTAAATTTAAACTATGAATATTGCTATAATCTATAAGCACTTACCAAAAATAGATAAAATAATAAGATATTCACACTCAAAAATCAGACAAAAATTTGTGTGGGCCATTAGAGAATAGAAAAAATGTAGCAGAAGTTGAGGCTGGTGCTTTAAGTTTTCTAGACTCCAAAAGTGTCTGCTGCATGGTCTCATACTCCTTGAGAAGCAAAGAACCTGAACTGGATTCATTGCTTAATGATGGAAAGTATAGGAAATTCCACTGCTCATAAAAATGATTTGATAAAAATTGTGGAGAAACACCCTTAGGAGAGAGGTTTTAATAAAGCTTCTTAGAGAAGCAGGATCAGTACTTTTCAAACAACAAGATGCAACCCACTATTGGATCTGAAATCAATTTAGAATGGCATGATGAGCCTTTTTTTTTTTAAATAAAATAGTATGTAATAAAGAGTATTAGACTCCATGACATGTAAAACTGCATATGTTTTGTATTGTGAAGTTAATTTTCCTGGTATGCATATATAATTGTGCACCAGGTTAGAATGTAAGATGAATTTTTTTGTGTTGGTTTCTGTCAAAAAAGTCTTGGTAGGTAGTGAACTTGGATAGGTAGAAAAAAATTGTAACACATCGGTACAACCTGACTTCCTTCTTAGTAGCGATGTCTATGATATCACCATTATCCCTGTAGGATAAAAGTAAGTCCTAGTGGTCTTCCTGTACCTAGTTTTGGACTGGGAACCAGGAGACCCTCAAAGACTGCATATTCACCATGAGAATAGAATGGGGGGAAAAAGAAAATGAGAGGAAATAGATGAACATAACAAACATAAGACAGGGTCCCATTCACAATTAACCTATAAACTAATATTCAAAATGCAAGAGAAACAACAAAACCAAGAAAGATTTAAAATACCAGATGTAAACTTATCCCAACCCAATAAAAACAATCGGAGAATAAGGAAGACTGGAGGAAGACCAGAAAATATCATACATCATATCCTAAAAAGACTTGACCCTCAGAGGTGTTTGCAGCTCTGGGATGATGTCTTAAGTGAGCTGTATTCCCTTATATTCTAGTCCAAGAAAGAACTGGAAGGACAGATGAGTCTTTCCTACTGCTTAAGTTTGAAAAGCATAAAACAAATTTGGAGCAAGGTTGCTTGTTTCAGGGACCTGCTTTGCCTGCCATCATTTAATGTACTTAAGGACAAATCCTAACCCAAAATGAAAGAAGGTTAGCAATTACAGAGAAGAGTAAAAAGGAAATTAAAACAGAGAGAGAGAGGACTACGACTTTGAAATAAAGTGCAGAGGGGGAGAAATGACATTTTGAACAAAGGATAGTAATATAAGTACTCTCTAGTGTTCAGAATTTTTTTTTACAAAAATAATAACAGTAGAGGAATTTTAAAAAGAAAACATTCACTGCTGAGGCTTGGTTTTGCAGCTTGGAAAATCACAAGTGATAATTATCTTGAAGTACATTGCAACATATAAAAACAACAGACTCAAAAGGCAAAAGATAATTTGAAAAGAGATTAGGGGAACTATTATATTAAAAATGGGTATTCTGAGGAAAAAGAAAACAGGCAAAAAAAGAGGTAATATTTTTTAAACAAATGATAGAAAATATTTTCTTGAGTTAGAGACAGAGTAAAATGTACAGATTGAAAGAAATAATCATCAGCTGTTGCATGAGATAAAACTCATTCACTCAAACACTGGTGAATTCTTGAACTCTTTGGATAAACAACAACAAAAAAATTCTTACATGTTCCCAGGAAAAAAGAATAAATTATCTCTTGAATTATAATAAAATTGGAATTAAAATTTTTATCTGTGTCACTGGAAACTAGATGGTGAAACGCCCTCTACAGAACTAGAAGAAATGAACTGCAACACAGGAATCCTACACTCAGTCAAGACATCATCTTTTTGCCAGAGTGAAATAAAGACATTTAGGATTCTGTAAGATTCAAAGAGTGGATATCAATTCTTTCTCACTATGGAAATGACTGAGATGTCTACACAAAAGTCGTTCACAACCCCATTCTTATTTCCCTACATGAAACATGGAGGCTGTTAATCTGAATTTACTAATTTCCACTGTATGTAATGGTGTACATACTACGTATTTAGTGGAAATTTAGCAGAAATCTGCTGGTGTCAACTGTTTATATCCTTTGTACTTTGTGCTCACAGTATAAACTGAAAGTCCTGGAAGTGAAGTGGTCATCTTGGTGCCAACTCTTTAGTTGAAGAATGACAGTGATAAATGTATTAAGATCCTGGTTTCCTGATGGACTTCCTACCACTGTATATTTTATTACACGTGATAAATAAAATTATTAGTTGCTTAAAATATTTTAGGGTTTCTATTATTTGTAGCCAAAGTGTATTGTTAAATGATACAATGTGTAGTATATGGAACTGCAATTCTGCATAAAACAGAACCTAAAATATGAAATTGGCTAAGGGTAAGAAGTAGGCTATATTAGGAAATGAAGATTCTGCCACTAAAGTCTGGAAAGTTGATGACCTTTGTTTTACAGTTCCTGGGTGTTTATTCCATTTGATATATGCCGAATTTTGGAATACGAATCATATAACTTTTGAGGTAAATGATGTGATAATGTCAGAAGGTTAGTCAGTTCACTCAAGGGAATGATTGATTATCTTAGGATAGTAGTTACATTGGATTGTGAGAAGCAGGGTATGGAATAGTAGAGGGCCACAAACGTAGAATAAGTTTTTGTTAAGAATCTAGTTTCCAGATCAGTGGTGGTTTCACAGGTGTTTTAACATGTTAAATCGCAACGTAAATGAGATAACTAACATAAAGTATTATATTATTATAACAGGCATAAGATGGGATATCTTATCTAGTATCAAATTTTGCTAGTAATTTAGTGACTAAATTCATTATTATCAAAAAAAAGGAAAAAAATACTCTTCAATAGCTGAGTCGATTAACAAATTAAGGTATATTTATACAGTAGAATGCTACTCAGCAATAAAAAGAGACAAAGTACTCATAAGTGAAAAAAAAGATTCATTAATCATTTAAGCATTATAAATTAAAGGAGCCAGACTTAAAAGGTTATGTAGTATGTGATTCCATTTAAATGATAAAATATTGTTAAAAGATAAACATCTTTTTGGAAAAGAAATTTTTTTTTGGAAAAGACAGAAGAGGGAAGGAAAAGAGATCAGTGCTTACAAGCACTGGAGATTATAAGGGATGTTGACTACACAAGGGAATTTTTGTAGTTAATGGATGTTATGGATTTAATTGTGTTCTACACAAAATTCATTTGTTGAGGTCCTAACTCTCAAGGCCTCAGACTATGCCTTTATTTGGTGATAGGGTATTTACAGAGGGAATCAAGTTAAAATGAGGTCATTAGGATGGGCCCCAGTCCAATATGATTGGTGTCCTAACAAAAATGGAAATTTGGACAAAGGCAGACATAGAAGTTGATGTGAAGAGACTTAGGGAGAAGATGGCCATCTGCTTGTCAAGGAGAGAGGCCTGGAACAGATCCTTCTTACACAGTCTTCAGAAGGAATCAATCCCAGTCATACCCTAGCCTTGTTGGACTTCTGGCCTCAAGAAATGTGAGACAATGAAATTTTGTTGTTTAGGTTGCCCAGTTTGTGGTACTTTATTCCAGTAGCTTAAACAAACTAATACACTGGAACTGTACTGTGTCTTGATTTTGGTGGTGGTTACATGACAGTGTACATTTGATTGAATTCATAGAATTGTATAACAAATGTGGATTTTACTATATGTGGATAAAAAGGTGAATAGTGCTGGGGGGAAAATCACTTTTTGTTATCCCAAAAATATAAAATAAAAAAGGACAGGAGATTAACACAAATACTTCACAAAGGATATATACAAATGGCCAATAATCACATGAAAATATGTTCAAAGCACTAGTGATTGGTAAAACTACAAGTAAAACCGCACCCACACAAAAATCTCCACATACCCATTATAATGGCTACAATTAAAAAGATTCACAATATAAAAGTATTGGTGTGATTGTGGAGTAACTGAACTATGAACTATTGCTCATGGGAATGTAAATTGGTACAACCAGTTTGCATAAGAGTTTTAAGACAGTGAGAATAGGAAAACATCCAGAGACATGTAAAAAATATTGATAAATGCATTAGTGAGTATTAGTGAAGGAAAACTGCCACTGGGAAAAGAGCACCTGGGAAAAAAAATGTGGATTTAATTCTTAGAGCTCACTGAGGAGTGGGAGGAATAGTCCCAGATCTCAACAGGCAGAATAGAAAACCATTTAACTTATGGGATATTAGGTAAAGTGTTTTGCCTCAGCAATGGGAGAAAATTAGCTGTAGACTAAAGGCTGTTCTGGACTCTCCTGAGAAAACATGTAAGCAAGAACTAAAATGATCAAACTGATTCTAACAAACTTAACTGTTCCCCAGGAATAAAATTTCAGTAATCTTTATAAGAATAAAAAAAAAATATCCAGCAGAAACCAGGACAAAATTTGTAATGTCTGACATTCAATACAAAGTTACTCTCCATGCAAAGAAATTGAAAAATAGACCCATAATGAGGAGAAAAATCAGCTAATTAAAACTTATCCAGAAATTCAGTGAATGAGGAAATTAATAGACAAAAAAATTAAAACAGTCATGATAGTGTATTCAGTAGGCTCAAGAAGACAGAGGAAAGATGGTAAGTAGAGACATTGGAAGATTTAAAAAATAGCCCAAATCCAGCTTCTATAGATGAGAACTGCAATGTCTGAGAAAAAATGCAACAGATGGGATTAACAGCAGAGTTAATAATGTGAAAGTAAAGATTTGTGCAGATCTAGAGAGAAAAATGAAACAGAAGGAAAAAATTCTCCAAAATAAAACCAAGGGGACAAAAATGAGTAGAGCATGGGTGACTCTGATGGCCATTCTGACTGGTGTGAGGTGATACCTCATTGTAGTTTTGATTTCCATTTCTCTGATGTGATATGGAACATTTTTTCATGTGCTTATTTGCTATTTGTATGTCTTCATTGGAAACATACTTATTTAGGTCTTCTGCCCATTTTTGGATTGGGTTTTTTTATTATTATTATTAAGTTATATGAGCTGTTTATATATTCTGGAAGTTAAGCCCTTGTCAATTGCATCATTTGCAAATATTCTCTCCTATTCTGTAGGCTGTTTTTGTTTTGTTTGTTTATCGTTTCCTTTGCTGTGCAAAAGCTTATAAGTTTAATTAGGTCTAATTTGTTTATTTATTTATTTTTCCTATTGCCTGGGTAGACTGCCCTAGGAAAACATTGCCAAGATATAGGTCAGAAAATGTTTTGCCTGTGTTTTCTTCTAGGAGGGCTTATAGTGTCTTGTCTTATGTTTAAGTCTTTAAGCTATTTTGAGTTTATTTTTGTGCATGGTGTGTGGGAGTGTTCTAGCTTCATTGATTTGCCTGCATTTGTCCAGTTTTCCAAACACCACTTGCTGAAGCGATTGTCTTTTCTCCATTGTATACTTTTGGCTTCTTCATCAAAGATTAATTGACCATAAGTCTGTGGGTTCATTTCTGGGCTCTTTTTTCTGTTGCATTGATCCGTATGTGTGTTTTTGTACCAATGCCATGCTGTTTTGATGACTGTAGCTCTGTAGTATTGTTATAAATCTGGGAGGGTTATTTCTCCAGATTTGTTCTTTTTCTTCAGTAAGTCTTGTTCTTTGGTAATTCCATATAAATTTTAGGGTTATTGTTCTAGTTCCGTGAAAAGTGTCCTGGGTAATTTGATAAGGATTACCTTAAATTTATAGATTGCTTTGGATAGTATGGCCATTTTAACAATATTAATTCTTCTAATCCAAGAGCATGGAGTATCTCTCCATTTCTTTAAATAATCTTTAATTTCCTTAATCAAAGTTTTGTTGTTCTTGTAAAAGTCTTTTACCTCCTTGGTCAGGTTTATTCCTAAATATTTTATTTTTTGGGGGGTGGAACTTTAAAAGGGTTGTTTCTTTACATTTCTTTTCTGAAATTTCATTTTTCGTGTAAAGAAATGCCACTGATCTCTGTATGCTAATCTTGTATCCTGCTACATTGCTGAATTCTTTTTATCAGCTCTAGTGGTGTTTGTGTGGAGCCTTTAGGGTGTTTTATGTATAGTGTCATGTCATCCTCATATAGTGACAGTTTTACTTCTTCTCTTCCAGTTTGGATCCCTTTTATTTCCTTTTCCATCTGATTTCTATGGCTAAAACTTCCAATACTATGTTGAATAGAAGTGGTGAGAGTGGGCATTCTTGTATTGTTCCAGATTTTAGCAGGAAGGGTTTCAACCTTTCACAGTTGACTATTATGTTGGCTGTGGGTTTCTTATAAGTCGTTTTTATCATATTGAAATATTTTCCTCCTATACCCACATTGGCAAGAGTTTTTATCATAAATGGGTGTTGAATTTTATCAAATGCTTTTTCTGCATCTACTGAGATAATCACGTGATTTCTGTCCTTTCTTTTGTGGATGTGGTAGGTCACATTGGTTGATTTGAGTATGTTGAACCATCTTTGTGTCCCTGTCATGAATTCAACTTGATCATATTGTCATACAAGACTTAAACATAAATATTCATTCCAAGTTTATTTGCAATAGCCAAAAACTGGAAACAACTCTAATATCCCTCAGAATTTGAATGGATAAATAAATGGTGGTATGTACATATAAATGGAATACTGCCTGGCAATGAATGTGAATGAACTTTTGATATGAGCAATAACATCATGCATGAACCTCAAATTAACTATGCCAAGTAAGGGAAGCTTGTAAAAAAAAAGAATACATACTGTATGATTACATCCATATAATATTCTAAAAAGTGGAAACCAATTGTAGGGACAGAAAAATAAATTTGGATGCCTAAGGATGAGGGGTTGAGGGGGTTGGGCAGAGGATTTCAAAAAGACACAAGGAAACTTTTTGTAGTAGTGGATATGTGTTTATTATCCTGATTCTGAGTTCTGATAATGGTTTCATAAATGTATGCTATTCAAAGCATATTCATTTTATACTTTAAATATGTGTAGTATCAATCATACCTTAATAGTCTGTGAAGGAAAGAAAAAAAAAAAAAAATTTTTCCTCGATGAAAGAACCAACATGTTTTGACATATAATTTGATATTCAGAACACAATTCTCATGTCAAAGTAATTGTTTGAAGTCAATATTTATCACTATCTTGTTTCATAGTGATGGATGCCAAATGTGATTCAGATAGTAAAAATGTCTAGATAACTACTTAGTCCAAACGCATATAAAATCAAAGATGATTATAGTTTAAATATGACTTTGTTATTGTTAACGAGTATTTATTGAGAATCAACTGCTTATCTTGCAATAATGTTAAAACTAGAGATCATCTCTTATTACAATGATGTCTTCTCTACTAGTCAGAAACCTAAAAGATGACAAGAGCTATCTATTAAATTAGACTATAACTGTGAAGACAAAACATCTAAATCAAAAGAGAAAAATTGCCTAGCTAATTAGGGATCTGGCCATGCAGATAAACATCTGAATGTTAGACAGGTGTGTGCGTGTGTGTGTTTCTTTTCTTTTATGGTCTATAGCTTCCTGCTATTCAATTCAGTTTAAAAGTTCAGTGTATCCAAGACAGTAGGGAAATCAAAATAAGTGCTGTGGATCCACATACAGAGGAAAATGTGAGTCAATAATATTCTCATTGATTTTAAATGACTTAACTGCCTCATGTCAAAAGTTTTAATAAATTGGCAACTGACTGGTCAATATGATTAAAGGAGTCTTTAGTTTGTATAAGTGAATCATTTGATCCAAGTTTAGGAAAAATCATACTGCTAAGCAGTGCTTCTCAAGCGCTAATGTGCATATGAATTAGCTAGATAACTTGTTAAAATGCGGATTCTCATTTGATAAGTCTGGAGTGGGGCTTGAAACAAGTTTTTAATCAGTTCCAACTTGGCTATATTAGTTTCCTATTGCTGCTGTAGCAAGCTCCTGCAAATACAGTGGATTAAAACAATACACTTTTGAATTAAAAAAATACACTTTTGTTTTGCAGTTGTAGAGACCAGAAGTCCAAAATCAGTCTCAAAGTGTTACAAACAAAATATTTGCAACACCAAATTCTGGTGAGAACATGAAACAAGAGCATTCATACATTGCTAGTGGGAATGCAAAATGGTACAGCCACTTTGAGAGCCAATTTGGCAATTTCTTACAAAATTAAGCATACTTTTATCATAGAACCCAGCAATCACACACTTTGATATTTACCCAAGAGTTGAAAATGTACTTGCATACTAAACCCTGCACACAGATCTTAATAGTAGCTTTATTCATAATTGCCAAAATTTGGGAGCCACTAAGATATTTTTCAGTAGATGAATGGATAAATAAACTCTGGTACATCCAGACAATAGAATATTATTCAGTGCTAAAAATAAATAATCTATCAACTTATTGAAATAAATAAATTGTCGTGTAAAAACCTGGAGGAAACTTAAAGGAATATTCCTAAGTGAAAGAAGCCAGTTCTAGAAGGCTACATAATGTACAATCCCAACTGCATGACATTCTGGAAAAGCCAAAAATATGGAGACAATACAAAGTTCAGTGGTTGCCAGGAATATGTGGAGTGGGGGAGAGATAATAGGCAGATCACAAAGGATTTTTAAAGCAGTGAAAATACTCTGTATAATACAATGATGGATACATGTCATTATACATTTGTCCAAACCCATAAAATCACACCAGGAGTGAACCCTAAGATAAACTATGGCCTTTGCATGGTTATAATATGTCAGTGTAGGTTTATCCATATTTTAAAATTCTGCTAAATGATATTGATAGTAGGTAGAGGCTATTAATGCAGTTTTCCCATCCTCTAGTGTCTTCTTTCCCACCTCCTCTCCTTTGTCCTCTCCTACTCCTATTCCTTCTCTTCCTTGTCTTTCTCCTCCCCTCTCCCCTCCTCTCCACTCTTTTCCTGTCCTTTCCTTCCTTCTCTTCCTCTTTCCCCCTCTTTTCTCCCTCTCTCTCCCACTTCCTTTCTCTTTCTCTCTCTTTCAATCATGTGTATTAGTGGCCACATGAATGCCGGGCATGTAGTGAATACTCCATGCTTACCTAGTTTGCTAAGCTGAAAAATATAAAATCATATTTATGCTTCTGTTGTTTTGATTACACAGTTTATTTTTTATTAATTAATACTTAAATGTATGCTAATAAATCATGCCTGTTGCCACCTTACAGTCCTTGGAAAAATTCTAACTTGACTTACTATGTTATTATTATATTTTCTTTTTGTTTTTTTTCTTTTTAACTGACATTGGACACAGAAATAAAATTATGCAACTTAAAGCACAGAGGGAAAGAAGACTGAAAAAAAAGAAATAGAAAAGCATAGCTTCAATGAACTGAGGGACAATATCATACTGTTTATATATAAGTTTATTTAGAATCCTAGGAAGAGAGAAAGAGGAAACAAAATTGAAAAAAAAAATGACTAAAAACATTCCAAGTTTGTTTCAAACTATAAACTCACAAATACGAGAACCTTAATGAACCCTTCTGTCCTCTCTACTGAATATCTCCTGGTTAACTGAGGTGTCCCCTCTCTGGCCATTGAGAACTTACTTGAATGATTCAAGGCTCTGTTGAGTTGTTTTTGTTTGCCTCCTAAATATCTACTCTGTGCGTATGCAGATTGATATTCAGCCGAAGACTCTAAGGAAACATTAAACAGATTTCTAGAGCTGTTAATCTCTGTATGATCCTTGGAATAGTCTGACCTGCAAAACTAGATGCCTTTATTCTTCCAAACTCTGATCTGTGTCCCCTTAAACTGCCAAAATTGCCAGGTTTTGTTGGGGTTCTCTTCCCTTTTTTATGGTCCAGAAATTGCCTCTAGGCAGAAAGCTGGGGAGAATGTAGTGCTTTCCATCTTAGTTTCCTTTATGTCAGGAATCAGGGTCCTGTTCTGACTTCTATCTAATATTTGAAAACACTTGTTTCATATTTCTTGTCCATTTGTTCATATTTATGGTGGGAGGTAATTCTGGACCGTCTTACTTCCTCGTGGGTGGAAGAGGTATTTCAAATGCAATTTTAAAATAATTTTTAAAAGAACTCATCTTTATAGGTAAAATAAATCTAATAAAGAAATCATAATTTCTAACTTGCAGCTTCATCCTATATTACTACTAATAAGTAAGAAACTGGGTTTTGTTTTGCTTTTTAGAATTAACAGATTTTCTCTCTCAGTTTATTTCAAGAGACTGATTAAAACATTAATGGGAGGAATACATTTTCTTCAGCATAAAACCATTAAATGGCAATTAATGTCTTCTGCTAATACTGAATACATAAAATCGCAAGGTTCCATTCATACCTACCTTCTGAAACCAATATACAGAAATAACAATACTGGCCACAAAAATGAGATATACTGAAGTCTTCAAATTTTACCATTTTAACCTTTAATTTTAATTGTAAATAATAATAATGGAAGTTATAATGTAAGTAATTTTACATGACATCCGCATCACCTATTGATCATCACCAACTAAGAGTTTTATTTTATAGAACTCTGGGGAATGTACCTGACATACACAAAATAGCATATGATGATATGTCTTTCTTTTCCCTTAAAATATAGATGAATAATAAAAAATGATGCAGGAATTCTGCCTCAAATCCACCTGGCAACTTGACATTGCAAATATCAATGCTGTCACGTTGTTACTTCAAAAATTTCCTGAAAAGATTTTCAGGAGACACAATTATCACAGGTTTAGAGTAGAATCCCCACTGAGCTGTGAGAATGGTCAATCATAATTTTGTCCCTGCTTTCATCTTTTCAGGGTACTGCTGGATGGCTCATTCCACTGATAGGTTATCAGCAGTTGTAGAGCTAGAAATGTTAAAAGGACTCAAAGTCTTAATGATGGATTAGATGCAGGAGCTGTGAAGGAGTGAAGAAAAGCATAGAGAAGGTAAGTAAGATTCCTTACAAAATGTTAGCTGTTTGGAAATTAATGCTACTATCAACCTACATAGTTGGGAGAAAGATGGTAATAATGGCACCTGCTGAGCCTTGCCATGTCAGGGGCACTATTCTAAGTGCTCTGTATAACATAACAATCCATTTGTTCTTTGCAGCAACCCTACTAGCAAGACATTATTATGTCCATTTTATGCTTGAGGGAATTGAATAAGTGACATGTTAAGTAACTTGCAAAACATCTCACAGCTAGCTGGTGAGTTCCACAGCCATAAATGGAACCCCACAACTGAGCAGCTATCTCGGCTGTGAGCACAGGGGGGTATAATTAACCATTGCTACAACTCAGGCTCTTAAACCTGCTCTGTCCCACTCTCTCCAGTTATAGACAGGGGCATATAAGCTGCTGAGATTATGGCAAGGCTGGTCGTAGCATTCTCAGAGGAGAGCTGCACACATGTGAATGCTACTACACCTAAGCGGTTAACTGATGAGATCCTGGATCCAGAGTCATATGCTGGAGCCTCCATCAATCCTGATTCCTTGGACCCCGTCTGCTAGCTTCTATGTATTCTTCTTCCTTAAATTGTTCCATCTTAGGATTCTTCCCTGTACCTGAGAGACTGTCTTTATTTTCTTTCACAACATAAATATTTGCATTAAAAACTGGAGTCCTGAACATTCGTAAGTGGAAAATAGATTTTTGGTTCTGGTGTGCTGAATCTTCAAACACTTCCTAGAGGAAAGGAGAGAGCTCTGATGCAGTCGGTGTTAGGAAGGACGGTATGTGAAAAGCCTTCCCCCCTAGAATGAATCTGAATCCTCAATTTTAAAGTCTCTTAGGGCAAGACCACTACCTGCTCTGTTCACTAATATGTCCCTGGTGCCTAGAAGATTCCGGTCACATAATGGTCATTCAACAAACATTTGTAGAATTTTGAATGACTGAATGAATACTGCAGGTAATTAAAAGTAGAGAGAACACAGATACATTTCTGTAGTAAAACAAACCAAATGTTAATTCTCTATTATAAAAGTTTGAATTTATGTATTTGGAACTATTTTCTCCTCTTTTGTTATTCACTTTCAAAAGCCAATTGGTTCCTTGGCCCATCTTCTCAATCCATTATTTTGTATAGAACACTCACATTCAATTGATTTTTCTTCCACCGTAGCTTTAAGATAGTGATGACTGAAAATAAGGAAGAAAAACTTTGGAAAAATAAATTAAAAATGCTAAGTAGTGTCTCAGTGACAATCCTCAGTGAGAAATGAGAACCTCTAGAGGAAAACTAAAATACAACATAGTCAAATCGCCTTTAAAAAAAAAAAAAAAACACAGTTATAACATTAGCAAAACTCTTGGAAGATTTTTCCAATATCTAGTTTCCAAGCCATCTCCCTTACAGTTGTACAGTCAGTTAACTGAAGAATAACTATTAAATTTCTTGTATCTAAAGTCAGATGATGCAAAATTTTTGCTCTCAGCTGAACTGTGTCCACCTTTAAACACTGAAGAAGCTTATGGCATCCTGATTGCTGGACTTTGCGAATATGCATTCACCAAAGGAAGGATATAGATTCAAGCATCCTGATAGGAATAATCCAACATATTTTACTTCAGTGACACTTTGAGACCCGCAGTTTGACATTCTCTTATAGCCTTTTACTCCCAAGCCTATAAAATTACTATACTTTTGGAATGCTATCAGTATTTTAAACACTGGGCTTTCTGAAAGACATATGGTTAAAAATGTACCTTATATTTTTCTCTTAAGGAGATTTTATTTTACACTAGAACTTATGTGCTAGCTCTGACAATTTTTGAAAAACTGCAAGCGTCTACAATACAGAGAAACACAAAATGAGAAGAATATAAAACTCACCTGCTCCTTTATTTTTTTTCCCTTGTAAAGCTAATTTCTCACTAGAAAGTACGATGCTCTGTTTAAATGTAAAGGTTATATAAGAACGATAATATGGTCAATGACTTGCCATGTGCTTCTACTAGAGAGGGCACTTTTTCAGGACAACCGCCATTTTGGCAGCATTAAGCCTGCATTTGTAGATAATGTAACAGTAACTAGTTATAGGTGACCTATTGGAATTAAGATGATTCACTGAGATAATTTTCTGTAACAAGACTATTAGCTTTTAGCAATTTTTAGGGAACATGAACCTAGGAAAAAGAATTAAGGACATACACATAAATAGGATTCCTATTTCACTAAAAGGAGATAAGGACCATTAAAAATGGCCTATGTGGACTCTACCATGCAATTAGGTGCACTCAGAACTCCTACCTAAAGCTTGCCTCCTTTGCCATTGTCATTCTACGTGAAAAACATTGATAGGAAATCATGGGAATGGTGTTGGTTAAGATTCATGCTCTTGACAGCGCTCCAGCAATAATCTGACTGTATTTCCTCACAGAAAAAAAATGCTAGCTATGAACATGAGAAAATTTTAACCACCACCAAGGCATTTAACGAAATGGCAAGAGCACAGGTTAAAGACACAAGTAGGATAAGGATATACAAGAAATCACTCAGGGCTATCTATTCATCATCTCCAAGCTTTTGTTTGGAACGCATTTAAACGTTAAAGGATGTGGTTTGTCAGGATCACTGGGATATTTTAAATTGTCTTAGTTTAGGCTTACCAGGTAAAGTTTAGGTATGCTAGCTAAAGTAAAAGTAATTTGTTTCTGGCAGTTAGTGAAATATGTATTCTCTTATTAGAGTTGAAATCATTTTAGGAGATTCTAGGAGAGGTACAGGTGTCAAATACTCATAGCATGATCTCCGTATTTGTACCCACTGAGAAGATAATTATAAGAAAGGCTTCATTAGCGTGTCCTTGCAGTCATTGTATCAGTTTGCAATCTTTCAATTTGCAGTTATTTGAGATGTATCAAGTGTAATGGACTCCATTCAGCAAGCCATCCTCCTTATTGGTTGCTTTCCACATGGTCAAGGGCATACTAAACATGTTCTTGGAATGATTCCCTCTTTCAATCACTGTGCCAATAATCACTTAGAATACAAGTGGAATCTTTTCATTTAGAACAACCAGGTGGCTGAAGAGAGCCAGTTAATAAGCAATCAGCAAAATCAAAAGCAATAACGAAGCCCTTCAAGGTTTTGTGCTGTGTTGCCTGATACATAATCTCTATTTTGTGAGTAAGTATACGGTATGCCTAGCAGTTGAATGACTTTGCTGATGCCACATTCCACTCTTTGTGAGTTTATTCAGCTTTGAAGATCTCACTGCCAGGAGAGATCTAACATCTGTTTGAAGGCACTACCTTCTGTTATAGAAGAGTCACTGCTGCAAAGCTGGGTTTTCTACTGATACTACAGCTTTCAGTAGTGCCTGTCAATACATCTTTTATCTATACAAAGAAGTAAGAAACAGTAACCACAAAAAATGTACCGAATCTATTCATCTAATCTGGGAAAAAATACATTCTCTAATTAGAGGAATTACATCTGAAAGCTACGTTGGGACCTTCCAGATGTTAACTTATAAAATTTGTCTTGCTCATCGCAACCTACTTTGAGTGAACAACAACAACAACAAAAACCCTTTATTATGTTCTATATTACTTTCACATAGATTGGTTTTCTGATTACATAAGTCAATATTTCTTTTTTTCCCTTAATATTATTCTTTTGGGTATACCAGGTCCAATGTCAATGTGAACAAAATTCAAAGTTTAAATCAGAAAGGATCTTCAAAACTCTTGAGATAGTCTCCATTTCTCTATTGTATTGCAGATGCCTTTAGTTTTATTAGGTTATGATTGTATTCCAGATTGAATAATATTTTATATTTAATGAAAGAGATATAGGAACCTATCAGGCACAGATGACATTATGAATAAGAAAAGTTTATTGTCTCTGCTGCTTTACGTTACTCATTCCTCTGTCTCTTTAAGTGCCTATTACTTCCACAACACAGAGAATTAATCAATGTTCCCATCTTGCTCTTGTAATTTCAGAATTCCAGATTCCTTGACTATTATTAACTCTGTTTCATAAAGAACCCCTTACTGGCTGCAATTTTCTTCTTATCACTTCAATATCATGGTGTATGTATGTGTATCAATTTCTCCCTCAAATTCGTCAGAGCGTCATCTCGTATGAATGCATTTACTTCCATCATGATGTCAAAGAATCAAAATCTTGAAAGTAAGAAACAGAAGGGCAAGACAACATTGTGCAGGCGCATAAAACACTCCTTGTTTCTTAGGGACATTTTAAGGAGATGAGGCTTCTTCCATTCTCATTTTATCAATATGCCATAGGATGCTATATATTAAAAAATACTCAAAATATTCTCTATATTTTCACAAGTACTGCCCTACATTTTATATTTGACAAATTCTAGATTGGACTACTCAGTTCTATTTTTCTCAACAAATAGTAAACCCCTCTTTTTTTTTTTTAAGCTATAAGGCTCACTCCATTTAAGCTTTGAAGATTCTTTTATTGCTACTACATCTTCAAATGCAAATATTTTCATACATCTTATTTCTAGTTACATATTTAGACAACACTTTAACAAACAAATTTGTTTCTGTGGATTGTGTTTAAATGCCGATTCTCTGCTCTACCTCTATTATGGACCATTTACATTCCAAGAAATGTTAAGATAGACAGGAAATCCTGATCTTAAATATTTTTGTCTTATAATATTTTAAATACTTTTAGATCAGCAACTGTAATGTGTGTGCCAAGGAACTCCTATCCTTTGGAAGACAGATAGATAGGTAGATAGATAGATGATAGATAAAGACGGAGACATTATGAAAAATAAAAGTCCAATAAATTTGAACAACACTCTGTTAACAAAGTCAGATGGGTTTATTTTCTAAATGGCTTATCAGGATCTTTAATACATTTTTCAGACTTGTGAATTTCCAAGATAGGGAAATAATATGAAGCAAATATCAAACAGAAAAGTTATCTTTTTTAAAACATCTTTTATATTTTCTATGTCTCCCATAAATTCATTCTGATAATACGGTCTTTGATAGAACAAATACAAAAAAAAATTGTCATGTGTAAGTATTTTGGGGTCAAAATATGGGTTTTCTTGTTAATAATTCATCTTCTATATTGATAAACTCATTTTAGTCAACACATACTTAAATACCAATAATATTCCAAGCAGTTATCAAATAATTTGAATGGCAAATATCTCAAGTTCTTTAGTATTATTATCTTATTCTTACAGTCAAACTTCTGTCTTTGGGACAAATTCTTATAAAACAAAAGTTTGCTTAACTTGGTCACATCCAGGTAAAAAGAAATGCCTGTGTATTAGTCACTACTGTTCCAAAACAATTGAAGGGGTGTGGTCTAGGGAATAGATATAAAATTAATCCAATCTGGCAGTTCCAGATTTGTTTTAAATGTATCCTTGTGAAGTGATTTATTTCTGTACACTGCAATATCAGATCAATGACAAAACTAGTCCAGAGCGATGGCATTGAAGATTGGCACCATTATTTTCTATTGCTTACAACTCATGGAAACTGGCAATTTTGTTGTCAGAACTGGAACAGTGATATCAGTCAGGAGGGGAAATTTTATTAGTTCCATGTGAAAAAGCTACTAGAGGGGTGAGGAGGGACTGGACAAATTAAGTTATTTTACTTTTAAATAAGCACATTTAGGAGCAGGTAATCCCTGAGCTAGCATCAAGTAGGCTTTAGGACACAGAACCATGCATAGAAGTGACAGGCACTTTTCTAAACTTCAAAAATATGTAAAAATAAAACACTTGACTACGTGAAGATTTCAAGAAAAAATACAGCAAAATGAGAGGACTTGTTTATATGGATCCATAATGATGTGGCAATAATAGTCACATAAAAGTCACAATAAAAGGAGGTAACTCAATTCAGTGCTTTGTTTATGCTACTGAAAAAAACAAGCAAGCAAACAAAAAGCAACCAAACCAAACCAAACCTAACCAAAACAAAATAAAACAAAACAAAACAAAAACAAATCAGAAAGCAACTGAACAGGTCCGCATGTTTCAACAAACAATCCACCATCCTATCCACAGATCTATGCCTTCATTCTCTGCCTTTCTTCATATTTAAATGAATGAACTAGTCCCTTCATTTCTAAGATCAAACCCTCTGTGTATGTACAGAGTCTATTTCCTGTCACTTTTTTTTGGAGAAACTCCTCAATATTTCCTTTCTCTTTCCTTTCCTACATCATTACCCTTCTCCCTTTCTACTACATTACTATCATCAGCTTAATGGCATGATAAAACATCTTGCACCTGAAATTAAAAAAAAAAAAACAAACCTCATCTCACCCCTGTAATTTCTGTCTTACCCATTTTGCTTAGTTATACAAGAGGAAAAACCATCTTCAAAAATGTTGAGTATATTTTTCTTCTCCTGGATATCTCCTTGAATTAACACAATCATAATTTTGTTTCCATCATTCCATAAACCTACTTTTGTTGAAAGTCACCACTGGTCACCTCATTGTTTTTCTAACATTAGCACTTAGGCTTCACCTCACTTGACTTTTGTCAAGATTTGAAACAGCTGATCATTCTCTCTTCTCTGAAATAATACAACTAATGGTGGCTTTCATCTTATTCTGCTAGTCAGTTCTTATCTCACAGGCTGATCCATCCTATCTCTTTGCTGGATATTTCTCATCTTTCTCCTGTGCAAAATTTGGGCACAATACCTGAGCACAATACCTATCCTCCTCTTTATTTTTATAAATTTCCTAGATAATTTCACTCAGTATTATAGTGTTACAGAAATTTTATACTGACTATTCCCAAGTAATGTCTTTAGTTCTGTCTTGAGATACAAAACCCAAAAACCTTCATAAATAAACTGATAAATGGACTTTATCAAAATTTAAGACCTTTGCTCTGTGATAGACAATTTTAGGAGAATGAAAGGCCAAACGGAGAAGTATTTCAAAATCAGACATCTGATGATGAATTTGCACTTAAATGTATAAAAAACTCTGAAATAAAACTTAATATTAGAAAACAAGCAAACAAAACAATGAAAGATAAGCAAAAGATTGAAGCAGATGTTTCACCAAAGAAGATGGGTGGATAATAAGCAAAAAAGATTTTCAATTTCATTAGTCATTAAGGAAAGGCAAACTGCAATCATTGAAATACCACTACACACCTATTAGAATGATAACGATAAATTAAAAATTTTAAAAATTGACCTTACTAAATGCTGGTAAGATTGTTGAGCAGCTAGAACCCTTTCAACTTGCTGGTGGGAATGTGAAATGATGCAGCTTTTTTGAATATTTGGCAATTCCTTATAAAGTTAGAAGTATACTCGCAATATAAACCAGCAATTTCACTCCTTGGTATTTACCTATGAAAAAATAAAAACTTCTGTTCACACAGAATCCTGTAAGTGCATATTTATAGCAACTTTATTCAAAATCATCAAAATTTGGAATAAGGCTAAATGTCTATTAGCCAACAGGTGTGTACATGCACCTCTCTGCTTGCATGCCTCAGGCTGAAATCCTTGGAGTCTTTGATGACACTTGCTTTTGTTGTCCACTGTACATTCAACTCCTACAGCAATACTATTGTTTTACCTTCAAAATGCCTCCAGGCCCTTCTCAACATCTCTAATCTATGTTACCATCATCTCTCATCTATACTATGGCAACTGATTCCATCTTGAACATCTGTGGGCTCAGAGTAAGCCCATATAACATATATTTAAATATTTAAAAGTATAAAACATTCTAAAAGTGGTTAAATAAAATATGACAGTGAAGGAAAAGCCAATTGTTGCCTTTGCGCCTAGCCTCCAGTCTTTGCCTGCCTCCATCTCTTCTCTTTGTACTGAACCCTCACCCCGCTCTATCCAAAACATAAGGGCTGTCGTACAAATACATAGACAATCAAACTTGCACATTCAAGCTTAATCTACAACCTCTGAAAACAATGATTTCTTAGGCACTCTTCAGACTCGGAGCGCATCCACCCCGGGGGTGAGAAAATATTTGTACAATTTAGTGCAAAATTAAAATGCAGAACACCTCATTCAAAAAGTGGGAAAAAATTAGAGATGTCATTAAAATTACTAAATATAAAGGCTTTTTTTTCTTTCTTCTATAATCTCTCTCTTGTCATGGTGTTTTATTTGCTATTTAATGTTGTTCTAAATAAAGATTAATATTGTATACTATCATACATTTTACCACTTATCTTTATATTGTGCAATGCCAGTTTTAAATTCAAACAGAACATTTAACTTGTATGCAGAATCATCAAAATTACAGTTCCTATTTTAGCTTGTATATGCATATGCAATTTTTTCTTACCAAAGCAGTGTAAATACCGCATAAACTAACTCAACTGTTTTTTTTTCACTTCTTGACGTGCGCATTCTACTAACACTCTCTTCAATTTACTGATAAGAGAGAACTGAAAAGAAAAGGAACTACAGGTTGCCCTTTCTATTCCCTTCTGTGTTATCATTTTTCCATGTAAGTGATTGGCTAATACAGAAAGTAACAGCAGGAAGAAAGGATATGATAGGGTTACGTGGTGGTTTGCATTTCTTAGAATGTCATTTCCTTCTTTCTATAAGCAAAGTTAAGTTCTAATTCAAATTGACAACATGACTGACCTCTGTGGCTGTCAACAGCCATCCCACTTCTTCAGTCATAAATGTAGCAGATCATGGGTCCACCAGAATTCTGTGTTCATGAAGCATCATGAGCTATACAGATGAATATGGTTGCAAGGAATGACCTATATGCAGCTTGTATGCATCTCCTCTGCTTATATACAAGCTCCATTATCCTATTGGACTTCACTTATAAAGCACAGGTGCAGAGATAAATTATTAAGAACTTCAAAATGGTATAAGCAATGTATTTAACCAAATGAAGGATCCTTCTGTGTATGGGCCCTAGACTGCTACACGGGTTGTACACCCATGAAGCCAGCTTATTCTATGGCAGTGAAAAGCAAAGAGGAAAAATTGTCATCATGGATCAAGATTTCTAAGGTTCCAGATAGCCAGAGAATGGGAGGGTGAAATGTGGGCTCTGCTTTTGGAGCTGGGGACATGTCTCTGCTCCACGGATTCTTCAGTGAGGCCAAGAATAATGCACACGGCAGGAGTTCATCTTCCAGGTTTTAGCACAATAGCCTCCTAATTGGCTTTTCCTTTTCTGTTCCTAACCCTACACTGGGGGAGATCATCGAGAAGACATGACCTCTGGTTGAGCCAAGAGCTGGACCCAAGCAATTGCAGGCTCTCCGTTCCCTTTCTGGTCTTTGGAATGTGTGTTCCACAGCTTTCCTCATTCCCAGAAGCTGCTCCAAGGATACAGCCTTGAGATAGAAATGTGATATTGAGACTTTCTGGATAGTATATGTGACTGAACTCAGTTAAATCCTCTACATAAATTTTTAAGATTTGGTGGGAAGGTGTCAAAATCTATGCATCTTGTGGCTGCCCAAGACAAGCCTACTAAGTAAATGCCCTTGCTTATTAAACCTGCCACCTACCAGTCTGGATTGGTCTGCCTCTTTCTTTGGTCTTTCCCTGTCCTCTGTGTATGAGGCCAGTTTGCAAACTGACACTGTACTGTAGTTTATCTGCTTATCATCAAACATAATTCTCTTTAAATGTAAGTCAGACTATGACATGTCTCTAGACAGAGCTGTCAATCACATTGTCAGAATCAAGACTAAATTCCCTCTGTAGGCAGATAGGGAAGGGGGTCCCCAGAGGAAAAGAACAAGACTTGGCTTCTCTTTTTTTTGACATAAAAGAAACTGTTTTGGCCTAAGCCATTTTGTGATCTAAGCCTGGCTGCTATGCTTGCCCTTGAACAGGTCCTGGTAATTAATGACTTTAAGGGAACAAAGGAGCAGAGAATAGGCAGTCAAACAATAGCACTGTGGTAAAGCAGAGTCCTAATTCTTCCTCAAAGGATACACATAATAATGTATCTGCGAGTTCCCTAGAAACTAGGGCCCCCATTCAGGTAGAGGATGAAATGATGAAGTTGACCCTCCTGAGTCAACTAAGACTTGGACTCTGTTTACCTTTGCCCCACTCTATGCTGAATTTTCCTCTGTTCAAGCCCCTTCATGAATATACATGTACCTTTAGCTAAAACTCTCCCAATTTTGCTATTGGGGGAGACATTGCTTTGGGAAAGATCCCTAGTATTCTCCTTACTGTTGCAAGTAATAATAAATCCTTCCTTCTCCAGCTCTTTGGCTTGGTTGTGTATATTGGCTCCATCCTCACCAAGAGGTGAACTCAATTTTCAGGTAACACTTACACGGCTCTACATTTCCCTTGATGACCTGTTAGCAGTATTTCTTAGTATTTTCTGCTCTCTAACTCCACTCCAGTTATACTGGCCCCTTTTCTGTTCTTTGATGCACAACTAAACTCCTGTTATCTCCATCTTCATTATTAGTGACAGCAATCTTCCTGGTCTCTTCAGGTCACTATTGTTTTCCAATTATCCAATATTGCAAAGTGACCTTAAAATGACAAATTGTAGGTCATCATCTGACTGCTTTAATAGTTTCAATGACTTTCAATGACCTGTAGGATAAAGTCCAAATCTCTTAACATGAGGAATAAATAGTTGATGAATAATCATTGAGGATCTGACACATATTAAGCATTAAATTAATGACAGTTATTATTATGGAATTAACAACTACTGATGAATTCAGCACTCTCTTCCATATGACATGGTGTAATTTTCATCTTTCTAGTATAATAAATAAATATTTTCCTCTACCCCAAGTACTAATGCCTTTCATATATCCTTTCATGTATCTTTCAATCTTCTTCCCCTTCTTTCTCTTTCTTTTTTTTCCCTGTCTCTCCCACACATTCTTGCTCACTTAGTGGCATTTGCACAATAAGTGTTTAATAGGGAAATTGTTACAGATCTAGTAGAAAGCTCTTTCAATGAGTAATACATGTTAAGCAGTAATAATGTGCTATTGAAATTGAAAGGGATGGTAATCAGCAATGCAAATTAGTAGAGACCCATAGCCTCTGGGTAAGAAAGAAATTGAGTTAGGTCTAAAATCAATCAGATGGTAAGTAAGCTGTCACTAATAATGACAGAAACACTAACCTCTGGGATTAAACTCATAACTTTTTGGACTGCTGATACTTTCTGCTGCCAAATACCTTAGCTTTTGCTACTTATGTGGACATAATGGTGTATTATTTGGAGTAACTACAATTATGCAGCATTTTCACTACAGAGTATATTTTCTTCATATTACTTTTATCATATTCCACAAATCTCAAAGCATATCTAACTGCCATAGTAAGCTGAACACATTTTGTAATATTTGATAATCTTCACTGAGTAGCAGAGCCAAAATACCTCTTTCTCTTGGAGTCCATGCTAGATAGATTCCAATTCACTTAACTTTTTAAGATAACATCAGAAAAGATTTTTCTCAATTATAGGTTTTTAAACTGTCAATTTTATGAGACTAATTGAGATTCACTTTGATAAATATCTTTTGATGATAAATAGATTGTTCTCTACTATGTATTAAAGAACAGCTTGTTTCCTGTGGATTAAATTTTTATGGTAAAATGCAAATAATTTTCCATTTCTTATAATTTATGATATTATTACCATATCCTGTTACATAAAATGACAATGAGCAAAACACTCCTGCTGCTGCAATCTGTGCTGAAAAGCTTCCTCAAAATATATTGTCTCCATTCCGATCTGTAGATATAGCGGTAGGAGGTAGGAATTTTCTCACAGTATTTGCTGGATGATGCTAATACTTGGTTATAATAGTCACTAAAAATATAACATGCATTTGCTCAGCTCAAATTATAAACAGCCAAAGCTCTCTGAGTAAGAATCATATGCCTTTAGATTCATTTCTGCCTGTGAGTGTTTTCTGGTTTTTTTTATTATTATTGGCATTTATTTCCCATTTATATACAAATAAATTCAATAGGAATTGCTTTACTTTGCAATCAATATGATACATAATCCAAGTCAAAGTGTGAATGTGTGTAGGCTTCAAACAACCACTTTATGATTTAGAGAACTATATCCAATTGGAAGAATAGAAGTTTTAAGGCATACGAATAACCCACAAGCTCAGTGTTTTTCAGACTTGTGGATGCCATGACCCACTGAGTAATTTACATATAGCTCTGAATAATTTACATATGTTTTATGAAACTGGGACCATTCACTTAGAAATATTTTAATGGAAATAAGAATTTCTTCTTCCTGAAAATCTAGATTGTTAAATTGAGGGAATATATCATGGATTATAGTTCTAGCTCTGGAGATAGATTGTCTATATTCAAAGCTGGCTGTTTTCAATTATATGATTACAGGTCTTAGTTGCAATATTGTAAAATAGGGATAAAGACACGTATCTGCAAAGATTAAATGAGAAGGTTTGATGTATTTAAAAGCCTGATAATTTTTGGCATTTCGTAAATGCTCAATAAATATTAGCTATTGTCATATTAAACTGATTCTAAGGTGTATTTTTTCTTGCATTTTAACATCTCTGAAATAAGATGCATATTACAGTCTATAATTCCTCACAATTACTGTAGGCCATAATGCAGTCAAAGATATAAACATCACCCATTAACACTTAAAGATTGAAAACATATCTCTTTGTTTTTTCAAGGTCTTGAATTTCTCCCACCAATGATTTTTAGTGTAGAGTCTTACACAATTTTTGATAAGACTATCTCAAATTATTTAATGTTTTAGATGTTATTATAAATGTTTTTTATTTTCCATTTTTAAATTTTATATATACATATAATTTATATATATATATCTGATGTTCATATTGGCCTTACATCCTGTGACATTACAAAGTTTATTTGTTGGTTCTAGTAGTTTTATTTTGTAGATTGTTAGATTTTCTATGCACATATTCATGTAATCTGAAAATAAAGACAATTTTACTTTTTCCTTCTTTATATTTCTGTTAAAAATATGTATTTTTTTAAACATAGCCTTACTGCAATGGTAAGGGTATCACATACATTAATAAATACATATAATTTCTGTTTCTAATTAGAGGAAAAATCTTCAGTCTCTCACCATTAAATAAAATATTAGCGATAGGTCTCTGATAGGTGTCTTTACAGAGGTTGACAAAATTTCTATTTTTAGTTAGATAAAAATTTTTATCATTATGTGTGCTGAATTTTGTCAAAGTCAAATATGTTTTTTGTATCAGTTGAGATTGTCATATAATTTTTTTTACTCCATTGATATAATAAATTACATTGATTGGTTTACAAATATCAAACCAACTTTACATTATTAAGATAAATCCCAGTCATTATCATGGTGTAATATCTTCTTCATATATAGCTATATTCAATTTGTGATTATTTGGTTAAGGATTTCTTGCATTAATATTTATAAGGGATATTAGTCCTTTGTTTTCATTTCTTGTAATATCTTTTTCTGGTTTTGGTATCATGGTAATGGAAGCCTCATATACTCAACTGGGTATTATTTCCATTTCCTCATCTGTTTTCTGAAATAGTTTATATAATATTGATGGAATATACCATTTCAGTCCCTTGGATGTAGATTTTTCTCTTCTGGAAACATTTTTGTTTAAAAATTAGTTTATAAATTTAATATTTTTAATAACAAGTATTTTTCAAATCTTTATATAACTTTTAAAGTCAGTTTTGCTTGTTGTTTTGCTAGGTATATGGCAATTGTTTAAAGTTATTTGTCTGAGTCAGTTTAGGCTGCTATAATGAAAAACCATAAATGGGGAGAATTAAACAACAAACATATTTTTCACAGTTCAGGAGATTAAGAAGTCCAAGATCAAAGTACTAGTCAATTTGGTTTCTGGTGAGATCATTTTACTGGTTTGCAGATAGCCTCCTTCTTTCTCTGTCCTCACATGGCAAAGAGAAAATCATTTCTCTCCAGTCTCTTTTTATAAGGGCTCTACCCTCATGATCTAATTCTCTTTCAAAGGCCCCACCAGTTATTTACAGAATATTCCACAGAACAGAAGCAGAATATACATTCTTCTTAAGCACACATAGAACATTGTCCAAGATAGATCATAGATTAGGCCATAAAGCAAGTCTTAGTACATTAAAGAAGATTGAAATTATGTCAAGCATCTTTTCTGACCACTATGGTATTTAACTAGGAATAAATTACAAGACAAAAACTGGAAAATCTACTAATATGTGGAAATTGAACAATATAGTACTAAAACAACCAATGGGTCAAAGACGAAATCATAGATAAATCAAAAAATAATCTTGAAAATATGAAAATGGATCTAATGTAAAACATTGTGACCATAATTGATAACACTACATTATATAATTAAACTTTGCTAACAGAATGGAGCTTAAATGTTCTCACAGAAAAAAAAAGTGAGGTGATAGATGTGCTAATTAACTAGAGAGTGGGAATCCTTTTACAATGTGTACATATAGCAATTCACCATGGTGTACATTTTAATATATTACAATTATACCTAAATAAAGCTGAAACAGTGAAAAAAAAACAAATCAAAACAAAAATCCAGCCTTGTCCCCATGACCAGTTGAGAAAATGAAAAGTGTGACATCTATATTTACTTCCATTTTGTGTTGTATGTATTTCCACATTTAAATCATTTCCTCTATTTTCCTCCCCCTCCTCTTCTTTTTAAATATGGTGATGGTTAACTTGACAAATTAACTCATAAATTAAAAGTTTATAAAATGAGATTGTTTGTCTGTCTAAAGGAGGAATGGATACCACCCAAAGTTTTTCTTACCTATACCTGGATAAAATATCTCCAGAGAACTTAGGTTGTTACAGTTTGGGCAACAGGTGAGTACTTTTATTTGTTATGTGATCGTGTTAGTTTTTTATTGATGCTAAGACAGTTCACCACAAACTTAGTGTCTTACAGCAGCATAAATTCATTTTTTTACCATTTCTAGGTCAGAAGTGGAACATCTCAACAGACTAAAATAAAGATACTAGCAAACTGTATTTCTTTCTAGAGTCTTTAGGGGAGAATCCCTTTTTTGTTCATTCAGTTTGTTAGCACAATTCAGTTTATTTTTTTGGTAGATGGAGCACCAAGACTTAGACTTTTGCGCTGGCTGAACTCTGAGAGGAGTTTCTAGTTTCTAGGCCCACTGACTTCTAGTGATCCTCTGTCTCTCATCTTCAAAATAAAGCAGTGGTAGGCTAGTCCTTCTCATGTCACATCTCTCTCTGATTAGAACCTGGAAATATGTTCTGCTTTTAAAAATTAATGTATTTAGATTGTGCCCATCTAGACAATTCAAAATAATCTCCCAGTCCAAGGATCTTAACCTTAATTATGTCTGCAAAGTCTCTTTTGCTATGTTGGGTAATATATTCATTTGTTTGAGGAATTAGTTTCTAAGGATAGATTTGGAGGACCTTTACTGTGCATCCCACAGAAAGGATAATTGCATTTTATTGGTTTTGATCACTACAGCCAGGATATTGGCCTATGACCTGGGTCATGCCAAGCCAGTGCATCGTCCCAGACTTAAAATGGGTAGCTGGTGATGTAAACAAGCAGGGATCTTGGAGCACCGTCTCTTGTAAAGATAAGATGTATAGGAAATTTAGTTCCTGGGGAACAGTGGTAGCAGTGCTGTTTCCTTTTCTATAGCTTTTCCATTTTTCACAATTAATTTACTTGCTGTTTGTGCTGTCCCAGTGCTATAGTCAGGAAATAACACTTATTGCATTTTAACTCCAAACTCTTGGCCTCTGAGAGTGGAACACATTTTATTCTCTTAGAAATACTATGCCCCTCCCAGGACAGACCTTACACTATGTTTATTAAAGCCTCTTTAGCATTTTAGATGGGAAACTTCTTTAATGTGCGGTAATGTTCTGCACATTGTAAGACATTTATTGTCCTCAATCACTACACACTAAATATCTTCTGTGCCTAGTCACTGGATAACTCAAAACAACTTCGCATACTTCATTTTTTTTCCTTAGTAGGTTATGTTATCTCTGCTTGATAATTACAGTTCTAAATATTCAATACACATTTGAAAAAAAAAAGGTAAAATGAGGTCTGAAGTTAGTAATGCTTATTTTTTATTTATTAATTTCTTTACTCATTTGTTTAACAAACGAGTACTGAGAAATTCTAGCATGACAAATTCTATGCTGGACATTACATACACTAGTCATAGAATTCTCTTGACCCAGTGGATCACCCGCTTCTATGTTTTCCTTCTCAAATGAGAAAGCAATTAACACTGTCACTCAAATTTTAGGGTATCAATTGGGCCACATGTATCACAGTGTTGTTCTAAAAAGATTGTTGACACAGTTCTTTCTCTTCTAATTCTATCTTCCATGCCTATGTCTTCTGGGCAACCACTGCATTATATTATTTTTTTCCTTTTTTATTCATACATGCCAAGTGACACACTTCCTTCAAGTGACAAACAGGCAGCAAGACTGGAAGAAAATGGAGAAGATGAAGCTTTGCTTGAGTCTTGGTTCAGTTCACATTTTCTCATGGAACATTATAAAAAAAATCCTGCAGTAGGATAAAAGGACCATTTTCAGGCTACTAATTTCTCTTATTTCTTGTTTGCTTGTATGATATAAAACCCTTAGGGACACCACACGAGCAGTGACCAGGCTAAGCCAAGATTATAACCCTCTAATTCTTCCCACACTATAAACTTGTTAGAGCAGGCAGATAGCTAAATATGAGCAAAGGGGGACACAGACCAAATGGCAGAAATTGGGCAAAAAGGAGGGACAAAGGCCAAATGCAGGAAACCATACATCATGAAAACAACAGGGACCCTGGGGCAGACAAAGAAAAGCAGGAACCTCTAGGCTGATAAGGGGTCACACATTTGGGGGTGACAAGTCGCCTGGAGGCCTACCAAGAAAGGTGGCAGGAATCTCTAGTGTTATAGGGTAACCTTTTGCTCATTAGGCCCTCATATCAATAAAATTAGTCTTGCAGATAAGAAGTACCCATCATGCACCAATGCCATGATACTTTTGATCTGATTAAATAGGACAAAAATCCTTCTTCCCTTCAGGAAGGTGGAGTTGGGATGAAAATCTGGGAATATGACCACAAACCCTCCCCTCCCGCATGAATATTCCACCCATTTATTTTTATACTCTATGTAAGCAATTTACCAAATAAACTTAGGGCAGCTGTTCACCTGAGCTTGCCTGCTCTTCCCTTGAGAGAGTCTAATCGGTCCCCCTAATAAATCCTCACTTTACTTTCTTGAACTCTGTGTCTTGTCTCTGAATTCTTTCTGAGACAAGAACCTAATCACCGGCAGCAGACTGGCCATGGTTTGCATTACCTGAAGTCCCTCCACTTCCCACCCTAACACTATCTTAGGGTTCTATAAGATAATGTTAATTGTTGAAATGTGAACCTCCCTATGCAAACTCCAAAAACCATGTAGGAAAACATGGAAGGTGATAAAAAATAATATGGAACCCACACATCAAAACAGACATAGAAATGGGGAGATAACCATCCAAGGCCAGCAGAGTAGGCTCTGGAGTCCACACCAGACCCTAGAATCCAGGAGGAATTTCTCTAAAAAAGGGGGCTGAAGGGTGCCAGTGATGGAGGAATATGGAAAACATCAACTAAGGCTCACTTCCAGTGGGGGAATTAGTGAGAACAGATGTGACACCATGTGGATCAGAGATGAGATTGATGAGGATTTGAGAAAGAGGAAATTAGAAATTGCCTGGGACCAGAGTCTGGGGAAGGCAAAGAACAAGACAAGGTAGAAGAGGGTGGGGAAGCCCCGAGCCCTGGACGTCAAAGGGAAAAAGGAATATGTTGAAGATAAGGGTTCTACTGAAACAAGACAGTCTCAAAGAAGCATGAAGAAGTTTAAAGAATCTTTTACTCTTACTTCTAAAAGTGCTGATATCCTCAAAGGGGAAAACCATACCTCTTTTTATTCTACTTTTAAAGTTTACCTCTGTTTGTCATCTCAAGGGTTTCTCCTGTCAGAAGCAGTGGTAGCTATGTGATGAAACCTGAATACACAGATAATATTTTAAAACCTGGAAAATTTAATCTAAAGTACATTTTAGATTTGGAGTGCCCTCAAGGGTGGAACTGAATTGCTCAGGAGATGAATAATGGGATTCATTACTATGACCAGTTGAAATCTAACATAACCCAAGGTATTCTCATGCTGTTGAGCAGCTTAGAGACCATGGAGCGTAATGCAGCCCCATTTCAGCTGATTTCTTATCCCACCCCTGAAGCCATCTACAAAGAAGAGGTATATCCGTGTTCATAGAGGGATCAAAGGCCACTCTTTTGCATATTTAAATGACATTATTTTAGCTCATTTTAGTTCTGTGATGCACAAAAAGTGCTTACTTATCATGCATGCTATAAAATTAGACTGGATCAATACCTTATGAATGTAAATAACTAACTATACAAGTTGTTTTTGTTAGTGTGTCCAAATAGTCATGTGAATGATAATGTTGGATCATCAATGAAGAGACACTTTCCTGCCCTTTACTCCATTATACATGCAAAATAAAATCTGCTATATAAAATATAAATAAACAGTACTTCAAGGCCGTGTTTTCTTTATAGTATTCAAAGTCCAGAACCAGATTGCTTCTACTGTAACTTTTATCAAATGTTGTATAAAAAATTAACTATAACTGTATACAAGCTTTTCCAGGATATAGGAAAAGAAGATTTTCCTGACTTTGTTTTTATGAGGCTACAGTTGATGCAAACACTAGTATGGTATAAAAAAGAAAATTTATAAGTCAATCTTATCTATAAATATATGTAAAAATAGAATGAAGCTGAAGAATCTGTACTTAGGTAGTCCTAATAAAGGACAACTGCCACATTTAGCAACAACAACAAAAGAACAACAATGAAAAATAAACCAACTATGACCCCAGAATATTAAAATGATTTGTCCTAGTCCTACTTATTGTCAAAGTCTGAATCAGAACCCATACAAGCTGATATCCAATTCTAGTCTTTTCAGTTAAGCCACCTGTTCCCATTCTATGATTGGATCAGTTTAGGATAATATATGTTAATATCGCAAGCAACTCACAAGCTCTATGGTTTAACACAGTTAACGTTGGTTTGTTGCTCACCTAACCTGACAAATACTGACAGCCTTCCACCTGGGGGTTGAGGCTCACTGGCACCTTCCATCATATGGCTGTGCCATTCCAAGGGCCTTTGGTTCTTTGCATACAGTTGACAGAAAGAGGAAGAGACAGAAAAGCTCATCTTCCTCATCTTCTTCTTAACCATTCTAGCAAATGTAACACTAACTACTTGCATTCACACTCCATTACTGAAAAGCAGTCAGATGATTTCAAGGGACCCAGAATGGAGTCTGGGAAGTGGAATTCCTCACCAACAGTTCCACAAAGATGGTGGTAAAGTGCCAGCTATGTCTTTATGGGAACCATGCAGTATTCCAGTTTATACCTGTTGTCCCAGTGATGCCTAATTATTGTCATCCAATCCAGGACACTTCAATAGTGTCCTTCTCAGAAGTGTCCTGATTTGAATGATAGATCATATGATCATCTTATATCCTGCTACAATGCTCTTAGACAACTGCAGAAGATTTTTTAATTGTTTTTAATATATATAAAAGGAGATGAATATGCAGACATGATAATGTTTTGTTATAAATATCACTAACATATTATTTAATGTGTCTAGTTCGTAGAAAATTCTTAACACCTCTTGCAGTCCAGAATGGTGTGACTATTTTAAAAATATTTTCCAGACATATTTAAAAATAATAATTTATAAAATTGCTTAAAATTTTATCAGAAATTTGTCAAAAATAGCATGCTTGGGATTTTTTCGACCCTAGATAATATAGCTTTGAATAAATTCATATGCAGACTAAGAAACACAGCCAGATGTTCCAAGGCACAGTGAATATTTTGAGAACATACTGGAGGAAAATTTAAATACACAGTAAAAGTATTTCTAAAAGAAAGAAGACAACTGAGGTACTTTGCCTCCTGAAGGCAAAAGAATTGAATATATATCCCTTTAAAGTCCCTTACAGTCCTTTAGTGCTATAATAAACTCTCTTGCGGAGTGTAATTTTGGTATATAAAAATGTTTTTAAATGATATGCTAAAGCAAGTGAAGATGTAGTAATAGACCCTTTAAGCAATAACATGCCTTGTATCCTGAATACTAGCATCCTGAGATATCATGTAAGATTTGCTTGTGAAATCTATCTGAGAAACAGAACTTAACGTGACGAAGCGTTGAGTTCCCAGGGTAAAGGCAGTATTTCTATCTCCTGAAATGTAATGAAGACTACACTTCATTAAAGTGCAATTGTCAAGTTGGAGGAATGATATTGCTTTGCTAAGTCAAAATAACACAAACAGATAGAAAAACATGAATTAAAAAAATCTTGAAACAGCATCATGTATAATTTAATGAGATGTCTTTACTATGACTTTTCTGGAACAAAAAAGTATAAAGATGAATGTGGTAAATATGACCCATCCAACTTACATTCTTCCAATCTGCCTGCTCTTACCCCAATGTCCTTTTTGCTTCTCACCCTCATTCCAAAAGTAAAATAAACATAGCTGTCAGATGTCAATGTCAGATTGAAGATTTTATAAAATCTTAAATGTTTTGAGCTCCAAAATAACAGCCTGACCGGTGCATTCAGAACTGAAACCTCATAAATTCTTAAGTGTACTATTCAATGGCAAATGTTCTGAAGCCTTCCTAATAATGACTCATGCCATAAAAAAAGGAAAAGGAGAAATGGATGTCTTTATCCTTTTAATAGAAAATGTCAAAAATTTTTTTCTTACTTTTAATGCCTTGGTGAACTATACCATCTGTTACTTTTGAATGCTCTAGGATTTGCACATTTCCGAAGTTTTATGGACTGTCTTTTGGGAATTACTGTCCATTGCATCCGTCTTCATTCAATAATATACCACTAATTATCCTTTGAAATCTGAGATTAATTAGAAATAATTTTATGTAATACCTATATACAGGTTACTATAATATATAAGGCACTATAAGAGGAATAACTTACCAGTTTAAATGGAATATCACAAAAAAAGTTATATAGAAGGAACCTTAAATATTATCAAATCCAGACCACTCACTTTTAAAATCAAAAGGCAAAGGAGGTTAAGTAACTTCACAAAAACATTCTAAATGTTGGTGGCAGAGCTGGGCTTGCTATAACAGTCATCAATCACTTCTAATCTACCATGTGCCTAGCACTTTGCATCTCTTATCTGATATAATCTCGACATCAACCTTGTAAAAATGTTAGGGTGGTTATTAATATTTCCATTTGGCAGATGAGGAGACAGAGATACTGGCTTCAGTAATCTGCCCATTTTGGGAAGATACCACAAAAATGTGAAATTTATAAATCATATAGAGGCTGCCTCCTTTCAGGTATTTGCCTTAATGTGTTAGGTGGCCTACTACACTGTTAAAGGTATGTCCCCTTAAATTTCTAAACATGCTTACTAGATCACTGTGCTATCTTGTCCAAAAACAGAATGCTTTGCTCAATAAGCCTGCATTGTGTATGTCACCTTCATATAAATAACCTGAATTTTAAACATGTTTATTTAAAACATAGTTTCTAAACAAGTAACATTTTTGGGGTGAATGCACTAATGAGGATGATGCAATACTAAACCAAGAGTGTATGATGTGTCTAAGATGCCCAGAATTCTGGTTAGTATAAAAAGACTAGCCTGCCATCAAATGTCTGCAAAGAATATCTGCCTGACTCTCTTTTGAGCACACTGAGATTCCACAAATCATTTCACAATATGTCGTAAAATTACTCCAATCTCCTTCCTCTCTTTAGGGTAAAGGACATCTAAGAGAAAAGGATCAATGGATATTTTGCTTGAAGTAAATGGAAAGCAACTGACTGATCAAATTCTCCGAATAAGGTAATGCTTGACTTCCTTTTTGTTAGCTCGCATAGTTGCTTAATACCGTAATTCATTAGTTCTTAAACTTGAGTATCCTTATCACTTGAATAGTTTGTTTAAACACCATCTGCTGGGTCCCAATTCCATAACTGCTTATATGGTAGATCTGAGTGGAGCTGGAGAATTTACATTTCTAAATTTCCAGGTGAATCTGATATTGATTTTTCAGGACCACCTTTTGAGAATTAGCTTAATGGTTTATTTGTTTCATCTAATTGTTAAAAGAGATTGAATGTTTATATAGTAAGCAATAAGGGGTTTCTGCTTTCCTTAGTTGCCTCTTCTGATTAATACATGTGAGCCAGGTATTTAATAATTCTAAATTTAAATTCAGTGTGCTCTCGAACATATACTTGGTTTTGGCTGAAATTGCAGAAAGGTAGTAATCGGATGAATTAATATTTGAACCATCATCTCTAGCACTATAAAATCTGTGCTCTTCTTACCCTATTATATGTTTATTTTTGAAAAACAGAAGGATACTATTAGAAGTTAAATTTGAAATAAAATTTGTATAGTAGAAATATATATATATGTTAAATTTTATTAAAATTCTGTTTGAGAACTAAGAAATTTTTATGGCTGATAAGTATTTACATATAAAATTTTAAAAATTGTGACATCAGCATCATGGCAGCATAAGATGTTTCTTGTTTGTTCCCACCTGCAACAGTAAAGATTTGGCATGTATCCATAAATAAAGTGCCTCTGTAGGAGTTGTGGAATTTAGTACAATACACCAAGGGACCCAGGAGGAGTCTTAGCCACCTGTGCATCAGGAAATAGGCAGATGGACCTCAGTATCAACAGTGGATCTTGTAGTAGCTTATGAACTCACTCCAGCCCCTCTCAGCCATGGTCTGGGTGCACCTGGAGAGCACTGACATGGGAAGTCACCCATGAAAAGAGAGTCTTCATGGAAGTCCAGGTTTCCAGAGAACCAAACAGAAATTCTGTAGCTGAAGAATTCAATGAAATGAAAAATGCAACAGAGAACATCAAACAGAAGATGTTATCTAAAAAGCAGAATAGATCAAACAGAGGAAAGAATCAATGATTTAGAAGATAGAAACTTTGAAATAACCCAGACATAGAAGAACAAAGAAAAGGAATGAAAAAGAGTAAAGAAAGTCTATGTGATCTATAGGACACCATCACCCCTGCCCCCTGAAAAAAAGCCAATATACAAATCACTGACATTCCAGAAGAAGAGAAGCAGTAAGGGGAATAAAGCTTATTTAAAGAAATAATGACTGGGAACTTTCCAAACCTAAGAAGAGATTTGGACATCCAAGTTCATGAAGCTAATAAATCACCCTGTTATTTCAATCCAAAATGATATTTTCCAAGACACATTATAATAAAACTGTCAAAAATCAAAGACAAAGAGAGAATGCAAAAAGCAGCAAAAGATCGTAACTTACAAAAGAACCCCCATTAAGCTATCAGCATATTTTCAGCAGAAACTTTACAGGACAGGAGAGAATGAGATGATATATTCAAAGTGCTAAAAGAAAAAATATGCCAACCAATAGTACTTTATCCAGAAAAGTTATATTTCAGAAATGAAGGAGAAATAAAGACTTTCCCAGATAATCAAAACCTGAGAGAATTCATCCCTTATGAATTCACTCATAAGAAACATCTTATACCTGCCTTAAAGAATGTTAAAAGGGAGATGGAGAACACCTCTAAACTACAACTACATAGAGAATAACTCTGGCTGAGAATGACTTGAAGGCTAGCAGAATAGGTCTTCTACAGCCAAGGATGTAAAGAAAGAACCTCACAAAGTCTGGTAGGAGGGGAGGAGAAGTGATCTAGTCAGGACCTCCACCCCTAGCAGGTGACCCAGAAGAGGAGGGGGATATCACAGTCTCAGGGATTTTCCCTGGGGAACAAGGGGTTGGAGCCCCATGTTAGGCTCCCCAGCCATAGGGTCTGACACCAAGAAGATGAGTCCCCAGGTTGGTTTGAAATGCAGTGGGGCTTACTGGAGGGCTGTAAGAAACCAAGACTGCTCTTGAACAGTCTGAAAACTGACTTGCTTGTCTATAGCCCCAGCATGGAGGAATTATATTGAAAGCTGCTGGGTACTCTGACCGGTTTGCCAGGACTACTGCAGCATGACCCTCAGTTCACACTGGGCTCCTGCTCCAGCATACCCTGCTCCAGTGCTGCTTATGACAAACCCACAGCTGGCATTGCACTCAATGGTGAAAAGATGAAAGCTTTTCTGCTAAGATAAGAAACAAGACAAGGATGACCACTTTCACCATTTCTAGAATTGTAAGTCCTAGCCACAGCAATCAGACAAGAAAAAGAAACAAAAGGCATCCAAATTGGAAGAGAAGAAGTAAATTAAAACTGTCACTATTTGCAAATGACATATTATATATATAAAACACTACAGTTACAGCAAAAATTTATTAGAACTAATAAATGAATTCAATACAAGATTAGTAAATAAAAATCTGCTGCTTTTCTATACACTAAAAATGAACTATCAGAAAGAGAAAACAAGAAAAAATTCCCTTTATAATCACATCAAAAAGGATAAAATGCCTGGGAATAAATTTAACCAAAGAGGTGAAAGACTTTTCTCTAAAGACTATGACATGTATAAAGGAAATTGAAGATGATACAAAGAAATGGAAAGATATCTTGTGTTCATGGATTGGAAGAATTAATATGGTTAGAATGTCAATAATACTCAAAGCAATCTACAGATTTAATGCAATCCCTATCAAAATACCTATGAAATTTTTCACAGAAATAGGACAACTATTCTTAAAATTGATGTGGAAGCACAAATGTTTCTGAATAGTCAAAGCCACCTTGAGAAAAAAGAAGAAAGCTTGAAGTATCCTGTCCTCTGATTTCAAAATAAACCACAAAGACATAGTTATCAAAACAAAAGTTACTAGCACAGAAACAGACACATAGATCAATGGAACAGAACTGAGAGCCCAGAAATTAACCCACATACATATGGTCAATTAATCTATGACAAAAGAGGCAAGAATATACAGTGAAGAATGACAGTCTTTTCATTAGATGGGGCTGGGAAACTGGACAGCTACATGTGGAAGAATGTAGAAAGAAAAATTAGAACATTTTATCACACAATATACAAAAATAAACTCAACATGGGTTAAAGGGCTAAACACAAGATCAGAATCTATAAAACTCCCAGAAAAAATCATAGGCAGTACACTTTTTGACATAAGTCTTAGCAAAATTTTCTTTAATCTGTATCCTCAGGCAAGGGGGATCACAGCAAAACAAAACAGATGGTCAAACTTAAAGGATTTGTGTAGTGAAGGAAACCATCAACAAAATGAAAAACAGCAACCTACTGAATGGGGTAAGTAAGATATTTGCAAATGATATATCTGATAAGGCATTAATATAAAAAATATATAAAGAACTCATACAACCCAATGTCAAAAAAAAAAAAAAAAAAGGGTGGAAGACTTGAAAACACATTTTCCCAATGAAGACAAACAAGTTGCCAAAAGGCACTTGAAAATATACTAAACATAACAAACTATCAGGAAGTTCAAATCAAAACAACAATGCACTAACACTTCACATCTGGCAGAATGGCCATCATCAAAATGACCAACATAATAAAAGATGAGGATGTGCAGAAAAATGAACGCTAGTCCAAAGGAGATGAAAATAAGACACTGAAGAGGTATCTGCACTCCCATGTTTATTGCAGCATTACTCACAATAGCCAAGATATGTAAACAATCTAAGTGTCTTTTAAGGGAGAATGGATGAAGATGTCACACACACACACACACATACACACACACATAAGAATATCACTCAGTCATGAGAAAGAAAGTAATCTTGCTAATGGGACAACATGGATAAACCTTGAGGGTCTAAGTGAGATAAGTCAGACAGAAAAAGACAAATACTGTATGATAGCAATTATATGTGGAGTCTAAAAAAGCAAAACTCATAGAAACAGAGAGTAGAGTGGTGTTTACCAGGGGATGGGGAATAGGGAAATGGGGAGATATTGCTCAAAGTGTACAAACTTTCAGCTAGAAGATAAGTTCTGGGACTCTGATACACAGCTTTGTGGAAATAGTTAACAGTATTGTTTTATGTACTTTAAAGTTGCTAAGGGAGTAAATAAATGTGCTTACCACAAAAAAGAAATGGAGATTCTAGGTCTTTTGCTTATCCATATAAATCTTAGAATTGATTTGTTGATACTTACACAATAGCTTGCTAGAATTTTGATGAGGATTGAGTTGAATCTATAGATGAAGCTTTAAAGAAATGACATTCTAACAATATTAATTCATCAAATCCATAATGAACATAAAATATCTTTCTAGATATTTATTTCTCAAAAATAGTTTACAGAACTGCATACAGATCTTGTGCATTTTTAATGCTTGAGTATTTCATTTTCAAATATGATATTATAAAATAATAATTTTAAATTATATTTCAAATGTCAATTGTTTGTTTATGGTATATAAGATGGGATTGACTTTAGTGTATTTACTTTATATCCAGCAACTTTGCTACATTCACTTATTACTCCAAGAAATTTTAATAGAATCTTTGTGATTTACTCCATAGATAGTCATGTAATCTGTGAATAAACTATATTTATTTATTTACAGTCTGTATACTCTTTTCTTTCTTCCTTTCTTCCTTTTTTCCTTCCTTTCTCTCTTTCTTCCTTTCTCTCTTTCTTTTTTTCTTTCTTTCTTTTTCTTTTTCTCTCTCTCTTTCCATCTTTCATCTTAATGCACTAGCTCAGATTTCAATAATATCCTTGTAAAAGAACAATGCGAGAAAACATTCCTGTTTGTTGCTGATCTTAGTGAGAAAATGTCCATGCAGTTTCTCATGATCAAGTATGATATTTTCTGTACATTTTTTACAGATATTCTTCATCAAGTTGAGAAATTTTCCTTCTAGTCTATATTGCTAAGTTTTTTTTTTATCCTGGATGGGTGTTGGATTTTGTCAAACACTCTTCCATGATAATCAGTATACTCATATGATATTTCTTCTTTACCTTGTTGATATGGTGCATTAGATTACATTCATTGATTTTCTAACTTTGAACCAGTCTCATATAACCACAATAAATCCCACTCAGTGTTGGTTTATTTTTGTGCATTGCTGGATTTGATTTATATAGTATTGTTGAATATTTTTGTACCTTTATTCATGAGGGATATTTCTCTGTTATTATTAATTTAAGCTGCTAAATTTGAAAGTAATATGCTACTCAGAAAAAAGAATACTGGAGCAATATTCTCACACATAGTTTTAATTTTTCCCCTGTGTCTTTCAGTTCATTCTGATGGGTATATATTGGTATTGCCATTGTGTGTTTGTGTGTATGTATTCATTTTTCTGTTTCTATGTTCCTTCCCATACATACTAAAACACACTCACACACATACAGTAATAAATGTTTGAGTTTGGATTTTAAAATAATTATAAAAGAATAGCTAAGTCAGTATCATCTATGTGTAGGAATACAATATTGTAAGGACCTTGGATCACCTTATATGCTCCTTCCTGAGAAAGGCTATCTTCAAAGTTAAGCATTATTCTGACCTTTGAAATAATCACAACCTTGTTTTTATTCCTATATTTACCAACTATGGATGCATAATGAAACAATATACCTTTAAAAAAAAACTTTTAGCCTTTATATAAAAACAGTCTAGCCTTTTACTTTTTATTGTAAAGTATTTCATTAGGTGTAACATACATACTAAAAGGTACAGATCTTAATTATATAGCCAAGTTTTACAAATTGAACACAATCATGTAACCATCAGCATGGTTGAGATACAATATTATAGGACATAGATGCACCTCTCATGGCCCTTCAGTCATTACCTTCTAATAAAGGTAATCATTATTCTGGCTTCTTTAATCATAAAATAAATTTCTCTACTTCTGAACTATATTGAACCACATTTTATGGGTTCTTGTATGCCTTAACATTATGTCTGTGACGTTTAATCATGTTGTGGTAGCAGCCCTATATTTTTTCTGTAATAAATAGTATTCCATACTACAATATAGTATTTATTCTACTTATGATAAATGTTGTGGCTGTTTCCAGTTTGGGATTATTAAATATCATACTTCTGTAAGCATTTTTATATATGCCTTTTGTGCAAAAATTCATGCATACATTCTGCGTTTATAATTAAGAGTCAAAGTATGGGGCCATAGGCTATGTCCATGTTCAACTCTAAAAAAATCAGTAGTTTTCCAAAGCAGTTGTACCAAATTGCGTAACTCTCAGCAGTGTGGCTATTTCCTTTTGTATCACATCTCTGCCAGGACATGGTATTTTCAGGACATTTACAAATGTTAACCACTATATATAAAAATATATTTTAAAAAAGTTTCTCCTATATAGCACAGGGAACTATATTCAATATCTTGTAATAATCTTTAATGAAAAAGAATATGAAAACAAATACATGAATGTATATGCATGACTGGGACATTGTGCTGTACACCAGAAATTGACACATTGTAACTGACAGTACTTCAATTAAAAAAAAAGGTTCTCTAACTGTATCTCAGAATTCTGAATGTAGTATTTTATGTTATGCTAAAATTTTAAACTTTTCTGATCTCTATATATTTTTTCTCCCTGAGTTATTAAGAAATTTGCTTTCTAATTTCAAATAACTGGAAATTTTTAGTAATTTGCTGGTAATTTCTAGCTTAATTGTATTGTGGGTAGGGAATGTATTCTAATCTCAAACTTTCGAATATTGACTATTATCAAATCTTTTACTCTATCAAGATGATCATGTGGTTTTTCATTTTTTAAATATTTTGATATTATGAATTATGTGGACTGTTTAAAAAATATTAACCCAAACTTGTATTTCCCAGATATACCACACTTAGTCATGATATATTACATTGTTATATATTTTTGGACACAATTTTCTAAAATTTCATGATAAAAAATATTAGTCTACAGTTTTGTTTGTTTTCTTGTACTGTTATTTTCTGGATTTGGTATCAGGAGGAAATTTGTCTCATAGGAAGGATATAAAAATTCCTGCCCCTTTAATTTTCTTAAAGAGTTTGTGTAGAATTTATAATATTTCTTTATTTAATACATGGTAGAATTTACCACAAAATACATCCAGTCCTGAAGTTTTCTTTGTGAAAGGTTTTTAACTTCATATTCATATTCATTTTTTGATAGATATAAGGCTATTAAGATTATCTAGTTCTTCTTGAGTAAGCTTGATTAATTTGTATTTTCAAGGAATATATTTATTTCTTTTAAGGCTTCAAATGTATTGGCATAAAGTTGTTTATAATATTGTCTTATTCTGTTTTACTGGTGGCATACTTTATTCATTGCTTTTCACTGAATTATTTTCAAGGGTGTTCATTTTTCCTTTGGAATGTGCATTTGAAAGACTTGCATATTGTCAGCATACAGCATTGTATTTATTGTCATTTTTAATGTATTTGCTTTGGAACACTGATATATCCTTCTCATGAGGGATGAAAAGTCTCCCCCCAAACCTGTTATTCCTAGTTACACCTGTCTTTAGCAAAAATGATTGTTAAGTCTTTACTTTGACAGCGAAAACTACTTTAAAATATGTATTGTTTTATATTCCATTATTCAATGTAATTTTATTCAAACACAGACATATGGTTATGAATTCGCATTGTGTATACTTTATCTGGGTTTGTTTATCTTGCTTAGAATTCCCAAATCCCTGCAATAAAGCTGACAGCAACTACTTTAGAGAGAGGTGGGCTGTAGAAAATAATTTTGATACCAATGCTTCACTGATGGTGTCAGTGCAGGAAGAAAGATTTTATAACTGGGAATACAATTTAAATATAATCTCATAAGGAGATACTGCAAGCAGAAAGATATGCAGGATAAGATTTACATATTATACTTGGAAATAGTCACACTTTAACTTGACTTACAACTGTGCATAGGGTTGGCACTATAAAAGGCCATTCCTAGAAAATTGATCTATATATAATATGTGTATCATATATAATATAAGATGAAATATATAACATTATAAAATATATTTATTTAAAAATATGATAGTAAATAATGAAAATAAAATTTACCCACACATCTATGGTCAATTAATCTTCAACAAAGGAGGCAAGAATACACAATGGAGAAAAGACAGTCTCTTCAGTAAGTGGTGTTGGGAAAACTGGAGGCATATGTAAATCAATGAAGTTAGAACACTCTTTCACACCACACACAAAAGTAAACTCAAAATGGCTTAAAAACTTAAATACAAGACAGGACACCATAAATATCCAAGAAGAGAATACAGACAAACCATTCTTTGACATAAATCATAGCAATGTTTTCCTAGGTCAGTCTCTCAAGGCTATAGAAACAAAAGCAAAAATAAACAAATGGGACCTAATCAAACTTATAAGCTTTTGCATAGCAAAGGAAACCATAAACAAAACGAAAAGACAACCAACAGACTGGGAGAAAATATTTGCAAACAATGCAATTCACAAGGGCGTAACTTTCATTTATACACACAGCTCATACAACTCAACAACAAAGATCCAAACAAGTCAATCAAAAAATGGTCAAAAGACATAAGTAGACATTTCTCCAGTGAGGACATACAAATGGCAAATAGGCACATGAAAAGATGTTCAATATTGCTTATTATCAGAGAAATGCTAATCAAAACTACAAAGAGGTATCATCTCACACCACTCAGAATGGCCATCATTAAAAAGTCCACAAATGATAAATGTTGGAGTGTGGGAAAAAGGGAACCCTCCTACATTGTTGGTGGGAATGCAATTTGGTGCAGCCACTATAGAAAACCATATGGAGGTTTCTTCAAAAACTAAAAAAAGACTTACCCTGTGATCCAGCAATCCCACTCCTGGGCATATATCTGGAGGGAACTCAAATTCAAAAAGATCCAAGCACCCCATTGTTAACAGCAGCACTATTTACAACACCCAATACATGGAAGTAAACTAAATGCCCATTGACAGATGCTTGGATAAAGAAGTTGTGGTATATTTATACAATGGAACACTATTCAGCCATAAAATAGAATGAAATAATGCCATTTGCAGCAACATGGATGGACCTAGAGATGATCACGTGAGATAGAGAGGGATATCTGTCTAGAGAGATACGTCAGTCAGAGAAAGACAAATATCATAGGATATCACTTATATGTGGAATCTAAAAATAATGATAGCAATGAACTTATTTACAAAACAGAAAGAGACTCACAGAAAGAGAACAAACTTATGGTTACCAAAGGGAAAAGGCAGGGGAGGGATAAATTAGGAGTTTGGGATTAGCAGATACAAACTGCTATATATAAAATAAATAAACAACAAGGTCCTACTCTATAGCACAAGGAATTATATTCACCAACTTATAATAACCTATAATAGAAAAATATGAAAAAGAATATGTATATAGTATGACTGTATCACTATGCTGTACATCAGAAACTAATGCAAGATTGTAAATCAACTATACTTCAATAAAAAAAGGAAAGAAAAATTACATATATATATATAAAAATTTCTTTGGCACAAGCTCCCCACTATTGACATCCTGCACCACAGTGGTACATTTTTACAATTCATAAACCTGCACTAACACATTTTGATCACCCAGCTTTCATAATTTATATTAGAGTACACTACTGGTGCTGTACATTTTGATTGTTTTGACAAATGTATAATTTGATAAAGGTATAGTGTATGATGCTATTACCACTGTAGTATCATAGAGAATAGTTTAACTACCTCAAAAAAATTATTTCTCTTCTGCAAAACCATTCTTTTCCACCCACAGCCCCTGACAACCTCTCATATTTTTCCTGTCTCTATAGTTCTGCATTTTCCAGAATGTCATGTAGTTGGAATCACACCTTTGGCTTATTTTACTTAGTAAAATGCATTTACGCTTTCTCCATGTCTTTTCATGGCTTGATAGCACGTTGCTTTTTAGTGATAAGTAATATTCCATTCTAGAATGTTCTTCATTTATTTATTTATATCCAGACCTGTAGCTAGTAGTGTTTCATTTGCCTCCATGACTTTACTTCACCATTTCTTGTAATGCAGGTATTCTTGTGATGAGTATCCTCAGCATTTGTATGTCTGAAACAGTTTTTATTTTGGCATAATTTTCTTTTTTTCTTTGTATTATATTTTCAATTGAATTTTAAAAATTATCTCACAGTAAAATTGATTTTTTTTTTCTTTTGGTGTCAAGGCCTATGAGTTTGACATGTTAACAGATTTATATAAACATACCACAGTCAGGATACTAAACAACTCCATCATTTCAGAGACATCATTTTTGAGTAGTGTTTATACTGTGTACAGGATTCTACAGTGAGCATTTTTGCTTGTTTATTTTTTTCAGCATTTTCTGAAATGCTGTCTTCTTTCAGCATTTTCTGAAATCCTCTATTTGCCCGATTTTCAAATCTTCTAGGTCACCTTTTAAACTTTCCTCTTTCATGCATAAAAACAAATTATGTTTTTTGGAGATCAAAATGTATACATTTTAGAGAGAAACCTTCATGAAAGAACAATAAATTATGATGATTAAATTAGGTACGAAGCTTGCACGGCAATGTGAATGTACTTAATTTCACAGAATTTTACACTTAAAGATGGTTAAAGGTAAATTTTATGTTATGTATAATTTATACCCATAACAATTTGCAATGGAAAAACGAAACAGAACAAATCAAGATAGTGAGGCTTTGAAAGAGCCTGTGAAAATGAAGAGAACTAAAATTTAAGCTTTATTACCTTCTTCACAGAAAATTCACCTCTACCTATACATGTTACCAAAGTATTATTTTTTTAATTATAATGAGCACAGGCATTTTAAATTTATTTCAGATAATTCTCATATCTGAAATGCTTGTACTGTTTCCCCTTTGCTGTCCTTTGCCACAACAACCTTCATTGCACTCCCCTGGGAATGAGTTGAAGGTATCTTTTTATCAAGTATATTTGACTTTGAAATCTCGAGTAACTGTGGGCAGGATCTCCTGTTAAATCCACTAACCCAAAAGCTGCTGGCCTTTTAATTCTACCTTTTAATTCTCTTTTCCTGATAAGTCTTTAAAACCACAGGTCACGTTTTCCAGAATTGGATGATTCCCATAGAGCAAAAAAAAAAAAGCATTTTTGCTTTTAATGCTAAATCACCTTTCTGGTTTTCTACTTTCCATGAGAGTTTTCTGTGTTAGTATATTTAAAAGCTCTTAGGAGATAATTTTTATAATGTACATTAAAGTTTTTTTCTAACAGAAAATTTGGCCTGAATAACCTAATCTATGGTATTTCCCACGGTGCATGCATCTTCATTTTAAAATAATACATTTGGACAGTGACAATTTAGGAAGAACTTTTCAAATATAAATGAAAATAAAGGAAAAAGTAAATTCACCAATAGTTTCATTTTTCCCATTACTCAAATATGGTGTTCTCATTTAGCCTTTTTTCTTTGGTACCTAAAGAATTTTTTTTCACAGTTTTTATGTTCCATATACAATTTCTAAATGAATACTGTGTTGAGAAATATTGTTCATGCTACCTCGTTTCATAAGCATTGTTTGAGATGGCTGCTTGAGGGCAGAGAACATGCCCTTTGTATCTCCCCTGCTGTTGAACACGGATACCTACTTGTATTAGGCATTCAGTAATGTTTGTTAACTTGAACGCGAGTACAGGCATTTTAAGTAGAAAAGCTTTCTTGGACAGTCAGTTCTTTTGCAACACTACCTGGTATAGTAATGCAGTTCAAGAGCTGACATTAAGTAAACAATTGCTGAATTAAATGCTGTAAGAATTGGACTCATGTTGCTGCAATACAGAGGGGATGTGGCGTGTGCACGTGGGCCTCTGCTATGCCTCGTGTCCCTGTTGTATTCAGCTTGGGCAAATAATAATGAATTTCCAAACCAGTGAATGTGGCACCTTACATTTCAATCCAGATAAGGGATATTCATCCCTTGACAAGTCTGACTACATTTGCCTTTGCTTCTCTATCACCAGTTCTCAGTACAGCTGGCAGAATATTCCTTTTAAAAGTTCAAATTGATCATGCCACTCCTCTCCCTGTACCCTCCAATAAGTTTCCATCTCAGAGCAAAACCTAAATCCCTTAACGCGGTTTACAAGGCATCACATAACTAGCTGTGTTGCGTCTCTGATCTGTTTCAGCGCGCGCGTTGCTGCTCTGGCCCGCCCACACTGGCCTCCCCGCTGCTCCGTAAACACGCCGCTATGCTTCTCTCTCAGGATCCTGTTTGCTATCCCCTCTGCTGGAAAACATCTTATTCTCGCCCTCCCTGAAGCCTTTCATGCCCTTGTTCAAATATCACCTTGTCTGAGAGGTCTTCTTTCTCTTCAAACTGCCGTTCCTTGATTTCTTTGCTATGGTATTTCTTCCTTAGTCCTCAAAAGCCACTTCCTGCTGTACGCGTTTATTTGTCATCTTGGTTTGTGTTCTCCAAACTAAAATGTAAGCTTCTTCAGCATAGGGTCTTTATCTGTTTCTTCATTAATATAAGCTCTAGCACTTAGTGGCTGGAATATCTAACTACTTTTAATATTTGTTAAAAATTTGAATGAATGCATTCCAAATACAACATCTACCATGTAGCCAATGCTTTTATAGCACTAACACTTGGAACAACTCTGCAAAATATTACTAGCTCAGTGTTACAGAAAATGAAATTGAGAAATGAAGACGTTAAGGACCTTGCTCAAAGCTCTACTAAATATATATATTATATTTTACTATATTATAGTGTACATAATGTAGTAATATAGTATAATATGTAAATGTAATATATATCGCAAGTTTGAGCTTCATGACATGATCTTTTTTTCCTCACAGTTCAAATCCTTTTCTTTATATCATTATGAGCTATTAATTGAAGGCAAAGAGTTTAACAATTTTCTGATAATTTTACAATCTAATTTAATGTTAGCTTTGGGGCTATATTTGTCATTGACATAAGGAGAAATCCTATGACTAAGGATCTTGAAACACACACCATGATAGAAGCAGATAAAATCTTTGAAATTCAACTGAAAATAATTGGTCTATAATTTAATTTTTATAACATTGGGATAATAATACTTTGCAGATCTGAAACCATTGTACTCTGGGTTTTTAGGCCTCAACCTCTACATTGGCAGAACAGTGGGCTTCATGTGCTGAGACGCATGCATTGCGGCTTGTTTATGAGGAGGACTTCCCTTCCATGAACATTCACTTCAGATGAATCAGTCAACTTGAATATAGCTTGAATCAGTGGGAAACATCTCAGAAATAAAATTATTATTAAACAAGAACTCTAACAGGATTTTTTTCTAAATTTATATCTCATGCTTTGGAGATTATCACTTTTCTACTGTTAACTCCAATATTCTAGGTGCATTGATTGTTTTTCTACAATAAGAGAATTAATAAACTTGAGATTAGGGCTCGATCCAATTTTTAAACTCTTTACTTTTGCAGTTGTGGTTGACTGCAAGATGCCTATAAAATGAAAAAAAAAAAAAAAAAGACTGTGGCCCCCTTTAGATGCTGACATGTATGTCATAGCCATATGTAGGGCAAAGGATTTGAATTGATATGGTAATACAACTAGGTTCTTAATGATCCTGTTAGAGAGGGTTGAATAAATATAAGATCTCAAATTGAGCTAAACAGTTCAATTCAAAAGTACTTACTGTTTTTCTAATATGTATCAGATGTTTTGCTGGATACTATTAGAATCATGTAGTGGGATAGAACAGACAAAAATTCACTGATTCACACAGAAATCAAACCAAAGTCTTGGTTCCATTTGCACCAGTATTCTTACCAATGAGAACCAAAGATATTGATTAATCTTAGAAAGATGCTACCAACTTCACCATCACCAATGCTACATGACTCCAAACTAATTACTGTAAAATTATTGACGCACATCAATAAGCACATGAAGTTATCACAGACCTGTACGAATATGCAAAGTTTGAGGTAAACAGCAGAAAGCTTAGTTCTTCTGCCTAAATAAAGATCTTAAAAGTGTTAATTCTGAAGCAGAAGTTGTTTTGTTTTAAATTCCATTATTAAGACCCCATGATCCAAATTGTTTATGTACATTTCCACTTAATTTGACTTCTTTTGATTTGGATTAGCTTCTTGACTGATTCTGCATCTTCTGGGAGTAGGTCTGAGCACTTGACAAGCAGAATGAGAAATTCAGTTATTGCTATGGTAAATCTATCTTCAATTTGACATTTACCCTCAATTGAATATTTTCATTGAGTTAGAGACTCCATTAACCATCTTTTCCTCTTTTTTTTCTTATTAATCATGTATCCAGATTTATCTCTTATTCTTCACCAGAAATCTTCCCATTTTAACAAGCTTAAACAACCTGCACAGAAGTTGCCTCAAAGAAATTAACCTGTTTGACTCTCTATCTTCATATAGATAATGGATATAATATTTATCTTATAAAATTTTAAAGGCTAAATAAGATAATATAGGAGAAATAGCTTTATAAAAATAGAAATATACATTACAAGGTTAAATGTATTATCCGTGGACAAGTGGTAATATTTGAATATTTATACATCTCTAATAATTAAATGACAACATGATTATATGATTTAGAAAATAGATAGTTTTGGTGATCCAGGGTTGAAGAATTAATTAGTGGTAAAATATCAAGGGTTAGAGGAATGAACCATGGATAAGAAAATGATTTACAGAGGCAGCCAAAGAATCAAGGAATGAAAATAACCTGCCCAGGGTCACATACTATTCATTAATTCATCCATCATTCATCCATGAATTCATCTACCCATCAAGCATTTGTTAAACACAAGTATTACAGTGGTGAACAAAACACACCCTATATTTTCGTGGAGGTTGCAGAATCCAAGAAAAAGCTCTTCCCAGGAAATAAGAATGCCTTTTCAGACCACAACTATGTCATGTTAAGGAAACAACTGAGATCCTGAAACAAGAGAAAGAATACATACAGAGGCCCTCAGTCTCATTAGGAGTATACAATAAACCTAGTCGTTCTAGCTAGCTAATTTAAGTTTCCTCCACCATTAAGATAATATGGTTAGATAGTTTTCTCTGTCCATTAGGAGGCCATTTTCTTTAATGAAAAGTACACCTTCCCTTCAATGAATTGGAAAACCTCAAGAGACACACGTTTGTGAAACATTTTTCTCTTCAATGTTCCTTATTTTTTGAAAGACATCAATAATAAAGATGAATAACATATAATTCTTGTCCCCAAAATTTAAAATCTAATAAGGCAGATAAATGTAATATATAATCACAATTAAATGTGATACATGCAATCACGTAAACTTAGGCGGGCGCCTATAGGAAAAGGCATTGCATAGAATAAAGCCTACTTCTAGAATAAGATTTCAAATAGACTTTTCTATTCATTATTTTCTACTGCTAATTTGAAGTTAATTTTATGAGGTAAGACTGTGTTGTAGCATTTATTCAATATCAATTGATTATCCACCGTTAGACAGATTCTGTTAATCACTAGGAGTTTAACAAAGAAAAATTTAGTCCATTACTTGAAAAACCCAGTCTACCAAGGAGGTTAGACAAGAAACAAACACATTTAGCAAGCACTAGTTGGACCATTATTAACTGTTACTGGCTTGGAGTTGAGCAGCAGAAAAAATAAAAACCAAATTGTCTACCCTTGTGATGGAGCTTACATTCTAATGAGATGAAACCAGCAATGAACAATCACAAAGAGGAAACACACTCTTTTCTTAAGATAATGATACGAGCTGTTGGAAAAATTATTGCCAAAGTATTCATAAGTCACTATGAAATCACAGCAGAATAACTGTCAGGCAGAAGAAACAGTTGATAACCAAAGGCCTCCTGCAATGGATTTTGAAAGCTAAATAAGTATGTCATTGTTAAAAGAGGGAGAGGGCATACTAAAGAGGGAGACCAATCCCCAGTTCATTCAGCTGTCTTAGGATCCCACATAAGAGATGATAAAAAAAAAAGTTTCTTCAGTTCTCATGAGAAGCAAGGATGAAGTCACAGGAATTTTAAAGCAACTGAGAGGCTGGTGGCAGATCTATACATAGTTATTAGCAATGACCTACCTGACCACAAAGCTCATGATAGGAGTGCAGATATGAGTGGTGGATATAGCAGTTACCAGTCCCCCAGAATACTAGAAATAGTATATATCATATCAGATTGCTTTGCAGAATGACAACTGATCTGACACTTACTTTAATGACATTATACTGCAGAAGATTCCTATAATAGGAATGCTAACTTGTAGAGAAATTAGGTGGAAAGAAGTAAGATTGTAAATTGACTAAGTAGTTAGTCAAGTAAAGACTGAATAATCTAAAAAATTAGAGCTTATGTTTAATTGACAAATGTCACCTGCTGCTATTGAGTGAAATAAACCAGTACTTTTAAGTGGAAAGTTACTTGTGTGACAATAAAGACGTCAGACATTTGAATTTTTTTTCATTGTGTGATTACTAAATTTAAAGTTCTGGATAAAATGAATGATATTATGAGAACATATAGTAACAAAATTTACAGAAGAAAATAAAGAAATCATGCAAAAAGTAAGAAATGCTAACAAAAAACTAGCAGTAAACCTAGGTACTTTTGCAGATGAGTTATTTAAAACTTCTAATAAAAGTTTTAGTGGAATAAAACATCTAATAGGCTATTTGTACTATGGAGAAAGAAAGAAAATTTCCAATGTATTAGAAGAAAAATAAAACTTTAGCATATAAAGGTAACTTCAGGGAGGTAGGGATATTGCAATATTTTAAAAAACTAAAATAGCATAGAGGTTGAAGGTTGAAATTGCCAATTATCATTTTTAACTTACAAAAATAATAATTTCTTGTGTTGGCATATCATATTGAAATATTGCAGAAAAAATAATATAAATTATTTTGTTAGATGATAGCAAAACATTTGAAAAAATCAGCATCTCTTTAATCAATCTTAATAATTAGTAGTTTATTACCTGTTTCCTGAGTAATAAGTACATTGGTGTATAAATGTGCCCCCATTTGCTTATCCACTCTTCTGTTGAAGGACATCGTTTGCTTATTTTTTTCGCTTTTGTCCATTATTAATAATGTTGCTGTAAGCAATTCAGTAGAAGCCACTTTATAGTCTGTTTTTTTCCTCTTAGGTAGGTATCTAGGAATAGAAGTGCTAAGTGATAGGGTAATTTATTCATCACTTTATAAGAAATTGTCAGTTTTGCAGAGTCTGTGTCCGTTTTAGCTACTATCAGCAAACTAGGTGTGTCTGTTGCTGCTCCTCCTTGCCAGCAATCGTCAGTCTCTATATGTAGCCATCTTAGTGAGCCTACAGTGGTATTTTCCTGATTTTAGTTTACATTTTCCTGCGAAATTCAGTATTTGTCACTTTTTTCAGGTGCTTATTTGTCATGCTGGCGTTCCTTGTGAAGTGTCTTTAATTTTTGCCCATTTTTAAGTGGAGTTACAGTTCTTTATATATCCTGAATAAACGTCCTTAGTCAGATATATGCATTGTTAATATTTTCTCTCCATCTATGGTTTTCATTTTCTGTGACAAACAAAACAATTTAATAGAAAAATTACTACTGCGTTTAGCTGTTTCTTAAGTGTCTTGTCAATAGCATTACTTTTTTCTCTATTAAACGTTTTCCCCTCTGTTTTGTTTAACAGTTGATATTGTTGTTGTCAGTCTGAATATAACTGAGCCACCTTCTCCCAGCCACATCACAACTTTGTCCTGCTTCCTTTGCCCTCTCTTTAGTCACAGAAGTTCTCCATTTCTCTGTGCCATGACTCAACACTTAATATTGTAAGACAAGCTTGTTTCTTACATAAATGATAGTAGTCTCACTAACTGTAAATAAGGTGTCTTCTATTTTATCTAAAAAATGTTTGAGTTTCTCTAATATGACCATCTGCCTAAGAATTACGTATGTTATATTTTGATCCAAATTTAAATCTCAAAAAGGAGACAGATGACATGAACTCAGTAGCAAGTTGAGACTGTTAAATCATATAGGTCATGTATTTATTTTTTAGTAGAATCCACTGTAGACACCAAAGGTCAAGTTCATGTGAAGTCTTTGCCCAGGCCTCGTGTATTTTAGTAACTAATTTCTGATGTAGGTCAATAGTTCTTTCCTGAATGTTTGTTTTTCTTGCAACTGTTTTCTTGTCAAAAAAGTTTTCATGAGCTTATTATAATGAAATATGCACAAACCGTATATAGTTAAAACTGTTTTAATGGCATGAGATTGAATAATGGAAATAAATATGTCAGGGGTCATATTGTACTACATGCTTACCTAAGACAAAAGTATCTGTGCACACATTTGTATGCACAGCCTAAATTAAATATGTATATCTCACATATTCTTGTAGTTTTTAACACCTTATGCACACATATGAAAATATCCTGTATTAGGAGGACTGAGCACTCAAGTACGTCATCAATGCCTTCCTTTTTGTTTTTCGGGTTTGCACCTACTATTTTCTATATTGAATGATATCATACTTAACATATTGTATTTGAATGATGTGTGTACCTTTCAGACTTGTATTTTCAGTTCTTGGGCTAGTGGCTAGCAGAAAAAATGTTCACCCTACAGCTACGTGAGTAATATTACCCATTACATAAGGTAAGATTCAGAAAGATCAACTGCTTGCCCAAAGTCATACAACAAGTTCAGAATTGAAACCATCTGTCTAGTCACAACATTTACAAAATATTAATGCTGTCAATATTAACAAAATGCATTCACTGAATTTAGATTTTAGTACCTATGGGATCTAAAATTAACTATTTAGTTTATTATTATAGTATATTATATATACTATGTATATGTAGTATATTATAGTATAAAGTATTATGATGAAATATATATAGAAAACAATTACAAATTGTGAAGTTCATTTCAATCTGAACAATGGTCCTTACATACTTCTTCATGATTTTCCCACAATCAAAATTGTTGTAACCCATAGGAAAATATTATTTTCATTATTTTAGTTGCAGAAATCTCTACTTCAAGACAGTATATTACATTGTCATTCTTTACCTTTTCTGAAAATAATTTTATATGCATTAAGCAAATGCATTTAAAACTTGATACTTGGTTAAAAATAAATTAGATTATGAAGAAGAAAAAGAAGCACTGTGTAGGTGAGGCCAAGTCATTCAATGTTGTTTGTTCTGAAAAGAAAAAGGCTGGAGGAAGAACAAATGGTGACAATTTCTGAGGATGTCAGTGTAAACAACAAAACCTTTACATGATCTTCATTATACAATGAACAGAGTGTAAGAATCAAAGAGCAGCAATGAGTAAACAGATGAGGACTGCTCTTGGTATTTTCCATTTGCCCCGTCAGATGCTCTGTCCACATTTCTCCCTCCTCCCCAACCCCAGCTCTGTTCCCCAGAGGCTCTCCCTGCCCACCACTCTGTGGGCAGAAGGCTGATGTCACAGGGCTGCATCAGTGGGCTGCCTTAAACTTCAACTTCCATTTGAGCAAGTCCAAGGGGTGCCACCACAGAAAACAGTGTCGAGGTAAACACTCTCCCCACTCCGTCTCTGCTGGAATCTCCAAAGGTTGACCACAGAGATTCTCTGGTTTCCATCTGTCTCCTAGATCATCAGCTGCTTACTCCTCTGTCACCACTGCCATAGCCAGCCTATTTTATGTGGACCCGTGGAATTTTGCCACATGTCTGTGATTCGTCACAAGTCCCAGCTCTGACTCCTTCACCACAACTGATATCAGAAAATGCCACACTAAGATGTTCAGGATCTGGCTTATGGAAGAGTTCCCAAAGGGATCAGATAATTAAATCAGGAATGATGGAAGGTAATTTCCCATGGGGGAAAATTTGAGAGATGGTTAAAGGAGGTTAAACTTCCTCTCCCTTTATCCCTTGGATGGACTGTTCTAAATTATGAGTTTGAGTGTTAATAGGTCTAGAGAACTCTTCCTCCAAGGCCAAGCAATTTTACTTTTGGAGCAATCGCTCTTGTTTCTTTGGAACATTGTGAAAAAGTGGACATAAAGTTGATACATTATCCTAAATTTCTTTCCATCCTTAGAATTTCACTGCCATTTTCCTCTGTTTCTGCTGCTCTGAGATGGCACATACCAAATAGTTAGCACTTAATCCTTGTACAGGATTCTGTTTAATAAGGAATGTAAGCACATTATATGGTATATATGTATATATATTTTATATAAAATATATATCACCCCAATCATATCTTCCAAACTTCATTTCTGATAGTACTTATCTTTGTAACTTTGAGGGGTATAAAGACATGTTTTTTTTTTTTTTCAACACCCATAGGTATTGTCTCATCATATCCTACTTTTAAAATGATTCTTCTCTTTAGCAACCCTACTTAATTTCCCCTCCCAAATTCTGTCAACTGCACTTTCATTTTTTGCATTGTGAAGACTAATAGTATTACATATTTCTTAAGCCATAATTTTAAATTTAAATTTGATGTGTGTTTTCTGTAGGTCATTTATGAAAATTTAATGTCAGTAGGTATCACTTAGATGATGAATATGGAAACATTATTCACTGCAGATAGAGTAATGTTATCACATTTTTTATACTATTTCTTTATCTGGGATTATAATTACCTTATTTTGTGTAATTTGAAATACACAACACACGTATGTGTGTGTCAGTATATGTATGTAACTTCTCCCATATTAAAAATAATATTTCCACAAAGCTCTTTTTCAGGGTCTTCTATCCTCCTACACCAGATTGAATGGATTACGCTCTACGCCTGTTGCACAGTGCCCTCCTAGGACTTCATTCCCAGGATTTCACTCCTCGTCTTCTTAAATTAGTTCTTCTCGTTTGTGGAATTGGCAAATTTTACCTTCCATTCCTTATACAAACTCTTAGGCAAGTAGAAGCAGATGGGAACTTCATCAACCTAATAACTACATTGGAAAACAGTTTGGCAGTTTATTAATGATTTAAACACATATCTACAACAAGATTCAGTCATTTTGCTTCCGGGTATTTCCCCAAGAGAAATGAAATATATATCCATACAAAGACTTGAACATGAATGTTCATAGCAAATTTTGTATAATAGCCCCAAACTGAAAATAACTCAAATAACCACCAGCAGATGAATGGACATACGAACAGTGGCATATCTATACACTGGAGTACTACTTAGCAATAAAAGAGGAATGAACTATTAATACATGGTACCCCATGGAAGTGTCTCAAAATAATTATGCCGAGTGAAGTAAGTCAGAAAAGCGAAGTGCATGCTGTATGCCTTCATATGTAGAAGTTATTCAGAAGTGCAAACTAATGTAGGCTGACAAATAAATCCACAGTTGTGTGAGAATGAAGACAGTGATGGAGAATTGTGTAGGAAGGGGGACAAAGGAAGATTTGCAAAGGGACAAGAGGAAACCGAGATTTTATGAAGTAGTCAACATGGAAATCATACAACGTTCTGAGATACTGGAAGGCACATTTTCCATTCCCCCTAAATAGCTTTAGGCCAGAATTGAAATATCAACAATTAGCATTTAGCCCCCAAATTGAGCTAAGGCATCTAGCAGCTAGATTAAAACAACAACAACAACAATAATAAAACTCTATAAACCCGGCATTATGCGAAGAACTCAGTATACACAATCCCATGCAATCTTCTCATAACATAGCCCTATCTATGAAGTAGATATTAATTCTCCTTATTTAACAAGGAAGAAACTAAGTCTTGGATAAATTATGCACTTTGTCCATAATATTAGTGGAGCTGATTTTTGAACTAACAACTTATGATTCTAGAGTCTAGGACCTCATACTTTAAGTATTTTGTGAACTCCAGTAAGTCACAAAAGACATTCTTTTGTGTGATTCTAATAAATGTGAGTAGTGATCATGGAGCTGTATTACTGGAATGCATTCATTATGATATGCTTTTCTGCAGAGTTATTTTAAGGACTTTTTAAAAATCAGATGGATTTTTAACCAGGTGAATTCTACAAAGATTTGCATGCAGTGAGAATCAGTGCCAATCTCCTTTTAAGTATCAATAGGTACATACAGCTGATTGAACAATGAAGGCACCTTTATCCAGCTCCTCATTCTTTTGGTTTTGAAGATACTCATCCAGCATAGTACTACATGAGTTTTCATTTAATTAACTTAGGGCTTTTTTATGTTTATAGGTATCTTGCTCATCTTCTCTCACAGCTGGAAGACTGGAGTCTCTCTCAGAGATACTTCATTTGTATGTTATGGACCTGTAATGACCACATGTATTTAAACCTATCTGATATATTTCTTTTCAATTTTCTGAGTTAATATATTTCAACTGAACTCTAGCTCAAGTGAGTAAAATGGTTATTGGCTTGCAAGATCCATGCATAGATACAAACAGAATAAGATAAATTACAATATGAAAAAAAGAAATAAAACTAGTTCATTTGCAATGCCAAATCAATAGCTTGCTGTTTTATTACATTATATGGTAACAGAACTGTTTTGACTGAATAATTCATCTCAAAAGGAATATTCGACTCGTTTTATAGAACACACATCAAAGAACAGTTAAGAGATAAAAGGTTAATGGAATCTGGCTGCCAAGAAAATAGAACATTTCTCTCCTTAAAAAAAAATACTCTTGCCCAATTCTTGTACAATTTTAATTAATGAGCTGTGGAAATAAGTCGGGAAACTATTTCTAGAATTCAGGAAATTAAAAATATAATTAAGAGTACATATTATCATGCTGTGGAAAGATAGTCTATCTGTCATCAAGAAGTAATTTGATCTTTCAAATCTCTACTCATCTATATACAATCAAATAAACTCAAAGAATTGAGGCATAACCTATTTCAAAAGAGATGTACATTTTGACATTCTACAGTTCATCACACACACACACACACACATACCCCTTCACCTTTTAGTGAAGGCATGGGGTAAAAAGCTTTGACATTTGAATTTCAAGGAATGTTGTTCTTTAAAAAAAAAAAAAAAAACCTGGCCAGAAAATTAAAAAAAAAAAGCTAGAATATCAAATTTAATAGAGAAAATAATAAAAATATACATCCTCTAACCAAATTTCATGCCACAAAATGAAATGCGGAAACACTTGAAATTAACATTTTACCTTTAAATGCTTTATTTTCTGAACTCTGGTCCTCTTTTTCTTTGATCCAGATACTCATTCTATCTCTAATATGTACCTTTTCACTTATGGAAACTTTCTGACTCCTCTCCTCATAAAATTAGCCACTCCTTTGTGCTCTGCTATTCCCGACACCACTGGCTGAGTGACGCTTTTATAGATTCTGATGTACTGAATCAGAATACATATTTTAATGAGACTCTATATCAATTTTTAGACACTTAGTCTGAGAAGCATTACTGCATTCTATACACATTTAATTATGTGTCTTTACCTTCATTTATTTGTTTGATTGTGTTTCTTTCCTTTCTAAAGATAAATCCCCTTAGATGTAGAAAAAAACACTACAGTCATTTATCACCGTCGCTTTTTGCATTGCTAGCCCATAGTAGGATTTCTTCCCTACTAGCTGAATATACAAAATGCATTACCCCACCAATTTATCTTATTGAACAAGCTTCGTCTTTCAATGTTATCAATAAAAGAGAAGAATTTAGACTCTTCTTATTCAATTGTCTTTTAAGAATATAAACTCATTGCTCCTAAGTGCTTTCACTGGTCTTGTGACTAGGAAGGACTAGCACTGTGACTAAAAGACCAGAAACTAAGGCAGACTATATCCAGACATTTCTTAAACTAACAGTGATTGCAGCCGTAGTGGCCTGGGTTCAATGACAAGCACAAAGGTAGCTGACAGTAGTAGTACTATAGTGTTATGGGAAGGTAACTTATAATTTGAATTCGTGTTCAATCATCAGCTATATATATAGCCTTAGAAATATTATTCATCATTTAAGAACTCTTTTCCTTCATGTTTAAAATATACAAAATGTAACCTCAAATAATAGCATAAAATTGCATCAGGAATAGCATGCAAAGAGACTGCTAGTCTTAGCAGTGGTAAGCTTCAAAAACCAGAATAATGGACTCATCCTTCAGATGAACGTAATCATAATAGAATGTTTCTCACTTTTCATCTGATAGACAAAACGCAGTTTGATGGAAATTGGACTATATGAAAAATAAGGTAACAAGAAGTGTACCTAGCACTCAGATGTGAGTTTCTCAAACCAAGGCTCCATGGAAAAAATGACTAATTCAATTACTGGGGCAGAAAATATACAAGACAAGCCTAGAAGACCTTGTAGTGTCAGAAAGTAAGGGTCTGCTCAAGCAAATTAGACAAAACAAAAACAAAAAACAAAACAAAACAAGATAACACTACACTGATAGGGAGAGGTCAAAAGGACAGCAGAACCTACTGAAATTGCTCTCCATCGCCAACTTGAAATAAGTTGAGGAGAAAAATGAGTAAAGTAGTGCTGGATTATAACCTAAAGTATAGAATAAATATCCCTGAGTCCATACTGATGTACATAATGATTGAATAAACGAATGAATGGGGGAGAAGAATTATTCTCCCTTGCAGAAGAATTCCAAAGAATTTATATAGGTACTCTACTCCCCAGCCCCTACGTGTGACCTGTGCATAGTGACTTTCTTTCGAAGAGCGTTGTATGGAACATAGGAAATTCAGAGACACCTAACAAACACTGCCCGAGCCAGGTGATTAAGGTCAACATCAACGTACTATGTTATCTCCATAGTAGGTACTCTAGCCGTGATATGATGAAAATGGCATTTTACCCCCTCAGTGTTCCTTCCCAAAACCCATAAACCCAATTTGATTATGAAAAATATTAGGCAAATTTCAGTTGAAAAACAGTCTACAAAATATCTAAGCAGTACTCTTCGTCTGTCAAATTCATCAAAAACAAGGAAAATCTGAGAGGCTGCCGTGGCCAAGAGATGTCTCGGGACTCAGGACAACTAAATGTAGTATTGTATCATTAATGGGATCCTGGGACAGAAAAAGAACATTTGGTAAAAACTAAGGAAATGCAAATATAAACTTTAGTTAATAAGAGCACATAAATGTCACTTCATTATTGTCACAAATGTACCATATTAATGTAAGATGCTAATTATTATGGAAACTGGGTAAAGGGCATATGGGAACTCTGTGTATCATCTTCACAATTTTTCTATAAATCTGAAACAGTTCTAAAATAAAAATGTTTATTTAAAAAAATAGATGATAACTTTCAATTACCGTTTTTACTTCTTAGCCACTAAATGATTTGGAAATTCACTCAGCCTCTATGCTTCATTTTCCTCACATATATTTAAGTAAAAAATAAGAACTTATTTGTGTAACTCATTAAATTTTTGTGTGAGTCAAAGAAGATAATTCATAAGAAAATATTTTATAATCAGCAAGATGGTATTACTAATGCTATGTCTACCAAAAGGTCTAAAATTCCCATTATTGAAGTATTGAAGACTTTATTAAGTCGGTGAATTTCTACTTTAGACAATTGTCTTGTTAATGGAAAAGAGGAATGTCCAAATGTTTATCAGAGTAGAGGGTCTTATAGAAATAAAAACAATACTGTGCTCTACACTGGAATTTGACACAACATTATAAAATGATTATAAATCAATAAAAATGTTAAAAAAATAAAAATAATACCTATTCTTGAAGACTATCGAGAAGATAAAGTCAGTAACAGAAAATCTGAAACCCAGAGGGTTCGCTAAATGTTATCTATTAAACATACATGTATACACATACCCAAGTGCACACTAACAGAGTACTTATAAAATTTTATTTAAAAATAAACATGTGAGTGATCTAGAGCATATATGGAGGGCATAGCCTTTGCTAGTAATAGAGATCCTTTTTTCTTTTGTGTAGAATTCCAGCTCTGTGATTAGCTTGGAAATTCCTACAGGAGGAGAACTATGTTTGGATTTGAGTATGTTACAGACATTCCCCAGAGGACTAAATATATTGCCTAGCATATGAACTGTTCTTAACAGATATTTATGGCATGCATGGGTATAACTGACCCCCAGAAGAGAAGGGCAGGTCTCACGGGGATATCAACAGAGATGCTGAATCTAGGTTTAGTAAAAGATACTGACAGCTTAAGTAGGTAGATAGCAAGGCTTGTAATACTTCCTCCCCCTTATTAACAATTTTTAAATTAATTCGAAAGACTGCCGTTGAAGAAAATCTCAACTAGATTTGTTTTGGAAACAGATTTCCTCAAGTCAAAGTTAGAAAGGAGTAGTATATTTATAATTGGAATGTGCCTGGTTCCATATGGGAAAAAAATGTACTTGAAATATACCCATACATACAACCTTTATGGAATCACACTAAGTGAGAATTATTCCTACATTTGTCCCTTCCCTTGGGTCATTTAAATGGTTTAAATTCCATTTAGATATTAGTCCTACAGAAGCACCATAATTACCGAAGATAAATGCCTCATCTACTTTCAAATCTTCATTAAAATTAGCTTTGTTATTTTTGTGGTGCCCAATAGCACCGCTATTAGAGCTAAGAGTCTGTCAGCATTTCCATTTACAAACTCTGTTTTTTTAGGGTTCATTATCTTTTCTGTTTTGAATTGCATTAGCCTGAAAATTAGCTGTCAGCATGAATATGTATTATATTACCCAAACTCCACGTACACATCAGTTTGGCAATATAGAAGGCGGAGAGCACTGACCTCTTCCCTCCTTCTTCATAAAATTCTAAAGGTGTGTTGACTGCTTGATAATCTCATGGCCAGGGACTGACTGAACCTTTTAATCATGAACTTTCTCAGGGAATTGGTCCTAAATCTGACCTAATCATTTTGATATTTAAAAATTTATGAAGAAGTCAAATAGAATATGAACTGTACTTGCTTTTCATAATATACAGTGCATTTCAAAGCTTCTGGACTAAATTCTAATCTCACATAATTAAAGATCTAGGAGAGGTGTGTTTCTAGAGGAGAAACGAGATCTGTGATTTGTGATATTTCCACCAAAGAACAAAAGCAAAGTAAATCACAGAGAGTACCGTTTTGTTCAGTTTTGTTCATTTTGTTAGATCCATGACTTCACTTTCAAGTGGCCAATGACGGGAGGTGATGCAGGACTCATAACAGAAGTAGCAGCTGCGGGGCATGTGAAATGGTGTAAAAAGCACCTGGAATCCAGGCCATACCATGGACCTCTTCTGTCCCGAGGAAAAGCTACAACAGCAATCTTATGTTCCCTGCTCTCTCAATCTCTCTTTCACAAATACATTCCTCATTTAGTCAATTTATTACCACCTGTTTCAAAACAAAACATCTTTCAGTTACCATTCAATGTTTATCAGAAAACAGACCCCATTACCCATTTTGCCTTTTTTTTTTTTTTTTTGATGTGGCGCTGGGAGAGGGGAGAAGATAAGGTAGCAGTGAAAGAACTAGCCCTTGTATCGTATTTCAATATAATAAGGTGTCACAGATAATCTGTCACAAATAAATAATAAATCTGTTCCAGATCACTATGGCCACAGGCAAGTGGTCCTGATATGAGAAAAATACTGTCTCAGATGAAATGTTTGAGAGACAGAGCTATCACCTGACCTATTTGTGAAAGAATTGAAAATTAAAGTGACAATGCAGGAAGGGAAATTCAAGAGTATTACAATTATTTTTGCTACAAAATATGCCCATATGTCTTAGCCAAAACTAAAGAGGAACACTGACTAATGTCCACAGAAAGGAAGAAATATGATCAGGTTCTGTTTAAAAACCACACACACAATAGCGCACCAAGTCTGATTTCTTTTTCCAACGTAGAAGCAATACACTGCTAAAAAAAATAAAAGAAGATAAGATAAAATACTTTTGTTCCATTAAAAGATGTTAGATGAAGTCGTCAGAATTTATAGCTAAAGAAACACAAAATGCAAATTCTAATATCTTATTAAAATGGAGGATCATATTCTGTCACTTAAATTATTAACCTCCCCAATAGAATTTTAATTCTTGCATAATGGTTCTTCCTTAATGTCGGATATTAATGAGTGCTAATCATTAGGAATGTCTGATCCATGATGAATTTTGAGATCTTCATTACTATAAACCCCCCATTCTGCATTTGACAGTTACATTTACAAGATAATCCAAACAATTTGTAACAGATTTTCCATCTTTCCTCCATTTTAAGCGAACAGACTGCAGTTGCCAAACAGTTCAAGCTAAAGCACGTGCTTACCGAGCCATCCACTGGAATGACAATTTCTGTGGATGTCTGTTCCCAGCACTGTACTCCTCCAGACTCTGCGTAAAAAGATGGAGAAGATACAACCACTGTCCTTAAGCAACTGTGGAGAAGAGACAAAATAATATAAACAACTTATAATAACATGGTCCTTTCAAACAAAATTTGGAGTGCACAGGGGCCAAATATACTTTGTATTTTTCCCCATAAAGCAGAAGATTTTTAACAGGAGTGTTCATTTTCTATTGTTGAGGGCAAAAGGGGATATTCCAAGCTATGCAACATGTACCTGACTTATTAGTGATCATAAATTCACGAGCAGCAAAGTAGCAACAAAGACAATATTGTAGAATGAGGGGTCATGTGTCTGGCACGTGGTACACTCTCAAAAATGTTTGCCGAATGTATGACTGAGCTAATAATAATTACAAAGCTAGCATTTATTTCACACTTTGTGGCATGCATTTTAATAAGTGCTATATGTATAGTAGTCCTGTTATATTGTTATTTCCATTGCAGAGATGGAAAACAAGTGAGCCTACAGAGTTTACACAGATTACCCAACATTACACAGTGATTCAGTTGCAGAGCAGAGACAAACACAGGCAGTCAATTTTCAACCAGACTCTTTAATTTATATTTATGAAATTTTCCTATGTAAGAACCACTGCTATTTGGTATTTTATAGATATTTCTCAATCTGTCCTCAATTGAACGATAGCTTGTTTTTGAATAAAAACTTGGTCAAATGTGGAATTATTTCTTAGTATTTCTGTATCTATTTATGAAAACAGGAGTGTGCTATCATAACAATTTCAAGAGTCATAGGTCTTGTCTAAAATTTTCCATAAAAATTAACTTTATTTTTAATGGAGAATTTCTAAAACGCTCCCTATGTTTGACATGTAGAGAAGTTTTTCCCTAGTGCTAATCTCCAAGCCACTCTTTTATATACAGGCTTTAATTTTAATTTGAAAACTGTATCAAGTTATTATTCAAAGAAATCAAAATACTATTTTGTTTAATGATTAAAATCCCCCTTTTTTCTCTCCACTTATACCATACTTTTCACCAGCTTCTATATTAGTATTTATATGTGAATGTGCTGTTGTTAATAAATCATGAAAGTGAGAAAGCACCATTGATCTGTCAGAGCGTCTATGCCAAAAAGTAAATAGCACTGGACTGCTCAATCAGTATGGAACAAGACCATAACTGAACACTTGCATTTTCATATACAATTTTCAATTCTGTTTCCTGTAGTAGAAATTCTACTTTGCATCACTGATTTTATTGTTGGTTTTGTATTGTGACACTTCCACATCCGAAATAAGTCAATGAATTAAACATTTATAGCCAAGTGCTACTACTTCTCTTAAGAAAGTAATTAATGTAGAATTTGAATTGAAATGAGATAATTGATACAATCATCTTATTTGATTCAGCTCTTACTTAACTGGTTTACATGAACTTTTTCATTGGATTCTTGCAATTACTTTGTGAGGTAGATATTTTATCAGGGTCAGGATCAAGGTGAGATGATTGAGATGAGTCGCGTTAAGTGCAGAGTCAGATCTTAAATTTATCTAAAAGTTTGTTCATCATTCTTATTTTGCAATAATTTTGATTTTTTAAAAAAATATTGTATTAAAATGTTAGTTATCTGGATTAAAGCATTTAGAGGTGTGCCCTTAAATTTTGCACTCAAGTCAACCCTTGTTCCAGTTCTATATTTTATTACCTATGTTTTATAAATGCAAACGAGGGTTAGCTGTTTTAAGAGCCTTTTCCAGGGTCACACAGTCAGCAAGAGACAGAATTGGCTTTGCCCTCAAGCATGAGGCCATATTCATCTTCAGGTTGCTGAGTTTATCTTATACTGTCTCCACTACACTGTTGCATCGAAGAAAATACCAGTGTCTTACTTTTGGTTAAAAAAAACAAAAAACCTGGAGACATATTATAAACTAATTATGTCCCTACTTTTTGTCATACTATGTTCCATCTCTCTAACCCCAAAGGTTTTTTTGCCTTATATCAAGAAGAATGAGAATTTTAAAAATTGGGTTTATTAGCAAACATACAGAATACAATAAATTATTTCTTTATGTAGTTGAAAGGGAACAGGACAGCAGAGGTGAGGCATTTGGGATAGTAAATATACCGATTTTTTTCCTATAGAAAGACAGGTTATAATGCTGTAATAAACTGTATGTTAGATTCATTGGAGCAGGCTGACTTGCCTCATTAGAATTTTCGGGAACTACCCAGGATGTGTGGTGAAAATGGAGCTATTTACTTGACCATATAAGCCCACAGAGAGTTGTCTGTCATTTATTCATGTTTCTCAACCTCCAGTTCAGGTAAAATAAATTTAATATTCTTGAAAACAGCTCTTCTTCTCCCCCCAAATCATAGACTCACTAACCAATAATATGAACATTACCCTTAAGTATGCATTGCAGTATAATACCCTTTCCTAATTACTTTACATATTTCTTAAAATATGTATACTGTTTGTGAATAAGGTACAGCTCCTACACCATGACTGCCTTCTGTATTATCAGCACATAATCAGTCTTCATAAATGGCTAATATCCAAACTGTAATGTGAAGACTTAGCACTATATATATGTAGACAAATCTGGGAGAAACACACACACACACACACACACTCTCACACACACAGAGTAAATTTCTAAATATTTATTCCCAGCACCCATCTCTGCTTACTTAGAAAAAAGCTCATCCCTCTCTGGCATTTAGGTTTTTTAGTCTTCTATGCAACCATAGCTCTTCTGTGACTAAAAATACATGAGTTTTTAGACTATCTTTTTTTTCTTTTAAACTATTGTGATGAGATCTCTGTCTCAGTCTCCTACATGCTGTTTGGTAGCAGAAATGCTCTTAAAGCCTTACATGGCTTTCTCTTTTCTTTAAAAATCCCAAATCCTTTCTTTCATTGTCAAAAGGCCCATCGAGAGCTCTCTATTGCTGACTTGTACAGCATCGTCTCTGGTCCATCACCCCCCCACACCCCCACACCATTGTAGCGACACTGCAGCCTCTTTCTGCTCCTTGAACTTGCCTTGCATTCATCTATTCATATCCCTGAAAATTATGGAAGCCCCTTCCAGCTAGAGTCCATCTGATCATTCTTAATTATAATAAATTAGCTTAGGTACCAGCCAACAATATTTTTCCGCACTCCTAAGCCCAAGTTACATGACCTCCCGTTCTCTCCTACAGTGCTCTAAATTCTCCCTAGCTTATAACTGATTAAACTGTGAAAGAAAATACATGTTAGCTGACTCTCTAAACCAACCTATAAATCGTTTGAGGGTAGGGGTAAAGACTATTATGTTTACCATTTTATCCATAATACTTAACACAATGTCTCACACACAGAAGATACTAAATGTGTATTTGTTGAGCCAAATTGATCATCCAGTAAATGGCTGGACAAATATACTGAAATCTCAGGAAAGAAGAGGAGATAGAGATTTGGGAATCATTAGTATGTGGATAGTGAGCTTAAATTTAGAAGATGTTTTCTAAACATATCTTGTGACGTTTTCTAAACATATCTTGTGACCTTTTCCATAAAAATAATGATAACTTAGAATGACTACATTTCCCAGGCTTTCAAAGCAGCTAGTTGTAGCTAAATGACTAAGTGATTGTGTATTTTATATAAGCTGGAGAGCCTGCATCAGCTTCTGGAAACCCACCCTTAAAAGATGTGCTGAGCTGTGCTCACTGCCCCTTCTTCTTGTGCTCTCTTCTCTCTGAAATGTAGATGTAGTGGCTGTGGCAGAAGCAACCATCACAGACTCAGGTCAAGTCCTGAGACTTGACCTTGGGAATGAAGGCCATGTGTTGAAGAAAAGAGTAACTGTGGGGCAGAACTATTACAACACCTAGGAGCTGCCTACCTATCTGAACTTTTATATGAGACAGCCATTCATGTTAGATTATTTATTCCAATATAAGTTTGAGTCATACCTACCCTAAATGAACATATAATTACTCATCCCAGGGAGGCATATGAGATTATTCAATGAGAATGTGTCACTTAATTAAAAAAAATTTTTTAAACAAAAAAAATCAGAGTTCTGTAAAAGTTGAAGAATTACCCAATGAAATGACTTGGAGTTCTGTGCAAAAGTACTTCTTTTCAGATCCAAGTGTGAACCTTACCTTTCTGTCTGTTAAGTGACTTTCCATATTCCCAATTCACTCTGTGTTTTTCTGTATCATAGCCCTAATCACACTGTTTTTTTTTAAGTATTTATTACTTTGTCTAACTCTACCACCAGACTGTGAGATCTTTGACATAGACATATGACTCTTTCTTTTGAAACTTCAGCAGAGAATACCAGCTTCACAGGGGCTCTCAATAAAGATTGCATAGATTAATGAACTCATAAAACTCTTTATCTCTTTTTCCAATATGAGTGTTACTCAGATTAATCCAAAGTAAAATAGAGAAGAGAGATCATTTTCCAAATAACTTTTCCTTAAATTAGCAAGGTAACTGAGACCAATCTGCTATGTATTGTATAATTTATTTTTTATATGACTTTACTATCTCGATGTCCGTGTTATTCTCCCCATTTGCTATTGGTTTCACAGCGTTGCCTTATACAATGCCTTGGCCTGGCAATTCCTTTTAGCGCATTTCAATCTTGTCACATATATACTTCTACTTAGAAGTAAAAGTCACGATAATGCACTGAAATCACTTCTATTCCTGGACAATGGATATGGAAAGGATGGGGGGCTGCTAAAATAGCATTAACATCCTTTAACTGAAATCAATTTAGCACATTTTAATGCTCAGAATTTTTCATTCTTATTCAAATGAAAATTTCTTAAAATGTGCTGTCTCCAATTGCAGAGCAAATCATTATGGAGAAAAGTGTATGATATCTATTCATATCTAGCATATATTTTGAATTTCAAGACATGTGTCAGTGTGCATGTATTTTTTCTTTTCCTTTATAAATTATTTTAAAATGTTAAATCAAGTTTGAACTATAAGGATCATACAAATGTCTTTGTACTGCCTAATAAATTATGCTAGCTGAACTTTTTTCTTAAATTATTTTTAATAAGTAAGGAATCTAAATGGAAATGAATCATATGCTTGCACCATTGCTGTCAAAATGAGTTTGCATAAAAAGAATATGTATTAATATTGCATAGAGAGACCTTTAGGAAATAAAGAATGTGATTGTAGTATTTATGAAAAGAATAATTTTCTGAGTTAAATTTTAGGAGTACTTTCATGTTCTTTCATCCTGTACATTAAATACTAACACATTAAAAATGTCAAAATGAAAATTCTCATATTAAAATATTGTATATCACATTTTAAAGAATATACCAATCTTTCACAGTCATTTTTTCAACCCTTCCTCATTCTCCTTGAATAAATCAAATGCAGATTAAGATTTCCTTGTGATCTTCCTGGCAATTTTTCCAACCTTTTGGGTTCAAACCCCACTCCTGACATTAGTTAACTTTGCGTGGTACTCTAAAGAAAGGATAAACAAGATGTCAAAACACATAGGTTATCTTTCTTATCACATTTTTGGCACAATTTTCCCAAACTTTACAAGCTTTATTTTTCCATAATGTAAAAACTGCTCCAGTGAGATAATTCTGGGAAAATTATGTTAATAAATTTGAAAAGGATCTATTTAAGAATTATTATTATTATCACACAAGAAGGAGGCAGGTACGGGTGGGTAATTTGGGATAAGCTTGCCTAGGCTTTCATTGGAGAATTTAGTGGCGAAAGTAAACATTATCCTGGCCCACAGTTAAAAACCTAGTATCCAAGTGATGTCATGGAAAAGTGCAGAGTATGAAACTGTGAGAATCAGTCCCTCCACCAAGACAACTATTGAGCTGGCAAGAACTATCGAGTCAACTGTTTGGAACTTTGCAGTCCTCTCCAACACTTCGCAGCATCCAGGAGTGCACCTGATGAAGAAAGGCTGGTAACATTCAGTGGATTTCAGCATTCCGCATGGTGGTCTGATCCTTGAGCCTCAGAGCAGGCAGCCACGGGAAAGGCCTGGTTTCATCTTGCAGCTCACCCTAAGGACAGGGCCCTCCCAAAATCTGAGCATATGTATTTTGATCTGCCCAGCAGGTCACTGAGGAATTGGTATAGAGGCTGATTATTTTGGGGACATTATTTGACTGACGCAATGTCCCAATGGGCATCTCTTAATGGAATTTAAGGAGACAGGACATTTTTTCCTGCTGGATTCAGACACTCAAAGAAACCTCTGTCAGGTCACTGGTTATCATGGCAACAGAGGAGGAAAGACTTCAGTGACTATACATGACAAGGAATATAGTCTTTGTGAAGGTAGTTTGGAAAGGTTGCTCAGCACTTAATATAAAAAAAACAGTAAGCCCAGGGAGTCTGGGAGAGCTCTGCTACCTAGAGTTAACACATTACCACGTTTTAAAGGTCCCATGATGAATGCAAAACGCAGTGCATGCAAAGAAACAGAAGTGTGTGACCATTTCATAGGAAGAAAATAAAATGACAAGAACCATCCTTGAAGAAGCATAGACATTGGACTTCTAGAGAAAGACTTTATCCTAAAAATGTTCAAAAAGCTAAAGGGTATCAAATGTTCTTTTGGAATCATAAAATAGTTTTGCAATTAGAGAGAAGCAGTGATTGTACAACAATGTGAACACAATGCTACTGAATTGTACATTTTAACGTGGCTAATTGTATGCTACATGGATTTTACCTCAAAACAAACCAAAATAAACAAGAGAGGCCAATATAGTAGAATCAAATATTTATACTTAAAATTGAATTAAAAACAACTGTACTGGAAAGTTTATATTGTAATATAAATTTAAAACTGAGCTCATACAAATCAACAAAATAGGTAAAAAATACACTTAGATAATTATAAATTATCAATACCATAGAAAAAGCATTGAAAGTCTACCAGTTAGGTATATGCAAAATAAAGTAACAAGAACTGCTGATTGAAGTTATTATAAAAGAGATGCCCTTACACACAGTTTGTAGACAAATATTTTGGGAAACAATTTAGAGAGGAATTTAGGAAAATAGATCAAGAATCTTCAAAATATTTATACCTTTTGTCTTAGTAATCCATTTCTAGGATTCTAACCTAATGAAACAATCAGAAATTTAGGCAAAGACTTGCATACAAAGATACTTAACATTGTTATTTATGAAATATTTATAAATGACCCATTAGAATAATTAAATAAATTATGGATAATTGTGTGATGTAATAAAAAGTTGTTAAAACTATGTTTCAAAAAGTTATTTATGAAAAAATTGATATCATACTAAGTAAAATATATGCCTATACAAAATTCAATTTTAAGTGCATGGCATATGTCTATAGTATTCCAGATTTTAACTATAAACATATGTGTTTGTGTACATAGAAAAATATGGAAAATGCATAAAATACCAAGAGAGTTTATTTCTAATTAGTATAATAGCAGTTGTTTTATATTCTCCATTACCATTTTATGTGTTTTCAAAAATATTTTATAATGACTCTTTATTACTTCCATGATCAGAAAATAATTATTAAAAATATTTTCAAAACAAACCTAAAAGCAGATTTCTGGCATCCACTAATGGCAAAGTAGGTTATATCAGACTAGCCCTCCTGCTGATAAACATTAAAATCTCTGGACAAAATATGGAAAACAATTAAACGAAGACACTGTAGAATGAACAAAGGCAGGCAGAAAATGGAGATTAAATCCCTGAAAGCAGGAAAACACAGAGGGTGAATTCCACAGTTATATAGTTTTCCCTGAAAACACTCCCCCATCCATGTGGCCACCAGTTAGAACTCAAATTGAAAGCTGAAGACCTAGTTCTTAAGGGGAAAGAGATATAATTTAGGGCACCAACAGGGGCTAGAAATTGAGAGAGAAAAATATCAGAATTATAGGAGTCACAGAATAAGATCTCCAAAATATGAATAGAAAATCCCCTAAAATCCTTCACAGATCACCAAACAATGCTTCTTTTAGGCAAGAGTCCAGGAAATCAAAGGGGAGACCACAGGTAGAAGGTGAAAAATTCAGGCATGGCCATTAGCAACTGCTCATTTCAGCAAAGAGAGAGTTTGGAATTTGTGTCCCACAGAATTAGCAAGGCTTGTTTGCACCATAGGATTTCCATTATAATCCCCAGGAGGTCACATGTAAGGAGATAAGATAATGTGCATGAACTAAGGAATTCACCCTATAAATAAAAGGCACGAGTGACATTTCAACAAAATAACCAACCCACAGATCTAGAAAGCTCGGCAAAAACCAAGAGATGGTGTTACAATCATGATCATACTTAGACATAATTTTAATTTAAAGTATGTGATAATTTTAAAACACACACTGTAATCTCTAGGGCAACAGTTAAAAATCAGTAACAACAACGACAAAACAACTGTGGGTAATAAGCCTAGGGAACAGATAGATTGGCATTACAAAAAAGACTGGAATAACACAAACGAAGACAGGAAAAGAGAAATAAAGAACAGAGGGGCCAAAAAGGTTCTAACTCAAAAATACCCCCCACCTCAATGTGACAAATGTAAATGGATAAATATTCAATACTTAAAGGCAGATATTTTCAAGCTAGTGAAAAATGGAAGACAGATAAATGATGGAAAGTCAAATGATACTAAAAGATTCAAACACTAAGCATAAGCAAGCTAGTGTAACTATAACAATGTCAAATAAAGTAGGTTTCAAGGAAAGGAGTGTTACCAGTAATTGCAAGACATTTAATGATGAAAGAACATACTGATAAAGAAAATTGAACAGTCTCAAATGTGCAGCAACTATAACTAAAATTCAAAATACATGGAACCAAAATTTTCAGAAACAAAGAGAAATAGACAAATCCACACTCATAGCTGCAAATTTTAACATTTCTTTTAGTATGTGATAGACAAATAGCCAACAAATTAGTAAGAGTGCAGAAGTTTTGAAAGACACTATTATCCAATGCGATCCAATAAAAGTTAGTAGAACACTGTATCTTTTAATAAGACAATGCACATGTAACATTCATATAATCTTATTCTTGGTACAAAATAATTTAAAAGTTTGAAATTTTACTGAATAAGCTTTCTAACCACAATGGAATTAAAGTAGAAATAAAGTCCATTGGCATAAGTAGAAGAGTCTTAAATACTTAGAAAGTAAGCAACCTAATTCTAAATAATCCCAAGTATCAAGTAAGAATCACAAAGGAAGTTCTAGTTGTGTGTGTGCACACTTATGTATGATTCATAGGAATGGTAATTTAAAAATCCATCAGTATTTGTGGAATTCAGCCAAAACAGTGCTTAAGAGTAAATCTGTATCTTTAAAGACAGGCTTAAAATCAACCATCTAATACATAAATGAGTGGAGAGCCATAACATGATTATGGATTGGGAAACTCAGTATTAAGATAGCCATTATACTCAAATTAATCTATAAATTCAATTTAGTGCCAATCAAAGTCCAGTACACCTTTTTTTTTTCTAGAAATTAACAAACTGATTCTAAAATTTGTTTGGAATTTCATCATATCTAGAATAATCAAAGCAATCCTGAAAAAGAACTTTACCCAGATTAAAATCTTACTGTAAATCTGTGCTAATCAAGGCAGGGTGGCATTTTTGCAAGAATGAACATATAGACCAATGGAATAAAAGTGAGTCCAGAAATAGATTCACAGTTATACATCTGACAGATTTTATAGGATGCAAAGGTAATTCAATGGGGAAATTTCAAATAGTATATATAAATGACCCAAGATACAAGAGAAGATGCACAAAATCTTCAAAATTATAAATAGTGTCAAATGTTCATTAAAAAATAAAACCAATGATCACTTATTAGCAAAAGTTGCTTGTGCACACACAATAGGAGCATGCAAACCAAAGCACGGAATAAGGCTCAGGGACATGCTTCTATAAAGCCGCTTACACAGTATGAAGGCAATGAGTGTTTTTTCTTTACATTGATTGGTTACAATATTAGAATTTTCTTAAATGAAAGAGAATTGGTTAGTGGTTACCTCATATCAATTTGGGGGATCTAAATTTCACTTATGATTTTCAGAGGCAAAAGCAGGAAGTGACTCAGGTCTAGTTAACCTCACTTGTTTTGCAAAATAAGCTAAATTAAGCTTGGCTTGCATGACTAACTGGTTTTGTCTGCTCAGGACATTTTCAAGTCTGGTCTCTAAGTTTGGTTTTAACAGTAGTAAAGAAAACTCATGTTAAAATTGTAAACAATTTTATATTTGACCATGTCAGGTGTTGAGGTTGTGGATCAACTGGCACTATAACACCACCACTTGGGAAAACACTTTAGCTAGATCCTATGAAGTTAAATATAATCCACTCTATGGCACTACTCCTAGATGTTAATCAAAGATAAGTGAAAATGTGTGGCCATAAACAGCTTGTACACAAAGGTTCATATCAATTTTATTCATGGAAACCAAAAATGAATTTAACCCAAATGTCCATAAATGAGTCAAAGAATGAGCCGGTTGTGGTATATTTACTCAACAATAAAAAGGAACATAGAACAAGATAAATAAATTCCAAAAATATGTTCTATGTACACATTAGTTACTATATAAACCATATAATTTCATTTATATGATTTTCTAGAGCAGGCAAAATGAAGCCTTGGTAATAGAAATTAGAGAAGTAACTGCCACTTTGTAGGGGGCAGAGATTGACAATAAAAGAGGCACCGTAAACTTTCTAGGGTGATGAGATGGGGGTTATACTCTGTCAATACTAACATAACTGCACAATTAAAATGTGTGCATTTTATTTATATGAAGGATACTTCAATTCAAAATGAAAAGCTAACAAAAATAGACTAAAAGAAATGTAGATTAAGATATTTCTATGGGTACTAGAAGAGAGCTTGGCAATATTTCCACTTAAAAAAATAAATGGTAATATGATTAAGGGTGTTGGGTATCAAAGTCTTTAGGCAGATGAAGAAACCATGATCTCCATCAGCCGTCCATGTAGAAGGTTTTGGCAATAAGATTATCACCCGTCATGAATGGATTTTAATATTACCAAAATATATAGCACCCATGCACTTGCCTACAGTATTTCCTGCATAATTAAGTATATTTAAAAAAATTTTATTCCTCCAAATTTACAGCCTCCTATTTTCAGGAAGTGCCCGTTAACACACCAATACATCCAAATTTAGGAGAGTAGAAAAAGTGTAATAATTATTTGAAGCATCTTCCTGAGATAGCTGGGGTTCCAGTTTTATTCACACCACTACCAGAGATGAAAGCTGGGTCAATTTTCTAATTCTCCAGGACGTCTAAGTTCTCTTTACCAAAGCAACTCTGCTTTTATCTGCTTTATTTTGGGGCTTCTCAAGAGAGTGTCTTTGAATAATAAAGTCTAGTTGTAAAAAAAAAAAAAAAGCTATCTATCCCTCTACATAAAACATATCAGTGGTTGCTGGGGCAGTGGTGGGAAGAAGAACTGATTGTAAAGGAGCACAGGGGAACTTTTTTGGTTTGTCAAAATGTTCTATTATCTTGATGATGGTGTGGCTTTCCTGACTGTGTGCATTTTTCAAAATCCATAGAACAGTACACCGAAAAATTGAGAAAATTATATGCATCTAACCTTAAAAAAAAAAAAATCAAAGCTTGATTAAAGCAGATGCTCTACATTCTGGTAAAAGTCTTACCAAGAAATTACACATAAATGTCATATGTTTGTTTATTTTTGCCATCCTTTCTCAGTTTGGATAATTTGTGTGCTGTGTGTACAGAGTTGAGTTAGGAGACAGGAAGACACTCCTGGTATCTCTCATTTTTAAAAGTAAGTAAACACACAGTAAATAAATAAGTAAATGAGTAAGGAAAGACGGAGGAAACCATATACTCTCTCTTAATATCACTATGAGTGCTCCCATCTCTTTCGGATACTAGCAGAAAAATGTATGGAGAAAGAATTTGAGAAAACTGCTGCCTCTGTTTTGTCCTTCCCATTCACTGTTTAACCCATCAAATATGGCTTTTTTTTTTTACATGCTATTTTAATTCCATTATGGTCAGATAATTTTTTTCAATTATTTTAATTATGTTCAATCTGTTGAAGTTTGTTTTATCGTCTAGATTATGGCTTATCTTTTTTAGTGTTTCATGTGCACTCGAAAAGAAAAGACTGTGTATCCTGTTACAGGTGAGTGGAGTGGTGTCTCTCATTGTCAGTTACATAAATTTGCATGATCTTGTTTGCTCAGGCCTTGGGTCTCTTTAATGATTTCTGATTACGTGCTTTGTGTATTACTGTAGGAAGGCTACTGAAGTCGACAGCTACACTTGTGGGTTTATCCATTTCCACTTTCAGTATTTTCAGTGTTTGCTTCACATGTTTTGAAACCGTTGTTTGATGTACATACGTTTAGGATTGTTAGGTCATCTTTAATCTTAGTTATATTCTTTTTATATTAACACAACCACTCCAGCATTTTCCTGGTGTTGGTTTGTATAGTTTTCTGTCATTTCATTTTAAACTTCTTTTTTACAGTGAATTTCTTATAGATAACATGTAGTTGGGTGATGGTTTCTAAATCACAGGCTGACAATCTGCTTCTTACATTTTTTTAGATCATTTAGATTAAACTTATTTTTTGATGTGGTTAGATTCAGTGCTACCATTTTATCTTTTTTTTTTTTTTTCTGTTTGTCCATTATGTTTTGTTTTTCCTTTGGTCCTGCATTTGTGGCTTGTTTTTGATTATATGATTTTTTACATATTGCATTTTATTTACCCATTGAATTTTTGATTTTTGGTTACAAGCATTCATTATTTTTGGAAGAGGTTTTTTTGTTTGTTTTTGTGGAGGGTGGGGATTACAATGTGTGTATCTGACATTTCATAGTCTACTTAGACTTCACATAAAATATGGAAGCCTTGTAATCATTCAGGTAGTTCCATTATCTGTACTCCCTGAACTTGATGATATTGCAATCATTTGTATTCCATACCTTCAAAACTCCAACGTTACAATTTTAATCTTCAGAATCATATATATCTTAAAGTATTTAAAAATATTATTTTGTATGGACTCAAAGATTTACCACTTCTGTTGCTCTCCCATCATTCTCAGGTTTCCAAGTTTTCCTCTGGTATTTTCCCCCTTTATTCTAAAGTACTTCTTTAATGCTTCTTTTAGCACAATGCCACTGGAAGAAAATTTTCTTAGTTTTCCTTTATTCTAGACTTTGTTAAGCCTTCCTTCCTGGCCTCCATCATTTTGATGAGAAATAGGTGGTCTTTGAAATTGTTAACTTTTATGCAGTATGATAACTTTTTCTAGTAAATTTTAATAATTTTTATTGTATTTTGGGCATTTTAGCAATGGATTTTGATGGATCTAGTTGTAGTTGTCCTTAAATTTACCTTACTTGGGGTTTGCTGAGTTTCTTAAATCTTCAAATTCGTGATGTTTGTCAAATTTGGAAAGTTTTTAGTCATAATTCGAACATTTTTTCTGTATTCATCTCTTTCTCTTTTCCTTTTGAGACTCAAAATAAAACAACTATTTTGAATGTATGATAATGTGCCAAAAATATTTGGAGCTTTAGTCATATTTTTAAAATGTTTTTCAAGTGGAAAATTTTCATCAACTTAGTCTCAAGTTTACTGACTCATCTTCTGTCATATCCATTCTAATACTGAGCCCAACATATAATCTTTTCAAAATTTTAAGCATTGATTTTTGAGTTCTAAAGTTTCAAGTTCGATGTTTTTAAAGCTTTTATCTCATTGCTGAAAATTTATACTATTCCATTTATTTCAAGTATATAAACTTTCATTAATGAATCATACTTAAGTACTTTAAAGTATTCCTCTGATAATTGCAACATTTAAATCATCTCAGGGTTAGCATCTGTTGTTACCACACATGAAAATTGATCACATTTTCCTGGTTATTTGCATGTGGTATAACTTTGGATTGTGTTCTAGATACTTTAAAAGACATATATTTTAGATTTTAAATTCTATTATACTCTTACGAACTATGGTGGTGTTTTTGGTTTATTTTAGCTGGAAATCACATGATTAGGTTCAGCTTACAAATTCTGTCTCACCTTTTGTAAGCACTAGTTCTCATCTCAGTTCAGTTTTCAAAGCCTTCACACGCTGCTTTGGGTATGATCCATGCATGTAACACTTAGGTGTTAGCTGATCCTTAGGCAGAGGTACAAGTTTCAGTTCATTTCTCACAGTCTTTGCTAGGATATTTTAGGTCACAGATGTAGCTCTGATATAAGCCCAAGAGTAAGACATGTGTAGATGTATATACAGAATTAAAAGATCTTTTTCAGCTCTAGTAGTGTTGCTATGAAGATGAATGTACAAATATCTCTTCAAAACCTGCTTTCAATACATTTGGGTATATGCTCAGAAGTGGAATTGTTGGATCGTATGATAATTCTATTTTTAAGTTTTTTGAGGAGCTGCTATATTGTTTTCCATAGCAGCTGTACAACTTTACCTTCCCACCAACATTGCACTATGCTTCCATAGGGAGTTAGCTACAGCTGGATAAAAGTAAAGAAGTGTGTGTTCCTTTGTAGGAATCACATCTTTACCAACACTTATTTTTTGTCTTTGTTTTATTTTTTGTTACAGTAGCCCATCGCAATGAATGTGAGTGTATCTCGTACTTCTGATTTGAATTTCCCTAGGGATTTTTGATGCTAAGTATCTTTTCAGACTCTTATTGGACGTTTGGCTATCTTTTTTGGAAAAATGTCTGTTCCAATCCTTTGTCCTTTTTAAAGTTGGGTTGTTTGTTTTCTTGTTACTGAATTTAAGGATTTCTTTATATATTCTGGATATTAAGCCCTTATCTGATATATAATTTGCAAATTCTCTTATTCCGTGGACTGCCTTTTTCACTCTATCAATAGTGACTTTTGATGAACAATTTTGAAAAAAATTTCATTAATTCTGATATGTCCATTTTTTTCTTTTGTTCCCTGTACTTTTAGTGATATATCCAAGAAATCATTGCCAAATCTAGTGTCATGAAAATTTCCCCCCCTTTTTTTTTTTTTGCTTAGTTTTGTTGTTTTAGCTCTTCCTCTTAGGTCTTTGATCCATTTTGAGTTAATTTTTGTATATGGTGCTAGTTAAGAGTCCAAATTCATTTTTTTGTATGTGGATAGACAGTTTTCCCAGCAGCATTTATTGAACAGACTGTCCTTTCCCCATTAAATGGTATAGGCATCCTTGCTGAAAATCTTTTGACCATATATGTAAAGGTTTAGTTCTGGTTTTTCTAGTCTAAAAATTTGTATGTCTGTCTTTATGCCACTACCACATTCTTGATTGCTTTAACTTTGTAACAAATTTTGTAATCAGGAAATGTGGGTCCTCCAGCTTTGTTTTCCAAGATTGTTTTGGCTATTCAGCATGTCTTGAGATTCCATATAATTTTTTTCAATAGGATTTTCTATTTCTACAAAAACATCATTGAGATTTTGATAGATTGCATTGAATCTGTGGATCACATAGTGTAGCATCAGCATTTTAACAACATTAAGTCTTCTTATCCATGAATAAGTGATGTTTTATTCATTTATGTCTCCTTTTATTTCTTTCAGCAATGTTTTGTATCATGGTACAAGACTTTCACCTCCTAGGTTAAGTTAATTCCTAGGGATTTATTCTTTTTGATACTATTATAAATGAAATTATTTTCTTAACTTCTTTTTCAGATTGTTCGGTTTTAGTGTACAGAAATGCAACTGCTTTTTGTCTGTTGACTTTTATTCTGATATTTTACTAGTTCTAAATTTTATTAGTTCTAACCAAGTAAAGGGGGAAAAACACATGATCATCTAATTTGATAGACAAAAAACATTTGACAAAATTTATTAGTCTAATTTACTAGTTCTAATCATTTTAGAGTTCATATATGTAAAATTGTATAAACTGTAAACAGAGACAACTTTACTTTCCAATTTGAATGATTTTTATTTCTCTTCCCTAATTTCTCTAGCTAGAACTTCTAGTACTATGCTGAATAGGATCAATGAAAGTTGACATTCTTACCTTGTTCCTGATCTTAAGGGAAAAGCGCTCAGTTTTCACCACTGAGCGTGATGTTTACTGTTTACATGGAAAAAATTCTACCTTGGTATTAAATTGGAATTGGATCTAGCAGGAGGCACTCGTTTTACTCTGAAGGGCTGCAAGAAAAATGAAGAGAAGTTTTAGTAGATTTATGTCAAAGTAATTCAGCATTCAAAGAATGATATGTAGTTGTGTACAAGAAGAGGAATATCCTGGTATGATTTTTGCTTTATGAAATGATGCATTAGTGTAGAGGTCGGCAAGATAATAATAATAATAATAATAATAATAATAATAATAATAATAATAATAATAATAATAACAATAATAATAATAACAATAATAATAGTAATTGGGGTAAAACTACTACATTAAATAATTGATTTGTTTCTTTATGTACTGGATGAAATAAATGACTCCAATAGGAATTTTCTTTTAATTTTTTTCTGATAGGCTTTGATTTTATACAGGTTTATTCTGCTAGTTATGGTGAAATTAAGAGTGTTCACTATCCTCAAGCTGCACACTTGCCATTCTCATTTTCATGTTTAGCAAACACTATTTGCACACTTACTCTAAATAAAGGTAATCAGTGCCAGGCATTGTAAATGGAAGAATAAATTACTGATGTTTTGGGGATTTAATTCTAAATTCTCTTGACTTAAGTTACAAAACCAGACCAAAAACTACTCCTATACACTTTGATATTTAATTATCTAAAGGCATAAAAACATTATTATCCTGAAAGTGTTTTATTATAAAAATTCATATAAGTAATGTATGTTTTTAAGTTACAAAGCTGTCTTCTAATTTTGTTTTCATAATAAAATTTATTTAAGTCTAATATAAGCATAATGTAGAGTAATGTGTCTTCTATATCACAAAATGAATGTAGAGAATAAATGTATTATTTCTTCAGCAGATCTCTTTTTAATCTCAGAGCTATAGACAGAGTAATTTTTTTCTCTGACCACACTGATGAGGATTCTAAACTAATTTTCAGTAAAATGAGAAAGATTTAAAAATATGGTTTTATCATATTCTGTAGCCTCCTTAACTTCCCAAGAGAGCTCCCTTTTACTTCCAGTCTTAATTTTAATATGGTATTGTTTGCTCAGCATTATCAATATGAGATATATATGTGCACATTGAAACTCTCTGAAGAAAGATATTTTTTAAACATTCTTTATTTGATAAATTCTTTTTATCCAATATCACCATTTTTTACATTATTTTGTAAATTAACTTTAATTTTAATAGATGGAACAGGAATATAATTTCATAAGTAAAAATTCATTTTCTTTGGTTAAATTTCAATGACTTTGCAATATAATCTATTTTGTTGGACTAGTCCTTTCTAACTAGGACTAGAAACTAGATTGCTTAAAAATAATCCATATGACAACATAAGTATTTGCAGAGGAGGTAAACAGTTGCATATGTTTTAATAAATTGATGCAGAAAAATCAGTTGCAGATCCAAAATAAGAAGAGAATTATGTCTCCTAACATGTTCTTTGACTTCATTTAGCATTTGAGTTTCTTTATATTTATTTAAGCATTGCAATTTCTTCTTCTTATTATTTTTTTTTACCAATATGAACAGTTAGGGGTGGGGTTTGCTTTTATGCTTTGTTTCTCTTTGTCACAGGATGCCTCTAATAAGTGCTCTCACTTACTTGGGAAATTAAAACATGGAGTTTCAGACTTGGAATCTGAAAATTCTGTCAGGAGTCAGAGGGGAATTGAAGTGCACTTCATCCTTTTGCTGGGTTCAGGGGCTTCCCTATCTGCCTGAGTTTTTAGGAACACATAGGCTCATGTACCTCATGAGCACATTAAAACCGATACAAGACCAAACGTCCTATGTATTGCCAGTGGAAATTTGTATATGCGTTGTTCTTAGCTTCCCACACTTCTGAATTGTTCAGTAGAAATACATTTTAAAAGCAGAAAGCATAATAGTTGTATAAGAAGTTATTATTTAAAATTGATTGATTAACATATAATTTTCTTTTAACAAAAGATGTTTTGAAGGAAATAATTTATTCTTTTTTTCTTGATTCTTGAGGAAAGTATTAGATACTTATTAAATAGATGTGTTATAAAAATCAATTGCTAATTTATGAAAAATATGCAATTTATTTTAAAACTATGATATATATGAATATATGTCATGGGTGAGTGTGATCTAAAATGCATAGTTTGATGAGTTTTGAGAAATATATCCAGTTGTGAATTCATATCATATTAAAATATAAAATATTTTGGTCACCCCAAAAATTCACCTAGTGTCTCCTTGTCTCCTTGTCTCTTCTCCATCACCACAGGCCCTGGTAACCATTTGTTTCCTGCCCCAAATGGTTGTATTTTTCCTTGTCTTTTCTATAGAGTCATATAAATAAATAGAATTATATGATGTGTAGCCTTAACATAATGTTTTAAGATGCATGGATATATAACATTTCATTCTCAAATACCCAATTGATACGCATTTGAATTGCTTTTAGTTTTTGCTATAATGAATAAAACTGCTATGAGCATTAGTATAGAGATCTTTTTGCGGATATCTGTTTTCATTCTTTGAATAGAAACCGGTAGTGGGCATGCTGGATTGAATGGTAAGTGATATATTTAACTTTGTAAGAAATTTCCAAACTGTTTTCCAAAGTCCCTGTGCCATCTTGCCTTGCCACCGGCAATGGGTGGGAGTTACAGTTATTCCACATCCTCAACAGCATTTTGTTTCTTCAATCTTTTTTACTTGTAAGTCATTCTGAAAGGAATTTAGTGATATTGTATTGTTTTTATTAATTTGCATTTCATTAATCACTAGTGGTATTCAGCATCTTTTCATATTACTTGTTAGCTCTATCTGGGGACGTTTTTGTTCAATTTTTTCGCTCATTGTTACTGAGTGGCTTGACTTCTTATTATTGTCTTATAATAATTCTTCATATATTCTGGAAACAAGTTCTTTATCAAAAATGTGTTCTGTAAATTAAAGTGTATGGCTTACCTTATTTGGTAGCAATATTTATTGAAGAGCTGAAGATTTTAATTTTGATGAAGTTCATTCAATATATCTTTATTTTCCTAAAACAATATATGTTTTTGTGTCTTATCTAATAAATTGTTGTCTAACTTGAGGTCATAACATTTAACATATGGCTTATTCTTGACATTTTCTAGACTTAGCTCTTCCATTTAGGGCTATAATACATTTTCAGTGAACTATTGTATTGTATATTAGTTAAGATATGAGCTGAGATTCATTATTTTTTGGCATTTATGTGCAATTCCATCATATAATGAAAAAAACTTTTCATTGAATTACATAGCTACTTTTATTGAAAATAAATTAACCATATATATGTGGATCTATTTTTGAGCTTTCTATTTTGTTGCTTTGTTATATTTTTTGTAATCATAAATCAAAACCATGCAGTCTTGACCTCTATACATTTACAATAGGTACAGAAATCAACTAGCATAGAGTTCTCTCATTTCATTCTTTGTATATATCATCTTAAATGACAGAACAATATACTTAAAAAATTGTACATTCATTACAGCACTAGAAAGAAAAGGAAAAAAAAACAGAGAATACTGTCAGCTGTATAAAAATATTAAAGTATATAATGAATTAAGAATGTAATAAACAACATTAATGATTTAAAAGAAACTGTATTAGTGTTCTCCAGAGACAGAATCAATAGAACAAATATATATATATATGAAGAAAATGATATTGATATATAAGATATACATATATGGAGAGAGGTCTAAATATGACATATATAGATATATATATCTATAGATTTATATATGTGATTATTTTACACATAATTAAAATACAACATATATTATGTATAATAAATATCTCTATATATAATGAGATTCATTGTAAGGAATTGACTCACATGATTACGGAAACTGAGAAGTCCTGAAACCTGCCATCTGCAAGCTGGGACCCAGGAAGTTCAGGGGTGCATTAGAAGGCTTGAGAGCTGGAAAGTCAATGGTGTAGATTCCAGTCCAAGTCTGAAGGCCTGAGAACCAGGAACAGTAAATAGCAGGTGAAGACTGATGTTCCAACTCAACAACAGTCAGAGATCAAGTTCAACTTTCCTTTTTGTTATATTCAAGTTTTCAGCAGATTAGATAATGCCCACACACAACTGGGAGGGCCAGCTGCTTTGCTCAGTCTACTAACCCATATGCCCATCTCTTCTGGAAATTCCCTTACAGATCCACAGAAGTAATATTTAAACAGTTAAATACACCTGGGCATCTTGCCCAGCCAACTGACACATAAATTTAACCATCACAGAACACTAAAGTAAGTCACAGCACACAAATGTGGAAGAAACTACTGCCAAGATTAAAAAAAAAAAAAAGATTAGTGATGCACCAAGATAAAAATCAACACTAAGATTTAGGGAAGTCTCTGAGGCCCTTATCAAGGTGATTCATTAAACACTACATTCAAAGCACACAGGAAAATCAATTCCCACACTAGACCTCCAGTATCAACATACATACACATTCTCAGCATGGTGTAACGTAGTGTGATTTTGGCTACAAGTAGAAAAGAACCTAATAACAATGGCTTTACCTTTACAAAATTTAATTTTTTATATAAAAATTGGAAGGTATCAGAAGAAAGGAGTTTCCAGTGGCTCATTGATAATATGGGGTATATTCCCATGATTCTTTTGGTTGATCCTCACTGTCAAAGAAGAGCTGCCAGTCACTTAAGCAGGATGGAAAGTGAAAAAGGAAGCTTCTTTTCTCTAGGTTCTGTAATTTTATCTAAGAAGAAAATATATTTTCCAGTATATTATCCTTTGTATCTCATTGGCCATACTGGTTTATATGCCAACCTAATTTAGGCTTAGTCACTAGCAGTTGCAGGCTGAGTTCCCCAAGGAATCATTGCTGAGATGGAGATTAGTTGGTTGCACCTTCCGTAGGGAGTACTGTGGCCCCTCTGTCTATATGATACCTTGGAATTGATTCCAGGACGCACACAGATACCAAAATCTGCAGACTCAAGTCTCTTACGTAAAATGTCTCTTACATAAAATGACATACTAATTTGCATATAACTTACACACATCCTCCTTTAAACTTTAAGTCTTTTCTAGATTGCTTATAATACCTAATACAATGTAAATGCTATGTAAATAGTTGCCCTTGAATGGTAAATTCAGGTTTTGCTTTTTGGAACTTTCTGAAATTTTATTTTTCTAAATATTTTTGATCTATGTCTGGTTAAATCCACAGATGGGAATCCTGTGGATACAGGGAGCTGAGCTGACTGCACTCTCGGAATCAATACCTAAGGAAAGGGAGAGGGAGGAAACAGGATTGGACACAGGGTGAAACTGCGCTTCAATACAGGAACTTGGAGTCCTCCTTTGACCCACAGGTAGCAAGCAACGGAGTTCCCAAGTTGGAGTCAAGACTCTGGACTTTCATACATTCAAGCTGATTAAGCATTAAGTGGGGGCTTTGCTGGAAAATGGTCTGACCTTGGTAGAGCCATCTGTCTTGAACCTAAGCAATCCCCCGGGAGGGTTGATAGCTGAGGGCTAGCTACTTGCAGCACTTACAACAGTGCTGGAGGAATAAATGCTTTATTCCTGAAAAAGATTCTGGGTTGGGCATCACAAAAATGAAAAAAATATATTGAATTACTATGAAAGAATTAGAATGTTTATGATTCATGCTCTGTGGCTACAGAAAAGTACCACTCCCTTGATAGTAAAGGTCCCATACTTAACTGCAATTCTGCCATTCTAAGTAGAAGTTTGCTCTTTGGTAGACAATATCTGTCTGTCTGTCTGTCTCTCTTGCCCCTCTTCTCTACTCTACTCTCTCTCTTTTCTCTTTCACTCTTTCTTCTTTACACATACCTAAAATACATCTAATACATCAATAAGCCAGAAGCAATAGCCTTCATCTGCATAATAAAACCCTAAAAATACACTAAAAAGAGTTTTAAGGAAATGGGGCCTGAGAGGAAGCAGCCCAGAGCTTTAAGTAACTTTGGATATGCACTCACTTCAAGATAGAAAACAGTTACGAGAAGAAAAACTGCATCATAACATCAGCCCAGTGTAGTTAGCCTCTGTAACAATCCCATCACAGACATTCTCTAGATGTTTAAACTTTGGCAAATTATTTCATGTTTTAACCCCGAGTATCCTCTCTCTTAATCAGAAAACAATACTAAATTGGTAGAATTACGGCATAAATATAAATATTTTTATATCTCACATACATATTTATACAAAGACAGCAATCATACATATACACATATCAGAGATATATACACACACATCTCAGTGTCCAGGACCTAATACACAATATTAAAAACTGGAAAATTAATTACTTTGTCTCCTATGAATATCTTTAATACCTAATTTTCAATTTCTAGCACTGCACTAACCAACATTTTTTGGAAATAAATAAATAAATATTTATTTATACAGTATGATAATATATCTTATGTGCTGAAGTATCATCTTAAATTTATCCTCATTTTTTCAACTGATATTTTCAGGATTCCCTCCTCTACCAAAGTAGAAATTCAGAATTTTCTATATCCCATACCCCATGACCACATCCTTCCAATTGTACTTTTTATATATACCTTGAATTCGGTCTCCCTTTTATTCTTGCTCCTATCGTCCTAGGTCAGGCTGCACTCACTACACTTCAGCGTCACTGTAAGACTCTCCTAACTAGTCTCTTTAGTCTAGCTATTGTTTTCCTCAAATCCATTCTCTAAATATATATTAAAACAATCGTGCTAATTTGACCATATCAATTTTAGAATTAAAGTTCTTCACTGGAGTGATGTTGCTCTTGAGATGATGTATAAATTCTTCAACGTGACAGTTAAAGTTTTTATAACCAGGCCTCCGTATTTGTGGTCAGCTTTATCTATATTACCCCTTCATTCTTCACAGTTTCAATTTCAACAATTTTTGAACTAAGGTTCAAAAACCTTCATGTAATTGCTCATACATGCCATGCTCTGTCTTGATCCTGTTCCTTTCCAAGTATATGAATATTGTTTCTGATGAAATGTGAATAGACATAAACTATAGGTGCTTAATACAGTTTGGGCATAGTATAGAGACAACAAAAGGACTTTCTGAGCCCATTTATGTTTAATTTTGGGTAAACTCTCTTAACTGAAATGAGTTAAGATACACCTTCTATCTTGGTTGTATCTTTATAGATAATAGAAGATAATCTCTGAGCTTAATTGTTATGCTCCAGTTTAAAATATTTTTGCTTAGTTTCAAGGACAGAGTGGAGAAAAATTATTCATAGAGCAATTTATTGAAGTGATTCAAGCTTTAGAATTTGTAGCAAATTCTTAGTAATTCATAAATAACAGGAAGTATTGAATCTTCGTATTAATCCCAAACATTCTTTTCTTATTAAACCTCAAGAGATAGCACACCATTTCCAAACAGAAGGCAATTTAGGCCTTTTTGTGCTTAGAATATTGCCCATCACTTTGGATAGGCAGGCTTCCTTAATTGCTTTGTTGCAAAAACAATTTATGTGCTTTTTTAATGAGTTTAATTTTCTTTTAAGTTTTTCTTATAAAAACATGCAGTGTGGTAAAGTCAAATAAATTATCCACATAACAGACTCTGTTCTCTCTTCTTCTGTCAATAAGACTAAATCCCTCAAGACTCAGACTTAGCAAGGCATGTTGTATAGAAAATTATGTGTTGGTAGAAAATTCAAAAAAGGGAAATATTACTACCTATATTATAAATCTCCTCCTCCTTCTCCTGAATACTCATTGTACATAAGGCAATTCTCTAAACCTAAATTGTAAAGATTATGGCCTGAAATACAACTAAAGATAACTGAGATTATAGTGTAGATGTGAAGCATTTTCATAGCTAACTTTAGATACATTTTAATGTTCTATTTAGGCTTCAAATGATTTTTTTAAATCATGGACATCTTCCAGCTAACAACAGAAATGTTTTTGGGTTTTTTTTTGGTTTTTCTTACTTCATTTTCATACTGCAGCAGTGATGACTGAGAAAGAAAGCGTTGGAAATGGGATAAAAAGCGGCTTTTCACTTTAGAAGACTTTAATATCCAAGATGAAGGGAAGGAGTTTCAATGTCCGGGCGTGGCTGAAACAATGAACATCCAAGAGCTCATTTTATAGATTAAATACAAATACGTGCCTGTTTTTTGGTTTGCATTTGTGACCAAAACATTGTGGGTGTTTATCTGTCGGGTGCATACTATTGTATACTGGTGCATACTGGTTCAAAAATTCCTGCTGAAGGAATTTGTTTGCCAGTTGAAGTTGGAAAGCTAACACTGATGTTCCAGTTGACCAAGGAATAGCAATGTGCGTTTCTTTTCATAAGAAAATGACATCCTTGGACACCACTGGCAGAGCTTGTGTTTTAAGTATTTTCCTCTCACGTTGGATGTGCAGGTATGCCTGTGTATGGGAGCTTCTCTTTCCACCTAGGGGCTATATGGATCTGTACTTTCTTTAGACACCAAACTCTCCCAGTGGGCTGGGAAGTGTGATGTCCTGATGATGGCCTTTGATAGACAGATCTCTGTGGCCCCACCTTTCCGGGTTCCTGTCTCCATCCTACCGCTGCCCAAAAGCTTTCTTTTTTAAGGGCAGCAAATCATGCGTCTCAAATGGCATGTTCCTTGATCTCCTTCCAAGGGTGAATGAGGACAGACAATAAGCTTCCGAAATGACTTCTCAGGGACCTCTACTTCTGAATTGGAAACTTTTAGTGGAGCTCACAGCTCATTAATACATCTTATTACACTGTAGACTTGATTAAAGCTAACCTAGGAAATTTAACAGAATAGCCCTCTTTGTGACATTTACTAGTACTACTTTTATGGTCCTTATTTAACATAAGTGTTCAGATAGCTTTTACATCAGGGCATATGAAATGATTGATTCAAGCTGCTTAGCCCTGAAACAAAGAGAGTGATCAGAACATTTCTCTTACACACCAGAGTTAACTGCCCTCCACCCCTTTAAGGATACAAGGAGGGCCAACAATGAATGGATTCCCAGGTGGTGTCTGTGTCTCTAAGCAGAGGAACCACAGCCTCAGTGGGATGAGTCATCAGTTGTTACTGAAAGGGATCCAAAAACAATCCCTGGAAACTTCTGGGAGCAGACAGGTCAGTTTGACACTCCAGAGAGTCTACTAAATGAAGGCACCCCACTCAACATAATTAAAAGAAAAATAGTTATAAACCAGTTTTTGAAGAAAAAGACATAAAGAACTTTGAGAATATTTGAAAGTAATTTGTCGCTAAAGTAATGTACCAGCCAATATTGAAGGTTTTCTGTACTTTTGCCTTGATGGTCAAAATCTATTCGACATTTGTTAATCCCTATATTGGAATCTACATTCTGTGAATGCAAAATTTTATCTTTTGATGTACTATTGCATGTCATACTGTGCTGTTTTAAGAATTAAAATGGCGAAACTAAAGATGGTTAATTTCAAATTTCCTTCCTGTTATAAAGCAGATGAACTGTTATTCATTACATATTCATGTATTCATTCAAACAGGAATCAAAACTTCACCACCAGTGGGAAATCTCCCCACTCTGTAAAGTGAAAAGCTTGATTGTCATCTGAAGTTTTGTGATTTATGAGTCTTCATCTTAATTCACATTGGTTTAAATAACTTTAATAACATTCTTAGATTAAACAATTTTCCTTTTCTTCCTATCCTAGATGAATTAAAATATTTGCTTTTCTTTGCTTGCAAATTCTCAACTGGCAAGAAAGTCAAACTGGGGGTGAAAGATATTATTACTATAGACCCACGATCAAAACGCTTTCTAAATTTCCAATTTCCAAGTCACCTTGACTTTGTGTCTTCCTTCACTTATCAATTACATTATGAAGGGAGACAAACAATCACAACAAAAATAGAAACAGAAACTTCACCATGATTGAAGCATCACCTGATTCAAACCTACCAGTGATTTTGCAACAGAAAGGTCTGTTGAATAGGCACAATTCATTCCCACTTCATCTATTATTTCCTCCTTTTTAAAATTAGAGTCTTGAATGTAGTCATTTTGCCATAGTTAAGTATAAAAGACATGGTTCTTTCTTCTGTCTCCTGAATTTTCCTCTCAGACAGGCTTGTATTTTTGTGCTTCATCTTGAAAGACTCTCTCTCTTAAAATTAATGATCTGTGTGTGCCTGCTGATTTTACTTTACAATTGTTTTGAGTGGGGAGAGAATACAGAGAAGCAAAGACATGCTTTCTTCTCCTCTCATTTGAAGGGCTTGCCATTAATTATTTTGAAATATCACACCCATGGAGACGCGTGAATCATGTCAAGTAGAATACAGTGTAATTTTATACATCTCAGGAATAGGTTTGAATTATAGTCATTCATTCGTTCAACAAATACTTATTAAGGATATTCCATTTGACAAGAATTTTCCTGTATGCTTGGGATATAAAAATAGAATCGCATACACAAGAAACTTAAAAGTCTAAAGGCAAAATACGTAAGTAAATCAACAGCATAAAGAATGTAGGATGCTTGATGAAGGTTTTGTGTGTGTACCATAGGGAGGCTGGCAGGGAACATCTGAACCAAACTTGGGCTAGCTAAACAAGAGGCTACCACACCTCCGCCCCCACCAACACACACACACTTCATGCGGCCATTAATGTGGTGTACATTATATACTTAATGTAACTAACTTTCTGAACTATCTCTGGTGTCTGGGTAAACACTCTTACCTCTGTTTTGTCCACACTGTATATCCAAATATTCTCATCTGTAAAATAATTTTTTAAACAATAGTACTAATGAAACAAGGCTGTTGGAAGTATTAATGAAAAAATACACAGCACAGGACATGCTTAGAATAGGTCCTGGCACGTAGTAAGCAATTCATGTTAGCTGGTATTGCTTTTATAATCCTACTATGTGTGACTACAAAGAAATATTTATTAATTTTAGAAACAATGAGAACATATCAATAAGCAAAATATTTGTGAGAATATAAAATATTCCCCAAGATAATTACTGTGAACAATATTTGTACTTAGATTTATTTAGATCAGTCAGTGTGTTTGCTCGTGTTTGTATATGCATGTGTTTAAAACATACCTGACTTATGTCGTACATTAAGGATTCTTTTTTCACTTATTAAGTTATTGTGAACATCATCTTAATTAATTTATAATATTTTTATGAAAATGGCTTTATTTTGGGTAAGTGTCTCATGATTTATTAAGCTAATCTATTATAGGACATTTACATCAATTCCTTATTTTCACTTATATAAAAAAGCTATGATGAGTATCTTTGTAATTTAACTCTTAAATGGTTAACTCATTCCTTTGAATTGATCCTTAGAAGTTGGAATTGCTTTCTCAAATGTTATGACCCTTTAGAAACCTATAGGATATTAAATTTAAGATGTAAAATGAAACTGTACTTTAAAAACCATTACAAATCTGCAACTAAAAGTTTATTACAGATGACTACCTAGAATTTTTTTAAAAATGCCAATAAACAACTAAAATGGATGAAGAATTTTCCTACATTTGCCGTGCAGCCATCACTCAACTCTACATATGCACTAACTTCCATAGAAAGCCACGCAGAAAAACTTAGGGAAGTTGCACGGACCTACCTCCCTTCCTGTGTCAAACAAGCATACTTGTGTGAATCAGTGTTTCTCTTGTGATTTTTTTGGGCAGTTGTGGTTGAGGAAGGAGGGAATGGGTATTTGTGAAAAGGCTTTCCTGAAGTGATGACAGAAACAAATTCTATTCCTTTGTAGAAAATAGGGACACTTAGAACCAGTCTTAGTTTCTTTAATCTCAGTTGAAAAAAAAAAATAAGCCCCATAAATTTCAACGCCCTTTTGAAGCTTTATAGTTTACACTGAAGGTACTAAACTTCCAAAAGTATTTTTTAAAAGCATCTTTTCCTCTTAAGGGGTGTTGCATGCTTTAATTTGGATGATAACTACAATATTTGATTTGCACTCATGAATATTTATATGCTCAGGAAGTGTCTGAAAAACAACAACAATATTTCAAAGCAACTAAACTCAAAATAACGCTTTTCCTCATCTGCATGTTTGGTATGAACAATGAGTCAGGTTTTACTGCTCATGCTGTGCCAGTTCCTGAGCGCAGTGTGGAGATCCGCCCTAATTAAGCTGGTACTGGGGGAATCTTCAGATACCTACACCTATTCCTCCCCTAGACAGAGCACTTACAGTCTGCCAGGGGCTACACTGAGTGATGTAAAGTTATCTGTTTTTATTCTCACAACGGTCTGGTGATATCAGTATCCCATTTTTCAGATGAGAAAATGGAGGATCAGAGAGATGTGCTAGATTTTGAAACCTAGTCTCTTGAACAGGAAATCCTTAAATTTCCATTTCAGCTTACTTTGTCTCATCCTGTTCCTTAACCTAATCCTAGATAATTTTTTTTTTATATATATCTCAAATAACACATTCCCCAGCTGAGCACAATGCCACTACATGCCTTAGTTGACTGTGGTCACAACCTTTGCGTCCCTGCCTTGAGCTGTCTTTCTTTAATTTTTATACTTATTGAATTTTTCTCTTATACCAAAATCAGTTTGATATTCTTTGCAGCAAACTGATAGTCAGGTTTTTATAGTTTTTTTCCCCACTGTAAACAATTTTTGCAGCAAAAATTTCCGGTTCAAGTATCCTTTATAGAGAAGTACTTTGTATAAGTGAGAACAATTCTAACAAGTGAGATTTCTAGACCAAAGATTATATGTCTTAAGAGGTAGTTTGTAACACCATAGTGTTTTCTAGCAAGGTTGTGGCAACTCACCTTCCCAGAGTGACCTCTGAGAGAGATCGTTCTGTAAACTGTTGACAGAGTAGATAGTTTTGATCTATATTTTTGAGTTTTAAATTTAATGAGTAAAGACTCTATTTGCTTTTTTTTTAATTGTACTTCCCTGTCACATAATTAGATAGAACTTCTTTTCATTTGGTTACTGACCAATTACATTTCTCCTTTGTGAATAACATTGTTATAATCTTTGTTATTGTTTCCTCTTGGCTTTACCTTTTTAAAAAATCAATTTATAGAAGGTTATCAAAAACTAAGAACACATGAAGTAGCCATTTGTCTAACTGCATTTTCTCAATCCATTGTTAGCCTTTTTATTTTGTTTGGGTGTACTTGTCATACAGGAATTTTAACTTGTATGTAGTCTAATCTGTGTGTGTGTGTTTTCTAGGTTTCTTACCATATTTAAAATGCTCTCTCCCACTAGAGAGCATCCAGATGTTCTATATTTTCCAATATTCTTATTATTTGGTATTTTACTCTTGAATTGTATACACTAAATACCTCAGTCTGAAGAAAGTGATTTATAGCCACTTGTGATCATGTAGTTAAAAACTGTCTTCCTGTTCAAACCCGTTTTTCTAACTGGTCTTGTACGTAGGTCTCCTGGGAAGGGTGTCCTGAGAGTATGCTCTTCTGCCATAATGTATTTTTCAGTTCTTTTCTTCTGCAAGAATGATGAACAAGAGGGAGACATTATTTAATGTATACAAATTCAAGCCATTTTTCTAAACAGCTATGGTCAAATTGTATTTGGAATAAACATAATGGCAATAAGCATGCCTTCCTTCCATCCTATGGCCTTTGGGAGAGCTTCCTTTAAGTATTACCACCAAATGGACACAAGCTTCACATGTATGTGTTCATCACATTTCTTCTGAGCAGTTCTCCTTATCTCCAAACACAAATATATTTTAAAGTTCATTTTCAGATGTTTAACTCCACCCATATGCATCCATTTCAGTTGTGAGGATTTGTGTGAATTCCAGTTCCCCCGTCCAGCCCTCTCTCCAGCCCAGCTTATTGTCTGTGGGATGCTGTGTGAGTTTCCTCAAACATCTTTTCTCACTGTTAGCTCTCCTAGTCAAGCACACAGGTCTTCTTCATATGACCTTTCCTTGTGTCCCATGATCCTGAATACTTTATTATTGACCATTGCTGGTCCAACATTCTCTTTTCCCATCCTTTTTTTTAGGCCAGCTCTCATTAAATATCCTGAATTTTGTAAAATTGGTTTTGGGACCCAAAGGAACAGATTCCATTCCTTCCTGGAAATATGACAAACATTTTTCTTGATTTTTGTTACTGGCTACCAGCTACGGCTTCCTCTTTTCCTGTAGATAAGCAGTAAGACGTGAGGCAGCTGTCACCAGCCACCCTATTAAAGCATATATAACTCCAGTGAAAGAACACAGATCAAAGTCACAGTAAGACAGACTCAATCAAACCGTTAGAAATATATCTAACATAGATGCTCTAAGCAAGTAATGCCGGCATCCAAAAAAGATTTAACTGGTAACACCAGAAACAAAGGAACATTCTTTTTGAATGTAATTTTTGCTTAACAAAATGGAAGGATATTTTCTCCCTTTTTGGTACCTCAAATGGAGGGGCCATAATACAAATTACCAAAAAGGGTAGCTAACTCCTGAAAGCAACAAAGGAGAAGAATCCAGGTCCTGGGATGATTGGAGAGGAGATCCTACTTACAACAGACACCTACCTCCCACTCCACCTCTAAGAAAAATAAACTTTGATCTTACTTGATGTTAGTGATTATGACAGAGGTTAGTCTCTACCCTAAGGAATATATTTCCCTGCAATTCATTCACGATAGAGTAGCCAGAGTAAACTGATAAAATACATCTCAGTTCACTTCTCTGCTTTGTTTAAAATCTTCTTATAGCTTTTAATGTATTGTATATGAAGTAAAATCACACATTTTACCACAGATTATGAGGTCCTTCAAGAGCTGAAAGTACCTTCCTGTTTATCGCTGACCTTACTTCCTCACTTTGGGCCACACTGGCCTTTTTGCTGTTCCTTGAACAGCTTGTTCTTTGGTCTTTGACAGTTAATGTTCCCTCTGGCTAAAGACTTATTTCCTCAGTGCCTTTTTGCATAGTCAAATCTTCGTCCTCATTCAGACCTCCTTAGACAGGCCTTCCCTAAAGTTACTCCCTCCCTCACTCATTCTTTCGTATCACTAAGATTTATTGTAACACTCTTCAGTCTTAGAAAGTTTCTTAGAAAATTTTATACTTATATTCACATCCTCGTTCCTTTCCTCTTCCTCTCAGAAGGTAAGCTACTCGAAGGCAGGAACATCGGCACTCTTGTTCAGTTCTGTGTACTGCCATCTGGAACACAGTCTGCTCCTTGTAAGCATCCAGTAAATGATAAATAATTCAGTAGATGAAGAAGCTGAGAGGTGACCATGAGAACATTCTATTCTTGTTCATTCTATGCAATCTATTAAATTTCCATGAATCTTCCTAGTACATTGGGATTATAGCTTATTTGGAGTGCAATAATATATGAGGCCAAATATACATATTTTAAAACACAAAGTAAGCCTAGCTGGCAAATGAGTTTCAGGTCTATATTTAATTAATATTTTGTTTTAATTTTAGATTCAATAGAATGTAAATTTCTGAAGAAATTGAGTTTTCTGATGTAATCAAAATTCCACATTCTAGTTTAGGGAGCTAGAGAGTTGCTCAATTATTTAGAATAGGTAGATGAGTTATGGAAACAAATGTATTGGGATTTTAAAACTCTTAAAGAATTTTAGTTTGATGTTTCAGAAAAATATTTATAACTGATAGCTACATCATTCAGCCTTTGTTTTCAAAAATCAACTTCCTACCATAAATGCCTACCTAGGTAGAATGCTATTCTAGATTTAACACTAATGTGTTCAGGAGGAGGGAACTCCTCGTTGAAATTTACAAAAAGAAACAAACTAAAACAAGAACAAACAAAAATAAAACTTTAAAACTAAAAGTTATTACAAACTCCCAAACTTGCCTGGGAGCTGAGGATCAGACTATGTCTAATGTACCTTTACTTTCTTCGTGACAGTATGATGTGGTGATAATACTGTATGCACTGGCAAGAGAAGGGTTGGTCATCTTAGTAGGATAGATTATTTGGATAAGATACCTGTATTTCTTTTTGTTTGTTTTTTAACTTGAGAGGTGGTAGAATTTTTATACTTTCACTGACGTGATGGATTGATGACTAATTTTCCATAATTTACAAAGCTAATTTCACTTACTTGTGATTTTCCGTCACATTTTCAAACATTATAATTTTCCTCTCCAATGCCACACTTCTGTCTCTGTTAGCACTTAACTTGTAGTTTTGCATATAGTAAGTGCTAAAACATTTTGCTGAATAGATTGTCATCAGCAAGCATATCTTACATATAAATTATGTTTTCCCAGAGTCTGTGTGTTTAAAAAAAAAAAAAAGCTCTTGTCTACACCTCTTCAACACTTGTTCTCCAAATTCAATACAGCCTATTCTGTTATCTCTGTGGAACCATGGTGGGTGTGTGCCTGCGTATGTGTTTACTATATTAACTTCATATAACCTGGTGAATTACATTAAAAAGAACCAGAAAGACAACCAAGCTTGAAGCAAATATTGTACGTTCCTACCTTCAAGATTTCAAACGTTTAATTAGCTATCCCAGTGTGATCCTTTCCATGTGAAATATTATTTAATTTCCTGGCAATATAAGGCTTTCTTTTTTTTTCTCTTTTTGGTGTTAAGATTTTTATTGAGCTATTTGATTCTTTTTACTGCAGGAAACAAAGAAAGGGTCAAGAGAAAACTTTAAATGTCTTCCCCAACATTTTAGCAGAAAGAGACAAAATTTACATTTGTCTTTGAAACAGAAAATTTCAAGGAAAAGACCCCGCTGATATTTTGATATTTCATTTTAATGCTAATACATTTTGGGAGATGACTTTGATTGTGTTACATTTGCTGTATTTGGCTACTGCTACGTTTATGAGCTATGATTTGGCTTCTTCAGTTGTATGTCCAGTGGACACTGTAAAAAAATAATCACCAGACACTTTAAAATAGACTTGGGAGACCAGCAAGGGAAGCTCTTATGCCCTGTGACAAGAGCAGATTTCAATAAGCAGAAAGACTCCACTTCCTTCCTGGTGAGGACCCAAACAGTGAAAAGCCGTGGATGCTTAGTTCACTATGGTTCCCCTCTCCGACTGACTTCCTTTTCCTCTCTAAAAAAGCCTTCTCCTTCCCTTTCCCTGCAGGGCTTGCACAGGCTCCTTATGGTTGCAGACCCTGAATTGCTAATCTTGAATAAACTCATTGGCAGGAGAAATATCTGGCAGTCCAGTTATTTTAGATCAACACTGGTGGCACACACAGGGACCAGAGGTGACCTCTGATAGTGCCAGGGTGGAGGAACAAACGTGTACAACACTGGCAATTGAGCCCATTGTCATTCACCAGCCTTGAAGTTGGAATGTCAGTCTTTTCCTGGAGCTAAGCTCAGATGCTTTTTGTGTTTGAAGTTCTCCAGGCTTTATTTGGGATCGATTTAAAGGTTTTGTCTTTCTGGTTAAGACCTTGTTCTGTATGCGAGTACTTGTTTGGCACTTCGGTGTAATTTTGAGATCAGACTGTTTCACTGAAACTGGCTGAGAAGGCTTTGGGTTATTTGCTTGAGAACAGGGGCTGTTTCCCTAAACTGGCTAGCCTTCGACCCATTCCTGCAGGGACAGGGGTTGTTTCTCTGAAATTATGCCAGCTTTTCAGCCTTTGGCCTGTTCCTTTGGAAAGGGCTGTCCTCTGAAGACTGTCTACAGAAGCCTTCAGCCTGGCTCCTCCAGGACCACGCTGTCTCCTTAGGACTGACTGGTATTTGCTTGCAAGCTGTTCGAGTTGAACTATTTGTGCTGTAAGCTGTTTGAGCCATTTGAAAGTTATTTTTTACTCTAGAGGAAAAAAACCTCTGAGAAACAAGATCTCAGTTATCTAAATATCTTGAGGGAGCCCCCACCTCCCCAACAGAGATTCTAGGAGTTGTTATGTTAGAAAACCACAGTCCTTCCTCTTGTGTGTCTCTAACTTAAATGGACCAACCTGACCAAAGGCAATTTAGGAGATCAGTGGCCATTACGAGAAACTTTTGAAATCCCCAAACTTAAGTTCCATGAGATTGAATTGTATTACAATAACTCAAAAATTTCCAGAGTTGGGCGGAATGCTTATATTGGTGTTTTGCGGCTTCTCAACATTATCAGGAGTCTAAAATTGCCTCTGTGTCAAATATAATTTTAAGATTGATGGAGGCAAATGAACAATTAAGCAAGATAAAATGGTTCCTGAAACCTCAGGCTCATCTCCCTCGGCTCCTTGACATCTTTCCTCAGGTTCCACCTCGGATGCCACCTTCTCTCTCCCCCTTGGCTCTGCATGGCCAGACTCCACCTCTGGCCCCTGGGCATAATCTTTCTCCTTCCGTTTAATGTCATCTGTGCTTCCTCCATACCTCCACTTCTCCCATACTAATTCTCTTGCCAAACTTCCCCCTTTTCTCAGAAATTCTTCCACTCCCTATTCTTGTCAGAACCCATCCCTTTAAAAGAAAGCCTTCAGAGGATCCAGAGGTTAAAACTTTAATTTTGAATTCTCCCTGAATTAAAGGTAAACTTCAGGCCAGCTTTTTTTTTTTTTTTGGTCAAAAATTTTCCCCAAATAATCAAAAATCCTCAGAGATTTGATGAGGAATTTAATCTACTTACTCAAATTTATCAACCTTGTTTTTCTGCCTTTATCAGCTAAGTTCCTATGCTTGTCAGTGAAGGCCAGACTCAGCATTGGATGAAAACCACTAATTGGGAAAATCCTAAAAAAAATCTCCAAAATTGCAACCAGGAGACTAGCTGCAAACTTGGTAGATGATCAGGCTCCAGCAATCACTAGGCAACTTTATCAAGCAAGTCCTAGAGCTTTTCGAAAGTCTGTTGATTGGAACAAAATTCAGGCTTGCATACAAAAATCTGACAAACTTCTTTGTGATTTTTACACTCCACTTCAGAATGTTTTTAGGGACAATTCTGGTCTTCCTTCAGATGCTGATTCCACCAGGGTATCTTTTAATTCTTTTGTAATAACAAGTTAAACCACGACCTTTCACTTCTAGTAAAAAGGACCAAGATGGAATGGGAAACTATGTCCATTTCAGATTTAGTTAATCTGGCAAACCAGCTCTCTCACACTTTTAGGTGACTCATCACCTAAAAAGAAGCCCATAAAAATTCTTAATCTTCAACTTCAGCAAATGAAAACTTCTAAATGAAATGAAACCCTCCTAGTTTCTGCTTTTATTGCTAAGATCCAGGACATTGGAGAAGAGATTTTTACAAAGTTAAATGCTTTAGGCACTTTCAGCCCCCTAACCAGCCTTTCCAACATCATCCCAATTCTCAAAGACAAAGTTCTAAGGATCTGCTGGGGACTCCCCAGTTCTCCCTAACAGCCAGCTTGAAGAGCAGTTTCTCCAGACTGGGAATGAATCTCTTCCAGTTCTAATTGATCCCGGAGTAACACTTGATGCTATAAAACAATCCTGGCCTCAGAGTACTAACAGAGTTCAAACAGTGGGGAATCTCTAAAGAATCTCCAAGAAGTCCCTTTATTTGAACCCTTTTGCCTTTGTTTAGGCCCTTTGAGAGATACTCACTTTTTTCTCCTTAGTTTCTCCATCCTTATCCGCTTAATGGGCTGAAATTTCTTTCTCCTAAAATAGGGACATAATTCTAGAACTTGACAGTAGTCACCAAAGTAAACCACCAGGTGAATTAAATGACCCTTTGATGTCTTTTGTCTTTTCCATCTCTGGCAGCACTAGAACAGACTCTGGAAACACTGATCCATTTGTCCCTCTTGAATTGGCTACCACTTTCCTTACGGGCAAAATCTCCAACTGATGTTGGCAAAATGTATATTGCACCTTCCTTCAAAATTCAAAGAGGCCCCTCAGACTCTTTCCCCAGAATTAATCAATACCTTATAAATAAAGAAGCCCTTCAAAACATAAGCCTCACAATAGAAGATTACAAAGCTCAATGCCTCATTATCCCTTGTACTGACCCCTGTAACAGTCCCATTTTACTGGTAAGAATACCTAAGAGCCAAGCATGAAGGTTTGTCCCGGGCCTCTGAACAATGAACAATGTTGCTTTCCCTGAACACCACGTTGTTCTTACCTTAATTCATTACTAAAGCCCATCCCTCTGAAAGTAACTTCTTCACTGTAATTGATTAATGCAGTACATTCTTTATTATTCCAGCTGATGAATCTAGCCCATACCTTTTTGCCTTCACTTGGGAAGAAAAACAATTCACCTTGACAGTAATGTCTCAGGCTTTAACTGAGTCCTTATTTCTCACAGATCCTGAAGGCTGATCTGGATGGTATAAAGTTTCCCAGAGATTTTACCTTGTTGCAATATATGGGTGGTTTGCTTCTTTGCGCTCCTTCTTGTGCCTCCTCACAGGAAGTCCACATCCACTTGCTAAAGCTTTTAGCCTTGAAGGGACATAAGGTCACCAAAGAAAAATTGCAGTTTGCCCAAACCTAAATTCAATACTTAGGGCATCTGATATTGGAACAAGAACTACACCTAGACCCAGATAAACTTCCGGGTGTCATAAATTTCCCCAAACTCAAAACTAAATGCCAACTGTGAGGTTTTCCTGGGCTAGTTGGTTATTGATAAAATTGGAGTCCAAACGTATTTCTTATGGCCAAATCACTTTATATTTTAGTACAATTTTATGGGAAGAATTGCACTACACAGACTTAAAGACTTTAAAGCAAAATTTGGTAAACTCACCTGCCCTTGGGCATCCTAATGATCAGAGTCCTTTTTCCCCTTTTGTACATGAAGAGGAAGGGAACGCCCCTGGATATCCCTAAAGATGTGGGGACCGCCATCAACCCATAGGGTATTATAGCCTGCAGTTGTGCCCTGTGGCATGGGGTTAGCCCCATTGCCTTAGAGTCATTATAGCTACTGCCCTTTTCATTAAGCCCCAGGAAAAAAATTATTCTGAGATAGCCTTTAACAATTTTTATACTTTGTGCGGTAGAAGCTCTCCTGAATTCTCAACATATTCAACATTTCTTAGGCAGTCCTCTCACTTTGTATGAAGTCCTTTTGTTAACTGCTTCTCACATCACTCTGCTACACTGTAGTAACCTGAATGAATCCTGCTACTTCTTCTCCTCTATCACTGACGGAGTCCTTCATGATTGCTTAATGCTTATGTGTCACCTCCTGACTGTGATAATCTGTAGGAAATCCCATTGGGTAAAAGTGACTTCTCATGGTTCACTGATGGTTCTTATTTAAAAAGTGATGTTGGCAAATATGGTGCTGTGTCTGCTATTACAACTCCTTTTGATGTTGTTGACCCAGTGTCTTAACCTATGTCTACTCTGGCCCAACAGGCTGAATCATGCACTCTCACATGGGCTTGTGCTTCAGCCAAGTGCAAAACTGCCAACACCTACCCCGATAGTAGATGTGCTTTTGGAGTTGCTCATGATTTGGGAATGTTGTGGAAGCAACATGGTTTCCTCACTTCTGATAAAAATAAATTTAAAATAGCCCTATATTCAGGAGTTACTGAATGCAATACTTCTACTTGCTGCTTTAGCAATTATTAAGATTCCCAGCATTCTAAACTTGGCTTTCTGGATGCTTAGGGAGATCACGTTGCTGATGTTTCCACAAGGAATGTTGCCCTTAAAGGGACCAAGAGCAGCCAAACCTCGGTCATGGTCCAAATGGATATTTCCCCAAATAATAACTTTGAAAAAATGACTAGAGAAGTCCAACTTTAGCCACAGAAAAGGAAGAGCAAGTGGAAATTCAACAATTATTGGTTTGACAAGAAGAGAAAGCTTTACTTTGGACCAAATAATCACCCTACTGCAGACTCATCCCACACATGAAGCCCTTAGTCTACTGATCAAAGGATAACCTTCATGAATCCATATTGGTGGGGAAACATTAACAAGCTTGCAAAATTGCCCGCCTCACTTGTCCCACTTGTCCAAACCTGGGGAAGCCTGTTCATATTACTTCTGGACGTTTTAAACTGCTGAATGGACCATTCAGGGTCTGGCAGTTGGATTTCACACAACCTCCTCTGTCTAATGGATATTCAGAGAACAGTGACCATCACTGAAGAATGATATATCATCTTGTAGGAATGCAGTGTGGGCCCTTAGGTGAATGTTAGAAGATGGAACAGTAAGTTGGATAGACTTTAGAGGGCTTTATATACCAAAAAGGAAATGAAAAGCAGGAACAAAGATATTTTAAAGAATGTAAATGACATGGGCAGGTCTAGTTTCCTTCCATCTTCCCTTTCTCTCTCTTTTCCTTTTTTCTTCCGTGGAAGGAGATGACTCTTAATAGTCTTAAAGTGAAAAAGACTGGGTGGTTGGGAAGTCAGTTGGAACATCACTAACGCAATTTAGAAGTGATATGATAGGGCTTGTGTATATGATTAGAGCCTTGTCCAAAGAGAAGTCTGGCCTTTGTCTCCAGGTCCTGGAAGATAATCTCTAAATCCTTGGTTCTGCATGAAATGAGTATCTTTGTTTTTCCTGGTAGCCCCCTTGGACCACACCTGTTAATTTATCCTAAAGAAATGACTCAAAATGGGGCCAGCCACACCCTATAGTCTTAGGTAGGGGCTGGCTAGATCATAAAGCCCAACCACCTACTGTGGGTTAGGGACTTTGGATCATCCAGTATTAATCAACCTAAGAAATCAATTAAAAAACAGTCATGTTTTTAAGTTCATCAGGGGCAATCAATCAGTCAATCATACCTACATACTGAAGCCGCAATAAAAACTCTGATCACTAAAGCTTGGATAAGTTACTAGTACTGATAAAACTCTAATAATAAGAGAGATAATAGATAATGTGTGTATTATCATACAGTGAGGTTGGTAGGGTAACCCATCCTGAGGGCAACAGAAGTCTTTTTTTTTTTTTTTTTTTACATTTTTTTAATTGAGTTATAGTCATTTTACAGTGTTGTGCCAAACAGAAGTCTTGCATTTGGAATGTTCCACCTTGTATGTCTCTTCCTTTGGCTGATTTTCTATACCCGCTTCTATAATAATTATAATGATGAGTATAATAAGTTTTAGTAAGTTCTGTAAGTCTGTCTTTTGAATTATTAAACCTGAAGGTGGTTTTGAGAAACCCTCAAATTTGCAGTTGATGTCAGAAGTGAGGGTGATCATGCATAGACTCTTCCCTCTAACTTTGGCACTGGACCCTAACTGTCTGCAGTTGGGGTTAGATGTCTTGGGTAAATGTGACAGTATGGAGGACTGTGTCTTTAACCTTGCAGTTCAGCTAACTCCAGGTAATTTGGATGAGGGATTGGAAAGAAATTTGATCTTTTGAGTCGTCTCTAATGATGTTAGTAGAAGAACACTTACTCCCTACCCCTCTAAATAATACTGGCTTATTCGTGCTATCCCCTATTACAGCCCAGGGAAGTGGAACAAGATAACAAATACCTTGGGAGAGAAACAGGGGCTGTAACTCAACCTACCTTCGCTTCCTTCTTTTTTCTTCAGAGACAAGCTTCCTGCAGGAAGAAGCATGCTGATCTGCCACTCTCCACTTACATTTTATTGGACTGCCTGCAATGGGGGTGGTGACTTAACAGATTCCTAATGCAGTAATCTGTCTGTTTGTGAGATTCAGTGTTAGGAAAGACGTTGTTCCCACACATCTAAGCCCGTTTCTCCTACCTGCATTAATTATTCACAGTTATAAATCGATTTCCATTTTCTGAGTCTATCCATTTCTCAATTTATCAAGAAATTTAGCAGCATAAATGGAGTTAATTATCGCTCCTCCTTAATCCTGTCCAAAATCTCAATAATTACAAGCAGATATCTGGAGAATAATTTTCTTAATGAGAAAGAATATAGGCTAGGTTAGTGAAATTGTCATGATGTTAGATGGCAAGTTTCCACTAGCCATAGTACCAGACATTTTTTGCACCTATTTACTAATCATCTACTAAGTAAGAATCAATAAAGATGTACAAGAATGGCTCATTTGGGAAAACATCTTTGAAATTAGAATGAACATGGCTTCAACGCTATCAGGTTTGAGAAGAGAAAGAGGTTGAGAGTTTATAGCTTGAGAGATTAGGATACAGCAAAATAATAAATACCCATGTGAATCTGGAAAGATAAAGATTTCAGTTGTGAACATGTTAATTTTGAGATTCTATATAGGACGTGTCGATGAGATGTCTGGAAAGTAGCTTAGACACCTGGCTAATATAGCTGCTAATCAAGGCTAAGAGAATGGCATTTTCTTCCTAAATCTTTAGAGACCTATACTTTCACTCTCTTATCTCATTCTTAGCTCTTACCTTATTTAAGTAGAACTTGATTTTGATGTCACTCCTAAATCAGAAAGAACAAAGCTTGCCCATACTTAGAAACCAAGTGTGTTTTTAAGTAACTTCTTTCTATTCATGACATGGTATATTAGCTCCATTAAAGCTTCCTGTCAGAGGAGCAACATCAGCAAGACGGTGGAGTAGGACGTTCCAGTGCTTGTCCCCTCAAGGAAACATCAATTTGCACAACTCTCCACACTCAAAAATACCTCTACAAGACCTAAGGATTCCAGGTGAGAGATTATAGCTACTGAGTGGGACACAGGTGTAAGATGCATTAGAGAGGGTATGAAAGACATTGCACATCACCCGTACCACACCTTCCCCCGTCTGGACAGCCCGGCTTTAAGAAAGACACACTCTCTGTGGGTGAAAGGGAGCAAAGTGAGCACCAGATTTCACGAGAGGCCCCAAAACTAAGCTGCCTCATCCCCTGAGCCCTAGGGGATGCTGGCCCCAGCTCATCCCTGTGGGTCAAGGCACTAGGCCCACCTAAGTGCCAGGCCAGTTCCTACCGACTCAGACGCAAAGCCCTCCCCAGCCCCAGGTTGGCCTCTGCAGACCAGGGCTCCAGGCACACCCCCGTGGGCCCAGTCTACAGACTTGACACAGTAGATCTGGTCATCATCTGCCCTAGTGGTCCCTGGTGCCAGGCAAGCATCTGTGGATCCAGGAGCCAAGCCCACCCACATGAACTCATATCCCAAGGCTGTCAGGTCACAAACCTGTCCTTAGCACCCAAGCACCAGATCTGCCCATGTGGACCCAGGCCCAGGCCCATTACTATGAATTCAGGCATCAGGTCTGCCCATCTGCTGACCCAGGGTAGGTTGCCCACAGACCCAACCAGATGGCCCTCCCAAAATCTCTGGTTAGGCTGATTCATGAAGGATTTTCCCTGCTAAAGCCAGTCAGTAAAGACTTTAAAAGGTGCCTATTTCTTCAAATGGGCGGATCCTAATACAAGGCCACAAGCATCATGAATAATCAGGGAAACATGACATCATCTTGGGAACAAAATTAAGCACCCAAAATGAACCATAAAGAAATAGAGATCTATGAACTGACTAACAAAAAAATTCAAAATAATCATCTTAAAGAAGCTTAGCGAGCTACAAAGGAAAAAAGACAACTAAACAAAATCAGTAAGACAATACATGAACATCATGAGAATTTCAACAAAGACTCAGAAACTACATACAACAAACTAAACAAAAATTCTAGACCTGAAGAACACAAAGACTGACCTGGAAACTTCCACTAAGTTCAATCACGGACTCAGTAGAGCAGAAGAATCAGTGAGCTTGAATATGTCATTTGATATCACCCAGTTAGAGGACACAAAGGAAAAGAGGGAAGTAGAGTGAAGAAAGTCAACAAAACTTACAGGATACTACTAAACCAAACAATATATGCATTGTAGTAGTCCTAGAAGGAAAAGAGAAAGAGAAAGGAGCAGGAACCATACTTAAAGAAATAAAGAAACTTTCCTAATCTGGAGAGGGGTGTGAACAACCAGATCTAAGAAGCCTAAAGAATTTCAAATACACTAAATGTAAAGAAAGCTTAAAAGAGATACATTTTAATAAATTCTCAAAAGTCAAAGACAGAAAATTTTGAAAATAGCAAAAGAAAAGCAACTTTTCAGATATAAAGGGACCTCCATTAAAAACACAGCAGATTTGTCAAGAGAAAGCTCACAGGTCAGGAGAGATCAGTGTGATATATTACAGTTCTGAAAGAAAAAAAATCAGCCAATCAAGGGTACTATACCTGGCAAATATAGTTTTCTATACCTGATGTTTAGAAATGGAGGAGATATGAAAAATTTCCCAGACAAACAAACGCTGTGGGAGTTCATCATACCAGACCTGCCTTAGAAGAAATACTAATGGGAATTCTTCAAGTTGAAATAAAAAGATCCTAACTAACAATGTGAAAACTTATAAAAGTATAAAACTCACTAATTAGGAAAGAATATAGTCAAATTCAGAATACTCTAATACTGTAATGGTATTTAAATCACATTTAACTATGAAATAAAAGGAAGATAGCAAGGGAAGAAAATAGAAACAAAGGAACTACAAAATAGAAAACAACAAAACACACAAACTGGCTGGATGGATTAAAAAAACAAAGTTCAACAACATGCAGCCTAAAAGAGCCTCACTTTAGCTTTAAGGAAACACACTGTAATGAAGGTATGGAAAAAGATATTTAATACTAATGGGAACCAAAAAAGAACAGGGTGGCTGTACTCAGACAGAATAGGCTTTAAGTTAAAAACTATCACAAGAGACAAAGGTCACTATGCAAAGACAGAAGGTCAATTCATCAAGGAAATATAACACTTGTGAATATTTATGCACTCAAAATTAGAGTACTAAAATGTTAAAAGTAAATATTACAGAAAAGAAGGGACATACAGACATTAATTATCAGGGAAATGCAAATCAAACCAATGTAATCTCACCTCACACCTGTTAGAATGCTTATTATCAAAAAGACAAAAGACAACAAGTGTTGGCAAAGGTATAAAGAAAAAGGAACCCTTGTATACTGTTGGCAAGAATGTAAACAAAGACATAATGGAAAAGAGCATGGAGTTCCCTCAAATAATTAATAACAGAACTAACATATGATCCAGCAATTACACTTCCGGTTATATATCTAAAGAAAATAAAATAAGCATGTTAAAGAGACATCTGCCTTCCCATGTTCACTGCAGCATCATTCACAATTGCCAAGATATGGGAGCAACTAAGTGTCCGCCAATGGGTGGATGGATAAAGATGAATACATTATATACAATGGAATTTCATTCAGCCTTAAACAAGAAGGAAATCCCGTCATTTGCAGGAACACAGATGAACCTGGAGGACATTATGCTAAGCGAAACAAACCAGGCACAGAAAGACAAATACTGCGTTATCCCACTGATACGTGGAATCTAAAAAAGAAACTTGAACTCATAGAAACAGTAGAATAGTAGTTACCAGTGGCCGGGGTTGTGGGGGAAGTGGGGAGATGTTAGTCAATGGGTATAAAGTTGCCATTATGTAGAAAGAAAAAGCTAGAAATCTAACGCACAGCATCATAATATGGTAAATAATACTGTATTGAATACTGGAAATATGAGAAGAGAGCAGATTTCAGGTGCTCAACGCAGCGCTCGACTGTGGTAACTATGCAGGATGATAATATATTACTTTGCTTGACTATATAATCATTTGACTGTATTTGTGTATCAAACCATTATGTTATACATCTGAAATACATACAATTTTCATTAAAAATTAAATGTATACAAAACTAATTTATACATTAACATTTTTTGAACTCATATAACGTTAGTACAGGTTAAAAAAAAGTGGAAAAGTTTGGCCAAAAACTATTTTTTTATATATCCAAATTTCTAGGAGAAAAGTTCAGCAAGGCACCAGGCAAAGAATCATGTCAATAGATGATTTTAAAAGTATGATTTGAATGAGAGCAATAAAGGACTGTTTAACCATGGTACAATTAATTTTCTTATTTTAAAAGAAGTAGATAGTATAACTCACTTGGGGCTAAATACAACTCAAGACTTTTTTTTTTCACTTCTTGATACTTAATGGATTTTCAGAAGCCTTAGAAAATTGACTCAGGGAACTTACACTCTTCATTAAGAGCTCTAGTAAACCATTATTTACTTCAAAGTGCTTTGCACTGGGCCATACTTTTTCATCTGGAAATAAAACCAGTCTGTGCATCTAATTTTAATAAGCTAATTATCCTGACCTGTGACCCTGTGCACAGCTCAGGAAAAATAAGAAACTTCAAGTTTTCAAGAATTTGTTTGAGTTGAAAGTCAGTAACTCGATGAGTTGTTTGTTTTTTGTTTGTTTTTCACTTGCAACATAGATTGTATTTATGGGGGTGAGGGAAACAGTGGAATGAGAGATAAAGGACTGGGGAGAAACACCAGGTGTTACAGGTGCCAGGACCCCCTAAAACCCCGCACTCTCATCTTTGCTCTCCATATACTCTGTGCCCACTTCTTCATAATCCTTTTCAAAGGTGGCAGGTCCTCTCGGGCCTCAGAGAACTCCCCTTTGTCCATGCCCTCACCCACATACCAGTGTACAAATGCCCACTCGGCATATAGAACATCTCAGGAAGGGGAACAAATAAAACAGTGCTTCAGAGGATTTGGATATGCGAACAAATAAATTCAATTTATGTGTCCTTATTTAGCACCAAAGACCTCAGATTCCAAGATCCATATCTTCAGGAAAAAAAATGACTCAAAAATGACTCACTTAATATGATAGGATTTCTCTGGAGGAAATTGCTGAACAGGTAGTGGGGAACAGGAAGCATGTCCCAAATGTTTTGAAATAACAGCAAATTTAATATGTGCCTTCCTCTGTTCTAGATATGCTAACGATATATAAGCTTATTTAATACCAATCAAATCCATAGGATTATTCCATTTAATAGGTGAATGAACTGAGACAAATGATGGTTTAATAACTTGCCCAAAGATGTGTAGCTAGTGTATTATTCATGGTTCTCCAGGGAAACAGAACCAGTAGGATGTGAGTATATATACAATATGTGTCATACAACTGCTCACACAGTTGTGGGGTCTGGCAAGTCCAAAACCTTGGGGGCAGACTGAGGGACGGGAGACTCCGGGAAGAGCTGAAGTTACAGTTCTAGCCCGGCGCAGTCTGGAGTCAGAATTCACCCTTCCTTGGTGGGGCTGCAGTCATTTTCTCTTAAGGCCTTCAACCGACTGGATGAAGTCCACCCACAATAGGGAGGGTACTTTGCTCTAATCAAAGTCTACCAATTTCAATATCAATCTCGTCTAAAAGATACCTTTTCAGTGGCGTCTAGGTGCTGTGGCCCAGCCACACTGACACAAAAAAATTAACCATTACACCTAAGAAGCAGAGTGAGAATATAAACCAAACAGTGCCCACTGAAACTTTTTAAAAAGTTCCAGTTAAGAAAAGTAGTGAAAAAATTGTGACAAGGAAACTATTAAACCCAAAGGAAAATTTGTAAAGTGTTTTTCCTCTCCATAATCCATTCTTCTAGAAGTCATTTATTTTTAACTTTTCTTCATGTGTTAATGCTATCCAAGTGTCCACTGAAAATGAAGGCCCACAGTTTCAAATTGATTTTGTTTTCATTATGGGATAGCACAACAGAGTAAGAAGGCAGATGTATGTTTAGAGTCAGTTCTGATTTCTACTTTAGGTTCTCCCAACATAGTGGCATATCTGTATGACCCTGAGAAAGACAGTAAATTTTAGTCTCATTTTAAAATCTATAAAATAGTGTAACAATAACTGCTTCATAAAAAGTTTTAGATTTTAAGTGAAAAAAGTCAGCTAGTGTGCCCAAATCAGTATGTGACATACAAGTGGAAATTCAAAGAATGCTAGTTCCCTTTCTCTTGATGCACATACAATTGCCAAAATGATTTCAAAACTCAAGTGAAACAATTTTTATTGGTGGAATTTTTAATAACAGTAATAAGGAGCTACTTTGAAGAAAGATCTGCTTTTTCAGTCTGTTTTTCTCTTTTAACTATTTATCTATTTTCTTATTATCTATCTAGAAAAGAAATGTTTTATTTCTAGATACAAACTATATGAATATAGTTTTGATTCCATCTATGAAGAACTGTGCAGGGAAGGCATATATAAATATACACCATTTTATTTGACAATTCAGCAAATACCTGTTGAGTATATACTATGTGCTAGGCACATTATATGTCCATATTCAATGGCCTTTTTTAGTAGTTTTTATCCTCTTTTTACAAAAAAAGTTAAATATTTTATCCATATGTCAAGACAGATAGGAAAGTGTAGAGATGTTTGGGACCCATGACTATTTACTCTCACTGACCTTATTTGTCTCTACATACAACTTCCAGGCACTAACACAGTCTATGCAAATCCAATGCTACAGAAATGACTCCAGGACCAAGACTGTCGTAAATGTTTGTTGGTTCAGTCTGTTCTTACTCAGACTATTTCTGATTTTCTCTCTTATTGATTTGCTTGCTTCCCTGTGAATGCTAACATTATGATACTGTTTATTTGCCAGGGTACCAACAGCAGTTAAAATCATGTTCTGAACACAAACTGAGCTCATGTTAAACAGCAGCACTGCTGTGATAAGAGTAAAGATAATTGTTGCACCTGATGCACTAGTCATGGCGATTAATTAAATAAATCTCCCAGCTGCCCAGCCTATTAATATTGAGGAACTCATATGTGAACAGATGGACCAGATTTGGCAGTTTTTTCCCACAATCTTAAAAAAAAATAGATCCTGACAGAACTTGTGCAACCCTGCCATATTCCATTTCAGCCAGACTTGTTTTAGCTAATCAGGCTTTCCAAAAACTTGAAAGTGTTACTCAGAACTTGAAGCAAACAGAATACTTTTTATAGTGCAAACTATGTGTGAACCAGTGGTCACATGGACTGCGGGTGTGCTCCAGGCTGGCACATTATGCTTCAATCACAGGCAGGAACATGGTTTTGAGACTAACTGCTCTCAGTTCTGAGGTTTAAGCCAAAAGCTAATAATCACAATTCCAGTGGAATGTTATTTCCCTTGCATTATGCATCATGAGTGGAGATCAACATGGTCCAAGTCATCAGCGCTTGAAATTCACTGCTCTGTGAACTAAATATGTCTACTCGCAGGTAGGCACAAACTATAATGCAGACATCAAAGAGAGAAGCCTTGGGTCCAATATGGGGACCCTCTAAAAATGTCCTCTCAGAGCAATCTAGAAATAATTATTTTTTATTGAGAATAAGTACAATATGACATATATTATCTCATTTAATCTCTAGGACAACACTGAAATGTTGGTATTTCTATTCCCATATTACAGATTAGGATATTGAAGTTTAGAAAGATTAAGTAACTCACTATTATCAAATCATGCCTAGTAGAGCCAGGATTTGAGCTAATTTTGTCTAATTCAAAGTCCAAACTCTTATCTATTAAGCCATACTGTCTCTAAGCGGGTTGAGGAAAGGTAAGGGTAGAAAATGGATAAGAACTAATGTTTACAGTGTCTAATGCCGTTAGTATCTATGGTAGATGTTTTATGGATATACTGTTATTTAATACACAACCAGGTTAAGTAAGTAATAGTATTTTCAGTCTGCAGACAAGAAAATTGTTTCAAATAGGCTAAGCAATGTATCCTAGAGAACTCAGGTAGTGGGAGATGAGGCTAGAATCCAAAACCAGGTCAGTTTATCCTCTTAATTTTGCAGCCCCACGATGGTGCAAATAGTCATTCAAACTGAGCCCATAACTGAGGACGTGCCTTCAACTTCCCCTTCTGCTCTATTGCCCACAGCCAGATAAACCTAAATGCTGCCTATTTTAACTTTTAAATAAGTACAAACTCCACTTTCCTTTCCCCAAATCTTCAATCACTGTTCATTTCAAACACTCCTTATCTTTGACCAGAGGAGTTCCATCTGTCAGGGGTACAGCTGGTATTTGCCAAACTTCTCATTCCTCACGGATGCTGTCAGACCATTACAGACCCACATTCTTCAAAACAAACGCACAAACAAGTAATCTTATTTTTTAAGCTTTATGACATCTTTTGAAATCATCCTCTCCCCTTCTTTGTTGCCGACACCCTCTGACTTCACAGTCACTTTCCTTATTTATTGTCTTGATGTGTGACCACAGTCTCTTTCTATCATAATATCTGAGTATCTTGAGTAACTTCTACATTCATATGAGATGCCTTATCGATTGTTCTAGTCTCTTAATTGACTTCACATCTATATTGTGATATAGCCAGAGTGATATTTCATGTTCCCAAACCCTCAGTGCCTCCACGTCATTAACAGAATAAAGTCCAAGTTTTTTACTGGGCTATAGATGGCCCTTCATGACTTGATCCATTTGTTTCTCTCCAAAATCAACTTCTACCACTACCTCCATTGCACTTTAAATTCTAACAATTCTGAATAATTGTAGGGGTTTTATTTTTTGTAATCATTAGAGTTTTTCTCATTTCTTTATTTTTGCATGCAATATTGACCCTGCTTCGAATATATTTCTTACTTTTATTCACCTTACTAAATCTTACACATCCTCAAGAGTTGCTTCAATATTGTCTTCTTTACCTTTCTTATATCAATGCGAAAGTACAAGTTCTTTGAGCTATATCATGATGACCCTAGGTGAGAAAAGAGCAAGACTTTTCTCCCTTGATGCTCTGAATGTGCTTTGCCTAGGGCCCTAGTAATACTGTGGTCTCTGAATGACATATTCCAGAGTTCAGGTTGCTAGTAAATCCCTTGTCTCCAGGGTAGGAGACAGCATTACTCTATTAAAACAAAACAAAACAAAACAAAACAAAAAAAAACCCTGAAGACTCATGAAAACAGAGCTAGAGAAAACTGACATTCAGAGTGACAAATATCAGAGTCGGAGGAAAGAGTCTTATTTCAGGAAGTCTGTTCTATTAGTAGCTATATTGAATTAGAGACTTGTTAGAAACAGATGTTTCTGGGTCAGTATAAAATTCCTGCCTCTGTCTCTCTCTTACACATACACACACACACACGGAAGCTCATCTTAATTTTATGCATCTGTTAATTCAACAATATTTGCTGGGTACATATTATGGCAAAAGATTGAACATTATAATTTAAACATTATGGCCTAAAATCTTAAAACCTTACCCTCTAGTAAATGGAATAGAAGCAGGTATCTTAAAAAGAAAGAAAGCTTATACTCCTTAAGAGAAAGTTTCAAATGAAGCGCCATTGCTGTTTTGATAAAGAGAAACACTTCAGGATGAAGTCAGAGAGTCACGGGGCTCACAGTATTTGTGCTGAACCTTCCTTTAAAAGCAGTCAGGATTTGATTAAACTGAACCCGAAAAGTTGGAATGATTTGGTTCTACTGAGAACCCTTTTGGGGGAGGGTATAGCTCAGTGGTAGAGTATATGCTCAGCATGCACGAGGTCCTGGGTTCAATCCCCAGTATCTCCATTAAATAAATAAACAAATAAATAAACCTAATTGCCTGCCCCACAAACACACAAAAAAAGATTAAAAAAAAATCCTTTTAGAAAGCATTAACACAATTCATTTTCTTTGTGTCTTAAATAGAAAGATAAAGCGAAGTGTGTATTTGTCTGTGCAGTCACAGAACAGATGCTTACAGATAATATTACTAACATATCAGTTAATTTTGAATTAATTATTGAAAAATAACTGTTATCAGCATAATTATGATTATATATTAATAGTAATTAATTCATACTTTAATAATTATTGAAATGTTGGTTTTCCCTTTAGTTATCCAACTACATGAAGGCATATACCTTTTATCACTGGGGTAGATCATGGAAAGTAATCCATAAATATCTGTTGGATTAAAGAATGAGTAAATGGGCAGATTCTGCCACTTTTTCTTCCCTTGACTATTGGGAAGTTGTTTAATATGTAAAAGACTTTGGGGAACTTGGAAAGGAAAGTAATTGTTGGAATTTAAAATAATTAATAAAATCCCAGTTAATAAAAACTATTTCAGAGCTTTGAGTATCTTTGTAAGGAGGTATATTTTTTTCTCATACCAATGAAGTAAGTTTATGGAATTGATTCTATCCCTTGAACATAAGCAAAGGGATAAACAAAAAACAGAGTGAAACAGTGTATCAACAAGGGTTTAAGACTGCCAGAGAATTATAGTTACACAAAATAGATGGCAAGTATTACTTGTACATCTGTCCTTCTAAATGAACTACCCCTTTCGAGCGATGTCAGATAAGCTGTCAGGAATATCAAGTGGTACTAACAGATCAGGAGCTGTAAAGCACTTAGTGATCATTTCTATTGACTAATTTCAGGATTTATGAGTAGAAATGTTCTAGTGGCATTGGGTGGAGGAAAGACAAATTTGCAATACATTTGGCTGAGATTCCCTTAGAAAAATCTACAATATTAAATATGTTAGACTTTCTTGGTACTCTTATTACGCATGAGTTCTGCATAAAGATCACTCAGTACTCTGCAAACTGGCACTTCCCATGAGTTAGTCAGCTTATACCTTGTAAAGGAAAGCACAAGGGTAAACTAAAACTGGTAACTAAATGTGGGCATCTGGCAGTTAATTATACAGAGAAGGTCACTGTAATCAGAATGCATCTATGTGCTACAGGAGTCCTGGTTCTCTCTCCACTCCCATAATTTAGATACATAATTTAGATCATATTTACTTTAATATTACATAAATCAAAGTAATGTGCCTAAAATATAAAACTATTTTACAGAATCTTTTATATGGTCAAATATTCTTTAAAAATATTAATGGCATTGTATTATATGTATATACCAGTAAGTTTTAATCAATCAAGTATTATTGGATATTAGGTTGTTTCTGGGTTTGTTTGTTCTTTTTTTACTGTAAAGTAATTCTGAGTATTCTTTTATATGAATAGTTTAACAGATTTATGAGTATTTTCTTAGAAATCCTAGAGTCTCAAAGGTATGTGTGTGTAAGCTTATTGACATGTATTGCCAAATTGCTTTCAGAGAGTATATACTAAAAACAGTGGAATGGAAAAACATTATTAAACTACGTGAATAACTTAATTGGGCACTATCTTTCTAAAAAATGTTTTTTTGACTGATTGAAGAAAAGTGGTTATTTTAAATTGTTTTTAATGTACAGTATATTTTCACTGCTGAGATTTATATTGTGCCATGTTTATCGGCGGTTTATACCTAATCTTTTGCAAATGATTTACCCATGTGCATTTTTAAATCAAGTTAGTTGTTACTGCTGTTGCCATTGTGTGTGTATGTATGCTACTGATTTGTAAGGTCTTATTTATTAAGAACATTAACAATTTAATTAATTTGTTATCAACATCTAAGCTTAGTTTATTATTTTCTTAAGATATACTTTAAAATATTGAATTTCAACTCAATAAATGAAATGGCAAATTCCCAAGGAATGACTCAAACAGTGAATATGTATCATTATTTGGTTAACTAGTCCATTGTAGATAGGATTTATCCATAAAGTTAAAAGACCATAGATTGCTCTGTTTTGAGCACAGGAATCAAATTAGTCATCATCCATGATCAAATTAGCTCAATCATTACTAGTCTCCATCACATAAGTTTCCATAGTTCTATTTGAAAAGTGGCTGTATAACTAAAGATGAACACTGAAAGAAAATGTTTAGGTCTCAATGAATAATTTGGAATCAGATTTTAGAATATAGTTCAAAACAGTAAAAAAGTGAATTTGATATTACAAATTACACATTATATTTGATAAACAGGATGCCAAAATAAATGAGTCATTTCTGGGAATGGATTGTTAATTTTCCTCAGACAAAACTCTCCACCTTAAATGACCTCATTTCAATTAACATTAGGCTTTCTTTACTATTCTATGCAGGTTTATCTAAAACAAAACAAAACAAAACAAAACAAAAATGAAAAAACAAACAAAATAAACTCTAATTGAAAATTTTATAGTTATAAACCTGTATAAAAATGGAAAAAATAAGAAAAGCATAAACAAACAAATAAGCAAATATATATGAACTTGGAATTACACTATTGCAATAATGTATTCCTTGCCCTCCTCGCCTCTACTTTCTGATTAAAAAGTTGGAGATTTTAGTGCCAGCCTTATGTACCCTTCTTTTTCTATCCTCCTTACCTGTTATCAAATCATGTCATCTCTATCTTCTCAAACACTTCCCGATCTTTATTTAATTCCTCTCAAGCTTATTGTAATGAACTGAGGCTAGGTCACCTTTTCTGTCTGGATTAATTCCACAACTTTCAAACTTGATTCACTCCTTCTGGTTTGAGTGTTCTCAATTATACCACCTTACAGTGAGTATTTTCTTCTTCAAACATTTCTATCAGGCTATTCTCTTTTATAAAAGTTTCACATGATTTTCTCTTGTCCTGAGGACAAAATCCAAACATTTTAAAGTGGTTGTAAGACATTTCGGATCTTGCCCTGCTTTTGCCAGCATAATTTTGTCCAATATTTTCCCTTCTACTTCATATCCTAAATACACAGGGCATCTTTTATTTCCTCAAATGTGCCATTATTTTTCTTATCTGGATTCTTCCAGAAAAAAAATAAAAGATCTTGAGAAAATAAGTTGAATGTAAATGGTCTATGTGTGAGGTGATCCCAAGAAGCCAGTTCAGTTGCATAGGTCACTATCACGAGCAACTGACCAGGGCCTTTGGGTGACTGTGTAATATACACTCAATGTGTTCTTACCTGAGTGGGGAGCAGCTGGGGTATTTATTCACCATCTCCCATCTTACTTTTGTGAACTGCTTATAGAGCTCTGTCAGGGGAGGTCATCAAGAAGACATGACCATGAGTTGACCCCTGGGCTAGTTCTGGACAATTGGAAGCTTCCCAGCCTTTTCCCTGTCCTTGGAATGTGCATTGCACTCTTCTCCCCTACTTGCAGAAGCTTCCTCAAGGATACAACCTTCAGATGGAAAAATGATGTTGAGCCTGTCTGGATGGTATGCATGACAGAACCCAGTTAAGTTCCATACATACATTTTTATGATTTGGCAGGGGGTAGCAGAGATCTACTCATCCTGTGGCCACCCAAGGCAAGCCTCATGTGTTTCTTTGCTAATTAAATCTGCCACCTACCATTTACAGTGATATGCCTTTTTTTTTTTTTTTTTTTTTTTCCCGGTCTTTCCTTGCTTTCTGAGTATGGGGACTGGTTTCAGATTATACCCAGAAAGCTTAAAGGGTTGCAAAGCAACAACTGGCGAGCAAGCCAAGAGACCAAATGAGTTATGGGAAAGAGGCATCCTTAGGGGAACTCCTAAGTCGGCCATTGACCTCTATGTAGGGAAGGGTGGTTCTTATATTAGATGCTTGTGGACTTCTGTGTGAGTATAGAGATGCCTTGAAAATGCTGGCTGCTCTAACACATCTGTTTGAGGAACTGTGAATAACACACGGTGACAAAGAAGTGAATCAAATGATTGCTGCAGTGAGCTGGCCTCTACTGTGGGCAGCTCTACTGGACATACTCCCAACTAGAGGCTGAAACTCAAGTTAGAAAGTTAAGAAGCTTGAGATTAGAGAAGGGTGTGCAGTTGTCCACTACTCTGCCAGCTTCTGGGCTAGCAGACAAGGTGGGAGGGCAGGATTATAAATTAGAGGCTTTAGCGTGCTGTTTTGCAAAGCTAGGAGGGCACAAAATGCTGTGGCTTATGATCCAGGCATTTGTGATGAAATTTGATTAGGATGCTAAGAGGAGCAATCTCCTGGAAAGGGATGAGGATGAAGAGGATGTTGTGATTGCTGAGGAAACAGAAAATGCCCCTAGCAGTCCCACCCCTAATTCAAAAGAAAATTTTAAATAGCAATAACTTCAAAACACCTAGGAGAAAACTTATATTCTTTATCTGTCTCAAAGTTGTAAATCTTAACCTGTCTTTGAAATTTACACACCCCAGGAGATAATCAAAACACTGCCACAGAGTCTAAAAAAAAAAAGGTGGGGAGAGGCTTTTCAAAATACAGACTGCTATAGAAGTTCCCTTACCCAGAAGTCTGGTCCATAGCTTCCATGAAATCACAAATACCAGTAAAAAGCTTTAGCCATGTGAATAGCTGATTAATGTCTAAAGTTCTAGAATAAAAGCTACGGGGTTTCTACTTGTATTTATCTATACCTGCTTTTATATATATATACACATATATATATGATGCTTTTCTACTTTCAGGGTATTACTAACATTGATTTGTAAGAAAGTGAAGGGTTTTACAAAACTACTAGATATAATAAAGCTGAAAAAAAAATGACTATATATGAAAGTAGGTAAAATATAATTTTTGTAATAAGAAAAGTTATGAAGAACATGTATTTTTGTTTCTTTGGTTGGTTGCTTGGTTTTTGGTAAAGAAAGAAAAATTAATATTTCTTAAAGTAAAATAATTGTTCCAGGATTTTAGGAAAAAAACAGGACAAGTAAGGTTTGTGAATAAACAATATTGAGAAAGGAATTTTCTGAAAATTTTTGAAATTAAAAAGGAAAAAAAAGAAAAGGAGATTCAATATCAAAAGTACACTGGTACAATATTAGAATTTGATTTTCTCTCTGTAAAAAGGGCAAAGTTTTCATAGATTATTGGTCTGCTCTTAAAAAGAAATTGTGAACAAAAGTTTTCTTTATCTTTGATGTAATCTGCCTAAAAACAAAGGTTCTGTGTTTCGTCTTTATCAGGTCTTTATTTAAGAAAACTGAGTCTTCTCCATTAAAAGAGCTAAGTTTCTTTACAACCCTGTAACTTTTTCTATATGTTAAATTTCATTGTCAAATAAGAAGTGGTGCTAAACTTTCTTTAGAGTGCATTTGTGTGAAATTCCTAAAAATACATGTCTTGATAAAATTTTCTTAGTTATACTTTTAAAATGTATGTCACAGAAGTAGCCAAATTCTCTTTCGACTGCATTATAATAAACTCTTATCAGGCCTTTAACAATGGCCATTTTAAGTCTTTTGTCATTTGCAGATAGATACTGTTTTACTCTGATGCTTTGGCAAAAAGTGTTCTTGCAAAATTGCCCCATCTTCAAGGAAAATCATGGAAAAGACTTTGACAATTAGGAGTTTCTGATAACTAAGATCAATTTTCCTACATGTGGAAGGGACAATAATGAATCTTTCAAGTGCTTCTTCAAGGCTATTTGCACAATTCCACAACATGTCATGAGATGGTAGCCTGAGACCTGTCCCTGTTCTCCTTCCCCACATCAGTAGAATGGGCCCATTACATTGATGATATAATGTTAACATGTGAAGTTTGCTCTGTTCAGGACCCTATGCAAGGCTTTGCCAGAACACCTTCGAGGAATAAGATGGGTTGTAAACCCAGAGAGAATTCAAAGCCCAGGTACTGCTGTAAATTCTGGGGAGTCATTGGCAGGTAAGACGTGTGTTGTCCAGGAACCTGTGTTTCATAAGATGCAAACCTATCTAACCCCTAAGAATGTAAAGGGGGATGCAAGACTTTGTAGGGATTTGGGGGTTTTAGAGGACTTTTGTTCTCCATTTAGCACAGTAATTCCATTCCTTATGCCCCCAGTAAAGAAAGGGCATGGGTGGGACTGGAGATCAGAGTAGTAAGCCACCTTTAAAAAGGGGGGGGGGAATGCTAGTGAAGCAGATTAAAGCTCTGGACATCTCCCAAGCACAGCTACCATTTGAGTTAGATGTATCTGTGCTTCCAGAAATATGGGTCAAGAACTATGGCAGAGACAACAGGAGGGAAGAGTGCCCCTAGGATTTTAGTCCCAGCCCTGGAAGGGGACAGAAACCCAATAAACCCCCATAAAGCTACAATCTCTGGCAGTGCACTACACTCCTCCAAGTGAAGCCTCTCAGAAAGTAAAAAACTGCAGCAGTCAATGGGCTGAAGTCAAAGCACTTCGGTAGGTGATCATGCATGGGCCCTGGTCTTTAATGCTTTGCACTAACAATTGGGCTGTTCTAAAGAGATTAACCCTATGGCTTGGACAATGGGAGGCTGAGGGATGGATGGCCATGAATAAGCCCTGTGGGGTCAGGACATATGGAAAGACATTGGGTTCACCAGCAAAAGCCTGAGGCAGTCCTCACTGTTTTTCGTGGTCTGGTTCATAAAGCATTGACACTCCCTGGCAGTCAGGAAGCTGATGTCCTAGCTCAGATATCAGCCCTTGCAAATGACCCTTCAGTAGATACAGCAGATTTGGTGCATAGAAAGAGTGACCACTGGAGTACTCAGCTGAGATGGCATGTTGCCAAGGATGTCAGATTACCCCTGAAATACTATGACTTGGCTAATACAGTAACAGCATGTCCTATGTGTTCTAAACAGCATCCAAGGCAACCGCCAAAGGAGCTGAGGGCCACCCACCAGAGTTCCCAACGGGTGAGAGAGTGACCAGTTTATTATATCGGTCCCCTCCCTGTGAATGAGGGTTCTAAATATGCCTTGGTTTGTGTGAACATTGAGTTTGGTTTTACCCAAGCTTTTTCCTGTCACTGTGCAAACCAGGTTGCCATTATGAGAGGGCTAGAGAAGCTGAGTACCATGTATGGATGCCCTCATTGAACAGATAGCAGTTGGGGGTGTCGCATTTCAAAGGTCATGATGTGTAAGAGCAAAAGAACATGACATTGAATTAAAGTTGCTTTTCTCCTATAACCCACAAGCAGCAAGGGTGGTAGAAAGGAAAAAATGAAATATTAAAGCAGCAGGTTAAATAATTACTAAAGGTAAATCCAGATTGGCCAGGGGGACTTAAATATTGTCTCAGGCTTTAATACACTTGAATGACCAACTAATAGGGCCTGTCGCCCCATAAGGGGATCTCTGCTGAGGTGCCCAATACCATAAAGGTATGGAAGTCGCAGGAAATGGCCATTGTTCCAGCTTTCACCATGTATCAGTGTGCTGTGCTGCTGGGAACACATCACAAATAGGAGAGGAGTTAGCTACTGGAATTCGCATTGGGATGTCCCTCTGAGATGGGTGAGTTATTTCGCATTGCTGGGTAAGGAGGAACTCCTCAATCTCCACTGGGATTCCATTATCCTGCTGCAAGCTGGACCTGCTGAAATGCATCCTACCCGGAATGGAACATGCGTCACTGAAAGAGGGGAAGAAGCAGTTCTGGTCTGACGTGTCCTGCCTCCAGCCCACCTCTTCACGCTTGAGCGCACTGCCTCCCCTGTACCACATGCATTGTATGTACCAGCAGGTGAACTTCCTACAGCTCCAGTCTCCCCCTTCTCAGTGCCAGGTGGGCACCTTCTGTCTCCCACTGGTACAATCTTTGTTCCCTCTATTGGCCTAGATGACATTATAGCCTTTGCTAAATTCACCCAGCAAGCTCCACAAGTGAGACCCAACAAATTTTACCCTCACTGAACACAGAAATATCTCTAATGAGAAAAGCTGTCCTCCAAAATAGGGTGGCCTTAGATATCATTACTGCATCACAGAGAGGCACCTGTGCCATTATCCAAACAGAATGCTGTATGTTAGTACCTGGTGAGTCTGTTAATGTGTTGGTTTTATTAAATAACAAGAAGATGCAAGTGAATGCCCTGAGTGATCCGATCCCTAGCCTGGGGCACTTAGTAAATCAAAGTTTTATATTTTGGGATGTTGGTGGAAAAACTTGTAACTGTTTATACATGATTGCCGTAGGCTGTACTTCCTCTTGCATACATCTGTATTATTGAGGTGCCATCTGTCTCAGATGCAGCCGGATAGTTGCCAAACAAGCCACCTCCACGTTAGTGAAATCCCTTACTGACCGCTCATGGCACGTTGCAGAAGAGGGGTGCGTGTGAGATCCGAAGAGTCAGTTATGAAGGTTGGGGTGCTGGGGGAGGTCACTGAGAAGATATGACCATTGGGTGACTCATGATCTGCACTTGGGCAATCGTAGGTTCCCTGCCCCCTCTCCTGTCCTTAGAATGTGTATTTCACTTGCCTTCCTTGTTCCCAGAAACTGCCCCAAGAATACAGCCTTGAGATAGCACTGTGGTGTTGAGATCGTCTGGATGGTACATGAGACTGAAGCCAGTTAAGGCCTCTGTATAAACTGTTAAGATTTGGCCGCCAGGTGCAGAGATCTATGTGGCTTGTGGCCTCCCAAGGCAAGCCTGGTAAGTTCCCTTGCTTTTTAAACCTCCCACTGACACCTGGAGTGTTCTGCCTCTTTCTTTGGTCTCTCCTTGCCCTTTGCATATGGAGGCAGGTTTCAGATGACACCAAGAAAGCTTCTTGGTAGCAACTCCCTGCCAATTCTGGCCTGGCCTGAGTGTGGGCCACACCAGGGCTGCCTTAAACATTAAGCAGTGCCTATAACCTGTAATAATTTTAGAGGTATTCAAAGAAGTTTTAATGTCTTTTAAACTTCTAAGAAAAAAATAGATACAAGACAGTGCAAATTATACTTGTCTTTATATCAGCACAGTCATAAAGTATAATGTTTAATACTTTTACAGAAGAAGGGGCCTACGAGGACCAATTAGCCTGGGTTAACGGAAGTCGTGATATGGCCCTCGGATGAACATGCTCCCACAGGCAGGAAGCCTTCAGGCAGACAGAGATAGATGCACGAAGTGGGACATTACAGCATCTGCTACAGATTATCTGCAATTGTTAAAATATTTATTTTTTGTGAAACACTCACTCTGTCATTTGTTCCACGCCCTGTCTCTGAAATAGTCCCCTCGTGTACACACATACACTCCCAGAAACACTTCTGATTTTTGCATTCCTCAGTTCCAAGTTTAAAGGTCACTGCCCCTGGAAAGCATTCTCTGACCCCCATGTCTGAATTAGATGCAGTTTTTGTATCCTCTGAGATCTCCTTCTGTTTCTCTTATCACTGTACTTTTTACACTGGGATTTCATCTTTACTTGCATTCCTTGCCTCTACCAGATTATATGTCCTGTGAGGGTAGAATCCATATTTACACATACCTGAACCACACAAGCACCGTGATTAGCACGTAGCAGGTAATCAATGAACTCTGGAAAAGTTAAACTGATCAGTAGTTATAAATGCATCCTTAAATTGTTGAGTTGTATTTGAAGTCAGATAGTTTAAAGAGAGTGTACTGGGCCATTTTATATCAAGTTGACTAAGGCTGGACACTCTTTTCCAGAATTATTTTCCCAGGACACTTCTGGGGAAGAGTTCCCCAAAGGAGGAAAGTGCGTGAGATTTGGCAGAAGTAAATCAGAAACCGTTACTCTCAAAAAATTTTCACAAACAGCCAAAGTGACAGACGGAGGTGCCCAGCTATTCCTTACTCTTGTGTTTCACATTTAGCTTATCTTCCTGAATGCTGGCCATGCTAACCAATAGTGGACTCAAGTCCATCATCACAGGCTTGGCTGTGAACTTGTAGCAGGTTCACATAGCTAAACACAGGGACCGATTCTTCAGAGGTGGCAGTTTCAACAGAGCTTTGTGGACGTTCCCTTTGCACAGTCCTTCTCTGGTTTGCAAAGCTACTTGGCCTCTTGCTTTAGATATACAGGTTATTGAATGTTTCCCTGAGTCTCCCTCTCCCAACTTCCAGATCTTTACTGCCTCCATTTCCCATATTTGTTATGTCTAATTCCTGTAGTAAATCTATTATTCCCATAATACGAATGTAAGACCCATTTTTACCCCTGAACTCTGATAAAGGCAGTACAGCATTTAAACGTACAGATACATTACATTATGTTAAACCACTCCTATACTGTCATATATTTAGTTGATTCTCACCTTTTCAATTTTAACACTGCGATGAACCATCTTGCTTATAAATATTTATTACCATCATGAATACTTTGCAGTGTTTATTTTGATGCGTTTTTCAGTCTGTAAGACCCCTATTTGACATGTTTCTTACTCTTTTGGTGACCATTCTTGAAAAAGGATTGGAAGACTCATTTATGTTCTATTTTAACAAATGCTCATGTCACAGGATGTCACTGTGAACATCTTCTGTCAGCTGTGGCCAAGACACAGTAGCTAGGGAACTAAAGAAGTGGCAAGTATTCCTTCAATCCAAAGTGCAGGGCTAGACCACTGCTCCTGGACCTCCAATCGAGTGTCATAAAAAATGATTCTGTGACACTTAACACAACTTTGAGCTTGAAGATCTGAAAACATTGAGGCCAGGCCGAAATAAATTTTTAGATGTATTTTCCCTCTGAGCCTCCCTGCTGCCATGAAGAATGTGAGGGGTCTGCGGGTTGTGTTTAGAGAGTTTGCATTCTCCTCAAATATAAGGAAAGGAAACTTCAGAAGCCACATAAAAATTTTACATTTATTACCTGGAGACTTTTTTGGAGAAAGGTGATGGGGTGAAAGAGCTGAAAATAATGCAACTGGCCAAACCCAACAGACTAAGGTAGCGGCCGGGGACTGCAAAGGGCTGTCAGCGCAGAGCGGGGGAAGGCGGTGCACTGGGCTGATTCTGTGCCTGGCAGACATAGGTAAGACCCACGAACCAGAAGTGGGCCGCTTTGTGGAGCACCAGCCAGGAATCGTCTTCAAAGGACTTTGTCCAAAAGAGTCACTGGGAGGAATCACTGGGCTCCAAGTGAAAGGGTTGTGCCTCAGAGAGATTGCAGGATGTCAGGAACTGAGTTTGGAATAAAAGGGAAGCCCGAGAAAATCCAGCTCATCACTGAAATTTCAGTTGGATGTTCCCAGTAAGAAAATTCCTGCGACCGCCCCCCCCCGAAACATTTATGAGAGAAAAAGTCACCTTTTAAGTTGACTGTTTGCAACGTGCACAAATACCAGGTTACATATGTACCAGTAAAATAAGACTTCCGTTAGTTCTTTATATCATCCCCTCTGTGCTGTTCGCAGCTATGAAATGAGGGCTCAGAAATAGCAGCCTCACGAGTGAGGCAGGAGTCCAAGGAAAAGAGGTATCAACTAAAAAAAGTACAGAAGACGTTGACTAGCCCACCTCTGCCACTGCAGGTTCCCCCGCTCAGCCTGTTTCAAGTTTGGGGAAATAAGAAGACACCACATCACATGATGCTCCTTACGGAACCCTGGTGGGTGCTGTGATAACTAAACTGTGGCTGCTTATTTGGCTAATGTGATCGGAGGAAGTTTTGATACCTAAGAATAACCAAAAATTATAACAGACCGAGAGTTCACCCAAGATACAAAGGAGTCTACAGACTTAGAATTTAAATGAAAAAAATGATCTCTTTGAGCCTATAGAACCCTGTACTTTCAATATAATGGTTATAGTTGATTTTAGGTCTAAAAACCACAAAGGCATCAAGCTTGGTGGTCAGCTCTACATACACAAAAAGGTCATGTTGCTCCTTAAACTATTACAAAAGGGTAAAATTCACCAAAATGAAAAACAAAAAGCAGAGTTCCATCTGTGGTATTTGAAAAATTATACTTTAACATAATAGCTTCATGTTGTTTTTAAATACATAAAATAAATATGTTCTTCAAAACCACTGTAAGTTTCTGATTTTTTCTAAGGACTCTCTATGATAATTTGGCCATGTAATTCGAAGCCAAGAAATAAATCTTTGCCTCTACGGACACACTAATACATGAGAGCATAATATAAATATGCAATAACAATATAAAATTTTGACTGAAAATATTGTGGTCAATATTTGTGCACTGACAAAGAGATACTCTGCTTTTGCTTTAGAGAAGATTACGTTCAATGACCATCAATGTAATGTGCCAAAAGGCATGCATTTCAAAATGAAATTTATCTGTTCCTTGACAGAGAAAATGCCTTTCCATTATCTATGAGGAAATGCTTTGTATGTGAAAGGCATCATGAAATTTAAAAAGGTAAGTTATTACTGGACACCTAAAGAAGTAGAAAGAGTATGGTCATAGAAGCCATTGGATTTAAGTGCCAGTTCTCTTACTGAGTAGCTGTTGGTCTTGGAAAAGTCATTTAATCTTTCTATATATGGCACCTTATCAGAAAAGCAAAATAAAAAACAGGAGGTAATTCATATATGCTTAGAGTTTGCTGTAGAGTTATAAAAATTACACTCCCATAGTGTCTTATTGCAGTCTATTCTTATTCAACTACTATTATTTTCTCTATTTTACAGACTTCTAATAAAGAAATTTATATAGGTACAGTGATTTTTTTAAGGACACAGAGAGACAGAGTCAGTTTGTCTAACCATTCTGGTCATTTATCTCTGAATAACAACCTTACCTCCCCACCCCCTCTCCAGAATTCAATGGCTTAAAAGAACAACTGTTTTATTTTTCATGATTTGGTACATTGACGGGCCTCAGCTGTTCCACTTCACATCAGGTAGTGCTATGATCATTGGTGGACGTCTGGGCTGGAGTGTCCAAGATGGCTCTCACACGGAAGAGCTGCTGCTGTCTACTGACTGGTCCCCAACTTGGATTGTGAAACACGACGTCTATATACAGTTTCTCAGCATGGCGTGGGCTTCTCATACCAGGATGGTTGTTTTCCAGGAAAGAAGTTCCCAAAAGCAAGACTTCCAAAAAACCACAAAGGTCATTATATGTCCTTTACTGATTCAGCTTTGGAATTTAAGCCGTGTCACTTCCACTATATTTTATGGCTACAGAGGACCAGCTCAGATAGTGTGTGGAGGAGAACCACACAAGGGCATGAATACTTAGAGGCTGGGGTAACTGGCGGGGGCTCTTGTGGACTAGCTACCACATGGACTATAAAGCCACTTTATCGAGTTACTTTTGTGTTATATCTGCTCCAATTGTTTTAAATTGTGGTTGGTAAATATGAAAAAAGATTAATAGCTCACGATAGCAGAATTATTTCTCTTTGTCTACTATACTCCTAGAGCCCTCTGACCATATGACATGTTTGTAGGATTATAAAGTGAATTGATCTATTTGCATGTCTAATCTCCCTACTGAAAACTCTTTATCTCTAAAATAAAGGATAAGAGTATAGATCTCAATGCCAGTTTATATGTGTTAAAATCCTGACCCCATCAGTTACTTGCTGTATAACTTCATCTTAGTAATGGGTAATGTTATAGGGCTTTAATATACTTGTTAGTAAAATAGAATAATAATAAGTGGTTATGAAGCAGCTACTTCTTTTTGGTTGTGAGGACTGAATAATGTAGTGCACTGAGAATGCTTAGTATGATGGCTGGAAGACAGTAAGGTGTTAGATGTAAGGTACCTACTTTTCATCTATCCAGAGAACAATTAGATATAACAAATAGAAATTTCAGACTATAAACTTAGGTTGCAGGAAATGCAACTTTATTTTCTCTGTAATGGAATTTGATTTCTATTTCAAGTCTCTGTCCTACAAGGAGTGGTTTTACCTCAGTCGATGCAAGTCAATTTCAATAAACGTATGCCCTTCCCACCTTTGCCTAAGGCAAAGTTTGAGAGTGTGGGGTGAATGAGGAAATCTCAGGTAACCTTGGGGATAATGGAAAGCAGAGAAAATCTGTTACATTGTTAATTCGATCCATGGAAAATTGAAGATGGCCACTTTTTCTGGCCGCTGAACATGCAGTGTACCCAGGCCAAAGACCCTTAGTTTTGCCAGTTACCTCATGATCTCATATTGATTTGGAAATAGCAAATGTTTCCCATGTGTCAGAATAGTGTAATGATGTAGCTGAGAGAACAAACGGAGCCAGGCTGGAGGTCTTGTGTTTAGCTTCAGGCCTTGTGAAAATACTTAGACCTGAAGGAGGACATTTTAGCAGATGACAACATGCTATGTGCCTGGAGGCTGGAAACCCTCCTCTACCCATCATGTACCACTCCTTGAGCTCCCTAGGACCAAAGACACAATCCTGGGAAACAGAGTGGTCAGGTCAGATACTAAATTGATGGTGATTACAATTCGTTCTCTTATTGGAATAAGATTTTAAAAAATAATTTTCATTTAATTATGGAGAGAATGTTACATTTTTTCTATCTGAATTTTGTGCTTATATTTGTATCAGGTGAATATGCACCCAAAATGAATGTTTGCCACATTTTTTTTAACAGACAGAGAAAATCATAGTTCTGATATCAGATATGAAAACCCTTATTACAGCCCATTACTAAATCAGTTTAAAGAGTCATTTGCACTGTTGGATAAATTAGCTTGTGGATATAATTGGGAATGTTTTAAATTGAACACTCAATTATTTTCATTTGTAACTTTGTGAACATCCACGTTCAGTTTCAATCTCTCTTTTGTATTTTGAGATGGATTGATTGAATCATCAGAAAATAAAATAGAATACAGCATTAGACTGTCAGCATAAGCAGAGAATACTTATGAACAGGGTACCAAGACTTCGAGAGTCTACAGAGATCTTCTTGGCAGTTGCTCAAAGGGGCCGTTTTCCAGTATGAAGGACAGCAATATTCACTTCTAATGAGTTTTCATTTGTCTTTCTATGGCATGGGACTTACCATCTCAAAACAATTGGGCCACTGTGACTTAATATATCATTTTCTCTTGTTTTCCAAGTAGCATAGTGTTGCATTTATATAGCGCCACGTCAAACTTCATAAATCAACCTCAGAGACAGAGGATAAACAGTCACATAACAATAAGCGTGTGGACAAATGCTTGAGTTCACAAGTCACAGCTCACTGAGCAGCCTTCCCCAAAGCATCCACCTCAACTCCTGTCAGTACTTGCCCGGAACACGCCGCATTTTGCATCTTTTCTTTCACCAAACTACCCAGGCTGATGACACGTGATCAAAGCTTTAGAAACGAATCACTGCCTTACTTTCCAAGGTCTTTGTTTCAGTCTGGCAATTGGTGACAGTGGATTCAGCACCTTAAGAACAGTGTGGCATGACCAAACCACAAATGTTTTTTTGTTTCAGTGTTTACTGAACAGAATCTAGAATGCTTTTTCTAAGCCTATAGGAAGTATCTTTGGTTGGCAGATTGTAAAAAACTGCACCCTTTTCAGCCACTTTATAATTAGTTCTTAGGAAATGGCAGAGAGAAATATTGTGCAATTATAAAATCACCACGTAAACTTCTGACTAACACACCAGGGCCACAGTAGGAGAAAGAGATACTGGTTCAAATGTGCTGCATCAGATGGATGCATATGGATCTTTGGCCACTGAGATAAAATAAAGTCTGCTTTAATTAAAATTTCAGGGTTTCACAAAAGGAGATAATCTGAGATCTTTTCATATATTTGCCATCAACTTTTTTGTATTCCTTAATGGTCAGTACATACTTTGTACCTTAGAACTGGTTTCTGAAAAGTCAGATGTAATTCTTTGTTCCTTTGTAGGTGAGGTGATTCCTCCACTCTCTGAATTTTTTTTCAGGGTTTTTCTTTATCTTTGATTTTCTATAATTTGAAAACAATGTGCCAAGGGATAGTTTTTCAGGCATTTACACCACTTGGTGTTCTCTGGGCTTCCTGGAGCTGCGGTTTGGTGCCTGACATTGATTTGGAGAAATTATTAATCATTATTATTTCAATTTTTCTTTTGTTCCTTTCTCTTTTTTTTTTTCCTCCTTCTGCTTTTCCTATTACATATATATTATACCTTTTGTAGTTGTCTCACAGTCTTTGGATATTGTTCTGTGGTGTTTGTGTGTTTGCTTTTTCTTTTTTCCTTTCAGTCTTGGTTCTCTTTGGAGATTCTAATTTTGGAGGATTCTACTGAGACAGCATCCAACTCAAAGATTCTGTCCTCGACCTTATCCAGTCCACTGGTAAGCCCATCAAAGATATTCCTCATTTCTGTTACAGTGTCTTTGATCTATAGCATTTCTTTTTGGTTCTCTCTAAGGACCTCCACCTCTTTGCGTAGATTGCCCATTTGCTCTAGCTTGCTTTCTACCTTATGTATCAGGGCCTTTTACATGTTAATCACAGTTGTTTTAAATTGCTAAATGTAGTGTGATAATTTCAACATCCCTGCCATGTGTGATTCTGATGCTTCCTCTTTCTCTTCAAATTGTGTTTTTGTCTTTTTTTTTTTTTTTTTTTTTTGAGATCTAGACATGATGTACCAGGTACAAGGAGTTACTGTAAACAGGTCTTTAGTAATGTGGTCATGAGCTGTTGAGGAGAAGAGGTCTATAGTCCTACGATTGGGTTTCAGTCTTTTAGTGAGCCTTTGTCTCTGGACGGTGAAATTCACAAGTGCTTTATGTTTTTCAGCCACCCTTATGAGGGAGAGGATGGCTAGATGGGCTGAAATTGGACATTTATATGCTTCCCCCACATCAGCTAGGTTTGAACAATCCCCATCCAGGTTAGGCTCTGGTTAATTTATTTTAACTGATTATCCAGTATATTTCAAAAAAGAATTTTTTTTTCCCTCCTCTCCCCCAGCCGGAAGCAAAAGGGAATCTTTCTCTGACATTTACTGCAGGGACCTGTTCAACCTCCTGGAGGTAAATCTCACAAAATTGTAAGCACCCCTGTGACTGAGCCGCCTTGAATTTTTAACCTCTCAGAATTGTCCATATTTAGTCTCCAGCAATTTGTCAATTACAGTTCTGGGTTTCCTACCCCTGCACTGATTCCTGTGATGGTTCCTACTCTTGAGTCTCTGCTCTGGTAAGTAGTTATCCTCTGTGTTCTACTGATCTCTCCAGTCTTGAGGGCAGTAATTTGCCCTGTGTCCTCACCTCTTTTATGAGTCTTAGGAGAGCTGTTGATTTTTCAGTCTGCTAAGCTTTTTACTAGCTGTTAAAATTTAGTGGCAACTTCCAAACTACTTACATTCAGACTCAGAAACTGAAAACCATATAAAAATTTTTTTAGAGCAGTGAAAATGCTCTGTATGATATTATAATGAATATATGCTATTATGCATTTCTCTAAGTCCATCGAATGTGCAACACCAAAAGTGAACCCTTAGGTAAGCTATTGACTTTAATTAATTATGATGTATCAATATAGGTTTTTCAGTGTAACAAATGTACCACTCTGGTGGGGGATGTTAATAATGGGGGAGGCTAAGCTTATAAGTGGGGACAAGAGGTATACTGTAAATCTCTGTACCTTCCTCTCAATTTGCAGTGAACCTAAAACTTCTCTTAAAAATTTCTTTAAAAAAAGGTTGGAGTTTACAAAGTATGTTAAAAATATGTTCTTTTTTTGGCAAGAATAGAATTAGAAGTCAACAACAGAAGAAAATAAAGAAAAATAACAAATACACAAATTCATCAACATATGGAAATTAGAACACTACTAATTAACCAAAGGGTCAAAAAGACATCACAAAAAAATTCAAAAATGCTTTAAGATGAAAGAAAGCAAAGACAAAATATTGTAGGATGTAGCTGAAGCTTAGAGACAAATTTAGAACATATAATTTCCTATATTAAAAATGAAGAAAGATGGCAAATCAGTAAGTTAATATTTCTTCTTAAACAAGGAAAACAAGAGCAAATGAATTCCAAAACAAGCAGAAGAAAGGAAATAATCAAGAGTAGAGCAGATATACTTGGATTGGAAGAATTAATATTGTTAAAATGGTCATACTAACCAAAGCAATCTACAGATTTAATGTGATCCCTATCAAATTACACATGACATTTTTCAGAGAACTAGAAAAAATAAACCTAAAATTTATAAGGAATCACAAAAGTCCCTGAATTGCCAAAGTATTCCTGAAGAAAAAGAATGAAGCTGGAGGAATAACCCTCCTAGTCTGTAGACAATATTACAGAGCTACAGTAATCAAAACAGAATGATATTTGTACAAAAACAGACATTTGGATCAATGGAATGGAGTAGAAAACCCAGAAATAAACCCACACACTTATGGCTAATTTATCTTTGACAAAGGGGGCAAGAATATACAATGAGAAAAGACAGTCTCTTCATCAAGTGGGATTGGGAAAGCTGGACAGCCACATCCAAATCAGTGAAGTTAGGATACTCCCTCACACCATACACAAAAATAAACTCAAAATGGCTTAAAGACTTAAACATAAGACAAGACACTATAAATCTCCTAGAAGAAAACATAAGCAAAACATTTTTGACATAAATCTTAGCAATGTTTTTCTGGGGCAGTCTACCCAGGCAATAGAAGTAAAAGCAAAAATAAACAAATGGGACCTAATTAAACTTATAAGCTTTTGCACAACAAAGGAAACTATAAACAAAACAAAAAGACAACCTACAGAATGGGAAAAAATATTTGTGAGTGATGTGACTAACAAAGGCTTAATCTCCAGAATATATAAAGAGCTCACACAACTTGATAACAAACAAACAACCCAATGTAAAAATGGACAGAAGACCTAAACAAATGCTCATTATCACTGATTTTCAAAGAATGAAAATCAAAATTACAATGAGGTATCACCTCACACCAGTCAGAATGGCCATCATTAAAAAATCTACAAATGATAAATGATGGAGACATTGTAGAGAAAAGAGAACTATCCTATACTGTTGGTGGGAATGTAGTTTGATGCAGCCATTATGGAAAACAGTATGACAATTCCTTAAAAAACTAAAAATAGACATATCCTATGATCCAGCAATCCCACCCCTGGGCATATATCTGGAGGGATCTCTAATTTGAAAAGATATATGCACTCCAATGTTCATAGCAACACTATTTACAATACCCAAGACATGAAACAACTTAAATGTCCATTGACAGGTGGATAAAGAAGTTGTGGTATACACACACACACACACACACAATGGAATACTACTCAGCCATAAATGAAACAGAATATAAAAATAATTGAGATAACCAATAAAACCAAAAGCTGATTATTTTAAAAGAGTAAGAAAATTTGGAAAACTTTAGCTACTCTACTTCCTCCTTCCCAAAAGTAGATTCATATTAGTAAAATCAGGAAGGAAATATGGGTATCACTACTCTCATTACAAAAACAAAAAAGATTATAAGGGAATTCCATGGAAAACTATATGCCTAAATTAGATGTCTTAGTCGAACAGATACAGTCTTAGAAAAACACAAATTTCTGAAATTAAGGGCAGATAATCTAAATAGATCTCTAACAAGCAAAGGCATTGAATTACTAATTTTAAAAATTCCAACAAAGATGGCTTCACTGGTGATTTCTACCAAACATTAAAAAAAAAATTAATGTCAATCCTTTACAAACTCTTCCAAAAAATAGAAGAGGAGCTAACTCTCTTCCTAACCTATTCTATAAGCCCAGTGTTACCCCTATTAAAAAATAAAACAAGAATGACAACAACAAAAGACATTACAAGAAAACTACGTATCAATATCTCTTATGAGTATAGCCATAAAAATTCTCAACAAAATACCAGCAAATTGAATTCAGCCACATATAAAAAGAATTACACATCATGACCAAGTGGGATTTATCCCAGGAATGCACAGTTGGGTCAACATACAAAAATCAATCAAAGAAATACCCCATATTAATAGAATACAAAATTTAAAAAATACTTTGTAATTTCAATAGAAAAGAAAAGTGCTTGACCACTTCCCACCTATTAGAATGGTTAAAAACAAAAAGACAGACAATAACAAGCATTGGCCAGATGTGGAGATGTTTGAACCCTCACACATTGCTTGTGGGAATTTAAAATGTGTAATCATCTTATTTTAAAAATTAGATGATTTCTTAAAATGATAAACATAGATTCACATTATGACCTAGTAGTTTTACTTCTCAGTATATATCCTAGTGAAATGAAAACATGTCCAAATAAAGAATGTGTACATGAATGCTCATAACAGCATTATTAATAATGGTCAAAAGTAGAAACAATCTAAATATCTACCAGTTAATGGATAAATAAATGTGGTATATCCATGCAGAGGAATATTATTTGGCAATAAAAATATACAAAATGCTGATACATAATACGATATAGATGAACCTTGAAACTATCATGCTTAGCGAAAGAAGCCAGACAGGGAAACACCCCAATATTGCACAGCAAGTCTATAGAGACAGATAGTAGGACAGTGGTTGTCTTTTGCTGGCAGGATTAGGAGTACTGGAGAGAGATTGCTTATAGGCTCAATATTTCTTTTTGGCTGTTGAAAATACTCCAAATTAGATTGTGGTGATGGTTCCACAGTTCTGTGACTACACTAAGAAATTATGAACTATACACTTTACATGGGTGAATCTTACATTATGTGAAATATATCTCAATAAAACTGTAAAAACAAAAATTAGAGATAGCAGAGCATGTGAACTGCAGTGAGGAAGAAGAGTACAAATGGGAAGGAGACTTTCCTTGGCAGCTGGCAGTGTCTTTGGAGGTTAATGATAAACACAATGGCCAAAGAAAACTATTCAAAATTCTGGTACAGGATTCTGTAATACTTCTGGCCCAGAAATATAGCCTTCCTACATTTGTGGAATAGCTGGTAGAAACAAACTGGTGAGAAATATTTCCATAGTTGATAATTCTGTATTTGAAATCTGGACATTTGACAATTCAAAGAAAGAGCCTCAGAATTCTTTAAAATTAATACATTAGCACAATTATCAGGCTTTTCTTCATCTGTATTCAGGCAGGCTTAAGACTCAGACCATCATGCACACAAAAGACAACTGTTAGGAACTTAAACCAAAACAAGCAAAGAGATTTAGACAGGACTAGAGAATCACATTCTTTGAGTCATAGTTGAGTAAGTTTTCTAATGTTACAGTGAAGTTAAATAAAACATATTTTTAAAACCTTAACACATTTCCTAACACAGAGTCAAGCAGTAAACAATGTTAGCAGAGACGTATGTTTCTTGTTGTCTGGGACTTGCTAGCCATTTTACCAGAGCCACTATGGTGTGTTCATTTTGGTTTCTTAAAAAATTGAATACATGTGTAAAATGTTTAGTAATATGGACTATTTATTCTAAATTATAGATTTAAACATTTTTAAGGATAAAAATCTTAAGCAGGTAGCCCTTAGGTGAAAATTACAGTCAAAATTCCGGGTTTTTTTTTTTAAATAAGAAGACCGGGCAAGCTATAATCTGAACATAATGGTGCCATAGCAAGGCTCCATATTTTCTGACTAAGGATGTCATATTATACAAGTACACTGTATATCACCCAGGACTTTCAAATAAAAACCCACCTTAGCTACTAAAAAAGTAATAAAGCTTTGATAGTTATAATGAATTCTTGAATCCTGAGTGGGTTAACTGAATGGTTACAGGCATTTCAATTACCTTCTTGGAACATGGTACAGAGAGCACTCACTCACTAAGTATGAATTATATTCTTAGTACCTACAAATTATTTTTCTACTTTAATGTCAGAAGGACATATTTCCAAGCCAATAACACCAAAGCTTTTGCCTTTTTGTTTAACTGTCCTTGCAATTTAAAATACACTTTTAATAAATATTCCTAAAAATATCTTTAATTATAAACTAATTACAATTAGCAACAGATACAAAAAATATTTTCATAACAAATGTGTGATTAAGAAGAGGTTGTATTCAAAGAATGGCTACCATAAAGCTTCTGGAGAGAACTGGTTTTTTATGTCCCTTACTGACCACTGACTACTTGCTGTTACTAAAAATCATTTTCTGTTAATAGTAACTCTGAGTGAGGATAATACTCCTCCCTCTTTTTTCTGTCCCTTCATACTTTGAGTTACCTGGCTAAATACTTGGTTTTAATAATAACCCCTTATCTTAAGAAGTCAGGATTGCACAAGTGAAATCACTAGGAGACACGGGCACACAGGCTGGATTCAGGTACAGTCGTGGAAATCATTACCTAAACAAAAATCTCTTTCCAGATTCTTTGCCATTTTTCACCTTGATCTAGGAATGACTCACAATTCTAATCCTTCATGATTATCCTTCACTCATCCATTAATTTATTCAACAAATATTTATTAAATCCAGACTATGTGCCAAGCCCTGTAGAGGCATAAACCAAACAGATATGGCTGTAGTCCTATAAAATTTATAACATAGTGATAAATTTAGATAATAGTTAAAATTATATAATAAATTTATAGAAAATTATATGATAGTTTAAAATAATATTATAATGGAGGGCAGAACTCAAGGGAGACAAGAAATAGTGTTTTCCTAGAAACAATGTAGTAACAACAGGGAGGTGAGAAGTAGACAGAGAAGAGAGTCAAGATAAAATTAGACAACAGAACTGACAATACTTGAATACACATTTTTAAAAAGGACACAGATCAGGGGGCAGAAAATAGGGAGTCGTCACTGGTAGAACACAGGCTGAGAAGCAAATGTGTTGGCAAATGTTATCAACGCACATTTGTACCCTCTGTGTCTGAGATGCCTGATGTGCATCCGGGGTGGCGGTTGGGAACTGAGATAACTGGGAGATATTTGTATACTCAGGCCTGAAGTAGAAGAGAGGTTCAGGACTGCAGATGGAATCTTGGAGCTGCCATTACGGAAATGAAACCATGAGAGTGGATGACTTCACCCAAGGAAAGTGTACAGAATGAGATACTCAGAAAAAAGCAAACTTCTTGAGTGCACAAACTTCAGGCAGAGGAAAAGAAGGCTTCAGGAGAGACTGGAGATGCACTGAGAGACACTGGAGTCCTGGAACTCCAGCAAATAGTATGTTCTAGGAAGAGGAGACTGGTCACTCTCCTCAGACATCAGTAATAGGAAAATAAGCTAGGGAGTGACTTCTGTCCATCAGAAATGATAACAGGGTAAGTATTGCTGACGTAGGGAGAGGTTCTTTCAGTAAAATGATGGAAGCTGAAGTAAGATGGCTCTCAATTGCACAGTAGGTTATAGCAACCAGATTGATCTTTTAAACTTAAAGACACACATCATGTGAATCATTCTCTTGCTTAAAAAATTCAGCAGATTTCCATTACACTTAAAATAAAATGTCTCTTTATCACAGCTTCACAAAACTCATCCTAAGCCACTGCCTGGTACTTAGAATGCTTCTTACTGGTCTCTTCTGCATCCCTCTGAGACAAGAAACCCTTTACCATGTTAGGTCTTTGAAACTGCTTTTTTCCTTTTTGAAAGAAAATGTTGTCACACTTCTATTTTAAAAGGTTTATCTCCTTATTGATTTTTAAACAGCTCTTTATATCTAATATACCTTAATTGTATGTCTTTAATAGATGCTTCAAGTATTTTTCCAGTGTTTATGTTACATTTGCAAAATGTAAACATATTCTGAAACCTTTTAGCCACCAATAGAAAAGTGAGAAAAAAATATCCGCTCAATCCACAAAAAAACTCATTTGCTAAGGGCAAAGTAATGTCTTTTGAATATATAACTGAGATCCCCAAAAAGTCAGCTTAAAACTTCCCAGCAGGTTTCCACCGTAATTGGGAGAAAATCCTTGCAGGCTAAAAGGCTCTGATAAACTAATCCCTCCCAATCTCTCCCAACTCCCCTGCACCAGGCTCCCTCTGGCTGGTCCCACTCCAGCCACAATGACCTGCTCTCAGGTCCTAAAATACCACAGGCTTGTTTCTGCTTTTGTCTTTGAATTTAATGTTTCCTACTAACTTGTTGGTCATTCGAGTTTCAGCTCAAAAGCCACTTCTTCCAATGCTGCCCTGTTTATTTTTCTTAGAGCTTTTATTCCACTATGCTAATTATCTCTATACTGTTGGTCTCCCCAGCAGAATGAAGTTCCATAAGGGTAGGGGCTTTGTTCCGTTTGCTGCTGTAGTCCAAGTGCATTGCACAGTGCTAGGGTTTACATTTTTTTCTTGAATAAATGAATTAGTAGATGAATGAGGCTGGTACCTGAGGGGATTGTCGACTAAACGGGGGGATTTTTTTGGTTTGTGTTTTTTTGTAAAGTGAGAGAGGTTTGCATTTTCAGCACTGTTGGGAGGCAGCCTACATATATTTGAGGACAGGCTGAGTATATAAAAGAGAGAAAGGAAAAATTGACAGAATAAAATCCATGGAAGATTTAAAACACAACACTATTCTCAACAGTAACCTACACTTTCTGTTTCATATAAGCTACTCATACAGGCTTTAAGATGATAATTTTTCAAGCCCTGTGGTAACAATTTCAGGACAACAATTGCGTTTTTTTTTGAAATATACTATTCTTGGGAGGGAAAGAGCTCAAGAAAAACCAGTGCTTGAAAATGAGGTCAATAAGGAAGACAATTTCAGAACTCTTCATTCGAAGTAATATACGTCATTCAGCATGAGGCAAATGGGACCAAGGCAATACCACAGGAACTCCGGAGAAAATTATTTCTCCAATTTACAAGGGCTAAAAGATGTAGGTATATTCCTTTTGTTGACTTTCTGTATCTCTCATATCAGAACATTTTCGACAGCCTCTTGACTATGCTATAAGCTAAACTGTATTTCTTAAAAACCACAAAATGACCCCAGGATTTCTTCAAGAAACACTAATCTGTTACTCTACTTCATTAACTGTGCTAAGCATTGAAAAGAAGTCATTAAAAACATGAATTATATACATGTGTATGTTGTATTACATATAGATCCCCCATAATTCAGCACTGTATCTAAAAATTACAGTGGAATGGGCAGATGTAAAGGAAAACTGATTTTGTAGGACAGCAAAGGAGCAGCTGATTTCCATGCCTCGTCTCAGATGATCGCCTGGCTTCAATCTTATTTTTAGTCCATAAACCAAGAATTACCCCTCTAAAATAAAAATTGAATCATAGTAATAAATTGATCTCCACTCTTCGTTGCCTAAAATACATCACTGATTCACCAGAATGATTCAGAGTGCCCTCCAGTGCTCTTCTTAGCCTGGCTCTTTTCTCCTTTCTGAACTTTATCCACTCCTCCTCCTAACATGCATCTTAGGTACTAGGATGCAAACTACTTACATTGTTTGAAATAAACCATACGTTCATGTCTCTAGAACTTTTCACATAGGTTCTCATTTCCTGAAATACTAGCATGTCTCTTTTTTCTTAAATAATACACATGGCTGTCTCCTGTATATTCCTCTCTGCCTTCACCCCAACTCAACACTTTAGGGGTCCTTCCCCTCAGCGATGACTACACAGCACATTAAAGTGGTCACATTTCATTTTAATCGCTTGGCGGACTTCTTTGAAGAGGCCCTGGATTACGGTGCATTTTGGAGAAAAACAGTTGTGAAGGGTGGTTTTCCTAACTATAGATGTGAATTTCTGAGCCAATTATATAGACACCTCAGCCTTCATTTCTTCATCAGAATAGTAAGATTAATTATCATGAAATCATTAATTTGATGCAATACTTTGTCACAGGACATGGGACATAATAAGGCATTTAATTAGAACACAATATGTATTTGTCTCTGTTCCTTTATTCCCTACTGGTATGCAAGCTTGTAGAGAACAGTGATGCTGCCATATGTGTCTCTGTTTTCCAACACTTGACAAAGCATTGGAACATCACAGTTCTCAATAAATGTTAGTGGATAGTGAATTAATTGTGTTTGCCACAGCCATGTGGTGAGGCACAGAAATTTTTTAGGATATTGTCATAACAGGCTGCAAAATTCATTTGCATCATTAGACAAAGACACGTTTAGTATCTCCAAGTAGAGATTTTACATTTATTCTCACCAACTACTTGGAAATAATTTTCTTAATATTTATTTTAAAGACTGATGATTTTTTTTTTCTTCTGAAGGACCCTTGAACAAGATTACACAGCATATATCAGAAAAGATTCATATCTTAATTTTAGGGTTAGGATCTTTCTTCTAATGGGTATGCTGTAAAAAAAGCTAGCGAAAAAATCATATACGTAATTTTAGAATTAAGTGCTTTTTTGTAATGTCTTTGGGAAGTATGCCATTATGCCCATTTTACAGACGACTTGAAGTGGTATTGTCAGAGCAGCAATATGTAAAGGAAAGCATCCCATGGAAAAATCTTTCTTAGTCCAAGTTTAGATAATCTGGGCTCCGGATGCAGATGGGCTGCATTCTTCTTCTGTGATTCTAAGAAGTCTCCAAAACTCTTCTTAACTCACTATCCTTAACAACATAATGGGACTAACAACTTTTCTTTTGTTTTTCACATGTCTGTTTACTAGGCACAAATGTGATAATGAAAGTAAATGCAGTTTGAATCTTTTTAAAAGTGTACAAATGTAAAGGCCTCTAAATGTCAATAAAAGCATAGCAATTGATAGGTACCAGTGCATTTGCTTACAAAATGATTCTTCCTAGCAATGAAAGCAAGTTAGAAAAAACATTATTAATGGCTACTTTGGTTACATTTAATTTCTTAAGGCATACTCTTGAACAGTCTTAAGAATACTGTTTTTGGTTTTGTTTTGTTTTGTTTTTAACTGTGTGTCAATAAGTAGCTCTATATTAAATGAGATTAATAAGAAAAATGAATTTAAATAACAGAATGTCATTCAGCAGATGAGGGATTGGTGTGAAATTTTAAATGGTGAGTAGTTCTTGCCTCATTCTCTTTGACGTTTTTATGTGTTGTGTGTGTGTGAATGTATTTATTCATTCTGAGAAATAAGCCGGCAAAGTTAATGCACGTGTACAGAGTAACATAATAAAAGGCCCCTTCATATTTGGTAGGCAGCAGTGGAACGAAGTTATCTGTGTGAAGGAAGACCATAGAAATATTCCTTTTTCTCATGCTGCACCTTTTCACATGAAGCAATAATAGAACCCATGGAGATCGACCCAAATTCTGCCCTCTTCTACAGAACAGTTCCATACGTTATTAATTCTCACTATGAAACAGTATTACTATTTTACATGGCCAATATTTGTTTTAATTTATCAATATCTTTTACCAACCTTTGTAGTTACTATTTTTCATCAAATTTCAGTTCTCTCATCTTGGCTCATTGTCTTATTTATTTTTTGTCTAAAATATATTCCTTGAAGTATTTTTTTAGAGTCTGTTTTTGATAAACTTTCTCTATTTTGTCTATCTGAAATTGTCTTTATTCCTCTTTTCCTCTTAATGGTTAGTTTTACTGGGTACAGAATTCTTCATTAACAGGTATTTTCTCTCAACACAGTGAAGACATTATTCCATTCTCTCTGGGCTTCCATTGTGACTGCTGAAATCAATATTTAGTTTTATTATCATACCTGTGTAAGCCTATCATTACATTAGTCACTATATTACATCAGTCTAGTCATTACCCCTACACAAGAAATCTGTTGTCTGTGGTTGATTTTTATATCCTTTCCCTGTTTTTTTGGTATATGGTAGTTTCAATATATTTCTAGAAATTGACATGGTAAATTTCCCACGATTTAAGTTGTATTTTATCTCTTCCTTTCCATGTTAACTCTTTGATTTCTATCTTTTCTCATTGTATTTGACAAGGACATTGAATATGTGGTCACTCACATACAAATTATAGTAACTTTTTTGGACATAATTATAGAGTCATGAAAAATTGCAAAAAAAATATATACAAATAGGTTCCATGTACCCTTCAGTCTCTCCCAATGTTGTCTTATGTTTCATTGAAAAATTGTCCTGTTTTAAAAGGTTTACATTCTAGTTTTGTTTATTTATTTATTTGGTTGTTAAATATATTTTGCATAAATAGTTTATTTTATATTTTTCTAACACATTCTAAAGTTATTCAACATCTCTTGTCTTTTATGAACAAAATAGCCTTTGAATATATTACCATCTCCAAAATCCCTCCCTTTAGATTCTATACTACAAGCTAAGCTTTTACCTTCAATTTTTAAAACATGCATATATGCATATAAGTGTTAATTAACTCTATTAACTTATTTGAATCATTTTCCTATGTACTTTGTTTATTGTTTCTTGTTTCCATCTCCTTATCTGAGTTTGTTTTCCTTATCATGAAGTACATGCTTTTTAAATTATTTCATTGAGAATGTATGAGTGGTAATTTTCTTAGTTGTATGATTGAAAAAGTATTAATTTTATTCTCACTCTTAAATAGTAATTCATCTATATGGAGAATTCTTTGTTGACAATTCTTTCCCCTTAGCACTTTGAAGATATGATTTCAGTATCTTTTGGCATCTCTTACTGCTGAATAGGAAACCCTTACAAGGCTATTTTTTTTTTCTTTTTAAGTGAAATTTAAGGAATATTTTTGGTTAACTCATTATTCTGAAGTTTTATTTTGATATACAAAGGCGTAAGTTCCTTTCTTTCCTACTTTCCTTTTGTTCTTCCTTCTTTCCTATATTCCATTTATTGTTTATTTGCATTTAATCCAAGTACTATGTCTTTCTTCAATTATGGGAAATTTACAAATTTTACTTCATTAAATATTTATTCTGCAACTTTCTCTAAATTTTCTAACTTGGAAACATCTGATTTAAGATTGGGCTTTTCAGCAAATTCTTTATGTTTCATCACTTGTTTTTAAAATTTGGTTAAATCTCTCTGTGCACTACTTGAGGAGATTTCTGTAGCACTGTCTTCCAGTTTACTGATCCTCTTCTCTAGTGTGTTCACTTTGGCATGTGTTTCAACTATTGGCTTTATTGATTTGTGACCATGAGTTGCTTTTTCATGGTTTATAATTATTTTTGTTTCATAGATGCCTATTTTGTATGAATACTACATTAATTAATTGAGTGAAACACATTTTTACTCTCACTGCCATAATTTTTGTAGAATAAAATGCACAGATCTTAAGAACTACCATTTGGGGTGTTTGGACAAACACATGCACTAAATTCATATGCACTCCTACCATGATTCAGAATGTTTCCATTGTCCCAGAAAGTTTCCTCTTGCCTGATCTCACAGAGCTAACCAATATTCTGATGTGTATCACAAAACTTTGCCTGTTTTAAAACTTTATATAGATGGAGTCACTTATGTCCATCATCTTTCACTTAGAATAATGTGTTTGAGATTCATTCATTTTCACATGTATCATTTTTTCATTTTTATTGTTGAGTAGCTAATATATTAATATCACATGTGGTATAAATATGTTTTTAATCCATTCTCTCGTTGATGAACATTTGACTTATTTCAAAATTTGAGATATCAGGATGCAATTACCCATTAATCATCCCCTCCTTTCAAATATCTAGCCATTAATGGTCAATTTACTTTGAACTGTCTTTCAAAAATGTTTGTATAAGAAAACAGTCATTGGGGGAAAGGAGACATTGATTCTCTATGGAATAGATTCATTTACTTTCCAGAGAAACAAATATAGAGAGATTTCACTTTCTTCCTTGGAGCAGATTTGCTTACATCGAAGGATAATGAAGATAATGTCTTTCTCCAGACAGGAAGATGGACAGGTTTGCCAGTAGCCTCTATATAAGATCAGGGACTCCTAATCTCAAGGGTGTTCTCTTGTAATACACCCCCACTGCATGTGTAGGCAACATCTGGCCCCACCAAATCACCCTGTGGGAACTGGCGCTCAAAAACATGTGTCAAGATGTCATTGGCTAATGCTATTATTACTCTAAGTAATAAACTATCTTTTGTCTCTAATCAAGTGACCTCATGTCTTCTTTCAGTATCCATGAAACTGTAGAAGACAACTATTTAGCTGACAGGGTAAAATCCAAAACCCTTTACAGTTCTTGATTGACAAGTTACCACTGACTGTTATACATAAAGCTGGTACAAACATTCTTGCAACCTGGTCTTTTTATAAATATGTTTTTATTTCTTTTAAGTAAATGTCTATGTTTAACTTTATTTAAAAACTATCAAACAAATCCCAGAGTTGTTATGCAATTTTATATTTTCATTAACAAGCTATGAATGTTCCTTTGTTTCTCATCCTAGTCCACATTTGGTGTTTACAGTCTTTTCAACTTTAGCAATTCAAGTAGGTGGGTGGTGATATTGTATTGTGCTTTTAAAGAACTTTTACTTTGAAATAAATTCAAATATAATGAAATTTTTCACAAATAATACAAAACGCTATTACATATCCTTCAACTATATTTTCAAAGTATAACATTTGAACAATTTCCTCTCCTTCTCTGTATCTTTCAAATGCCTGAATTGTTTGAGAATAAATTGCAAATATGATGTCCCAATTGTCCTTAATGCACACCTCTTTAAAACAAGAATATTTCCCTACATTACCAGAGTAAAACATAAAAAACAGGAAATTTGTTACCCCCAACCTTGACGTTTATTCAGATTTTGCACTGCCCCAGTAATTTCCTTTGTAGATCCAAGATCCAATCCAGGACCACACAGATTTCGTTGTTATGTCTTTTTATTACCTTTTATTCTGAAATTGTTTCTCAGTCTTCTATCATCTTTCATAATCTTAACATTTAGCAGGAAAAAGGAAATTATTTTGTAGATTGTTTATTAACTTCAGTTTGTCTGATGTTTCCTCACAAGTTTTGTATTTTCAGAAGAAATATCAAAAAGTTATATTGAGTTATTCTCAGTGAATCCCATCAGGAAATATGTAATGTCAATTTGTCCCAACACCAGTGATGTTAACTTTTAACAGTTGCTTAAAATGCTGTCATGTCTGTGAGATTTTTTCAGGTGAAATTTAATAATAATGTAATTTAATAATTAATAAGTGGTTGTTAATAAGCATTAATTAATATCTTATTAATTAATGTGTATAATTTTATTTATATAATTGTACAGATATACTTTGGAGTTTTAAAAATATTCTGTTCCCTATCAAACTTTTGGCCATCAATTTTAATATTCTTTAAAGATTTTTATTTGAATCAATCATTCTTTGATGGCCTTTTGATAAATAGTATTTAACTTAATTCCATCATTCCTTTTCCATTTCTGGTATAATACTCTGCTATAATGCAGAGCTTTCCCTTCTCCTTGATTAATTGATTGATTCATTTATTCATTCATTCATTTATATAAATGAGGATTTATGAATTTCTGTTTTTTTCAGAATTATAAGCATTTATTGGTATTATTTATTTGGATCTGCAAACTGTTCCAGACTTCGCTAATGGAAAAATCATTCAAGCTGGACACTGTTCTGTTAAGTGCCTTCTATTATTCTTTACACACTTCCTTGTTTCGTGAGTAAGATGACCCATGCTCATCTTCTTGTCTTTAATTTCTCTGTTTCAACCCTAGCCTAAGTTATTTCTCTAAAAGATGTTGATTGATTTTAGAGGAAATAGTAATGTCAAAACCAGAATCTGGTGCTAAGTTTGCTTATTGATAGAGATTTATGATTTTTTCTGTAAGCTCTCAAAAAAGAAAGCTAGGAAAAATATGTACATCTCACCCCTCCCTCTCACACACACAAACACACACACATCTATTTCTATAGACATCAATCTATATTAAAAACCTTGAATTTACACTAATATTTTTAATACCAACTCAGCATCATAAGTTTCATTTTAGCCTTCCTCTTTTCTTTACTTAAAATTTCCAAAATTAAGAAACCTGCCTCCTTCCCTTGTCTTCAATATATTTACTTATTTGAAAGATCCTCCTATATATAATCTCCTGGGCATGTAGACCATTACTTCAGCTTAACCATGCTACCTCTGGACATCCCATCATATTATTTGGCTCCAACTAATAGTACTTTGAAATAAAGAAGAATAAAGGAGCTTATAATTCAATTTATCTTTTGAAGATATCTATTATTTCCACTTTCTGTTAAGTAAATTCTCTGAATAATGTGTGTATACATGCACACATGCATGATGGATAGAATTCAACAAGGTAGCTTTCCTATGTGCTATGAAATTTTAATCTCCATACTTATCTACAGTGGGATATTTATTTTACTTTTACTTTTTGTTACTTTGCTTGTTTTTCTCTTCTCCTGCTCGTAATTGTATGTCTAATATTTTGTATTTGATTCATTTTTAGAATAAAAGGACAAGTTTTTTTTCAAGAAAAATAAAACATGTAAGGATAGCCACCTTAAAAATAAAGATTTATAAAAGGAAATTTGTTTCACCAGATAATAAAAATATTATGAAGCAATAGTCGTTAAAGCGTCAAATTGGTATAAGTACTGCCTACACAGTAATTCAAATGTTTCGCTAAGAAATATTATTTTGTTGCAGAAATTTATTACTTTTTATGATTGTTTCTTGCTCCACAAGTTATTTAAAAGTTACATATAAATAAATATAACCACAATTTGCAGACCCTATTTTATTTCTTTAAACATATAAGACATACATATTTTATTGTCTACATGTGGTAATTCCAATGTCCGAAAATTTGTGTGTGCTTGGCTTTATACCAACTATAGCACTTCTTTTTTTGTTTGTTTGTTTTTTGTTTTTAATAGACTTTATTCTTTTAGAGCAGTTTCAGGTTCACAACAGAATTAAGCAGAAAATACAGAGTTTGCACATAGCCCTCCCCACCCACACATATATACTCCCCTACCCTCAATATCCCTCATCAGTGTGGTGTATTTGGTACAATCAATGAACCAACATGGGCACAGTATTATCAACCAAAGTCCGTAGTTAACGTTAGGGTTTACTCTTGATGTTGTACATTCTATGGGTTTGGCAAATGCATAATGTCATGTAGCCACCACTGTAGTATCATACAGAACAATCTCATTGCCCTAAAAATCCCTTGTGCTACATCTATTCATTCCTCCCTCCCTCCCTTACCCCAAACCCCTGTTGCCAACTATAGCACTTCATGATAAAACTGTTTTCCAAGTGTTTCAAACTTTCCTTTCTTTTTTCCCCCTATATACACAGTTATTGTTCCCAATATGTATTTCTTAGGCTAAGGTAGCTTGTTCAAGAGCTGAGTCAAGCCTCAGCATGTTCTGAACTTCAAATGACCAGCCTCTCCATCCTGGGCACCAGGCTCTAGCACAGATCCCTGATCACCTATAGAGAACTCTCTTCCTCAAGTAAGAGTTCCTCAGGGAAAAAGCTGGTATCCTTTCTGTTAGTTGATCTCAGAAGTACGTGTTGATCCCTAACAGAGGCTCTAAAAATACGGCATCTCAAAAATTCTATGTAAACTTGCTACACTCCATTATCCAGTCAAAAATATCCTGTTGTTGCAGTCAGTGTTCGCCTACCCTCCACTGATAACAGTAAAAAGAGCTATTAACTGATATTTCCAAAACTAAAGATACGTACCAAATTAATCTGATGTCTCCATTTCTAGACAGAGATATGTAGAGCACATATTCAGTGAGAGCTACTTTAAGAAAGAAAGGTGAGGAGAGAAGAAATAAACATCAAGTTCTGCCTCACCAGACCCTCACAGTTATAGAAGGGGTTCTACAGGAAAATTCCACAGATGCAAACTAAAAAACAAAACAACTCCACACAGAAGAGAAAGAGCACTAAAGTTCTTGCTCCTTTACCAATAAACACTCCATTACCTCACCTGTTGTCCCACATGTGCACACGTCCCACCACCACACAAACCTTTTCCTATATTTTAGGGATGGAATGGATGCCAAGAAAGTCTTTAACTGCTCTTCTCATGTTTGCAGCCAAGAAAATGAAAAAGAAGCATCAATAAAAAAGTTAAGATTAATCTAATGTTCTAAAAGAGATAGTCTTTTTAGTACAAAAGCTGCAGAATAAACTTCAAAGGAAAAATCAGAACATTTGATTACATAAAATTCAAAATTTTGTATATCAATACAAAAAGGGCATAAAAAATGATAAACTATTTTCAGATTAACAATGAGTTTATAACCTTGATATATAAAGTCTTTGTTAAAATTGGTATTAAAAAATAAGGATTGTAAAAGAAAGCAGGCAAATGACTTATATCTGATATGCTTATATAGAAAGACTCACTCTTATTACTAATAAATGCAATCAAAATTCACTCAGAATCCATGAAATGCAAATTTTTAATTATATAATTCAATAAAATAATAAGTTCATTATAACAATTACCACTTATGGAACACATACTACCTTTAGTTATAAAATGAGATGATTTACATAAGCCAATCAACTATTTCCATGCATCAGCCTCTCAAGGTAAGTATATTTCCTTATTTTAAAGAAAAAACTATGCCTAGAATTTTCTAGGTCTTCCAAGCTCCAAATCTGCTTAATTTCACAGTCAAGCAGTAACTACTAAACCTCTTATAAGCATTTACTCTTTTTTGACTATCTAATTAGAAAATGAATACTTTTTTAATGATGTGTGTTAGCTAGTGCAATAAAACAAGTGCTGTCATTAACTGTTGGTGGATTTATACAGATACACTTCTAGAAATAATTATCCAATCCACATTAAGAGCTATAAAATATGCTAAGAGAATATGGTTAGAATTATGCTGAGTGAAATAAGTCAGAGACAGACAAATACCATGTGATCTCTCTTATATGTGGTATTTAAAGAAAAAAAGGGTCATGGATACAGAGAACAGATTGGTGATTGTCAGAGGCAGGGTGAGGAGGAGAAAAATGGGTGAAATGTGGGTTTTTTTTGTTCAGTTTAAATAAATAGTTTAAATCAAAAGTTAAAAAAAAGTCCATAGAATAATAAACATACTTTAATCCAGTGTTTTTTCTTCCAGAAAATATCCTAAGAGAAAATCTGATAGACAAAGATTTATGCAAAAGTATATATATATATACACTAATATTAGTACATATATATGTACTAATATGAAAAAATTGGAAACAAACTAAATTAACAATATGGGAGTAGGTAACTGATCAGATGTCTTGAAATTGAGATACCTTACAAGTGCTAAAAACCATAACTCGTGAACACATAATCATATGTAAATCCCCCCCATGTAATATTAAGTCAAATTCTTTTAAAAAAAGCTGGTAAAAATGACAGCACACTGCACTGCCCAGCTTTGCAGCATTCTGTTTGCAGAAATTAAAATGTTAGTGATGCAGGAAAATGGATGTGGGGCGTGAGAAGGGCTGTGTCCCAGGCTTCGGTTGAGCCCCTGGGACGTGCCCCACCAAGAGTGGGTCCTTGGCTTCACGCGGGAAAGAATTCAAGAGTGAGCCACAGTTGAGTAAAGGGAGATTTATTCAGAGAGATACATTGAAAGGCAAGAGAAAGGGGTTGGGTGCTCAGATTAAAAATAGATACACACTCCGTAGACCAAGGGCCTTCTCTGAACAGAGAGAGAAAGAGAGAGGCAGCCACGAGGCACTGTGTTGTCAGTTTTTATGGGCTCAGTGACTTCATATGCTAGTAAGTGGAAGGACCAGTCTAACTAGCCTGGGGAAGGGGCTGGGATTCCCAGGAAGTTGGCCATTTCCCACTCTTTGACCTTTTGTGGCTAGCCTTGGGACTGTCATGGCACCTGCAGGCATGTTTTTCATTATGCTAATATACTACAATAAGCATATAATGAAGCTCAGATTCTACTAGAAGTTAAATCTCCCATCATCTTGAGCCTCAAAGCCTACTAGGGGGTTGAATATTTCACCATTTTGATGTTAATTCTGTAGCATTCCTTGAATGGCTGTGCCCTGCCCCCTTCCTTTCTCATTAGGAAAAGAATGGAAGGGGCTAGGGAGCTATACAGGCAAAACATTCCAACTAGAGTCCAGTTTGTGCAATCATTAAAGGAGAACTCCAGGAGAAAATGTGACACTAAGACAATAATCTGTTGTCTTCATATGTGGTAACATTTGGCTGCATTTTGTTAAGTGCTTTATGTTGGCATAGTTATTGCATTTGCACTGTATTTGCATGTATACACACATATGTATGTTAACAGTATGGATTATTTTTATATTATTTGTTATATTCTTCTGTATTTTCCAAAATTTTACAATGATATGAATTACTTCTATGTTAAGAATAAAATGAGCATAACTTTAAATCATTAGCACCACCTAATGCAAATCTCTATTTTGAAGGTTAAATAAAATAGTACTCATAAGTAATCTAACAAAGAATTTACTGTTAAGTAAATTAATTTCAGTAAATTAATTCTGAGATTAGTGAATGCATTCCCTTAAGATGGGCATGGTTAGTTCTGAAACTAACTACTGGATAGCTAAAGTTAGAATTTACAGTCTCCTTTATAGTTTTTACTTCTTTGTCATAATATAGCTCATACTCCAGGGAGACAGCAAGGATGAAGAGACGAAGATTAAACCCATAGAAAAATATTACCCCACTGTTTATAGAGGTTTAGTGTTTCAGATGCAGGGGTTCTCAAAAGAGGTGAAACAGAGGGACAACCTTCTGTTTTAGAGGAATAAACCCTCTAGTGTTTCCAAACTACATGGCTCAGGTTTCCATAGGATAGATCAGGAAATAGTGGTGGGAGAAGTAAGAGTAAGACTGGAAAAAATTATTCAGATAATTAAAATATACCTCTCCTTCTCCTTAATACCCTCTTTAAAAGAGTTTTATTTATTGTTTCCTTTTTGTAAGTCTATATTTTAGCTACACAGTGTTTCTATATAGACATGTGAGTGAATGAGATAAATATAGTTTAGTTACCAAGTTGATCAGAACCACAAATCTGATAGCACCAGGACAAAGTCTGTTTCATGTAGATCACCCAGAGATACTTACGTTTTTTAAAAAAGTGAGAATTTTGTTTCTTTTGGGCTTCTTGGTGTTATGTTTACGAGAGAGGCTAATGCTGAATTAGCAAAGAGTCTTACAACATTGTATTTGTGATCCCTCACTCTTACTCAATGCCTGGAAGTCTTTTCATGTGGGGACCATTAAGAGGGGTAGTGTTTACTCTCTCCCAGCCTGTTGCATATTTGCAGAGCTGGTGCAAAGTAGTTCAGCTTTCTCACCATGACCATCTTGCAGTTCATCTACAGCCAGCCTTGAATAGGCATCTTCTACCTGGTCTTTCTCCTTTGTTTTCCTGGTCCTCTCACCTATTCTTATGGTTCTTCTTGGGTTTCTTAAAGTCCCCTTCACTAAGCAGGCAATAGTCAATCCTTACTGTACATTTTTAAGGAAGCATCTTTCAATTCTTCTGAACATAATCTATAAGGCTAACAAAGCCTACCACCTGCCCCACTTGCCAACCCCCACTAACAATTACTGTGTCATACACATCTGATGCGCCATATGGCTAACAAATTCCTTACTTTTTCTTTCACCAAAGACCATGTCCCTTAACTATTTCAACCAAGACTGAGAAACAGAAGAAAATGATGAAGTGGACATAATACCCCATTCTGCCACACAATTAACAACAGAGCAAACCAAATACCCATCCTACAATCCAAAATACAAGTTCCATATTCAACTATTGCTCCTCTGTAATTTATTGGAAAGCCAGCAAGATGGGACTGTTTCTGGTTACAGCATGGTTATTTCTTTATGAAATGATTCATTTTGCAAATCAGTTATCAATTTTTCTAATAGAGCAACTATACATGACAGACAACAACAAGTAAATTCAATGAAAAAAAAAAAAAAAAAGACCTCTCTAACAGGCAGTGAGATCCTATGAGTTCCTACAGATGGCTTTCAAATTTAGTCTCACCACTAATTCTGTGTTGCTGCAATTTCTGCTTCTCAATTTGAAAGTTGCCATTGACTTGTAATTACGCTGTCTGGTATTGCACTATGGGTGGACTTAAGGTCCTCTCCTGGTTCTAACTGTCACTGTTGTGAAGGGAGATGGCGTTAGCTTAATGAGAACTAAGAGCTACAAAACCACAATCAGGTCTTTTCCTATGGTTGGTGAACCATCGTGTGTGCCAGCAGAAACAAAAGAGGTTAGAGGCTACCAGTGGAGAGTTGGTAAAAACAAATCCAGTGCCTAGTGGATGCATGGTTAGCCATGAGAAAACTTTTCTGTAGGGCACTGGGGAGAGAAGGGAAGAATACTCATCCACTAGGACGTATGAAAACCCAATCATACAGTTTGCTTTTCAAAGTACACTTACAGTCAAAAATGACACACACATCCAGCACTTACAAACATCACTGTCCAGTCAAGAGTTGGAAAACAGCTGTTGTTACAAGCCAGATGGAAGAGAGTATTCAAATGAGAGAATGGCATTTTTAATTGCTAGAAACCCTAAGGGCAAGCGATCCTCAACAATGTGAATTAGATGCTGTGGAACAATGAGAATAACTTCCGCGTGGATAGGCCATCTGTACTACACTGATCTTGCCAAGAACAAGAAAGTCTGCAATTGACATTGTGAAAAAGATACCAAGACCTTGGCCCCTCCACAGCTTCTAGGCCATCTTGGGTGAGACAATTTCCAGGCCAGCCAAAACGAGCAAAATTGGTGGATCTCAATCAATCAGCCCTAAGTGCCTAAGTGTGCTCTTCAGCAGGACAGCCTCCAACTGACTTCACCTAAGGGAAGAACGCCATCGTATTCTGGCTGGGATGAATGCTACTTTGCGATCTCTCTCTCCCAAGAGGATTACTTACCTTGAAATATCTATTTGATTTCTGTTGCTGATAGAAAAAAAAAAATCATCACAGATTTAGTGGTTGAAACAGCACGTATTTATCATCTTATAGCTCCAGAGGTTAAGTGTCTAAAACGGATTTTACGTGCTAAATTCAAAGTGTCAGCAGAGCTGCGTTCCTTTCAGAGGCTCTAGGGGAATGCATTTTCTTGCCCTTTCTAGATGCTGGAGTCCACCTGCAGTCTTTGCCTCGTGGCCCCTTTCTGCATCTTCCAAGTGCATCACTCCAACTTGCCCTTCCATTGTTACCATCTCTCTGACTGTGGGCCTTCTGCCTTCTCTTTTAAGATTCCTTCTGATTACCTTGGGCCAATCTTGATTATCCAGGATAATCTTCCCATCTCGAGATCCTTAACTCAGTTTTGCCATAAGGTAGCATACTCACAGGTTCCGGTATTTAGGATGAGGACATCTTTGGTAGAGGGATGCGAGGGCAGACAGTTAATCTGTCTACCATGAACTATATGTTAATAGTCTTATATCTCTACATAGAAAGGAGGGATTCAGTTTCAAGGACCCCAGAAAAGACAGGAGATAAAGAAGAGACAAAAAGAAAAACTGAAAAGGACTCAGTAATAATGATGTGCACAGAATAACTGTAGGTGTCCTTTAGATATGAAAAAGATGCTGCCAAACTATTGTGAATAGCACACATCCTTTAAAAGCCTCTTCATTTGTGGAGTAAGGTAGACATGTGTGTCAACTTCAAGGATCTTCAGCTGATCCTTCTTTCAGCAGGAATAATCTGCAGCCACACACAGACCCTGGCTCATTGGCTGAAATGAGGTTTGAGTGTACACCTTTGAACTTGTGTGCGCCATAGCAATCAGTTACATTAATAGGTCACAGTTATGTAACAAGTGAACATAGAGTTAAAATTCAGGATTATATTTAATTCTGTTCAACAGGTATTCAATAAAGGAGGGACAGGAGTCAGGTACTAGGAGAAAGCTGCGAAAGACTGACAAAGAAAGCCCCTTCTACTCCTTGCTGAGTCCCAGCCCCATCAAATATGTAAATTTCCAGAACAAATTAGGTCCCATTCATATTTCTCTTCCTTTGCCTTGAGCCATTATCTCACTCAAAATTCCTCTCCTTATCTGTTTATTAAATTCTGTCTCGTATTTCAATTCTTAGCTCGGAGGCACTTTCTGAGAAATTTACCTCCCTCCTCTCCAAGTGACATTAATCACTCCCACCCCTGAACTCACATGGTGCTTGAGTGTGTACCACATTTTATTCACCTCTGTGCCCTCCATAGCAGTTCAAGTACTTTGCACATCCCTAATCAATACGTGGGATAGAAGTGAATTGGATTGATTATTATAACAATGCCTACTTTGAAATAATTTGTGTCACCTATTAAAAGAAGTTTCCCACACGTGATAAAAAGGAAAGCAATGAAATTTCTCTACCCTTAGAAGGATGACTCTAAACCATTCATGTGTATAAGAATCACCTGGATAGTTTGTGAAATTATTAAGTTGTGAAAACAGATCCCAGAGTTTGACCATCAGAGAGTCTAAATCAGTAGGACTGAGGTAAATCCCAGTCTTGTGGGATCATTTTTCATTTTAATAAAAACCCTGGAATATACTGATCCAGGGGGTCCTAGATTATACTTTGCAATAAAAAAAAAGTAATTGATAATTCTAATGGACAGATGTACCTTCGTAGAACCATCTCCTCCTTAAGAGTTAAATAAGATCCTCTTTTAAGAAATGATATGTTTGATGAACAGAGGCCCCCATGGGGGTTGGGGTGGAGACAAAGGGTGGGTTGAGGAAAGCACAGTCAAGTCCTTAACACCCAACATCATCAGGAAAGAAGCATTTGCTGCTGAACCTGGAATTTCCTGTATCCTACCATATGCATAAAGGCTAGTTTAGGATCTTATATAGTTTTCTACACAGAACTCTTCATGTCAGATAAAATTAATTCCTAGATGATATCCATTTAAAAGTAGGAATAGAAAAAATAGAAGCTAAAATGAACATCTAGTCTAAGTACCTTAATCTAGCTAATTCTCATTTAATTACACATGAGGTACAGGCCCTCTCTATAGCTCCTGTCCTTGGATCAGCAAGATTTCACTACTCACCTACTTTTGTATTATTATTTTCATTTAGCATTGGCCTAGTTTCTTAAACACAATTAGAAGTTCAGTTTCTTGTGAGCTATGATAATCTTGATTCAGCACTTGGAACCATGAGAATATATTCATGCAATAGAAGGAACATGTAATGTAATTTAAGAAAAAATATTTTTAGAGGTAGTGTTTAAATTTTAAAGATCATTGTATGTTATGACTCTCCTACTCAGATATTCTGTAGCATTTAGCCTTTGTAATGCTACATTCACACACACACACACACCTGTGTTTGTACCTTTAGCTCATCTTGTCTTTAAATTACGCTTACTTTGGCTTGTAGTTAGTGCTTGTCTTATCATAGCCCTTCATTGCTTTCTCATTTCTTTTTTTTTTTCCCTTAAGATATTTCCTTCCATAATTGGCTCAAAATTCAATATACCTAAAATTAATTTCTAGACTTGATTTTGTTGCATGTGTACAACCCACCATCCCTCTCTATTCACATGAGCATTTATTGGTACCATTATATATCCTTGTTTACGGTAAAACTTGACTTATTTCTTGCCAACATGAGTTTTAAAGACATTAGCAAAAGCAGTCATAGTGTTCTTGACATGTCTTGGCAAACGGATTGTTCAGCAGAGTTACTCCTTCCAAGTATTATACCTTTTGGCAGAAATATAAAAGTAATTATGTCCTAATTCACCCTAATCTTTCATCATAGCCACATAGTAAACTGAAAAATAACAAATATTCAAAATTATATGGACAAGTGTCTACTCACCTTATAGTTGAGAACATGATGGAGCTGAGTTAATTGCCCATCTCTTTCTATTTCAATGTTATTCTGTATATTCGATGATAAATGAGTCAATTAGTGTGTTGTGAATATATGCAGGGTGGAGGCAGGACAGGGATAGTGAAAATGAGAAATATTTATTCACTGACCTCAAAACATCTTTCACTTTAAGAGGATAAATCTAACATGCACACTATAAGTGTTACACAAAGTAGAGTGCATGGTATGTCACTAAGATATTCTAAATGCTTTAGAACAAAAGAGGTGAATCAAAAAAAAAAAAAAATTGCCTGAGAAAATCAAGACTGCCTAGAAGGAAGCACCATTAGAAGTGAAAAACAACAAAGATGGAAAGTCTTTCAACAAGTGAAATATGCGTTCCTGAAGCAAGAATATTTTATTTATGTTTAATAATATGAGCAACACTATATGCAGAAGGATATAGTGTGACTTCGGGGAAAACCATAGAGCCCACTTTGATGCATGAAGGAAAATCATGTTGAGATGATCAGAAATTGAGTTAATGAAAGATAGTGATGAGCCTCAAATTTTGAACTTCAGAAAGAGAAAAGACAGAGAGTTGCACAGAGAAGGAGCTTCAGAGACTTGCACAGAACTCCCATCAAGTATTCAGTTGAATACTGATCATCGTACGCATATGATGATGCCAGCTGAGCCTGGGAAGGGGGAAAAGTCACCAGAAAGGAGTAAAGAGGATAGTGCTTGGAGAATTTATCTAGCCAGAAAGAGTTATTGTTCACAATACTCAGAATGAACAACTTTATAATAAGAGGTATTGGTTAAGGTGTGAAGAAGAATGTTGTCCCAGTTGTGGGGCGAAATCAACCCTACACTAAACAGTGCTCTAAGTCTACCAAAGCGTCTCACATCAAATTCTAAAATTCCCCAAGAGTCATGCCCCCTAAAGTACACGCCCTCTGTAATCTCATCTCTTTTAGTGTGGGCATAACCCACGAATATGATGGGACATCATATTTATATATAGGATACACTATACAGCAAAGGGGGAAGGAACTGTGCAGATATAATTAAAGTCCCAAATGAACTGATTTTCACATCAGTGAAAAAGGAGACTATCTGAGGTCGGCTTGATTTAACGTGGTGGAAGCTCTTAAAAGGAGGGCCTGGACCCTTCTTGAACAGAGTGATTCTCCTGCTGTCTTTGAAAACGTAAGCTGCCATGCTGTGAACAGGACTGTGAGAGGGAATTACATGCCAAGAAGATGCAGAGGCTTCTAGAAATTAAGAGAGGAACCTGGCTGATGGCCAGTCAGAAAATTAGGACCTCAGGCTTACAGCTGCAAGAAACGGAACTCTGCCAAAAATCACGTAAGCTTGTAAGAAGACCCTGCACTTCAGAGAAGAATCCAGTCCATCCAGGACTGTAGCCTTGTGAGATCTTGAAAAGAGGATACAGCTAAGCAGTGACTGGCCACCTAAACCACAGAAACTATGAGGTAATAAAAGGATGTAATTCTAAAATGCTAACTTTGTAGTACCTGTAGTACTGTGTTATGCAGCAATAAAAAATTAATTCACCAAGTCTGAAAGTGAGACCTAAGAGGATCAAACTGTTTCCAAATAACTTTACCATGGCTGTGAACAAAGCTCAAGGATACTTAATAGGCATATAAAGTTACCAAACATCCAACAAGACAAAATTCATAATGTCTAAACACCAGTAAAAATTATCAGAGTTCAAAGAAGCAAGAAAATATAACTCACAATGAAGAGAAAAAAATAAATCCAGATTGACTCATGAAATTACACAGATTAAAGAATTAGTAGACAACTATAGTAAAACATTTAATGTATTTAAATAAATATATAATTATTAATAAAATTAGTTAAGCCTGTATCTTATGTTCTAGAAACTAGAGGAAATAACATGGAAGACATAAAAGGTATCAAAAATGTCACTAATGCAGATGACATTTATTATACATAGAAAACCCTAAAGATCCCACCAAAAAATGTTAAAACTAATAGGCGAATTCAGCAAAGTTGTAGGATATACAATCAATACAGAAAATTCAGTTACATTTTATACACTAATAATGAACTATCAGAAAGGGAAGTTAAGAAAACGAAAAGGAAACATATAGCCGGGTGATAGACATAATTAATAGACACATATCAATAATTACTGAATCTGACTACGTGAAAAACATGTAAACACTCCATTTAAAATGCAGCTGATCATCAAACTGGACCCAGAAACAAGACCCAACTATATGCTGCCTTTAAGAGCCTTTTTTGAATATAAAGAAGCACATATAATCAAAGTAAAAAGGTAGAAGATACATACCATGTTAGCACTAACCAAAGGAAAACTGAAGTGGCTGTACTAACCTCAGTAAAAGCAGATTTCAGAGCAAAAAGTGTTGCCAGGCATAACATGATGATGGTTACATAGATTTACACATGGGATAAAAATACATAGAGCTACACACACACAAATAAATAAGTGCAGGATAAAAAAAAGATAAAAAATAAATAAGGTCTATAATTTAGCTAACAGTAATGTAAGAAAGTCAATTTCCTGGTCTTGATGCTGTGGAAGATGTAAGCTATATAAGCTAGCACTATTGGAAGAAGCTGGGTCAAGAGTACATGACATTATGTACTATTTTTTTAAACATCTGGTGAGTCTATCACTAGACAAAATAAAAATTTTTAAATGGAATATTTAATTACAGACTTTCTGGATTTCCATCTCTTATTTTGCACTTTTAAACATAGTGGTGGAAAATGAACTAGTGTGAGATGCTTGGTTGATGCTGGTTCTTGATTTATAGAAGGTACTATTTGTTTGTGATATGAAATAATTGGTCACAGCTACCTCTGGGGAAACTAAATGGTTCCCCAGGCAGAATGTTCCCAATCTAGCATATATGACTTGGATTATGTCTACCAGCTGCTAAATTGCAAAACTGCATTTTCAGTTCAACCACATTGGTTTGTTTATTATCTTTCATTGTTTAACTTGACACAATTTCCTTTGTAAAAACTTTTCTTAACCTTCACCACAATCCCTCCTCCAATGCCACAACCAACCCACTCCAACTGCCTACGTGAAAATGACCATTCTTTGTTTTGTGGCAGTACATTGATTTGTTTACTCCTTAATCATTATATGTTATCTAAAGTTATTTGGTAGATGTATCTTGCTATCTAGGTATACTACATATTTTTTCTTCAAATTATTTGCCCATCCACTGACTCTTGCTGATTTCTTATTAAGGAAATTTTTCATAACTATGATACGTCTATTTTTCCAATTCTCTTCCCATTAATAAACTGATAACATACTGCCAAGCTGGAAACTTCAGAGGTATCTCAGATCCTACCCTCTCCATCATATCCATTTAATCATTAAATATTTTGATCCTCTCTTCTCAGATCTCCAGAAATATTTCTCCCTCTCATGTCTACTCAGATGGCTTATGCCCTCATCATCTCCATTATCATAATTTAATAGTCTTTTCTCTGTCTCCTCTAGTGCCTCTCTCATCCATCATTTATATCATCTTTTGGCACATGAAAAATAATTGTGTCACTTATTTGTTTGTGTCCTTTAACCACTCCACTTTCAAGTCTGCTTTTGTTGGTTCGGACTCTCACCTACATTTTATTTCTGTACCACCAGCTAGCTAAGGAGAAGCCCATCAGCAGGATAAGAATATAACTAAGGCTTCCTAAATGCCGTAGTAGAAAGTCAGCTTTCCTACTTGCATGTCTAGAATCTAAAACATATGGGTAATTCTTCAATCAACAATGCAGAATACCATCACTCCAGTCTCTTGCCAATGCATTTGCAACTAAATTGATCTAGCACTTGCCAAAGGCTCAGCTGAGAATCTAATAGCTGAGAGGGAAGAGCATGTTCAGTAAACCCTATCCTTATGTTAGGCTAGATCACAAATGCAATGTATTTTATGTACATTATCTTACTGTCTCTGCAAAAATACCATCGCTGAATTGTAATTTGATGATATGTCCTCTGCTTTATATTTCTTTAAAGAGGGATAATTTATATTATATTTTGAAAGGATAAAATATTAATTTGTAATATGTTTGTTTATCTATCAAAAAATCATAGCCGGAAAGGGCATGCATTATGCAACTTGCATAATAGTTATATGGTCAGTTCTTCTATAAGTAGAATCTTGGAGAAACAATGTTTTAAGATTTTAAAGCCAAAGCATATTTTAGGCATTATGTTGATTAACAAAATATTTTATTTAAGGACCAAATTTTGTCAATTCCTAATGACTGAAAGAAATACCTTCCAGCTATAATTCTCTCTCCTCCTAAACAGTTAATCAATTCACATGTTTCTTATCTCTTTTTACGTTTTTTGTTGATGATATTTTAACTGATTTATTTTGAAATGTTTAAAAAGTTAAATCCTTCTTCTTTGAAGAATAGGTGTCATAAATTTTAATGATAAAAATACACATAAAAATCAGCAATGTGGCTCTCTTATGTTAAACTCCAAACTTCCAAAACTAAAATCATTACTGTCATTAACAAAATAAGTCTTTTACTTAACTTCCCTATATTTATGAATAGCTTTAACAGTGTCATTCAAAGAATCGTCTCCTTTATTTTCAATATCCAGTCAGGTCCTCTCCTGTTGTCCCAATGAAATGTCTTTCACATGTGTCCTTTCTCACTGTTAACATCTTACCAGTCTGTCCAGGTTTATTTGTGGATTCTACCAGAAACTCCCAATAGATCTCCATATCCTCAGGGATATAAAGATATCCAGGAATCCCACTCCTGGGCATATATCCAGAAAGAGTCTTAATTCAAAAAGATACATGCACCCCAGTGTTCATAGCAGCACTATTACAATAGCCAAGACATGAAAAAAATCTCAATGTCCTTTGACAGATGATTGGATAAAGAAGTTGTGGTGTATTGATATAATGAAATACTACTCAGCCACAAAAAAGAATAAAATAATGCTATTTTCAGCATCACAGATGGACCTGGAGTTCATCATTCTAAGCAAAGTAAAAAGCAAAGTAAGCCAGAAAGAGAAAGAAAAATACCATATGATATCACTCATATGTGGAATCTAAAACAAAAACAGAAAACAAACGAACTTATCTACAAACAGAAACAGATTCACAGACATAGAAAACAAACTTATGGTTACATGGGGGAAGGTGGGTGGCAAGGATAAATTAAGAGTTTGAGATTTGCAGATACTAATATATAGGAAATTAGATAAACAGCAAGTTTATACTATATAGCAAAGGAAACTATATTCAATATCTTATAGTAACTTATGGTGAAAAAGAATATAAAAACATATATGTGTTCCTGTGTGACTGAAGCATTATGCTGTACACCAGAAATTGACATAACATTGTAAACTGACTATACTTCAATAATATATATGTATATTAATTAAAAAAAAAACCTCATTGAAAGAAATAAGAGTACTTCTCAGTTACCTGTAGAAGTTGAAGAAAATACACCTTAAAGAGCCAATAAGGGTTATTTTCTATTTGTTAGACCATTCAGATTCCAAAAACAAAAACAACGGAAATGTCTCAAGCTTTGTTTGTGATCAAATAATAATCTCTAAAGATTAAAGGCCTAATAAAATAGACTATTTTTATTTGAACTTAGGGGTATGTGTGTGTGTGTGTGTGTGTGTGTGTTTATATATACATCTTTGAAGAAAGACACTTGGTTGTTCTGATTTTCAGATTTTAAATTATATTTTCTCACTTTCCTCTAAATGTGTTCTCAAGAATATGTTTTTAATTCATATTTCAAAAGGATGTTTTCCAGTCATTTTGTGCCAGCATTATGAGAAAACATTAGAACCAGTGCCTAAAGAAAAATGAGTGGCTTAGTTTTCATTCATTAAGCTGGAAAAAAAAAGCCCCCCAAATTGTGTATGCATTAAAACTGTATAAATGATAATCCAGTAATCTTAGTTCTAATTCTGACATGAGCTTGTTGAGAAGAAACCATATGTTATGTTCATTAAATGTATTAAATATGCACAAATGAGTCCCACTTACATAAGAAGATTTCTTAATTTATAATTTTTTAGGATTGTGAATAGAGTGCTGATCAGAATTTTTTAAAATTTCGGAAAATATGCATATTCTGCAATATCTTTAGTATTCTGGTGTGAGCTAAGCAGCAACCCGACCAGTTGCCACGTGCCCTTTATATTTGAAAGGCCCACCTGCCAGCTCATTCCCCATTTTCCCCTCAATGGGTTATCAGATGAACATAAATTAGTACAGTTAGGAGATTTTTTTCAATAGAAGCTGTCATTTCCTAGTCCACTGTGGAATGGGTCAGATGGCAGCACTTACTTTGATGCTGCCATTCAGGTCCAAAGTTCATGAAGTGCAACTTGCGAGCCATTGTCCCTCGAATGATTATCACACATGGGCTAGTCAGCGTGACAGTGATTGAGTGGTCAGTCAGCCCAGTCCAAAGGCAACCAGTCCAAATTGTAAGGAATTTTTAAAACAAAACATGTGTTCCCAAGTCCCCTTAATACCCAACTGGCAGCAAGTCACTGGCAAAATCTGCTGCTCTGGGCAAGTTGTTTAAAGTGTCTTTCTGAAAGGTATCAAACAGACGTGAAAAGAGCTGGTCAAGAAGGAAGAAAGACTGCATGCTGTTGCTTTAATTAATGCAAATCCAACATAATAGGGGTGGGAAAATATGCAGATAATCTGTTGTGATGGTTGTGACTACCACCAACTTTTAAAATAAGTTTCCTCTCCTCAAAATCTGTATCCCATTGCATCAACTATTAAGAACATTTTAAATTTAAATATATATAATCATATAATGTTTTTTAAAGGCCATAAATGGTTGTGCATTCTCTTAGTGTCTGTTGATTTCTTTCTCAGGTTACTATGGACTTAATTTAGAGAGCATAAAATTGTTAAAATATTAGTTTTAAAAATAACGTCCCAGCAAATGACTCTAAATAAACAATGGAGGGAAAATATTAAGTGTTTGCAAAAAAATGAGGAAATAAAGAACTCTAATACTCTGCTTGTGTGGAGAGAAATATTACAGTCACTTAGGACAATGGATTAGATGCTTTAGAAACTAGTTCTTAAGAAATATGAAAAATTCACCAACTGAACCATTGCCTTAATAAGTTATAGATATGGGAATCTCAGTAGGTAAGTGGAAACCCTAAGAAAGACAAAATGGAAGTTCTAGAACTCAAATGTAAAATGATTAAAATAAAATGTAGATTAAATAAGGTTAAACCAGCAGATTGTAGATAACAGAGAAAAAGTCAGTGAACACGAGGGCAGACCCATTTGTAATAATCAGTCTGAATAACAAAAAGAGTTTGTAGAAAATAGAGAATCAGGAGCTCGAGGAAGAATGTCAAACAATCTAACACAATCTGTAACAGGAGTCCAGGAAGAAGAGAGAGGGATAGAGCCCCCAAAATTAGGATGTAGGAGATTGAAATTTTCAAATTTGATGAAAAATATTGATTTATCAATAAAAAAAAAAAAAGATTAGAGAAGGCAAAGCAGTAAAGTCTTTCCATTGGAACGTAAGCTCTACTGACCCCCCGGGCCCCTAACAATACTTTCTAGGAGGACTATGAGAAAATCAGGATAACTCGTGCCTTCCTCCTGCTGACCTTCGACCTTTGTAAATTCCCAGTAAATATTCTTAATCTGTCATGTGATTTGCAATTTGTCTTGTACCTTCATATGTGAGAGCTGGAAGATTAGATGAAAAGTCAAGATCCTGAAGAGATTCACTTTGCTCAGTAACAACAAATACCACATACTTCATTTTGTGTAGTGCAAAGGGTCCGTTAAGTGTGAGGGAAAGCTTACGGAGTCTAAACAGAGGAAGTAGTGGTTCCAGGTAATAAAGAGAGAAAATAGTTTTTCTGTATGGAGTGGCTTTACAACTCAGTTGAACGGAGAAGGCATAGATGCCTTGAACATACGTTGTCAGAGTCTTCGAAACCTGATTTGGAAAGATGAAGAGCGTGAAGAAAAGAGGAGGAAAGAGGAAATGATTTAAAAAAAAAAAAAAGCATCTGAAACAAAGCATACATTTATCTTCTGGAAACTTTACCTTGGGGCAAAAACAGGTAAAGAGTGATAGCAATTTGTTGGGGAGCAATCAAAAAAGGTTTTTTAAAAGATGAGTTGAGGTCTAAGTCAGGGATCAGCAAACCACAGTTTGTAGGCTAAATCTGGCCCCACTGCCTGCTTTTGTAAATAAAGTTTAGTTAAACACAGCTGCATTCTTTAGTTTACATACTGTCTATGGCTTTCGTGTTTCAGGCTCCAACCCCATGTTAGAAGGTGGTGCTGCATGTTGCTGGGGCTGTATAATGATGAGAAAGATGTGAGTTAAATGCCAGGCTAGCAGGAGGAGCCCACCAAGGAGATGTAGTGTAGACTGACATCTGCTGGGACTGGTCCTGATTTTTGATCTTCCAGCTTCTGGGGAGAGTGCATGCATGAGATATTTACCCTCATGTTTATGTATTTACCAACTGCTTTTCATGAGAATTCATGGTAGTGGTTATCTTTTCAAAGAAGCTTGCAAAGCTGGGTTAGGTTGCCCATATTATAGTAATGGGCTAATGTTACCTGTTATAACGAATAAACAAAAAAATTTCATTAATAATTAAATTTTGAAAAACTCTGATTTGGTCTACAGCAGAATTGAGTAGTTTGTAATAGTGACTAGTATTGAGCATAAAACCTGATATATTTACTACCTACTCTTTTACAAAAAAAAAAAAAGTGCCCATATCTGGTATAAATTCTTAAACATTAAAGAGACATTGAATAGAAAGAAACAGAATGGTGTTTTCTAACTAATCAAAGGAAAAGAAAATGGGGAAAATCTTGTGGTTTATGGGAGAAAAACAGTTGACATTAAGAAACAATAAGAAATGACTTTGAAAAAATAGAAGAGAAAGAAAGAAGTGATAGAGAACCCTTGAAAGTCAGAAAACGTGAGGCCCAATTTTATATGAAAAGTACATGGTCATCTATTCTTGATAAGCCAGTGAACTCTATTAATAAAAGGTGATTTTCAAGTATAGACAAAAAGTAAGCTATTAGGTATAATAACATTCATATTCTAAGTTAGTTTTTCTTAAATCTATGATAAAAGATGACATTTTCTATTCTTTTGTCATAATTTCTCTTCAGTTATAAAATAAAATAAACTTCTAGTTTATGTGCTGAAGAACATAATTGAAGCAGACCACACAAAATTGATCTAAATTATATTTAGCAGAATTTTGCATATTCTGATAATTTGTCATAGTCGTTTGTGGATTTATCTTCATTGCAAAGAACAGTCATATGAGAAATAAGATTTAATCTATATTTGAAATAGAACATATGTTCTCATAAGTTGGTAAATTTCTTCATTAATGAGAAAAACATTGAGGAGGGGAATAAAATTTAAATTGAGTTCATTATAAATTTTGTTGAACAACCTTAATATTGCAGTCTGACACATAATTGTATCCAGAATTTTATTGCATGGCACTTTTATTTGTGAGAAATGGGTAAAAAGAGGAAGGAACCACTCTTACTGGGTATTTGGGAGATAAAAAATCTTGAAGTTTTGAACTAAATACTAGACTAAGTCAATTCATATACCTCTTCAATTGTTAGTTGAATTTTCAGTGCTTGAACACATGACTAATAATTCTCATACAGCATTTTCAGTGACAGGAAGAGATCAAATAGATAGTCCTCACTGTTTCTTGCCAATGGATTTTGCCTAAAATATTGTTTTGTTTGTTTGTTTTCACCTAGAGCTGAATCTTTTCTTCTAATGCTAAATTGAGGTTTTGAAACTAAATGTTACTTTCAAGTAGCATTTGTCAGTAGGCAAATTCTTCTGCTACTTTCAAAGTCAATTGCGTGCCTGACACGGGACCATAAGGGTATATTAGATGGCATTCGTGGTAATTGGAAATCAGAACTTAGCGATCCACTCGAATGTACAATCAGGAAGTGCCTTCTACAAAGGTGGCATCTATCCAAGTTTTCATGTATGTTCACTTGTCATTGGTTGACAAAGATTGACCAGGAAAAGAACACTTACCACTAGAAGCCAAGGGGTAACATTTCAGTTAAAAGCATTTGAAATCGCAAGCTTTATTATTGTGGTTTCTCAGTAGTGATAACAAGTTCTGGCGTGAGCACATCAAGTTCACATGTATTTCTTGAGATCTGGAAAACGACCTAAATGTCATTTGGCAACAAGCTTCGCTGGGGGCAAGGGCCAATATGTTTCTAGATCATATATTTTAAGGCAGCATGTTATGAAGAGCTGAAGACAAGTTCAACAAAGCCAATGGACACGAAAGGGTACTTAAAAAGACCAAAGCTGTCTTTCTCTTCTTTTTCCCTTACAGACTTTAATGAGCAAAATTTGGTTATGTTAACCTTTCCTTTTAAGTTATCATTCACCTTTTAATGATGTTATATTTCTCTAAATTCCCTCTTGTGAATGTAGGTTTTTTCCTCCATGTTTGACATAACCTTTAATACAGTTTCAATTCTGTGTGTATTCTACAGTAACTATGCAGTCCTTTTAATAAAATGTTCTGCCAGAGTCTGGAATATTTTTAAGTGAGAGACACTGTTTATAATGTTCAGCAAGAGACCATCTACGTTGTTATGAGGTAATCTAGTCCCTCCCTCAAACTTCTGCAATGTAAGTAAAGAAGTTGAAGGTATCGGGACTCTGCTACATTAACTCACCCAGCAAGTTTCCAATATTATAGCCATAGCTGTGTGAAAACACTGGACTAAGCTCCTCTACCCTGTTATCACACCCCTTTGCACCGACATCACCATCATCACCATCACCCCTCCACTATCATCTCATCACTAGCCACCACCAACACAATCCCAATTACCACCACCCATCACTGCACTGTCACCCCACAGACAACACATAGTGTGTCCCCAGTCTTCCCAGAAAGAATACTTCTCACTTCCACAGTCAAATAATTTATCTTCAGAGCTAGTAAACCAGCCCTGAAGGAATTAAGAAAAAGAAAATTCTTTGTTTTACTGGTGGAAAATATAAATTGGCTGTAAGATATTCAGAGAAAAATCATAAAATCCATCAAAGAAGTAACTGCAGCTGGCCAACATATTATCTTAAAGAGGACTACCTGATTTTATCTCAGTATTTTTCCAAATATGTAATCTCCAAGTAAGTGTTAGGTTAAAACCACTTGGGACTTAAATGTACTTTAAAATTTAATTCAACTTGGGGCTTCTGCAAGAAATGACTCATAATAATGATTTGTTTAGGGCTAGAGTTCAATTCTTTGACTAAAAGGATAAAGGATGGCTCTAAAGTGAAGATCTATGGTCTACATTAAAGAGAAAGGTTCTTTCTGGCTACTAAATTGGACAGATATTCATAAAAGGGGAGAAGTGATGCCATCCTATTAGACATCTATCTGACATAGTATTCCAACAAAAAGTCCTGGCTGTCTCATAGAGTGGCACAATAATACAGATTTTCTGCAGAGATAAGAATAACATTGGACATCTATATCATAAAATGTCAGGATATTTTAATGAACCACCTCAGAGGTATATGTAACAGTGAATTTGGGGGAAAATTAGTTATCTCTTTGTTTTATAGAATAGAGAAAGTAAGGGTCTCTTGGAGAATAGAGTGTGTTTTTTCAAGTTTTTGATAGCTTTTCAAAATTCCATAAGAAAAATTAAAACATCTGTTAGCATCATTATTGTAAACTTGAATATAATAAAAATTCCTTTTTAATCACTTAAAATAAAACATATCTTAACTTATGACCAAAATCTCATCTCTAGTATTTCTCAAAGAGATAAAAAGATCTATGAACACAAAAATCTAAGCATGAAGTTTATAGCAGTTTTATTCACTACTGCCCCAAACTAGAAAGACTCAATTATTCATTATCTGATAAATGGGATAAATAAATTGTGGGATCTTCATGAGACAGGAAGGATGGGGGCAGGGTACAGCCATTGAAGGAATGACACAGCAATTGAGGACAGCACAAACTGGTTAGAACCAAAATGGCAGAAGATTCAACTTCAGTAGACCTTGAGCCTCATGGCATACCCACAGGTGCCATGACATTTCCCTGGCTGACCATAAAATGCCCAAAGTGGTGTGGGCCCAGTTCCTGGAAATCCCTGCCCCTTCCCAAAAGATTGGGAATAATACCCTACTCTTTAGCATATGAAATTACCAAGTCCATAAAAACTAACAACCCCACACCTGGCGGTTTGTTCTCTCCGTTGCCTTTTGAGCTGGCCCACATTCTGCTTATGGAATACTTTCCCTTCTGAGTGAGATGCACTGCACCTGTCTATGGAGTGTGCATCTCCCTGAATAAACTTGCTTTCACTTTACTATGCCTGACTCTTGAATTCTTTCCTATGAAAGGTAAGAATCTATTCTCCAGCAACAGTCACCACAATGGGATACCACTCACAATAAAAGTAATCTACCTGCTGATACATTTAATAAGATGGATGCATCTTGAAAGCATTGTGCTAAGTGAAAGAAACCATACGTAAAAGGCTAAATACTCTATGATTCCATGTATATAACAATCTGAAAAAAGCAAAACTATAGGGTTGTTTTAAGATCTAATTTTGAGATTAATTTTAAAAATTTTTAAGAGACAGATTTCAACATTGTCAACTGAAATAAAGTGCACAACTTAAAAAGCTGAGGATTATATTTTATTCAGTGGACTTCCTGAAGACTCGAGCCCGGGACACAGCATCTCAGATTGCTCTAAGACTGTTCCACCCAGGCAAGGAAGAAGCCAGGATATACAGGAGATGTTTGCAACAAAGACCAGTAGTCGAAACATCAAAGACTAATGTTAATTAAAGACAACCAGATATCCTTAAGTTAAGGAATTCAGCACTTTTCCATGTATGGGAAGACGCAAAGGTTTGGGTTCATTGGTTCATTGAAATCATTCCTTTGATATGCACCTGGCTAGGGCCAGTATCCTGGTCTTTCCCATCTGAATTCCCTCAGGTTGCGCTGTGGGGGGTGGTGGTAGTGCTTGATGACTTGATGGCCACAGCATTCTTTGTTTATTGATATGGTTTGGCAATTTTTTTCATTTACAAGATTTTTAAGTAGGCATTTTAAAAGTCGGTGATGGATGCCTTCTCTATAGAATAAGCTAAAACCTACAGAACTATTAATAACACATCGTGCTAATGACATACTGAATAGTATGTTATATTTAATTAAAGCTGAATAGTAATGTTATATTTAATAAAGAGGAGATTTTTTACATATGGAAAATATAGTTATTTTACATGTAAAATTAATTTGCCAACTCCAAAGTGATCACCAAATAATTTTCTAATTATGCAACACTAAAAAAAAAAAACCAAGCATAAAGATCCAAACATTCCTCATTATCAGTGACTATAAGTTGAAATGAGAATATATCAACATGTCATGCTGTGAGGATAAAGATCATGTTATCTCTGAAATTTTTTATACTCTCCAAAGGTCAAAAACTACTGCATCATAAAAATTCTAATGCCATTTAGCTTATAAGTGTGCTTTTTCATTCAAGTTTTGCACATATATATTGGAAACTTAAAATTGCTGAAACATGAAATTGTCAAAATTAGGTCACATTAGTTGTGATTTTGACACTAGTGTAGATATTTTATAAAAAACGAATCAACTATCAACGATTATAATGACCATAAAATTACTTATGAAACTTATTCGTCCATGCACTCATAACTGAAAGAGAATTACATTATCATTCTTTACATGCTAAGAGGGAGAGATGTTACAGATCTCTTTTAAATATTTGGATTTTACTGAGACCTTGATCTTTCTTTGAAATGAAAAGGTGGTTAGTGAAGGTGGACTTCCCCAAAATGTAGATTAGTAATCAAAATATTGTGGAATTTACTTATAATGTTTATTTTAAGCAAAGTCATTGAAGAATACTTACTTTATTGTTTTTTTATCTAAGCTGCCTAAGGAGATACAAGCTTCAATAATAATTATAATAGCTACTGTTTACTGAGCACTTATCATGTGTCAGAATTGCTACATATTGTATCTTTTCATTTTCATAACATTCTATTATCTCTACTTCACCAGTAAAACTGTTAGGTGGCATTTATTAAAACCCTGTATTTTACATGAATTAACTCTTTTAGGTCTGCAGAAATAAGGGAACCCCCAGAGCATAGTTGGAAATTGTTGACTGTTACTATGAAGTAGACTTTATTCCCATTTCATAGATAAGTAAGCCAAATACAGAGATATAAGTAACTTGCCCACTGTCACACTGCTGGTGTAGATTAAGTCATGCTGTCTCATTTCCATGGTGGTAATCTTAATCACTACCCTGTTCTGCTGGATATTCTAACCAAGAAGCAAATTCTTCAATGTCACCCAAAGGAACAGATTTGATTCCTAGACTGAAATCCTTCCATAATATACTACTGCCTTCACTTCAAGATATGTACACCTCATGATCTGTCATATTCATGCCAATGCTATTTTATTAGAATGTTTAGTGGATCATATGTAACAGAAGAACATATTTAGTATTTTTTCTTTAATCCTGGAGTTTTCTAAGCAGAGCATATTATAAAACATACATGTACAGTTATCCATTGCATTTAATTCTTATACAGAAATATACAAACGTATAAGATTACTGATAAACATTCACTTAAGGTTTTGATAGTTTTGTTGATATTTTGAACAATATATTATACCATAGTATAACCTCAGTACATATAACTATCATGATTCTGTAGATACAAGGGTCCTAAATGGCTAGATTCCTTTGTTATCCCCTAGAAGATGTATCATTGACTTAAAATATCAACTATTTACATTTTCTGTTGTACTACACCTGACTGACCATTTGTCAAAGTACTATGTTGTAACACGCTGTTTTTCTAGAGTAATAAGATGTTCTGCATGTTACATTACAAGTACTATTATTGAGTTATTGGATTTTCTCTTTAAAACATGGGCTTTTTACATTGCTTACACCTCCTTCCTCAATAGGTTGTTTCAAAATATCATAGGTTAACATGTATCTGTTTTTACAGTTAATATTTTTGTCCTCTCACATAACTGCATATTGACATATGTTCATAATTGTTATTACATCTATAACTACCTTTAAAATGGTAGAAAATATTACCTTTAAGTAAAATGTGATTTTCTCAAATCTTGTTTAGAACTGTAGTAAAAAAAGCTTTTTTTCCAGTAAACTCTTAAAAGTTCAGGGACGGAAGTAACTTAAAAGACGTAAGTTCTAACCACTGAACTTCTACTTGCATAACCTAAGTGATACTCCTACAAAATGATTCTTTAACCTTTCCTTTAATGCCTCAATAAAAGTAATATTTTCTACCTTCATAACTTTCTGGTGATTTAAAAAGATTCCATTACATTGAGCTTACTTACTTTAGTTCTTACTTTTGAAATAATATGTATCAGGAAAAGATATTTAATATAAAATTATGACCATACAGGTATATCAGTTTTTTTTCCCTATAACAAATTCTTGGCACAATTCTCAACAGCTTGAAAAAATGAGTATTTTTCTTAATTAAAAGTAACTAATATCTAGAAATATTACAAACTCTATCCTGGTGTCCAGCAGTAAAACTCAACTAACCGAGAGACTTGATGTCATTTACAATGAGTAAGTTTTATCATTTTGTCCTTACTTATTTCTTTACAAAGGGAGAAACTTTAACTCAAGGCGACTTAAATTAAAAAGTAATGCATGGGCTTATGTAATGACAAAGGCTAACTAATCATCTGATTTGGAGTCTCAAATGATACATCAGCACTGATTTCTCTTCCTTAGACTGTATTTCCCTCATCTTCAGCATCCATGTGGGGAAGCCTCATCAACCAGGGGTAGGTTTTTCTGTTTGTTTTTTTGTTTGCTTGTTTGTTCATCTGTTTCTCGTCAAGTTTAAGTAAATCAAAAAACCGCTTCTTAAGATGACCGTTAGCTTTATTTGAGATGCTGCCCATGCTTATTTAGACATGGCTAGAAAAATGTGATGCTGTGAATAGTCTAAACCATATTATTTTGCTTGGAGTATTCTAAGTACTCAATCGATGCTCACTAATTGTATTATCAAGCAACCTCAGTTTCTACATGTCACCCCTGGAATGAAAAACAAATGAATTAACAAAAGGGGTACCATAGGGAAGTTCGAGGGTACTGTTGCTAAGAAAGGGTCACAGATGCTACCCAGACTCAAAACTCAGCTGTTCACATCATCCCCTCACTCACACTGAGTTTTCGTTTTCTCTCACTGGCATTATTCTAATTGTTCCATTATAAAGATATAATTGTAGGTGGAGGAGATTCCTTTTTTCTCATTTTTCATGAAATTAATTCAATTTATCTTTAATTCTAACTATTGTGATTGTTCTAATGGATAGATCTAGTACTACTAAGCTTTTTTTTTTCAATCTTTTTTCTCCCACTCTCCTCTCTGCTTCAATGTTGATGATCGCTATTAATCTACCTTCAAGTTCAATGAACTTTAGTGTCCAATCTACTGTGAAGCCCACCTATTGAAAACTTCTGTTTTTCAGGACGTTGTATTTTTCAATTCTGGATACTCCATTCAGTTCTTTGTTAGAGTATCAGTTTCTCTCCAACATTCCTTCTTCATACATTAGATCCAGTCTTTTCTGAACTTGCTTTAATGTGTTTATAATTTGATCTACTGTTTTGCTTATTCCAATAACTGTTTTGTTTGTGATCTGCCTTCTATTGATGATGATGTCTTTTGATCATGGGTAAAGTTTCCTTGCTTCCTTGAATTTCTTATGCTTATAACATAACCTAGATATTGTACAGAAAGGACAAAGGAGACTGAAATAATAGTTTTTGTTTTATTTAAATTTTCTACAAAAATTAAGCCTATCATTTCTCTAGGAATTGAGTTTTATATTATTGATTAAAGATTTAGCAACTTTGTTAAAATTTCTTATTGGTTCTTAAAATTTATCTTTTATCTGTACTTTTGGGGGCGGTTATTAACATAGTAAATTATATAATCTATAATAATTATCTAAAAATCTTATATATTTTATTTTTTTCATTGTCCTACTACTGCATTGACATTAACTATCATAACATTTTTTAAAGAGAGTGACAACTAGCAAACATATTCTTGATGTTTATGAGAATTTCTTCAATATTTCACCACTATCTGCTGAGATAATTTTTTTTTATTTTTACTGTTTTTGTTCTTATTTCTCTTCCCTTAATCATTTCTATGATTTCTTTTTAATGAACAAGATTTGTATTTTATCAAATACTCTCACTGCATTTGCTGAGGTAAGCAAATGATTATTACCTTTAAATGTATTATTGTAGTCAATAATGTTAATCTATCTTCATAATAAGCCAACCCTGCACTCCTGGAACAAATCACAGGAAGTCATTTACATCACTGAATTTGGTTTAGCATTTTAGTTTTGATTGTAGCATCAATGTTTGTGAAGGACAATTGACCTAGAGTTTTACTCTCTAGTATGACTGTGTCTGGTTTGGTAATTAATGTGTTCTAATGTCATAAAATAAGAAGAATATCTCTTCATTTTCTGATTCTGGAATTATTTGTGAAAAATTGGAAATATCATATCCTGAATTATCTCTTAGAACTTGCCTTACTTTTGGGGAGTTTAATACTGGTATAATGTATAATATGATTATGGAAATTAAGGTTATTTCACAGTTAGATTTAACAAATTATAGTTTGCTAAAAATAAGTTCTTTCTAAATTTTCAAATATATTGATATTGTTGTTATAACATTTTCTTATTTTCTGTTTAATCCCTGAAATACATGTAATTATGTCTCCTCATTCCTAGTATTATTTATTAATAACTTCTAATCATGATTACATTTGTTGTTTTTTCTTGTAAGTCCTAAATGCAAATTTTTTGGCTTTGTTGGCCCTCTTTATTTTGAATGTTTTATATTTAGTTAATTTCTAGCTTTATTATTATCATATTTAAAATTGTGAGATTTATTACAGAATTCTTTCCATTACTATTTACAGTCATGGCTTGGCTAACTTTGGGCTTTTATTCTTTTTTGATCTAAACATATGCACTTAAAAATATTCCTCTCTATATTGATTTATTTGTATTCCCAAAATTTAATTTGTTGTTTTTTCATATTTTTCAAATCTTAATTTTTTTTCCAATTTGTATTATGGTGGGATTTTTGTCCCAGGAGTCATTTAGATAATTTTCATTTAAACATATGAGTTTTTTTTCTAATTACTTTTATTATTTTTAATTTAAATGTACTATAGTATTAAAAAATGTGGCCTGTGTGAATCAATTTGTAGTATTTTGGATATGGGGTTTATGTGCTAATATGTGGTCTATTTTAATAAATATTTTAATTATTTTTAAGAGAACATGTATTCTCTATTAGATGTAATTTTAGATGCATTTATAAAGTTGTGCAGCAAACAATTTGTTTTATTTGTGCAGGTGAAATATCTACGTACTCCTTATTTTTTATTGGTCAGTTTTACATATTCACTCATAAGAGATACGTGATAAAATTGTTATGTTGTTAATTTTTTGTAGGGTTCTCAAATTTCTTATATCTGCATTTTTTCTGCTTGAGGTAAATTTTTCTATCTTTTTTCATGATAAAACATCGTAGCCCCTTTTTTTAATCTAAAAATGTCTTCCCTTCATTCTTGAAAGATGTCGTATCTAGAAATAAAATTCTAGTTTGATAATTTCTATTTCTTCCTAAATATTTTTCTCTATCATTTAAATTTCTTCTGGATTTTCTTTATTATAGCTGAGAATTTTGCTTTCAATTAAGTTACTATGTCTTTAAAATGTGATTTGTCTCTTTTTCTTTCACCACTTTTAAATTATATTTGTCTTTGGTGTTCTACACTATCAGTACAAATAGTCCGTAGATAGGTTTCCTGTAGATGAAGACCTCATGTTTCTATTTCTTTGTCTGTTATTGTTTTTGATCTCATGTGTGGCTTTTTTTTTTTTAATGTCTTTTGTGATTTTTGATTGAGGACTAATTGTTTGCCTCAAACTTAATTTGTTAAATTTTTAGATCTGGATTTGATGTTGAGTTCCTTCAGAGAGGATTTGTGGATTTTTTCCCACTACTTTTCTGGCATACACGCAACTTAAGAGATTTTCAAATAAATTTACCTGCTTGATCTTTCTTTGTTCGTCTGGACCAAAAAAGTATGAATTCAAACTCCCAACTACCATTGAGGATTTGTGGTTTCAAATGTCAGAGGAAATATTTTCTGCTTCTTTCTGTGTCAGAGTTAAGACAAGAAAGTTTCCTGTCATTTTCTAAATGCTAGGGCTTTTTTCTCATTTAATTTTGTATTATATTTGTAAGACTATTAGGTTTCAGCTTATGTGGGGATTCTGCTTTTAGATTCTTCATTTTAGGCTGGCCTTTGACTTTATCCTCAGTTCTTCACATCCTGTGAAACTTTCAATGTGGAACCTCTGGTAACTGGTTTCATCGCACAATTTTAGATTGAAGGCAAGTTTTGAAACCCACCTTCCAGATCCCTTGCTTTAATATGATTTTGAGGATTGAAATATTCTTTTGTCTTGTGCCAGGTCAATGATTTTCTTACAAAGATAATTTTAATATGTTCTCTACCGCTTTAGTCTGTGTGTGTGTGTGTGTGTGTGTGTGTGTGTGTGTATGTGTGTGTGTATGTGCACGTGTGCGTGCATGTGCACGTGTGCATGTGTGTTTAATTCTTACCAGGGTGTTTTCAGTATGTTTCCTTACAATGTGAGAAAGGGAACAACATGAAGCCTTTTTTGTTTCTCAAGGGATTTTATATTCAGTTTTTTGAGGATGGATTTTGACTGATAGTTTCATCAATAATTCAAAATTATCTTAGTATGTATTTTAATGATGTCTATGTTCTTTTTCATTTTTTTTTACTACTCTCATGTTTCAAAAAGGCTATCCAATATAGGAATTCTAGGAAACCTCTAAAATTTGCTTTCATAAAAATTGTGCTTATTTCCATTTCAATGCAGTCAGTGAATCAGTTGTCATTGAAATAAATGGTGCAAGTAGTTAAGATTATGATAGGTTTGATATCTTCTGGGCTAACTAAATTTCATTAGTTATTTGTGTATTTTAATGAAAACAATTTGATTTGTTTTAAACATTATGGTACTTTCTGAATGCATCTAGCAAAGACTTGACTTACTCTTTGGTAGGTTTTTTTTTTTTTTCCCACCTTCCCACAGCCACATCACACAATGGTTTAAGTAATATACTTTCAGAAAGTGGTATGTTAAGTTTATATATACTTGTGTTGCTAAGATTTTTGTAGTTCATTTAAATCTATTGATAAAAAGTGCATGAGAATAGGTTTTCACTAAATTTATTTTTTGTTAAATTTTTAGTTTAAAGTAGGTTATAAAATATGCATGGAACTTTGTCACATTTTCCAGTGAGAAACAGAAAAAGTGAACAGTGGTATTAGTTCCAACTTCAGTTACTAGCTGGCTTGAAGGTGGAACTTTTAGGAACACCATTTTTCCTTTCCTATTCTGCCTAAATGAAGCTATTTATTGTTACTGATAATGTTAGAAAACATCCTTCATAAGCCATAAACACTGTTGAGCCCTAAGATATTACTGTTTCACATACAATGAGAAGGTTTGAAGGAATAACCTGCCATGTCCCCACATCTCCCCATAGTCCACATCAACATAGGGTTTCTGGAAAATGTAATTTTTATATAAAATATATTTATAAAACTGTATTTTCCTAGATTATATTTAGAAATCCATATCTATTGATTTAAAGATATTTAAGGGACAAACACTGGAGAAAAAACTGTCTTCTAAATGGGTTTCTTAATTCTCCAAATGGATAAGCTATTCACTGAGTAAGATCATGTTTATGGAGGGTGAAAACTTGTCCCTAAATAATTTTTATTAATGAGGGGGTTTGTAAGTTTTTTCTGTAATCAGCAAGACTCCTCAAAAACATGAAACTTCATCCACATTATCAGATCAGTGTGAACTTTTCTAGCCAGTTTGATATTTACACAGTCCATTTTATTTATTTATTTGAAAATCTAAATTCCCATGTCCATTGAGATTGAAATAAATCCTTAACAAATATTTCTTTATGATGTTATTCGTTTCTGTACATAGCTCTTCTTAATAGTTCTGCTTTAACTACAAAGACATGCAGGGTGGAAGTCTGGAAACAGAATGGTAACTTAACTGTGGATTCAAGGCATTTCACACATTGTATTATTATTTTCAAGAAGACATGTTGAATATTGCTGTGCCATATGTTAAACAGAAGAAGTGTTAATTGAATGCAAACAGTAAATGTATATTACCATCCACCACTACAGGGTCCATATTTTATTTCACTTAGCTTAAATTATTAAACCTGTTAGTTTGTGCAAACTGAGCAACAGATAATGGCAGAATATGACAATATTCTCAGAAGACTCTTCTGTTTCAGAAATACTGCACATCAATGCTGAGTTACTCTAGTTTGAATCTTTTCTCGGTACATATATATGTTTAAATCAAGGCTGAGTGACTGCCAAACCAGTACTGACCTCTCAATAGGGGTGACATTAAGATTTTTTTGTGGTCTGTGTTTCTGAACAAAGTAACATAAAACTTCCAGTAGCTCCTATCCAATGCATACATTCATAGCTCTTTGTTCATCTTCTTCTTTTGTGTCAATGACTTTTAGATGGGAAAAATATAGCCTTAGCTTTAAGCTTTGCTCTTTTAGCACTTGCAGATTGTAATATATATTTTTTCATGACACCTACTAACACATAAAGATGATGTTATTATGACACATGAGAAACAGAAAGAGAATAAGTGTGAGAATAAGACTTTGGATATTTTGAGGGTAAAATACATGTATTGGTGCATTTTTCAATAAAAATGCTCCCTCTTGAGAGGAATGGATATGATTTTTAAATAGGTATGTTGTCCTATTTTATTTTTTTCCAGGGTTTGATGATTTCCTACACTCTATGTAATATAATCTTACAAGGCAAAGGCAGAGTCTTGTAAACCATATTCCTCTTTGAATAATATAGTACTTAGTTTCTTGTATTTCGAATGCCAGTAAGGACTGATTTATTAAAATCCATGCAGGTAAATGTGTTTATTCTTTCATCATAAATCGTATAGATGATTAATTTTATTTACTACTGTAAAATACCTGTAACATCACTGCAGATACGGCAAGCAGGAATTCAAATGCACATTTTATAGCTCTCTCAAACAAACAAAAGGTGTGTATCCATGACAACCAAGACAGTAAGATCCATCAGTATGTGAATAAGATACTCTTTAGCATTATGTAGATTTTCTGTTTAAAAACTGACATGTAGTTACTAAGATAAAATTTATGAAAGTGTAAATGACATTGCATTATCAGTTGCCGAATTTGTTTATAATTTACTTCACCAAAAGCACTAGGAACGTTCAACCCCAAGAATAACACTGGCTAGAATCAAGTTATTGTATTTTCTGCTTTAATCTTCATTTGATGGGAAAGGGCTTTGGGGATTTTACTTATTTTGTTTTTTAGGTTTTTGATGGAGGAGGAGGAAGTCAGAGGGAACAAATCCCCTGAAGAGACTGTCAAAAAACAAATCCTGTAAGCATTTAGTTCTTGACTTCCCACTTCTAAGGAGGGGAGCCAGGGGAATGAATTTGAATTATACTAACACTTCGAAAAAAAGCCCAAACTTTCTGTGCCTTAGCTGTTTTTATGATTCTCATTCTGTCACAGTAAAATATGCTCCATGTTTAGCTGATCTAGTCTAATTCTAGCTAATTCTATGGTAAGTTTGAGGCCAAGTAATGCCTACCCATTCTCTTCTTTCCTTTCAATAAGACCATTGTATTTTTTAAGAGACTTTTTTGTCTGTCTGTATCTTTACAGCAGTCTAACTTCCTTAATAATTGTAAAGTATATGCAGTTCATGTAAAATTAATTCATCCAAAAATTTGAAGCAAACTATGCATAAAAAGATCAGGAAATATTTATAAAAGAATAAAGGGTATCAGAAGAGGCCAAACTAGTTTTAAAGTATCCCACTCTCATCATTTATATAATATTATCTACTCTAACTTATTTGGGTCCCAAAAGTTAAAGTGTCATAAAAGGCTCTGCCTTGTCTATTGTATTTTATTTTTTTTTAATTTTTTTTAACATTTTTATTGATTTATAATCATTTTACAATGTTGTGTCAAATTCCAGTGTTCAGCACAATTTTTCAGTCATACATGGACATATACACACTCATTGTCACATTTTTTTCTCTGTGAGCTACCATAACGTTTTGTGTATATTTCCCTGTGCTATACAGTATAATCTTGTCTATTGTATTTTAGCAGATAAAGCTTGACTCTAAAATCCAAGGCCATGCATTTACTTACCTCAAACTGCCATCCCATTTTAATTTTCCTGACCCCTATCCTTATAGCTTATATTCCAGAACAAAAAACTAGATTAATAATTTATGAATTTATCTCCCAATGCAATGACATGTGGTTAGTGATAAATATTAAACACATGAGAAATTTACATATATGATAGAGCAAATCTTGGTGTTGCAGATCCTATTTTTTTTTCCTAAGAAGAAAATTTCCACATTACTGATTTAAAATTTTCATGTAGGAGATTCTACTTGGCCTTACGATGATTTTGGTTGCCTAAATGTAAACCTTTTTTCCATCTTCCTCTCCAAAATCTATATTATAATTAGGTATGCAAGTAAAATCACACATAATCCACACTCTCCCTATTCCAAGGAGAAAGAGTATGTGAATTTCAAAAGACAAAAGTGGAAAAATAAACACATGTCTATCCATAGAGCTTGTGCAGTCACTACGGGAATGCCATGCATGGGATGGAGAGAGAGGGTGTATGAAAGACTGTGGCATGGAAAATACAACCACAGAATTGAAGGATAACTAAAGCAAAGATAAAGTCTCTAGAAAGACAAAGTTTATCAAAGAGCTAAAACACTGAATACAGTTCTGGAACTTGGGTAATATACAACACTGACTACAAGGAAAATAATAAAAATGTGTAAAGAACTAAGCAGCAGTTTCAGAGAGGCATCAATTTTGAGGTAGAAGGAAATAGAGAGGAGGAAGCACATTTTTCAGCTGGAAAAAAATTCACTTATCCAAACCAACTATGAAGGTATGAAACTGTAGCACAGAGCATCAGACAAAATTGTATGTAATTTAAAAATTATAAATACGAGAAAAAATTTGAATCAGATATTCCCAAAATTAAGAGCATGAATGGTTAAAAATAGAACTAAATGAAATGCAATTATCTCAAAGATGGAAATAAAAAAAAAAATTCAAAACAACATCAGTGCCAAAGGATAAAATATAAGATGTCCAAAACAGAATATATTTGACTACAAATCTAATGAAGTCATTGAAGAAAAGCTGGTAAACATCCAAAAGAAAAAATAATAATCAAATAAGTTGAAAGAGGAAGAAAATAACTATATTTATCTCTGTTACTGTGGTTTATGTGTCTAACGTTTCCAGTTGGCTTTTCTTATAGTTTCCTTCTCTCTCTGGAAATTACTCATCTTTCAATTGTCTACCTTGTCTCTAGAGTATTAACCATAGTTGTCATTATTTTATATATTTGTCTGACAGTTCCTATGTGTGTATCATTCTTGAATCTGGTTCTGATGAGTGCTTTGTCTCTTCAGATTGTGCTTTTTGTATGCCTCATGTTTATTTTCTGTCTTTGTTGAAAGTTGTACGTGTTGTGGAGGGCAGGATGCGGAGGGAGGTAATTTTATACTTGGAGCTGCCTACATCTTTCTTTCTCCTGGGCCTTTAGTGCAGGGGTTTGTTTTCACCTGTTGAGGAGTTGGTTTGGGTTTGAAGCTCATTGTTGCTATGGTTATCCTCAGTGCCCCGGAGGCCTCAGAGTCCTTTGATAAATTTACTGTTCACTTGGCTTTGGATCTTCCCTTTGTACCTCTTCCCAGAGAAAATTCTTTCTTAGCTTTCATTCTATTGCACTTTAGTTTTATGTGATACTTTTTATTGTGTTGGTGGTGGGTGGGGATGGAGTGACATTCTTTGATTAGGCTACAGTTTTAGTCAAGCACTGTAAACCTGACTCTTAGGGTTTTTACAAACGTTTCTGTCCTCTTCCAGATGTAATGCTGGCATACATTATTGTCCATTTCATAAAAGCAGAACTATTTTCTCTTTTCCTGCTGTCATCTCCAACCTGCAGTAGGTTTTCACCAGTGTACCCAGGTTAGAATTTTGTTTTTTGTTTGTTTGTTTTTTGTATTTGCTTGTTTGGGTTTGTTTTGTTTGTTTGTTTGTTTGTTTGTTTGTTTTGGCTCTTCCACTGTGTATTAAAGTTCTTATTCCTTAGAAAACACAGGAAGATGTTAAAGGGTGAAGTTTCAACAGAATTTGCTTCCACTTCCCTCAGTCAGCAGCACAAAAAAAAAGCTTTCTCTGAATTCTCTTATTTATGTAAGCCTGTGAGCTTTTAGAGGATTCCCTAAAGGGAAAGCCTGAAAGAAGATGCAAATACCTTGTCTGAAACTTGTAAGCTGTACACATTCTCATGCCAAGCCATTCAACCTCAACAATTTCTTGTCTAGCTGAAACTTTTACTAGTTTCTGTGATGGTCACTGTCTTCTTCTTAAGGAAGCAAATATTTTAGTCTTTTTTCTCCCTGCGGGTTCCTCTCCCTCTCTATATTTTGGATTATTCATTTGCTCTGCAACCTCAGTTCCCTAAGAGAATTAAGGAAACTGTTAAATTGCAGTTTGTTCAATTACTCTCTTGTGGTAAGTCTGGAGGAAGTGTCCTCCCAGCCATCTGCATCTCAAAGCTGAAACAGAATGACTTCTTGTTCAATTTAATATTCACTATCCATATTATAAAAGGAGAGATTTCCATTCAGCTGGTGGTGGTTTGTGAGTAGAATGCAAAATAAATGCATAGACATCAGTACTTATGGAACGGAACACCATTTCTACCACAGCAATGAGGATAATTGATATATGATCAAAGTACACTGTTGGTGGGAATGAAGTTTGGTGCAACCATTATGGAAAACAGTATAGAGATTCTTCAGAAGAATAAAAATAGACTTACCATATGATCCAGCAATCCCACTCCTGGGCATATATCCAGAGGGAACCTTAATTCAAAAAGACACCTGCCCCCCAATGTTTATAGCAGCACTGTTTACAATAGCCAAGACATGGAAACAAACTAAATGTCCTTTGACAGATGATTGGATAAAGAAGTTGTGGTATATTTATACAACAGAATACTACTCAGCCATAAAAAATAATAAAATAATGCCATTTGCAACAACATGGATGGACCTGGAGATTGTCATTCTAAGTGAAGTAAGACAGAAAGAGAAAGAAAAATACCATATGATATCACTTATATGTGGAATCTGAAAAAAAAGAAAAAAAAACAAGCAGACTTACTTACAAAACAGAAACAGAATCACAGATATAGAAAACAAACTTATGGTTACCAGAGGGAAAAGAGGGTGGGAATAAATTGGGAGTTTAAGATTTGCAGATACTAACTAATATATACATAAAATAGATGAAGAACAAGTTTATGCTGTATAGCAGAGGGAGCTATATTCATTATCTTGTACTAACTTATGGTGAAAAAGAATATGAAAACAAACATATGTATATTTCTATATGACTGAAGTATTGGGCTGTACACCAGAAATTGACACAACATTGTAAACTGACTATATTTCAATAAAATAGATAATAAATACTTTTTTTAAATGGTTAAATGGTAAAAAATATAAATAAATAAAAAATAAAGTTAGTCACAGAAAACAATTGGTGGTCAAAACCATAGCTCCTGAGTTGACTCTGTTTTAACTAAATTACTGTGTAATTATGAAATATAAACTGTGGCCAGTAAAGTTACTGCTCAGTGTGCTGTATGAGGAAATAAACAACAAATCTGAAGCAAGATTTTCCAATGTGATATACACTGACTTTGAAGGAAAAGATACTCCCATGAATTTTAAAATTAGAAAGAAAATTAAAAACAAACTTCTCATGAAATTGAAAATTCTAACAAAACACTTGATGATTTCAAGTGAGTTTCTTCAGCAGTGTGCTGCAATGATACGTTTATATTTTATTTTATTATTTTTATTGAAATATAATTGATATACAATATTGTGTAAGTTTAAGGTATACACTAAGTTGATTTGATACTTATATATTGCAAAATGATTACCATCATCGTTTAGCTAATACTTTGATCATGTCATAATTATCATCCCTTTTTTGTAGTAGGAACAATTAAGAGCTGGTTTCTTTGCATCTTTGAAGTTTATAATACTGTGTTACTGACTATAATTAATATGTTGTGCATTAGCTCTCCAGGACTTGTCTACTAGTTCTAAGTTTGTGCCCTTGAACAACATATCCCCAACTCCCCCACCCCCAGCCTCTGGTAGCCACTATTCCACTCTCCGTTTTCACAAGGTCAGCTTTTATAGGTTCCACATACAAGTGATTTCATATGGTATTTGTCTTTTCCTGTCTGACGTATCTCATTTAGCATAATTCCCTGAAGGTCCACCCACGTTGTCATAAATGGCAGGATCTCCTTCTTTCCCATGGCTGAATAACATTTAAAATACAAATGCATTATTCAGCCATGATATATTCATATATTAAAGAATCTAAGCCTTTCACTTCAAGTCCAAAATATCATTATGTGTAATGTTGAGAATAGCTGTGTTTCTAAAGAATACCAATTCTGATGTAAATGACAATTGGCAAGAGTTTAACTCTCCTAAGAATTGGTGCTTTTTTCACTCCTTGATTCAATGAGGTATATCTAGAATACTAATGTATAATACAAGTATATGATAAATATGCATATATTTAAATTTTGCAAATGAATTAGAAAAATACGTCTAAAGTAAATGAATGACAACTGAAATTGAAGTAAAAATATGATACTGATTTTGTCAATTCATATATAATAGAAACCAGGTTTTATTCTTGACTCCCCCGGCAACAGTTAATCATCTCTCAATTCCATCTGCAACACTTGTCTCCAGTACCATCACTCTAGTACAACGCATCGTCGTCTTGCCCTCACCCAATCCCAATAGATTCCTGCTTGCTTTCCTGACATCCACTCTTATCCTTCTCAGGTTCATTACCTGCAGTCTTATGAGCAATATTTCTTAATGACAAATGTCCTAATACTACTCATCATCAATTTTTTTTTAAATTGCCTTTGGGATTCAGTTCAAGAGCCTTTACCTGGCATACAAGGCCATTAGTATCTAACTCTCAAACTGACTACTGTGCAATTAAGTAGTGCTCCCCACCTCATCCCCACGTTATTCTCCTCCAATGACACTTCTTTCAAATGCTTAAACACTCCGTCCTCCTTCCTTAGGAAATTCACACATGTTCCTCTTCATATCTCCTGCGTTAATTAATTTTTTTTGCTCCTTCTTCTCTAGGATTCTACTTAAATGCACTTTATCAGAGTAACCTTCTGTGATTCTTCAGTCTGGAATGTATTATTCTTCTATGAGATGCTTCTATTTCAAAAACTCCTTTGTAACAGTTCATACTTAAAATTAAATCATCGATATTTTCATCCACTCTAAATTACAAACCTATGCACATATAAACCTAAATACTTTATTGCTGTAATTTCAATGATTGGCACACAATGGAAAATCAACAAATGGCAGCAGTCTACCCAAAATTGGATGGGTCTTAAGAGAGTATTAGGTAGAGTAGCAGTCAAAGAGGCTGAGATTTAAAGAAAGAATAGTGTTTCAAGAAAGAAGTAAAGATTCAAGGAAGAATTGATTGTCAGTGGAGGAAATAAAGGTATATCTCAGCAGGAGGCAAAGGCAAAGCACTGAGAAAGCTGGTGGTGGTGAAGGTCACTGACAAGGAATAACTTAGTGGGAAAGCGAGTATCCAGTGCCTATGGAAGGGAAATCATATTTCAGTTTCTACAATAAGACTTATAATAAAGCACAACTCTTATGTCTCTGTCCTTGGCAGAGTTCGTTTTAGAATTGCATAGGTTTGAATTGATGTGTAGACATTAATGACATCAGCTGACACAAACTGAGGCAAGGAAGCTGGTGTATGCTTTTTACATGTGATTTTCAAATGTTAGTATCCATAAGACTACATGGAATATTTGCTGAAATACAGAGTTGGGGACTTCACTCCCAGGGTTTCTGATTCAGCCAGGTTTGGGGTGAGGCTGAGAACTAGCATTTTAAGCAATTTCTATGTCAAGCAGTTGCTGCTTGTTTAAAGACTACACTTGGCAAACATTGTTCTTGGCTGGACACTTGGTTTCAATAGAATTGCATGCATTCTGTAATCTCCCTTCATTCCCTGCCTTCTTTTCCCAACATTTCAAATAAGCAAGCAAATGAATGGGAAAAGTTTTCAGATGCTAGTTGGGAGTTTTACCAGGAGGTTACAGAGGTAACACCAACAGTGAATCATATGGTCCACAGCTGAGAGGAATTCGTGTAGGAGGATGTTTCTGGTGTCATTTTCTCTTTCCTCTGGCATTACTGTGGGAGGGAATTTGCAGCCTCAAAGCACTCGTGTAGCTTATGCCTCACTTTGAATATTTAAACAATGACAAATCCACAGTTTTTTGGGATTTTTTTTTTTTGCAAGATATTGCAGTTGTCTAATTGATCCCACAGTAGTGATTATTTTTTCTGCTTTTCAAATCAGTTATTTTTTTAAGGATTATAGTGACTATTTTTTGTTCTATTGTGTTTAATTCAATTTATTCTCCTGTAGCATATTTTCTATTGACTGAGTGTAAAGCATTAATTTAACCTCAGTACATAGGATGTGGATTCTATATTTATACTTTTATTTGAATGAATGCAAAAGACCAGGTGATTTTGTCCCTGTGATTCTAAAATTCCCAAGTGCATATTTAAAATGGTATAATTTGAAGGAGTCAGTATAGAACATTTGAAATGTTGCAGATTCTGATCTCTCAGGAGAGATATTGTCTAGGCAGAGTTAAAACCTCTATTCACATGTTGTCTTCTTTGAAAGATAGGTCATTGGATGTACCTCTCATTTCCTGAGTGTTTTCATCTATTAAATAGCATGATAATATTATCTATATTATAAAATGATATTTGGAATTAAATGTAAATAATTTTAAACACTGGAACATAATTGGGAGTCCAAAAATAAGGATTATTGTTATTGGTTGACTTTCCATTTAGTTGTATTCTTGACATAAGCTTTTGCTTTTTCTCTCTTTCAGTTTTTTTTTTCTCCTGAAATCTTTTGAAGTTGCAATTCCTATTTGTAGAACTACAGTTTACTGAACATTTATTAAACCCCAGGCACGGTGTCAAAGTCTTTATTAATGTATGTGATTTACTACTCATAGCAATTGTGGGCTATAACCAGAATTATCCCAGTTTTACAAATGTAGGTAATGAGATTTAGCAAATGCTTATATTATCATATATTGAGCAAGAATTTTATGTACGTATCTTTACTGAGAGTTAGGATAAAAGGCTATAAGCATGGACACTGGACTTTCAAAGGTGGACAATTTTTTCTATTCCTCTTGCTAAAACTATGGATATTATGTATAAAACAAGCATAAGTAAGACTCAGAAAAGTGGAGAGAAGGTGGAAGACTGGTAGTGACCACCGGACACGAGAAACAACACGGCAGTGGTTTCTTTTTAACTCACGTATCCAGACTGGGTACTAGAAAAGCAGGCATCTGGAAATGCCTAAGAGTCCAGACAATAAAAAGCCACAGGAAAAACCTACTGAGCTGATCAAAGGACCCATAAGGGAACTGCCTAGCAAGACATAAAAGTTTCAGAAAATAAGCACTCTACTCCAGCCAAATACCCTGGAGAAAACAGTGGCCCCATTTACAGCCACCTCAGCAAAGCTTAAATGGGAAAACTAGACTTCCGCCCTTTCTGGACTCTAAGGAAGCACCCCAAGCCTCAGCCAGCTTAGTGTCACAGAAGGCTGAGTGGGGAACCAGAATTTTCATCACTAGTGATTATGAGGCCCCTACCTTGCATGGAGACCACAGACACCACTTGGGAAGCATAGATTTCTACCACTATTTGGCAATAAGGGGGTACTCCTCCCTCTCCCTGTTGGAATTTTGTCAGAAGAGGCTTCGTGAAGAATCAGGACTATCACCATCATCTAGTGATAAGGAAACCACACCCTCCCCCCACTGTCAATGGAAGTCAAATTGGGAACCTGGTCTCCTAGCAGTTATGAGGCAGTGATATTTCCCCATTAGAATTTTCAGAGAAGTCCTGTTAAAACTTGAGATTCAAATAAGATCCAGAACTTTATAGCATAATAATCAAATTTTCCAGGTTTTAATAAAAAAGTATTTATCATACTGAAACAAGGGAAATCTTGACTTGAATGAGAAAAGGCAACAAATAGATGCCAACACCAAGATCATGCCCTCTCTGAATGACACAGAAAAAATAAACTGAAAGAAATAGATCAAGGTAGAACATATGAGTCTACAGCAAATGATTTAACATACATGTCATCAAAGATTCAGAAGGAAAAGATGGATGGGGGCAGGTGTTGTTGAAGAGCTGGGGTAGGTGTTCCTGAAAAAAATATTTACAAAAATTAATGACTGAAAATTTCCAAAATTTGGTAAAGGATATAACCTACAGATTTAAAAAGCCGACTTAGTTTCTAAAAAGAAAAACTCAAATAAATATATGTCAAGGCATGTCATTATCAATTTTTTTAAAACTACAAAGGAAAATCTTGAAAACAACCTGAGAAAAATGGAGCATTACCTAGGGGGGAGAAACAATTCAAATGGCATCTCAGTTCTCAGGAGAAATCAGAAAGGTCAGAAGGAAAGACATAACATCTCTCAAATGCTGAAAGAAAAGAGCTGTCAATCTAGAATTCTATATTTACTAAAATATCCTCCAGGAAAGAAGGGAGAATCAATGTATTTTCAGATGAAGAAAAACTAAAAAGAATTTGTTGCCAGCAGACCTAATCTAAAAGAATGGCCAAAATAGTTTCTCTAAACCCAAAGGAAGTAATAAAAGAAGACATCTTGGCACATCAGGAAGGAAGATCAGATTGAAGAGTAAACATATGGATAAATATAGTAGATCATCATTCTCTGCTTGAGTTTACTGTTAAAATGTTTGGCAATTAAAACAAAAATTCTCTAACATTCTCTAATATGGTTCTCCAAGTATGTAGAGGAAATATTTTAAGACAATTATACTACAAATAAGAGAGGGTGAAGGAACAGAAAAGCAGGTTGATTCTAGGCCTGTGACTTGCAAACTACAGGATGAACTCAGCATCCTGAATTTCCAAGAATAAGAAAATGCTGAAAAAAAATAAAAGGCTGAGTACATTTCAAAAGCATGCAGCAGCCAACCTGAAATGGCTCCCAACGCCCAAAGCTGGTAGATTTAATATTCAAAACAAATCATTATATTATTGCAGTATGATTCAAAGGATAAAACAAATATACAACTAACCCTCGAATAACAGGGCTTAGGAGCACCAATCCTAAATTGAAAATCACGTATAATTTATAATCAGCTGTCCATATTCATGATTCCTCAGTAGCTGAGGTTCCACAGATTTAAGCAATCAGGGATTGTTCAGGATTGTAGTATTTACTACTGAAAAAAGAATCTGCCTATAAATGGACTCACATACTTCAAACTCATGTTTCTCAAGTGTCAGCTGTACGAGTGCATACTGAGATGAATAAACTATTGAATAAAACACAGAGAAAAGGGACAAATCTTCTTTATAGATAAGTTCAAAGTTATAAATGTAGAAGAAATGAGCAAAACAGAAAATTACCGTTAAAACACCACAATAATTGCTGCAGGCAAGATCCACTAAAGAATGATATAATTAGCAGGCAAACTTTAAGGAAAAACAGAATAGTTTCATAACCTCAAAGCATCTCCATGCAAATATTTCTTAATTACTATGATTGTTTAACTTATATCCGTAAATTCTTTGATATTTCTCCTTATAAGAGGTGGAGCTTAATTCTCCTCCCCTTGAATGTGGGATAGAATGAGTGACTTGCTTCTAACGAATAGAATATGGAAAGGGAAAAGTAGCAACTTTACAGTGGAGAAATTCGGCAGACATCACCTTAATCACATCTACAAGGTTAAAATGACTGGCAATAAGTCATGTTGAAGTCATTTACTGATGCAATGAGAAGGACATTTATCCTCGCTAGTCATCTTTCCCCAAATCTTTGACCTCAGTTTAATTATGAGAGAACATCAAAGAGATCCAAATTGAGGGACATTCTACAAAATACCGGACCAATACTCTTCCAAGGTGTCAATGTTTTGAAGGACAAGTAAAAACTGAGAGACTTTCACAGACTCAAGGAAACTAAAGTGAAATGATGATTTAAAGCAACATGGTAAACTGGATTGCATGCTGGGACATAAAAAGGACGTGAGTGAAGAAAAAAGAAACCTATTGAAATCTGAATTTCATTTAGAATTCATGAAGCTATTATAGTTACATGAGACAGAAATTGTGGTGTACAATCTCCATACAATCTCTACAAACCTTCTATAAATCTAAAATTTTTTTCAAAATAAAAAGTTAAAAAATAAGTCATTGAGCCTTATATGGGTTCTCAACATATGCCTAGGGCTTTTGATGTTAGTTGTTTAGACAGCCCTAAATCTATTAAGGCACATATGGGCTATTAATTTTTCTTCCATATTATATGCCATTGATAGTATGTGATGACAAAGTGCCATTTGATAGAGGAATTCTGCCAATTGCTAATTCTGTTTTCTCTGAGTTTATTATTTGTCTGGTTTTCGAAGACTCTTGGCAGCAGTTTATGTGATGTCTATTAATGCTGTATGTAGAGTGCAATTTTGAATGATTCTTCTGTAGTTGGCCTTCGGTATTTACTGACTCTTTTTTTAACTAGAAAATGTTCATTTGTAGTTTTGCAGAGGAACAAATATAATGTAATTGGCTTATCAGAGAAATTACCATGCTTGATTTGGAAATACCTGAAAATATGTGATAATATATTACCATTTTGGGGAAAAGTTTCATAGAAGACAATAATCATTAGTTTGGAGCAAAGTAATCACTGGTCCAATAAAATTATATACAGAAATTTCTCTTTCTGTTATTTGTACATATGCATTAAACTTTCAGATTTTCTTATCTACCACAAACAGATATACATTATAAATGCGTAGTGCAGCCCTGTTCACTATGATAGCAACTTGATTCTGGGTTCTAGTATTACCTTGCTATCACTTCTTCAGCAAGTTGTTTTTAAGGCATTAGGTACATCCTTGTGAGTTGGTGATTTTTATTAGTTTTTAAATTACCATGTAACAAATAGGACTACTTTAGGGGCTTGGAAAAAAACAGTTATTATTTCACATAGAAGTCTGGACAGGACTTGACCAAGGCCTCTGTTCAGGATTCCACAAAGCTTCAATCAAGTAATTAATTTGGCTGCATTCTCATCTGGAGGTTTGACTGGGGAAGAACCCAATTCCAAGCTCGCTCAGGTGTTGAAAGAATTTATTTTCTTATTACTGTATGACTCAGGCCTCTAGCTTTCTGAAGGCTGGAGGTTGCTTTCAGTTTCTAGAGGTCCCCTGTGGTTCCCTGGGGCCTCCCACATAAGCTCCTCCAACATCAGAATTTCAAAGAGAGTCTATTTCCAGTCTACTCAGGAGAGAGTCTTATATAAGATCACTTAATTACAGGAGTGGTATCCTACCATCCTCACCATATTCTACTGGTTAGACCCAAGCTGTAGAGCTTGTCCACACCTAAGGGAAGGTGATTACACAGAGGTGTAAACACCAAGAGGTGGGGCTCAATGGGAATCACCATAGGATCTGTCAGCCACAGCAATGTAATATAACAAATAATGTCATTACAAAATAGAAGTTAAATAAGTAAAAATATCAAAATACAAATCACATGAAATTATGTTTATTGAGAGTATCAACTGAACGTTAGCTGAAAGGTTCTTGTAAAACAACACCCACCGTTACAAACTGTAATGATTATTAATAACATGAGAGAGATATATTTAAATTTATAATTAAGCTTACATATCATGTGTATTCATGCATTTTTTTCCTCTGAAACCACTAAAATGTCTATCAGTCATTAATAGATCACTCGAGACCACCAGTGTTCAGTAGACTTTTTTTTAAGAAATAGTGCCTGAAGTATAGGTCTCTTAGCAGAGTTTAGTCCAAGTTATCTCATCAAGATAAAGATATGGATTTGGGGCATTTTCCTTACTCTAATTACAAAGTGCTGCTTCAATACTTTTTTCTCTTCAATAAATTCCTTCTTGGTTAATATTTCAGTGAATATGAAAAATGTGGTAAAACTGTTGCAGTAAGCAATATCTCATTGTCTTCTGGGGAAATAATTTATGTGCAAAGGTGAATGTATAGTATTTTTTGATACACTAGTATGCTGGGGCTTCAGCTATGTTGTGAAAATGTTGTAAGATGAGTAAGACAAGATCTCAGATTTTCTGGTTATTTAAAGCAGGCGCTATTAAAGTGTGTTGTAACAAATATATGTATGTATATGCATGACTAGGACATTGTGCTGTACACCAGAAATGGACACACTGTAACTGATTGTGCTTCAATTGCAAAAAAGTGTGCATGGCAACTGTTTCTTTAAAAGATGGGCAAGTAGTAATCCCAGAAAGTAATCACTTATTTTGAAGTTGATTTGGAGTAAATCTATTTAACTCAATTTGTAGGAGTAAATATGATGTTAAGTATACCTTAAATAATAAGGAAAGGAATATATTATACTTGTATGTCTTTTCCTAGAGACCTATTGTTTTCCATGCTAACTGGCCCACTTCAAATACAGACATTTAGTCAGCTATAGGGCACTCTATTATCTGTAGTTATTTCTTTTTCCTGGCTTGCAAAGCCTAAATATGCTAATAAACTACATAAGGAAATAGATATGAAAGGCGTTAAAAATATAAATGGAGTACTTCAAATATGGCATTATAATGAGAAAGTGACATGTTTCTTTTTATAGGCCTAGGTGAAGCACAAAGAAAGACAAACATAGCCATAGGTTCATGGAATGTTGCAGGAAGTTTTTCTGCAAATTTTTAACGTATAGTTTTTCATCTGCCTTCAACTACCTATTACTTCAGGTGGTGGAACTAACACATAACACATTATTTTATTTCTGTAACTTAAAACGTTTTCCTTATTTTCTGTGTATCCACAACATTATCAAGACATCGATAACTTAGCTAGACATGCTTAAATCACATCATATAAAGACTTCTTTACTTATGTATTCACTTTTGCTCAAATTCAATAGCTATATACAATAAATCTCATCTAACTGTGGCAGAAAGTAAGAAAATATATATTAATGCCATATAATGGGCTTATAGTTAAATAAATTTCACCAAGGCGTAGGTCTCTCATTGTTTCGAAGCGAGCTTTCCCTTTAGCAATATTTCCCTGTGATTGAGTTAGATATCAGATAACCTTCGAATGCAGTATATGCCCAATAGCAATATGAGCTGCATTATTCTATAGACTTATCCCATTCTACATACAAAATGAATACAAAATAAATAGATAAACCAAATATAAAATGTAAAACAGGGAAAATTTATCACTTCCAAATATAAATGGAGAGGGCAGAATAAAGAGAACGAAACTTGCATTGACAATAGAAGAATATAGCAAATAGAGAAGTCCACAACTTTACATTTTCAGTAAACGTTTTAGATGGGCTTTGTTAAGGCATTGATGCTCTGAAATGAGATGTGTAAATTGTACAATCATCTCCATTAATATACATTGCTGCTGCAGGCTAGATGTTGCCTTCATTTATATATATATATATATTTTTTCTTTTTTCCTGGAAGTTTCAGCATTATTTCATTCAAACAAAATCAAAGCATTAGTTCAACAAGTAAAACTACATCTGGTTGATTCACTTACTTTATTGCAGAATAGAGTGGCTGCAGTTTATTTGTGGATTTGAAAGCAATCAATTAGCCTCCGAAAAACTGACTCTCCAGTCATGTTAGGTATCATTATTGTCATTGTCAAACAATATGCCCTAAGTGTTGGTGGAGATATTGTTATGGGGTGGAAGCAACTGTAAGCTCTTTCAGTGTTATCTAGTATAAATGCTACAGTTGAATCAGAGTTCTGTTTAGAACAATACTTATTTTATATAATTTATTGAATTATATATAAGCTGATGCCATAGCCTTTAGATAGCTAAGACTTTTTAAGAGCTCTGTTTCCCTTGAATCTTCTGATGCTGGACAAGGGCAGGATCTGTGTTACATAGACAAAAATCAAATATACTTGAAAAAATCAGCTTGTTCTACTTTCAGAAAAAATTGAGTCAAAATTCACATGGAGACTTGCCAAGTTAAAAATTGCAATTCAAAAACTCTTACTTCCTCCTCTTCCTTGGCAAACCAGACTGAGATGAGTAAACACATCTCTGAACATTACATGCTTTTAGTTCCTTTTTGCAGCTTCTATTCCTTCTCATCTTTGTACACAATAGTTCTTTTCCAGTTTTAATGACAAGAGTTGATTTTAATAGTGTTTACTTTAAATTTTCCTATCAGGAACAGTATCTGTTAAATCTGTTTATTTTTATCTTGTTTCTTCCAAGTTTGGTTTATCCCTGCAGGAAGCAGACACTAACTTTACGTCCCATTCTTAGCAGCATGATTCTCAGATAAGCCTTCAGAAGCAAAGATAAGTAAGTATATGCTGTGCTACTTCCTTAAGCAGATGTAAGTTATGCATTTGAAAATTAAGAGACGAGAGTATTTTCCAGCTCTCAAAGTCATAGATTTCAAAAAAAAAAATAATAAAACAGTTGACATCTCTTTGTCCTGGTATAATTTGTCATTTATCTTCCTGGGGATATTTGGTAGGGAAATCACATAGCAAACTTTATGCTTGGAAATTTGTTTGATGCTATGTATTTACATGAAAGATACTCTTTTTTGTTCCATAAAGGACCATATTGCTCATTTGAAGAAACAGAAACATTCAGTGTTTTAAAATCTAATATTGAGATAAGTGTAGAAGGAGCAAACAAGAAACTCTTCCCTAGGTTAGGTAGGGTAGGCAGAGGCAGGAAAAGATACCTGGTCAGGGCACTATCTGAGATTATTAGTGTCAAAGAAAAATTATGCACTGAGTATAGGCTGAAATCTTCTCCCTTCATAACAAACCACTGAGTTCAAAAATGATACAGCAAATTTAGTTAATGCATCTCCATACTCAGATATGACCATAAAAACTGAGAAATCCAAGCTTAGGAAGCTTAAGGAGCGTTAGCAGATAACAACCAGGCATGAAAAAGAGCCAAAGACAATTAAGTGGTTGCAGTTGTAAATTTTAACCATTTCTTTTTCTTTTTCTTTTTCTTTCATTGCCTTGGGTTGTCCAGGGCTTAGCAATATAATATGGAAAGGTTCTTCAGTGGACCAAAGGTGAAAGGCATCATTGCCATTAAGCATGAGCATTCAGCTCCTATTTCCCAGACTAGAGCCCTCCAAATGGTGGTGGTGGTGGGGAGCATTGCTACACACAAGGTCAGAGCCATGAATCAGAAGCACTGGCAGCACTCCCCAGACCCCAACACAATAGATGGCACCCTCTCAGATATAGAAGTAGAGCAATAATAGCAAAGGAGGAAGCAGGCACATCAGAGTAGGTGCAGGGGCAGGTGGAAGAGTGGTCAGGAAACAGCAATACATGCAGATCAGCTGACTGGTGTCTGCCCATTACTCATGGCCCATATCATGTAGTTTCAAAGGCTGGGACATAAGTTGGCATTCCCTATATGAGTACAATGGCGAAATTAAAAAAAAAAAAAAAACTGAGCCAGATTATGCTGAAATGTGGGTGAGGAACTTCATTCAACAATAAATAGTAAGTGGTCTAGCCTAGAGTAACAGTAGTAGAAGCACTCTTGGACTAGAAAAAGATGTTCTTTCTACCCACTGAGTTAACCAGAAGAGTATGATCCCCTACCCTGTTTGTATATTGTTCAGAGACAGCTGATATTACATAGGAGAACAGCAGGAAGTCAATATTACAAGTAAATTGAAGAAGAAAACATCTAATTGATATTTCTAACAGAAAATTTTCAACAGAAGAAAAGAAAATGTGATATATTAAAAATTAAAATAAAATGTAAGGGAAAGTCCTAAAAAAATCAGTAATTATAATTCTGTGGAAATTAACCTTGTTGATGAAAAGATAAATGTTCTCAAATTGGATTTCAGAAAAAACAAGATCTAGCCATATGTTGTTTTTTAGTAGAAACAATTAAGACAAATGAGCTCAAAAAATAAGAAAACAAAGGGATAAGAAAACATAGCAGATAAATATAAATCGGAAGAAGTGAGATAACAATTTGAGTATCTGAAAATACTAAAGAATGCATACTCAAAAGAGACTAATAAAAACAAACAAGCCTCTGGCAAAAATAATTGAGAAAAAGAGGACAAAATAGGAAATCCAGAAGAGAAACATAAAACAACTACAGATGCAGCAGAAATTTATTAAAAACCTAAGACAATGTTAAAAATAAATGATGCAAAGATTTTGAAAATATTAAAAATTTGACATATTTGGAAAAGTATAAAATGCAAAAATGTCATTAAATGTAGTTAGAGGTGGCAGCCTGAATAAATGCAGAAAGGGCATCAAGGCACCATGAGGTCATTTAGTGTAGGACACAGCTCTATTGGGAGGAAACATGGAACTCTAGATAAAGTTTTAGAACAGTGGCAAAAAATAATCAAAACTAACATTTAGGAAGATTAACACGTTGCAAGTTTTAAGTGACCAGACGAGGGAGTTCCTGAGACACATGCTAAATCCAGGAAAGTCCCTGGTAAACTGGGCCGACCAAGTTGGTCAACTCAGCTGTGACACTAAGAAAAGAAGAACATCAACCAATTGTGGAACCAATGATAAAAGAACGCCATTAGGTATAAAATCATTATACGAAATTGTGAAGCACGGCTGTATTGTATTTGAGGACGTAGTGTAAAGAAAATGTATTATGAAAGTCAAGGTAAGTGTTGGGAGCTTTGCATACTGGGGGCTGGTTTCATTCTTTCACTCTACTTTCTAGATGAGACAGAGAACATGAAAGAGAAATTATTCAGCCCAGGTCCACCAGACACACACTAAAGACATGTCTGAAGCTCTGTATGATCAGCCTAAATTTCAAACTTGAATTTGAGTGAGAGGAGGCAGCAGATGCAAGGGGACAATGACAGAGGCGTCAAGGGTCTGATATGCAAACACTAGATCTGTATCTCCCCCAATTTGAAAATAAATAAAGTAAAAAAAAAAAATAGTGTGCATGAAGGAAAAAATAATCACAGCAAAAATGATAAAAGAACATTAATTACCAGGGAGTCTCAGTGTAACAGTATATTACTAAAAACAATATTTCTCTTAAAAAAAAGATTATAAGATATTAGTAACAATCCCCAAAAAAAGATTATAAGATATCAGTCAATAATCCTGGGGAAAAAATAACCTGGAAAGAATAGCTTCTACTAAAGGGCATAAGTAGATATGAAGATAGAACAGTATTATGATAATGGTGTAAAGGAAGATTATAGAAAAGCAGGAAGCCATTCAAGACACCTAAAACGCAGTAGCGGAATTTAATGTATATGCATTTTCATGTAATATACATTGTACATAGCAAAAAGAAGAACAGAATTCGAAAGAAAATCAAGCCACTGAGAAAATGTGTCCAATTCAACATATTTCCCTAGTTACCAAAGTGAAAAATAATTACTTTGACTCATACTCATGTGAAATAGTCAATTTGATCCAGTCAATCTATCTGGATAGATTGTGCATATACAGTGTTGTACTTATATCATATTATATTACTATATATTTTTATAACTCCTTTCAAAATTTTAAGTAAACAAAAACAACACAAAATCAGAGAGTTAAATGAAACTTTGTTACAATAAATCTTCTAAGAACCTCTCCTACAAGTATATTTGCCCATGTAGAAAAGATTAATGCACAAAGATGTAAATAGTAGGTCTATGCATAATAGCAAACATCTGGAAACCATCTAAAAGCCCATCAATAGAGACTAATTACATAAATGATGGTACAGCGATACAATGAAATGGCATAGCCCTTAGGGTAAAACGAGTTAGATCTCATTGCACCAGAATATGTGTGATTAAATGAGAAAATGAAACAAGGTACAGAACAATGCCAGTGGTCTGTTCCTACATGCACGTTAAAGAGGGTAGGTATGCATATTTAAGCACGAAACATTTTTGGAAACCACCAAATATTGGAAATTTAATTTTTGCACTGTACAGCTGAGAGTCCAAGATAGCAGAAGTCTTCTCCAGTGCATTACTTTTGTATTGATTAAGTTTCATGTGTCACATTTGCTTTTATATTTTATAAGAAAGCATACTTATACTAAACTTTAAAATTAACTACATGTGAAATGACTGTGAAAACTTAAAAAACAGACAGATATTTTTAACTACCATGTCTATCATGTGTACTAGTATTACGTATTATTACTTAGAGAAGAAGTGTAAGTAGAGAATTTTAGAAATTGAAGCCAGATCTAAGACTTGAGATTATTTATTTTCTACTATAATTAATACTCATTGTCAAAAGCACAATTTTGTCCATCAGGAGGAAATCCACAGCTTTTATGTCTCCAACTCAGGCTTTACAGAAACAAGTTGTCCAAATGAAAGTTATTAGCCAATTGTAACTTGACTGTGCAAGCAATTAGGGGTGGGGATGGGGAGAGTTGCCCTCACATATCAGATAAGGTTAGGAAAATTGGCCACAGTTCCTCAGATACTACTGAACCACTGGAGCACACTGCGTGCCAGGAGTCCTATGTTGGGAAAATAAAACCCTGGATGTAGAGAGGGTGAAGAGGACAAATCCCTTTTAGTGATATGATTTTTTTTTAAAATAAAAGAAACTTTTGAATAGCATGTCTCTATATATGTATATATATGCCCCAGGAGTGTCTTAAGGCAGGCTTTGCCTCCTAAAAAGCAAGAAATTGCTAGGTATTAGTTCTTGGTGTTTGATAGAAATTCCTTGCATTTATATATCAATGAGAGAAATCAGCTCCATAGTAGCAGACTGCATATTGTCATTCCAAATCCATTAGTCCCTTCTTCTATAATAAGTTTTACTGGGACATTTGGCCATCCAGTTAGTCTAACAATCCCCAGTCTCTGTTGTAACTCAGTATGATCAAATGACTAAGTTCTCACCAGTGGAATGAAAGAAGAAATAATGAGTGCAGCTAACACCTCAGATGCTTAAAAGCACCTGGACTCCATTACCCTGGACTCCATCTCTCCCCTCTCCTACAATCAGGAGCTCAAACATGGTATCAACACAGCTGCAACCAAGCAGATGTGGAAAGCCCCCTAGGAGATAATGGAGCAAAATTGTGCAAGAAACCCAGGTCCCTAAATTCCTTCTGGAACAAAATTTTTAGAATGAAAAATAAATTTCTATTGCATTGCAACCACTATACTTACTGGTTCTTTTTGCAGCAATTTAGCCATTATCCTACCTGATAAACCTTTATTCTATCAAGAATTGAGCCTCTGATGCGGTGCTTAGACTAAAGTCAGAGGCAGAAGCAGCAGCTACCTCCAGGTAATGTAATTACATTCCTCCACACTCCTCACTATTTTTTTCCAATCTGGGTGTATTTTAACCCAGGTATTTTTATGTCTCTGATACCTTTGGAGTAACTACCAGTCGCTGGATCAATTTCTGGTCTGTCCTACACGAGTAGTGCTCTTCAATAAGGGTTTCTAACACACTATATGAAACAGTATATTCCCTGAATTATTGAGATTTTTCAGAAAAAAATAAAAAAGCCTGAGAGTCTTATATGGATCCCTGCCTCTGAATTCAGACACTCATTATCTTCTTTAGTATGAATCTGTTCATATCATTGGAGCTATAGAAGCTGAATTTTAAAAAGTGTGAAAATATCTAGCACGGTATGTGGCACCAAGGGAGTCTCAATAACTGGGTTTCTCCCTTTTTTCTGTTCCCCAGTCTAACTGCCAAAAATTTAATCTTAATATTTTCTTTAAAAACACTGCCACTAAAACCATTGTATCTATTCTATTTCTTCAGGAGAGGAAAAAAGAAATAAAGATATAAAACAACAGATCTTGTTAATCAATAAGCTTCCCTTAAAATATAACCAACTTATAACCTGTGTTTAGCAGGACCTGATCTGAGTCAAAAGTAAAACAGTAGCCATGGAAACTGTGCGAACTGATATCCAAGACAACGAGTTAGAATTAAGTACAACTGAATCTGAATATTTATTCAAGAGATCCAGTCTTGAATTTGCAGATTGAAAATTCAATTTCCCCCAGCAACTATAATTCATCATTTACACATGGATAGCACACATGTATACATATATACACAACCACATAATGCATATTATATATACTTCAATAGTTTATAGTTTATTAGTAATACTTATAGTAAAATTAGTTATTTACTAACACGGCCATGATAATACAACATAGTATGTTAATGGGAATGTAGAAACAAAATTAGTGTTATATGGATACAGTAATTTTCAAAACTCAAGTTATTATTATCTCCTTTGTAGAATAAAGCACACTAGCAAATTCTAAATTGTAGGTAGATTAGCATGAGAATTAAGAACCTCCCTGATTTCTCCTTCTTTTTTGCTGTATTTCCCATAAATATTTAAATAAAGTCTTTTAATCTGGTACAACTTTTTTTACCCTTAATACACCAAAGGAGTCTTTTATTTTCTACATGTGTGTCCTTAATAGTACAGTTCTCACTGCTTAAAATGTCTTATTCCGTTCTCTATAGAAATCCTTTCAACCCAGCGTGTACCTTTCTCTGCTTCACCACTGAACCTTCCTTGTCTATCTTTCCAGAACTAGTCTTTGGTATTTTTTTCTTTGAATTTCTCTTGTGATATTACACATAAAAATAGCTCTGAAATATTGAGTGCCAGACAGTATGCCAGTTATTTGGCAGATAGTAATACTGTGTTTTAGGAAGTCTGCTGATACAGAAATTGAGTCAAAGAGCCCAAAGTCACAAGCTCAGTAAATGGTGGACCAGAATTTTAGATCAGACCTATTTGACTTCATTTTCCAATATAGAATGCCATGGATTGAAGAAAATGTTTCAAATGTTCGAATCAGCTTGAAAATTGCAAATGGAAGTCAATTGTGCATTTTTTTTTCTGTAACTGTACCAACCAATGGCATGAAATAATTTGAAATATGTATTTTGACTAGATTTGAGGTGACGGCAACAAAGAGTACTGAGAAAGTCTCTACCAGTCTGAGATTTTATTGTTATTGGAAAAAAGAGTAAATAAATATGATTTCAAAAAGCAATAAGTACCAGGAAGGTGAAAAAAACACAGTAACATGACAGGGAGTAATAGAGGTTGTAGAATTCTTGTGTCTATCTGAGAAGCCTCTCTGGCACCTAAATGATTGGTAAGATCCAACCACGAGGTCTCCTAGAGGAAGAACTTTGTAAGCAGAAGGCACAGCAAGTCTGAACACTCAGAGCTAAGAACAAGGCTGGAGGAGGTGAGAAACAAGCAGGCAGCTTGTGCAACTGGAGAATTCTATATAACAGCAAGAGAATATGACATGAGGTTGGAGAGGAAGGCTGGGGCCAGATTACACAAGTCTTGCATTTTTATTGTAAACTCAGTAGGAAGTCACTGGAAGGCTTTATGCAGAAGGTAACATGGGAATGTGTTTGCGCGTACGTGTGTGTGTGTGTTTTATGTACATTTAAGATTTCAGGTGTCAGGAATGAGTAAAGAATGAATTATAGGGCAAGGGGCAAGAGTAGGCACGGTAGATCAGTGAGGAGGTTACTACCATAGTCCAGGTAAGAAATGATGGTAGTTAGGAACAAAATGGAGATGGGAAAAAACACGTGGATACAGGACTGTTGGAGAGGTAGTATCGACAAAGTACCAATGGATTAGATGTGGGGAGTAAAGAACAGAGAGGCGTTTAGGAGGACTTGCAGTCATACAGATTGGAGCAAAATAAGCTGGGTTCAAACCCAGGCTCTGCCATTAATTAGCTCCGATATCCTGACAAGGAATTTGTCCTCTCTTAGCTTCAGTTTCCTCAACTGCAAATTGAGATGATACCCACCTTCAGATATAATAAATGGATGTGTTACAGGGAAGAGGGGAATAAATGTTACCTTGGTTCTTAGTCCCTCCAAAAAAAAAAGAATTTCTAATGGGAGACAGAGAGCATGATATAAACAGAAGATTTTATTAGTGAAGGAAAAATGTAGTAAAATATAGTACATCCCCATGAATTGGGGGCGGGCCAATCCAAGAAAGGAAAAGTGGTGCCTCTCCTTGGTTTTCCCTGTTCTCATATCCTGGCTTAGGGGGCATTTTCATAATTGATTCTTGATGGCTTCCTTTCTCTGAGTGCTCAGGCTGACCGACAGCTCACGTTCCTTGTGCTCAGGCATGCCCATCTCTTTTATGCACATTTTTACCCATGATGCACAGAGAAACCTATGGGTGAGGCTCAAACTGCAATGTTAATTACATTATACTGCGCATTCGGTCAGGTTAAGTGGGGTCCTTCTCTCTGCTGTGCAGCTGCAGTGTTCGATTCTGGCTGGATTCTTTACTGGCCTTCATTTGGAGAAAGCAAAAGTTTTTGAAGCTCCTTATCCTGAGTGTAGGCATACTGTTATTTTTTGGGTTGCTCCCCCCACCTTCCTTGCCCCTTGCCCAGTTCTCATTTCTATCTAACAGCCTAAAAGATTAACTTAATAATGCTGAAATGTTAACATAGTGCCGTGTACATAGTGAACATTCAAGAAAGGTAATTATTAGTATTAATACTATGTTTACTTCATACTCAAAAACACCAATTAAATTGTGACTGGCTGGAATCATAATTGTCTCAAATCAGTTCCATTACCTCAATTCTGTTAAAAGCACAGAAAACCAGCACTTAAAAACCTGCCAGAAATTTAATACCATCCATCAAATATTAGTGGTCACTTAGTACAAATAAGAACTGTGGAAGGCACAAGAAAATTAAAAATAAATGAGAAACAGTCCCTGATCCTAGAAACCTCAAAGTCTAGCAAGGGAAACACACAAGTAAAAATAACTCTAACATGAGTTAAATACAACAATGTAGTTATAGACACACAATTAGGGCAGTATACATATGAATGAGGGAGCCTGTATTTTTGGATAAGGAGGGAAATGTTAGAAAAAACTTTGGGAAGAGGTTTTCTGGGGCATTTGTAGAAAAGGGAGCTGAAAAGGGAAGGGCATTCTAAGTTGAAGGATCAGCAGTAGCAAGAGAGTATGAAGAAAAGTTTTTGGTCTGTTTCCTGGACAGAGAGTAGTCCAATGTAACACGTGCAGATGGCAGAGGACAGAGGAGCAGAGGGGTGAGAGATGAGGTAAGAAGGAGATCAGGACCCTGCCTGGTCCCTGTTTGGCTCCGGTCCGAGGTAGACTGAGGCAAGATTTGTGAAGGGCTTTGATGTCATGCTGTGGAGTTTAGGAGTTATTCCCATAGGTAATGCAGTGTCAGAATTATCAGAGACTTTTAAGCATGATCAAATTTATGTTTTAAAAATTTATCCTTCTGGCTTTTGAAGTTTAAATTGAGTAAAAGCTGCTAGAGAAGTAAAATGAATTCAGACTGGGAGGTCTTTATTTTTTTTCCTTTTTTATTTTTGATAGAAGTGAAAATGGTACACACTTGATAGCTATTAAGCACACAGAGTTTCTGCTATGCTTTTTTTGCCCTCACAGTCAGTCATGGGCTAAGTCAAGGTCAAAAAACAAGTCAGAGACATCAACTGAACCCGCAGCTCCTGATTCTCAGTTCAGTACTTTACGCAGCTAAATAATGTGAAAATGTGCCTGGATGCTGCCTGATAGAGGGAGGCTTCCAATTTTATGTGTAAAAATTACCTTTATTTGCACAAAATAAATTATAAGAGCTGCACCACTTTAATCAATCTGTATTGCTAGAATGAGGCTCTATAGCTGTTAAAAGACTCCTACTTCCTGAGACTTTCTCATGCCATGCAGCTTAGTCACGCCTCCTTGAGCACATGGAGGCATGAATAAACTTTAAAGGAGGAAGAGGAATATGCCTTCACTGGTTTTGTAAACACAGCAGCCAATGTGTTTGCCCTGAAGGGAGAGATCTGCCACTTTGTAAGTTAAGCCTGAGTGAATCACAAGGCTTCCAGACAGATACTCAGGAAATACGTCTGCAAAGTTTTAAAATAAAATCACCACCCTTCTTCCAGAGCACAGGATGTAGGGCAGCCGGCTATTTGGGAAAAAGGGCTAAAAGGCTCAAACAGAAGAGCATGTGCCTTTCATAATCGTCTGAGTCTGTGGAATTAGTTTCATACAAAGACCTATATTTAAATTGAGGAATAGGAATTAAGGTAAAGTGCCTTATCCAAGGTCAAACAGTTATTAAGCTGAAGACGGGCAGCTTCAACCCTGGCCTCGTGATGGCATGTGCAGTGGAATTTTCTACCTGGCCATTCCTCATGTGATGCAAGCGGGGGCTGGTGATTAAGCATGCTTTCACCCTGTTTCCAGACTGTGTATCCCAAGAAGTCTTTTACTGCGCATTTCTCGCCCTTGCTAACTTCCTTCCATAGATAAATTTATTCTGTGCAATCACAAACTAAACTTCCTATTAATCCATCTAACCATTCATTCAGCAAATACCTGTTAAGCATCTATGAGCTAAGAGCTATGACAAAAGCCCCAAGAAGTTCATAACTGAGAGACAGAATAGAAGAGAGAGATACTAAACATATAACCATAAGAAAGGATGGGAAATATATATATATATATATATATATATATATATATATATACATATTTAAGAACAAGAGAATCATAGATGAAACAGAATGATCAACACTTATTCTTTCCCTTTTAATTGCTAAAAACATACTACTTAAGGTTTGCTTAAGCCCTTAAGAAACACTAGGATCTGGACATTGACATATTTAAAAGCACTTTCTAATCTTGATATGAGTTAAATAAGATGTCAACTACATGATGAGACTGCGGAGTGCCCCCCTAAAACACCTGCTGGTCTATCCACATTTGAAATTCTCATAATTTGAATCAAGTTATTAGACCACAAAAGCAGCAGCATTATTCTGAAAAGATTGAATCTCAGTTAAAATCACATTAATTCACTAGCAGGATTCATTTATTTCGATTAACTTGTTGATAGATCAGACCTTCAGACACTGATGTCGGTGAGCTTTTAGATTGTCAGTAGATTCCTCTTCAACACTCTCCCCTGGTGTCTTTAAAAGGAGTTCTCAAGAGTTGGCTGCAGTAGAAGTATGACAAAGAATCTTTGAAATGAATAGTTTCTAGAAATCATTTCCTCTCAAGAGACAGGAGAAAAACAATGTGCCTAACCTTTCCCTCAAACTATTCAAAGACAAAAGATCAATAAAACAAACAACAAACTACTTGAATTTAAAAATCTGCTTGCCTCCTAAAAACTGGGTAATTAAATGTCATTTAAAATGTTACACAAAGAATTTGCTCTGACCTGATATAAAACCCTGAAGTTATGAATAAGTTACTATTTACCTGTAAGAGAGAATTTAGAGCAGCACAAGTCTTTCAAGTTCTTTTCAGTACTTTTTTCTTCTGATTTTTCCATTTAGAATGAAGTCAACAAAGAATATTTTATAAGCAAAAAAAAAAAAAAAAAAAGAATAAGAACTTGCATTCAATGTAATATACTAAATAATATATTTAGGTTTATGGACTATATTCTGAATGAATTCAAGTAGATCATTATAACACTTTAAAAAAAATCCTGAGTGTTTCTATTATTTTTGTGTATGCCATCTTCTTCAAAGTCTGCAATGCTTTAAAATCCCTACCCTTAGAAATGGATAACAAAAGCAAGAGGCTTTATACTTTATTTAAAATAAGTCTGTGGTCATTGACATTAAAAGTAATATGGTCATGACCTCATCTACAGGTTTAGGAAGAGGCTTTTCAAGGCTTATGATTTGTGTGTTTCTGATGAGCAGTGGACTGAGGCTCCCCTGAGTGATGAAATCCAATGGAGTCCTCTGCCCAGCAGCTGGACATTGGACATAGACCAACAGACATAAATCAACCAACACTGTCTGAGAATTTTTTAAAAACTCTAAGGTCAAGGTTGCATCCTTACCTTTTCAATGTTCTAACTCATCAAAAGGTCTCTTTGATGCTGCAATTTCATGGCCCTGCTCATGCCTGTCTTGTCTGATAGACCCATTAGCTTAATTACTGACTGTCTGCCTTAACATTTTGCAGACCTCATTACTATCAATTATATTTCACAAAGTCTGACTCACAAGTCATCTGCATCAGAATTACCAGAGATATTTGTTAAAAAATGTAGATTACCACAGATCTACTGTCTGAAGATGGAGCTGAGAAACCATTCTTTGAAACAGTACCCAAAGTGATTTTTTCCCAAGCTAATGCTGGAGAACCACTGACTTACAACATGAGAAATCTTTATTCCAGAACTTGGCATCATGCCTTTAGCCACAGAATATGGACCAATACTTTACCGAACTCTCAGCTTATTGATGAGCTTCTCTGTTTCCCTTGATAAAATGCAGAAATGACATTAACTACGAACAGCACAGGGTCTAAAATTAGGTAAACCTAAGTTCAGTTTGCCTCAGTCTCCTTACTTATAGTGCAGAAAAATCAATAGTACCTCATGTGGTTTGCTCATTGTCTACTCTAGAGTGTAAACACCTTGGAAGGTCCTAAACTTCATTACTCAGTATATTCAGCACCTTGGACAGCACCAGACCTTAGAAATTGTTCAAAAATATATTCATTATGTTTGTTGTATGAGTTGTGAGTGCTTAGAAAAGCATTTACAGAGCTAAGAAATTCTTCCTTTTGCAAATAGCTTAAGTTCAGGTTGAGAATTCTATTGAAAGAGAATTAGAATGACACCAAAAAGCATTTTGTTAATGGCTTGATATATTTTTTAAAGAGGGGGAAACTATTTATACTTTTCCAAATAAGTGAACTTGAACTATGAAAATAACAGAGTATCTGTACTGCTACAGATTTTCAAACAGAGTGTAATGGTGGTCCTGAAAGAAAGTTGCACTCAAAGTGGAGGCCCACCTAATCTATTGCCACCTGCTATCACCAGTTCACTTGAGTACCCTTAGTAGGTCTCTGTCCAAAACATCACCTAATTAGCATTTCTGGCCTCCTTACATAAAATAACACTCCACATTATTTTTTTCCACTGATTTATTTTCTGTCTCCTTAACCAACACAGCAGAATTAGAAAACCTGGGTCAGTGGGAAACCTGGACCACAGACAGGTTGTTAGTCCAGGGTTTAGGCAAAGTTGTAAAAAAGACAAAATATGGTCCAAGACTGGGTTGGACATTGAGGGACAGGACAGGTCTCCAGCAGGATGCTATGTTACCAAGAACCACAGGAAAGGAATTTATTTGAGTGTCATAGCCTCAGCCAGTATTTCCTAAAGTATATTCTATGAAATGCTTTGGAGGATAAAAACAAACAAACAAACAAACAAAACAAAACAAAACAAAAAAACAAATGGAAAAAAAAAAGAAAAAGAAAAAATCAGATAGAGTAGGAAAATGTGATCAGAAACTCTTTCTCCAAACCACACCCTTTTTAAAGATTTTCATTGGGTATTAAAATACCAAACGCTATAAGAAATCTTGGAGCAAGGAAACTACCTCACCTGAATACCCCTTGTTCCCCACACTCATTTCATCAATAACTAGTTCTTCTTCCTACATCACGTGCATTCACAAGTTTGAAAAAGTAACTAAGGAGAATTAAGAATACATCAGGTTTAGCCAAGCAGGGAAGGAATTAAATCTTTAGGGGAACTCCAATGAAAAACAAAGTGACTTTGAAGCCTTTTTCTTAAGCTGTTGGTCCCCACAAATTAAAGTTAGAGAGACATGACCCAACCCTGTAAGATTCAGTCTCACAGAGATATCATTAGATACTTCTTGCTGGGTTTGAGTCTGGGTTCTAGATGGGAAACTATAATACTCAATGATACCTCATATTTATGATTTCTTTTCTTCCCTGTGATTAAAAAAAAAAAAGACTAAGGTCACAATATTTAAACTTAACTCAAATGTAGAGTGGGGTCCCTGTAGTGATGCTGGTTATGTAAAACTGTTATGTAAAACTGGTCATTTCGATTCATGCTCAGTCCAAAACCTGAGGGCAAACCTGGGAAACCAACTAACATTCTTTCCAGTAAGTATCTGTCCAAAGGACATTTCAGAAAATATCAAATTTAAATGACCTGTCTTTCACTAGGTCTGGAAACAGTGAGAAGGGAATTTCAGTATTCTAGGAGAGACCTGCACCTCAGCCAGTAAATCTCTGCCATGTCCCTTCCCAGAGCCTTACCATCAACCTTGATGGATCTTTGAAGTCAGAGCAGGGATGGAAGTGATGCCGTGTTGGAAGCAGCAGCAACGTGAGCTCCAGATGCTCTGACAGGTGGCCTCTAGGAAGGCTTCACTATCAGAGCGATTAATATGGATGTGACCTTCATCCTGAAATGAACCAAAGAGGCTTTTTGATATATTCCACATTTCAGGTCTGAGACTATTTCACAGCAGTCAAGATCTGATAGAACAAGCCTATGAAGCTCTCTGGATTCAAATTTACAGACTGTGTTGAGAGAAGAGAACATTTATCATGAAGGGTCCAAACTATTTTAAATTTTTTCCCCTCCATAAGTGACAAAACAATATCTTAGAACCCTCTCTCAATCCCCACCCCAGTTCACAACACACACACACATCCACACACACACACACCTCTACAGATCTGCAAATATACACACATGCACACACAGATGTATGCTTTATACTCTCATAATATAATGAACACAATATATAAATGAAACATAAATTCCCTTTGGAGTTATACAACACACACTGCATAGTTCTTAACCTCATGAGATTCACATAGAATATATTCACCCACTTTTAACTTGAAATATCTTACCCATATTTCAAATGTTAACTTCACTGCTACTCTCTCCAAAAATCTTCCCATACCTTACATTAGAATGAGTTACATGGTACTATCTCTGGGTTTCCAAAGCATCCTAAAACATCCACATATCCTGGATCCCTCACCATGTTACACTGAAATATAATTAGCATCTGATGGTCTGAAATTTCTCAAAGAGCAAGGACCTAGTCTTGTATTCCCAGAGCAAAGCACAGTTTCCGACACACACTATAGTCCCAATACTGCTTGTAAAATTCATCCTTGCCTGACCCTGTGTACACAGCTAAATGGTAATCTATCCAGACAAGACTGTTTAACACCTAAGAGAGGACAGGCAGGTGAAAATACAATGAGTCAATGCACTAATTGTAATTCTGTGTGTATGAGAGAGACCTTTCTTAAACCCACGTTTGACTGATATTTTCAGAGTTGGTCATCTGATTAAGTATGTTTAAAAACAATAAATGTAGTTCAACACTATGGGGTACCAAATCCCTCTCAAATTTTTATTTCATGGTAAGAAGATAAACAATTTTTTAAAAAATCTAACAATTTTATTTGAGTTTGAACTAAGTAGTCTTTGATTAAATATGAGGACAATATGATAAAAAGAATTTGATTTGTCACACTTTTTTTTTTTTTATAACATTGAACACGATACCTCAAGCAAGGATATTTGCTATTGCCAAATAAATAGGATATTCACGGACGGTTTGTGTTTGACTTGCAACCATCCTTTAGCAATATGCGTTCCTCTTATCTAGAAACACATACTCTAGTTTTTCTCAGGTGAAAAAAATCGCATTAAAAAGAGCACTCCTTTTGAGAAGTGAGATCATAGAATCACGGCGGCTGTCATCTGAATTACGAATTTCTTACAAAGTATTTTTATTTTCTATTATTGTCACACTTCAAACATCTATTTGACTGTAACCCCCACAGGGACTGACTGAACTGTCACAAAGTGAAAAGTGTCTACCTGCATAGAGGAGGCTATTATTTTTTAATGACATCTATCCTTTCAGGCCCATCTAATATTTTCTGGGTGCATGCCATCTAATGCTCCTTCTGGAGTGTCTCACAATTATCCAAAGTGTTTACTCTCAGAGACAACTTAGTATAATGGGCAAACTTTACCAACTTAATATCTACTTCTTCCAAATCATTAATAAATATAGCGTATAAACCATCTGCACCTCTAATCTACCGTTGTTAATAGCCTGAGGCCGATTCTATTTTCCAAAGTTGTTTCAACTGCACCTCACACTGGTGTTAGCTATATCTCTCAGTGCAAACAGTCTCATCTTTAAGTCCATTGCTCACCACTACTTGTAAGAAAATGACTCATCCACCTCCCTCAGGGAACAACATTCCACGATGGAAAAATCCTCTCCTTTCATAGTCACGGTGAAAATTGCCATCACCCATTACTCAGTGTTACACGTCGCAAAAGTAACTGGATGCTTCCGTCCTCCTTTCTAAGTACCAAACAAGCTATTCAAAGCAGCGATTTATTCATGAGAGCAGGAAACTGGTTCTTCCTACAGTCTTTCCAATTTGTTGCTGATGTCGTAATTCTGCAATAATTAAGCTCATCCCTTACTACTTCCTATGTGAGATGGTTTTGCACCCTGTTGTTATTTGATTTATAAACTTTGCCTTGTAACCACAATGAGCATTAACCACACTTTAGGAGTCTCTTCTCTCCTTTTTGAGAAAAGAAAAAAGACACAAAATCAAAGGACGAGCTTTAGCAAGGACACATCACCCATAACCAGTTATGATATATTTTCTTAAGATGGTAACTACAGGGTTAGAACAATAAGCCATTGGAGGATTTTGTAAAAAGGTATCTGTGTCATCTCCTTTGTTTTTTAGAAAATGTTCTTTAAAAAATTAGGCATAAAGTCAAAACACCTAAATTTTAACACTCTATCCTTTCCATTGGCTATGTGACTTTTGGAAAGCCCCAACTCTTAAATTTGGTTTATCTATAATGTGGATGATGGCAACTGCCTGTTTACCTTGGCATGCCATTAGGAGATTCAAATTAGATATTATACGAAGGAACTTTAAAAGATATAGGGTAGAATGCAAAGAGATACAATATTAGCAGTCTTCCCAGAAAAATGAGTAATGCTGAAGAAAATTGAAAATTAAGGAAATATCATGATTTTTTAAACAAGCATGCATGAGAGCATGATTTTTCTTTTCCTGAATGTTAAAAGACAGTATTAAAATTTAAGCCTGGTATGTTTAAATTGAAATATTGCTTAAGAGGTTGTGGTTCTAGCAAAGCTGTGTTTCTCTTTAATGGAAATAAACATCAAGCAATAAAAAATAAGGCAGGTAAATAATTTTCCCACAAAATAGAGTCAAATGATACTGCCTAACAAGGCTATATATATATATATATATATATATATATATATATATATATACATACAGGGGTCATCCACTAGAAGGGGTGAGGGAGCCAAAGGAAAAACTAGAAATCTGAGCAGACGTCCTTAAAAAAAGTAATCCGAATCTGTTGTCTTTTTATGAATTTGACCTCAAAGCAGTTAGAGAAATGGAGCACTCAGTTATAAATTATATCAATAAAATTTGCTTTAAGAAAAAACAGGTGAGTGCCCCAGCTGTGTGGTTGAATGAGTTGCTTCAAAGAGGATTGCTGTGAAATGAGTTACTGGAAGCTGACCATGGTCGAAAGGAAGAATTGACACATTTTAAAAGGGACATAGACTATTAAAGGTAGTCAGGACGTGTGATAATTCTGTTAATCTCTTGTTTCTTTCTTTCCCTTCCCTGAATTCACTAAGAATATAAGTAATAAAAGAACTGAGACCTAGTTAAATCTTCACTAGTACACTAGACCAGAACTTTAGACAAGACCATGATGTGGTCCTCTGTTATTTGATTTATAAAATGAGGAAGTCAGATTCTTCTTAGGTTTTATAGTCATTAATTATATATTCTAATAATCTTTTTTCTCTGAGGTGTTCCTCCTGTATGTGCTAAAGCTAACTTTTACTGATTTGCTTGTTTTCAAGGTAGAACTTGAGACGTAGTGTGTCCACTTTCCGTCACCAACGTCTAATACTTCTTATGTTCCACTCTGTGTCCTTCCTGTGTGGCTCCTCACTGCTAATTTTTTTTTCCCCTCTGTCTGCTTTTGAGTATCCATTTTTGTATTATTTAAGAAGATTCTTTGATGCTTTACTGTTCTGAAAGGTTAACCAGTCAAGAAATCATCGTACCAAGGAATGACTTGAGGTTTTAGAAAGCGAGTATAGCTGTGTCTAACTACCTCTGTGAAAATCCTGGTGGGAATCCCTGAATGCTTGCTGGGACCAGACGTAACTGGGGGGGAGGCGGAGGAGCTCCCTTTATGACCTTCTCAAGCAGGCAACACCTTGGCTCCTGGATCAGGTATTTCTGAAATTCTTGGCTTATAATGAAAACATATCTGGTACTGATGTCCTGAAGAAATGAGTCCTATCATGATCCCAGTAGTACCGTTGGCCCTAAGAGAAGATATGGTAGCTGTAAGGAGTAGATTTTCAACCATAGCCATCTTAATGTCCATCAATTAGTTAAACAGGAAAATTTATGAGAATACATTGTGCCTGTAGCATATTCTGGCCTATACAGTATGCAAACAAATGAACCAATCAACCACACGTAAATACTTATATAAATAATCTGATACACAATGTATCTGTTAACCATCTATAGACTTGAACAATACCTACACTGTTGTTGTTTGTTTGGGGCAGTAATTATAGTTTGAGGTACTCAGTTTAGTGTACACTGGATTAGCATTCCTCCGCTGGCCTCCCTGGTTTGCTCCTAAATATGCTCAACACTCTCGACTTTAATAAAAGAAGAAAAAGAATAGGAAAAAAAAAATTAGCAGTCAACAAATCGGTTGAAGCTTGCATGACAAATGTGTTGTACCTCAAACACAAAGGTCACCTTTGAGTTGAGAATCTGAAATTCTCCCCAAGGTTATCTCATCCTAAGAAGACAAGGAGAGCAGACAGGCAAAAATACTGGCATGATCTAGGGCCAACATGAATAGTAAAGAAGATGCAGGACTCAGCATGATAGCTACAATGCATTGCATGCCTAGAATATAACAGGATATTTTCTTCACTATTGATAATATTGATTATTTTACAAAGAGGCAAACAGGCTCAGAGGGGCTTAGTAATCTCTCCAAAATCATGCAACTAATAAGAAGTAAAGTCATAGATTTGATGCCAGATTCCTCTGAGCACTAGAATTATGTGCTCAGGATTCTTTCAGGTACCATCAAGGATAGGAAGAAGCAGCTAACAGGAACTGAACACTGATGATTGCTAGGCAATAGTCTAGGCATTTTACATTTATTAACTTATTTATTCCTCCACAAGATTTTTAGATAGACATTATTGTAACCCAATTATTTAGATAAAAAAATGAAGGCATAGAAAGAGTCTAATTAACCAGCTCAACGTAGCCCATATACCTACCTGGGGCAAAAACCTGTATGTGCATAATGTCATTTTGACCTCAAAACCCATGTTCTTAGTCACTATTCTTAATATGCAGTATCTGAATTCTAAGAGATTATATTCTACTTCGGAATCAAAATTCCATACTTCTGGCACTCAATACATTCATTCGAGGAACATTTATTAAGTGCTGACTGGAGGATACAATCTATTAGAAACAGGGAATCCAAAGGAAAACAAATCCACACCTCTGCCTTTGGGAACATAACAATAGCAAGAAGCAGACTCGATCACAGAAGGCCACCTAAACTCACAGGACCACGCCTGATACAAATCACAGACCCTGGCCTGGGTAGACACGGGGAAGAAACAGAACACTAAATGCGTGATGGAAATGATGGTGGTATTTATTTCAGGTATGTGTAGAGTCATGCTAGATTCCTAGCTAATCAGTTAAAATAAATACTCAATGAAACATCCTGTACCAGGGCCTTCGTAGGGGCTCAGGAAACTGTAAGTAAAGGAAAAAGAGAGGAAAAAAAACCTCCCTATCTTAATGGAGCTCACATTTGATAAAGCCCCAATTATCTTTCCTGTATTACCTTCATCCGCAGAAGCACATTAGTCGAATTGATATATAAATAGAAGACACTTGCTATTGATTCTGTAGACTTCCAGGCATATATAGAAGGCTAAAAGAATATGTGATTTTATAAATAACAATTATTCACTCTTCAGATCTATTGATTTAAAAAATATTTAACACTGAATATTGATGATTGTTATATCTCCTAGTTAGTTTGAATGTCATAATTTTCCTCCGGTAGATAGTAAAATAAAACTTATCTCTACTTTTAAACTCCTTTGTTGAGCTGTTGATTGGAGTCCCAGCAGTGTATATGCATGTGGGACTGCCTGTCAATCAAACTCCCTCTTTCTCACTGCCTGGCCCTCCATCCCCCTCTCTCCATCCCCCCAACCCCAGCTGTTAACATCAAGTGTAAACTAGGATGCTGCGTGTCTGCTCAAAATCCGCACCACCTTACAATTTACCCTAAAATATTTCTCTTCTCCTGGTGTTTCTGATATTTTTCTCAAATATACTGTGTTTTTGACTTTATGGCAAACAGACAAATTAAACACGAGGAAATAAAGGTGCTGCCCAATCTGGCTTAAGTGCAGAAGTCCATTTAATTTTACCGCTTTTCCGAAGTAGCTCCCAGGGTCTACACTGAATGGATATAATTTAGCAGCTACTAATTTTCTAAGAGATTCAAAAGAAATCATATGCATGGGGCCAAAAAAGAGAACCCTTTAATGCATTTTTCAATTTATGCAAATCTACACCTACTAGAGCTTGCCATTTAGGAAATTACCTTAAACCATTTTCCATTCACCCACCATTAACCTAGCTTGACGAATGTCCACTAACTTCCCTACAGTTAAGGCACTGTAAAATACCCATTTATCCCACCAGCTAGATTTTATTTCACTCAAAAGGTTCCTGCCACCCACAACGGTCATCTGCCACTATGCAGAGCCTTCCCTCTTTTGTTTTAGTGAAAACCTTTTCAAACAAGCATTCAGAAGCCTTTGCCTCAGAATCCGCCCACACATGTTTTACATGTATCGTTGAAAACAAAGCTCAAAGACATTTTCCTTTTGTCTTATTTTTTTCTTTTTTAATACAATTGTACTTAGAGGGCTGTTCAGTTGGGAACAGATTGATAAAAATCATTTCTGATATGCAAGCATCCCTGAGTGATGCATATGCTGTTACCTGTTGGCACCTTTTTCTACCTACTTGAGTTTACCTGTCAGCTTTGAAAGAGGCAATCACTGATTTTCCAGGCATGCAAGCTCATCTGCAAGCAGAGGCTCTGAAAGAAATTCTCAAGTGGAGCAGGGAGCTGTGTTGAGAGCTTCCACACGATGCCTTGTTCCTACAGAAACCATTTTTTTTCTTGTTTGTGCAAGATAGACCTGTTTCTGTCATACAAAAAAGTGTGTGTAGATTTTATTTTGCTTTTTGATCCTCAGATTATAATTGTAAACCTGATACGATTGTCCTAAAGTGACATCATTTTACATATTTCCTCTGTTTATCCTTTACTCAGTGAGACGTTTTGAATTTGAACCAAAGGGATTAGAGACGACCTTTGATATTATAAACATTTTAAAGTTGTCTTAATATAAATCACTGTGAATTTATTAAAATCAGGAAGGTAAATAGGATAACATCACTGTGCTAAAGTTTACTGATATAGTATCTTCGTAAAGAGGTATTTATTCTAGGCTTCGCAGAAAAAAAAAGTGCTGTTTATGAAATATTTATAAGATGTTCATAATGTGTGTTCCTCCATATTCAGGAAAAGGTGTTGACATTCATACACGTAAAGTGCATTTAGTCAAAGTTATTATTTGTCTTCTATGTATTGTGCAAAGTGAGGGTCATTTTGTAAATCAGACTCTTGATCCTGAAACTTCATTTTCCTTTCTCCTCTTGGGAAAAAGCCCTGGATATTTTTCAGTGACTTTCAACAGAAATGCTAGTTTCTCCAGATTGTGCACGTCTGTGGAATCAGGGAATCAGCCTTACACTGCTCACTTCTTTTTCTGTCTGCAATACATGTTTTTTAAAAATTGGGGCTCCAATGTTAGTGCATCCTGGGAAATAACACATGAACCAGTAATTTCTTTGTTTTTGAGATGTATTCCAAAATCCAGTCTATCTCAGGGGCAACTCTGGATTTGTTTTACTCTTTGATTACAAAATCCATGAAATCAGGAATCAGACAGTCATAAAATAATTGTATTACAGCAATGACTGTCCTCTTCACTGTCCTCTGTCTCATTTCCTATCAGTGTGCATGAAGTAATTATCTCATTTTTTTTCCTTATAAATAACACCTAGCAGCTTCAGAGGCATGGTTCATACTATTCATTCTCGGGACTAGTCTCCTACAGTTGAGGCTACAGGCACGCGATGAGAGAGAGGGAGGCTTGTTCACCATTCCTTCATTGGTGCTGCCTCTCTAGTAAGGCTATCACTCAACAAAGATTCTGTATAACTAAAGCTCTGTGTCCTCTGAAATGACAGGGGATCCCAACATCAGTCAAGTTCCCATTATCAATTTGGTTTGTCCATGTCTGCTCCGCCTCCGTTGTTGCTTTTTAATCATTGCTCCCACCAGGCATTGTTTGCCTATTGAGACCGTAGCTAAATGAGTTGAGAATTCTGTCAGGTTTACATCAGCAGTGGGCACTGCAGACATTACCAACTCATTAAAAAAAGAAATTCAAAAGAAACAAATAAGGACTTTTTCTCTAGCTTTCATGTACCGCTATCTAACAATGACTGTTCATGGTTCAAAAGGTAGAGATACAAAACACAGCCCCACAGTAGACCAACTTGTTATTTCTGTTTAAATAGCACTCATAAATGTTTAAGAAAATGATGCCCTATGATTTCATTTTTTGTTTCATTATGAATATGTGTATTATGTCTCAAAGAGATTGAGTGACCCTATATTAGCTAAAGTATGCAATATTTATTCTAACAAAAATCACCATAATCTGATGTATTTTATACATACAGTAATTTCCAGTTAAGATGGAGATGGAAAATCCAGATAATTGAACACTACAAACAAAAATTACATACTGAGTTTGGCATCAAGTTACCTTCTGCATGGCTAAAGCTATCACTCAAATCCACTGTACAATGATGTTTACTGACATATTCAGTAACTTTTCTTCTATTCAAGATTTACTTCCCTCAACACAATCTTTTTAAAAAACAAAAAAGATTTTCCACTGTAATCTTATAGCTCTGGCAACCCACTACACTTTCAGGCACTTACAAAATAAAAATAATTATAACAAAATTTTGTCTTTAGAATTATCACAAGGATTTTAGACAAAGACTGTACCCAATTAAGAACTCTGCAGTCAGAAGAGAATTTTAATGGAGTTCCTTTGCCTATACTTTTACATTATCAAGATTTGTCATATTATTCCAAAATAAACAAATATAACCATTACTAGCTAACTTTTTAAAATACCGTAAGACTAAAATGATTCACCTTGACAGCTGTATCAATTAAATAAGCAATTTACTTAACAGCCTTCTATCTAAATTTTATTGTTTTCTTTGACATTAATGATTAGAGAAAATCATGAATTGTCTGTAATAGCACATTTTTATTTAGCTTACGACAGGTACTTTTTTCTTCCCTTTGTTTAAGAGTGAAATTTATCAAATATATTATTTGCAAATACAGATATTTTCCAAATATTTTTTACCCTTTCAAATCTTTAACAAAAGAAGGCACACCTTTCTAGAAAACATCCTACTTGATATTTCTAAACTGATTAGTCCTTCAATAATAGTGGTTATTTCTTATAAAGTATTTTTTCTATGGTAGGGCAGTTATAAACCTATCACCGCTAGTAACTTAATAAGAGGCGTAATAAATACCTCCCCACGATCCTCCAAAACCACCAAATCCAACTTATGTCCTTACTCTTGATTTATTAGTTTTTGACATTTTAAGACTTCTTATAGCTGTTAAATATTAAAACCAATACGAATATCTTTTTAAAGAATCTGTAGCAACTTTAACAAATCTGCCAAAATATTTACATACAAGAACATACCCTCCTCTGGCATACTGATGTTACCGAAGGCAATTTCCTGCTCCCGATGCACCGAGAGGCCAAACAAACCAGAACGCCGGAGTTTGGAGCAGAGAAAGGTTTATTAAGGGGTGAGCAAGGAGGACAGGGTGTCTCATGCCCAAGAAAACTCCAAACTCCCCAAAGGGCACCAGCAAAACATATTTAAAGTCCAGATAGGGTGAGAGGGTCGCAGGATAAGTGATCAGCTAGTGCACAGTTCTCTGATTGGTTGATGTTGAGGTAACAGGGCGGTCAACCCTATCAACCCCTAGGCACCAGAAGGTCTGGATCAGCCAGTAGTTAATTTCTTCCCTTTGGTGGTGGTTTTTAGCATCTGAAAAACTCAGGAAATATACATGAGATACTATTATCTGGGTACTTCAGAAAGGAGCTGCAGCAGAGAGGATGGGGGAGGGGTCTGGCCCTGGAAGCACCCACAGGGTCCCGCTTGGTTACACTTACTTTCAGAACAGGCCCTTATCTCAAAGTGCTATCAATCTGAAAACATCTTGGTACTGAGCTAAAAGATTTCCTTTCCGAGAGATGGCATGCAGAATGAATGAAAAGTCTAGGGTTTTTAATTGAATAGGCCTGAGTTTAAGTTCTAGCTTCATTGTATCACTGGCTTTGTGAAAAATTACTTAATCTCTCTGTGTCTCCATTATTGATTTGTAAAATGAAGTCCCTGATAAAAGTGTTTACCTCTAGATTGTGGTGAGGATTAAACTTTAAAAAATTTAGAGTGTCGAGTGCTGAGCATTCTGTTTGACAAATAGTAAGACCTCAGGAAATAAAAACTATTATGTATGAAAGAATGACCCTTTCAAAAACAGATCTATCCTGCAAGTATAATACTAATACACCAGCATTGAAGAAAATTAAAGCTATGTGTCAGAGGTTTGGAAGAGAATTTCAAATAAGGAGATCCAAATTATTTTTTAAAAATAACTTAATCTTTAAATATATTGGATTTTTAAGGTGAAAGGAGTCGTCATGATTGTAATTCCAAGTTTCGACATGCTTGAGAAAAGTTAGCCCTTTTATTTTAAAAGAGTATTTTAAAACTTTTGTTTACAGAGTCATGGGTTTCAATGGTATATTCTCAGTACCTGCCTCCAGGAATTAAGGAAACAGGAGTTAGGAGTGAGATGGTTCACATGCAGAGGGGCTGAAGCACTCAACGTAGAAGCCAAATGTTAAGAAAAATCTTGGAGAGAAATATGCGGTAGGGATTTTCCAGACCATTTTTTATTATTAAAAGATGATACATAATGATAGTGAAAAATGAAGGACAGTTGGCAGGATATAGTTGAAAGAACACAGACTTTAGCAACAAGGAGACTGGGCTTGGTTACTGCCATTATTGCTTTCAAATGCTGCGGTCCTAGGCACGTTATTAAGCCTGTGAGACTGCTCATTCATCCGTAAAACAATAAAAACTTCTAAGAGCCGTTGAAATGAGCATGCTAAGTAACATGTGTGACACTTTCAATATAGTGTGTGGAACATCCAAACATAAAGCCTGTACTTTCTAGGACAGTCATGTGAGCATGTTTAGCTGAGGTGAATATAGCAAGATAATAATGTAAGTGTTACTTACAAATATGAGAAAGTGAAGATTAAATTTAAATTATAAGAATTATATCTAAGATTAATAATGATATATAAAGTATTTTTATCCTTTTCATTTTCACACTAAAATGTCTGAATGAAAGTAATTTCCCTCTTTCACGCGTGAATATCAATAAAAAGATATCTAAAAGGATGTTTTGTTATTGTCATTGGGAAGACAGGAGGTAAGCAGCATGCTATAATAAAGATCCTGCTGCCATTTTAGAGAATACAAACATTTTAAAATCTCATGGCTTGGGCTGTTACAAACCCTCACGTGCCATGATGTTTCTGTTGGATTTGACATGATTAACAATTTCCATTAAATATCTTTTCACATTTTAATCCCTTCCCAAGTTTCCCCTGACAAAAACTGAAACCTTTTATTATCCCAACTACCTACCTTTTCTCCTTCTTCACCTAACTTCAGGAACATTGAGAAAAAAATAATAGCCAACTGGGTGGATTAATACCGCAATAGAATTGTAGTCCCTAACTTCAGTTGGGACCTTGGTTATGACCATCAATTAAACTTAAACATCCTAATATGTGCTTCTACTTACTTCTTCAATTCCAGCCAAAGCCACTCCAACTTTCTCCAGTATCATTAAGATGTTGATACCTCACTTTTACTTTTAGCAGATACTTTTAACTTCTACTTCAGAACAAAAGGTGACTTTCCTGTCACCTAGAATGACATGAATCCCATCAACTTTTTCTTCTGCCACCCACAAATGTGTATATATATGTATGTGTGTATAAATATATATATCAAAATAATACTATTTTATTATTTCTCCTATTTCAGTAAATTCACTTTGGTAGTACCTCTTCAGAGACCTGTCTTCCTATTTCCTTAAATTCTTCCCTTCTTATGATTCTTGAGCCTATGAAAACTCTTAAGTATCTTTGATCTTAAAATTAACAACAATAAAACAGCAGCAAAGAACCATTACCTAATTAATAGTGAAGTGAGATGAGAAAGGTGTCTGTAGTCATTGTTACCCTTTTATCACCATTCATTCAGTCTTCAATTCACTGTAATCTGGATGCTTTTTCCCACCCATCACTGCAACTGCTGTAGCTGGTGTTAAAAGTGACACACTAATTGCAAATTACCATATCATAGTCGATTGCTAAAACCGAATTTAAAAAGAAAATGGTTAAAAAGGAGAATAGAAAGAAGCATGGAACATAGAAGAAAGTATTAAAAATGTCCACTAATACAAACCCTAAAATAATGGATGAGTCAGTCCCTCACATTGCTGGGGAAAAAAGTTAAGTTAATATTTCTTATCCAGCAAAACTACTTTTCAAATATAAAGGCAAAATAAAGACATGTTCAGATACAGAGTGAGAGAACTTGTCACTATCAAAACAGCACGAAAAGAAATGTATTATAAAGTCTTTTAAGGAAATGATAACAGATAGCTTGAAAACCCAGACGTACATAAAGGCGTCTTTGTTCTAGAATAATAGACACATATGGGAGGCAGGATCAAAATGGCACCCAACTCACCTCCTCCCAGGGGGACACCAAACCCCACTCCTGAGCACATATCTGGAGAAGACTGTAATTATCGAACTCTAGTTTTCTCTGGCTAATTTTAATTTGAAAAGTCACATGCACCCCAATGTTCATAGCAGCACTATTTACAACAGCCAGGACATGGAAATAATCCAAATGTCCATCGACAGATGAATGGATAAATAACTTTCTTGAAATGACAAAATTTTAGAAATGGTAAGTAGATTAGTGATTCTCTGAGGTTAAGCAGGGATGAGGGTGGGAGGGAAGTAGGTGTGACTGTAAAATGACACGTTGAGGGTTACATATATTGATGGAAATGTTCTGCATATGACCTGCATAGAAAATGTTACATTGAGGGAAACTGGATAAAGGGTACAAGGAAACTGTGTCTTATTACAACTGCAAGTGAATCACAAAGGAAAACATAGCTTTATAATATAGTACGTCATGGCAAAATGATCAAGAAGTTTTGAAAATAAGCAGATGGGGAAAGTATACACAAATACAGAAAAAAACCAAGAGCAGTTATTACTGTTGAACATGGTGGAATTCAGTGAAGCATAGCATTATGGGAAAAATAGAGAATCCTAAAATGCTAAAAGATAAATTAAAAATGAGGACATAGGAGTTAGCAATGCATATGAGTTTATGTAGTATAGGAACATTTACAAAGCTGGAAACAGAAGATTAAAGGAGAAATAGACAGAACATCCTTGAAATCAGAGATTTTAATTCACAGCTAATCTCTCTTAATCTAGTACAGATTACACAGGCAAAAAATTAATTAGGATGTATTAATTAGGATGTAGTGCATTAGGATGCAGTTCTAAACAATAATAATAGCAAAAACCTAATTGAGGATTCAGAGACCCCAAGGATGAGGGCCATGCTTGAATAGAAAAAGTGTACCTTTACATCCTTTCATGGCAACTTTAGGAACTGGATGAACCAGCTGGCTTCCGAAGTTTTCTTGGGTTCACCTTGGTTCAGTGAAGCAGGGGAGGTAATTCAAAATCACACACAAACCATATCTGCAAGAAAGAGTCTACTTCTCTGGCAGCAGGGTAGAAGAGACCTTTGAGTTAGAAGAGCCACCTAGTCTGGAAAACTATTCAGGCTCTTTCTCATCCCGTCTCCCTTCCCCCAATGCCAGCATACGTTTCTTGCCAGTTCCTTTCCTGTTACGAACACTGTTCTCGCAATGATGATTAATAAAGAAGGACCAAACATGAATATAATACCTAAAATAAGAAACAGAAAGGCAAAAGAACCAGTGGTAAACACTGATTGTATGTAACCCTTGAATTCAAGCATCTAGAAACGTACCAGCGTGCTAGAATGCAAACGTCATGTGCCCTAACAATATAGGAATAATGTAGAAATTATGTAACAAGTCAAAATAGAGAAGATAGGGAAGAGAAGGTGGGCGATAGAATAAGATAACTGATTGCATTTCCTAATAAACTTGGTATTTAAACATCATTTTCAGCTGGAAAGTCAAATAAAGGAAATCTACTGATCTGGAAATAAAGAAAGGCTCTCTTTTCAATTGTCTATGTAGCAGTTACTAAAATTTTTCAGTAGATACCAAAGAAAACCTCCCAAAGTAGAAATAGCAGCCACAAAACATCCTCTAAACAAAATGGAACAAAACTAGAAATGATTAAACTAAAAAAAAAAATTCTACCAATTAGCAATTTAAAACTTCTTAAACATGTCTTTTTTTAAAAAAGAGTGAAACCAAGCACAAGTTACAGAATATCTAAAAAATAATGTGAGTAAAGATACTACACATGAATATCAATGTAATGAAAGACAAATCTGGACAGATAAATTCTGGAATTCAGAAAGACAAATTCTGCCTGAAATAGACTGCTTACTTCTGTTTGGGGGATAGTTTGGCAAAGAACTGGCACAGCTGAAATGAGTCTGTCTGCAGAGAGGCACCATCATCATTCTGTGAAGTCATCATTCTTCATAAACAAGGCAGTTCTCAGGGCCACCTGTGTGTTGCCCTTGGTGCTTGCTTTGCATTCTATCTGATGTCCCTGGATGCAGAGATCTTTCTATGTAATTCCAGTTATTGAGAAGACGATGAGGCCGGTGTTCCCTAGCCCCTCTTACGCTCACCTGTAAATATGAATCACAGCATGGATGCGGGGCTCACTCTTGCTCATGTGGTGCTTCTGGTTCCGGTCCTGCCTGCTAACAAGGCAAACACTTCTCTGTAGTTAAGCTGGCCATGGTGCATGCAGAATATTTGTGGTGAGGAATAACAAGAGTTCAGGAATATTCTGAGCTTTTCTACTTCTCTGATTATGTTTTTTCCCCCAGCAAGACCTATGTTATGTATGCATGAGAGTTTGTGCACAATATGGAGTTTCACATTTATGGAGTTACAGAGTTTAACTGGGTCATCCCAGGGTTTGAAAGCTTTTCCACCTAAGGACAATAAACAAGAGTTCACCAGTAAGCCTAATGAACCAGTAACCAGCAAACCAGGAGTGAACAGTATATCCACAGTGTCCATTAGCCCAGAATCCTCTAGGGTGGCTACTGGGGCATCATCGGTTTAGATCTCAGAAGAGGACTGAGCAGCCATGCTGGTCCGTTGGTCCAGGATGCAGCAAGATGTTGGAGATACCTGCTTCATGCCCCAGAGGGCATGGAACAATAGCTGGAGACTGTGAATGACTAACCACCCCCCACCTCCAAACAAGCAGATTATCTAAAAGACATGAGGATATGTCACAAGAGAAAAACCCCAGATGATGATACTTTCGATAGCCGGAAAACAGGAGGCCAAGTTCTGTAAGAAATGCTAAAACATATATGCATTATTTCTGAAGGCTGGGAAACTGGTAAAATTACAAAGTCTGGTAAGATTAGCTGAGATGCTCTTAATAGCAATAGAGTAGATGAGCCAATACTAAATCTTGCACTGAATTTCCGAACATTTAGACGATGAGACGAACAGTGATAAGAACTAGGTCTGGGACCCGCGTTTGCACTCCTCTCCCAGGTGAGCATTCCAAACATTCTTGAACTTGCTGCATAGCGGTTTACAGGACAAGTGTTTTGCTTTTTCTGTGTGAAATACACTTGCTAGCTTTTTGCCACCCTGTTCTTTCATTTTGGTAAGGACACTCTGAGTACTTGAGTGCTATGTTAGTTTTCTATTGCAACGTAAAATTTATTACAAACATAGATGCTTAAAACAACACTCATTTATTAGCTTCAAGTTCTCTAAGTCAGAAGTCCTGGCACAGCCTGGCTGGGTTCTCCACTTAGTGTTTCACAAGACTGAAATCAAGTTGTCTGCAAGTTATGTCCTGACTGGAGCTCTGAGTCCTCCTGTAAGCTCGCTGAGGCTGTTGACAGAATTCAGTTCTTTTCAGGTGTAGGATGGAATCCCTGTTCTCTTGCTTACCGTCAGGCAAGGACTGTTCTCAGGTCTTATACGGCCCTCTCAGTCTCTCAGTCCCTTTCCACATGGCCCCTTCCAACCTTCACGTGAACAAAGATAATTCCCTTGTTTAGAATTTTTTTCATACTTTAAGTCTCTGACTTCCTCTTCTATCACCGGGTAGGGAAAAACAAAACAAAAACAAAACAAACAAAAAAAACCTCTCTTCTTTTAAAAAGCTCATGTGGCTAGGTCAGTCTCACCCAGATAATCTCTCTGTCTTAAAGTCAGCTGATTTGGCACCTTCAAAATCCCTCCAGAAACATATCTAGATTTGTGTTTGACTGAATAACTGAGGAGAAGTGCTAGTACCCCAGGGTCTGGTCATCTTAGAATTCCATCTACCACATGCATGAACAAGTGGATTAGAGATAGTTATTCTTTGGAGTTGATGGAATGCACGGGCGAGAAAGGCGTGTGTGTTGCCCAGATTGTACGACTGAAACAGTAACTCAGACAAGGAGAAAAAAAATTATTGGTCTTCTCAGAGGACAGCTAGTTCAAGCAGCTGTGTTACCCAAAGTCATTTCTAATGTTATGTTTCTGACAGGCTAGTAGAAGACATTGGTGCTTGGAGCTTTACTGTGGACCACAGAGACTTAAATAAGAAAATAGCTCTTTTGTTCTCTTTTACCATCTTAACAGTGACTGAATGTGCTACAACTATGGGCACTTTGTATTGAGACTTGAACTTTTATTTTTCTCATGACTATAGAAAGAAAAACAAAATCAATTTGCCTTTATTAAAGAGTATCTGTGAGTTAGATAAACTCTAGTACAAATATGAGCTGTTGATGGAAAACCAATTTCTACGAAGATAACTTTTTGGTAACAGTCTCTGCTGAGAAAGCGGCTCACATTGCACTGAATGCCGTCTAAACACAACTGACAAAGGATGAATGGACTTGGATGGAGGACGTGATTTAAGACACCACCACCCAAGTGTTCACCTTGGGAGCTAGCTAAATTATAACCCGAGAACCTCAAAGGCAAGCTGTTAACCACTACTCTGGAGGGCCAACACCTGATCAGTCACTTTGGGTATTGAAGACAGCACATCTTACTCCCAGGAATTTTATAACAACCTCTAGATCAGGTCAACAAATATATGGTCAAATTTAAGTGGATGTTCTTAGAGCAAGAAACCTTGAAAAGCAGTACAGACAATTCAAATTAAGTTTAGTCCTGGATCCTCTGTGTTATCTCTCACCACTGCACTCAGAGCTAACTACAACTCTATTCCAAATTATTTCTCACCCAGATTATTGCAATAGCTTCCTAAATTGTCTCCCTGCTTTGCCTTGCTTTCTTCAGTCTATTCTGCTTTGCCTTGCTCTCTTCAGTCTATCCTCCATTCAGCAACCAGTCTGATCTTTGAAAAACGTTAAGTCAGATCATCTCACTTATCTGCTCAAAACCCTCCCTGATTTCCCATCTCACTGGGTAAAATGCAAGGTTCGTACGCAGACCTCACCCGACCTGGTACCTAATCATCCGTCAGACCTTATTTCCTGCTGTTCTCTTCTTGCTTGTTCTGCTTCAGTCACTAGGAATTCTTATTTTAAAAAGAACGTACCAGGTAAGCTCCAGATTCAGAGTTTTGTGCTGACTGTTTGCCCCTCCTGGGTTTCTCTTATCCCGTATCCTCTAAAACCTTACCTCCTTCCCCCTTGAGTTTTTCTTTTTTTCTCTCAAATCTCACATTTTCCATGAAATAGTTCACCTTAATTGAAATGGCAGCAGTACTTCTCCCTCAGAAATCTATCCTCTTTTCTTGTTTAATTTTCTCCTTAACACTTGAGTATTCATCGTATGTGTTACTTTCCAATTTGGAGGTCTATCTCCTCCTTTAAAATATAATCTCTCTGCAGGCAGAATTTTGCAGGTTTTATGCCCCAGTGAATTACCAGTTCCTAGAGCACTGTCTGACACACAGTCAGCTTGATAACTATTTGTTGAATAAATTGAGTTAATAAACGAAAGGTAGCATCTCAAATCACAGGGAAATCTAATTGCCTGCCCAATGCATGATATTGGAACAACACCATAGCCATTTCAGAAAAATACAATTGGATCTATACTTTACACTTTATAAGATTATAATTTCCAAAAAGTCAAAGATATAAATATGAAACAAAAACTGTACAATACTATAGAAAATCTAGGGGTATTATTTTATATTTCAGAATGAGGAAGCTTTTAAACTATGACACAAATTCCAGGGGACTGGAATGAAAGGAAGATTTATAAATTGTACCACAAAATCTAAACTCTAATCATAGGGCAAATACTATGATAAACTCAAAAGGCAAATGACAAAGTAGAAATCATATTTATAATTAACAGAGTAGAAAAAATAATTAATCTCCCTAATATGTGTGCCTATAAATGGATATAAAAGTGACCAGCAGGAATTATGGAAAAAGAATATAAACAATTTAGTGTAAAGGAAATACGAATACTTTTAAATGTGAAAAGATGTGCAGTAAATGAACAGCAAAATCCAAATATAAAGAGATTTAGAAAAGACCAGACAGTTTGGTAACTTTATTATCAAGTGTGTGGGGAAAGAAATAGTCTCATTAAATGCCAGTAAGAATATATATTAACACAATCTCTATGGAGAAAACTTTAGCAAGATTTATCAAAAGTGTAACCTTGTATGTCTTTTGTCTCAGCAATTCCATTTCTAGGAATATATACTTCAGACTTTTTAATGCACAAAATTATGTATATTAAGATGTAAAGTATATTTATTAAAGCATTGTCTGTAGTAGAACAATATTGACAACTTTTAAAATTGACGTCAAGAGAAAACTGGGTTAAATAAGTTGCGTTACAGTAAACAAAGAATAAGAAAGGTCTTTGTATATGATATGCAAAAATTTCCAAGTGGAGAAGCTTATTGTAAAACAGAGGTTTGCAATTGTTTGTGTTAAGAAAGCAGAGAAAAAAAAGGCATCTTTATATTTTCTTGTGTATATGTTTTAAAAACTTTGGAGGAAGATTTAAGATATCAAAAACAAGAGCTACTTATATGATCAGGTGATTAAATGCATTGATGAGGCAAGGGTGAAGGGGGAATGTTTCACTATATAACTCAGTTATTGAAATGTGTAAATATTAATTGCTCAACTCTGTGAATTTTCTTGTTTAAAAACATAAATAGATTAAAATTAAAAATAAGCTCTCTACAGAGTACAGACAAGCTGTTCTAATTATCCTAAATCACGTGTCATCCTCCCACATTAGTTCCCAGGTCTTCATGCTCTTGCATACATGCCCAAGTAAGTCCCAGAAGAAAAGTCCACCACTGATGGTACAATATGATGTCAGCGGGCAGCTACTACTGAAGCACCACCAATTTCTCACTCATACACAAAAAATCATAAATAGACAAAAGTAAGTTTAAATACTATGACAGGATGAAAATAAAATGCCAGAACCCTAGAAGAATGTCCACCAACTATAAGAAAAATGTAACTACATTAACAGGCAGACCCAGATTCTAATGTATGGCCCAAGAAAGCCTACTTGTAATCATTAAATCTATTTTATTTTTTATTTTTTTTAAACATTAAGTATTTTTTTTTCAACATTTTTTTTTTAAATGGAGGTACTGGAGATTAAACCCAGGACCTTGTGCATGCTAAGCATGTGTTCTACCACTAAGCTATACCCGCCTCCACTCATTAAAAGCTATTTTAAACATAAAAATTAAAACACCGTATACCAGAAGAACAAATGGGAACTATAAAGCTTCATTCAGTAAACAAAACAATGGGCTATTATTTGTTGAAAGAATTGAGAATGCTTTCAGCATATAATAGATACTCAATCAGTTTTTCTATCTTCCTTATCACATATCTCTATAGGTAGAATCACCAAGTGCCTTACCAGTTAGACTACATCGAGGGGGATTATTAGAAATATGATATCTGCTATTTTAGCATGATCAATATTATTTTCTAGGTTGTTTAATTTTTAATCACAGAAGTGTATGTCCTATATATAACACCCTTCATTTGATTTTGCAACATATGTTAAAATGTTTGCATCATGTGTCATTGGTATCTTCACATAAATATTCATAAGAAAAAAGAAACAGTTGGATGCATGATGACCAATGTAGCCTTGGGTAGAAACCTTTCAAAATAGAACAGCTAAATTCACTGAGTTTATTTAATTGAATATGAAACCTTTTGAGGCTGTCCTCTTGAAAATGTCCCAAAAAGCAAAGTTTTAATCAGATGACTCTAAAATAATCTGAAAGCATAGGAATAAGTTTTATGTCTTCATTACTCAGATATTTTAAAATTAAAGATAACAGTGACTGACATTTTGTTGCATTGAATTTTAGAAAAATCTTTCATTTGAAAATATTTCCAGGCATTTAACAAGTCCAAAATGTGACAGGATTTATCCTTTCCCAATTTAGATGTCTGATTTGACTAATGAGGCAAAGCTTTTCATTTAAAAATGTTTCCATTTTGGATTTTTTTTTGGCTTAATCTTCCTTAAGATCAAGGCAATGACACGGAGCACTCATTTTGCAATAACTTTCCCCTTCCTCCTGTCCTGTACCTAGCATTTTATTGTTTGTTCTTACTTGGGCAGGTGTGGCCACTGAAAACATTCATCAGTTGCTATATTGTCACATAATTTATTAAAATCTTCTGATTCCTCAGTCTTGATGTTCGATCATCAATAACAGAAGGGATAGTCTTTCCCTTTCTATTCTCACCCTGCAAGGCAACCATTAGAAGAAAATGTCCTGGGATGGTATCCAACAGAAGCCAGGAAAAATAAAGATACAGACGTCAAATATTAAGCATCTTGCCCTCTTATGTGATATAAATTGTATATCCCCTGGGAAAGCCATCTTTCAGCTTTGCAGTGTAAGTTTTTTAACCTTTATGTAAGTGACCAATAAATTGTAATGATAATATAATCTGTAGATAAAGCCACTATTCTGACAATCCTCCCAAATTGACAGCCCACCTGGAGTTGTATTACTTCAACCAGTGTAGTTGTTGCATAACACTGTCCCAGATACGATTAGATGATTAGCAGTGACAGCTACTTTTAGAAGAAGAGTAGATCAGGGTCAGAGGACAGAGCAATAGAGAAATGCTCTCAGCAGGACAAAAAGAGTCAGTGATGAAGTTTTCAGCCGTCATTTCATACTTCATACAGCGACTTCTACAAAACAAAAGAAAGAAAGGTACTTAAATGCAAATCTTCAGGGAAGAAGAAGAAAAGTTGAAGGTGAGATATGGTAAACAAGCATATTCACAAAGGAAATTATAGGATTTGTTGTAAGCTGCTCGTAGGACATCAAACTAGGTGACCCTAGCCAAAATTCTGCTGCCAGTGCTTTTTCATTTCCTCTGGCAGTTTCTCCTTGACAGTCAGCTGATGGACAGAAACACTTGATTCTCAGTTCATTGACAGCCCTTCATTAAAATGGACATGGGGAACAACAGTCTACAAGACAAATTCCCCCATAATGCAGGGTGGTGGTGATAATAATGAGATGCAATCACTTATACTGGCATTCAAAAGACAAGGTTACACACAGAACATGCAAAAGATTCATTAACCAGTTACAAAGAGTATCACAAAATCAAGAAATTACAATATCAAACCATCAAGTATGATGCTGGAATTTTTAATGACTCTATATCTGTGCAAGTGAGTGGGAAAAGCTTATGCATTTTTTTCCCTCTAAAATGTATATCTAATTCATTCTTTAAAGCATGTCTGTGATGATTAGCTTTTTAATGGAATGCATATAATCTAAAGATGAGACTCTACTCCTTATCTCACCAGAAATATTTCACAGTAAGAATGAAGAAAGGTGGGTTTTAGCTGTAAGTCTTCCAGCCTGTATTTGCTTTTAGTGAGTTACTCACTGGATTTCTTTGTGTTGAATGTGCATATTGTACTTTAAGATACTTTCTGGCTTCCCATTTTATAACTGCCTGTTTGGTTATCATATAGCCCAGTGAACATGATTAAAAGTTCTTTAAAATACACTATTTTATGAAACACTGAGATACCAAACATATTTTATAAGATTAATAAAATCAGATTTTTTTTCAAACCTTGAATTTTCTCTTCCCGAATTCTACTTTGATGTTGTGGTGAAAGATCTTTGGACTCAGACGCTGACATCTGGACTCAAACTGGCTATATCTTAGCAAGAGCTTTGCCTCTTTGGGTAAATTTCATCTTCATTTTCCTCATTGGTAAAGCTGAAGTACCTTCAGTTTCTCTTTCAGTTCTAGGATCCTATAAGTGCTGCATGTAATCTGCATGTGAATCGTGTGAGCTGTTTTATGAAGTGCATGGCAGTATAAAACAGGATAAAGACACATAGGAAAAGAAATGTGTGAGTATGATGGCAAGAAACTTTGTTGCTAATTGTAATTTATTATTGTCGTAACTGTAAAACTCTAAATAGATATTTTAAACTCTTAAGCCACTGATTTCCTTAACTGTAAAATATGAAAGTACTCTAGATCAGAGGTTTACAACACCTCAGTTCACACCACAAGTTATTATTGAGGAATAAATAACTACCATAGCAGTGTTTTATAGCATATCAAAAGGATGGCATGGTACAGAGCACAATAACCCTATGCCTTGAAGCCATCCAGAAATGCTTATGATCTTAAAATTTCTATAACCATAGGAAACCATTAGAATTATAGACCTATAAAACTAGAAGGGAGTAGGTGTCATCTAGTTTAATTATATGCTATATACATATTCTTTGCATGTTTCTAATAAATCATCACTTCAGTCTATAATTTGAAAAAATCTCTGTGATACAAATTTAGAATATATCCTCTTGGTCTTTGCAGTTAGCCGTGGCCATGTGCTAATCTCATGGATCCCAAAGATGAAAGTGTCTGAAATCCCCTCCTCAGAGGCCCAGCTCCTGACCTTAAATACTCTGTTACAAATTCAATGAGTTACTTTCATCAATAGAGTAAGAATGCTCACACAAGCAGGGTTAGCGAGGATTCCTGGGCCATTCCTGATAAACGCCTTTGGACGGGTTAGGGAGGGAGACCTTGAAGTTCTTAGCTGAGACTTTTTTGAAGGTGATTCTTTCAGAAAAGCAGTCATGAGTTGTTGCCAAGTTTCTTAGGCAGATTTTGTTCGCTTCTGAAAATATTTACTGATTGCTTTTAATATACTAGAAATTGTAGGGTTGGGGAATTAAGAGATCCAGACTTTGGATGAAGAAGAGGTGATAAACAAGAAATGTAGCACTACCAGAGGGCAAAGATGTTGAATTAAAAGGCTCAGAGAGAGAAGCTGGAAGGGTCTTAGAGTTAGTGGAAATTGAATCCTTAAACCTATATGCTAACCCAAAATAGAGCAGGAGGGGCAGATGGACAGCAGGTAGGAGACAGCATAGAAATGTTAAAAGTTTGGCTATATTGTGTGGAGTCTCTGCTATGAACCTGAGTGGTTGGTTAATCCCTACAGCGTCAATGCACCTGCGTCTCTATAACCTGCTTGTGTTGACCTTAAGAGACAGAAATGAGGTCAGTGCTTAAAGATACTTACAGAGGCTTGCGTGGTAAATAAGAGTGTGCAGGGATACCACGGTGGGGAACCGCAGGATTCCTGTTATGGGGGGTTTGGGGAATGTGACTAAGGGTAAGGATTCTTTAAATTTCCACGTTCATTCTTAGGAGGCAATCAACCTCAACTGTTAACACAAAGTTGTCAGACTTTGATGACATCCCATCTCCATCAATAAATAACTATGGCATGTCAGGTCATGTCACTTAACTTTTCTGAACCTCAATATCTCACATGTAAAAAGGAATAAACAGAGTGTCTACCTCATAGGGTGGGTGTCAGGATTAAATGGAGGCACCTGTGTAAGGCAGTTGGCTCTGTACTTGGAAAGCAGTCGGCGCTGAATCAATGGTAACTCTCATTTGTACAGAAATTGTGAACTGTGTACCATTCTCTCCATCCTCCATGCAGTTTTTGTTGGATGAAGGCTCTCTAGGCTTAAGTTCCTGGCCTCTGGGTCCATGTAACCAGCAATCTTCTGAAACACCAATTGACATGTGATGTTAGTATTACAATGTTGCTTTGTAAGGCACTTTCCTTTCAAAAACCAAAAATATGTTATGAATTCATTCTAGAGGCCTAGCAACCATGGCTGTGTGGCAGCCGCTGAATTAGACATGCATTGTTCTCAAACACTAAAATCAAATTCAGCTCCTTTCCTCTTTACAGCACTTTATAAACATTAACTAATTAATCCTCACACCCTTATGAGGTAGGTAAATAATTGGTAGCTCCCAGTTTGAGGAAACCAAGGTTGAGGTTAAGTGGTTTGCTTGCTCAGGGCAATAGAGTGAGGCAACATTTAAGTCCCATATTAAGGCATTTTAATTTATATTAATTTATTTTGGACACTGTATTAAATTTTTAATTATAATTTATTATATTGTATTAGCCTACACAACTTCTGTCATATAACAGATGGAAGAATGTAATTCATTGCTAAGTGAATGAAAACAAGGAAAAATACTCCAGAATGACTGTTCCACATAGCCCACTGTGACATGAAGGAGTTATAAGCCATGCAGCTAACTAGCCAGCCATTGCCAGTCATTTCATTTGACACCTGTTTCCTTTGTGGGTGCACATGTGTGCACACACACACAGGCCTTATTTCCCATAATAGAATATAGGCTTCTTCATGTTAGGAACCGCATCCTATACCGTGCTATCTCCAAAACCATGTTAATAAGGTGCTACCTTGGAGTATGACAAGTGTTTAGAAAACAAATCTTAGCCATAACCTCCCAATTATTTTTTCTTATTTCACTCTCAGACCCCATCTTGTTCCTCCTCTATATTGCTTCCCAAATTAGAATGAACAAAACGTAAACACTATTTTCTAACTCCCTTGCTCAAAGTCACAAATGCCTCTGTGTTTCTGTGCCCACCTTCACACTCTTCTGTCTTTCTAATCTGGAATTCATTGGAACATATCTTTACCATAACAGTAAAAACCTTAGAATATGACTACATTTGTGCTTTATGATTGTACCGGGAGGACAGAAAATTTATATTCCAAAGTAAATATTGTGTCTCAGTGCATGACACAAAGTAAATGTTCAGTAATTGTTTGATAAATGCAGACGTAATGGTAGAAATAAAGAAGATGAGCTGCCTTCTTCCAGAGAAAATTTTGTTACTAGCTTATTGCTTGTGAATTTCTTCATGTTTTAACTTTGATGGCCACCAAAGGAAAACCTTCGCTGTTTATCTACACTTAGCCTTTCTAACATTCTTATTTGTTTTCTGTAATCTACATATCATCAGACTCTCTATGTCCTCCTGCAATCTCAATTTTGGCAAACTATGTCAGAGTGGGTATATATATATATATACTGGGTCAAGAGTTTAGGAAGAAAGTTTTGAATGTAAAGGAATTCTTTCAACAGAAATTTCTGACACAGCATCCATATGACTAACACTTCACTACCTCTGCACGAAGATAAATAGTCTCTTACTTATTTTACCTGCTGGCCTTAATCATGGAAATAATACAAACAATTTTTTAAACGCTTGCAAGTGCTGTGGCACTTTTTTGGCGGCTCCACAAATGGCTACTTGAACTTAAAGCTGGGGAGAGGGTGGGGTGAGTATCCCTCAGTGGTGGAGCCCATGCTTAGGAACCACCAGGTCCTGGATTTGATCTCTAGTACCCTCACTAAATTTTTTTTAAAATAAACTTTTATTTAAAAAACCCCACAACATTGTAAACTGACTATACTACAATAATAAAAAAGATACTTTCTGCCATTGATTTGATTAAAAAAAAAAAAAAAGCTGGGGAGAAAATTGTTTTAAGCCTTGTAAGGCCATTTTACACCAAGCATAATGCCAGTCCCTAACTAATCCCCAGGCTGTGTAAGTGGATGAGGACCAGAGATCAGGGGAAATTTTCAGTCTAGTGGGAAATACCAAGCCACGTGAAGGGAGCTCCAAGACTTGCTGACTGTAAAATGGCAGGATTGATACTCAAACCCTGAAGAGAGGTGTGATTATGTAGCACCTCTCTGATCTGCTTTTTGTGTTTATATAAATAATAGGAGATGAGAATGCAGACAATATGGAGGCAGACAGAGGGAGTCCTCAGTGAAGCAACTTGTGCTCCCGCAGTTTGACACGACATGGATTCCTGAGTTTCACATGAAAAGTAGTCAGACGTCAGCCATCTCATCAACACCTCACCTCTGAAAATGGAAACTGACAGCTAGAGAGTGGGGTGAATTGCCTGGGCTGGGGTCTCAAAGAGATTGTGTTGAGACATCATACAGAGACCTGTCCAATCAACAGATTCCCCAAAATACATTTTAAAGAGCTTGCACAGGTGCACTGTAGGATTTCGATGCCTGCTCTAAAAGGGTCTGGGGGATGTGAGCCAGCCTAGCGGCACAACCAGTTGAGGTCAAAAACAGTTCTCATTAAGCAAATCCCAAAGTACCAGCAAGTAAAAGAACCCAGAGGGAAGGGAGAAAGATACAGTCACAACTCACTTCCCGTGATAGCTGCAGAGAGGTGAAGAATCTCTTACTAGTTACCGAGTTTCAGTGGTTCACAAGGGGACTCAAGCATTTTAAATAGCAATGCAAGGTCACGCTTGTTAGATGCCCTGAAGATTTTCTTCACCCAGGCTTTCTTACTAGTGAACTACATCCTGCCCCTCCAGCTGAAGCCTGGGTGTGGCTGGGAAATGGGGTGAAGTAACCAGGAACCTGGATATAAGACTGGAACTTCCAACCAGAGTGATGTAGACATGACTGAAGATGACTGGGAAGCTGTGAGATCTGCCTGAGAGATCATTAATGGCCTAGAAAGACAGGTTTGGCAGAGCCTGGCTGAAAGCAGTGATTTGGCAAAACATAAAGCCATTCCACCCTTGTATCTTTCCGGAATTCAATCTGTTCAGTAAATGGGTTAGAATGGCATTTAGTAATTACTCAACAAAATTGTTAATTCACACTTCTTCATATCTAATTCTTCTAACATTATAGTTGAAAATTAAGCCACCTGCGATGTTGCTTCTGAAAAAGAATGATCTGTTTTAGATTTTTGATGACATTGGCATGGTACTTTTTTTTTTTTACAGTGATTGCTGCTGACTTTCTTAGATGTTCTCCTAGCAGTAAACATTTAATATGAATGAGTGAATCAATTAATTAATTGATATTCAAGGATGATACCATTACAATGGAATATTCGTGATTGTTTGATAAATTGTAAGCCACCTTTTTTTTCAGGAGCCAGTAAGGCTGCTCTCTTGCTGCCCACGACCAACAAGATTGCTTTAAACCTTTTCATACTCTTCCCACTTGTACACTTCCAATCTTCTGTTCTAAGGATGTCAAGGATACAAGAAATATGATATAACTTTGCCACATAGAATTATGAAGCCAATAAGCCTGCAAGACACTCTGTCATTGTTGCCCTTACTGTACATGCAGATGGATTATGCCTCTGACTTCATGGAACTTTATAATCAGTTCTATAGCCTTTTCCTCTGTTAAGTCAAATATCTGTCTACACTATCTCTATGATATTCTTGTTTATTTGTTGTACGTTTTGAAATTACCATGGCATTTATTGGATATTTCTATCCACAATTTGTTCCATGCTAAAAACAGAGAAATCCAGACCATATAGCCAGTCCCCAGGGAGCACAGTATATAGTCTTTCACAACCATTGTGCTGACCTTACAGGGTCTGAAATACCAATGGGGGACAGAAATTGATGAAAATAGCAATGATGACTCTTGAATAAATTTTTAAAACATGAGACATGGACAAGAACAAGCCTTTCCAGTAATCAAGCACATGCCTTATTATCACCCCAGAGTGATACAAGTTCAATGCATTCAATTTTAGAAATCTAATTGCAGCAAATTCAAGAAGACACATTTTTTTTTCTAAGCAATAAATAAAGCCATTTATTTCTCCTTCTTGGAAGGATAAAAGGACCGGTGCTAGAAAACAGCTGCAACTCCAAAAAGATAGGCTCAGTATCTCAGAATACACGGTTTGGGTTTTTTCTAAGTGGACTAAATGAATAGCCAGTTCCATTTTTCTGCCCCCAGGAAGAGGATGCGAATAAAGCGTCCTTTCAAACAGCTGCAAATATGAATGATTAAAGTGACTCAGACAATGGAAGAATGAAACCTGCATTTGCAGATGTCACCTTCAACATAGTGTGGAGTTGACAGCTTTGTTTGTATCTGCTCCCGCCACCTAAGAACAAGCAAACTGATTTTAAAACGAGGAACCAATATTCATTTTCATGAAGAATACCAGCCAAGTCTGGACTGTGTATTTTTGTTGTTTATCCAGAGGCCAGTGAACTGCAACAGTATTAGTTTTTGTAACCATAGAGTTGATTTTATCTTTAGCGGTCAATGGAATGCAAAGATATGTAAACCGAGTTCTCAGTAATTTTGATTCTCATGTAATTTCATAGGGCTTTAGTAGCTCTCCAAGATTATTACTTTGAGTGCATTTTTCTGATCTTCAATTTGATTTGGAATTTTTTTTTAAGCTTGCCCCATGTTAACTCCGCCAAGTGCAATCGTCATCAGTGGTTGGCCAATACCAATACATCATCAGCGTAGAGAGGGTCTGATTTTACAAATTTTAATTCTCATTGCTTCTAGGATAAAAAGAGGTATTTTGTGGGGGTGGAGGGCAAGACGGTGCAATAGCAGAAAATATTTTCACCCTGTTTCTTAAGGTATCTGCAAGATTGTCTGGAACTAAGTTTTCTGTGAATCCTCGATATTTCCCTATTTTACCTCACTTCTATTTCTGGCTTTTGTGGAATTCTTAGTCTCTGTTTTCTATCCTACAGTTGTTTTCCTTATTGCCATGCCCACACCCCATCAAAATAGCATTCAGCACAGGCAGCTGTAGGTAATAGAATTTCAATGGAGGCTAAGATGTGATGGTTATATGTGGCAGATAGCCCCATTCATGGCTGTATCTTCTTAATTCTGGACTAGACACAGTAGTAGAATCCCTTTAATAATTAACAATTTAGTGGTGAACATTTCACAACATATACAAATATCAAATGGTTATACTGTATACTTGAAACTAATATAATGTTGTAAGTCAATGATACCCCAGTAAAATAATAATAAAAGAAGAGAAAGTAGAAAATTAAACATTAAATATCTCAGTGTTTGAAAGGAACCTGGATTTACTTCCATCAACTTGGGCTCAACTTTCCAAAGTGCCTCTTGGTTCTCACTTCCCCTTCTCTTCCCAGCTCTGCTTTTCTTTTCTTCCAAATTTATGTTTATTCCTTACGCAGAGATTTTTTGGCTGTTTCTTCTTTGCCTTGTTCCAAAATATACTCTCAAATTCTCACTTAACCTTTCCAAGAAGATTGATGGATATTTTACTAGCTCAAAAGAACTTTCTTTTCCTTTAACAACAGTTCTGATGACTGTTGTTCATGCATTCGTTTTCCTCACACTACACAACAAATAAACCTTGTTTCATGCCATTCAGCTTCCCTCTTACAATGCATTGGTCTTTTTCTTTCTTCTCTACATCACATCAACCTTTACTTCTTATACTCTTTGCATTTGCTGCATCTTCCATTTGATCCACTTGACCCCAAATTATTCTCGTAGCTTGTATCATCTTGTCATTCAAATATCACCTCAAAAGATGCCTTCTCAGAGAATTATTCTTTGGCCACTCTATTTAAGTCACACTCCCACCACACATTTATATTGGCTTTTTCTCATTTGCTTCTGTGTTGATAGCACTTATTCTTACATAAAATTGTTCGACTCATTTGTTTTTCTCCTAATTTATTTTCTGGAGTTAAGGCAGCAGCAACAATATAGCTAAGGTTCCCATTTCACCACCTCTGTTACTGCCCGACACAGTGTGCTTCAGCACACGTGCTATCTGCACAGCCCCACCATGACACACGAGAACCCCAGCCATGCCTTCATACCCGCATCAGTCCCTCCAGACCCAGTCTCCTGTACAGGACTTCAGATTGTCCAAAGTCTAGGTCGTGGGCCCTTACCTTGCCTATCAGTGAAGTGAATGGATAAATACTAACAAGAGAATATACTGCAATTCAACGGGAAAGTAGGATATTGTGCCCAAAATACAAATAATTAACATGGTAGGTTGTTTTTTCCAGGATTTTCCTCTTGAACTAGAGAAACTAACAGGGCAACAAATTTTCTTTAACTTTTACTCTTTGACTAAGTTAAATTGTCTCTCTTTGTCTTTCCGTGTGTGTGTGTGTGTGTGTGTGTGTGTGTGTGTGTGTGTGTATGTATGACTCCATTACATAACTGGAGTTGAGATAAAGCAAGTATTTAGAACACATTGTCCATAATTTGCTAAAAATACATTTGTGTTTTCTCCCTCATAGCAATACTACCTTTAGACACAAAATTAATTTTCTACATATAAAATTTAAAATCACAGGGCACTCTCCATTATTTTAAAAGTTATTTATTTGTTCAGCAGCAACCAACAAGAGAAAATGGAACAAATTAACATTTAAGGTGTCAGGACAGTTTTTAGATGAAATTAGGTGAAAGCTGTTTTAAAACCTAAATTATAAAATCTACTTATTTATATATATTATGCATCGATAGAATTTGTGAATTGTAGCTATGCAAAAAAAGTTCAGCTCATGATAAGACGGCTGCCTATAACGTAGACTCCACCTGAACACTTCGTTTGTATTCACAGAAGTTATGGAAGGAACAAGCTATACAATCACTAGGCCCCCAGAGTAAGAGAAGGCTGTTCCCTACGCCGTGTTTTCTTGAGGTTTGTGATTCGTGTGTGACCAGGCCTGAATTTTGCCATTCTCCCACAAATCTCTAAACTTATCTTTCACTCCTAAGCTTTTAAAAGGTGAAAGAAATGCGTATGTATGCACAAAGGATATAATCCTCATTTAAATCTCCTTGGTTTGTGATCTAATATGTCTGTGCTGTCTAAAATTATTAGATTATACGTATTTGAACAAAAACATCTGGGGATTCATTATCTTACCCAGTTAAAGTCACTATTCTCCATCCTTTGGAATGATAAGGTACTCGTTCAGTTATGAAGACAGGCTCGTTCTTACTTATGATGTAGTAACAGCTAACATGTTACTGTACGCAAAGTACCTTGTGATTTATTACTATTCATGACCTATTTAATCTTCACAACAAACTTAAAAGGTTGGTATTTGTCTTCTCATCTTAGAAATAAGGAAAGAGAAACAGTTTTTCAAACACTATCTGACAAGAATCCACAGCTAGCCGTTCTAATGATGACTTCAGGAATTTAGACGCTGCAATGGGAATGTCTGAACAGATAAATTTAGATGTTAAATAGATATATCAAAATCAACATGTCCCCAAATCCCTGATGACTACCCCCTCAAATGTGCCCCTTCCACAGCTCTCCTCCGTTTTAGCTGACAGCCATTCTATCCTCCTAGTTGCTCTGGTCAAAAACCTGGGGTTCACCCAGGGCTACTCTCTTTTCTCCCATTCTTAGTATCCAATCTATAAAGAGAAAGGAATTACTTCCTGATTAGTAATCACAAAATAAGCCAGAGAAATGGCCAACAATATGTGATAAAAATAAATATACAATATTTATCATCTTAATTTACTAAAAAATATTATCTCAAGTATCATAAAATAGATGTCAATGTTCAGCCACCATTGTATTTCAGAGTGATGGATTCATTATATTTTATGATGAATATACATAATTAAAATAAAATATTACCAAATATTTGATTCCAAACTATTTGGCTATCACAGAATTTAATTAAAGATTCAACTGATTCTATCTTCACTTCTTATAAAGTTTTGAGAAGCATTGGGTAGATTACTTGATTTGTTTAGGAGAAGTTAAAAGCTGCTGACATCTTTCCTTTAGGTGACCTTTTACTTTTTATTTTAAGCAGCATTTTAAATCATCCAAACTTTCCCCACGAATCATTCATTTAGCTCTTCACTTGGCAAATATAATTGGGTACATCATATGAGCCTAGCATCTTTAAGGAATGTAGAGTACAGAGATGATCAAAAATGTCCCTATCCTCATGGAAGGGATGCTATAAAAGAGAGGAGAAAAACAAATATATAATATGTAAGTACATCATTACGTATAGTACGTTACAATACGATCATTGCTTTGACACAAAGAAAATGCGGAACAGGAGAAAAGGGGTGCCGGAGGTAGGGCTTCTGCGTAATGCAGTGATCAGGGTAGACCTCACTGAAAGAAGTGAGAGAGAAAACCATGAAGATACACAGGCAAACTTCCCTGGTGCAAGGAGCAGTCATTCAGAGGCTCTAAGTTAGGAGCCTGGTGTGATCAAGGAACAGCAAGGTCAGTGTGGCTGAAATAGGATGAGAAAGGAAAAGAGAAATATGTGAGAATGACAAGAGGAAGAAGGTGGTAAAGCCTTCGATTTTCACTTTGATTCACATGGAGGGGGCAAAATATTACTCTGACTTCTTCATCAAAGATGAATTCTAAGGCTTAAGGACAGTATATAGAGAGCTGTTGCAGTTATTCCCCCAAATAATACTTATGACTCAAATTAAATATAAATACGGGAGACATGCAAAACATTTAATGACAGTGCGCAGCAGCTTAATTACTTTGAAGTCCTCTGGCTTAGGACACTCGAGAGGAGATTGCGTTAGTAACTGTGGGCTCCAGTTATCCATTAAGAAGTAGTACACCAGCCCAAATTTAGTGGTTTAAAGTAATTTATCTCTCACAGTCTGTGCATTGACTTACTCAGTAGGGTGGTTCTTGTCTGAGGCTTTTATGAGATTGCAGTTGGATAATGTCTGGACTGGACTGATACCATTTGAAGGCTAGACGGAGCAGGATTCCAAGGTGACCTCTTCCTGCGCATGCCTGGTTCCGCCTACTCCTTCAGCAACCTCTGTCCCTGGTAGAGTAGCCTGGACTGCTTACACGGTGTTCCAGTCTCCCGGAGGCAAGTAGCAAAACCCACCAAAACTCTTAGAGGCTAGACTTGAAACTGGCGCAGCAGTCACAAGTCAGGGAAGATCCAAGGGGTTGGGGTACTGGTCCATTTTTCATTCAGGGAGTTACCTGTGGGCACAGGGAGGCACAGCCTGATGCCAGACATCTTTAATAATAATGCCTAAGTTCTAGGGTTGTTCTGAGGACTGATGGGGTTCAAAGCAGACTGCCCCAAAGTGTGCCAATTTGGCTTGTTGATTATTTTGAATTAAAGTTTCTTGAGAAACAGCTGGTGCACATTTCCCTCCGAAAGTGGGAAAGAAATCGCTCACATGAAAGGTGTCCTCTCTGAGCAAGGAGGCAGGGAGACACCCTCGTCGCCAGAGATAGGGAATTTAGGACTGAGAAAACTACGTGAATAAACTCTGCTGAGTTTCTTCACTAATTAGTACCCAAGCCTAAGTTTATCTGTCTTCTCAGTTCTTCACAAATTTATTGTTTCTTTGTCTAAAAGTTATAAATCCTACTTGCTTTGGTCATTTTTTTGAGTCTCTTATGTCTACAGACTCCTGTACATACAAAATTAAAATTTCATTTTCTCCTGTTAATCGGTCTCATGTCAATTCAATTATTAGGCTAGCCAGAGGAATCTGGAAAGGTAGAGGAAAAAGTGTTTCCTCCCCAACAGGACAGTATGAAATAACGCATGTAAATCCCCAGTACTTTGCTCAGCGCATATGCGCTAAACAAATTCTAGGGAACGTTACCTTTATTTCCTATTAGCCTGGGACCTCCTTAGGACATCACTACACTCAGCATAATACAGTAGCGAAAAAAATGGCAAACCACTAATAATTATCGTTTATATAAAATATGAATAAATGAATGTTCTTATAAATATTTCTGTATTTATAAACTGGAGTCTGTCCACCTGCATGCAAACTTAAGCAAACTTCGTCTAAAATTATACAGTGTGTAGCATCTTTCCCAAATTAACCAATATTTAAAATACTTGATCTACTGTTGCCTTGCTTCATACAGACCCAGCCTCGGGGTAAAAGGTTAAAGTATCTTCCCTGGACAGTGAAAAATATCTAAAGCTGGAAGACGAATACAGCAAACCCTAAACTCACCAACATTAACTGAGTTAAAGGTGCTCATTTTGTTCAATAGCCTAAGCAAAGGAGCAAAACACATGGATGTAAAATTCCTGTAAGCAACTGGGATATGGGTTATGTAAATGGGGAGGACAGAAGAGCAAAACGGCACGAGCAGAAAGCAAGAATGTCTTCAAGTTATTTCTCATTTATGAAGTACGGGTAATAGGCCACCTCCCGTGAGCAACAACATGCCAGACAAACACAGACAATCTCTCTTTTAAAACTCAGCTTACGAATGAGAGGAGCACATAGAGAACAGCTTCTAACACCACCTCTTCTGCCCACGGACTCTTTTGCTGCTGTTAAGGCTCCCGTTCCCGGAGCAAACCTGATATTCTCTTGCGATATTCCTGCTTTATTCTGGCTGCAGGCACTTGCGCTTCCCAGGAATCCACCTCCTTTTCATCTCAATGTCTCTTTTCCACTATACTTTTAATGTCTCAGAATTTAGGACTCCAAAATCTGTAAGCTCAGGCTCAGACCTAGAAAGCCATCTGGAAAAAGTACCATTATGTGATTTGGGCTCCTTAAAGGCCAAACAAGTGGATGTTAGAACTATGGTAACCATCTTGTATATGTTTGTTATCATCATATATATATATATGAACATATACATTAAAAAATTTTATTGACGTGTAGTTGATTTATAATGTTAGTTTCAGGTGTATAGCAAAGTGATTCAGTCAAATATATACAAACATATTTATTTTTTTTCTCTGCAGATTTTTTCCATTGTATGTCATTACAATCAATTGAATATAGTTCCCTGTGCTACATGGTAGGTCCTTGTTGTTTATCTATTTGATATGTAGCCATGCATGTCTGGTAATCCCCAATCCCTAATTTATCCCTCCCGCCCTTTCCCCTTTGGTAACCATAGTTTGTTTGCTATGTCCCTGAGCCTGTCTTTCGTTTGTAAGTAGAATTTGTGAACATATACATTTTTAAATACTCTTTCTTTTGACATAGATGCTTTCCTTATAATAGATTCTGTCTCCTTGAGCAACAGCAGAGTGTAAAGTATGGAATCAGACAGACTGCTTGAGTATGAATGCTACCCCTGCCACTTAGTAGATTTTGAACAAGCTTAGTATACTTTATAGGGTTTAGTTTCTTTATCTGTAAAATGGGGGTAATAATATAATCATTTTTATGGAGTTGTTGGGAGAATTTATTGAACTTATGCATTTAAAATGCTCACAAATGTGTCTGAAATTACATTAAATTATAAATAATTGCTAGCTAATAAGCTTCCAAAAAACCAACTAGTTCTGGAAAGTCTGTGACTTTGTTTTTTTAGAAATTATTATAAAATACATAATTTTATGTTCTTTAAGTTTGGAGGCCCTGAGTCAGAGGGAATTTCTCAGTCCTGGGTTGTGCATACTTATTGTAGCACAAACTCATAGTACAAAGAGAGGTGTGTGAAAGAACCAGTATTCAGAAGTATTACTTAGGAACTCAAACCATTTGACCCACTGACTTATGAAACAATAGTCATTTGAGTATATTGACAATCTGCACTTATCAAGAAAATGATGTTTTTTAACCCCATCTAATTTTTGCTTCTCTGAATGTTATTCTTTTTGGAAACTGTCACATTTCTTGTCTGAATGAGCAGTTCTTCTCATTTATACTTGTCATTAAGGGTAAGGAAATCTTCTCAACATAGACTTAACCCACCAGGACACTTAATTAGAGCCATAACATGGTTTGTGTCAAAATTAATCATACTTTGTGTTTAAAACAATCCCTCCTGAAGTAGAATATATATACTTATTTTGTGATAATTTTGATGATGCACTTGACAAATATTAATAGCTTTCCCCTTAGAAAGAGGTCTAAAGACAGTTCTACTTGGCCAGAGGAGAGGTGATCTACTTTATTATGTTATCAATAAAATAGACTTAAACATTTATTATTTGGTTTGGGCAAGTGTCTGCTTTGGAACCTTTTTTTTTTCCTATTAAGAATAGATTTTACCTATTAAAATAAATATATATATATATAAAATACATATTATATATATATATAATACTGTAAGTAGTTTCAGAGTATTATGCATAGAATTGAAAACGCCTTTCTTTCCCTTTGGCAAACCACATTGCTGATCCCAGCATAACTCTAAGCAATTGTAATAGTAATTGTATTAAAATAAAGGTGGTAAATAAAAAAAAACCCTAGTTGTTTGGAAACACACGATATGCATTTTTTTCTTTCAAAATATTAGGGATTGTTCTTGTAGTACTGAAGGAGTGGTTGGTTCTAGACTTGGCTTCTGTTGGGTCTTGTGTGCTGCCCCGAAATATGTCACTTTGTTATATTGATTATTCGGAATTAAAGTTACTTAAGAAACAGCTGGTGCAAGAAAAAATGCCGTGATCTCCCTGAAAGCAAAAAATAAATATACCATTTGAAGGGAACTGCCCCTTCTCTCACTTTACCAGGAGGTAGAGAGGCATCCTTTTCACCAGAGAGAGAGAATTTAGAACCAAGAAGGCTGCATACACAACCGTTGTGACTTCTTTTACTCACTCACTATCCCAAGCCCAAGCGACTGTGTCTTTGTCAATCTTCACACGTTTATTGTTTCTTTGTCTAAAAAGTATTAAAGCTGCCTGCTCTGGTCGCTTGGTCTTATATCTATGAGAACTCCATATGTACGAAATTAATTTTTCTCCTGTTAAATCTGCCTTGTATCAATCTAATTATTTACTAGCCAAAAGAACCAAGAGGAGTAGGAGGACATTTTCCCCTCCCCAACACTTGCAATGTTGCCAGTAAACCACTGCCACCTCACTGCTCCTAGAATGGGACAAAGGCAGAGATTAATCACTTTTAGGGACATCACCCAGAAGTTTCATACATACCTCTGCTCATACCCACTTAGCTCAAACTTAAATAAACAGAGTTTCGAAAGAGACGAGGAGATACAGTCTAACCCAGGGGATTACATGTACGGCAGATAATCAAATGTTCTGTTACCCAAGAAAAGAAGGAATATTGTCACTGAGGCTCAGCTTATAGTTTATACCTCATGGGCATTTGAAGGTTTTTGGCTGCCAGGCATCTGTTCTCTTATCTTCAGCACCATGAATTTCCTGTGTAGAATCATGCCTTTTCTACTTTCTCTCTTTAAAATTTAATTTGGTTTCCATTCCCTGGCTCAACGAGGGGGCATTTTACCCAGGTCATAATCAATTAGAATAACATTTTCTTATTGGCCTGGTGATTGGTTCCGGGATGGGTGCTAAGTCGACCTGGGTACAAATAAGTAACCCTTGGTTCTGAGCAAGAACTGCATTGTCTTCTCTATTTGATATGAATACAAGATACAATTGTCTTGGAGCTACTGGCAGTCATTTAAGTACCACATGGAGCCTGAGCATGAAGCCAACACAGCGTAAAGCCAAATCAAAGAATAGAGATAGACAAGATTTTAATTACCTTCCATAAGCCTTGTATCCAGCCCTATTTAAACTCATATTTATCTTTAGACTTTTCAGCTACATGAGCCAATACATTCCCTTCGTGGCTTAATTGATGCAAAACAATACAAGGAAGTACATACGTGAGAAAAGAATTCATTTGCCGGTAATTTTTTAATAGAGGATAACTCTAAAATGTAATAAAGTAATACTAAGTATTTACTGTCTGAGCACTTATTCTGAATATGCGGTATTTTGGAATTTTTTTTTTATGGATTGTAAAACATAGTTTCTGCAATGACACTCCTGGTCTACCTTATGTAAAGTGAAATAATACTTTTGCTAAACTGCTAAATTGAAATGACCTTCCATTTTTTCTCATACTAGTGACCATTCTATGCTATTTTGCTATATCAAATAATTCTTCTAAGACTTTTGCTCAAGCAGAAAGCAGAATTTCCTCCAAGAAGCTTTCTCTGGCTTTTCTTTTTTTTTTAATTATCTTCCCTACTCCATGCTTTATGTATACCATTATCTTATTACTCAAGCAATTATGCTGAAATTATTTGTTTAATTATCTGTCTCCATCACTACCATGTGCTTAATGCATCTTTATACTCCAAGGTAAATAAAAATGCCTGACACACAGCAGGAGTTATATATATATTTTAAGAGATGGTCAAACTTTCTTCCAAAGTGTATGTGTGTATACACACACACACACACACACACACATTTTTTAATTAAATAGATTTTATTTTTTAGAGCAATTTTAATTTTACAGAAAAATTTAGCAGGAATTAGACAGTTCCCATATATTCCTTTTTCCCACACTCACAAATCCTCCCCCACTATCAATTCATTAACCAAAATGGTACGTTTTTTACAGTCAATGATTATCACTCTAAGCCCATAGTTTACAATAGAGTTTACTCTTGGTGTTGTACATTTTATGGGTTTTGACAAATGTATAATGACATGTATCTATCCCGGTATAAGGCAGAGTATTTTTATTGCCCTAGAAATCCTCTGTGCTCTGCCTTCTTATCCTTCTCTCCCCTCCCTAGCCCCTGGCAACTATTGATTTTGTTTCCATGTCTCCATAGTTTCCACAATGTCACATAGTTACAATCATAGGGTATCTAGTCTTTCATATTGGTCCCTTGCACTTATTAATGTATATTTAAGTTTCCACCATGTCTATTCATGGCTTGATAACTCATTTCTTTATAGATCAAGATAATATTCCATTGTCTGGATGAACACAATTTATTTATTCACCTACTAAAGGACATCTTGGTTACTTCCAAGTGTTGCAATTATGAATAAAGCTCCTATCAACAATCATGTGCAGATTCTTGTGTGGATATAACTTTAAACTCATTTGAATAAATGCTAAGGATCATATGGTAAAAGCATGCTTTGTTTTGTAAGAGATGGTCAAGCTTTCTTTCAAAGTGTATCATTTTGCTTTCCTACAAGCAATAAATAGGAGTTCCTTTTGCTCTACCAGTATTTGGTGTTGTAAGTGTTTAGATTTTGGTCATTCTAGTAAATATGTAGTGGTATCTTATTGTTTTAATTTGTATTTCCCTGATGACACACGATGTGGAGGATTTTTTCACGTGTTTATTTGCTGTTTGTATATCTTTTTTGGTGAAGTGTTTGTTTACGGTCTTTGACTCATTTTTTAATTGAGTTGTTTGCTTTCTTATTGTTGAGTTTTAAGAGTTCTTCATGTATTTTGTCATTTTTTGTTGTTGTTGTTGTTGGGGGGATTTATTTATTTATTTATTTATTTATTTATTTATTTATTTATTTAACAGAAGTACTGGGGATTGAACCCAGGACCTTGTGCCTACGAAGCACACATTCTACCACTAAGCTATACCCTCCCCGGCAAGAGTTCTTCATATATTTTGTAAAACAGTTCTTTATCAGACACGTCCTTTGCAAAGATTTTTCTCCTAGTTTGTGGCTTATCTTCTCCTCTTTGACAGAACACCAGTTTTTAATTTTAATAAAGTCCAACTTATCAGTTATTTCTGTCATGGATATGTCTTTGGTGTTGTATTTAAAAAGTTACCACTATATCCAAGGTCATCAAGATTTTCTCCCATGTTATCTTCTAGAAGTTCTATACTTCTGCATTTTACATGTAAGTCTATGATCTATTTTGAATTAATTTTCTGTTAAGCGTATAAGGTCTGTGTTTAGATTTTTTTTTTTGCATGTGGATGTCTGGTTTTTCCAGCACCGTTTGTTGAAAAAACTATCCTGTTTCCATAATATTGCCGTTGCTCCTTTGTCAAACATCAGTTGACTATATTATGTGGCTGGATCTGTTTTTGGGCTTTCTATTCTGTTTCATTGATATAGTTGTCTATTCTTTCATCAATATCATACTGTCTTTGATTATAGCAGCTTTATAGCAAGACTTGTCATGGTTTACTGTCTTTGTCCTTCTCCTTCAATATTGTGTTGGTTACTCTGGATCTTTTGCCTCTTCATATAATCTGAGTTTAATGCATGTCATTTAAGAGGAATACAGCATTTTCCAGTATTTATGTCACCCATTCTAAATAATCTTTGCAATAGTAATGGGCTCTCTTTCATAGAAAAGACACTCCAGACTCATCATGAGTGGGGTTCTGGGAGCTAAAATTTTGTGACCACTGACAGTAACAGTAAAACAGGTGTCCTGTTTTCTCTCAGTCAGTAGCCTTTTACTTTATTTTTGAGGTAGTTGTCTAGGCTAGGCTTAGAGACAAATTCATGTCCAGGCGAAGTTAAAAAAAAAAAAGATATCAATATGGATTGCAGCCTTTTATGTTAAAAGAAGTGATTGTTCTTACACTTTAATTCTTTTTGCTTGAAGATATCATGGTAAATGGTATCATGGTATAAAGAAAGCCCTGCATTTTCATTTAGAAGACATAGGTCCAGAAGTGCCATTTTTTGTGTAATCAGAAGTTTGTTCTTGGACAAGCCTCTAACCTATTCACTCAGCTCACCCACTACCCTCCTAAAAAAATGTTTATAGTTTCATGGTCTGAAGCAATTTTTTTTTTTTAATATAAAATAGGCCATCTTGCTTCCAGGCATTGAAATAGATACTGGGTGTGAAATTTCATCCCTTGGTTATAAAGAACATAGTGATTTTTATTTGATCTTTAGTATTATTCCTAAATCCCTTATTCTCTCATGAGATAATCTAGCTTCTTAACAATAAACTCTATTCCCTAAAGTCTCAAACTCTACCAAGTATAAGAAGGATGGAGAGAACTGACATCTTAACACAGAAAGGCAACTATCTGCTTCTACTGTCATTTTGAAATTTTAGTTTCTGAAGAAAGTAAAATATATATAACAGATTTTAGCAATGTTTTGAAATAGGCTATTCTGCTCTAGGAAATTTAACTTATCTAAAACTCTTATCTGTATTGAAAGGATGCGTTTTTTGAAAAAATGGTGTTTGTATGTCTTTTTATGGGCTTTTATGCAGTTTTTTTGGATATATGATGTAATCCAGAATTATATGAATGAAAAAGATGGCTTTGGTATGCTTTCCTTTATCTTCTTTTATTTTCCACACCTTTGATGATTTTAAACCATGAATTGTTTATACTAGATGTGCTATTTTATTTGGTGACTTGAATGTTGTGAGTAAGGGGTGAAAAAAGAAAAAAGGAGAGAACAAAGTTAGTTGCTCCATGTTTGAGATTTGTCAGTGCAATATTTTTTTGTAAGTTAATAAGAAAAGATGTAATTTTTAATTGTTACTCATGTACAAGTAATGGATTTAAAATTGCTTACCCAAAGCAACAGACAGAAATTATTCTTCTATCTTAGTCCTATGCTATATGCTCAATGCTAAATAAATAAATACATTCTAAATAATTATTTCTAAATAAAATACATTTTATTCATTTTTTATTTAGAAAATTTCCCCCATTCCCCTTAACCAATGAGAAAGACAGGGTAGCTGGACAAAAATTGATAATGAGAAATGATGATTTAGAAATAATGTTCCAATATCCAGATAATCTAATCACTCATTAAAAATAAAATAGTATATGGCAGCTGTTGTGAGCTATTATTAAACAGCAGGCATTTGGTAAATATTTTTTATCTGAACATGGTTTTATAAGCCAAATCTAGAAACATGAAAGAGTATTTGCACCTGGGGAAACATGATAATAAAAACTTTTTAGAGATAAGTTTTTATGCCCCATAAATGTAGCAAATACAAATGCATCAGAGAAAGCTATCAATAGATAAGAGGCTAAAAAAAAAAATAGGGATCAGGAGGTTAAAATTGTTCATAAATGAAACACTGGGATTCTCCAAGTATCAGAGAACACACATATCTACATACACATGTTTGTCATTGGAGATGACAATTTTTTCTACTGCAACAGCCCAAGTATATAGTAATATAAGCCTGAACTAAAGCATAGCCATGAGAATTTAAAGGAGATGATATGTATAATTTTTTTTAAATTTCAAAGTAGAAGTAAAAATATTTGGAGATAGAATGGATATGGATGTTAAAGGGGGCTCTGGCTATCCTAATTTGCTTGACTGGTATTTGTTAATTTAATATTTAATTTATTTACTTAATATTAAAAATATTAAAATCAAGTATATTAATGACATAACACACAATTTCTTTTGAGAAGTTTTAAATTTCTCAGATATTAAGTTTTTATATAGACTAAGTCAAAGACAATAGTAATAAGTAATGTCACAAAAGCATAAATACTTCTTCTGATTTGCCCTCTTGAATTGCAATATAATATCAGAGTAAACAGTGTTTCTAAATTACAAAATGAGATTGTGGGAGAATTTTGATGGGCATTTGTTAAGAATTATGTGAGAAGATTTTTAAAATATTCACTCAATTTCTAAACCATACCCAGATTCTTTTACACCCTAAGGGGTGAGTGTGAGGTGGGGGAGGAAATGGGTGGTGATATTTATCATTATTTCTCCTCCTCATTCATTTGGGAGACACTGTGCTAGATCTTCAGAAAATGAAGCATAAAGGGTGTGTATTAATGACACCAAGTACAGGGTTAAATGTGCATTTTAATGACCTAGTCAACTTCTGAATTAAAACATATAGTTAACAGCAGCGTGTAAATCAATGAAGCTAGAACACCCTTACACCATACCCAAAAATAAACTCAAAATGGATCAAAGACTTAAACATAAGACAAGATACAATAAACCTCCTAGAAGAAAATATAGGCAAAACATTATCTGACATACATCTCAAAAATATTCTCCTAGAACAGTCTACCCAAGCAATAGAAATAAAAGCAAGAAGAAACAAATGGGACCTGATGAAACTTACAAGCTTCTGCACAGCAAAGGAAACCATAAGTAAAACAAAAAGACAACCTACGGAATGGGAGAAAATTTTTGCAAATGAAACCGACGAAGGCTTGATCTCCAGAATATATAAGCAGCTCCTACGACTTAATAAGAAATAAGCAAACAACCCAATCCAAAAATGGGCAGAAGACCTAAACAAGCAATTCTCCAAGGAAGACATACAAATGATCAATAGGCACATGAAAAAATGTTCAATATCACTAATTATCAGAGAAATGCAAATCAAAACTACAGTGAGGTATCACCTCACACCAGTCAGAATGGCCAACATTCAAAAATCCACAAATGACAAATGCTGGAGAGGCTGTGGAGAAAAGGGAACCCTCCTACACTGCTGGTGGGAGTGCAGTTTGGTGCAGCCACTGTGGAAAATAGTATGGAGATTCCTCAAAAAACTAGGAATAGACTTACCGTAAGACCCAGGAATCCCTCTCCTGGGCATATATCTAGAAATAACCCTACTTCAAAATGATACCTGCACCCCAATGTTCATAGCAGCACTATTTACAATAGCCAAGAAACAGCCTAAATGTCCATCAACAGATGACTGGATAAAGATGTGGTATATTTATACAATGGAATACTATTCAGCCATAAAAACCAACAACATAATGCCATTTGCAGCAACATGGATGTCCCTGGAGAATGTCATTCTAAGTGAAGTAAGCCAGAAAGAGAAAAAAAATACCATATGAAATTGGTCATATGTGGAATCTAAAAAAAAAACAACAACACCATAAATACAAAACAGAAACAGACTCATAGACATAGAATACAAACTTGTGGTTGCCAAGGGGCCGGGGGTGGGAAGAGACAGACTGGAATTTCAAAATGTAGAACAGATAAACAAGATTATGCTGTATAACACAGGGAAATACATACAAGATCTTGTGGTAGCTCACAGAGAAAAAAAATGTGACAATGAATGTATGTATGTTCATGTATAACTGAAAAATTGTGCTCTACACTGGAATTTGACACAACATTGTAAAATGATTATAAATCAATAAAAAATGTTAAAAAAATAGTTAAAACGGAAAAAAAATCTGACTATTTGCTGATTAATTGGTATTCAGAATATATTACTCTACACATTTTAGGCTATTGAAAAATGTTGAAAACCTATTTTTCTAAAATGTTCCCTTATCACAGTCATACTCATTTTCAACATAAAACATAAGGGTTAAAAATTGCAAATAAGAAATTTAATCATGAGAAACTGATGCACTGAAAGTCCACTAGCTTTAAGTCAGATAGCTCTGGATTCCAGTGTTGACTCTTTACTAGAATTGCATAATTCATAAAAAATATGTACTGAAAATTATTTTTTTATTTAAAATTTTGAGACAACACCACATTATTAAAATATGTTAAAAACATAATTATATCTTTACAAATCACACTCAGGGATTTATTGGATACTTGCCTACCTATCAGAGGACTACAAACCACACTAACATCAAAATTTAACCAATCGTGGGAATTATTAATGAGAGGGGAGAGTCAATTCCCTCTAAACTGCTCTGAGATATTCAAGCCAGCTCATATTTTCTGAGATTACCAGACTAACATCTGCCTACAAGCAGCTTATTCTTATCTCCCAATAGGAGCGAGTTTAGTCCTGGGTCTCCATACCTCCTGGTAATATCAGCCATCTCTTAGTAGAAATGATGTTAAGGTCCTGGGTGTTCCTTTGTGTATCTGTCGCAACTATTTGTCATGAACTAGCAGAGCTTAAGAGTAGAACAGAGGGCAGCTAACCTCTGATCAACATTTTATAGGGGTGACCACATTATGGGTCTGGTAAAGAACTGCTCACTTGTGTGCCATCTCCCTCTGATTTAATTTTCAGGATCCAAATACTGACAATGATATGCCCAGTAGAACTGGGGTTTTGCATTTTATTTTATTTCTTCTGCTTTTGCTTCCTTGGGGCTTAACCTAGCCTGCTTGTTCTCTGTCTCTCCTTCTTCCATCACTTTAAGACTGAAATGGTACTGGTGTTACCAAACTCAGGTCCAGTTTCTCACTGCTTGAAAAATCAATACCTGAGAGGCAGGCATTGGTAGAAAGGAAAGTTGCTTTTCATCAAAAAGTCAGCAATCTGGGGAGAAGGCAAACTCAGTGTCCCCAAAAAGCAACTCCGAAGATTCTGCTCAGCCATGAAGGTTTTTAAATGGAAAAGAGGAAATTATCTCAGTTAACCATTGAGAGAGGGATCAAATTCATAGCCGTCTCCCACTGTGGGCAGGCTTGTCAACTCCACGTGATCTTTCTTCAGGTGTTGTTTTGTTCGCACTGTCTACTCACGAGGTGACGGGAGGAGACGCTAGGGAAGAGAGCTGGCCGTCTATTAATGATGCACTCTTCATCTTTACTTCTTTGATCTACTGAAAGAATCAACAGGTTAGGCAAGGCATTGTGTAATCAAAAGATTTGAAAAGTGTGATTTGGCCAGAGATGAATAGAGCATGGGGGTGCCTGGTTTGAGGTTAGTGACAGTATAGCTTTGCTAAAGTGAAAAGAAAAGGGTCTTCCTGCTGAGGGCGGTTTCCTGCAAAGAGCTGCTTACACTGGTGATGCTAAACCGGTAACATCAATGTGTGCACTGTTCCTGAAATTTACATATAACCTCCTAGCTGTAATCTCATTTCTGGTAGGCAAAAACGATTCGCCTGCCCTAACCAATAAATGACCTTTTAATATAGGCAATTCTTCTCCTTATCCTCACAGCAGTTACCTACTGTGTATGATTAAAACAAGAGCATCCTTGTAAAACCAAAGCAGTGATTTATACGTATTTGACGCACAACTTCATTGCTTTCAGGTTAGTAACTATGGGAAGACTGTATCCTTATCTGTTTAATTAATGATGTAGGCTTTTATATTTGGTTTTCATAAGAAATCAGTGGTTGCCTGGTAACCGACTTGCCCGTGGGCTCCCAGAAGAAGCCAGGCTTTCTAAGCAGAGCACACTGTTGTCTTATAAATAGGGCAGTAAAACTTGCTCAGACATGCCTGAGGCAGTCAGCAGCCCTTTTACTGTACAAGTACCTGATTCTGACTGAGAAGTTCTCTCCACTAGACACACTCAAGTGGACAAAGAGGAAGCAGAAGGAAGTCCCCAATTTTCATCTTAGTTTAATAGTATGAAGGAAGACAAAGAGACCAGAGAGATATTTGCTCTTGTTTCCCAAACTGGGAAAATAAACTACATTAGAGGAGTATTAATTAGCTGAAAATAAAAATCAGTTATGATTCCTGGACAATTTAGCTTCAGGACAAACTAAAGCACAGCAGGGCAATGGCAAACAGCGGCACCAAAACAGAGACACTGAAAAAAATCTAACTTACACCAGTGGATTCTATGAAGTACGTATCTCTGATCATGAGGAAAGGTTTTGTTCAGTCAAGCTAACTAAGTTCCCTGTGCTACCTTTTATATACTCTGTTATTGCTTGTATAAAAAATCTTTTTATTCTATATGCCTGTTTTTTTTTTTCCTCCTATGACAATACAAGTTCCAAGGGAGCATGGTAATTTTCTTCTTCCTCAGCTGTATTCACAAAACCCAGGAGAGAACCTAACACAAGATTTGCACGATAATGTTTGCAGAATAAAAGCCAAAAGTAATTTGTCTAGGAGCTCTTCAAGGGTAGGAAGATGTTAACTTTTTTTTTTTTACTGCACTTAACTGTTTTTCAATAAAGTTTTATTAAGTGAAGATAGTATGAGTGAATGGATAAATAGACGAGAAGAATGAATAAAAGAATGAATGAATGATAGAAGAATGAAACCTTGTAACTGCCAAAAGACTGAGTTAAAAGTCACTAACCTATAAGAACGTCATCTAGTGGTGACTAAATACTCGAAGATGCAACAGTTCAAAGAGTACTGAGGATGTACTTGGGAAAGCAATTCTGACACAACTAAATGACTATAGATATAGAGTAGGATAAAAATAATTGCCATATACATCTAAAGAATCTATAATGATACATATAATCATTCACTAAAATCCCTTTTAAAAATGTCTAGCCTTTAAAATCTAGCTATCATTTATTATTGAGTACCTACTATATGCCAGGCACTTTCCTCCAACTATTTCTAATTATTAACATATGTAAAGTTAGTCATTACCTTCCTCCTTTCAAGCTAAGCAAACCAAAACAGAAAGAGGCCAAGAAACTTGCAAAAGCTACATATAAATTAAAAGATGATCATGTTATTTTAGGGGAACAAAATTTCCTACCCCAACATGTCTCTTTGGCATACAAATTATTTCAAACTGAAAATAATCAAGGCCCAAAAGACAGGAAAAAACTTTGATCTTCCCTCTAACAGCCTAAGGAAATGTAGGTGGAGGACCTGTTACAGGAAGGGAGCGATCACTGTAGATAACTATTCTATGAATTAGGTGTGCAGACAGGGAGGAACCTAGCAAAGTCTGCTAAAATGCCTCTCTGTGTCCTACTGTCTCTGCAGGGCCCAGAAAACATTGTTTACTAAACATTACTTTTCTTTCTCCAGGTCAGTTGCCTTCCTGCCTTTGAGATCCAAAACCACTTCTCCCCACATCTGCTTTTGTCTTTAGCTGAAGATGACATTTAAGGTGACAGGTTACTCAGGTTTCCTGGGTCTCTTCCATGTTTACTTGCTAATTAAATTTTTGTTTGATTTTCTCCTGCTAATCTATCTCATGCCAATTGAATTTGTAGACCAGCCAGAGGAACCTAGAAGGGTTTAGTAAAATTTCTTCCTCCCTGACACTGCAGAATAAATTTAAGAAAGCACTCCATATTTATTAAAATTATACCCAAATTCCAACTAAATGTTTGTCTGGAGTCACTTTAATATGTAGAGTTTATACATGGAAAATAAATGTTGACCATGAAATGTCAAATCTTCCCTTACCTAAGACTCTGGAATATTTAGTCAAAAAGGGAGAAAAAAATTTTATAAGAATCAGACACTAGGTGAGAATGTTTGTTTTTTGTTGTTTATATTCTAATTTTTTTGCTATAGTTAGTAAAGATTCCAGAAAATTTATTACATTAATGTTCTACTTAATGGTAACAAACAAAAAATTTTTGGTAAAAATCTATGGCAAAAAATAGAGTATTTATTAGGAATGGTTAAACTATTAATTTCAGAGTAATGACTTTCTTTGTTTATTTAGTAGTATTTCAAAGCTATCTTCAATTCCTTCGGTTACAGCTTAGCATTCCGCAAGTGGTTGTTGAAAACAAAAAAGGCGGCGGGGGTCAGTTTTATGAAAAGTAAATGTAAATCAAATTTCCATGCTGGCAATAGAGTGATGATTTATATTATTATTATTATTATTTGGGTCTCAAAATAAAGAATACATTTCTTTTCTTAAAGCAAGAATTGTTTCTTGAAGTATATTTGTTTTCTAAGATACTCAGTTGTTTTTTATTAAAACAACAGAATTGAAAGAAATAAAAAAATGAAACCTATTAAATAGAGAATATTTTCTCTGTTCTTGAAAATAACCAATTGTATCATATACACTAGTGTTATAACCTGTATGAAGTAGCAAATAAGATACAAAATGAATTGCTTATCTTTCTATGTATTTATAATAGTTTTCTCTTGAAATACTTAGTCATTTTGCTGCATCTGTCATATCAGAAACATATCAACTTCTGGGAACTTTAGAGGGGACAGTAGAAAATGATGCCACAGCAATGGTTTTTGAAAATACAATGTCACAGCTGGAGCTAAGCGGAAGAGAGCAACCCAACATGTCTAATGTGGTATAACTAAAACTATTTTATATGAGTTTATTTCTTGGAATTCATCCTCTTAACTTTGAAGCACCATCCATAAAGCCTAAAACCCAATACCCTGTAAGAATGCCCTTTCATATTTCTATTAGATGACTCTTTAAAAATAGGAATCTTTATTATTATTTGAATTTTTAAAATGTTCATTCAAATATTTATTGTTAATAAGTAATTAATATGCATCTACTAGATAAGATTAAAAACTTCCAGGTGGCTTTCATGAAGCCCTTTAGTGACCTGTCTTTGTGAGGATGAAAGCTACTATGGCAGTAGCAATGTGTCACGATGCTTAAGCACGCAGACTCTAGACTCAGGCTGCCTGGGTTCCCCCACTTGGTAACTCTGTGGTCTGGTCATAACCCCTTTGCACTTCAGTTGACTCATAACATCGAGATAATAGTAATGCCTATCTTACAGAATTGCTGTAAGAATTAAATAATATCTATGATGTTGGAGATCACTATTAGTTAATTCTGGTAGAATAAACATAAGCTCCTCAAGAGTAAGAACTATACATATTTTTGCTTATTACTAATTCCTAATGCCTAGCAACATTTCCAGAAAACAATAGATACTCAACAAATATTTATTGAATAAGTGGAAGAATGTATGAATAAAAAGATGAAAGACTGGATAGATGGATAAAAGACCATCACTTTGCCAGCTATTATATTTTGCAAATATGATCATCAATTCATTCATCAGCTATTATTTTTACAAAATGCAAAACTGAATATTCAACCAATATTTTTCTTCCCAGTAAATTGTTCTATTGTTGGGCTAAGTAGGCAAAATATTCTATATGTTCTCTGAGCATGATTGCTTCAGTGTTGAAAGGTACAGGCATTTTTTTTTTTTTGAAAATAACTTTCTATGTTCCTTTACGTTATTAAGCATTTGGAATGGTATGTGAAAGTGATCGAAATGTTTTCAGCAACTTACAAAAGTCTGTTCCTTATATTTCATATCGTGAAGCATCAAAGGTACCCGTTCGTATCTTCTAGGTGACCTATTTGTCTTACCGGGTGGACACAGTTACATTTTTCTGTACCTTGGGAGGTAGAGATGCCGCCTATAACCTAGTGGCTGACATCAAAACCTAGCATCTTTAAAGTTTTCTTATTTTGATTTGAAAAAAAAATTAAAAATTGAAGTGAAAATAGTTTAATTAACATTTATTGAGGAACTACTATACTTTGTGTTCTGCACAGTTATTTTGTATATGTTCTTTAACTAATGGTTGGAGATAGTGATGTCCGAGAGATTAGGAAATCCACTTTGAATTAGACAGATATAACGTGGCAAAGGAAGAATCCAAACTCAGTTGTGTCATATTCTGAAACCTATTCCTATCCTGTGATATAGGATAAGATCCCTTCAACATTCCTTGTACCAATTTTCTGAACTTTAAATAAAACCCATTTTTTTTGTACTAGACAATGACTTAAAATGTATTTCCTCTAAAACAACAATAAAATTCAGGGAACTGGACATAGTTGTGCATGTACTAGATCTAATGAATTGCCTATTATAAACCTTCAAGCTTCATCCAAATTAAAAAGAACACTCTCAGAGGGGATAGTTTATTCAAACCACAGCTAACTAAACCTCTTCTCTAGTCATCTAGCCCGTTCACTTGTGTGCCACAGCAGGCTAGTGGACCACCTGTGCCCGCACTCTCCATTGTGTAAATTGTACCTGGGATTATCTCCCAGCCTTTTGCATCTAGATGGTGCCAAGCAGCTAATTCTAGCCAATGAAATAGGAGCAGAATTGATATGTGTCAATTCCTGGCTGAGAGATTAGCCAGAGAAAAAACAGAAGAAGAGCTCATCTTCCGTTTTCAGCACATTGAGAAGCCTTATTTTACAGATGGCAAATTCCTAAGCCGGAGGGAGCCTGAATTTGTGAGAGACGCCACATGGAATAGGGCCACCATGAAGAACTACTTAATAGGAACACCAGAACTTGGAATTTATAGGAACAAAAAATAAAATTTATTGTGTTAAGCACTCTAATATGAGGCTTGCTTCTCAAAAGAGTTAGCCTACCAGACTAATAAAGACTTTTGGACAATTCAGAGACCTTAGAGGCAATTTTCATTACACTTAAAAAATAATCAATTATGAATAGGAAAGTTGTACCTAAGGAACATAATAAGAGTTTAAAAAAAAAGTTTCCTTTGATGTGAATTTCTCTAGCATTTTTCCTCTTTCTCTTTTGTGTGTCAATCTTTATTTTATAAAAAACTTTTGATCACTTATTATGTGCCAGTACTAAATATACATTCAGTCTCTACCTTCTAGGATCTCAGAGACATGTTAAAGAGATGGCACTTTAAATTATTATAAAATATAAAGGTATATATATATAAATATAACACACAATGGGCATGGGAGAACAGAAGAATTGGCATTTCAACCTTCTTCACAATATCAGGGAAGTTTTCATCTGGTGGTTAATTTTTAAGCTAAAATGAATGAATAGGAGTTTGACAGATGGCCAAAAGTGGTGGTGATACTTCAGACAGATGGAACCATATGAAAAACAGCATAGAGTTACAGAAGACATGGCATCTTTAAAGAACGGAGAGAAATTCAATAAGAATAAAGTCTGGAGTTCTGGTGGGAGGTAAGAGGGGAAATTGAGAGATAGGGAGTGAAGTTATGGATATCAATTAATGGGCTAGATTGGAGTCAAGGTAGTAAAATGTCATATGTCTTAAGAATTTTTTTCCACAGGCTTTTAAACAAAATCCTTTTATATTTCATGAAAGATTGTACTGCAACTCTTTGATTCACTTGTTTATCTCACAATATGAGTTCCTTCATGCTAGAGGCTCTGAAATAATCAACTTTGTATTCCTAATGATATACACAATGCTCAGTACATAAATACTACATATTGATTTTTAAAAATGGATTCGTGAATCACACAACTAGATTTAAAAATAGTCCTAGGTGATAACAGGAATTGGAGTAGAGACAGCTTTTGAAATATGTGCCAAGGTCCTCATCAAAGGAAAGTGAATAAATACCCTGGACATGTGTGTAATGAGCTAAGAGGACGGAAGAAGTGGGGAATGATAGTCTAATGAAATACATTTACAGAGAACTAGTTATTTTAGGAAAAAGTTAAGTACTGAGCTCAAAGTATCAGTGATGTGTCAGAAAAACAACTGACTCTTTGATCACACCAGGAAATATTTTGGGGAAAAGAGAGTTTAAAATGAAAGAATGGAGGATGGTCAACTTCTACTTCAGAAAATTAAAAATGAAGAGGGGTCATATGGAGTTGTTCAGAGTCACAGATTAGATGAGGCTTTTTAGAAAAAGAATGAAATATAAGAGAAATTCTTGTAAATAGAACAGGAATCTAAGAAAGAAGGGAAAATGTTAGAAGCCAAAGGAAAGTACAGAGTGAGATAAAGTTTGATCCAATGGCAATGAGTCTACTGTAGCAACATCTTGGCTTTTAAGGAATCTATCATTTTGAAACCAACTGCCTAGCACATAACATCAACTCTCACTCTTCTTCAATGTAAAAACTTTGATCAAAGTTAACTGGATCCATACTTTTCTATTATGTGTTTTGTTTGTGTGATTGTGGGAAATGTTTCACTTTAGCCCTGTGATTTGCTTACACACTATCACACTTCACCATGACGACTTTGTCTTCACCATTAAACTTCAAGATCTTTGAAGTCAAGTCATGTACTTTGCTTACTTTGTTGTTGCTTACTTTTTAGGTGAATTATGAAGGTTGGTGCTTTAGAACTACTAACTTTAATAAATGTTATGAGTAAAAAAAGTTAACGCATTTACGCACATTTCAAGTCACCATGTCACTATATGATGGGAAAAAATATAAATATTATGATCAATTCTATAGGAACATAGAAAGGACTTGCTATAATTTCTTTTAAAGATATATTGCTCATTCACTTATAAATGTATTGTCATTTTCTTCACAGTGAATGAAATATTAGCCATGTTTATCAAATATTTGCCATGAAATGGAACACCTCCTGCATTCTTTCTCAAGTACAGGGGCATGATACGCTAACCAGATGATTCAATTTACCATTTTTTTAACACCAGAAATGATGAATTTATTTTTTCAGATGTTAGAAAAATGCCAAGGAAGTATATTAAAAAAAAAAGACATGGAATTCTTATCAATGAATGTTATGAAGACTATATTTCCTTATATTGTATAAATCCTTATATTCAAAAGCCTCAATAAAATGATTAATAAGACAATTAAGTATGAATCCAGCCATGTCTTTTCAAAGTTGACGACGTTGCCTCATTCAGTCACAGTTTCCATGGTTTTGCTGCCCTGCCCATCAAAGAAAAACAAACAAAAGATAAATGAAAAAGACAGCATCTAGTTTCCAACTTAGTAATTTACAAGACATGGCTAAAAGTTTTATGTAAGAATTTGAGACAAAAACAAAAACTCCCATTAAATAGTTTACAAATAATTGATGATGTCCGATTATAATGAAGTTGTGTGAAAACAACTGACAATCTTGTGGAATTGATCTTGTTTTGTTATAAATGGAAACAACCATACATTCTCTGTCTCTTTTATAAGAGCTATAATGATAGTCTCAATTAAGGTATGACATGGAAAACTCAATCCACAGAATTATAATTCTGACTACATATGTTTAATAGATATTAGTATGTAATTATTAAACCAAAAAACTAATTTCCCTCCCATATATAAGGATTATGTTTCCCTCTCATATATAAGGATTGTGTTAATATCTAATACCAACAAGTGCATGTATTCTGACTTAAATAATAATTAAAAGAGGAATGAGTACTTTGTCATGACATTGTTTTTACACTAACTTCTATACTTAGGCAATTATGAAGGAAAAAGTCTTCGTGGTCCTTAGAAATGGACAATTTCAATTTAACTTCAGAATTAAATATTGACTTGCCAGATCTTAGATTTGAGAAATTACTGTTTCTATTGGTAGGATATAAAAATCTTTTGAAAGTCAAGTTTATCCAATAATTCTTATTAAGTAACGATTCATTAAGTAGCTACTACATGAGTTGTGAACACATATGAGAATAGGAATTTTTATCTGCCAAAGTATTAAAATAGAATGTGTCCACTACACTTAACTATCTTTTAAAAATCAAGTTTTTAAAGTCAATTTTAAAAAAATGAAGATGTAAAATTCACAATATTTGAGGTTTACCATACATTCAAGTAATCATGATCTTGATCAAGACTTACAACATTTCTAGTACCTCAGAATGTCCCCTGGTATCCTGTAGTGTGCTACTTGTTACTCACTCACCTGCAAAGGAAGCTGCTGCACTGACTCCTTTTACAATAAATTAGTTTTGCTTATTTTAGAACCTCCTACAAATGAAATTATATGACATGCACTCTTTTATATCTGGCCTCTTTTGTTCAATACAGGGTCTATGGGATTCACCTTGCTGTTACATATGGTGATAATTTATTCATTTTATTGCTCTGTACTGTTCCATTTTATTAATATACTATTTACTTTATCAATTTTGCCAGCATTGGACATTTGTTATTTGCAATTTTTATAACTATTATTTAAAAAGTAGTCATGAATTTCTTATACATATTTTTGTTGGACATATGCACTTACTTCTCTTGGAAATATATCTGGTAGTACAATTTCTGGGCCATAGGATAAACATATGATTCATTGTTTCAGGTATTGCAAGGCAATTTTCCAAAGTAGTTTTGCCAGCTTACACTCCCACCACCAACATATAAAAGCTTCACTCATACCATCCTTGTCATTCTTGACATTATCAGTCTTCTCACTTTTAATCACTCTACCAAGAGTGTAAGCGGTATTTCATTGACAGGTATTTTGATACAAAGTAAGCAAACAAGATAAACCTCAGAAAAAAATGACAATTTATGTTTTGATAATACAATGACTGTTTCAAACATAGCCTGATTAGAACAAGCAGCAAATTAATAAGCTATACATATTATTTACATTTTAGAGACAAAAACAAAGTGTTTCTTGTTGGGATTTTGAAGGGGCAATAAATAGTACTCCTTTCCCCTTTTTAATCAAAATGGCTTGAGAAATAAGACCCAAGTACCTACAGATAGAGGAGAAATTACCATCTTTTCTATATTGCCAAAGCTATGTGGAGACCATGGCTGTAGATCTGCCACTATTGCCCCACCTTAATTACACAGTTGCAGCCAGTAGCACAGACTACACAGATCCCCCTAAGACACAGAGGCTGTCCTCCTGTGTTGCCTGCATGAAAGGAAACAGATCAAATACACTCTAACTGCAAATTCAGCAGACTTGGAAGAGGAAAAAACAAACAAACAAACAAACAAAAAACACAAAAAACAAGGAATAAAGAGAACATGTTTTTTCCTTCTTCCAAGTTTAACAATCAGACCCCTGAGAAGCAGAGGGAAGAATTCAGGAGTATTGAGAGTTTTAGTATATTATATAAAGTCTCACCACATGGCTACACAAAATCAGAGGAATTTCTTCCACCAGCCTTTTCCTAAAAGGGCTGTTTCACATTTCCTAGCATTAGTAAGACTACCATTTGTATTACCCAAATATGTCCTTCTGTCCTCTACCTCCAAAAAAAAGATAACCCTTTTCAAATTGGCAGACCGAATATTATACTCACATCCCGAAATGACTATTTTTACAAATTTCATTATAATTTATCTATTGGCTCTTTTGTTACAGCCTTTCACATTTTTTTTCCTTAGTGTTTGCTCTAGAGTTATAGTATACAACTTTTCACAGTCTACTTAACAGTTGATATTTTACTGCTTAATGTAAATTGTGAGAATTTCACAGTTCCATTTATCCCTACTTGCACCATTTATGTTATAGGTTTTATTTATATTATATATGCATATAATATAAATTAACTGTATAATACAAGTCATATATTTTATTTAAACAGATATATCTTTTAAATAAATTAAGAAAAAATATTTTATATTTATCCACATAATTATAATTTCCAATGCACTTTATTCCTTTTGGAAGGTATGTGCTTCCATCTGGAGTCATATTCCTTTAGATAGAAGAATTCCCTTTTAATGGAGATCTGTTGGCTATTACTTTTTTAAGGTTTTTTTTTTAATATGCCTTATTATGTTTTTACAGTTATAGGGTACTACCTCTAAATACAGACTTTTATGTTTTTAGCCCACAAGATGTTTCACTGTCAAGATTAGTTCCACTGTCTTCTGACTTTCATTGCTTCTGATCTGTTCTAATATATATTTTTTCTCTGACTGCTTTCAAGATATTGTCTATTTCTGGTGTACAGCATAATGTTTCAGTCACACATAAACATACATATATCCATTTTTATATTCTTTTTCATGATAGGTTACTACAAGATATTGGATATAGTTTCCTGTGCTATCAAAAGGTAAGCCATCGACAACTTGACAAGAGCAGTTGTAAGAAGACCACATTAGTGACCTATTAGCAATAAAGGCTGAATTTACATAGGTTTAAAGGAGAATGGGATAAGGGAAAATGGAGCAATGAGTATACACAATTCTTCCAAGATATTTTCTGTAAAGGCGGAGAAAATGAGCAGTGAGCTAGAGGAAAAAGTAGGGTCAAGCTCGAGTTTTTAAGATGGGGTAAATTATAGTGTGATAGTACATTGATAATAATAATCATGTAAAGAATGAAAATTTGCCAGAGTGGTGTTTTGAGTATGTGAGAGGATACGGAGTCTCTGATATGAGTGTAGATAATTCATCCATAGCACAGATGAGAGGCAAAAAAAGTGGGTCCAGGTGGTGTTATCTGAGTAAATGTGGTGCTAAGTATAAGCTTATAAAAAATCTTTAATATAAAAAAAAGTTTCTCAGTGAAAAAAGAAGCAGTATCTTCAGCTGAGCACAAGCATGAGAGAGAGGGTCTTGGAAATTTGTGCACAGAGACTGAAGAATTGATTCATCATCCATGAGAAAAAGTGAATGCATCAGGATATATCCAGTGTGATTGCAGGGCAGCATTAAGGACCTGGTGATAAATAGGACATATGAGAAGAGGAAGATGCAGAGAACAAAAGGAAATTCTTAGAAATTAACATGATATAATAGCCAAAAGGAAAAATTCAACTGAGGAGCTAGAAAGAAAGTTGAGGAAGTTTCTCCAAATATGAAACAAATAAAAAGATAGTTATAAAACAGAAAGAAAAATATTACAAATGTAGAGGAGGTCTAATATCTAAGTAATAGAAGTTCCAAGCATAAAGAAATGGGAAAACACAGAGAAGGGAATTATTAAAGAATAAATAATACTGGAAGATTTCCCAGAGATGAAAACGTTTGTTTCCAGACTTGAAAAGCACAATAGGGAAGAAGAGGAGGGAAGAAGAGTTACACCAACTTCTTCCTGCTATGATATGAAAATTCAACACTGGAAGCCAGAAGGCAAAGAAACAATTTCTTCAACATTCTAAAGGGAGCTAATTCTCAATTTAGAAGTATTTACTCAGTCAAGATAGCTATTGAACATGAGACTGCAATAAAAACATTTTCAGACTTTCAAGTACTTAGAAAAAGACTTTCCATGCCCTTTTTCTCAAAAACCTACTAAAATATTTGCTTCATCAAAAGGAAGGAGTCATCTAGAAAGAGGAAGACTTTGGATGGTTAAATAGGTCATCCACTGCAGGCCAGCGGCCTCCTGCAAATGATGGTAAGCGGAGATTCCAACAGGGATGCCTAAATGAAACAAACCACTAGACTGCTGAATGAAGGCCAGGAGCACAGGCAATAATGATTAAAGAAAAACACAAAGTCCCTAGAGTTCCTGATCTGTGTGAGCACCAAAGCTGCCAAATATCTCACATGACTCCTTGTAACTGCTTCTTAGCTCCTCTTCCTGTTCTACTCTGCCCTCCTCTGCCCCTACCCCAAATAGTACTCACTATTCTCAACACGACAGACAAGAAGATCCTCTTACAACAGAGGTCAGACTCTCACTTCTCTGCGCAAGCCCTAAAAACCTCTTTCCCTGAGAATAAAGGTCAATGTCTTAAGTGGGCTCTATATCCTAACTTCACCTCCTGCCCCTCACCTCCTCATTCCCTCAGTTCTTGCTATGTGGTTCTCCAACATGCCAGGCATGTTTGCTTACTGGGGACTTTGCACTGACTCCTTCCGAGTCCTTACCTCCTTTAATGTCTTCTCAAATGCCTTTCCAAGAAAGTCTGCACCAACTCCTTACTAATAATCAAATCTGCATTCTATCCTTTATGCCCCATCCTACCTCTTCTCCCCATGGATTCTAGCCCTTCTAACACTATTGATAGTATGCTTCTTTTTAAATTATTATTATTATTGAAGTATAGTCAGTTTACTATGTTTTGTCAATTCCTTGTTTATTATCTCTCTCACCAACCAGAAAGTAACCTCCAAATGGTCAAGGAGCTTTTTACAGAAGAGTTATATTGCAAATGCTCAGATCAGTACCTGGCAATCTAGTAGGCACTCAATGAATATTTATTAGAGATTTATGTCTCTGTGAGACTTTGAGAATTAATTAGAAAAAAATTCTTATAAAATTAAACAAATGAAATATGTCCCAGTTATTAATTCCAAGGAAACCAAAAGTTTGCACGAGAAATAAAATACAGCTCTCTCTTCATATCCACAGGGAATTGGCTCTAGAGCACTCTACACAAACTAAAATCCACAAATGCTCATGTCCTCCATATCCACAGATGCAGAACTGAAGATAGGGAGGGACAACAGTTAATTTCTAGTCTGCCACCTGACTCAGCTGGGAAGTACTTACATAGCATTAATAATGTAAACTTTGCATATTGCGATAAGCAAAATTGGTGATATAAACTTAACTGGAAAAAGGTGAAGGGATAGTATGTGTGTGTGTGTGTCTGTAATAAAGAAGAAAACTAAATCCTATTTCATTTTAGGAAGTAAAATATACATCTAACTGAAAAATCAGGATTGCAAAAATTTTTTTTAATATTTTTGGTAACAAGTATTGACAGAAATTTCTTCTGGGGAGTGAAATTTGGGGAGTTGAGTTAGGAAAGCACTGTTTTTCATAATAACTCAAAATAATTTTTTAAATCATTTACATGAAACTACATCATACCTGCTAGGATGGCTACTATCAAAAAGTTAAAATAGTAAGAATATGGCAAAATTAGAACCCTTGTGCACCATTCGTAGGAATGTAAAATGGTACAGCCACTATGTAAAAGAGTATGGTGACCCTCTACAAATTAAAAAAAGATTTACCATATGACCCAGCAGTTCCACTTCTGAGTACACACCCAAAAGGCTCAAAGCAGACTCTTGAAGACATATTTGTACAATTCTGTTCATAGCAACAATATTCACAATAGACAAAATGTGAAAGCAACACAAATGTTCATCCACAGATGAATGGGTGAGTAAAACATGGTGTATGCATGCCAAGGAATATTATGCAACCTTTTAAAAAGTGAAGGAAATTCTAACATATGTTTCTACATGAATGAAACTTTAGGGACATTGTGCTAGGTGAAATAAGCTAGCCATAAAAAGACAAATACTGTATGATTCCACTTACATGAAGTAGCTAGAATAGTCAAAATCATAGAGGCAGAAAATAGAATGGTGATTGTCAGGGGTTAGGGGGAGAGGGGACTGAGACATCAATTCTTAATGGGTATAAAGTTTCAGTTTTGATAAATAAAGAGTTCTGCAGGTAGATGATGGTGAGGGTTGTATAACACAAATGTACTTAATACTACTGAACTATGCTTAAAAATAGTTGACAGTGTATCTTGTGTATATTTTACCATAGTAAAAATGAAATAGGTGTGCATAAATATCTTTGATTTTTAAAATAAATGAATAAGTATTTTTAAATGTAATTTATTATTTGATTAATTATTCTTCCCAGTCATGATCATAAGCTGTGTTTAGTCAATACACATGGATCAAAGTCACTAAATAATTTAAACCCTTGCTTTATTTTTACATCCAGAGCACTGACAAACTAGTTTAGTCAATTTGTCGTATAAAATATGATCCACTTATTTAATCATACTTAATCTCTAAAGCTATGTACAGAGGCCACAAAAATAATAAAATAAATCAGTCTATTAAGCTGATTAATGATGAAAAATCATAGTTTATTAAAACAGATAAGTATAACCATACATGTCTAATTTACATGAAATTTGCCTTCATTATAATTCATCTAACTCATATATCTCTTACATGGGACAGGTGGGCTTATAATTCTTTAGTTGTCTAAGGGGATGACTTACACGTTTGATCTACATGGTCATCACTTATTTTTGATTTACAATGAGCTCCAAATTTACCCTCTTGCTCAAATGACAAGGAAATAAAACAGGAAGATTCCAGGAGGACTGAGATTCCAGGATATTAAAAATCTGAAACAAAATTAACTTCTGAAAGATGATGGAAATGAGGAAAACTCAAAAACAAATAATCAGATTAATATTAGAAACTTTCTGCAGGTATTTTGATATTGAATCTACTTAGCTTAGCTTCAATATTGAATCTACTAAGTGAACTCAAGTGGGGAAATGAAGTGCATTGTAGCAGCCTGATAAGTTTATCGTCTCAATGCTGAAAATGCTTCATAGCTTTTCAACTGGCCTGTGGATAGAGGTGAATGTATTAATTAAACTAAAGATTCTTTTTACAATCTCAATTTTATTTTCTATGAATTGGGTTCACAGAGGGAAAAAAAGTAGTAAGCTTAATCATAAACCAAAGTACCACTAAGAAGAAATACATTTTCTTTATGGTGTATTTAAAGGTTATCTATCCATCACACAGCCTTCTCTGCCTTGAAGGTATCATGAAATCATACAGTTTTATTTTGCTTGACTTGCTCCTAGTTTATTGCTTTTCTATCAGTGGAACACAGTTTATAGCATGCTGTTCACATAAGCTGTGATATATAGCTACAAGGAAAATATCCTACTTCTGTTAAGATTCCTCTCTCTCTTCTTAGTAAGAGAAGCTCTTCCATTCCTCATTTGCTTATTTCAGAGGACATCCCTTTTTAACTCACCTGTTGTTATGCATGTCTAGTTGCAGTCTTACGTGATATTTGACTTCAGTTCATGGTACAGCAAAGATGCAATGTGTGTCCTTATCTATGTGACATAATTTTAATTAACAGTCATTACATGCAAAGTTCTGTGGTTGATATAAAAGGCTATGTACCATATGTTATATGACGTCCCAGTATAAATAAATTTTCCCCAAAATGAAATGGATCTACCTTAGAGGTAATAGTTTCCTATCACCAGATATGTCACACACTGACTAGTTAATTTTCACAATTATGGATAACTAATTCTTCTGGGTCATGACATATGGGAGAGAAGAATCAATCACAGAGTCTAGTGAGATATTGTGTAGTAAAGAATTTAACCTTTGTTTTTGGGAGATAATCTCTAAGCCTTTGGAATGTCAAGGCTGATAGGACTATTTTTGTATACTTGGAAGTCTTGAAACATACCAGATAGTTTAACAATATGATTTAGGGTGGAGAGTGGCCACTGTCTTGGTTTCTAGTGAATTTCCTCTTAGTACAATACTCCATTGGCCACTTGGATTAATCTCACCAACAGAGGCTGAAACCAAACCTGTTCAATTTGTCAGCTAGACCATTTAATAGAGGCTACTAATAGCAGGGCTCCAAGCATCAGGATGAAGAAAACTGTAGTATTGACCTCAAAGATGCCTCCCAAGTTCCCAGACCCCAGCAGCCTAACAAATCCCATAAACCATCAGGTCCAACTTAAAAATCCAAGTGGGTTTTTCCTTAAGTTTGTGTGCTGACCTTTCTAAGGTTTGTGTGTTAACCCCATTCACTTGGTCCAAAGCATCAATCCAGATACAACAGAATGTGTTAGCAATCTCTCAGACACTACCTTGATCTAGAGTAAGTTCAACATTCATAAAAACCCTAGTCAGTGATTTGATGCTGATGTGAATGTCATGTAGACCTGAGGTGATGTAAATTGGTCATCTCAGCTAAAGTCAAGGAAAAATTTCATAACTTTTTTCTAATTGGAGAACTCTTATTGTATGGACAACCGACTATAAGGTATACATAAATAATGAATTAGTTATCCCTTTAGCAAGCCTCCCCAAGGAATCAAATGTATACTTCTCAGTGGGATAAGAGGGGTCATAATCAAGTCGTGGTCAAGTCAGAGTCATCTGGTAGAGGATGGTCAACCCAACAGTCAATTAAATTTAAGGTACTTGGAATGGTCTGTGAGATCCATACAGGGATTTTCCTTCATTAGAAAGGTTGAGGGTGAAGGAACTTCTGAAAGTCAGATAAGCATTAATGTTTCTCTTTTCTGCCATACTTCTCAAGATCTAAGATGTTCCCTCTGCAGATGCTAACGTCCTCTCTCTCCACCACTACAAAATCAGTGTGTTCCTTTCCAGTAACTTTAATTTCACTGTTTTCCCAATAGTTTCCTACTCGTACTAAGGCCTTTTTTTTCAGAAGAGAGGCAAGAGCATTTTTACAAAACTCAATCAGAATTAAGCTCGAATGTTCTTCCCTTTTTGATAGGCTGCCACCTGTAGGGGGCACCAGCAGGCTGGCCTAGGACCTATTAGGGTGGAAAAAAAAGGCCAGATGGTGCCCAGAAATGCTCTGAGTTTTCAGCACCTTAATAAATGCTTTTTATTCTTACTATTTTCTTCTAAACCAACCTCACTTGGATAACTCCCACTGTTTCAAATTATAAGTGTTTCCACCAGAATTTCTTTGATTCCTCTGGACTAGCTTAGGCAGTTTTCTGTTTTCTTCCATAAAGTGTTTGCCATTATGTGTAAAATCGTCTATTTAGATCCCCAAATTCCCCACTCCAGTCTTTACCAGCTTAGACTGTATCTTATTTAACAGTGTATCTGCAGCATTTAGCATTGGACCTAACACATAACCGAATCTCAGTAAATATGTATAGAATAAACAGAATAGAATAAATAAGGAAAAAATGGAATGTTTGTAACATAATTTCAAAACTTCATTAAAATTGTCCAAGGGAAGAATCTATGTCTCCGAGTTTCAATAATTCCAGAAATTCCCGTAAAGTTTTGTATGTATTTATTTACCATTTATTACACCATTGTTTGCAATAACAAACACTGGTAATTAGACGTTTAACAGTTGAGAGAACTGTTGAATAAATTGTGAGATGTCTATGTCATGGAACACCATGTAACTGCTGCAAAGAATAAATTTCATCTTTATATAATGAAATAATGTATTGTCAATATGTTAAAAAATTGAGTTACAGATTATTATGTATAGTGTGATCCTATTATTATTAAGAAACAAAAATGCATGCTTGCAGACAATTAGGTAGAGATGAAGATAGAAAATGAAAAGGAGAGAGACAGATGGAGAGAGGTGGGTAAATCTAGGGAAAAAGCAGGAATGCTAGGACCATCTCTGAAGTGGGGGTAACTTCTGAAGATGAACTGGCGTTTGTGAGGAAAGCCTTTACCTTTCTCTTTACAACATGCAAAAAAATAAATATTGCAAAGAAAGGTAGTTTTTTATGTTCTTATTTCCATTTTTCAAATAGTTTAAATGCTAAACTTATTAAGAGGAAATCGAATAAAATATTAAGTTAGTTTTGTGAAATCAGATTAAAGGTAATTTATGATTTATAATCATCTGTACTTTTCACTTTTTCTACAATAAGCTTTACATTAAATAAAATTATACAAGTAGGTTTCTTGGCAGAACCTGGGAAAGCAATGAAGATTATTGCTAGATCTTAATACAGTATGATTATATCTCCTACCTCATTTAATTTTAAAGTAAATGGATTATGATGCAGGTCATCGTTTTGTGTTTAATTGCCACTTATGTATATTTCTGGCACTGGAATCAAAATGGATGTAATAAAGAAAATGTTCATATCTTCTGTATAAATAATTAGAAAGTGTCCCTCTGAGTTTCTCTGCCATCAAGGGTATATGCAATGTTTATATTTTAAGTGTCTGTTATAATTGTGTGAAAACTCATCTTGTTTGTCCCAACAGTGCCTGGATTTGTGTTAGGCATGCATAGGTTTAATAAAAGTTTATTGAACAACAGCATAATTGAATAACTATAAAACTCAAATCCATTTTAAAAAAGAGAAGTTTAATTTCCCCTACGGAGTTTTTTCTGAAATAAAATTTTACAGCCCAAGGGAAATATCCATTTTGGAGTTGAACTCTTTATGGCTGGAACTGCATGGGGTGTAGTGATAAATATGTTTCCTTAAGGTTGCCTTTGTCTAACTGTTAGCAACTCACCAGGTGGCTGCAACTGTGGAAAAATATTTAGTTCTTTTAACATTTCAGTCAATGCAGTAGTTATTTAACCAGTGACAAATAGCAAATATTTCTCCATAGTTTATAGTCTTTTTCTTAATAGGTTTTCCAGTGGGAGTGAGAGCTCCTGTTTAGTCAACATTTAGTCAATAATATTTTTCTAATTATCCAATATGACTAATTTAAAAATGTCTTAACTTTTAATCAAATTATCTTTTTGCCACAGCATGACTACTTTTTCAGACACATAGTTTCAAATTTCTCAGTGTATTCAACTGTTAAAAAACAGCTTTCCTTTAGATTGAGAATTTAGCCTATCTTATTGATCACCATGTTCTGGTCTAAACCTATCATAAAACAACCTTGTCTTCTAAAACTATCCATTGTATACTATTAATCCGCACAAAATATTAGAATATTTGTGTTTGTCAACCCATTTTGACCTTTGCTTTTACCACTCCTCCGTCCTAAAAAGAATCTTAATCTCTACTTGTTCAAACGTCCCCAGCCTGTAAGGTCCAGTCACACGCCGTATCTCCACGGAGCCTACTTGTTTCTCCTTACTCAGAAGTGATTTTTCCTTCCTTTGAAGATTCATACTTGTCTTCTATTTACATTTGAAAATGGCTTTATACTTTACAAACTGTTTTCACCTATTATTTCTTTGGAGTCCTCTGGAATTTGTTTGATACTCGTTAACTTATTCAATAAGCACTAACTGAGTGCCTTCTATATGGCAAGTACCATTTCTGAGCTCTGAAGAAGTCATCGTGAACACGGAGGAGTCCTTGTCTTTAAGGAGCCTGCCATTGGAGTTTTGCATTTAGTGTATTCCCACGCATGCTAAAATTACTCTGGTCTTCTAGTACTAGAATGAAAACATCTTGAAGAAAGATATTTAGCCATATTTATTCTTGGCTATCCCTCTCCTCATCAGAGAGTGCACTAGGCAATCTGCATTACAGCGTCTATTTGATGGATGGCTAATTTACACTTTTTACAATATTTTATCCTTTACCAAATATACTGTAATACGTTATTACTTTTAATTTTCATTACAACTACATAGGATGTATATAACTAACCCTACTTTGAAAATCTTGGTCAAATTCCAGTGTTCATTCATTTATACCCTAAAGTATGCAGAAAAGTTCCTATACATTGTGAAAACTATAAAAATCTGTAATTCAATGGTCAAGAAATGAGAAGTTATATAGGTCAAATATTGTGATCATTTTTTTCTCCCTAAATAGAAAATATACAAATGCTAAGGCAAAATGATTTGCAAATAGGCATCAAAGCCAAAGAACTAAGCATTTTCAAAACATTTCTCACAAAAATGGCTATGATAAAGCAAGGAAATAGGGTATGTTATGATGGATGTGCAATGTGACAAGGCATTCAGTAAGTATAACATAGTTATTATGGTTACAAATATTTCAACTCATAATTACCATTGAACATATGGAGTAGTAATAGTTTAACTACATTTAAAAGCGTCAATGAGTCAATGAATACATCCAGCACAAAAATAAGAAATTCAGTCATTGAATTAGTTCACAGATAGGAGTCTAATACTAGCTTCTTGAAATTAGAGACTATGGCTCATTTTTCTATATAACCCATAGCTTTCCTGACATCACACTCTTTTTGATTACTTTTCTTGGCCTCTAGCATCTATTTCTTCATCTCCCAACCTCGCCGTTTCCCACCTTCACCTGACCAGAAAAAGCTGAATTTTCTCAGAGCTTTGTGCCAAACCTCTTGTCTTCTGACTTAGTTTTCTACAAAGATAATCATAATCACTCCCGTAATTTAAAATGCAAGCCCTCGTGTCCGTAATTGCTAGGTTTGCAGCTCTAACATTCGTTCATTTTCTGAGCTCCAACTTGCAGAATGAGTTAGGAACTAACTTACCAAAAAAATTTCCAAAGAATATTTTTCTAAGACTTCTCCATGGCCTATTCTGACAGATATTCTAATTGCACCCAGTCGAATAGTGTTGCATAGGACATTGTAAGGCACTGGTTTTTCCTTTAAGTGAAATGGTGAAAGCAGAGGGTTGACATGCTATGGCTTATGTTTTGGCTGTTGTGGTGATGACAGACTATATATTTGTGTGTGCTGGAGTGGGGTGGCAGGAGATCAGAAAAAGGTAAGTTCAAGAAATACGTAGAGTCTGGTTCTGTTTTGTAAATAAATTCATTTGAGCCACTTTTTAAGAGTCCACATATAAGTGATATCATATGATATTTGTCTTTCTCTGTCTGATTGACTTCACTTAGTGTGATAATCTGTAAATAATGAATTTATTTACAAAACAGAAACAGACTCACAGACATAGAAAACAAACTTATCTTTACCAGAGGGGAAAGAGGAAGGGAAGGATTCATTAGAGTTTGGGATTTGCAGATACACACTACTGTATATAAAACAGATAACCAACAAGATCCTACTGTGTAGCACAGGGAACTGTAATAACCTATAATGATAAAGAACATGAGATAGAATATATATGTATAACCGACTCAATAAGCTCTATACCAGAAACTAACACAACATTGTAAACCAACTATGCTTCAAGAAAGAAAGAAAGAAAGAAAGAGAGGAAGAAAGAAAGAGAAGAAATAAGTAGAGACCATTTTGTAGTCTAGCCATAATCCAGGGTAAAGCTGACAGCAGATGTCACTGAGACCAAGGTAATAGCAGTGGCGATGAAGGAAGTGCCCTGATTTTAAATATATCAGAGGTTGAATGGACAGTTTGCTGATGTGAGTTATTACATAAAGAGAGTAACAAAGGATTAATCTCATATTTTTGGCCTAGGTATCTTGAAATTTGTAGTTTGTCGTTACTGAGATAGGGATACCTGCAGAAAAAGTAGCTGTGTGTGGGAGAGGGAAGTAAGAAGTCTGTGAGGTCCACTTTGGGCTTAGGTTTTAGGTGCCCATTAGATATCCAAGGAGGAGATACATAATAGGCAGTTGGATATTTGACTCTAGACTTGAAGAGAGATGTTCAAATTGAAATATAGATATGGTGACCATCAGACAGATTTCAAAGCCATGAGATTTGATGAAATACCCATTCAAGGGAGAGTAGACTGACTTCTTTGTGGCTCACCTCTTGACGCTACTCAGAACAAACCTAGATCAGACGATGGAAATGCCATATAAGCTGGTGCAATTTTGACTGTCAGTATTAATTTGACCTATTTCACCTGCTAATAAATAAGACCTGGAGAAAATCCGATTACAGTTGGGTAGTTGAATATATATGTGTGTCACTTACTAGACTAGGATCTCCTTGAAGGCCGATCTCTGCATCACCTATGCCTATTTCTTAAAAATACTAAATGCCCAGTAGTTTCTGTCTTAAACTGAATTGGAAAATGTTTCCATAGCAAATGCAGCTGATGCCCGCCCAGATCACCTGCCCAGGTCTGGTTCACCAGCTCTCAGCTGTTGCAGTGTTGTTTACTAATGGTTCGTACCTACACTCTTCTCTGGAGGCTTGTCCTTGACTAATAGAAACTACCTTACAGGGAGATTCCTGGGAGATTAAGCTCCACTCCCTCCCGAGGGCTGCCAGTAGCCCATGGCCAACTGATGGAGCACATAACAGGCCAGCATCACTGGTGGGTGTAATTCATGTGCCAGAGCTCCCAGTGAGATCAGGCCTGGGTTACATTTCTCCTGAAACCACATCTCTGCATAGCTTCTTTCCCCTGTCTGATCACTCAGGTGTCTCTTGTGAGCCATCCTTTAATGAATCACTTGCCCAAGAATTTCTGACACAGACCCTCCTTCTAAGTAACTGGACCTCAGGTAATAGCCACAGATGAAGACATCTGACCCCAAAGGGTTTCTCTAGTCTGAGTGCATTGCACTTAATCTTTAAATTATTCAACCTTTCTTGTTTGGAGTGTGGAATGGAGAAGGGTTTCTATTCCACAGTCTTCTCAGGCTAACATATAAAAATGAAACATCAAGTCATCACTTTTTCTCCCCATCTACCAGCTCACCAAAATTCCGTGTCCTTTTTGCCAAGGTCGGCAGCCACATTTAGTTGAATGCACAGACATGTACGCTGTCTAAATTATAGCAAGAACAGCACACAAAGAGTTCAGGAAATCTTTGTCATATTTTAAAAAATCTGGTGTTTAGTTAAAGATTTACTGTGCTGCTGTAATAAATATTTATTTTGGTAGACAAACCCAATATCATGTGCCTCAACCTCGCCATTGTATTTTTTATCTTTTCTCTCCATACATTATAGGCCAATACATTCAGTCCACCTGACCATCTGTTCACATGTACATAACATGTTACACATGCCTCGTGCTGCTTACAGGGTCCCAGAAGTTATCAGGTTCCTGTCTCTCTTCTTGGGATGAGGGGTAAGGAGGAAGAGAAAGTGAGGGAGATCGAGGAGGGAAAAAAGAAACGTGTGAGGGAGAGAAGATGGCTGAGAATGACAGGTCCCTGGAGAGCTAGCATCTGAGAATGGAGGCATGACATCTCATGGGTGGGGACTGTCCGAAACTTCTTTCCTTGATCCAGGGATCCCTCTTTTGTTCGGGAGAATAATAATAAGAAGAACTGGAAAATAACTGCTGGCAACGTTCATATACATATACACCCTAAGCCAAATGAAAGAAAACCAAAAGAAAGAGCTCACATGGCAAGGAGGCAGTGTGGAGACGGTAACTTAGCGAGAATGGAATGTAAATGCTTTCACGTTGTTGAAGGTTAGATGTAAAGAAAAATTTCACTGGCGAGTCTCACAGTGTCAACGGTTTTGCAGAGGAAGCTCGTCTGGCTCTGCCCCTCGCGCGGCATTGTGCGGTGACGGCAACATGCAGCTCTCTCGTTAGTGTGTTTTAGTCCCTGCTCCACTCACAGAAAGGTAAATCTATTTTTGTCTTCTCAGCTGCATCTATTGATATGGAATGATACCCAGCTCACCTTTCAGTACAACTAAAGATAATATTCCTCTCACAATTATTGGCTCTCTTTTTTGTCCCATCTGTCCTGAACAATGAGGCCATCCTCATACTTCTACGCTACTTTAATGATGGTGTAAATGTATTCGCTTTTCGTCCTTGGGGTGGGAGAACTACATTTGGAAGCCCTCGAACCTCTGGAGAGAAACATTTCGGTTTCTTCGGAGACCAGCCTCTGGCGCCCCACAGTCCCCTGCCCGTGATTCATTCTCTCTGCCCAGAAGGTGAAATAACAAGCTTTTGTCCCCATCGCTGTGCATGTTGGTCCTCAGAAGGCGGCATGCTGAGGAAACCTGCCCTTTCCAAAAGTAAATATTAGAAATTTCAGGGAAAGGTCCAAAGTCCTTAGAAATCTCAGCTTCTCTAATAAGGAATGTGAGGGACGTGGAGAGAAGGGCACCAGCAACCCTCTGGGAATGCTGTGTTTCCTCACAAAGAACTGATGGTTTCCACTGAAATTCCTCACCTTCTTTTAACACGTATGCCACAGTCAGGTTTCCAAGAACTATAACATATGGCAGACTCCATAAAAATACCCAGTATTATTTCTGTACACAGTTCTATCCTGGAAACTTCTAGAAATCTGAGATGAGAATCTAAGAGGAAACCTAGTTCTAGAGCAGACCTAAGTCGTGAGGTCCTCTAGCCCCACCAGCTCTTGTGTGCTTCAAAACTGAAGGGCTGACCCTGCAATAGAAAGAGGGAGCAATGATAACCTTGGAGTATGTGTGTACCTGAGGATAAGTTCCTCACATGGCCTCGAATTCTGATTTTCAACCTCACTAAATGAGTATCCATGAAGGAAGAAGACAAAAGACATGTGATCCAGGTCAAGAGGGAATAGTTCTTCTCAACAGCCTTTCTTAATAGCTATTAAGCTGCCACAAGGTTGCAAGCATTGTGCCAAGTACTTTATATGTATTGACTCACTCTATCCGCCCCCTGCTCTAAGATAGATGCACAGTTATCCCTCCTTATGTGATGGGAACACTAAGACCCAGAGGGGATAAATAACTGGGCCGCAGACACAGCCGAGTTTGAATCCAGAAAGCTTTGTTCCAGGGGCTTTGTGCTCAAGCACTAATTTGAGATAAAAATGGGTACTCCCCTAATCTGGAAGACATTTTTTTCAAGTCTTACCTTTTATCTTCAAAATTCATGCAGACTTTGCACGTGACATCTTTCATTGTTTTGGTAAAAAAGAAAAACCAAGAACAAAAACACTTTATTTCTTACTTTTTTTGTCAACAAATGAGGTGCCGTTGTATTTGTTTAAATCAATTTCCAAAATGTTGCTGAAATGAAAAATGTGGACACAGCATAGCAAACTTTCTGCACACATACAGATGAAATCTGATGTGGAAAATGAAGGCCAGCTGGTGAAAGAACAAATGAATGAATGTGTGTATCTGCTGGCCCTTCATTGTGCATTCCCAGAAACTGGATGTAGCCTAGCTGAAGAAGCAAGGGAAGGTCACTCTCCCCAGACTAAAATCTTTCTGTGGTTTCCCATCATCTCAAATGTAAAGTCCTTACTACGGAAAATGCAGCCATTAGTGATCAACCCCTGGCTGATTCTGTAGCTGCTTATCTAATCCTAGACATGCCCCATTAGATCCGATTGTTTGCTAAATTCCTGCTCGTGCCCACGGCACTTTTGCAGCTCTGCTGTTTATGGTCCTTCATGTAGACAAGCAGCCCCCTGGGGAACCTGAGTGAGACAGTAATAGGAGCAATGACTTGCTAAGTCCAGGCAAGCCCGTATCACTGCTCCCAGTGAGCGTACTTCCACATTATAATGCGCCTTAAACTACATAATTTTCTCCTAGTGTTGCCGGTGGATCCACCTGGTGTTCCAGGTTCTTGTCCCATCCCAGAAAGAATTCAGAGACAAGACTTAGAGGTTAAAAAAGTAAAGCGAGGATTATTAAGGGATGGAGAGTACATTCTCAAGGGGAGGGCAGGCAGGCTCAGGTGAGCAGCTGCCCTGAGTTTCTCTGGCAAGTTAGTTACATAGGGTGTAAAATGAATGGGCGGAATATTCATTGAGGAGGGAAGGGCTTGGGGTTGTGTTTTCTGATTATCATCCCAACTTCACCTTCCCAAAGGGAGGAGGGATTTTTGTCCTTATTTAGTCTGGATCAGAAGTGTCATGGCGTCAGTGCATGATGGGTACTTCTGACCTGCAAGGCTAATTTTATTGAAATGAGGGCATAATGGGCAAAAGGTTACATTCAGATACTGGAAATTCCTGCCTTTTCTGAGCTTTCTATGTTGGTCTCCAGGCCAAAAGGTGTGGCCTCTCATCAGCACAAAGATTCCTGCCTTTCTTTCTCTGCCCAGGGGCCCCTGGTGCTTACATGATGTATGTTTTCTTGCATTTGGTTTGTGCCCCTCTTTTTTGCCCAATTCCTGTCATGTGGTCTATGTCTCCCTTCCTCTGCTCATATCTAGCTATCTGCCTGCTCTAACACTAGCTTTAGCTAATTTCTCCTTTAATGCACCTAGAATATTGAAATTTTATAAACATAAACATAAAGCACTTATTTATTTCTTCTTTTTTTTTTTTGGCATTTCTGATTCATCTTCTGGACTATAACATCCAACATTCTTGATGGGAGGAGCAATATATGTCTGCTGTTTGTTGTGATTAATAACTCCTTTTATATATAGGAAGAAACCAGAAGTTTCACTAAATATTTTATTGGGAAAAACAACTCTTTCCTTAGGTGTAATTTTTTCAAAAGTCACAGAGGGAGAGAAATGCAGATTGAAAAGAAGAGGCCAGTATCTTTTCTCTCTTAATTCTGTGGATCAGTCAGTTCACCGAAGGGGATGATGCAGGAAAAATGGATGTGGGGCCTGAGGAGGGCCATGTCCCAGGCTTCGGTTGAGCCCCTGGTACATGCCCCACCAATTGTGGGTCCTTGGCTTCGAGCAGAAAAGAATTCAAGAGCGAGCCACAGTTTAGTAAAGGTAGATTTATTCAGAGAGATACATTGAAAGGCAAGGGAAAGGCCACCCAGTACGCGGGTTGGGTACTCAGATTAGAAGTAGGTACACATTCCATAGACAGAGTGTGGCTGTCTCTGAAGAGGGAGAGAAAGGGGCGGCCGCGAGGTGCTGTGTTGTGGTTTTTAGGGGCTCAGTGGCTTCATATACTAATAAGTGGAAGGACCAGTCTAAGTAGCCTGGGGAAGGGGCTGGGATTCCCAGGAAGTTGGCCATTTCCCACTTTTTGATGTTTTGTGGCTAGCCTTGGGCCTGCCATGGCGCCTGTGGGTGTTATTCACCATGTTAATATATTACAATGAGCGTATAATGAAGCTCAAGGTCTGCTAGAAGTTAAATCTCCCAGCATCTTGAGCCTCAAGGCCTCCTGGGGGTTGAATCTTCCACATTTTGATGTTAGCTGCTGTGTCATTCCTTGAATGGCGGTGCCCTGCCCCCCTTCTATCCTGTCTCAAGGATAGATGGCACATTTAAACTGAGTAATTTGAGAAGAACTTAGTAAAGGTACTGCTTATAAAAGTGTGTTCATACTGACAAAGTAGGGCTGGTACAGTGCCCTGGTGATGTAATAGTGAGGCATGAGGGGGAAAGATTATCAGAACTTGCAGAGAGAGATGTGAGGGGACATCTGTGTGACCTTCATCACGGGATTCAGCCTGCTCATAGTGTATCCGCAGGGCGAGTGTGTTTACTCACCCGCCTCCCTTCCTTCAGTCTCCAGCCCCGTGCTCCTGAATGGCTAAGTAGAACCGGAATCCACAAAGAGAGCAAAAAAGGCATCAAGGTAGTCCTTACAATCTGCCTCCTGTGTCACAGAGCAGGTCAGAGAAGGCTAAAAAGCAGATCTGGAAGGCCACGCAGAAGTCCACCAACCCAATCCTGTTTCTGGTTGAGTCTCTAACCTACTGTCATTAAGTAACCTTCAAATCCATAGGAAAAGATCATAATGAGTTCCACCCAAGCTGTCATCCAGCCACCTCCAGTCCCTTTTACTGAAGTCAGTGACTTTGCCTCTATACAGGAACTGTGTATCTTCTCAGGTTGACAGATCTCACCTGTGCATTTTCAAGTGTCCCTTACCATCACCCCACCACTATTTTCTGCTCACGACACAGCTTTTGAGAGTTGGAGAAAGTGTGTGACTAGCAGCTGTGTTCATTGCCTTGTCCATTATCTAGATTTTTTTACATCATTGCAGGCGTAACTCCTCAAGTGGTTCTTTTTAAGCTGTTTATCAATTAACCGTGGAACAAAATGAATCTGGAGATTAGTATGTGTTGGGCCACTGAAGTCCACACGCATGCTCTCGTGGTACTTGGTTTGGTAGCAAAGTAAAAGGACTGATAAAATGTTTTCACTTCTTCCTTGAAGCCCAGTCCTTTAAAGGGTTGAAGGAAGACATCAACATCTCAAAACCATTTGGAGTCACAGTCTTACAGTGCTCCCCTTGAAGTGTTCTTTCCCAAGGTGTGCTGCCCTCTTAGAACCATTCACTCTAACATCTGTGTGTATTTCTGGCCTATTCTGAAGTGAAAATAAGTGCAACAAAATTAGTACTGTTTTCAAGAGTAAGGCCTAAACATGAGGTATATTTTAATTTATACTTTGTTTTATCCTTGCAAGAGTAAAATAGTAAGACAGCAAATCTCTGTGGTAGACGCTCCAATGGCAAATATTCTAACTGAAATGGCACTGACTGAAGTCATCTTTGCTGATTTCCCTACAGAATTCTTCCAGAATTATAGGAAGACTTGACACCTAGCTCAGTAAGAATCATACTAACAGCTGTGATCATAAAACACTTACCTTTTTGAACGATCACATTATCAAGGAAATAAAAAGCAATTTTGTTATTCACCTATTTTCTAAGATTCCTGACTTTATTTTTTAGAATTCCTTTTATGTAAGCTCATCAAATGTTTTATTTTTTATATTTTTGTATTTTTATACATTGATTTTGTTCTATTTTTTTTCAGCATATGCAGTGTGACTTAAAATTTGCTAGAAAAAAAGGAATGCCCCATTCTTTCTCTCTCTTTTAACTGCATTTTTTTTTTCAAAACCAATCCAAATGGAGATAATTGCATAACTATTAAAACTACTTGCAATGATGTCTGGCTTCGTCCATAATCCTCAATTTGATGGTGAATTCTCTCACCTGGAAATATCAGATACAGGTGATGCAATTGTTTCTTCCTTTTTACAATATTTTTATCACTTGACTTCTAGGACACAGCACACTCCTGGCTTTATTTTTACTTCAAGAGCACTTATTCTGAACATCATGGACCCTTCCTGCTGCTCTGACAACCTTCTATGAGAGTGCTTCAGTTTTGTGAGCTCTTTCTTCTCTTTTCTGTCTATACTCATATACCCAGGTAAACTCACCCAGTCCCATTTAAAAAAATGTATTATTTATAGTCTAATGGTCCCTAAGTGTGTATCTCTAGTCTGGATCTTTATCTTGAACTGTACGCTCATATATCCCATTGCCTTCTCATGTTCCCACTTCTTATCTAACAGGCAGGCATCTCACACTTTTTTCTGTTCCAAAACAGAATTCTTTTCCTCCATCGAAAGCCTTTCTTTCTGTTTTCCTCAATAAATTCCACTCTTCCCTCAGGTAGTCAGGAAAACAAACATAGAGTCCTCCTTAATTCTTCTTTTTCTTCCTTTCATGCTATTCAATCCATAAGCAAATAGTAATGCATTAACCTTCAGAATACATCCTGAATCTCCATTTCTTGATGCTGCCATTGCTACTGTTCTGAGCCAGGCACCATCCCATCTTCCTCAGCTCACCCCAGGGAGCTCTTTGTCCACCTCATTCAAGTACGTCCCCTACACAGCAATGAATGTTTTAAACCAAAATCACGTTAGGCTGCTCTCCTGCCTGCAAACATTTAATAGTTCCCATAACGTATATAATAAATCCCCGAACTCTGCACCCTGCTCAGTTCACTTCTCCCCACCTCCCTCTCACAGCGCTCTGGCCGCGCAGGCCTCTTTCCTCTCTCAGCGCGCCGAGGAAACGCCTACCGCAGGGTCTCCCTCCTGCCTTCTGCCCGAAAGTTCTTCCTTTACATGCCCGTTTCCTCTCGTAATTGAAATATCCGTTCTTGAGATAGGCGTTCCCTCAACACCCTGTCATAAACAGCGTCCTCAGTCACTTCCTATTTCCTTTGCCTGCTTATTTGTCTTGATAGCTTAATATTCTTAAGAAAAATGATCACTACTTGACATTCAGTGTTTTTTAATGGTTTATTTTCTCTCTTGCACTATAAGTTGTGGAAAGACAAACTGTTCCTGACACATGGAAGTGCTCAGTAAACATTTTTTGGATGAGGATAAATAATTTTCATTTGCTGAGTTCACTGATAGCCTGGCATCCTAAGATACTGTCCTATGTCTTGTCCCTGGTTCCTTTTGCTGAATTATGTATTTCAATAGAGCAAAGTCTCACCAAAGAAATTCTAATAGTCGTTGTTGGCATAGTGAACTCCCTGTGCCTATTAAAATGCCTAAAATACAGTAGTATGTCAAATTTCCTTTTGGGAAAAAGGTAGGAACCACCCCTTTTCTCATTCATATTACTCTTTATCAGAATGGAACAGAGAAACCAGTTTCACGCCACCTGCTCCTCTTCTAAGACGTTGGCAAATAAGTAAATGTTGAATATTTTTCTTACTGCTCCTGTCTTAATACAATTTCTAGGTTACTTGTCTTTTCTTGAGCTTTTCATTAACATGGGAGAATTTTAATTGACTAAATTTTGCTTTTTAAAGTATCGCATGACTACAGAATTAACTAGAAAGCAGCTTCTATAGAGAAAATTTTCTTAAAGGTGTTCTAGTGTTCTCTTACTGAACATTTTAAGTAAATAACTAAGTACATTGTAAACCTAGTGTTTTTGTCACACTTTATTCACACTATGCAAGTTCCAAAACATTTGCATTTTAGTCAAATATGTGTAAATCAATTCAAATTAATGCAGAAGAGAGCTTTATTTAAAGAAATTGTACAGTGAATCCTTCTTAAAGACATATTTTATTAAGTACATCAACACTCCCTAAAACATTTCACTTTAAATTAGAGATTTCCATTTATTATGTTTATGTATCAGAGGGTCCTCTGCTTCTATTTTAGCAAAACTTCTCTGGCCTGAAAAATACTTTTTTGGTTTGAATTCTCTCCTAGGAGTAAAAACATTGTATACAGTTTGGTTAGTACATCATCTTAAATTGATTCCATAACTGGCACATTTCTGTCATTGAGCCCTTCTGTGCGGTCATATTTGAACACCTCATTTGAACGCCTCATTCAAGTACATCCCCTACACAGCAATGAATGTTTTACCTGACACAATTAAGCCCCCCAAATCACCCTCTTTTATTTCTATTTATTTTTACATTTTCTTATATCAAAGTTTAAACATACTCAAAAGTCAATAAAGTTTTTATCTATAATCTGTGATTTCTCATCCTTAGTGGTATTGACATTTTAGACCAAATAATTCTTTATGTGTGTGTGTGGAGGTGGGGGAGACTTTCCTGTGCATTTTAGTATGCTTAGTGGGATCCCTGCCCTCTACCTCTAGATACCAGTAGTCCCTGGCTCCCAGTCGTGACAATCAGAAATATCTCCTGACCTTACCATATGGCCACTGTGGGGCAAAACTGACCCCAGATAAAAATGACTGCAAAGCCCAGCCATTCCCTTACTTCCCAGATACCATATTATTTAATCTAGAAATTCTATCTATCTATCTATCTATCTATCTATCTATCTATCTAATAATGACTTTAAAACAAAATCAAAACACCATTACCACACCTAAAAATCTGCAACAGTAATTCCTCAATATAATTATATAGCCAGCCCCTTTTTACAAATCTAATTATCTCACAAATGCCACATTTCTCTTTCTGTGTTCTTTGAGTCCTCTCTGTCTCCTCTCTCTCTTTATCAATCTCTAGATAGGGGGATGATGATAGATAGACAGATACAGTGATATATCTCTATACCATACACACACATAAAAAGACAATATGTTTATAGACACAGTTATCTAACACATGCATATGCACACATACATGTGCGTGTAAGCATGGGTGTGGGTGTGGGTGTGGTTGGGTGGGTATGGATAGTTCAAGTTAGAGTACGAATAAAGTCAATTTGTTACAATTAATTATAAGGCTTTGTAAATCTTCAGATTTAATATAATCGATCTTTTATTTTTCCTTGTATGGAACTTTCTTGTAAGTTCTATATTGAAGAAATGGCCTCAGTTTTCCTGTAGAACTTCCCAAAGACTGGATTTGCTAATTGTATCTCCACCAAGTAGGTGATTCTGTTGTTATCAGTACTTCCTGGTAGTTGAAATTTTTTGAACTTAAATCAAAGTTCAAAAAATTTTGAGAAGGTGGTTTTCACAGAGTTTTGTGTCCCTTTAACGTAAGGTACATGATGACTAGACATCTTTCTTTACAGAACGTTAGGAGTCATTGATGCTCAATACCTGGATCTTTTAGTTCATTAAGGGCTGCAAAATGGTGATATTCTAATTCTGTTTTTCCTCCATCAATTTATTAACTGGGAAACTTCTATAAATAGAAACCTCTTTCATCAGTTAATGGACTGTTCAGGGCTAGGGACTGCACAGAAAAGGCAGGATAAATGATCACTTCTTTTGTTGTATTGACTAGTTTTCAAACAAATGACCAAGTTTGCTAGAATCCTCTCAAAGTGACAGATTTCATATTGTTATCATCATGGATTCAAACATACTTGATGCATCTGAATCCAATGTTAGGGTTTTTTTGAATACTTACATTTCCCATATTTTTTCTAGTGAGAGCTCTTTAAACTGACCCTTGAATCCTTTTGACAAGACACAAGAGTCTTTGAAGACTTTCTTTTTTTTAGACCCTACATATAAGTGAGATCAAATGGTGTTTATTTTGTCTCTCTTTAATGTCTCATTTTTCCAAGGATAAAAAATCATTAAGTTCTTCTTGCAAATAAATAAAATAATGGTTTGATATCTGTATTACAATCCTATTAGATAAGCAGATCTATATTTCTATATCTATATTTATATCTATTCAATTTTCTCTGTCTATAAAATGCATATGATGTGTAAAATTTACAAGTAATTATTCATTAAAAAAAAAAATCTCAACATTTGCTGATGAAAATTACTCTCTCGGTGACCTTGTCAAGCTACTTAATCTTTCTGAGTCTGTTTTCGTATCTCCAAAATGGGAATATAATGTTGGCCTTTTTCAGATGTCGTATGATTAAATGTATCCATGCATTTTACCAGTCCATGTGCCAGGATATGTTCTCACACATGGGCACAATAAATAATCTTAGCTAGTATTATTACTCTCTTTTTCCAGTTGACCCTCATCTGTCAGGAAAACTCTCTCTTTGCTCTCAAAACCTTATAATGTATAATTATTTTGTCAGTAGACATTATGTTACCTGTCTGCCCCATGGTAATAATTTTTTTTTCCTGCAGCAAAGAATCACAACTCTATGAGATTACCGTGGAAAGGATAAAAACTGTAATACAAAGGAGTGATATCTGATCATTCCTTTTTTTTTTTTTTAACATCACCTACTATCTTGTTTGCTTTCCTTTCCTACCACTGTGCACTGAACTGATAGTTTCGATGATTCTTTCATAATAACTTCCCAAACCCTCTTCCTGGTCAGTGTGCTGAATAATTCTTCCATTTAGCACTTTCTCCCTTGACTTGATTTCCATCTCCTGGAGAAATAAAGATTTGACTTGAACTCTAGCAGCCATCTGCCTGTCTGGATTATAAACCAGATGACTTGTCACAAGAATCTTTGGGAAGGAATGAAGTGGTTGTGATTTTTGAGGCTAAGACTATTACGCCAATTTAAATGAGTGAGACCACTTGCCCTGTATTCTAACTTATCCTGTCAATAAGAGTACTTTAAATTTTCTTGCAATACTGAGAAGCACTCTCTGGTTGAGTGACACTTTTAGGAAAACCAATATCGCAGTTCAGAGATTCCATTGCCAAGAAAGAATAACAAAACAAAATGAAAAAAAGACACTTTAAAAAATAAAACAAAACAAAACAAACCTAATGCCTGTCTTTATGGGGACTCAGCACAAGCCTTGTTCTCAGCCTTGCAAAAGCTAAACAGATTTAATTGCCTTCTCATATGTCAAAACCAGCGTGTCCAGAGGGATGCAATAAGAGAAGCTTGTACAGGAATATTTTATGCTGTATCTGTTCCTGGAGCAATGGTGCTTGTGTTTCCAGGGCTGTCAATTAAGCATATTTTTCCCCAGCACATATTCATTAAGACACAGTTGCCAACTTCATTGCCACTGCATTTTTTATTATATGCATTAGTTCTGGTTGAAGGACAATTTAGGAATGTTTTTATGGAGAATAAAGAGGACCTCTGGCTGGCTGATTTTTCTTTCATTTATTACATTACACTAGCAGGGCAAAATGGCTTTGTGCTCCTAATGATACACTCCATCTGCACTTAGTCTGATCTTTTGAATATCTTTTTTGAGTAATGTTCTGTCACCACAGAACTTGTTCAAACACACATCAGTTTGTATTTATTGGTCTTGCATAGAGAATGCATCACGAAATATTAGACAGTGGGTGTAGGAATGTGCAAAGAGATTTTATAGCAAACAGAGATATATATACACTTTCAAAGTCAACCAAACTGCTCTGTCTAGATGGTAAAAGGAGTGGAAACAAAATGGGGTGGCAGCAAAGGAAAAGAAAAAAAATGAAAGAAAAAATAAGAGAGAAAATGATGTCTAAGAATGAAATAGGCGTTGTATGAGGAAATCTTTGAATACAGCTGACAGTGTTCCAGTCCCGTCTCAATAGACTCTGTCCTAGTCCTAAGAGAATAGAAAAAAAAAAAAAATACTGCTGTCTGATGGATTGTGACCTAAATTGGGGTTCAGGACAGCATCCAACTCTAAACTTGTGAATAATGATGCACAGAAGAGAAACAGACATGTGTCCAAAATTACAAAACGTGCAAAGGTTTAAATTCAGAGAGCTACACTTCCCCGAGTGGTGAATCACATGATGGACTCAGAAGTTTTTCGTTACTTTTTGTTACTTCAGTAGTGACTGGAAAGCCACATGGAGTGATCAGAAGGGGCAAAGGGAAAGGACACCACCAGGATGCACGGTTTTTGTGGATGTGTGACACGTTCTGCAGCTTCTAGGATGTTTTCCCTTTTCTCATCTGAGTCATGGCTGTTGCAAAGAAGCAGACTTCAAGTCAGCGATCAGCATGAAGGAGGTTTATTAGTGCGTGCTCTTGGCATTGATACGTGTGAAAGGAAAGGGAAAGAAGCAGAGAGGATAGAAAGTGAAATTCAGCTGTGATATAGCAACAGACACCTCAGCTAGCCCTACAGGGGGTTCTGAAGATAGGGTGATGCTTTAGAGTTATATGGAGTTGGGTTGAGAAGTATGTGTCTTTCTAAGCCCAAATTTAGAAGTCATTTGATATGAGAAGTGAAGGGCTTGTGACCTTGGGTGAGGCAACTGTCTTCAGCTGAGGCTGTGCTCCAAGGAGTCTGGCAGTGGCAAGGTTTATTTCTGGACAGCACTCCAAGCAGATGGGGAGATTCTGGGTGCTACATTCCCCAGCGAAAATGATGATAGTTTTCTCAAAGTGCTGTTGTGATAATTAAATTTAATCAATCTATTTTGGGGCATATGGCATGGACTGACTAAATAATATTTAAAGTCTTCCTTTGGAAGAAATCAAATAAAAGCTTTGAAAACCTTTGGAAATTTGTAAAGATATATGACAGTTAATTCTGCTATCGTTTATTTCTAGCCTTTTGAAGTTAGAACAAAAATTTTGTGTAATTATTTAATCTAATCTGTACAACAACTTTGTGATTTAGGCTTTATGTACATCAAATTTTATAGAAATCTGAGACAGATTAACTTAGAAATATTTACACAAAATCACAACAATCAATTATAAAGAACCAAATATTTTATATGACAGCTGTTGCTTTTTTTTTTTTCCTATTCTAGAATGAAAATGACTTGTAATCAGAAGATCTGGGTTAACACAAATGAGGAATGAAGAGATGCTTTCAGGGCAAAGTAAAGACACAAGAGAAGTGTGCTTCAGGGGTGAGAAAACATGATACATTCAGATATCTAAAAATAGCTCACTATTCATAGAGCACACAGTGTAAGGACATGTGTTTCCAAAGAGAAGTAAGAATGGGTAGGGAAGAAAAGGAACATTTACTTAATGACCTAACTTTAACTTAGACTTGAGCTTACAGACAATGATGACCTATTAAACATGAAGCAGGTAACTAAATTAATATCAAGTTTTAGAAATATCACTCTAGAAGCAGATGGGTACTAGAGAGAAAGAGAAAAACCTGGAGCTGGAAGCCCTATTCAGAATTCCAGATTAAAATTACTGAGAGACTAAACTGGAAAAAGAAAGTAAGACAGTGAACATACAGATAATTTAGTTAAGAAATATTTAAGATTTAGTAGAACTCAACATTTACTGACTTATTTAGCTAAGTGTAGAGTACTCTCTTTTGTGACAATAATTTTGTGAATCCTTGGAGATTTTGCCATGGTTGGATGGCAAAAATATATATCAAACAGTTTCTACTTGTTATTAATATTTTGAAGAAAACAAGATGCATGTATGCATTTAATTTTTATCCCACAACTTTGCTTTCCTTTATTGTCTCTTAAAAATAAAACCTGCTTTATGATCCCCCTTTTTTTCTCTTTCTTGATTTTACCATTTACTTTGACATATTTTATCCAGAACTAATAAATGTATTAATTCCAGAATCAGAGTAATGTTAGCAGCTAAAACCTTAATCTCATAATTTCTATGGCTTAACTCAATAAGAGTTTAATTCTTATTCACATAATAATACAATATTGGAAAACAATATGGAAGTTCCTTAAGAAACTAAAATTAGACCTATGATCCAGCAATCCCACTCCTAGGCATATATCCAGAGGGATCTCTAATTCAAAAAGATACATGCACCCCAATGTTCATAGCAGCACTAAATACAATAGCCAAGACATGGAAACAACCTAAATGTCCATCGACAGATGACTGGATAAAGAAGTTGTGGTATATAAATACAAAAGAATACCACTCAGCCATAAGAATAAAATAATGCCATTTGCAGCAACATGAATGGACCTGTAGATTGTCATACCAAGTGAAATAAGCCAGAAAGAGAAAGAAAAATACCATAAGATATCACTCATATGTGGAATCTATAAAAAAAAAAAAAAAGACACATAGGAACATATTTAGAAAACAGAAACAGACTCACAGACACAAAAAACAAACTTATGGTTACCAGAGGGAAAAGGGAGTGGGAAGGGAAGGGATAAAGTGGGAGTTTGAGATATTGGTGAAAAGCCTTTTATTTGTATCTTCCTCAGATCCATCCACCTCTGTAGATATATTCAGCTCCAAGTTCTCCGAGATCTACACATCCAGCCATGAACTGAGAAACTATCAGGAGATTTTTTAAAAGGGACGTTGTTATAGGGCCTGATGGAAATAGCACACACTTCTACTCATACACCATTAGCTATGAGTCAATCATACAGCCATACCGACATGCAAGTGAGGCTGAAAAAATTAATTTAGTAAAAAGTAGAACTTTGAAGAGGCAGAGAAAATGATGGGGATAGAGAAAGGGGAAATGGGGAGATGATGGTCAAAGAGTATAGACTTCTAGTTATAAGATGTGTAATTTCTGGGGATCTAATATACAGCATAGTGAATATAGTTAATAACACTAATACGTATTTTATATGTTATATATTGTATTCTTGAAATTTGTAAGAGAATAGGTCTTAAGTGTTCTCACCACAAAAAGAAAGGTAACTATGTGAGGTGACAGGAGTGTTATTTAGCTTTGGTAGTCATTTCACAATGTATAAATATATAAAACCATCATGTTGTACACCTTAAACATATACAATTCTATTTGTCAATTATACCTCAATAAAGTTGGGAAAAAAAATCAGTGAGTAGGAACTGAGTCTGAAATGAACTAGATGTTAAAATTATCAGGAAAAACTTTTAAAGAGTTGTTATAGCTATTTCAAAAGACATAAGATGTTTGTATAATAAATAAAAGGTGGGGAATCTCAGCAGAGAAGTAAATGCTATAAATAAGAAACAAGTGGAAACTTCACAGCTGAAAATAATAACCATTGAAATAAAAAATTCACTTAATTGGTCTCAGAGCACGTTGGAAATGGCAGAAGAAAATCTGAATTTGAAGGAGATCAATAGAAATTATCCACATAGAAGAAAAGAGAATAAAGTTGAAGGAAAATGAACAGAAACTTATGGTCCTGTGGTGCATTACCAAGTGATCTAAAAATATGCATTAGGAATACCAGAAGGAAACAAAGAGAAAACAGGGCAGAAAAATACCTGAAACTCTAATGAATAAGAACTTGTCAAAATTGAAGAAAAATTACAAATAAATAGATAAGAAGCTTACTACATGCAAAAGAAAACTTACTACATTAAATTCAAAATGACTTTGAACTTTTTTGATTTTAGATTGTATATCAATAATTACACACAATCAAAGCAATGCGTTCAAAATTTTCTTAAAAATATTTGCTATATTTGATGATGCTCATTCATTTCAGGTAGCGTTAAGTTCATTTGTTTGCCTTTGTACTTACTTTTAGAGTTCATTTCCATTATCTTCTTTACTCAGTTTTATTTGGAATATATAAAATACTGAGATGCTTCAAAAATCAAAGCCTATCCTTATACCCACTTCTTCCCATAACATCAGTTTAAAATGTAACCCAGACTCAGAACCTCACAACACATGAAGTTTTAAAAAGCCAAGTTCTTCATCCCCTCAGAGAAGGAAGAGGCTAGAAATTCCATTTTAACTAAGATTTGTATTATGTCTGTATTAAGAAGACATTAATAGGATAATAACTGGACATTAAAAGAATAATAAAGAAATATTATGAACAATGTTATACCCCCCAATTTGATCATCTAAATTAATAGACCAGTTCCTTGAAAAATACAGTCTACTAAAACTCACACCTACAAAGAAATCTACAGCGACCATCGTCCTTAATGGTGAGAAATTAGATGTTTCCCACTAAGATTAGGAACAAAGTAAAGATGATCCCTCTCACCATTCATATTCAAAATTGTCCTGAAAGCCTTAATTAATGTAATAAGACAAGAAAGGTAAATAGGAGGTAAACAGATTGGGAAGAGAGAACTAAAACTATCTTTGTTCACAGATGGCATGATTATCTAAATGGGAGATCAGAGTCAAAAACAACAACAAGAAGCTAGTAACTGATAAACAATAATAGTAGAATTGCTGGATACAAGATTAATATGCAAAAGTCACCTGCTTTCTTCTATAGACGCAATGAACAATTGGAAATTGAAATTAAAAACATAACACCATTTGAATTAAATCTAACAAAGTATGTACAAGATCTAGAGGACACCTTGGACAACGGGGATAACCAATCCTTTTCTGTTCTAATATCCCACAGGGGGTCAGCATAGAGCCCTTGCAACTGAGACTGGCAATTCCTGAAGCTTCTCCCACTTCGTATTCAATTTTCCCTGTTTCTCAGAGAAACATTCCATCACATGTTTTTTACATGCTTATCACAAGTCCATATGTCATTTATTCTGCTCAATCGACAGTCTACTGTTAGACCATGACAAAAGTATGTTTCCACTTTTACCAAAGCAATACTGCACTGTCTCGCTGTCTTGATTACCTTTATTGTAAGTCTTTGACTTTGCTCTTCTTCTTCGATATTATGCTGACTGTTCTTGGTCCTTTGTATAGATCAAGTTAGGAAGAACTGACATCTTAAAGCTCAACGGTATGAAAGCAAAAACTCAATTTAAAAAAGGACAAAGATCTGAACAGACACCTCACCAAAGGGGATAGGCAGGTGGGAAGTAGGCATATGAAACAAATGATAAGCATACGTTATTAGGAAGAGCAAACTGAAACAATGAGGTATCATTATACACTAATGCAAATGGTCAAAATCTGAAACACAGACAAAGCCAAATGCTAGTGAGGATATAGAGCTACAGGAATTCTTATTCATTGCTGTGGGAATGTAAGATGGCTCAGCCACTTTAGAAGACAGTTTGGTAGTTTCTTGTAAAACTAACCACACTTTTACCATTAGATCCAGCAACCATACTCCCTGGTATCTAACCAAATGAAATGAAAACTGATTTCCACAAGAAAAATCTGTACACGAATGTTTATAGAAACTTTATCCATAATTAACAAAACTTGGAAGCACTTAACATGCCCTGCAATAACTGAACAGAAAAACAAAATGTGGTATTTCCATATTATAAAATACTATTCAAAAATAAAAAGAAATCAGCTCTTAAGCAATGAAAAGGTATAGAGGAACATTAAAAATGCATAATGCTAAGTGAAAGAAACCAAACTCAAAAGGATACATACCATATAATTTCTACATGATGACACTCTGGAAAAGGTAAAAGGAGATCAAAAAAAAAAAAAAAAAATCAGTGGTTCGAGGGTTCAGGTCAGTGGAAAGAAAGGGGATGAGAAGACCAGATGGAATACAGGTGATTTTTATGGTAGTGATGCTATTTTGTATGATACTGTAATGATGGTACAGATTGCTAAACACTGAATGTTTGTGTTCACCCAAAATGCATGTATTGAGACCTAATCTCCGATGTGATGATGTTGGGTGTGGACCTTGGGAACTGATTTGGTCATGAGGGTCATAAATGGGATTAACATCCTTATTTTTCAAAAGTCCCAAATTCTTCCATCACCATTTACAGCATCTATGAATCAGGAATCAGACCTTCACCAGACACCCGATCTACAGCTTGATCTTAGGTTTCCTGGCCTCCAGAACTGCGAGAAATAAACCTCCATTGTTTTCAGCCACCCAATGTATAGTATTTTGTTACTGTAGTCTGAAAAACTGACACATGCCATTATACATTTCTCAAAATCCACAGAACATATAACACAAAGAGTGAACCCTGATGTAGATTATAGACTTTTGTTAATAATAACATATCAATATTGGCTAATTAATTATGACAAATATACCACACTAATGCAAGAGGTTAATATATAGAAAACTGGGGGCTGGAAGAATGAGGGACTGTATGGAATCTCTGTATTTTTTGCTCAGTTATTCTGTAAATATAAAACTGCTTTAAAAAAAAGTCAATTTTATTTTACAAAGAACTTTGCATTTCTAAGAATTTTAGGCTTTTGTCTTTCTGTGATGACTTTTTTAAGTTATAAAATGCTGATCTCCTTTAGTAGAACTGAGACAGGAGGGAAGGGGGAAGGGCACAGCCATTCAAGGAATGACACAGCAATTAACACCAAAATGGTGGAAGATTCAACTCCCAGTTGGCCATGAAGATCAAGATGGTGGGAGATTTGACTTCCAGTAGACGTTGAGCTTCATTATACACTCATTGTAATATATTAGCATGGTAAATAACATGCCCACAGACACCATCACAGTTCCAAGGCTAATCACAAAAGGTCAAAGAGTAGGTGGTGGCCCAATTTCTGGGAATCCCAGCCCCTTCCCCAGGGTAGTTGGAATGGTCCTCCCACTTGTTGGCACATGAAACTACCGAGCCCAAAAAACTTAGCAACACCACACCTTGTGGCCCACTCTCTCACTCCCTTGTCTTTGGAGATGGCCAGAACTCTGTCTGTAGAGTTTGTACCTACTTTTACTTTAACCTGAGCACCCAACCCCCACACCTCCTGGCCTTTCTCTCACCTCCTGAAATAGCCTACACTCTATGCAGTATGTATCTCTCTAAATAAATCTACCTTTACTCAGCTGTGGCTCGCTCTTGAATTCTTTCCTGCACAAAGCCAAGGACCCACACTTGACAGGGCACATCTCAGGGACTCAACCAAGACCTGGGAAACAGCCCTCCTCACGTCCCACATTCATTTTTTTTCCTGTATCAGAACTAGGACAAATATAGTCCATTAGCATCATTTTGCATATGTTGAAGGTGATGCTCCTTTCCTGTTCTTTGTTTTAGTTCTGAGTGATTGTTTAATTCAGTGCTTGGGGACTGAGCCTTTAGAGAGTTCCATTCTGTAAAAGCAGGGGTTCAGTATTGGTGAAGGGGATACTGCTACTTTCTTTTTTAATCAGTTCACATCTTTATTCTATGAAAAAGAGGATGACTTTACTTCCACAGTTTGGTGTATGGCTTGGGGATGGTCTATCCTTGTTGGCTCCCTGATGCTCTGAAAAGACACTCATATGAGAGGGCTACTGCAGGGATGTGAATGGGAACAGCCCAGAGTACAAACATGCCTTTGTATGGCTGATTTTACACGTGTGCCTGAGATTTCTCAGAGCTGGCAGAGAAGGAGTATTTTTTTCAATTACTCAGAAAATATTTCAGGATGCTTTGGGGCATTGATCTCTTTCTCCTGCTGGGCTGTTACAAACTTGCCTTTTGTGCTATTTTTCTAAATGCTTTGTTCCTGTCAACTCACTCATAGTAGACACATGAACATGATTTTTGCCTCTTAAAGATACCGGCAAAGTAAAGGAAAAGAAATCACAACTTATAGAAAAATAGCATCCCCAGAGCTATAACCTACTTGAAACTGATTTGTTTCTTTTGAAGAGATTAAATGTGAATTTTCTTTAGCCATTGACCTGGACAAAAAAAAATAAATGTAGAATAGATAAATAACTTCTCTTCACCTCGAAAATAGAATACTTAATTTAAACAGAGTACAATTACATCCATGTAGTGATATGCAGTTGCTAAAATTATAATGATAATAAAGTTCTAATATGTAAAACACTTATTTGGTGACAAGCCTTATATCACTTAAAAAGTTACCACTTACCTTTAAAATAATACCTCATGATTTTACACATCAGATAATTGATGTTCCCTATATATTTATGTATCCTGCTTGTGGTCATACACTCATAAAGGATAAAACCAGGATTTGAAATCACGTCCACTTATTTGGGGGTCAAAGATGGCAAAATTAATGGTACACTAGCTAAAACAAATATATAAACAGCCCATAAAACTTCCTGTAAAGAATGGTTTTTAATGGCCTACCTGTACTTACAGGAATATCTTAGATGCTAGCATTTGACAGGGGTTAGCCATCTCTCCTATATCACAGAAGATCTTCTTGCAAAGTAATCTGACCCATTGCTTAATAAACTTAACAAACAGTCCATGACCCACTTGAAAGATCTCTATTGCCAGACATATTCTCCCCTCTAAGATTTCATGGATTGATTTATCCTTCTTTTGTGTGTTCAAAACAAAAAAAACCTTAATTCTTGCCACTAAACAAAACAAAACTTCACTTGGTTTATCAGAACAGGATGTGATCAAAATGAGGAAATTAAATTATAATTGTTGCCAGACTTTCTCATCAGATTTCCTGATATCTCCAATAATTCCTTATTCAACCATAACTATATATTTATCCCAAGTTCAAACTTCTTTCTCTGCAGCCTGATCAGGTGGAAAAAATCAGAGGCCAATACTCTGCTTGTTTGAGAACACAAAGAGTTCAGTTCCCTGTGTAGATTATTGTAAAATAAATTTGTCTAGGTCTCGCAAAACATTGGCCCTCAAAATAACAACTTCCACTCACACGTGCTTAAGTTTGAGCATATGAAAAAAATCGTTCTTCTAATGATGACGGGAAAGGAAAGTGATGGCAGGTATTGCATAGATTTGCGTAGCTGTAAAGGATTAGCCTGGGACTGGCTTCTAACTGATTCAAAAATACCACCAAGACTTTTAGTTTAAGATGATCAATTGGACACACGTGAGGATCATGTGTTTCATCTGACATTTCAGTGAAATCATGGAAAGTGAAAAAAAGTAGTAACAACAAGTAAAAGGAAGGTAGTATTTTTCAACCAATTACTAGAAAATAAAACTCAAAAAGAATTTCTGAATTAAGAAACTTGGGGAAAATACAGTGTCTTAAAAATATGTAACTAGTGGGCTGGAGCCAAGTAACAAACCTATGTGTCCTGTGTTATCCTAAAGAGGCTCAAAACTGGACACTTCAAGTATTTCAGAGACAAGGAAGAGAGTTTGGGAGGACTGATGGAAGTAGATGAAGAGTTATCCCCTCCAATCCTTGTCAACTTCTGTCTGCTCAACACAGAGACATGAGGCATTTATCCTCCTTCTTTCTCTAAAGAAAACAGGCAGAAAGGTCTCTGAGAAGAACAAGCATTACTACACCAGCGCAAAGCTTGGCAGATGCTACAGGGTATGGTGGCCAGTGCCCCACCCACTGACAACAAGGCCGAGCCTTCAGGGCCACAGCTCTGCTCACAGGTGTGTGGAGCAGTAATAATGGTGTTTGATCCCCTCATTTTAAGGGATGGAGGTTTACCCAAGCCTTGGAGAAAGCCTACAACTTAAACTTATTTATTCAGAAGTAGTAATCAAATTCTAATATATGCCAGCCGCTATTCTAGGCACTGGAGAAAACAGAAAAGACAAAAATCCCTGCTCTCATGAAGCCTAGTGGGAGAAAAACAAATATAGGAAACTGATGAAATGTCAGAATTTGATAAGTGTTTTGGAGGAAAAGAAGACAAGGAGAGAGTCAAGAAGGAGAGAGGTTGCAATTTTAATTGGTATTGTCATGGGAATCATCACTGAGAAGGTGGCATTTGTGTGAAGGCCTAAAGGAGATATGAAAGCAATCCAAGTGGATATCTTTTTAAAAAAAGAAGAAGTAAAAAAAAAATACTACAAGAAGCTTTAAGGTCTGAGCACACTTGAACATACAATAAAAACCATGGGGGTATGTGTATCTGGGATGTGATAATTGTGCAGGTAAGTATCAGGAGATGAAGCATGTAGCATAAGGTAAAACTAGACTGTGGAGGGCCATGCAAGTCATTGAAAAGACTGACTTTCTTACAAGCAACAAAGTACACAAACCTTAAGTATACAGCTCAATGGATACTGACAAATGAATAGTCCTGTGGAACCATTAGTCAGATGAAGATGAAAAATTCGCCCCTCACCCCAGAAAGGTTCTTGTGCCTCTTTCCATTAAGTTCTCCCAAATCAGGCATCAATATTCTGATTTCTGTCATTATGATTAGTTTTTTATATTCTTGAACATTGTGCAGATGCAATCATCCGGCATGTACTTTCTGTTGTCTGGCTCTTAATTTAGCTCAACATGAAATGAGAGGGCATAAGTTTGATTATATTTGCAGCTTATTATCTATTATTGCTGAGTAGCATTCCATCATATAGATATGATATGGTTTGTTTTATTGATAAACATTTGGGTTGTTTCTAATTTGGAACTATCAACATTCTAGTTCACAAGTCTTTAATACATGTCTTTCTAAATTGATACACAGATTTAAAGCAATTGTAATCAAGATCTGAGCAGACTTGGTTAACTGAAAGTAATTAACTTATTTTATAATTTAAATGGGAATGAAAAGGACATAGGACAACTGAAATAATTTTGAAAAAGAAGAAAACAGATAGAATAGTAACACTATTTAATTTAACAATTTACTTTAAATCCACAATTATAAAGTCAGTGAAGTGTCTGTGTAATGATGATCATAAATCAGTGTCTAAAGCCCAGAAATAGACCTACAAGTTTCTAGTCAATTGATTTCTGACCAAAATTCTAAGGTAGTGCAAATAATGTTGGAAAAACTAGCTTTCTATTTGGGGGAAAAAAAAAAAGCCTTTTTTATGATCTCATCCATCACAAAAATTAACTCAAAATGGATTGTAAACCTAAATATAAAGCTACAAAACTTCTGTAGGGCAACACAGGAGAAAATCTTTGCAAATTCGGACTAGGCAAAACTTTTTCACCAAAATCACAAATCATTAAAGAAAAAAATCAATAAATTGGACCTCATCAATATTAAAAAGTTCTGACCTTCCAAAAACATCTTTAATAATTAAAAACAAGTCATTGACTGGGGGAAAATATTTGCAATGTGACAAAAATTTGTATACAATATTGAGAGTTCTTTATAATAAGAATTCTCAATAATAAGAAAAAATAACTAAGTTTAAAAGTGAAACAGTAATATGCATAAACAGTTAACAAAAGAAGATATGTAAATGACCAATGAAGATATGAATAAATGCTTAACATCATTAGCATTCAGGGAAATGCAAAGTAAATCCACAGTGAGCTAGCAACACACACCCACTAGAATGATAAAATTTAAAACAAGTAGCTGTATAAAATACTGGTGAGATTATGGAACAACTAAAGTGTTCAATATTTGCCAGCCAAAATGTAAAATAGTACAAGCACTCTGAAAATTATTTTGGCAACTTATTATAAATTTAAGCATATACTTAATATCATCCAGAACTGTAACTGTGTTTACTCGAGAGAAATAAAAATACGTCCACACAAAAATACGTCCACACAAAAAATCTATAAATAAATGTCATTAAAGCCCCAAAATGGAAACAATGAAACTACCTTGAACAGATGGATGGATGAACTGATTGTGGTATGTGCACACAACTGAATACAACTCAACAGCATAAAAGAGGAACAAACTACTGGTTACATTCAACAACATAAACGAATCTCAAAAACACACTGAGCGAAATAAGACACAAAAGAGTCTTACTGTATAATTCCAATTATACAAAATTATAGAAGAGACAAAACTAATCTATAGTGACAGAAAGCAGATCATTGATGGCCTTGAGCCAGAGGTGAGGGTGATTAAGAGACACAAGGGAACATTTAGGGGTGATGGAAATTTACTGTATCTTGATTGTGGTGGTGCTTTCAAGGGTGTGTGCATTTAATTAAATTTATCAATGGTATCCTTAAAATAAAACATTTTATTGCAAGTAAAATAAACCTTAATAAAGTCATTTTTTTAAAATCAGTTTTCCAATATTAGTTAATCACATTTGCAGAGCATTTAGACATCAGAATAATATTCTGTTTTTCCATTTACCTAAACATAAAAATCTGTTTCTCAAGATGCATAATCACTTTTCTATCCAGGTAGCTATCAATTACTCAAAGTGCTATAGAATATAAATCACAGATTGCTTTACAAAGAATGAGCTTCATATCAAAATCAAGTATTGACCTATGTTTTTCACAGAAATTCCTAACCTTCCAAGAATATACATGCACTTTAACTTTTCCCATTTCAGAGCTTATCAAATTTGAAGAAGTTTTGGTTCTTGTACAAGTCTTTTTATTTTATAGTGAACTGTTAAGATACTAACACCAAGGGTCTAGTTTGCTTCCGACATAAATATCATTATAAAAAAATGCCCAGTGGTAGACACAGCTAAAAATTCTTGAAATTCAGTATCATTTATTCTGAGTGTTCTTAGAAACCCTAATTACCCTCTTAAGACTACCTATATATTTTAGTCTGTTTTCATCACTTGGTTTTCAGTTGGGATAAGGATGGAATTGTTGAATCTCAAGGCAGATTCCAAGACTGCTGCTTTCTATTGTTCCAAAGAAAGTTAGGAACAGGAATTGTGATTTTGAAAGCATTGTACAATTTTTGCCATATATCTGATAATTTTGTTTATTCTTCATAATAAGTGCTACTGACACGACTGTTTTCAGAGAAGAAGGGAACTGGCAGTTTTGTGATTCATTAGTAATCAGGTATGAACAACTTTGGGTCTGAGTGAGTGATGTAAATTATATGAAGGCAAAGAAAGCAGTCTGTTTCTGTGGTCTGCATCAAGGGAAACAAAGATGCCTGGGATGCTTGTTTGGACCTTAGAATGTACTGTGGGGCTGAGCAGTTAAAGTGCCAAAGGGTAGTTTTCAACAACAGTAACCACACCTAGAAAAGAAATATTTAAATGTAGTCTACATATTGATTAATCAGAACTAAACCAGTGTTCTTTAAACTTTCTAAACTGCAACCACAGCACAGAATCCATTTTACAAGGCAGCCCTGTGTGCATACAACACACATACACATTTGACAAAAACATTTCACAAAGCTTTGGTCATTCTTAAAATGTGTAATATTTTTTCTTCTATTCTAGCATATGCCTCTTTTTGAAATTGGTTTCCTTCCATCTCAGTGAATAGAATTCATAGTCAGTTAAACCACAGTTTGAAAAACTGCATTAAAGATCTAAATATAATACTAACAATGTTTGTTAATTGTACTAGTCAGGGTTCTTTAGAAAAATAGAACCCTAAGGAGATACAGAAAATAGATTTATTATAGCAATTGGCTTACACGGTGCAGGAGGTCGAGAAGTCCCACAGTCTGTCTGCAAGCTGGAGAACCAGGACACTGGTGTTGAAATTCAGTCTGAGTCCAAGGGCTTGAGAAGAGGGGTTGGGGGAGCACTGGTGTCAGTCCCAGAGGCCTGAGGCCCAAGCACCAGGAGCTCCAATGTCTGAGGGCCTAAGATGGGCATCCCAGCTCAAGACAAGACAATTCTCCCTTCACTTGGTCCTCAGGGATTTGGGTGATGCCTGCCTGCATTGGTGAGAGCCGATCTTCTTTACTCAGTCCACTGATTCAAGTGCTGATCTCCTCCAGAAACACCCTCACAGACACACCAAGAAATACTGTGTTACCAGCTACCTGGGCAGCACTTAGCCCGGTCAACAGGACACATAAAATTAACCATTACATACATTTAATTCAAGCATTTCTTATTCTGGATGGAATTTGGAAAACGGTACACATAGTTACATAAGGACCTGGAAATGGCTGAAAAGAACTAAACTGCTTTTGATTCCATCATTATTCAGATCCTGGGCTAGACAGTTTAAACATGTGATTTTATGCAATTGTATGTTAGTACAAAAGAAGAAGAAAGGCCCCTGATAGTCTTGGCTGACGTGGAACTACATATTTCAAATATATAAACTGAGTCTTCAGAGCTTTACTTTCCTTTGTGATAGTGTACACTTTAAAATGGAACATGTTCTACCTACTAGAAAACAGTAGCTGGAAACAAATTCCTCCTGAATACTGCCAAACGTTAACAATTAAAGTATAATGGCATGCTCATCTTATACCTACTGTTAAAAGAAAGAATGAATACATCTTAGAGAGATTTATTTAATTCTTTAAATTCAACAAGTAATTTTTGAGTCCCAGTCATGGCCCAGGCACTAGATATATAGTAGTATTTTTAAAAATCTCTTCTCATGGAATTTACAGTCTAGTGGTAGAGACAGGGATGAGAAAGAAGAAAAAGTTGTAAAACATATAGTAAGTTAAATAATGATATGAATACTTTGGTTTTTTTTAAATTGAAGTATAGTTGGTTTACAATGTGTTAATTTCTGGGGTACAGCATAATGATTCAGATATATATATATATATATATATATATATATATATATATATATATATATATATATATATATATTCCTTTTCATATTCTTTTTCATTACAGGCTATTATAAGATACTGAATATAGTTCCCCATGCTATTCAGTAGGACCTTGTTGTTTATCTTGATATGAATTGTTTGGGAAAAAAATAAAAACAGGAAAGGGAGATATGGAGAAACTGGGGGATTACAATTTTAAATAGAATAGTGTATGAAAATTTTATTAAGAAGGTAACATTTGAATAATTGTAGTAAGTAAATTAAAGTGTCATGTGGCCATTTAAAAGAAGGGTAGTCTAAGCACAGATATCTTTTAAGAGTTTTGAGAATTATCATAAAAAAAAAATAGGTCTCCATGTATCTAATGTAGCTATTTTCAAAAGCTATTTGAGATTTGGTGGAAAGGACCTAAAGGATCTGACTTGAAGGCTATTTCTTCTTAATCAAAGAAATACCCCCAGGATAAAGAAAAGAAGTCAGGTGTATTAGTCAGCTCTGGCTGCTATAACAAAATACCATGGACTGAATGGATTAAAACACCAGATATTTATTTCTCACAGTTCAAGAGCCCAGAAGTCCAAGATCAGTGTGCTGGCAGATTTGGTTCCTTATGAGACTCTCTTCCTGGCTTACAAATAGCCATCTTCTCACTGTGTCCTCACATTGGAAAGACAAAAAGTATTCTGGTTGTCTTCTTCATCCTATAAGTACACTATTCTTATCATAAGGGCTGTCTCATCATCTCATCTAAACCTATTCACATCCCAAAGGCCCCATCTCCAAATGCCATCACACTGGGGTTAGGGCTTTAATAAATGAATTTTGGAAGGACACGAATGTTCAGTCTATAATGGTAGGTAATCTGATTTATCTTTCTGTTAACATCATAACTGGACCTCTGGGTATATAGACAAATTATATTGACTAAGAAAGGGTATCTATGTAAGAATTGTTCTTATCAGGAAATCCCTGGATGTCCACTGATTATAGTAAATAACCCTAGATTTTATGTATTCATAAGTTGTGGCTCCCTGGAGAATGGCATGTAGGTTGTTTTATTAAGACTAAACACTTCCTGCTGTTTGATTAAAAACATGAGTACCTGACTTGGAGAAATTACCAACTCTGATCCAGAAAACATTTACTGAAAAACCTAGGAGTAGCCCTCTGTCTCTAGGATGACTTCATGTTCCTTCACTGCTGGTATCTTTGAAATTATAATTAGAGTTTGATACTCAGCAATTTCTCTGATTTTTGTGAGTCTGAGTTGACAATCCCATTTTTGGGGTAGTTCAAGATAGTATATAATCTGACATATATTTTTAGGTGCCAGGTTCATTCAACGTAAAGTCATATATTCTTGAGGCAGTGATTTTACTTAATAGTAAGTCATCATAGTGAATATCTGTTATTTACCCCTGACCATTATCTTTTCTCCCTTTTCAGTACTCACAGGAGAACCATACCTTTATTTTTATGTTTTTCTATTGTGATTGTCTAGTTGAACTTTGTTCATTACACCCACTGCCTTCTCTTTTTCAAGGAGGGACACACAAATCAAGATAAACCATACAGTTCCTCTTTTTGGAGATATGAAGCTTGAGAAAAGTAACAGGAGGAAAAATTAACCACATGCAGCCAAAACAAACACACACACACAAAATCAGAAAACACATGTAAAAACTTCCCTGCTAACTAAAAGTTTTTCTCCCCCAAAACCACAAAGTTGAAGAAAACTGGAAGAACCAAAACCCCAAGCTGAATCAAATGTCCTCAAGTAAACATTTAGATAAAAGAAGAGACACTTTGAGCCTAAAAATCAAAAACCAGGAGCAAAAATGAACAATAAAAGCTGGAAAAAAATAAAACAAGTCAAATTCAGTAAAGAAAGAACCAAAAGATAAAATTATCTTACAAATGCATACTACATCATAAGGCACCAAAAGAAGAATGGATTTAAACAAAAAGTTAATAAAGGCCAGCGATGAAAAGCAAGAAAAGAACAAAGAGAATTACAGTAACTAAAATAAGTGATTAATAAAATAATTTAAAATATAAGTAAATAAGGGGAGAAAAGGAAGGTAGTAGTCAAAGGGTACTAAGCTTCTGTTATACAAGATGAGTATGCCCAAGAGATCTGTTATACATGTGCTATCTATTATAGCATAATGCCTAAAGTAAATAATGCAGTATTATATACTTGAAAATTTGCTAAGGGTGTAGATCTTAGGTTAATTGTCCTTCTTATCACACAAGCAAAAATAATAGTAATGAATAAAGAGGGTGGAAGGCGACTTTTGGAATGGATGGAGTTACTTATGGCATAGATTTCATGGGTGGTTTCATGGGTGTATGCTTATCTCCAAATTCATTAAGTCATATACATTAAATATGTACTTCTTTTTTGTATGTCAACTATGTCACGATAAAGTGGTCTAAAAATAGATCAATCAGTCAAATAAGATAAGGAAACAATAAAAAGACATTAGAAAATGGCTGAAATGGAAGGCAGGTAAAAGCGATAAATCATATGTATAATTGCTATCCCTAAAGAATACAATACAATCAATGTAACAGAACTAATCATTAAAACTACATTTTAAGAAGACTTTCAAGAAACAGAATACCTGAACTTACACACTGACAGATCTCACTGGTTAACGGCAAAAACTGACTCAGAATAATCAGCTGTAATCTTTTTCCTAGTAAAACTATTAAACTTAGATAAAGTTCTGCAAACAAAAAGATAGACTTTACAAAGGCAAACTTACACCAATTACACCAGTATTAGATTCTCCAAAGAAATGTTTAAGGGAACAATGGAGAAGCAATTTCAAAAAACTTAAATAAACCAATGCAAACCAGTTAAACTCTCCTTGAAGTATCAAGGCAATAGGAAAAAATAGTATTGAAGAGTACCAGAACCCAGGGAATACTGTGGACACGTGTCCTTCATGAAGAGTCTTCTAGAGCATAGACTGCAAAATGGTTTTCTGTGAAATGCTCAGTGGTATTTTAGGCTTTGAGGCCCATTAACTTTGTCACAAGTACTCAACTCTGTCCACGTAGAATAAAAAAAGCCACAGACAATACAAAATAAACCACCATGACTGTGTTCTGATTAAACTTCATTTACAAAAATGGGAAACAGGCTAGATGAGGCCTGTGAGCCTTAGTCTATCCTCCTACACTAATAGATGAGTTTTATCCAACCAAATGGTGCTTGGGAAAACTTTTTCAAAAGTACTGGATGGTGAGTACTTCATATAGTTGAAAGGTCAAAACTAAAACAATGTTAAGGTTATGGATTAAAATAGAATTTGAAGACACCACATGTTCTGACAAAGTAGAGAGTTCAAAAATTTGTTTTAGGGGAGGTAATTAGGTTTGTTTGTTTGTTTGTTTATTTATTTATTTATTTTAACGGAGGTGCTGGGGATCGAACCCATCACCTCATGCATGCTAAGCATTCATTCTACCACTGAGCTACCACTGAGCTATACCCTCCCTTTTGTGTTCAAAAATTTTAACAGACAGAAGAGAAAAAAGGAAAGTTAAGATCATAGATTCTTTTTTTGAGAGAGTTGATGTATAATATTATATAAGTTACAGGTGTACAACATAGTGATTCACAAGTTTTAAGGTTATACTACATTTATAGTTATTATAAAACATTGACTATACTCTCTATTTATTTTATATATAATAATTTGTACCTCTTAACCCCCACTCCTATCTTGCCCCTCCTCCCTCTCCCATCTCCCCACTGATAACACTAGTTTTTTCTCTATATTCTGTAAGTCTGTGTCCTTTTTTGCTATGTTCACTAGTTTGTTTTCTTTTTTAGATTCCATATATAAGTGATATCATGCAGTACATGCAGTATTTGTCTTTCTCTGCCTGACTTATTTCACTAAGCATAATACCCTCCAAGTCCATCCATGTCATTGCAAATAGCTAAAATTCATTCCTTTTTATGGCTGAGTAGTACTACATTGTTTATTACATACATATTACTTCTTCTTTATCCATTCATCTGTTGGCAGACACTTAGGTTGTTTCCATATCTTGGCACTTGTAAATAATGTTGCTGTGAACATTGGGGTGCATGTATCTTTTCTAATTTTCATTCTTTTGGATATATGCCCAGTGGAATTGCTAGGTCATATGGTAATTCTATTTTTACTTTTTTTGAGAAATCACCATGCTGTTTTCCATAGCGGCTGCATTAATTTACATTCCCACCAACAGTGCGTAAGAGTTCCCTTTTCTCCATATTCTCACCAACATTTGTTAATTGTGTTCTTTTTGATGATAGCCATTCTGACAGGTGTGAGGTGATATCTCATTGTGGAATTAATTTGCATTTGTCTGATGGTTAATGATGTTGAGCATCCTTTCATGTGCCTTTTAGCCATCTGTATGTCTTTTGAAAAATGTCTACTCAGATCTTCTGCCCATTTTTTAATCAGGTTTTTTTGATTTTGAGTTGCATGAGCTGTTTATCCATTTTGGATATTAACCTCTTATCAGTCATATCGTTAGCAAATATTTTCCCCCATTCAGTAAATTGTCTTTTCCTTTTGTCAAAGGTTTCTTTTGCTGTGCAGAAGCTTTTAAGTCTAATTAGATCCCATTTGTTTATTTTTGCTTTTATTTCCTTTGCTTTAGGAAACAGATTAAAAAATATATAGCTAAAATTTATGTCCAACAGTGTTCTGCCTATGCTTTCTTCTAGGAGTTTTATGGTTTCCAGTCCTACCATTTAGGTCTTTAATCCATTTTGGGTTTATTTTTGTACATGGTGTGAGAAAATGTTCTAATTTCATCCTTTCATGTAGCTTTCCGGTTTTCCCAACACGACTTACTGAAGGGACTGTCCTTATTCCATTGTGAATTCTTGCCTCCTTCATTGTAGATTAATTGACCATAAATGTGAAGATCATAGGTTCCTGAATAAGAAATGGGTGGGAGTCAAATAATTCCATTTCTAATTGATACTGTATTATGACTAATACAAAAGTATTCATATAAAAGTAACCACTAAGTATAAATATATAATTTTCCTAAATAGTGGAATAAACTTAAAAAGCAAAGTAGACACAAAAATAGAGTAATAAATAAATAAATATATGCCATATATACAAAATAAGATAATATGATAGAGTTGGGACCAAACATAGTTTCAAATTGCCTAATGTGAAAAAAAGGAAAAACCAATGCTATGCTCTGTATAAGAGATTCATTTAAAATACAGTGATTCAAGAAGGCTAAAAATAAAGGAAATAGAAAGATTCACTAGGCAAATGAAAATGAGAAAGTGAGGGTTGGAATCCTGACATCTAACAAAGCAGGATCTAGCCCAAAAGCATCAGGTGAGCCAAAAAAGGACACTTCATAACATTGAAAGCCGTGTTCTACGGTGAAAATATAGCAGTTATGAGTATCTACAACACAATGATCTATATAAAATGAAACTTGAACATAATCAAGGAAAATATAGAAAAGCAATAACAAGAGACTTTAAAACACCATTCTCAGTATAAGCGGACAAAAAAATAAATAAACAGATCTAAACATATACTACACCCTGATAAAGAAGAATGTAACTTCTTCTCAAAGGCACCTGGAGCATTTACCAAAAATGACCGACCATAAAGTAGAAATATAAAATGTGTTTGTGATTACAGGTCAATAAATCTGAAAATTAATATATACTCCCAATTCTAACCCCTAAGAAAGAGCCCTTTCACCTGGAAATGTAGAGATCTTCCATTAAACAATTCTTCGGTGAAAAGAGAAATGCAAATAGAAACTACAGAATATCTGAAGATAGTAATAGTGAAAAACTACACATCAGAATTTATCAAATGCATTTAAACAGTGAGGAAAATTTATAGCCCTAATTTCTGTATCAGTAACAAAGTATGACAAATAAATGCTGATATTTTCAACTCAAGCAGCTTGAATATAAACAATATTATCTTCCACAATTACTTTACTAATTTATCATTCCAGATATGTTGACAATTACACCACTACCAAAGGTATACCTCTATCTATGTATGTATGTACATTTTTTAAGCTTCAGCTGTATTTCTGTTCTGCCTCCATTTTACCTTCTTTATAATTTCTTTTGGCTGAATGGCACAGAGCACAAAAAAACATAATTTAAAAAGTAAAGTTTTCCAAAGTTATACACAAGAAATTATAGGAAAGATAACTTGGAATTTTAACATATGGGAAGAATCTTATCCTAAGATTATGATTATTTACAGAATATAGAGAATACATCTTTTTAAAGGATATGTTTTAGAAAACATGTATTAAATCCTGAAATAGTGCTTAATTATTTTAACTTCCTTGGAATTTAAAAATCATTTATAAAAGAACGAAAAAAATCTGGCTATTGTATGAAGTCCCTAAATGGCAAAAAGCAACTTTTCACCATAAAGCAGGATATATTATATTATATACCTACTTATCTCATTTTCAGCATTTATATTTATAGGAATAACAAACTGTGGTCCTATACCAAGTATCAATGTGGTCCTACACTGAGTAAAATTGTGTCATTTATTAAGACAGTAGTGTGATCTGGGATCAAATTACTTACATGGCCCTATTTAAATATCACTGATGGGTTAGATACACAATGATTAATGACCATAAAATGACTGTGTTTCCTAATCATTTTTCTAAGATTCATAGTTATTTTTCTTAATTTCTGTCAGCTTTTTAAGTTGATTAAAACATTTGTAGCACTCAGCTCTGGTGAATACACTGAGTGTTTGAAAAAACCTTAAAAAGAAAAAGATCTTTGTAGTACAATAAAGACCAGGTTATTTTTTGCAGACAACATCTTCACTTATAAATGCCAGATGATGAAAAAGAACATAAGCCTAAGACAAATAGTCATTGAAAATGTCTGTATTGTAAAACTCCATTTAATTGAAACAAATTTAGAATATATTGAAAACTGTGTCTATTTACCATATAAAAAATTAAGCATGTAATATTTTAAATTTTGCTTTATAAAGTCATTTATAAAATTAAATATAAATCTACTAAAATTTGTAGAGTCTTCTAAGGGAAAAACTTACATTTTCAATTTATGAGCTGAAAAAATTGATAGCTATATTTAACTCCTCTTTTTTTGTATATATAATCATTCTTTTAAAGTATAGACATCCTAGTTGTCATTTTTTATTAGCATCTTACTTTTTTAGCAGTAACAACAAAACACCTTGATTAATATATGTTCTGCAATGAATGTATATAGTTATAATAATATTCCATAATTTTCACTAGATCAAAATATTTTCATACACATCCACTAAAATTGAAATCAGATTTGAAGTTACATAATCTGATTTATTATTAAAGTCACACATAGTAAAAATAATTTCTTAAATTTGCATCAATAGCTGTAGTTAAAAAATGTTTCCTTCTATGATGTTTCTCAAACTTTCCCACAAGTACCTTTCATTCCATTAAAGTAAATATATATTTTTGTTGGTTTGGTGACGTAAGCTAAACAATTTCAGCAAGTACTGTCATCCTTCAGTATCTGAGGGACACTGGTTCCAGGAACTCCGTGGATACCAAAATCTGTTGATGCTCAAGTCCCTTATAAAGAAGCAAATGAAAAAGAATAAATGAACGATGAATGGATATGGTATACTTACTTCATCAATACTGAAAACAAAGGATCCATAAAGTACAGGCATATGATAATATAAAATTTTTTAAACTTTACTTGATAAAATATACCAGAATCTTCAATAGAAATAAAATGGGTACAGAAAAATATTTGTTAATTGAGATGATAAACACAGGACTATCTTTATAGGAGTAAATGATCAGAAATAAAGAAAAATAATCCAAAAGAAAATAATGGAAAAAGATATAGACATTTCATATCAGAACAAATCCAAATTATTAATAGAAATAAGAAAAGATGTTCAAATTCACTAGCAGTCATGAAAATAAAAATTAAATGAACAGTGAGAAACGATTTTACTCTCATTAGGCTGGAAAAATTGAAAAGAGCTGTAAGATTTCTTGATGGCAGAGATGTGAAGAAAGAGATTTTCTCATACATTGAGGGTAGAAAAATTAATTATTTAACCTTTAGGGGAAGCAGTTATTTAACTTCCATAAAGTTAAAGGTAGGCATACCATTCAACCTAACAATTCAATTTATGTGAATATATCCCAAAGAAACAAAAACCACGTAATGACAGATAGAAATATATTTATTGAAACATTGGTTGTGGGGACAGAAACCAAATAAATAACCATTAATTGATGAATAAAATAGGATACAGTCACATCATGTACTATCATGCAGTATTAAGAAAGAATGGATTGGGGGGGGTATAGCCCTGTGGTAGAGCACGTGCTTAGCATGCATGAGGTCCTAGGTTCAATCCCCAGTACCTCCATTAAAAAATGTACATAAATAAATCTAATTACCTACCCACCCCCCAAAAAAAAAGAATTAAAGAAAAAAAATTAAACAGCAATAGTAGAAACTTCAAAAAAAATGGATTAGAGTTATACAAGAAGACTGAGATATATACTCATTAGGCAGTTTTGAAGGAAAAAAAAATTTGAAATGGGTAAATAATTGAATAAATAAAACCTAATTTCAGTAACTGTAATTATCCATTTGAGGATATAAACTCGTATACTATTATGTGAGTTCTGAAGAGTGTGCGTTCAGGAGAGTACAGACTGACTGTGAAGACGGTCAGAGGGGGTAGAGGAAGGAACAGGAGAGCCCGAGGCTCACTTAACTCCCGAGGCCTTCATTCAAATCCCAAATGAATGTAAATAGTGCCCCTGGAGTTGTAAGTGGCACGGTTTACACAGTTGCACATGGAAGCTCTGATATGCATTGACAGAATTTCTGTGTGGAGAAAATCACCAACTTCATACTCACCCAGTTTCAACAAGAAAAGCTGCCTAGGTCTTTCAACGATCTGTCATGGTGTTACAGACTGTTCACAGCTCCCCAAAATTTATATGTTGAAGCCACCACCCCTCATGTGACAGTATTTGGAGATGGAGACTTTGGGAGATAATTGGAGTTAGATGAGGTCATGAGGGTGGGGCCCCTAGGAGGGGAGTCGTGCCCTTATAAGGTGAATCGGCTCATTTTCACGCTACCATGTGAGACACAGCAAGAAGTGGCTCATCTGCAAGTGTTGGGTTGCGCTCTGCGGGGCTGCAAGCCTGGTAGTTGCCCAGCCTGGAGACTGAAGAAAGAGCCTGGAGTCAGCAACAGTGACATCAATGGTTTAAGGAACAGGGAGATCTTACATGTCTGAAGCAAGGTCCTGGAGCGACACCCCACCGTGTACGGCAGATAGCGGACAGGACGAAGCAGCAGTCTTCACTACAGCGGGGAGAAGGAGGCTACCATTTACAGGGGGAACTGATGTTAGGTTTGCTCCTCAGTTACCAGGGAAACCAGTGGCTGGGGCAGGGGACAAGCATGTAGGCAGTTACTAATTAAGCCCTACGATTAAGAGGATTGGATAGTCATGGGAGTGAAGCAGGGCTTGGTCAAGCAGGGGACGTACAAAAAGCAAGAGAAGAGCCTTGTTGAATGGCCTGACCATACGGCAAGCCAGGAAGAGAGTCCCCGCCAGAACCTGACCCCGCGAGCATCTGATCTCAGACTTCCGGCTTTGAGAACTGTAAGAAAATAAATTCCTGTTGTTTAGTTCGCCCAGTCTATGGTATTTCACTATGGCAGTTCAAGCAGACTAATTCACAGGATAAAGAAGGTGGAAGGTGGTAATAAGGACATGATATTTTCTTTTAAATTCCTCCTTTAGAATGTAATCATTTGTCTTATTCCTTTGTGGGCAAATAAATTCACAGTCTTAATTTAACATTTTCATCGAGGATCTCAGAAAGAGCCCAGGAGGAGCAAGATGCAGACACAATTAACTGTGATATAATGTGGTGAGTAATGACGTTCTAATAATTTACTGGAGAAGCAGAGAAGCAAAATGGTTTTGTGTGAGGATTTAGAAAAGACTTCAAAGAAAGGATACATTATCAATAGGCTCTGAAAGATGAGTATGTTTTCAGAAAGAGAGAGAGAAGACATTAGAGAAAGAAGGGAAGGCATGAATGAATCTGCACAGATTGGCAGTGTCAGGTTTACTTTGGGAAAAGTGCATAGTTCTGAGTGAACTGGAGTGTGGATACGTGCATGACAATGGCCCAGAATGAAGTTGTAGTGCTCACTGTGAGAGAGCTTTTTCTTGGCACATGTCCTCCAGAATCAGATCCTGTGACAAGGATTTGAAGGCAAGTGGTCTACTGGGAAGGGGCACCAGTAGAGGAGTGGAGAAGTGATTTAGGTAAGGGAATGCAGTCAGTGAATTTGCATTATTAAGCTAGCTACCACAACAGAGTCACTGGGCGGCTGGAGCTTAGTGTCATGGAGAAACTGGAAAATAGCATAAAACACTCACCTCGAAATTATTCTACCCAAAGCGTGGGTGAGATCTGTAGTATCAGTTCACCAGCTCCCAAGTGTCATTATTTGAAGGCTGTTCCTGAGAGTGTTCGTTCTCCAGCTATACCAACCTGCTGCATGCACGAGCAAAGCTGCCTTTCATTGTACCAGGGGAAAAAACATAGTCACAGAGAAACCGATGCTAGCAGGCAGTGCCCTGAAAAGGTTAAGTCCGATGAATATGGCAAAGGATTACGGCATCTGATACACTGCGGTGCATGCTGTGCTCAAGAGCTGGGACTTTATCCTATAGGTTGTATGGAATGAGCGTTTGTTTTGGTTAAAGAAATTGATCACGGGTGTCTTTTATAAACTAATTTTGACAACAGCATGGAGGTTAAATCGTATTACGTGGAGAATGGAGCATGGTGGTCGAAGTTCAGGTGAAAGATAATGAGGGCTCAAACTATTACAGTAGGAAAGGGGAGCAGGACAGAGTGATGTTAGTGACAACTCTTTAGTTATGCCTGCAGACTTGGGAAGTCATTAGGTATGGGAACCCAGGGACATGGCACGCTCAAAAGGATGAGTAAGACGTGGTTAAATGGTCATCGAGTTTAACCGGTTAAGGAATTTGAGAGGGAAAAAACTGGTTAGAAATGCAGATTTTTAAGTATGGTTTGAGATGCATTGATTGACTTGGAAATTCCTGTGGAATATTCTAATAGAGATGTTCAGTAGATAGTTAAGGAGTGGAAACGAGCTCAGAAGACAAGTAGGAGCTCCAGAAAGAAGAGCTATATAAAGTCCTGACGCTGTGTGAGTAAGGGTAGGCCCGCCTCTCCATCCTGACGTACTCGGAATCAGAGCTCTCCATGCTGGTTTCCAACCAATTAAAACTGATGCAGCAGAAAGAAAACAAGACCTGAAGTAGAGATCTGGATTCCAATCTAGGCTTTGTCAGCAATAAACTGTAACAATAAAATGGGGAGACTTCAAAATGAAGACACTAGACTTTTTGAAAATGAAGGCCTGTGCTAGTAAGTTTCCTAGGAGAAGAAATATATATGACTGTATTTGTGCCACATTTTGGTAAAACAGGTAATATGGTTACATAAACAAACCAATACACAAAGCATTCCCTTGGCAAACCTATTTGAGCAGGGAAAACAAAGTCTAAGTGTCAGGTGTGATGGCATGACTTTGCCTAAATTGTTTAAATTTCCAAATATAGACTGTGAAAATTAATGAAATGCCAAAGAACTTTTAACTTCAGCTTCAAAATTGGATGAACGTAGGTGATGTAAAGCGACACTCTGCCTTATGGTGCAGTGTACGTGCATTTTTGAGGGATATGGATTAGGTTTGTACGTTTTACTTCCAAAAGGAAATTTTCCCTAAGAAATGCAGAGATGGTTTGCAGGGATTTGACATAGATGGAGAGTCCTATACCCCGCAAATGAAAGAGTTCAGAGCTTTTAAATTGCACTACGTAAACCAAGGAGCCTGGTTAAGTAACAGATCCATCCTTCTTCTTTCCAAATAAATTGCATACAAATAAAATGCTGACTTCATAAAACCGTTGAAAAAGCAGGTTTCCTGAAGAAACAGGAAATTTAATTATTATTATGTGAAACTTGCATAGAAAATGTGACTATTACTGTTTTACATGAGTGAGCAGGATGGCAGATTTGAGAGATAGTGTAAGTATTCAGAAATCCAAAAGTTGGCAGCAAGGCTGTGATGGTGACTTTCTGTTGGGACTATTTGTCTACGTCTATTTGACATGTAATATGACAGAAAGAGAAGCAGCACAAACTCATTTACAAGCGGTTGTCTTACAACCACAGACAAAGAATTTACTGCGGAAATGTATGCATTAAAAATGTGAGTTCAAAGATCCCTTTTTACATTAACTAGCATTCATCTCCTCTAAGATCCAATCTGCTCAACAGACTTCAACCACGTTCTTACATGGCAACAATAAAGGACTGCAATTAAAAACATTTTAAATTTGACTTTGCAAACTGTTTAAAGCTTTTCCAGAGGAAATAATGTGTGTCTTTTACAACAGTCCATTCTTCATTCTCTCCCAAATTAGCTGCATAATATGTGAGCAAATTTCCATGCCTAGTTAGAGCTCATTATTCAGTGAAGTCTCAGGGAATTAGGATTTTTTTAATCAATTTTTTTCCTTTGCCCTTTAAGCATCTTTCTAATTTAAACAGTCCCAAAGAACACTGATATCATTGTACCCATTAATTCCTAGTCATTTTTTTATGAAATGGCAAAGGAGCATGGATTTTCACCTTGACCGTTTATGTGAGTACATATTTTTACACAGTTTTTCTGTAAAAAGTTTTCTTGTGAGAAAGATACATAGGTTGGCAATTGCAAACTTGCAAATATAATATGTAAAGTTTATGACTCAGAGAGAATTAAATGTAGAATAAATAGCCAAAAAGATAGAAAAGAAAAAAGTCTGGATAAAATGAAGTCTTAAATTGCCAATCTGTTACTTAAATATTTTAAGTTTCTTTCTCTGGGGTGATCATTTTCTAGATTTGATTTAAAGATGTATTCAGCATTGTTTGCAGCTGTTGCTTCGATGCTGTTTGCAAACCTCAATCCGCATCCGTGTCCAATCATAATGTGGTGCTGTCAAATTCATAAAGAGCAGCATTTTCTGTTGTTCATTTTTGTGTCCGGCACATCCAGATGCAACCCTGCCAATTAAGGAATCCATATGGAGCTTATCTGTTTGATCTAAATCTTAGTGTCTGCATATGATTTTGTGTTTCCTACTTGTTTGCAAGATGATTTGTAGCAAGTCAACAGCCAAAATTAATAAATTCTGTTTAAAGAAAAGCAATGGCTCTTTTAACCAGATCCAACTTGATAATGAGATTTTTTTTCCTAACAAGTAAACAATATATATATGTAGAGAGAGAGAAAGAGATCTAAAAAGCTGAAAAAATCTAGCATAGCTAAATAATAAAGAACTGGTCCTAAAATGGTAAGACCAAATTGTTCTAAATATATATATATATAAGAATAATCATTAATAGTAAATGCAGTGAGGAAAAGTTTTTGAGTTTAAGATTATGATTGGCTTAGAATAAAATTTGGGCTTTGGCATTTACCAATTTGTGGGATTTACTCTCTAAACCCTTCAGTTACATATTAGAAAAATGGTAATATTACCTAAGTCCCCAGAATTATGAAGGATTTAAAGTAATTATATATGAAAAGGAAGTGTTACTATATTTAATACCCCTCTCATACCAAGGGCTTCAACTGAGCTTTCAAATTAACTCATCATCTTGTTATATTGATAAATTACAAAAGGAAGTAAACTGAATAAAGCCTTTGAGGGTGCATTATCATATGAACATGTGACATTTGCTAATGTCAGTGTACCAATCTAGATTTTCAAATCCAACCTCTAATATATTTATTGACTTAAAAGAAATAAACTGATCATTGAGGTACACTGTAACCATATGACAATAGATATTTTAATATTATTATCAAAATGCTAGGATCTAGCTTTAAGATTATTATAATGGGTCTCTAATTCTATCACTTTTAAAATCATGAGATAGTAATGATGAGAAATCAAGGCAATGGGATTAAAAAAGGGTCAAAATATGTTCTGGCCAATATGCCTCTACATCTTGCTTCCCACCATCTAATTTCTCCGTCTGCTAACTAATTCAAGAAAGAAACTACCCATGGCCAGTTGTTTTTAACAACTGGGGGTTTGTTCAGGCTGTGTTTCTTCTCTGAATTTTGAGAAGCATTGTTCCTCAAATTACCTTTTCTTTTCTGTCACTACGTTATTAGCAAGCAATGGTTGCCTTAGCAACTCTTTAATAGGCTGCAACTCTCCAAACCTGTCTTTTTTAGAGGGAGTCTTCAGACAGGCTTCCTCATGGAACCAATAGCATTTCCTAATAAATATACAAAAACATCATTTTTGATTGGAAAACTAATCATGTAGCTTCAATATTTAAAATTTTATATATTTAAGAGTTAGCTACATGTATTTATCAAAAAATTAAGATACTGTTTTACAAAATAATAATAATTGATTATAATAACATCTACCATTTACTAAGTATTATGCCAATTATTTTTCAATAACCCTAAGAGGTATGCAGCATTACTTTATAAATTTATCAGATAAGAGACTAACATTTCTAGGACTTAGTTCAGTACCATGTTGGTAATAATTAACAACCAACATCCAGCCCTCTAAAACAAGTTTGTGAGTATGTGAGTATGTGTGTGTATGTGTGTGTATATATATTTATAAACACATGTATGTACACACCACTATACTATATATATAATTTTGTTATAATTATTACTAAAATAACTATATGTAGCACATAATTTTAAAATATTAATTACCTTTGTTTTTAATACAAGGTACTTCATTTTAAGTTTGTCATTTAATTTTTAGTAATATCTGTTTTTGGCAATTGACTTGCAAAGTTCTTGAAAATTAAGCAACTGGCTCTTGCAATCTAGTACTAGTCTTCAGCTTACCAGTAGGTTAGTTACTTGCTCAAGGTCAGACTGCTGCTAAGAACTGTAATATTTAGAGGCAACAGAGCTTCTTAAGGAGAAGATTCAAAGAAATATGGATACAGGGCTGCTTCCAAAGTCCAAAGAAAGAATTCCCTATCCAAGTTTTACTCAGACTTTTTTGGCATTTTTCTCTCTGCCGCTTATGTCCCTGGCAATGTACTCAGAACCGGCACTTGTTTGCGCTGTATTCCACTTCTGGCATAAATATATCTTTAACTTGTTCAGGGTCAATTCATGACCTAAACAGAGTTGGCCAGAAAGTTGCCTCTTCAGCTTTGACCTTTTCAACCACCTCTCTTTTGACCGGATTTCTGCTCAGCGTGCTATGTTCCCTGGACTGGTCTGTGCCATTTCTATCTCTGTCCCTTCGCTCACTTGCCAGCCTTCACAGATGCCTCCATCACAGAACGTGGGTGCCCTTTGAGGGCCCGTTGAAAAAAGGAAGTTAGAACACAGAACTCCTCAGACCCGAGGACTGGTGCTGATACGCTGGCAGCCCACTCAAGAAAGGCTCACCGGTCAGGGCTTGCTTCTGCTCAGCTGTCAAGAAAGTGAAGCTTCTCTTTGACACCTTTTTATTCCCTTTTCATGGCTCTTCCTTCATGTATTCTCAGTTGAGCTGTCTTCTCTTTTCCACTTAACTTCCTCAGGCTGGACTACCCTCCCCTATGACTGGCTCACATGAAAATATCCCGTAAAATTTCTCCTCTGTCCACCATCTCAATTAGTATCAATGGAGTATTTTTTTTCCCTTCACAAAATATTGCTTGTGCCTACATTAGAACCAATAGTAATCTGCTTCCAGGGAAGTTATGCAGTGACTCTTAGGTGCTGGGCTTAAAGATATGTGCTAGCAATGCAGAGATAAATATAACTGAAAAATACTCCTTGACTTAAAGGATACTTTTCAGAAATGCAAAGGCTGAGGACAGATTACAGTAATGTAAGTGCTACAATAGGGGAAAATATTTTGAAAGAAGAGTGAGTAAACTTGGTTTTTGTGACATTGATCCTCAAATGTCACAGCATGCATACCCACCTAGTCTGCTTCTACTTAGGAACAATCTGAACAGCCACAAAAATACAGCAGAACCTAATTCTACCACTAAAATACATTTTTTAAACGTGCTTTTTTTAGCCGTTATATTTCTGTCACTGATGTATCAGTGGTATCACTTCCAAGTGCTAAAAGCAGAGATGGGATAAGAGACTATTGGATGGAAAATATCCCAAAGGGAATCACATTTGGATTCAACAAACATTTATGGAGCATTTACTATGTGACAGGTACTAGGACAGGGATTTTAAAAATGGCATTTAATCCTTCCTACAACCTCCCATTTTACGGGTGAGAGAAGAAAGTTATCTTGTATTAATCCCATAGCTTCTAGGAGCCTAACCATGACAACCAGGAAGCATAGCACCAATACCAGTGTCCTATTTATGAAAGAAGGACAGAATATAATGTTATGAATTCATTGATATCTTAGACAAATAGAGAAAGTCACATGTAGTCACCAATAATAACACAGTGTCCACGTAGAAGGAATCTTCCATGGCTGATTCTTTACACAGACACCGTGTGTTGTGTTGTTGTCATAGCGTTGCGTTCTACAAGAGATGATAAGCATTTTCCTTTCATTGTTGTTTTGTTCCTTTGGGTTTTTTGTTGTTGTTGTTGTTGTTTTTATAGAAAGAGAAGCGCTGTGGGCATGGGTTGATGCAGGTGAAGTCCAAATAATTGCCTTGAAGCTTGCGTGGCAGTCCAATTCAACTTTAAATGCCTGTGAAATTCAAAGCAGAGGCATCTAGCATGAGGCAATACTTAGGCTTTAGCCCTTTCTAGTTTTGTAATTGTTTGCTTTTCTTTGCTCTATGAATTCTTTATGACTCAGAATATCAAAAATGCACCAACAGTTGCAGTACATAAAAGATCCTCCACCACGTGCAGTCCATGGGGAGAACGCCATTGGAGACCAAGGGAGCCGTCTGACCTTTCCCGGCACATTCACTCCATGGAGGAAGGAAGGGTTTCACAGGACTGGATTCAGTCCCATCACAAAGCCCCACATCTCGGAAATAGCTGGCCCTCTCAAAGTAAGATTTATGATGTATTTATCAAGCATCCATCAGTCTAAGATATTTCTCTTTTTACTTTGTGTTAAGCTGTAATTTTTGATACTTATAAAATATGAAAATTAAAATCCAAGTAATTATATATTCTTTGACTTTGGCCCAGTTTATCAGAGGGAAAGAGCAGATCTATAATCTCACCAAGGTTTTATCATCTATATTCCTAAAAAACCTGGACATATAGTTTATACTTAGAGGAGTTTATACTTATATGTAATAAAATAAATCCAGTATTTATGAAATACCTTCATACACTCTTATGGTATACCATGAATATTGTAAAGGGTTTAAAGTAATCTTAACACCAATGAACCTATAAAACAAATTTCTATCATGTAGCTAGAGTGTCAAAACAAAAAAATATATCTAGAATTGCCCGTACCCAGAATAATCTTAAAGAGCTTTAAATTTTTAAAATTATATGTGAAGTCCTACCAGGGAATCATGAATTATAACTTATTTTGGATTTGTAACAAGAAATGAATACATAAATGTACAAACAGAGAAAAGTAAGTTATTTTCCTGGCATCTTAAGTCATCAGAAAAAGACAGGGCAGATTTTTAAAGACTCCTTCATATCTTGTTTTCTTTGATTTGATAGTGTTCTTTTAAAGAGATTGAAAAAGACTAGAATTCATTACAAGTCCTTAATTGCCAGTTTCTCCACAAAATAGATGTTTATGTGCAGGCTTCAGAATAGCTACCATTCATTTGAGGGAGATCTTGTACAGCCGAAGTTTAAATAAACAGCAATGTTTTACTAAGTTTGCAAAAGCATAATTAGTCCTAGAGGCACAATATTTTTAAAGCGTCAAACACTTGTTCTCCAGCTGTACTATTTGGATCTGTAGTTTCAGAAACAGCTTAGAGCCGTCTCAGTGAAGTCCAAGCCTCTCCCTGACTGACAAGTGCTTTCACTGTGTGTGTGCTCGCGGAAACAGAACAATGCTTTGCCACTATTTCTTTGATAAGGGCGTTTGCTAGCTTTTCTTTTTTTTCTTTTTAGTTCAGTAGTGCATATAAACACTTCAAAATGGATTCCACCGGGGCCCAGTAGCATTAATTTGTGTTTGTTCTGCCACGCAATTATATTAGAGAAATGAAAAAAACTGATTGGGAAATTCACAGGTGGGCCGAAATGGTAGTTTAAACGTATCTTTTCTACATGACTGTGCTAGAGTCCACAGGGGATCACAGTATTCATTTCTCTTTTTAAGAAACATACCCTAGTAGAAATCATTTTGAAGTACTCAAAGGTTTTTGTTTTTAAGTAGCAGATGTTTTTTCGTAAATGTCTTTCATGTATGTAATAAAAAACAAAGACAGCACTTATGAAGTATGTTCACTTTAAGAACCTTGTAAGTAGTGCAGCCTTCTTACTGCAGCTGGGTCAGCTGGCACCTTCATGAGGTTGAGACCCAAGTCACTGGCCATGGCACGATGTGTTGGCCATGGCACATCTAAGCCAATGGATCATGTTCTGTACTTTGGAAAGTGTATGTACTTATAACTACATTCACTGGAAGCCATACAAATTGTCATTACTCCCATAAAGAATTAAAATTTATACCAGATCACTTGGTTCAAATTCATCACTGCTACTTAAGGGAAAAAAAAAGAAACCGATTGTAGCTGGATGATAGACAAATGACAGATGACGGAATCTCTGTATGTGGCTAGACTCCTTGATTCCCCTTCTTTGTTCTGGCGCTGGTGCTGCTTCCGCTTGGAATACACTTCCTATTTCCACCACTGACATCTTATATGTATATTTAAGGATAAGCCAAATGCTACCTCCTTTCTTAAACCTTCCCCTTTTTACCTAAAACAAAGTAAATTTCTTCATCTCTTGACATTGAAATTTTGAGAATAAGGACCATGCATTTTTACCTTTAAGTTTCTTGTCACATGGTAGATGCTCAAACACTATGGGTACGAGAAATGATCTCATCTGCATCCTGCGCCAACAAAAACAAGACAGATGTTATAATGTCACATGATCTTGAGTCATAAGTTCCTTATCATAGCTCTATTAAAACACTTTTCAAAATATGTTATAGGCTTCCGACTCTCAAGAACAGAATGATCTCCCTGGTTCATAATAATTTTTACAGTGATGTAAAGGAATATTGAAAATATGAATCCACAACAACAAAAAGAATGGCAAAGAAGACAAAAGTCGACAGAAACCCAGTGGAAGCTCAGTGACTGGTTAGGCAAAGTCAGAAAAGCTACAGCTGGAATACTGAAGCCTGACTGTGTGCAGTGGGAACTAGGGCCAAGGAGATGGTCATACTGTAAGAGTATAAATCTGTATGCCCAGAACAATGACAAGCTATGGAAAATTTTATGTTGGGAGGACTGACATAACCAGATCTACATTTTGTAAAGACAAATGAGACCTGGGGGAATATCTGGAATATATGTTAAAGACACAGATTTAACAAACCCACTATATTAAAAGTTCTTATAAATTTATTTAAAAAAATGAAAACACCAATTGAAAAATGAGCAAAAGATAGATAAACAGCCAATCCACATAAAGTAATTACAAATGTTCAGTAAACATAAAAATCAAATTTTGAGTGTCAATGAAACATTATTTTTTTATCTGTAAAATTTCATAATTAAAATTTGTTAATGGCCATGCACCGTACTCTGCAGCTTAGAAATTATATGGCTTAAGTATATATATTGACATAGAAAGATGTTAATGATTCATAATTAATAGAAAACATAGGTTTCAATTACAATGAGTTGCATAATTTTGTATTTTGTGATAGCTACGCATGCATTCACACACATGTGTATGTGTGCGCACACAGAATAAAAGGCAGGGGGAAATGACAGCATCACGTTATCTCTAGATGAGAAAATGACTTTTGAAATCAGAAAATTATAAAACTATTCTCATTTTTTTAAAAAAGTATGTATTATCATTTAAATGTTGGATATACTGAGCTCCATTTTCTGTACTTAGCACTGCACCAAATGGTGTGGGGTAAGCAGGGTTTGAAATGAGGTTTTTTTTTTTTTTTTTTTTTTGTCTTTTAAGAGCAGCCACTCTAGTTAAGAGACAAGAATAAATGTATCTGAAACTCCTAAACCAATGCAAACCATTCCTAATTAGAAGACAAGAAGTACAAGTTATATATGCTACCTGGGTACATAGGAGAGATGACTGCTGACTTTCAGTTAACAATTCTCAGCCTTCACTTAACTCATTCCACTGAAAAATGCTGTTTTCAATTTCTGTCAGTTGTTGGTAAGTCCTAGAGCTGTGAAATGTAAAATAGATTTCCTGACCTCAAGGGTCTCAAAAGGAAGACAGATGGCTCTACAAAGAAGGACAGTACATCAAAATACACACAGTGATAGAAGTAAGCTGCAAAGTAGTGTATCTGACTGGGTGGACTGTGTAATGAGAATACTCAGCACAGCACTTCTCTTTAACTTCTTGGGAGCAAGACTGTTTGCAGCCTCACCACCAGACACCCCCCCCACACACACACACAAAACACATCCCGCTACCACCACCACACTGAGAGGCAGTGACTGGTGCAATTCACTAGTTTCTCACAGTAGCCTATGTACCCTAATTTATATCAGTGATAAGAGTGATACTTTGTCCTATGTCAGTCTCATGCTTTGTCTTAATTCTCAGTTGGTTCAAATTTCTGGAAGGGAAAATGGAGATTATGGTGCCCATTCAAACAACAGCCCAACATTATTGAGAAAGAGATAAAACAATCTCAAAATGAGGGTAACATAAAGAACTGAGTACAGAGTATTTGGCCAAAGGAAACTGACTATTACCTGGAAGTCAATGGTATAGTTTTACAATAATAAATAATAGTGACTTGGCTACACTAGGAAATGAGCTAGGATCTTTCCTTGTATTGTTTAATATAATCTTCGAAACATCTGAAGTGAGTACTCCCTGACTTTACAGATGAGTAAACGAGCTCAGAGAGTTGAAATAAACCAACCAATACACAATAAGCATTCAGATTAAGGTTCAAACCCAGTTCTGTCTAGCATCAAAATGTATACTGTTTCTACTAAGCCACATTAAGTTTTCTAAAAGCTATTTTCACAAAATATCTTCTTTAACAAAATAAATATTTAGAAGTACTTAATAATACAATAAATTTAACTAGGTATTGTGAAGAGAGAGATAACTAAGTCAAAATCTTTAATAATCTCACTTTTGAACTAATTGCTTTCAATATACTCTGTTTTTTCTGTTTCTTAATGGTAAGATAATATAACCAAATAAATAAACAGGAACTATTTGTACAGAAGTGACTGAATAGATGTGGGCATTCTGAGTTCACCCAACAAAAGCACTCCATGAATTTAAGACGATGCAGTTATTATGAACTGATGCAAAAAGTTCCATGACTCATTTTGACATGTACTTTGACTTTACTTTTCAAATGTAATCTTCCATACTCCTATTTTGCTCACTTTTAAAATTTGTTCATTTTTTAAAGAGGAACTTAATACACAGATTGTCAGTTCACTTGTATTAAATTAGCATGAGATCACGCTTAAAGGGTGGTGAAACCTAGATCCAACTTCAAAAGGGCTTGCACATGGAGACAGAGTGGTTCAGTGCAGAGCTGCCCAGTTGCAATTCTAGACATATTTTCATTTTAGCAGGGGGTATACTCCCTCTTAAAAACACAGTGCTGAGGAGCAAGGAATCCATGTGAAGCAATTGTGATTTATTATATTACAATGTAATCTAAAATTTTTTTGCACTCTGGAAAAGTTTGTGAAAACCCCAGGTGGTAACAATGCACTTAAAGACAAAAACAAAGGCAAGCTGCTTTTTCTAAAATAATGTTTGTGTTTGCGCTTTATTAGCTCTTATCTGGAGAGAGAAAAGTATAGTCATTTTTCTTTTTATATACGAGAAATTTCCAAGCCTTTGTAAATTCCTCTGGTCTTCTCCATTTCACTGATGTCTGGTCATGTGTTCTAAACTTTCTTTAGATATTTTAATTTATATTTTACATGTATGTATTATGTTGATGTGATAAATTTTCAGTTCAGTTATAGTATAAACTTCGGAAAAATAGGAACTTTTACACTTTGGCCAAGGTCACCGAATTTGGAATTTTAAAATTGGGATCGGGTTAAAACACTAACACTTTTAGTACAGACTGATAAACAGAGGGAAGTGATGAAGAACAAAGCTGTCAGGTCAAATGGTTCCCCCAAAACGAAGGGACTTTAACCAAATGCAGAGAAAAGCAAAGGCAGGTAAAACCATTTGAGACCTATGGTTAAACAGAAGAAAAGAAATACGAAGAAAGACCTAAAAGAGTATGCAATGGAAGTATCTGCCAAGAAACTCAATGTTCCTGCACTGGGAGAGAAAGCATTATTAGGAGAATAGCAAGATAAAGATGAAAGAAACCCAAATGCAATGAGGATAATAGCAAATAGAAAAGGGCAGAAGTGAATTGGATTTTGATTGAAAAAAAGAGAGATGGAGACAGAACTTGAGATGTTTAAATGGGCCAGATTTTTAAAAATTTGATTTAATCAAGGGTGTGTTGACATGTTGAGATTGACATTAATTTGGGGGTAGTATTCCAGAGAGTCTGGGTATAGTCAACATATTCGAATATTGAAGACTTCAGAGAGTCTTGTACCTTGGAAACTGCTTGAGTTCTGTTTAGCCCAGCATTTTCCCCAAACGTATATATACTCAATTCTTTGCCATTTATAAGTCAAATAGGTAAAACAACACCACTTTATAATAAACGATCTGATAAAATATGGGCACACCCAGGTGAGACATGCCAGGACCTTTGTTAGACTAAAACTCCCCAAAGGAAGTTATCAGGTCCTTTTGGTCACTGATATATGTTAGCATCACATACACACTTGGCATATTAAAAAAATGCCCAATAAATTCTATTAATAAATGAATAAATGAAGGAATGAACACAGATTATTTTGAAAAAACTACCAATGACACAGGGAACTATATTCAGTATCTTGTAGTAACCTATAGTGAAAAAGAATATGAAAAGGAATATATGTATATATATACATGTGTGACTGAAACATTATTCTGTACACCAGAAATTGATGCAACATTGTAAACTGACTATACTTCAATAAAAATTAAAAAAAAATAAATAAATAGAAAAGAAGGCTGGAAAACTCATGTGGATTCGAGAGGGCATTAGTGTCCTGGTAAAATCCACCAGGAACTACACGTCTGATAATACGGCAGCCTTCCCACAAATCTCAATTTGAGAGTTGGGATCTGATTGTTAATGATGAGTCCAGTTTCAGTTAGAATTTTACTCAGTGGCTGGGAACATACAGAATAGACAGAATTCAAAAGGAACAGCACTCCCAGCAGCATGGGGCTGTCCTTAAAGGTCCTAGAATTAGAGCCGGCTTTCCTGCCAAATCATCAGAGGAAGCACTAAAACACGTCTCTCCACAGGACCACACAGACCACCTTCCCGCTCAGCACTTTTGCTGTCGACTCTTACTCAGTCTGATGAGACAGTCCCTGGCCATCAACCACCTGGGGGTAGCAGAGAAGGCTTACGTCTGTGTTGTCTTTCTATATATGTTTGTTGAAAAATCTGTTCAGCATCCAGGTCTGCTGAGTTATGGAAGAAGAGTATGTTTACCAGCAAAAGTAAAAATTGGCCCTCTGTATCATGAATTCAACTATATTTTTATATTAAAAAATATTTGGAAAAAAATTCCAGAAAGTTCCAAAACACAAAACTTGAATATACTGTGTGCAAACACTATGAATCCATGTGAGTGATATAATATGTAGACACACCCTGCCTGTAGCCTCCTGCCATTCCGCAGACCCTCCGTCTCTCTCCAGTACTGTTATTTGAGCATTAACTTGGGACTAGTTCATTCGCTACTTGTGTGGTGTGAGCCCTTTGTTTCTGTGAAAAAATGGCTCCTAAAAAGCCATGAAGTGGTCAAAACAATCCCTCAAAGGCTAAGAGGAACCTTAAAGGGCTATGTCTCCCCAAGAAAATAAAAATCTTAGACCTTTTGGAAAGTGGCATGCCACGTAACCAAAGTAGGCTGTGAGGTCCAGGTTGGTAAGAATGCATCGAGCATTTGCACAAAACAGAAGAAGGAGGCTGAAATTCATGAAAGTGTTAGTGCTTCCCCTACAGTGGCAAAAATGGTCTCTCTGGTTCGTGATGAAGTGCTTGCAATGACTGAGAAAGCATTAAATGTGTGGCTAAAGGACATGTCACAGAACCATATCCCTGTTGATAGCAAAACTATGCGTGAAGAAGCACTTAGCTTCTCTGAGCACTACGGTGATGGGGTTGAGGAGAGCCAGAGGAAGGAGTCTAGGGCTGGTAAAGGATGGCTGGCTAGCTGTAAATCACAACAGACTCAAGAATTTAAAGATCACAGGAGAGTGGGCACTGACTGACGCTAAGGCATCAGTGTTCCTAGAAGAGCTCAAGAAACTCACAGAAGAGAAAGGCTACCTTGGAAAGCAAGTCTTCAGCTGTAATGAAACTGGCTTGTTCTGGAAGAAGATGCGTAACTGCACATTCACATGAGTGCCAAGCAGACCCCGGGGTCTAAGGCCCAGAAAGACTGCTTTGCCCTGGTGCTGTGTGTCAACACAGCAGGTCACATGCATCAAGCCAGGCCTCATCTACTGAGCAAGCAATTTCCAGACCCTTAAAGAACAAAGCCCAAAAGAGCCTGCCCATGTTCCAGCAGCATATCAAGAGGGCTTAGGTGATGGCCATCTTGTTCTTAGAAAGATTCTGCCGGTGCTTCGTCCCTAAAGTGAAGCAGTACCTCGAAGAAAAGAGACTTACGTTCAAGATTCTCCTCATAATTGGTAATGTGCTCAGTCATTCCCGATCTCTTGGCTTCAATCAAAGAGGATGTGGAAATGATGTTCCCGCCTCCTAGCATTAGGTCACTGCTGCAGCCACTTGATCCAGTCATCCTCCAGTGCATTAAGGCGACTTACACCGGCCTCGTGTTTGGCAGGATTCGTGCTGCCCTGGACGCTGACCTTGGCTGCAGCATCGTGGATTCACAGGTGCAGGTGCCATTGTGCTTATTGCATTGGCTGTAGATGTCCTAATGCCCAAGACCATCACTGCATGTTGGAAGCCTTACGGAGTGAGACAGTGACTGATTTAAGGAATTTCCCCACTATTGATGAGGAAGTCAGGAATATCTTGAAGGTTGCAAAGGCTGTTGCCGAAGAAGGCTTCTCTGACATGGCCAAGGATGATGTTGAGGAACACAGAAGAGCCCAGAGGAATCCTTACCAATAAGGATCGTGAAGATCTGCTGAAATCCTCTGCAAATGATGATGATGATGCAGGAGATTTAGAGATGGCAGAGCCATCAATTTGGACACTTGAAAAAATTGCAGGAGTTTTTCAGTAAGCACAAGAGTTAAAGGACACGATCCTCTAGTACAATCCTTCTATGGAAACAAGACTGTGTGTCAGCCAAAGGATAATCACCAGCCTCCGGTCACAGCAAAATGTGTTTGATGATGCAAAGAAAAGGAAGACATAGCTTTCTATAACAGTATTTCTAACTAATGAACTTGCGGTTGTGACGCCTTGACTTTCAGCACTTGAGGGTTCTCAGCCCTCACACAGATCCCCACGTTAATCTTGCTGATCAGTGTCTGCAGTCGAAACCCAGTTCTTCCAGCCGAGATGACCCCTCCGACATCCTGCCAGAGGTCCAGGTTAGCCTGGTGTCTCGCGCTTACCTTCAGTGCCATACGCCGCGCCACCTCCCCGTACTGTCACTGTAGGGACCATATAGCGACCATCATCATCATCGTCACCATTCGAGGGCTATCAGGAGAGAAGAACCAGGGTTGGTGAGTGTTAACAAGGACTGTGTGTGTATATGAGAGGGAGAGATAGTGAATTTATATTTTCTCTATTTATATTTTCTGTATGCACTTGTATTTTAAATATTTTGTGTTTTATTCTGTGTATTTCTCTTGCAGATCATTAAAGGAAAGCAGACTATAAATGAAAGAAAAAATGTTACATTTTGCTGACATGTACTATGTAGTTAGGCCTGCAAGGTTGTTGCATCTGAACTAAATACATATTGCCTTTTTTGGTCATTATTCCCCAAACAATGCTATTTACATAGCATTGACATTGTATTAGCTATTATAAGTAAACTAGAGATGATTTAAAGTATAAGGAAGGGTGTGCATAGATTATAGGTAAATGCTACACCATTTTCTATAAGGGACTTGAGTATCTGCAGGGGTCCTGGAACCAATCTCCGGGGGTTACCGAGGGAGGATTAGGTGGCCTTTCAATATTGGTTTATTGTACTTATTTGAAAGCAAGCTTCCAATTTTAGTGACATGTTCTCATGGTTCTTAGATGTTATTGTTATGTTAAGGGCCTGCATTTTTGTTTTCCTAACTAGCTGCCTTTGTTTGCCACTCATTTTGGGCCAACATAATTGCTCAGAGATTATTGCTTCCTCTACCACGCTTCTCCAGGGTTAGAAGACAAAGGCATGCTGGGCGTCTCTTCCAGCGCTAGCCCTGTGAGTGCTATTCATCAGCAGTGGAGGAAATGAACATAGCTTCAGAGAATGTATTCACCATTTTTCAACTGTCCTAGCCTTGCTGGTTCTCAGTCCTCCAATTCATTGGAAATATCATGAACTGACTTTTATGGCACTTTTCTACTCTTTCCCACCATATTTTACTGTCCTCTCCATAGAGATGTGTATTTACCCTTGACATTATCTTTTGAAAACATCCTTTAAAAACTCATAGGCCCTGTTTTATGCCATGAAGAAAAATTGTCTTTTACACTTTCTTGTAAACATATTTTGATCAGTTTATGGGATATTTTCAGGGTGACTATTTTTACTTCAATCACATATGACGATGAAATGATAAGCTATTTCTGTTTGGCATAATTCTGTTGCTTTTTTGCTCACCAAATAGCAATGACAGACATGTTGATGTCCACAGACAACAGATACCATTTTTATTTCACAAATAATATGTGGAAAGGCTAGATAGATATGATAAAGCACATGTAAATAAGAAAATGATAAGCATTTATTTTCCAATGCTACATTAAATGATTCATAAACATAATAAATATATTCCTTCCAAACTGCTTTAGTCTAAAATATCTATCCATGACCCTAAAGTAAAAACAAGCAAACAAAAACTAGATCCACTTTGGTGAACATCTTTTACTTTTGCTACTTACATTAAAAATCTGATTTTGAATTACATGTTGCTCTCGTGATATCATAAACAAGTGACTCTAAATATAGATAGCACAATAACTAGAATTTAAAAGGCAAAATGCAGCAGGACAAATCAAATGGAGAGATATACTGCACCTCAGAGAGGTTGGTATGTTTCATTGGAACAGCATTATTTTTTAACAGCACTCTATTAACATTCATTCATAGAAAGATAAGTCAAAGATTGGGAAGAGATATCTGTAACATACAAAACTTGATAAAGTAGTGGTATCAATTATATATAAAGTACTCATAAAAATGATAAGTAATACAGTTAAAATAGAGAAAATGCCTAAATAGGTATTTAATATAAAAGGAAATATTAATAGATGATAAAAATCTTAAAAAGGACTTGACCTTGTGATAAACATGAAAATGAATGTTAAGACTGCAATGAGATACCTTTTACACTTAGCAGATTGACAAACAATTTTGACAAAATCACGTATCTGTAAGACTAGAATCAGGGGAACACTGCTGGTAAGAGTATAATTTATTTAAACAACGTTTGAAAACATTTGGCATAATTTCTTACTGTGACATATGCTATAAGCAATAATCCCTTTTCTAACATATACTCTGGAGAAAATTTTGAATTTTGAATTAGTAGACAATCACTAGAATGTTTTTAATAGCGTTATTCAAAATAGCAAAATCCTAGAATCAATCCAAGTATCTCTGAAAAGGAAATTGAGTGAATAACTTGGGATTGATTCATACAATAAAATAGTCCTTGCAGATGAAGAATCAATGAACTCTAGGTTCATGAATCAACATGGATGAATTTTGGAGGGTGATAAGTTGGGTTCATAAAAAGCAACTTACAAAAGGCTTCAAGTATTGTAATATCATTTTGATGAAGTTCAAAAACTGCTAATATTGAAAAACATATTGATTAGTGATAACCTACATATGAGATTAAAATCTACAACCAAGCATATGGTAAATTAAAAATTCAGAAAAGAATTATCTCTGTGAAGGAGGGCAATGCATCAAAGGAGGTGTGTATAGGGAGCTAAAACAATATTGGTTTGACCTATTCCTTAAGTAGAAAGTTAGAACCATGTCTATTTGTTTTCATTATTTTTCTTCATAACTTACATATAAAGTTCATACATATATAAATTTTTACATAATCATTTATTTTATAGCTATATGTATTACATATAAAATTCTTGTACCTAAATGTATATATCAAATATTACATAATAACTATTTATTGTTTTTAAAAAAGAGTACAGTAGCTTGCTTTAGCAAGTGAATTGTGTGTATACATTCTGAATATGGGAAACATTAATCCAGAATTTAAAATTCAAACAACAAATAATCAGCATTAGATATTAAGAACTAATAGATTTTCACTCATTGAAGACCTTAAAGATAGGAAAAAGAACTATTTTTTCTTGATTACATTTCATGGACAGTCAAGTCATAGAACTTGTCAAGCCCACTAACCCTTTCTACAAAATTCCTTTAAAATGTTCCTGCAGGCTGGTCTGGTGTCATGTGATCTGTCCACCCCAGCATAATGTTGGACCACAGGTTGGGGGGTGGTGGAGGCAAAGAGAAAATGTCAAATTACATTTTTACAAAGGTCTATGAGGTGGTTACTAATAGCAGTATTACCCAAATCAGTCGTACTGTCTCTATAAGCAAGTAAGTAGATAAATCTCAATAATGGCCAGTAGAAATGATTACATTTCAGCTCCTGAGCAGACAAAGCATGTCACCCAACTGCAAGAGTTGTTTTGGACCTGGATCAACATTTCCATAGCTGAACCTCCTTCCAGTCTCTGGAAGTCCCAGCTATATTGCTGTTTCTTTATTTCTGTGGGACTTGGCTGCCCAGCCAAAATCACTGTCTTCTCAATATTCACATCTATATTTAGAAGAATACCTATTATGTGAGATAAAAAGGTTCTAAAATGTAATCTTCCAGCAACTGCATCAATATTCACAATAATGCTTCACAATATATACAGATATATAATCCAATTTCTCCAATATATACTTACTGTTGCCACACATGTGATTCTTTGTGTATTTATATATAATTTTAAGTGCAACACACTATTATATTTTCTAAAAATTTAAATTGATATTCCACTTCAAAGTAAACCTGTCCATGGCTAAAACTTAACTGTAAAAGTATAACATAAGAGGAAAAGTAAAAAGTCTTTCTCAACCTCATCTCTGATTCATTCTCCAAATGTAACCACAGAGATTCTTATATATCTTTCCAAAAGTAAATGATACAATGTTCTATGTAATGGTTTATACCTTTTTGCATTTATTTTTTACAAAACCTTGCCATGTCAATTAATTCAGTTCCAGCATTTCATTTGTGTTTACAAACGAGGCTTCCATATGCATACCACATATATTTACCATTTTGCTCACTTGTTCAAATACACATCACACAATATTGTATCCCCGGATGGGGGAGCGTTCTCCCTCTGTTCCAGAAACAACATATTTATATAAATATGTATGTAACACACACATACACATGTAACATACATATACATATATATATTAGAGATGAACCAAGTGTTTCACAGAACTGTTCATTAACATTTGGTCTAAGATTAAATAATGAAACTAGATACATACTCAGTCTAACTTAGAATCATCTCTGAAGGAACGCCAAGGAATTCAGCTAATATCCTTCATTTATTCCATTTTCTATACATATCTTCCTCCAGCATTTCTCTTTGTCCTTTACATTTTCCCTATTGTGATTCTGATAACTTTCTCTCCATCACATGTACTGAATTATTAATTTGAATCACATGAAATTTCTATTTTAGTAGGTAAAAAATGATTGAATATTGGCAATTTCATGTGGTCCAGTCCATATTTCCTTCCTCCTTTAATGCTGGCAGTGGAAATACACCTCAGTGGCCATTACTATATCCTACATCTTGATACACATTTGCAGTTGCATAGTCAAAATTAATATTAATAAAATTTCCTTCCCTTGGCCCCCATCCTGACCATAACTGTCACTCATCTTTCATTCTTTTGAACTAACCCGTTTTCTTGCACCACTGTTTTTTTTTTTTTCAGGTTTACCTCACTTGAAGCATTGTAGCAAAATTGAAAGTACTATTTATACTCAAGTGTAAATCCTAAGTATAAAACTGAAAACGTCCAACTTTACCCGACCTTTCCATTCCAGTAGGCTCTGCATTTCCTTGTACCCCATACAGATCTATCTTCACTGCTTATTAATGGTAAACATGACTACATGACTCATGCTTTTGATTCTTTGTGTATTTACTGTACTAAGCATTATCTATTCTATGTCTCATCTAATAAGCCAAGGAGAAAATCTCTGTTTTAGAATTTTCTATCATAAGAAAGATTTTAGAGCTAAAATCAAAGCACACTGAAACTAAAATAACTGGAAAATCCCTAAGTTTAGTCCTAACATTAACTCTAAACCTAATTTGAATTTGCTTCATTCTGTTCTGCAACTAGACTTGAAGTGTCTACATTGATATTCTTACTACAACCTATATTATTTTAGTAACCTCATGTCTTTACTAAGGAATCAAGCAAAATAAATTATAAACAAAAATAATACTGAAAACTTATTATAGCATAATTTAGAGTAAAGCCATAGAGTAAAATAAAATATCCATAAAATTAATAAATTTATTTTTCAACTAGCATGTGGATCATAACTATGTCTTGATTGGTCCTTTAAAATAATTTAATATTATGAAGTTCAGAGTCAGATAATAGCTGAAATTAAGTTAAAATTTTTTTAATTTTAGAAAATACTGTATGTGATACTATAATGATGAACACATGTCACTATATTTTTTTCTAAACCCATAGAATGTACAACAATAAGAGTGAACCCTAATATAAACTGTGGACTTTGGATAATAATGACCAGTCAATGTAGGTTTATCAGCTGTAACAAATGTGTTACCCTGATGGAGGATGGTGACATCAAAGAAGGCTATGCATGGGTGGGGACAGGGTATATGCGATATTTCTCAATTTCTCAATTTTGCTGAGAATATAAAACTGCTCTAAAAAGTCATCTTTATGAAAATAGATTGAAATTACTATATAAGAATAACTTTTACTTTTATCTACAGAACTTGAATGTTTAACTTGTAATTCCGTGAAAATTCCTAAAGTTTAAGTACAATGTTACCTTTCATAACAAAATATTTCTCCTACCATCATCTTTTTTTTTAAAACACATTGTTTATTTGCTTGCAAAGGTAAATATCTGCCCAAAATCTGAGTAAATGTTCACAAATTCAAAAGTAAAGGCATTTAACGAAACAATTTAATGCTTTTGATAAAAGCCAAACTAATTCCAATATATCTTCATAAATACACATAATTGAAATGGAGGCAGATGGCTTTGGATCTAAAATATCATCAGAGGTAACAATTATGATATTACAGATATCAATAAGTACACTTAAAAACCTTTCTGTGACATGAGTCTAAGATCAGTCCTGACCTGGATTGTCTGCTTCTCATTTATCAATGAAACTATACATATTTGCCCTTTTTGCTGATGTTTTATGAAGGGAATGACCACCACTGACCCTCTCCATTGTATCCTCATTCTCAGCTTAGTAGATAGTGTGGATCATGATGTGCAAGGTAATAACACAAGATGGTACAGTCTGATCAGTAAAAGTGTCAGAGCGGGAGAACATGAAATCTCATTAGGCATACTGGCAAGTAGCCTTGTATTTATGAATCAAAGTTCTCAATTCCCACTAGAAGTAAGTAAAGGCATCTGTTACCACAGTCTGTTCAAGTGAAGGCATGTGTTCTGCATAGAATTCCAAAATCAAGTGTTGTCTGCAACCCCGTGCTTTGAAACTAATTTTTCTCTAAAATTTAAGTATTAAAGTGTCTACATTGCATGTGATATCATCCATTATTTCGAGTAGAGCCTAAGTTAAGTTATCTAATCATGTTGTATGTTGTTGACCCTCCGCAGACTGAAATGTTCTGGGACTGCACACTTTCGCCGTGTCATTTATTTAGTGGGTAAGTATATTAGGTTTACCAGCAGTGCTGTCATTTGTAAAATGAGAAAAATGACCTACTTCATTGTGTTGTTTTGAGCATATTAACTGCTCCCCGTTCAAGCAGGCAACATGGGTGCTGCTTTATTATCTCAGGGAGGTCTGTGATGTGGAGGATGGGAGAGGCGGGAGTAAGTAGTTCTTTACAATTCTGAAGAACTAGGACTTGGAGAACAGAGAGGAGGAAGGAAAAGAGGGACCTGGAAAACTATAATCAAGAGGAAAACTTTCTCCCAACTAAACAGTAAAACTGTTTCCCAGGGCTGCAAGTGGAGAGCGAGCTGTGAGTCCTGGATGAACTCAGGGGGTGTCAAGATCCTGAGAAAAAGGCTATGTGGCTTTTCTTAGGGAACAAATCCCTATACCTCGTGTGTATACAAACGATTTCCTCTGCCCTAGTCATCGCAGAAAAGTAGTAGGGAGACCCCGGGACTGAAAGGGCCTTGTGATAAGAGACAATGGTTACCCCAGCAGTAACCTGTGAAGCAGATGACTGGGGATCAAAGGCCTGACAGTCTGCAAGCTCCCATAACTTTGACATTATTCTAGAAGGAGAAGGAAGAGACACAAGAATGAGAGTTTCGGAATTCCATGCCGATTCAACTGAATGGAGACTCAGAAGCAACATACTGTTAATTTGTAGGAGCTGAAGACATACCATATTTCTTGCACACTGTGTGATGTGGACAGAGATTTAAACTTGATCTGAGTGTCTAGCATGGCACTCAGTATTTAGTAAGTGCACCCAAAAAATGTGGCTGTTATTTTTGGGGTAGGGGGTCTAAATTTTTAAAAATAAAAATAAAACTTTGCGATGGTATTCTGACAGGAAAACCCAAAGTTCTCAAGCTTCAGATACAGGAGAATAGAAAAGAGTCAAAGTTCAAATAATTAAATGACAATCACTTTATTATTAGGGTTTCAACATGCTATTGTACAAGTAAGCTATTTATAGAGACAAAAAAAGACTAACTTTGATCTACTGATGATACATGATACTAAGCTGACCCTTTCTTCCGCATGTTTCCCAGGCTTGAAGCTAAGATATTCCTGATGAGCCTGTTCTGAGCCTCCTGATTAAACAGAAACTCAAAATTCCAAATTATAAGTCTGAAGCTTAATTCATAGTAGTATACTAATGTTGGGTTCTTGGTGTTGACAAATACAGCCCAGTACTCTAAGCTGAAACTGGGTAGAGGATACACAGACGTTCTCTGCATGATCTTTGCAACTTTCCTGTAAATTAAAAATTATTGTAAAATTTAAAGTTTGTTTTTACAAAATGACAAATCATTTGCTGCCAACACCTGTTTTAACTGAAGAAGTTCAGGACAAGGTACAAGGGGAAGCCTGACATAGATCCCACGAGGCTCATATTGCAGGCACCATAGTGAGCAAGTCCTCTGTACACTGAGCCGGAGGATGTATTGATGGATGAGATACAGACATTTACTAACAGGGGCTACAATTATGCACATAAAGAATAGTGATTCAGAGAGTTTTGTTGGGAATTCTTACTAGAATGTATAGGTGAGAAAGTACCTTCTCAAATATAGAATCAGGGAAATTTTTAAGGAGAGACTGATTTGAATTGGTCCTTGAGGGAACCCTTGTGTTTGGACATGTATTAACTAGGAAAAGAGTATAAGGGAAGAATATGCTACATGAAGTCAGTAGGGTATACAAAGTTTAGTGAACATAAAACACCACAGGGCCAATGTCTTCAGTACTGTGTATAAGGGGCTTGGAATCACCACTCCACCCTAACAAGCAGAGCGCAGAACAGACTGCAACATCAACAGCCCTTCTTGAATTCATAAGAGTGGGTAGCATTTCAAAGGAAAATGCTGACTCCTGAGATTAGAGAGACAGACAGTTGAACAAAGAGAGTCACAGTGCACTGTGGCAGAGACTCCTGGGCAGAAATCACCATGGGAACCAGTGAAGGGGTAGGAAAACCTGAACTATAATTAACAAATTGCTCAAGACTCTATACAGACAACTCTGAGAGCTAAAATCTCCAGAGGGATACAGTCATAAAGGGGTCCCTCAATAAAGGGACATTTACTTCCAGGTTCCCACAGTAAATATCTTTTAAGAAAAATCCCCTCCAGCTTCAGGCAGAAGAAGGGGAATAGGAACCTTTTTGAAATGCACCAGAGCATTCTGTTCACCAGAGCACTCCATTCTATTTACCAAAGCCTGCCCTCAGGGGAAATGAGTAAACCAGACCCTAAACTGCCCAGGTGTTATCTGATCCTACCTTACTTAGAGAAAATAACTAAATCCAGCCAGCCCTATCCTTCCACATAAGGGAAAGAAAAAGCCCAAATACAGCCCACTGTAGCTATCTTGTCCCACCTAAACGTGGGGGGAAAAAAAACACTGAAAAACCTCTTGTGAAGTGTAATTCCAAGGCTCACTAAAAGACTGAGATCTAACCATAGGACTGTAAAATGCACATGCATATTTATAGCAGCTTTATTCACAATTACAAGTACTTAGAAGCAACTGATACACCCTTCAGTAGGTGAACGGATGAACTGTGGTATATCCAGAAAATGGAATATCATTCAGTGCTAGAGAGAAATGAACTATCAAGCTATGAAAAGACATGGAGAAAACGTAAATGCACATTACAAAGTGAAAGAAGCCAAGCTGAAAAGGCTACATACTATATAATTCTAGCTATGTTACATCTGGGAAGCGGAACTGTGGAGATCATAAGATCAGTGGTTGCCAGAGGGCGGGGAAGGAGGCATGCCAGGGCACAGATTTTTCAGGGCTGTGAAAATACAGTTAACAATCCAGAATCAGGCGTATTTCAGATTTCACTTTCCAAAGCCAAGTTATCACTCAGACACTGCACCCTTAGAATAATGCAGGACACAAGGTTTCCAAATCAGAAAACACATTTCTCTTTTTCACAATTTTTCAGGTCTAATATGACAAAACAATCATGCCTAAAGATTCTATCATAGAAAATAAAATATGCTATAGTTTTTCTAGCATGACTGACCATATCAATGGTATTTCCATACCTCATAATCTGATGCACAATCATTCATATGTGAAGGACTTTATAGGTAACATCTGTACTCATACAATTGTACTTGCTGTGTAAAGTTAATGAAGCTCAGATCCATAAAACCCAAAAGGAAAGGAAATTAAGAAATGTTAACTGGCAACAATGTACCAAATAATGTGCTTTCTGGTTTACATAAATTAATTTATGGCCTGAAACAGTAGCAAAATTATGTATACCTTACCTCATGTATGTGAGTGCTGGTATATTTTAATTTACATTATCTATTAAAGATCAAGACAAATAAATAATCTTATTTGCAAGTTGCATTTTTCTAACTTAATATTTTCTAGAACTAAAGCCATGTAAATAAGTGAAAGAGGGACTTTGATGATAAAACTATATTTAAAATGCATATATTATAAGGATATAAAATATACATTAGCTTTACAAGAAGGATGTGATTTAATCGCCTCTTTAAAAATCACCTTTGTCTCCCTATAAATTGAATATTCTCTCCTGACATTTTAATACACTTATATCTCCAGCCTCTTTGAACATTCTGCATCCATTTCTAGGTCAGGTGTTTCCATCTTCAAAGCTTTTACTCTGTCATCATTAAATATGGAATTAAAAGAAGTTTTGGCTACTTATCTTCAATAATATTCAAACTGATCATTTACAGTGAAATACAGGCTAAAATTTATGACTGAGTTAGTAAATTAAAAGGAATGACAAGACAAAGTTGAGATGATTAACATTTCTGCTTTAATTTTTTCCAGAAATCAACAAAATTAAAATACTTTGACAAGGACATAAATAACCTGACCCATTTAGATGCAATCTAAAATTGTAGAAATAATATGAATATTATTTTTTCTTAAAAAAGCAGAAAACTAATATATTTCTGAATGGGCTAAGTTAAGGAAAAGTTGGTATTTTTCATTTGCTATAGCAAACAACACTTTACCAGGAGTGTACAGTTTTTCAGCTTGATTTTTGTGGCAACCTCTTAAATGCCCTGTAAATCTGTGAGTCTTTTAACGTTACCTTGTTAGGAAAGTTCTTTCTGAGATGTCGCCAAAGAAAACATCTTTTTCATTTGGAGAAAGTAAATAGATTCTATCATTATAATGTCATTCTAAATTAACTCAATGTACAATTTAAAAATAAAGTATTTGAGGTTAAAAAAGCAATAATATTTTCATTCTTGTTTGATTTACATGCTAAGAGTTATACGTACTTTAAATTATTTCCAATGAAAGTTGTATCAAATGAAAAATAAATACTCGAAGAAACACAGTAATAAATGTGGGCCAAAGACTGTACAAACTGTGAACTAGGAGATTCACACAGAAGTAGGAATAAGCTCTAATAGCTTTAGTTCAGAAAATGAGCCGTTCTGCTTTCTTATTTCTCCATCCTGTTACAGTCCAACTTTTTCCCTACCAAAGAAAAACTATAACCATAGAATTTCAAGTTTTAATTTTTTAGAGCTGGTTCTCATCAGTCACGGGGCTTGATGCTGTGATTTCAAATATGAGGATAAGGATAATCTGCCCTGAAGAGGTTACAGATGAACAGAAGAAGCTGAGATGTAGTTAATTACAACTCACTGTCATTTACGGTAAACTATATGAAATTCCCAGTATACCATTTTACCTACAGATATTGTAAATTCATTTGATTCAACCTAGGATTATGCCAAATTTAAAATGCTGCCAAATCACAGAAGAAGTTAAAAAAAAAAAAATCTATTGGTCCAAAAAAATGACGTGAATTTTTAGCTTAATAAAATTATAGGCTAAGCTATCTCAAAATTTTGAAGGATAAAAAAATTTAAGTATGTTTTAGAGGTTTATTAGAACTTTTTAATTACAAAATTCTAGTAGTTGAAAATATAAATCTTAGGAATTCTGGGGTCTTCCTTAAACACATACACATATAAATACGTGCACGCATGTACATTTGAACTTCGTTTCACTCCAAACACTTTGTTATGCTGCACCCATTTCGAGATGCCAAGTCAGTGTTTCCTAATCAAAGTAAAGACCATAACAAACCAATATGCCTCAGAACTTGCTAATGACTATTGAATACAAATTTAATAATAACACTAAAAAGATAGATTTTAGCTGATTACACAAAATCCTCTTTAAAGTATACTGCTACACTAGAATAAGAAGTGATTACACAGTTAATTAATCTTAACTGAATTATAATAATATTTATTATTTAATTTATTTTTAATACTATAAACATCCCTTCATCTGTAAACTCAAAAAATTTAATTAAAAGTAAGTATGATCCAGGCCAAATTTTTTTTTTTTATATCTGAAGTTTTTAGCTCTCAAACATTTAGGAATTTCCTAAGTATATTTTTGTTATTGATTTCTAGCATAGAACATACTCTGAATGAACTTAATTTTTGGAAATGAGTTGAGATTTGTTTAATGGATCTTCATATGGTCATAAAATATTGTTCCATGTATGCTTTAATAGGCTGTGTATTCCACAGTGTTAGGTGAACATTCTGTAACCATCTATTATCAAATGTGTTAATCCTGTTGTTCGAATTTCCCATATCCTTATTTTTTATCTAGTGGTCAATCAACTACCAAAAGAGATGTTAAAAAAAATCTCATACTATGATTGTGGATTTGTCTGCTTCCCCTTGTGGATCTGTCAATTTTTCCTCTATGCATTTTGAAAATTAGAATAATTACATCTTCCTGATTAATCTAACCCAGCAACATTATGATTTGATCTGACTTTTATTAGATAATGCTATTTGCCTTAAAGCCTTTTTTTAATCCAACAAAATAAGCAGATCTATCTTGATTAGTTTTGCATGGTATGTATTTAATTCTTTCCTCTCAACATTAGGGAATCCTTATATTTTTAATGTCTCCTGTAATATATATATGTATATACACACACACACACACACACACATATGTACAATTGATTGTGTTTTTTAAAGATCTGACAATCTTTATCTGAAAGTTTGTCCCCCTACATGGAATGTAATAATATTTTAGTTTAAATAAACATTTGGCCATACATTTACTCTTAATCCCACCTGTTCCATATTTCTTTTCTTTTCTTCTTTCAAAATTATTGAAAATTGTTTCTATAATCTTTTTTCTCTTCTATTAGAAAAGTTTTTGTCATGATTGCCTTAGGAATTACAATATGTATCCTCAACTTATAAAAATTTAGAGTTGCTTGGTAGTTCCTTTTTTTATTTTTTTGCTGCTCCCTGACTATGCAAAAAACATGTATCTCTTTAATTCCACTTGTTTCCTTTCCACCTTATGCTCTTTTTACTGTGTATTTTATTTTTCTACATGCTTTAACCCTAAAAGACACTAGTTTTTGCTGTTCAGTCAACATCCATTCAGGTTAACTCACATGTTTACAATTTCTGAGCCCTCCTTCTTCCCTCTTTCTTTTTCCTTCCTTCTTTCTTTTTTCTTTTCTTTTCTCTTCTATATTTCTTTGTCTTTCCATCTGTGGTCATTTTCCTTCTGACTGAAAAACATATCTTAGAATTTCCTGTTGGAATCTCCAACTGGGGGTCTGCTGGTGATAAACTCTTGCTTTTGTTATTCTAAAATTGTCCTCATTTTTCCTTCATTCTTGATGGATACCTTTGCTGGTTGTTCAATTTTAAGATCATATTTTTTTTTTTCAATGTGTGTACTTTTCCACTAGATTCTGGTTTCCTTGTTGGTGTGAAATACTCAGTTGGGTGCTCTTTTTTTTCTAACCACATTTTAGATGCTTTCCGGTCTTTGGTATTCTGAACTTTCACTGCTATATGGATGAATGCAGATTTCAGTCTACTTTCTCTGCTAGGAATTCTTTGTGCTTCCTAATTCTATAATCAATTCTTGGAATTTTTTAGCCCTTATATTTTTTACTATTGCTACTTCATTTTCCTCTCTTCTCAGCTGGAACTCCAATCAAACCTATGACAGATCTTGTTTGTTGTGAGATTTTCTCTTCTGTATTTTCCATCTTTATCTGCACCTGTGATCCACTGTGGATAGTTTTTTTTCCTTCCTCCTCCAGTCCTCTTTTTGGTCAGCTCTGTGCAATGGAACTGGCTGCACTGAGGAAAATGTTCTGTATTTGCATTGTCCAGTACAGTAGCTCTAAACACATATGGCTGCAGAGCACTTGGAATATTGCTAGTGCAACAGAAGAGCTGAATTTTTTATTATATACAATTTTATATACTTTTTATTTTGAAATAAGTCCAGATTTACAGAGGAGTTGCAAATATAGTACAAAGAAAGAGTTTCTAAGTACCTTTCTTCTAGTGTCCCCGAGTGTTAACTGTGACACATTGATCAAAACTAAGATGTTAAGTTGTGGTAAAATACTATTATTAAACTACAGTCTTTCCTTGGATTTCACCAGTTTTTGCACTAATGTCCTTTTTTTTTTTTTTTTTAATTGAAGTATAGTCAGTTTACAATGTGTCAATTTCTGGTGTACAACATAATGTTTCAGTCATACGTATACGTAGATATATGCATTTTCATATTCTTTTTCATTATAGGTTACTAAAAGATACTTAATATAATTCCCTGTGCTGTACGGAAGAAACTTGTTGTTTATCTAATTTATATATAGTAGTTTGCAGGCACTAATGTCCTTTATCTGTTTCAGGATTCATCCCGGATGGCTTGTTGCATTTAATCACTATGTCTCCTGTCTATGGATTTCTTATATGTCCTTGTCTTTCGTGATCATGGCACTTTTAAAGAGAACTGGTAAGATAGCTTGTGGAATGTTCTTAATATTGATTTGTATGATGTTTTTCATAATTGGATTGTGGGTATGGATTTTGGGGAAAAATACCACAGAGGTGGTACACCCTCCTCAGCTAGTCATGTAAGGGGATGTATGTCATTACTGATCACATAGCTAGGGTGGTGCCTGTCAGGTTTCTCGACTGCAAAGTTACTATATTTACCTTTCTATACTCTGTGTATTAGAATCCAGCCCAGATACAAAGGGAAGGGTATTACATCCTACCTCCTAGGACTAATCAAAGAATTTGTGGACATATGTTAAAACCACCCCAGTAACTAATACATTTGGGGAGGGGGGGTGAGACATTCAGAGTGTGCAACTAACCTGTTTCTCCCTCAAGTTTCACCTACTAATTTTAGTATTCATCGGTGGTTCTTTCTGCAGCAGTTATTACTATGATGTACTAATGGTGATTTTAGAATTTCCTTATTCCTTCCACATTGATTAACTGCAGTTCTTCTGTAAGAAAGATTTGTCCCTTCACATCTCTTTCTTTCTTCATTCGTTCGTTTATTCATTTATCTATAATAGTATGGATTCGTGGATATTTATTTTATTTATTTTTATCATACATTACTATCTATTTTATTGTTTACATGGTTCTAGCTTTGGTCAGAGGGAGCTTTTTCATGTTAGTCTGTATATCCCTTGACATATCCCTTTTGTGTGTGGGGGGAGGGGGAAAGAGAGAGAGGGCACTTTCTTACTTTCCAGCACCACAGTATGTCCTAGACCAACGACAAACTGCAGTGATAATGGAGTAACACAGTTCGGGTGTACAAAAATGGAGTCAGGTGGCCACTGAGGACCTGGTCGCAGACAGGTCAATGCACCACTGACAACTTGAACTTTCTTTGAACTATACTAGACCCAAGGACACTACCAGCCTATCCATATTCAGAGCAACACCTGCAGCTGCAACCTTATGACCGCGGCATCTTCCCTTGTAATTATGTACCCCCATTTCAGACCCCAACCAATTCTCACGTAACAAGCATCCTCATTTCTTGCCAGCTCCAACTGTAGTTCATGCAATTAACTGAATCCTTACAGTTTATTGCCTTTGTAAGCATTCCCTGTTTAGTCACCAAGCAGAACACAATTCAAGTGCTTCTTGAATCTGTGTATCCTGGGCTGTTGTCCTAACAAACTACACATAAACATCTCTTATTTCAGTCAGGTATCCATTTCTGAGATTTTAGTTAATAAGGCTCATTTTACTTTATTTTATTTTGTTTTATTTTTTCCTGCCCTAGTCCCAGAAACAATTTCTTTAAGGATCTCTAGTTCCCTTTAATAGAGAATGATATTTAGGAACAGTAGGTTCCTGGGCAGTAGGTATAATTTTATCTAATTGTAATGAACATAATTTTAATTTGAAATAGCCATCTGTTAATGACTACCATATTAGACAATATAGTACTAGATCATTAATTCTTTCCAGTTTTTCTTAGCTAATAACTATTATCATTCCTGAATCTTATCATTACCAGTAATTGCAACCCTCCATATATTAATGTTATACATCATATTCTGACCATCATCTCTTTTTGCCCAGGTCACACTCTTTAGTACCATGACTCCAACTATCCTTTATCCCCTTGAATCTATTAATCCTAACACTTTTCACTGTGTCCATCTCATATTTCATGATCAGTTATCATAATTACCCTGTTGAGTCACTAGTTCCTTTCCCCATCACACTATGAACCTCTACTCAGCTCTCTGCCTTGTTAGCACTCCTTCTCTGAAGCTGGATGTAGAAAGGAAAAAGAGACTGTCACAATAACCAGGCTCATTTTGAACACACTGTCACAAACCACAGTACTTCCAGGAAAAAAAAAAATCCATATATCGCTAGTCCGTTTACTCTATTGTTCTTTAAAATGACTGTTTACAACCTTCTTTTCTCTCCTCCAATAATTCCTCTCCCATGTTCACTCTCAGATAAGGACTTTGGTTCTAATTTCACTGAGAGATTTAAGCAATAAGAGAAGTTCTTCCAGACGCATGCTACCACAACACCTGCCTCCCAGCTTCCTCACCTGTTTACCCTGCCTCCTCACCTGAGAGCATACATAGGACCAGACTCCTATAAAAACTGATCCCTCCATTTTTGATGATGATGTCCCATCATCTTCCACCTTTCTTAACGTCTCTCCTACCTGAATGAGAAAGAAGTTAGAAAAAGGGAACTACTTAGTAAGATGGAGACAGAGGTTCCTGATCCTTAAAGAAGAAAAGATTCCCCAAGACTAGAAAACAAAAAGTTGTTGAGGGTTATAACTCCAGTGTAGTTTACTAGCATAATTCCCCAGAGAACTCTGAAGAGGTTGTGTAACTTCAGAGAGAAATTTCTTCATAGTGGCCAAACCAAGTCTCCAAATTGCTCAAGCATATCCATATCCAAGATTGGCATGGACATTTGGAAGTTTTCCCCTTAGAGAAATAGAAAATAAGCATCTAAGAAACAACTATGAGAAACTGAAAATTAATGATTTTCCCCCATTTTGTGATCACCTTGTAAGACTTCTCAGTTCTTATATAACCCTAGGTAGAAGGAAATCAAAGTTTTAAATTCTCACCATTCTAACAGGTGAAATTTCACAGTAAGATTTAATTTGATTTAGAAAAAAATAAACAAAGGTGACATTTCTTGAACTCAGATGGGGTGAATGAAAATTTATACCTAGTACATATATGGGAAAACTTTAACGATTATTGAAAATTTTCAAGTACCACATAATGACATTGCAAATGGAATAAAAAACCCTAGACTTGGAGTTAACTGATTTAAAACAACAGCCGTTACCTGAGGGAGATCTACTCTGTAAACATGAGTTGAGCTCCCAAAAGTCACTGGTGGCTTGGTGAATATAACTAAAAATTAATGAGTCTGAGTTTGCAAAAATATATCAAAGTGCTTAAAAAAAATCCTTGAGAAAATACAAGATGACAACAGGGAAATTTTTCAGAAAGGAAAAGAGTGTGAATGTTTTCTTTTTTAGAGTTTTTTCACAGTATTAATTTCTGTGTAATTTCCTGTAACAAGGAGCTTAAAGTGATCTTTTGCCCTCTTGTTTCAGACTCTGAATCTAAATAATTTGAATTTCTCTTAGCCAAAACAGAGATGTGCACAATACTTAGTCTTGACTCAGTCTAGTGAAAAAAAAAAAAGTCCCTGTTTTCCTAATTCCAGACCTAACTCTAAGTTTTAGACGGGTGGTAGGGAAAGTTGTTTTGCCTGTTTTAAAAAGTGATAAATTTCCCCCAAATTAGGATGTGTTTTAGGAATGAAATGGATGCCACAGGAGAAGAGTAAACTGAATATTACATAGGCTCTCACCAGGGCTAGGCAATGCTGATAACTGAGTGTCTCATCTTCCCAGACTTTGTGGCCATTCTTGCTCACAGAGCTAACAATACTTCATTGGCTCTAGCTGGACAGCTGAGTATGTTGGAATGGGCTCCTGGAATTAGTAAAATCTACATTAATTATATTTCAGTTTAAATATTTGATTCAATGATGTTGCCCTGGAGGACTTCAGATTCAGGAAGTGTGCACCTCTGGTACATTAAGACCAGTTGGTGGGCAGGGCAAGGGGAGTGGCGTGCGCTGCTACCAGCTCAGTCAGACTGCACTCCATCTTGCTCCCCAATTCTCCCAACTACTAAAATAGTGGGTGGGAAAAGAAAGAAAGGAGGAGAGAGAAGATGAAAGAAAGAAGTGACTGCCTTCACGATGAGGGTGATCACACACACGACAATTTCCGTGAAATCAACCCAAGCTCTCCCACCTGAAGACTTAGAACAGTTTAAAGCCCTGAATATTTGTCAGGCTTTTGAGAGGCCAGGTGAGAGCACCTTTCTAAATGCCTCTTAAAACTTTGCACTCAAAATGTTGCCCATTGATCAGCAGTATTCGCATCACCGGGCAATTGCTAGAAATGCGGAATCTCTAAGAGTACTCAGATGTATTAAATCAGAATCTGAATCTTAACAAGATCACTAGTTATTTCATATACACATTAAACTTTGAGAAGCAATGCTTTAAAGTTTTCCTTCCAGAGAAGAGAATCTGCATATCATCCTACATATTAAAGTCTTCTAATCCTCCATGGATTTGATTGCCTGATGCTCAAGTGACTTGGAGAAAGAGAATAAACCACCTAGGAACACTGCCCAAATGTAGAGAAGAAATGTCATTTGTCAGGGAGCATTAGTCTATGTCATGGGAATAAACAAACTCAGAAATCTTAATGGTTTAATATAATAGAAGTTTTGTTTAGAGATCTTTGTTTTTTCTCACACATGTTGCAACTTACTGTAAGCATCGTTATCTTCCTCCCCTTTATAGGGTTGCTATCTGGAGCAAGTGATCGCCAGCATCATGGTGGCAGGAAAAGAGCGAGATGAAGGTGGTTCACCAGCTCTTTATTCCTTTAGCTTAGCAATGAATGACAAATACCAGTCCTGCTTATGATCCACTGGGCAGAACTGGTTAAATAGCGAAGTTCATGAATATTTAGTGACTGCTGCTCAATCTCTATGTGCTCTCATAATTATCGTTTAAAAATTTGGTTCACATTTTCATATTTATTCTCTAGCAGTTCGGATTTATTAAAGGCCACCTGTTTTGGATATTCTGCCTAATTTTTCCCCTCACTGACTACTGGATTCCTTTTAGAATATATGCTATTTTTATTTATCTGCTTACTGGGGCCAGTCCAGCTTCTGGGATATCTTAAGTGAGTGATCTCCAGTGCAAATATCTCTACCCTTGTGAACTGACAGGTGTAAGATATCAAGATGTCAGTCTCCAGTTGTCACTGAGCAGAAAGCTCTCAGTCCCACACAGACCCCCTGACTGAGAGGAAAATTGAACCCAGCCCATCTTTCCATCTTCTTCTTAGTTCTTCATATACCATAAAGACTAGAAACACAAATACATTAATTTTAACCTCCCATCACCACCCCAGATAATTTGAGATTTCTCTGGACCAGGCTATCTGCAGAATCTTCTATGGACCAATGCTCACTCCCGGGATTTTTGGCTGCAATCCCCCAGGCTCTTCCCCCATGAGGAAACAAACCCCTGAGCCCGATCTTTCCATCAGCAGTAAGACAGACTGTTCTCACTAGCATCACCTGCCCCTTAAGCCTTGCTGCCAGCTGCTCAGGAGCATAAAAGTATCCAGGAACCAGAGGAACTAGGGGGCATCTAAACCATAATTTACCCAGAATTTCTACCCTTCCCATTTTACAGGGAAAAAAAAATCTCACCTTAAGATATTTTATATTCTTTGCACTAAATCAACTAGGGGATAAAATGGGAGTTTGAGTTTTTTAAATACTTATGTATATAAAATAGATGAATAACAAGTTCATACTGTATAGTGCAGGGAACTATATTCAGTATCTTGTAGTAATTTATGGTGAAAAAGAATATGAAAAATAATGTACGTTCATGTATGACTGAAGCACTGTGCTGCACACCAGAAACTGACACAAGATTGTAAACTGACTATACTTCAATAAATATATATAAGCCAAAAAAAAAAAAAATTAGGCAGGAAAATGCAAAGCAGGTTAGCTGGCTCCAGTTTCCAAGCTCCTTGTATCTTGACAGGTTCTATTTACTCACATCAGCTTCAGTATCAGGATAGGAGGATGGAAGAGGGTCTATGTTGGGCTCACAAAAGCAAGAGGGGCACATCTGTAGATACAGTTGCCAAAGGTCAGAGATGGAGATGGGGGAAGAGTGAAGGGAGATTCTCCTGTTACTGACTCCTATGAGTCAGGCCGCAACAATGGTCTTTCTGTCCGGTACAATTTGAGCCAATAGAATGAAAGTAAGTTCAGTTCAGAAGCAAGGAAAAGCTGTATTCTTAGGAATGGAGAGAGGCAAGCTTGAGCACTAGAGGACACACTGTCCCTAAAAGGCCAAAGGCGGGGCTGCTTCATAGGGTTCTTGTCATCGGGAGGGGGCGGGGCTCTGGGCCCTTGGGCACACCTGGGGCTGGCAGCTTTGCAGGGTGCTAGTTAGCAGGGAGGGCCGGAGTTCTCCAGGATCAGGTGCAGCTGCGCTGCCCACAGCACTCAGTCCGGCTCACAGTGCCGGGCTCAGCGTCTCAGCCACGGCCTGCTGCCACGGCATCCTGAAGTGTCGGGCAGAGCCCTTTTGCAGAAGAAGCTCTTCCTCTACTGTGTCAGGGAAAGGCCTCTGCACCCTACAAGCAAGTGAAACTAGACTGAGCACAAAGGAACAGAAGAAAAAAAGGTCAGAGTTTATTCTATTACACAGATTCTTTTTGTATTTCCCAGTTCTTAATGGGCTTTGCCGGTGACAAATCCCCCCTCTGTCTTTTGGCCATTCTCGAGGGACACTGAGGGGCATAGGTCCATCTTCTGTTGCTACCTAAATACCTTCATTTTTAGGAAAAAGTTTGTCATGTGTCACCTTTTTTGAAGTGAAGCTTCAGGTTAGAGGTTGCATGGTCAAGGGGTCTGTTCCCCCAGGTTGTCCCTCCAGAGGTTGGGGCCCGGGGGCCCTATTCACTTGAGTGTGACATCCCCATGGAGTCACCCCTGCAAATTCAGAGCAGAGTGGGTGGTTAGGGTGACCAAGTGGGGTCTGTTCCACGTGGGAGTGAGTCGGTCTTGCGGGCTGGTTTTCTAGGTGTTAGGTGCACCCAGTCTCCTGGCAGGAAGGGTGCAGGGGCAAGTCAGTGCGTTCAGGCAGCACCTGGCCACCTTATGCTGAGAGAGCTTTCATGGCTTCTCCTACGGGGAGAAGATACTGAGTTGTTCCATTTCAAGGGGGTTAAGTTGTCCCTCCCATCTCTCGGGCTTGGGGAATGGATCTACCACACATGAGTTCAAATGAGCTTAACGTTAACTTATCCCTTGGGGCTAACCACATGCAAACAGTGCAATGGAGGCAACTTAATCCAGTTTTCTTGAGTTTCCTGACATAGCTTGGCTAAGGCCCATTTCAAGTTCTCTTTGGATCTCTCTACTTTCCCCAACAAGCGGGGTCTCCAGGCTGAGTGCAAAGTCCACTTTACGCCCAGGGCACTCGTTATTCCCTGCTTCACTTGAAGCACAAAAATGCTGAACTGTTTTCATTTTGTGGGGATCCTGGCGGCCCAAAGCTGGGCCTCATTTCCTTTGGTCCTGCCTTAGCCGCTCCAGCTGCCTTTTCAGTGCTAGCAGGGAATGCTTCTATCCACCCAGAAAATGTGTCCCTTAGCACCAAGTAATATCTGAAATTGCCCAGTACTCTTAGCCTGACAGTGAAGTCAATCTGCCAGTCTTTTCCAGGTTCTGTTCCTCTGGTCTGAATGGTTCTTATCTGGGGGCCTCTGGGGAAGGTGGTCTGGTGTTGGGGTTGTTCATTGTGCGGGGGTGGGGGGCAGGTCTCAAGTATCCAACTGATTATACTTTTCCTGCCAGGGGTTAGCATGACCTCAGCTAACCAATTATATAGGGCTTCCCTCCTGTTGGGAGTTCCTCAGTGGGCCTCCCTGATGGCTTGACAAGCCGCAGTTTGGGGAAAGTATTGTCCATGTTCATTAACCAGCCACACATGGCCTACGTCTCTGTTGAAACCCCACTTTCAGGCCTTATCTAAGTCTTCCTTTGTGTAGTTTGGGAAATAATTGGGTGGATCTGGCCCTGGAGGTATGGGGGGTAGCTGCCAAGCTACCAGTTCGCGGGTCGCCCTACTGGCAGTTGCATCTGCCTTGTTGTTCCCCTTTATTACCTCTGCATGCTCCTGTGTCCCCTGCAATGAATCACTGCCACCTTTTTTGGAAGCTGTACTGCTGCTAAGAACTTCGATATGCTTAAGCCACGTTTTCCCTGCTTATTCTCCGCTGTAAGCATACCTCTTTCCTTCCAAATAGCCTGATGCGCATTTAGGATGGCATACGGGAATCTGTGTAAACATATAAGCTCTTCTGCGTCCCAGGCTCTAAGGCTCAGGTGAGGGCTCTCAGCTCCACCATTTGGGCTGAAGTCCTGAGGGTAAGCTTCATGCTTGTTACAATGAGGGTCTGGGAGGTCACGGTGTATCACACCAGCCTCCTCCCTCTCTCATAAAACTGCTCCCATTTGTGAACCACTCCTCATCTGCTGTTGTGAGAGGCTCACTTCCTAGGTTGGGGCAACTGGAATAGATTGTGTCTGTGGCTTCTATACAGTTATGCTCCAGGTTCCTCATTTCTGTGGGTAGCCGAGTGACAGGATTTAGTCTTTTATGGTAGCCACTGGGTCGGCTAAAGCCACAGCCTGAACTTGAGTCGACCTCAGGGATGGCCATTCTGTTCCCGGGGGACTTCCTAAAGCCTGACTCTGGTGTGCAGTCATATGGTGATGGGTAGCCCAGACACTAACTGTTCAGCCTCCTTTAACTGCTGCTGCCTGAAGGCAAGGAGACCATCCCCTAGAAGTTTGATCTAATTGTTTAGAGGAATAAGCAACCACACCATCCAAGAAGGCTTCTCTCATGAATGTCAAGGTCAAAGGGTTTGGCTGAACCTGGGAGGGCCAGGGCAGCGGCCTGAAGTGATTGCTTTTTTCAGTTCTTGAAAGGCCCCTTCACATTCTGAATCCCATTCACAAGGATGATCATCTCTTCCTTCAGCTGTTCATATAGAGGTCTAGCTTTTAGACCACAGTTAGGGCAGCAAAACCTGGCCTTCCCCGGGAAACGCCTGAGCTGTCTTCTAGTTTTAGGAAGGTTGAGGCTGCAAGTGGCTTCTTCCCTTTCCTGGGATAGCTTTCTCTGACCTTCTGTGAGAATTAAGCCTAAGTTAGGTCACCCTAGTTTGTGATATTTGAGCCTTTTTCTTGGACACCTTATATCCTGTATCATCTACGTGGTTCAGAGTGGTTGCAGTATTTTGGTTAGTGCTGGTGATCAGAATGTCATCTCCATATGGAGGAGGATTCTCTCATCCAGATGAAGATCTTTTAGATCTTCTGCTAAAACCCAAAGATGATGGGGGATTTTTTTTTTGAACACTTGGGGCAGGATTGTCCAGTAGTACTGTTTTTGTTGAGTGTCTGGGTCTTGCCACTTAGAAGCAAAATTTTCTTGTGACTCTGGGGCTAAATGGAATATAGAAGGCATCTTTTAAATCTAACACAGAACAACAGGTCCTGATGGACAGCAGAGTGGCCGCAGGGTGTAGGGATTAGGGACAACTCAATGTATATCCTCAGTGGATTCATTGACTGCCCTGAGGTCCTGTACCACCCACTATTCCCCATTGGTTTCTTTTTGGAGGGAACTGGGGTATTATAGGCTGATTTCCATAGTCCAATAAGGCCCTGTAAAACCGTAGTAATGCCCAGCAGAGAGGGCATTGTTTTCTGTTGGGCCATGTGTGTCCGAGTTCTAGGTGGATCATCAAGGGACTGGCTCCTGCAGCTTGTCCCACCTGTTCCTGGGCCGAGACCTTGGGATTTAGTCCAGGGAACTCAGCTTGCTCTATCCAGGGAGGTATGTCCTCAGCCATTAACATTATTATCTTTGTGCCCTTTGCCTAAAGGACATCAATCTCCAGTTTGTCTCTCTTTAGGTGGATAGCAGCCTCCAGTTTATGTAAAGTATCTCTTTCTAGCGGGGTATGGGGACAGAGAGGAAGAAATGGGTGAGCATGTGTTTATCCAGTTTACATTCTAATGGCTCTATGAATGCTCATTCTTGGACCTTCCCTGATACTCCTGTAATTTTACAATTCTTGTGACAGAGTTTGCCTGAAAGTGGCATCAGTGTCAACTAAAAGTTCAACAGGCTTTGCCCTTATGTCCAACGCCAGCTGGGACTTCTTGTGGGTCAGTTGGAGTGCTGGTTTAGGAGTCCTTTGACCCCACCATTCTTCATCTATTCGGACCATCTGCCTTAGAAGGTAGTGGCCAGGATCTGCCATTTCAGTCTCCCTTCAGGGCAACAGCAGCGTTTTCTCTTCCAGTGCCCCTTCTGTTTACACATGGCACGCAGCTTGGGGTCTAGTTTCCTTGGCTTGCTACCGCTCAGTGGGGAAGTCTCCATGAGCAGTCAGTCCAGATTCCCCGGCAGACCAGTTGACACTGAAAGGCAATGGCCAGTAGCAGGCGGGCTTGCCTCAGGCCTTTTGATCCTCTGACTTTCTTCCTGTGTATCTTAGTCATTAAACACCCGGTAGGCAGCTTCCATCAGGTGAGAGGGAAGGGTATCTGATTCTACTTCCAGTTTCTGAAGTTTACACCTAATGTCGAGGGCACTTTAGGAAATGAAATATGACCTCAGGTTTGCATTCCCTTCTATTGGCTCAGTGTCAGTGGTGGTGTAGATTCAGAAGCATTCCCTGAGGGTCTCTAGGAATGCTGGAGTGTTTTTTTTGTTGTTGTTGTTGGCTCCTGATTGATTTCCCTTCTCATATTCCAATTGATAGGTTTCTTTCCTGCTGCCTGGTTTCCTGTGATATTTTTATAATGAGTCAGCCTCCGTCTTCCACCTCCTCCTCCATTGTCTTGGTGGTCCCAGTGGATTTGTTATCTGGGACTGCTTCAGTCCCCGGTCTAAAAATAGCATGACCTGCATTATTTCTGTTCTCTTTGTCTGGTTTGGGAAATCTGGAACTAACACCAAACTATTAATAGATTCCTCAAAAGATCCAAATAGGAGATACCCAAATTGCATGGACTGATGTAACTGGGAGTCTCCTTGAATTTGTAACATTCTGTGCTTGAGATCGTCTTTCCTCAGTCAGAATGTCCCACAGGAGGTTAGGTGGGACTGCCTCTGGGCCAGAGCAGCTTAGCCACGTTAGTTCCTGACCAGCCTGCTCTGCTGGTAGCGGCACAACTGCCTGAAGTGGGGGTCTTCTCTCTTCTCCTGTTATTCAAAAAGGAGGAGTTTTTGAACTTCCCACCTGGTGAGAGCTAAAAGCAGAAGAGGTTCCTGCTGGGTGCTCACTAGGGAGGAGATGTCAGGTGGTGGGTGTTCCTTATTCTTGCCAGCAGCTCACAAAGCTTCCTGGCAATGGGGTTCCTGGTCTTGCAAGTAGCTCACAGGACTCCCAGACCACCTCCGAGAAATTAATCCTGACCAGAAGAGGTCAGGCCACTGGTCCTACCTACCTTCTGGCCCTTTTGCATCGAGTGTCACCAGTGCCTTTTCCTGAATTTGGACTGAGTGTTCTCATTCCATTTTGTCAGGAGGTCCTTGTTACCTGGGCCTTTTCCTGGACTCACGTCTTGGCTCATGGGGCTGGTCACCTTCCTTTACCAAACCAAAGTGACTATGGAGAATGCAGTCTGCAAGGAGAGCAAGAGCCCTGGTGCTGCTGCTACTGCCTTGTACAGGGGTCAAGAGGACAGCATTGCTGATGAGACGGTGGATAAGACTGCATGGCTCCCCTCATCCACAGGTTCCTACCATACCGGGCATTCAGTACCCCAGGAAGGCCAGCCAGAGGCAGCGGGCAGACATGCATGAGTTTTAGTCTCTGATCCTCAACAATGCCGCAGTATGATCCCCTCAAGGGGGCACAGTTCAGATTACTTTGGGGGCTGTGTGCATACCTGGGTATTGGGTTGCTGGGCAGAGCTGCTCTGAATTTGGCCCAAAGTGGCTGCCCTTCTATCCCATCAGAGTGAACTCAAAGACCAGAGTCAGCCATCCTCACATGAACCTCCCAAACCCTTCACTGGCTTCCCACTGGAGCTGGGATGAGCCCAGAGCCTAATGGATAGGTGCAGGTAAAAGGCCATGGTCCATCCCTTCTGGTCACCAAAATTTTCCTCCTGCCTGGTGTCATTTAAGCCAGTTATAGGAGACCAAGTTTGGCTCAGAAGCAAAGAAAAGTTTTATTCTTTGATCAAAGAATGGAGAGGTGTGAGCTCACATTCTAGAGTATATGCTCTCCCCAACAGACCACTGGGGGAGCTGTGTTACAGGGCTCTTGTCAGCCAGGCACAGGGTGGAGTTCCGGCAGGGCAGGAGCAGCTGTGCAGCTCACAGTGCTTGAAGCGTAGCATCTGTGCCGGGCACAGCATCTCTGCACATGGCCTTTAGCGCCGAAGTGTCAGCCCCAGCCATTTCACACGAGGAACTCTGATCTGAAGTGCCAGGTGCAAGGCTTCTGCATTAGGAACCCTATGAGCAAGTGAAACTACACTAAACACAAAGGAAAACTTTTTAAAATGTTAGACTTTATTTTATTACCTAGATTTCATTTTTATTTCTTGGGAATTATTAATGGACTTTCCAGGACACGACCACACAGATAACCTGAGACACACTGTGGTTCTCCCTTTGACTTGACCTAAGGTGGAGGAGCTAGGGCCCATGCCTACTGCATTGCTAGAGGGGTTAATTGTCTCTGCAGAAGGGTAGACCATGAGCCCAGAAGCCTGGATCCAACATGAAATCTGGCTGGGTTTCTCGTACGTAAAAACTTCTATACAGACCATGGTCATCATAAAGTTTCATTCTGACCAGAACAGCAAGATTTTAGCTGTGTATCAAGAATGTAAGATATAAATTTTATATGGTCAATATTCCAATCAGTCTAGAAAGACTGTCCAGGCTAACCACCTTTACAGATAGACAAGCAAATCCAGTTGTATTCTGGGTCCAGGCACAGATTGGCAACAACACACTGATAATCTCGGACTGCTGAAGCCCCGAAGAGCTGACCATTATGGTTACAATGATGGCCTAGATACTCAGAATGTTCCAGAATCCCGGCCAGCTCAACAAATCTTAATGCACATACATAGTACAGTTTAGAGAACACCCCAGACCTGACCAGCTAAGATCAGTGACCCAAAACAGATTGATAAAATAATTATACCACTCTCTTGGACCTGCTGACCCCTATTCCCTTCCCCAATCCTTTCTCTAGCCCCCAGGAAACCGTCTACCTTCACTGCCTTGGCTGCCTTTGTGAGTGAGTAGAACCCAGAGAAGACTGGGGTTACTCAGAGATTCTAGTCTGGGGCCAAACTGACCCTAAATTTCAGTTTGGTGTGTTTTTTCCATAAATGCACATTTCCCAAACAAACACAAATGCATCTTGTGCAAGGGACTCTAAATCTTGAGAAGGATGTGTGATAAGGAAGTTTTAACTATTTTTGAGGTCTTATACACTATTTCGGATTGTACAGCCCTCTAAGCATGCCACAGAGGCACCTGTTGGACCAAATCTCCTTGGATAGTCTGTAATCTATTTTTATTTATATCAAATGCATGCCGTTTCCTCGAGAATGTCATCATTATATTCATTAATTGTTATACCTGAAAATTTTTAATATAGAAAATAAAAATGAGCTAAGATTTTAGTAATAACAATTAAACATGCTCAATTTGCATATATTATACTCAGTAAAGATCATTCAATCTACAACCTGAAGGATGAGAGAGGAAGAAAGAATAGGAAGAAATCTTAGAAGTAGCTTAAACGAAATAAACAAAAATGCCTTTTCAAGGAATAAATGCCTTTGCAGAAAGTAGTGAGGCCAACAGTTGAGCATTTTATTCATTACCTTATTTATTCATCAGTTTTTTCAGCCTATATTAAATGAGTGCTTATGCATTTCTTTTTACTCTCTGCATACTAAATTAAGCCCTAGAAGGCAATGATGAATATCATAGTAAGATGACTTATTTTCAGACGAGATAGGAAATGGGGTGAGTCAGAAAAGATATCGCCGTTCTACAGCGCTCAGAGAATGCTAGGCTGAAGTGTATAATTGCTGTTTTGAGTTCCTAATTGATGTTCAATTGATAAGTTTCATTTAATTATCTAGATGAAACTGGAGAACTAAGGAGGCCATTGATAAGAAAGGATTTAAGGAGAATAAAACAAAAAAGTGAAAAGTGAGTCCATTTTACCAGTGTTTAATTGCAAAGATATTACAAAAATGAAAGAATAAAATCCTAAATATGGAAGAATGTAATGAACTCTTAATAGTGATTTCAGATAAAAATGCACTCCTAAAGTTCTCTCTCTCTAGAACTGTTATAAACAGGCAACTAAATAAATCATCTCCTGTTTAGCAAATAAGTATCCTTCAAAATACAGATTTTATTTTTAACTTGGCAAAGCAGTTTTGCAGCTGTCAATGAATAACTCAGGAAAGTCTCAACAACAAAAGAGCCATTACATGGATAAGAGAAGTTCCAGAAGAATAATGGAAGGCTTACTTAGGGGAAAAATAATAATTTTCACTATATTTAAATACATATTTAGATTTCTCAGCTGCACTTTTTGTCTGCATAAATGAAATGACTAGTTTGAAGTTTCCCATAAAGAGTTTATATAGAATCTGAATAATAAGTAAGTATATTATAAACACTTTGCTGCTATTCTCAATGAGCAAAGGAAGCCAAAAAAGCCAATTGAAAATTTTCCTGATCTTCTAATTTTATGGGAAGTGACATTTTCCAAGACTATGTTCCCATCTGATCATTATAATTTGTTAAATTGCAAAATCTTTGGAAAGGGGTAATTTTTTTTCTTACTCTATGAAAGACTCCACAGCAGAGTTATTAATATTATAAACTCTGCTGCCAGGTTTCCTGGGTTCAAATTCTAGAGCTCACACTTACTAGCTTAATGACCTAGTTCTCTGTGCCTCAGTTTCTCATCTATATAAATCGGGGATGCTAATTATAGTACTCATGTCTTACGGTTTTTGAAAGGAGTAAATTAACACTTAGCATAGTGGCTGGAAGTGCTAGACCTTACTACAAATGACTGATTTGTACATGGCCCCATTCTGGAGAGCGTACTGATGATCATTAACTTAACAGTAATAACTGAAGAAATAGACATTCAAATGGAAAGGAGACAAAGGGGAGGGGAGTAGATGATGGAAAGGGAGAAAGTGTAGAAAAGAGAAGGGAAAAGAAGATAGGCTTTATGCTTAAGTGAGTAGAGTAAGGAAAGAGAAAAAGATACTGTCCTTTTGAGGAAAGAAAAAAGTGATGGCAGCATCATTTACATGTAACATGCATTCCAATCTCCAGTCTTTTTTATTTAAAATTTATTTATATAGGCGGAACTTCAGGTACAAAGTTCTAATTAAGCCAACATTCAGTACAGTTATTGGACTCAATGCATAACACAATTAAATGCATAGCTGATCACTAATTCTGTAGTATTAAGATAAATCATTCCTTTCTCCAGCAGTCACATGGACTGTTTAGTGGTGATTACTAGACGTAAGATTTGCCAACAATCAATATAAAGGAAAGCTATTGTTTCTGAGCTGTGTCACACATTTTGAAAAATTACTCACTTATTTTCTTCTTTCATCCTACTCAAGTAGAAATCAATCCATAGCACAAAAGTCCACAGAGAGAAAAGCCAGATCCGGTCATCAGTGACAGCTGGGGCACCCAAAGAACAATCATAGAGATACGACTGAAAGGTGGAAACAGAAATTAGAAAGAATTGGGTTATTTCAGGGTTTTTTTTTAACATTTTTTATTGATTTATAATCATTTTACAATGCTATGTCAAATTCCAGTGTAGAGCACAATTTTTCAGTCATACATAAGCATATATATATTCATTGTCACATTTTTTTCTCTGTGAACTACCACAAGATCTTGTGTATATTTCCCTGTGCTATACAGTATAATCTTGTTTATCTATTCCACAATTTTGAAATTCCGTCTATCCCTTCCCACCCTCCACCCCCTTGGCAACCACAAGTTTGTATTCTATGTCTATGAGTCTATTTCTGTTTTGTATTTATGCTTTGTTTGTTTTTTGGTTTTTTGGTTTTTTAGATTCCACTTATGAGCGATCTCATATGGTATTTTTCTTTCTCTTTCTGGCTTCCTTCATTTAGAATGACATTCTCCAGGAGCATTCATGTTGCTGCAAATGGTGTTATGTTGTCGGTTTTTATGGCTGAGTAGTATTCCATTGTATAAATATACCATATCTTCTTTATCCAGTCATCTGTTGATGGACATTTAGGCTGTTTCCATGTCTTGGGTATTGTAAATAGTGCTGTTATGAACATTGGGGTGCAGGTGTCATTTTGAAGTAGGGTTCCTTCTGGATTTATTAATACTGAGATTTATCAATGATGGCAAAGAATGATTAGAAGCTTCAGCTCATGACTGTTAGATCTTTTTTCAAGCATCAATCAATAATTCAAGGTAATTCCAAATTAAGTCCTTAGTGCCTTTTCAATGTGCTAAGTGGAGTATTGTCTACTTATTGCTTGAATTTCTAGTTTCTAGTTCCCACAGGAAGGAAAAACATTGGACAGTTTATCCCTCTGAACATTATTAGCACAAGCGTTATTTTCAGATTAACTTAATCTCCTGGTTCATTGTAAAAATGAAAAACACCTAAATGCAAAATACAAATATATGCAAAATTTCAAATACTGCAAAAAGAATAAAATTTTATAACAATGGTGTAAATGATCTTGGAGCAACTGCTGGAATCACAAAGCCCCTGACTTATGATGATCAAGCTAATTTAAACCAATAAACACTTGAAGAAGATAAAAATCAACAAAGTCCTTAAAATGATAATGTTTTGAGTTTTAAAGCATAAAAAGTGTCCCTTGGAAAAAATTATGACACTCTAGTATATTTTGTAAAATTGATACTTTTTATGATGTTGCTGCAAGTCAGTTAAATTTAAGATATCACATAATACTATCACACAACCATTTTGTCAAAATATTTTAAAAAATGCTTTAGCAAGTCTACGTTTTAAGAATTATTAATTTTAATTGTAGCCCAGATTTTACTAAATATAGAATAAAATTACTTGTTTTATTAGGTTTAATTTTTCAGAAAGCCTCAATAACACCCTGCTTCCTCCAGGATTATTTTAGGAGATTCACTTTTGTCTATTATTTTATGCTAAGTTTTCTTGTATAACAAGGACCGAGTGTGTGTATGTGTGTGCGCACGTGCGTATATGTGTGTGTCTAAGAATTATGGTTATAGTGCTGACTTAACCTTCCTGATAACTTGTTACATTTCATTCTGAATGTAAGAAGATTTTTCTGCAAGACACTAGAGGGATTTAGAAATTTAGCCAACCAGATATTATCTAGTATTCACCTTTCCAGAGAATACGATAATGATTTAAAATAGGAGAACACAAAGAAAGCCCACACATCTCGTATCAGAACAAAGAGCTCTTCTGTATTAAAGAAATGTGTGTTTCTAAAACATAATTTTCTACCCTAATTCTCCAAGCGTGTGAAGAACACCAGAACCAAATAAAAGTAGTGTCATTACCTTTACTACCTCATACGCCAATGATAAGGTGAATTTTGGAGTTAGTGGAGATTATGTGGCAATTCTTGAGATTTAGAATATTAACCAGTAGACTGTTTAAATAATAACTCTCCAAGCATGCTCATAGAAATCATTGCATATACATGGATATTTAAATCCACGTTATCCATGCTCAAGTGTTAGTCTGAGACTGCTGAGGCTTTCTGGTTAATTGACTATGGCTAAAAGCAAAAGGTGTTAATAATGGTCATTTCTATACCCTTTCCACTTATGCTCTAGAATTTTGTTTGCAACTTGAAGCTTTTTTTTTTTTTTGAACTCTGATATAATAATAAACTAGCATATTTTTATTAAAAGATCTGTTATTTTTCAGATTATTCAGCACATCAACATCTTATTTTTTCTGAGTAGAATCTCCGACTTGCTGTGTATATTTGGACAGGCCGTACAGCAGCCTGCTACAGTTGTAAGCCCATCTTCCCATCTAATATTACTTGTCTAACAAGGATAAAATAGCTCAACAGTGCTAAAAACATACAACAGGTTAAGGTCACACAACCAGCTCTGACACTTCTTTACAGGACTCTCTGTTGTCTTTAGGCTTGGCTTAAATACCTTAATAACTTATCAGAACTCTCAGAGTGACTGAGAGTTGATGAACATGTAATATGGCTTGACAAGACTGCTCAGCACTTTGCAGCCTACACAGCGACAGAAGAGAAACCAACAGACGATCAGCCTGGATGAGTTGTAAAGCAGGATGACTAACAGAAAATAAATTGTATCTAGTCTTTCTGTCCAGTGTAAGAATTAGTTTCAGCATAGACCCAATAACAATTTGATACACTCTTTTTTCCCAAAGTAGAAGTAGGGACTCAAGAAAAACAGAACACAAAGACTGGGACAGATAGACATAAAAATGAAAAGACAATTCTATCAGGTGCACTCGTGGCCTACCCAACTGTAGGTAAAATGTGGATGAACAATTAAATTGTATTCTTATATCAGCTATGATCTTTGGCAGAGAACTGAAACTAGTGCTTGCTGAAGGTATTTAGAGGATGGATATGGGGTAGAACATAGAATTAAAGGAAATATTTTTTAAAAATAGTTTAAATAGTTCAGGAACAGCAGCTACAAGGATCTGGAGTCCAGAATCAGTGAAAGCCTCTGGGCACCACCAGCAGGACCAGTCAGCTCCAACCAAATCTTTTCTATGTGATTCTCATCTTAGGAATTATACTCTAGGAACAGAGGCTCTAGCAGGCTTAACTTGGGTTATGGACCAATTGTCTGCAAAACAGAAGGTCCTTTTATAAACAGTCTCATTGCATCATATTCAATGGAATAAATCCCCCAAGCAAAATGACTGTACTCTTATCAGTAGTGGGAGGGATATATGTTGAAAATGCAAACCAGCAAATGTCCAAGATAGAATTCTATGCAAATTGAGACAAGTGGAAAAATAAATAAATAAATCCTGGATAATTTAAGAAATGTGGTCTGAACTGGAATCAAAAAACTGTCTTGGACAAAAAAAAAAAAAAAAGAGAGGGTGGCATAAATAATTTAATTCCTTAGTGAGAATATGGTCCTGAAACTAATAGAATACCAGGTATTTATCCAGCCAACATGGGTTTAATCATAATCAGCGGAGAATTGCAATTTGGAATCTGCAACCATGTGTAGATCTCAAAAGGCAAGGGAAGGAGAAGGCTTTCATAAAGAGTGAAAGGAAATTGGGTGGGCTGTAGTGAAAAGAGAGTCTGTGGCTTTTCATTGGCTGAGTCTTTGCCAGGAGAGAACTCTTCTAGTTGGGCTCTGCTATCATTGCAGGGTGTGAGAACTCAAACTTCTAGTCTCCCAAATTTAGTTTATGGAGGCTTCTGTTGATTAATTTTTAATTTTTCACTTTTTATCAGAATCTTTCTCTGAAAGCATCGTTAATTGAGAGTCAGGTTTTTCTAATTTCAGTGGCTTTGTGTCTCTCAATGTCGAGAAAGGATCTTTCCTGGGTGTAATGTCTCACATCGAAGAAAAAGTGCGTAAGTTGGAAACCTATGAAGATCACATTCAAGGGTGAGGAGAGAGATCTTTCAGGTATTTTTTAATCTAAAGTCAATATATTATCAAGATCATAGACATTGAAGATTATCTGAAGGGTCTACCATCATCCAAGTTTTGGCAACAAAATTCCAACCAGCCTGGTCCAGATATCTTAGCAAACCTGTTTCATCAGATGTCATCCTCAGTTTGGGAAATCTTTTTTTTTAATTGAAGTATAGTCAGTTTACAGTGTTATGTCAATTTCCAGTGTACAGCATATTTCAGTTATACATGTACATATATATTCTTTTTAATATTTTTTCATTGTAGGTTACTAAAAGATATTCAATACTTTTCCCTGCACTATATAGTAGGACATTGTTGTTTAACTATTTTATATATAGTAGTTAGTATCTGCAAATCTTAAGCTCCCAATTTATCCGTCCCAACCCCTTTTCCCCGGAAACCATAAGTTGGTTTTCTATGTCTATGAGTCTCTTTCTCTTTTGTAAATAAGTTCATCTGTGTTCTTTTTTTAGATTCCACATATAAGTAATGTCATATTTCTGACATACTACACTTAGTATGACAATCTCCAGGTCCATCCTTGTTACTGCAAATGACATTATTTTATTCTTTTTTCTGGCTGAGTAGTATTCCACTGTATAAATATACCACAACTTCTTTATCTAATCATCTGTCAATGGATATTTAGGTTATTTCCATGTCTTGGCTATTGTAAATAGTACTGCAATGAACATTGGGTACATGTATCTTTTTGAATTAGAATTCTCTCCAGATATATGCCCAGGAGTGGGATTGCTGGATCATATGGTAAGTCTATTTTTAGTTTGTTGAGGAATCTCCATAATGGCTGCACCAAAGTACATTACCACCAACCATGAAGGAGGGTTCCCATTTCTCTACACCCTCTCCAGCATTTATTGTTTGTGGACTTTTTAATAATGGCCATTCTAGTGTGAGGCGATACCTCATTGTAGTTTTGATTTGCATTTCTCTGATAATTAGCAATATTGAACATCTTTTCATGTACCTATTGGCCATCTGTATGTCTTCATTAAAGAAATGCTTGTTTAGGTCTTTTGTCCATTTTTTGATTAGGATTTGTTGTTATTGTTGTTATTGTTATTGAGTTGTATGAGTTGTTTGTATATTCTGGAAATTAAGCCCTTGTCAGTTACATCATTTGCAAATATTTTCTCCCATTCCACATCTTGTTTTTTGTTTTGTTTATAATTTTCTTTGCTGTGTAAAATCTTATACATTTAATTAGGTCTTGTTTGGTTATTTCTGCTTTTACTTCTGTTGCATTGGTAGACTGCCCTAGGAGAACATTGCTAAGATTCGTGTCAGAGAATGTTTTGCCTATGTTTTCTTCAATGAGTTTTATAGTGTCTTGTCTTATGTTTAAGACTTTAAAGCATTTTGAGTTTATTTTTGTGTATGGTGTGAGGGAGTGTTCTTCATTGACTTACATGTCACTGTCCAGTTTTGCAACACCGCTTGCTAAAAAGACTGTCTTTTCTCCATTGTATATTTTTGCCCCCTTTGTCAAAGATTAATTGTAGGTGTTTGGGTTTATTTCTGCACTCTCTATTCTGTTGCATTAATCCATATGTCTGTTTTTGTGCCAATACCATGCTGTTTTGATTACTGTAGCTCTGTAGTATTATCTGAAGTCTGAGAGGGTTATTCCCCCAGATTCATTCTTCTTTTTTTTTTTTTTTTTTTTTTTCAGTATCATTTTGGCAGTTCTGGGTCTTTTGTAATTCCATATAAATTTTAGGATTATTTGTTCTAATTCTGTGAAAAATGTCCTGGCTAATTTGATAGGGATCACATTAAATCTGTAGATTACTTTGGGTAGTATGGTCATTTTAACAATGTTAATTTTTCCAGTCCAAGATCATGAGATATCTTTCCATTTCTTTAAATAATATTTAATTTTTTAATCAATGTTTTGTTGTTCTCCATGTATAAGTCTTTTACCTCTTTCATCAGGTTTATTCCTAAATATTTTACTTTTTTAATGTGATTTTAAAAGACATTTTTAAAACTTTCTATTTTGATATTTTGTTGTTAGTATAAAGAAATGCAACACATTTCTGTCTGTTAATCATGTATCCTGCTACCTTGCTGAATTTGTATAGCAGTTCTAGCCATTTTGTGGGGAGTTTTAGGGTATGTCATCTGCATATAGAGAGAATTTTCTCTCTTCACTTCCAATTTGGATCCCTTTTATTTCTTTTTCTTGCCTGATTGCTATGGCTTGGACTTCCAATATTATGTTGAATAGAAGTGGTGGAAGTAGTCATCCTTGTCTTGTTCCAGATTTAAGTGGGAAGGCTTTCAACTTTTCACCACTGAGTATTATGCTGGTTGTAGGTCTGTCATGTAGAGCTTTTATTATGTCAAGATATGTTCCCACTATACCCACTTTGACAAGAGTTTTTATGATAAATGGGTGTTGAATTTGATCAAATGATTTTTCTGCATCTGTTGAGATAATCATGTGATTTTTTTCCTTTCCTTTGTTAGTGTGGTGTAACACATTGATTTACATATGTTGAACCATCCTTGTGTCCCTGGGATGAATCTAACTTGATCGTAGTGTATGATGTTTTTTATGCGTTGTTGGCTTCTGTTTGCTAATATTTGGTTCAGGATTTTTACATCTATGATCATCAACAATATTGGCCTGTAATTTTCTTTTTTGGCAGTATCTTTGGTTTTGGTATCAGGGTGATGGTGAATTCATAGAATGAGTTTGGAAGTGTTTCCTCCTATTAAATCTTTGGAAGAGTTTGAGAAGGAACAATATAAGTACTTCTTTGTATATTTGGTAGAATTCCCCAGTGAAGCCACCTGGTCCTGGACTTTTGTTTGCAGGAGGTTTTTTTTTTTTTTTTTTTATTGCTGATTCTGTTTCACTTCTAGAGATTGGTCAGTTCAAATGATCTATTTCCTCTTGATTTAGTTTGGGTAGATTTTATGTTTCTAGAAACTTGTCCATTTCTTCTAGGTTGTCCCATTTTTACATATAGTTTTTTATAATATTCTTTTTTGTTTGTTTGTTTGTTTTTGTATTTCTGTGGTGTTGGTTGTAATTTCTCCATTTTCCTTTCTTATTTTGTTTATTTGTGTCCTCTCTCTTTTTTTCCTGGTGAGCCTGGCCAGAGGTTTGTAGATTTTGTTTACTCTTTCAAAAAACCAGTTCTTGGTTTGATTGATTTTTTCCCCATTTTTTAAAAATCTCTATTTTATTTATTTCCTCCCTGATCTTTATTATTTCTTTCATTTTGCTGACTTTTGGTTTTGTTTGTTCTTCTTTTTCTAATTCTTTTAGGTGGTGGGTTAGGTTGTTTATTTGACATTGTCCTTGTTTTTTTGAGGAATGTCTATTATCACCATGAACTTGGGATTGCTTTTGCTATATCCCATGGATTTTGTGTGGTTGTGTTTTCATTATCATTTGTTTTAAGGTATTCTTAAATTTCTTCTTTGATTTCAACACTGACACTTTTTTTTTAGTAGCATGTTGTTTAGTCTCTATGCAGTTGCTTCTTTTTCACTTTTTCTTCCTGTGGTTGATTTCTAGTTTCATGTCATTATGGTCAGAAAAAAAATGCTTGAAATAATTTCTATCCTCTTATAATTTTGAGGTTGGTTTTTTGTCTGAGTATGTGGTCTATCCTAGAGAATGTTTCATATGCACTTGAAAAGAATGTATATTCTGTTTTCTGGGGATGTAATGTCCTGAAAATATTGATTAACTGTTTTACTGTGTCATTTAGTAGCTCCACTGCCTTATTGATTTTCTGTCTGCAAGATCTGTCCAATGATGTTAGTTGGGTATTAAAGTCTCCTACTATTATTGTGTTCCCATCAGTTTTTCCCTTAATGTCTGCTAGTATTTGTTTTATCTATTTAGTTGTTCCTATATTGGGTTTATATATGTTAATGTGTGTAATATCTCTTGTATTGCTCATTTTATCATTATATAATGTCCTTCTTTATCTTTCTTTATGGCCTTTATTTTAAAGTCTATTTTGCCTGATACAAGTATTGCTACCCCTGTTTTCTTGTCATTTCCATTTGCATTAAATATCTTTTTTCCATTCTGTCACTTTGTCTATGTGTGTCCTTCACCCTAAAGTGGGTCTCTTGTAGGCATCATATTGTAGGCTCTTGTTTTATTATCTAATTTGCCACTCTATATCTTTTGATTGGAACTTTTAGTCTATTGACATTTATAGTAATTATTGATAGGATATGTATTTATTGCCATTTTAAACTTTGCTTTCTAGTTGATTTAGTATTTCTTTCTTGTTCTTTTCTTTTTCTTTTTGTTTTTCCTTTTGTGGTTTGATTATTTTATTTTGTATTAGCTTGATTTCTTTTCTTTTAGGTTTTTGTGACTCAGTTGCTTTTGATTTGTCATTAACCCTGTTTTACAATTATGTTAATCCACTATTATATCTATTTGCTTTAGACTGGTGATCATATATGCTTAAACATATCCTAAAAATAATGAAAAAAAGAAAAACCCTACATTTTCTTACTCAGCCTCTCCCATATTTTATGGTTTTGACGTCCTCTTTTACACTTTCATTTTTGTTCTTTTGATGTTCATTATAGTTATCACATTTCCAATTGTGGTTTTCTCTTTTCTATTCTATATATTCCTGCTTCTTTTCTATTTAGAGAAGACCTTAGAAGACCTTTCAATATTTCTTTTAAAATGCGTTTAGTATTATTGTATGCTTTTAGTTTTTGCTTGTCTAGAAATTCTTTCTCTCTCCTTCTGTTCTAAAGGATAGTCTTGCTGGGTAGGGTGTCTTAGGTTGCAGGTTTTCTTTCAGGGTTTTGAATATATCTTGTCACACCCTTCTGGCCAGCAATGTCTTTTAGAGAGCTCAGCTGATAACCTTATGGGGTTTCCCTTATAACTAACTCTTTGTTCCTTTCCTGCTGCCTTTAGAATCTTTTCTTTATCTTTAACTTTGGCCATCTTATTTACAATATGTCTTGGTGTAGGTCTGTTTGGGTTCATCTTATTTGGGACCCTCTGTGCTTCCTGTACTTGGATATCTGTTTCCTTTAGGTTTGGGAAGTTTTCAGTCATGATTTCTTTAAATATATATCAAATATTTTTAGATCCCCCTTTCTCTTTCTTCTCCATCTGGATCCCTATTATGTGTAGATTAACATGCATTGTGTTATCCCATAGACCCCTTATATTACTTTCATTGGTTTTCATTTGCTTTTCTTCTGCTGTTCTGCTTAGGTGATTTCTATTATCCTATCTTCTAAATCACTTATGTGTTCTTCTGTATTATTTAGTCTGATATTGATTGTCTTTAGCTTGGCTTTTATCTTGGCAATTGAGTTTTCTGAATGTAATTCACTTATATTTTTATTTCCTTTTTACAGTATTCTGCAGTTCTATCAGTAGCCTGTCTTATTTCCTTCAGTCCTTTCATCATTTCCTTTTTGAACTCAGGATCTGGTAGACTCTCAAGGGCTATTTCATTATTCAATCTTTCAGAGGATTTCTCTGTAAATGCTGCCAAAATCAGTTGGAGATTTTGTCCATAAGGGAGGGATTCAATGGGAATAAGTGAACAGTGTTTCCAGAATCTGCTCTAGTAATATCAGAGGTGAAACATATAAAAGATTTCAGTCATTTAATTCACCTGGTTGGTTAGTTTGATAACTACTGTCAAATTCTAGAATTATTTCTCCCTTTTTGGAGAAAGAAATTCTGACATGAATCTTCCCTTAGAAGTCTCAGCATAATAAATAGATAGGGATACAAGTATTAAGGGGAGAAATATAGGTAAGTCTCACACAGCCTAAACAAAAGGGAATAGTTTCTGAGAAAAGTTCATTACAGATCTCCACTATTTCAACTGTTTTGGTACTCCAAAACAGAGATTGTTTTGTAGTATTGGTTTCTGTTGCTAGAGTAGTTCTGATATCAGTTAGAATTGGAAGAAATTCATCCCCAATCTGGAGAAATGTTTCTTTAAGCTGATCAAGAGGAAAGACCCTCCTGGATCCTTGAAATTTTGTCCTTGAGAAGTAGGAGGATGTTGGAAAAAATGTGAGAGGGCTGAAGGCACCCAAAATTCTTAAATTTGTAACAATCTCTTTTGCAATTTCATGGCTCTTTCCAATATTGGCAGAAAGTAGGAGGGTGTTGTTTTTGTTTTTGGAGTCTTCATTTGCTGGAGTTGATGATTAAGAATTGGGTCAGTCTTCCTTGTAGGTAACTCATCTAGAGTGCAAGAAAGCTGGTTTGCCAGATTCACTAAACCTGCAGTAGGCATATTTTCCCATTCCATCCTGGTCATTTGCACTAGAAGGGAAAACTCCCTGTTCAACCCATTGACAAACATAGACTTAAAAGCTACCCAGGTAGAATGAACACCGGAAGGATGAGCAGAATTTTCTTTAAAAACATTCTGAAGTAGATTGTTAAAATCATGAAGAGTTTCCTCAGGTTTCTGTGTGAAAGCTTGAATTTTGTTCCAATCAACAGTCTTTCAAAAAGCCCTAGGTTTTGCTTGATAAAGTCACCTAGTGATTGCCCAAGCCTAATCATATAATAAGTTAGTGGGTTGGTCTCCAGGTGTAATTCTAGAGGCCTTTCAGTATTTTCCCGATTAGCAGTTTTCATCTAATGCTTGTCCTGGCCATCACATACAAGCATATAAACTAGCAAATAGAAGTCAGGGAAACCAGGTTGATAAATTTAAATAACTATTATTAAATGCCTTAGCAAATCTGTGAGGAATTACCTTAGGGAAATCTTTGACTCTGGCTTGCAATTTAGGGTTAGCCTAGGGAATATAAGAAATTAAGGGTTTAGCTTCTGGATCCTCTGGTGATTAACTTAAGGGACAGATTTTGACAAGTTCAGGGAAAAGAGAGTGGGAAGAGTTTCAGAGGAAAGGGGAAGTTTGGAGGGAGAACTGGTTTGGGGGACTTGGGGGTATAGTGGAGGCTAGGCAGTTTAGAAGGAAAGGAGGGAGATGGAGCCAAATGCAGAGCCTGAGACAAAGCAGCTGAGGAAGAAGAACCTGAGGCTTCAGGAGACACTATCTTTCTTCCTTTGTGTGCCTCGGTTAATCTTAAGATCTACCTTGCAGAGAGGTAGTTTTGGACTCCCAGTAGTGTTGAGAAACTTCAAAATACCAGTCAAAATAAGCAGTCCATTGAGTTCCAGAAATTTTTGAGCTATTATAACCCAATTCAGTTTTAAGAAAATTAAGTTTGAGGGTTTCAAATGTGCCTCATAATCACTATTGGTATTCCAAATTGCCTTTGTTCACCTGGATCATTTAAGTTAGAAATGCACACGAGGAAGGATAAAGGTTTTTAGGCATAAACCTGACCAGAGTCCCTATTAGGGGGAACCCTCAAAATACTTAGGGTAGCATCCCATTTCCTAGGGACTTTTCCTCTAGAGTAAAGAACAATTTTCAAACAGCTTAAATAGTTAACAACACAAACAGCTCAATTCAAACAGCTTGCAAGCCGATTCCCAGCCAGTCCTAAGAAGACAGCTTAGTTTTGGAGAAGCCAGGACAAAGACTCTTTTTTCAGCCAATTTTCAGAGAACAGCCTTTCCAAAGGGAGAAGCCAGAGGTTGAAAAACTGGCATAGTTTCATTTGGAGCACCCCCTTCCCAAAGGAAACTGGGCTGAAGGCATTTTCAGCCAGCTTTGGTTGAAACAGTCTGAACTCAAAATCAGACCAAAGTGCCAAATGAGTATTCGCATACAGAGCAAGACCTTAGCCAGAAAAATAAAACCTTTAAATAGATCCCGAATAAAGCCTGGGGCACTTCAAACAAACAGAACATGAACTCATATCCAGGAGAAAGATGTGCCTTCAAACTCTGGGGTCAGTGAGAAAAGCAGTGAGCAATAATGTTGTGGGTCCTGCACCTGTTTGCTCACCAGCCCGGGAGCCATCAGGGGTCTTCTCTGGCCCCTGTACATACCACCAAAATGTTGATCTGAAATCAGTAGACTTCCAGACGCCTCTCTGACAAAGATGGCTTTATTGAGAATTAGCAGAGCAATTTGGGATCTGCAACCATAGAGAGCCACATGCAAGTCCCCACACAGCAAAGGAAGAAGTCTTTTATGGAGAAGAAAAGGAAGTTGGGAGGGCAATTATAAACAAAGAGTCTATAGCTTTTCATTGCCTGAGTCCTTGCCAGGGAAGAAGAGGAATCTTTCTTCTTGTTTTTAGGCTGTGTTGCAGGGTGTGAAAACTCCCCCTTCTAGCCTCCCAATCCTTGTTTAATTGAGAGATTTCTATTTATTAATTTTTAGAAGAAGAAATTAGACATTCATTTTCTATCAATTCTTATTAACTCTGTAAAACCAGATGGTAAAAGATTGTCTCCAGGTACGTCTGTATTTTTTGAACCACCAGTCATTGCAATCAAAATTCTGATGCCAAATGCAGGCAGGACAGATAAACAAGATCACTTATAGCATCTTTCTGTGCATCAACTTCTTTCCGCCTGGCTGGGCTATCTCTAGTTTGTTCGGCTGTGATCATGGCAGCACTGTGACCTGAAGAAAGACGAATCAGCTCTCCTATTTCTCAAGTACTATGGGCAGAATAGGGCATAAATCCTAATGTTTTCTGTTTCCAAGTCCAATTGTTCCACTGAAAGAAAAAGGCCTCTATTCTACTCAGGTAGAAGGAAGTTCCATGACCATAGAATATAAACTTCAAGGGAGGAATTCCATTGGCAATTCCTACTGGCAAAAAGGTAGAAACAATCAGAGGACATGCTTGACAATTGAAATAGGAAACCCAAAGTGGAGTTCCAGCACAGCTGCTCTCTTGACTGCTATTTGAATCTAGAAACAATGTTCAGTTAACTGCATTTTAATTGTATAATGTGTGATACCATCAAAGAAGATGTTATATTTTAGAGAGTATTGTTAGGAGGATAGGTTGACTATACTGAATTCATTTTCAAGTGTAAGGCTGATTTTAGTTTTCTTACAAAATATGCTACTTTTCTTCTTGTATTTAAATTTCAAGATTTTTTTTTTTGAATACACTAAGCAATACTATAGTTATTACCGCTCCCAGAGACCAACAATTTACTCATAGCAGAGTATTCTTAGTGCTGAATCATATTTCTGTCTTTTCACTGACAAGAGAACACTGGCCAGGGGCAAAAGGGAGCACAAGGAAATAGCACATTGTTCCCAGTTGAAGACATAGCTTTAAATGGTAGAATTCAAAAGGGTCTTATATACTGTTACAAGAAATATCAAGTTTCTTTTCACTAAAGTGTTTGTTGAGTTTTTTTAATGAAGATCATACTTCAAATTAATATAGACACAGATTTCACTAAAAGTGTTGATTTGAGTCACAAGGGCCCTGCTTATTGACCCATCAGAAAACAGTGTCCCGGAGAGGATAGTCTTTGGGGTCTGATGAATGGGCTTGTATCCCAGCTTGGCCACTCATAGTCACATGATCCTGGTCATGCCATTTAATGTCTCTAAGCCTCAGTTTCCTCATCTATAATGTGAAAACTGATTTTATATTTAAGAGGCTATGTGTGATAAAGTATTTTATGCTTATAAAATGCTTAGCACAGTGTCTGAAACATATCAAGCATTCACAAAATTATTTTCTAAGTTGCTGAACTTGTCTCAGGGGTAATTATTTAAATCACAAATAATATGTTTTCATTGCTAGAGCGCTACTGGGACCAAATGAGATGATATATACAAAAATTTTTGATAAATATGAAATAGCATGAAAAGTAGTATTTTGTGATTATAATACTAAAGTCTTAAAAATAAACAAAGATACTGACCCTTAATCTTACCTATATTATGTTTTCTGTAATGAAGACAGAAAATATTACAGTAACAGAAAAAAAAAAAAAGGAATACCCACCAAAAAGGTGTAAAGTAGAATTCTTTGTACATGTTACCCACTGAGTCTGAACCCTCACCAGATCAGACTAGTGTGATCCGTAAAATTAACTGTACCCTTTTCAAAATGAAAAGTCAAGAACACATAGAAATAATATGTGTCTATCTTAAGAGTTTGGGAACAAACTCAGGTAAAATCTCCCTCCCTGCAACAATTAAAATCATCAAAAATCAAAATAGCCTTTTTTAGAAAAGCATGAGAAGTTATGAGACCATACATGTGCCAAGTATATTACATTACAGGAAGCAGGAAGACTTTTAGCTTTTCACCATTGAGTATTACGCTGTCTGTAAGTTTGTCAAAAATATTTTATTATGTAGAGATGTGTTCCCTCTATACCCACTTTGGTGAGATTTTTTTTTTTTTTTTACCATGAATGGATGTTTAATTTTATCAAATGGATGTTTAATTGTATCTCACGTGATTTTTGTCTTTTCCTTTGTTGATGTGGTGTATCACATTGATTGCATATGTTAAACCATCCTTGTGACACTGGAATGAATCAAACTTGATCATGGTGTATGATCCTTTTTATGTGTTGTTGGATTTGATTTGCTAAATTTTTTGAAGATTTTTGCATCGATAGTCATCAAAGACATTGGCCTGTAATGTTCTTTTTATTGTCATTATTGTTTTGGTATCAGAGTGATGCTGACTTCACAGACTGACTTTGGGAGTGTTCCCTTCTCATCAATCTTTTGGAATGTTTGAGGATAGTTATAATTTCTTCCTTGTATTTTTGGTAGAATTCCCACTGAAGCCTTCTGATCCTGAACTTTTGTTTGCAGGGAATTTTTTTTTTTTAATTCCAATGTTTATTTCACTTCTGGGAATGGGTCAGTTCAAATTATCTGTTTCTTCTTGACTCAGTTTTGGCAGGCTATATGCTCCTAAAGCTTACCCATTTCTTCTAGATTGTCCAATTTGTTGGCATATAACTGTTTATAGTATTTTCTTATGATTTTTTTATATATCTGTGGAATCAGTTTTATTTCTCCTTTTTCATTTCTTATTTATTTGGGTCCCCTCTCCTTCTTGGTGAGCATGACAAGAGGTTTGTTGACTTTGTTTTTCTTTTACAAAAACAGCTCTTGGATGAATTGGTCTTTTTTTTAATATCTTTTTTATTTCCTCTCTGATCTTTATTACTTCCTCTCTTCTACTGACATTAGGTTTTGTTTGTCCTTCTTTTTGTAATTCTTTCAGGTGGCAGGTTAGGGTTTTTCTTGAGATTTTTCTTTTTTTCTTGAGAACTTCTCTCCTAGGACTGCTTTTGCTTCATTCCACAGATTTTGTAAGGTTGTGTTTTTATCGTTTGTCTCAAAGAATATTCTGATTTCTTCTTTGATTCCACTGTTGACCTTTTTTTTTTTTTTTTTACTAGCATGTTGTTTAGTCTCCATGTGTTAACTTTTAATCCATTTTTCTTTCTTTGGTTGATTTCTAGTTTCATACCATTGTGGTCAGAAAAGTTGCTTGAAATAATTTTTATCCTCTTAAATTTATTGAAGTTTATTTTTATAAACTAGTATGTGGCCTGTCCTAGAGAATGTTCCATGCATGCTTGAAAAGAATATGTATTTTTTTGATATAACATTCTATAGATATCAATTAAGTCCAACTGGTATATTGTGTTATTTAGGACCTCTGTTGCCTTACTGATTTTCTGTTGGGAAGCTCTCGTCATTGAAGTCAGTAGGGTGTTAAATCCTCCTATAATTATTGTATTTCTGTCAATTTTTCCCTTTATGTTTGTTACTATTTGTTTTATATATTTAGATGCTCCTGTATTGGGGTCATATGTTAACAAGTGTAATATCCTCTTCTTGTATTGATCTCTTTATCACTATGTAATGTCTTTCTTTATAGACTTTGTTTAAAGTCTATTTTGTCTGATATGAGTATTGCTGCCCTCGCTTTCATGTTATTTTTATTTGCAGGAAATATCTTTTTCCATCCCCTCACTTTCTATCTGCGTGTCTTTTGCCCCAAAGTAGTCTCTTGTAGGCAGCACATTGTAGGTTCTTCTTTTATTAGCCAATCTTCCACCCTATGTCTATGATTGGAGCATTTAGTCCTTGACATTTAAAGCAATTATTGTTAAATATGTGCTTATTGCCATCTTAAACCTTGTTTTCTGTTTGATTTTGTAGTTCTTTGTTCATTTCTTTTTATTTTTGTATTTCCTGCTGTGGTTTGATGGTTTTCTTTTTTATTATGCTTGGGGTTCTTTTCTTTTTGGTTTTTATGAATCTGTTGTAAGTTTTTGATTTGTGGTTACCCTTGTTTTCAAGTATGTTGGCCCATAATTATATTCACTTGCTTTAGACTGGTAGTCTTAATCAGCTTAAACACATTCTTAAAAAAATCTACATTTTTTTTTCTCCCCTGCCCCACATTTTGTAATTTTGATATCCTATTTTATATCTTCATGTTTATTATTTTGCTGTTAATTATAGTTATATTTGCTTTTACAACATTTTTATTGTAATTTACTGACTTATTTAAGTGATCTTCGATTATTTTATATGTTTGCCTTTCCTATTGTGATTTTTCCCTTTCTTATAGATTCTTGCTGCTTTGCTATTTAGAGAAGACCTTTCAATATTTCTTTCAGGGTAGATTTAGTATTGCTGCATTCTTTTAGTTTTTGCTTTTCTGAGAAACTCCTAATCTCCTCTTCTATTCTAAATGATAGTCTTGCTGGGTAGACTATCCTAGGTTACAGATTTTTCCCTTCAGGGTTTTGAATGTATTATACCACTCCCTTCTGCTCTGCAAAGTTTCTGTAGAGAAATTAACTGATAGCCTTATGAAGGTTCCTTTCTAATTTACTCCTTGTTTTTCTCTTGCTTCCTTTAGAGTCCTTTCTTTAACTTTTGCCATTTTAATTATGATATGTCAGTATGTGGTCCTGTTTGGCTTCATCTTGTTTGTTCTTCCTATACCTATGTATCTGTTTCCTTCTTTAAGTTTGGGAAACTTTAAGCCATAGTTTCTTTAAATACATTCTTGATCCCCTTCTCTCTCTTTTCTTTCTGGAACATTTATTATTGATATGTTGGTGTACTTTATATGATCTCATAGATCTCATGTGTTGCTCTCATTATTTTTCATTTGTCCTGTCTGCTGATCTGATTGGATGATTTCCATTATCTGTCTTCCAGATTACTTATTCATTCTTCTGCATTATTTAATCTGCTGTCTATTGCTTCTAGATTGGTTTTTATCTCAGCAATTGAGTTGTCTAATTTTGATTAGTTCTTCTTTGTAGCTTCTAGTTCCTTGTTACAGTAATCTGCATTTCTATGGATAATCTTTCTAATTCCTTTAGCCTTTTTATTACCTCCTTTTTGAACTCAGGATCAAATAGACTGGTGAGGTCCATTTTGTTATTTGTTCTTTCAGGAGATTTCCCTGTTCCTTTTAATTTGCAGTAGTTCCTCTGCTTTTTCATTTTATGTAAATTTTCTCTCCATATGACTCCATATGACTTTAGGAGACAGAGTTTCTACTATGGTCTTGAAGGGCTGTTTTTATGTGGCAGCATCCCTGCGTAGACTATGTGAGTCCATATTTTTGGTGTGAGGGCTGTTTTGGTGTGGATGCCTGACACATCTTTCCACAGAGTGTGCTGGCCATCGGCCTCTTGATTGGGCTGTGATTGGTGTTGTGGTATCCAGAGCTTGCAATGAATCTTGGGAGGGAACTCCTCTTTGCTTTGTCACAGCCCTGTTGGGAGTGGGGTCTGTCCCCAGTTGCTGGAGTAGACACCTTGAAGGTCAGTTTTAATAGGGTTCCATTGCCCTTCAGTGCGTGATCTGTTCCAAAGGAGGTGACCACCAAAGCAAGTGAAACATGTGTAGTCACAGCAAACCTAAGTATCACCCATGCAGGCATCAGTGATTCTGCCCAGAAGCAGCCCAAAGTCATTTCCTTTTCTCTATTTTGTTTATCCTAGACCTAGTACTTGTCTACGGCCTGGAGTGGGCTGGTGCTAGGGGCCGGGGCATTGTGGCTGCAGGAATCAAGGTGGCTGTGCTCCTGCCTGGGACCTGGGCTGCATCTGTGGTAGGCCTTTTCCAGGACCTGTCTGCCCCAGATCCAGCTCCAATCTCATTGTGTGGTGGGAGGAGCTGGGGCACTCCTGCTGGAAAATGAACTACTGTGTACTCCTCCCCAGGGGTTGTCCACTGGAGAAGTGTATTTCTGTGGTGCCACCTGATATGAAAGCTGATGAAGTTTGCTGCAGCTGCCTCTGCTGTGCAAGTGCTAACAATGGGCTCTGATGCCAGACTGCCCCCACCACACGTGTGTTAACAAGGGGCTTCGAGTGTCAGTCTGGCTCGCGCCCTATGCTCTCTGGGCTGTCCCCATTTAGCTAGAGCAAGTCGTCTTCCCCAGTTTTAGTGTCCATCGTTGAGCATCCTTGCAGCCCCATCAGGCACATGTTTCAGACTGCAATCTGTAGTGAGGCCTTTAGTGCTGGCCTCTCTCTGTCCTGATTGCTAGCAAGCCAGCAGTGGTGTACTCCCCACAAGCAGAGTCCAGGCCTCTTAAGCCCCTCTGTCTGTCCCAGAGGGCTCCCAGCCAGCAAGGGGGTCCCCAGGGTGAGGGCCTACCCATGTGGACTTTCCTTTCTTCACAGATCACTCCTAGGGCCACCAGTCCTGTCCTGATGCCTTTTTATTTTTTCCATCCTACCCAGTTATGTGGAGATCTTTCTTGCAGCTTTCATTGTATAAGAGATCTTATGCCAGTTTCCAATTAATTTTCTGTGAGAACTGTTCCACATGTAGATGTATTTTTGATGTGTTTGTCAGGGAGGTGAGCTCCATGTCCCCCTACTCTTCCATCTTGATCCCCTTTCTCAGTATATGTTTCTTTGCAGCAGTATCTTAGTTCAACTAACTTCCTCATAAAGAAAATTACATATAAAGATAGTACTAGTAGTAGCAGAGTTAGAAATAAAGCAGCAGTCTCTTAGACTTGTTCTTTTAACTAATACCATTATATAGATTTAAAAAACAGAAAGAAAAAGAACAGGGGAGAGAAAATTCTGGATCTAAGCCCCAAAACTTTGTTCCATGTCTTACTAAAGCAAAGAGTAAACAGCTAAAATTTCCATGATTAGAGCACTCATTATCTTCAATCCATCTTCAAAGTTTATTCCAATGCTTTTAAATAATTTTGTGGTGGAAAACCATTTGTTATTTCAGTATTTTACACAAACAATCATACACAAATGAACCTGAATGACTTATTCTTTGGAAATAAATCATTTAGAACATTGAGATAAAGCTAAGAACACCAACATTGCTCTGAACATTTCTTAATGTCTTGTACAAGCCACAAGGCTTTCAAGAATATTCAAATAAAATAGAAGTAATAAATTGCCTTTAAAATAAAAAAAAACTGAAGGAACCAACTATACTTCAGTTAAAAAAAAAAAAAACCCTGAAGAACAGAAAAGGATGAAAGTGTGGAAAAATATTCTGACATCCACTCTTACAGGCACATGAGGGAGACCGGACAGCCCCAGCAGCCCATGCCTTTAAACAATGCCCTCTGCTTAAGTGTGGACGGGACTGACTCACAACTCATGCCCAGCCAGTAAAATATGACAAATGTGATGAGATACCATTCCCATCACTATGTTATATTTACATATGTGTATATGTATAAAATAATAACATGTATAAAATAAAATTATAAAAATAGTATAAATTATATTAAATTATGTTATAAATTATACATATTTATAACTGGTTACATATGGAAAAAGGAAATTGTGTGGTCAGTAAATATTTTTTTCCCACAAGTAAGAAAAAAATATAATTGCTTAAAGGCTTAGATTTCTTAGGTAAAATCACTCAGCAGATCTCAGCACTAATTATAGTAATTTAGTCTCTCTCTCATATAAGTAGGTTTCTAGGGAACTTTAATCGAAGGAGAGCAGAGCTATACACATACTTTGATTATATTGTTGTATCTTTTTTCAGTTCTTTGTATCTGTTTCCATTTGGCTTAGTTCAAGAGAGTGACTGGGTTTTAACCACGAGAGTGGGCACCGTCAATAGTAAAAGTCAAAAGAGGGTTACTCTACAATAATAAATGTCACAAAGAACAGGCTGTTCCCTGGAGAGAATGTCTCCATGTGGGACTAATAAAATCACAATTCTTTGTCCGCTGGAATTACATAGTACAGAGGACAGGGTGGTACAAATACCAAAGCTCTGGGCTGGGGAAAATATCATTTTTTAATAGCCACATAAGAGAGTGAACAGAGGAGTTTGATATACTATAATTTCGGCTATTATTTTACATATATTGGTTGATTTGTTTGGGTTGATAATATGCAATAACACAGCACAGCGTGTTACCAGAGGACATAACCTCCCATTCCTATCTCGTTCGTTTTCTGCTCTAAATACATGCCAAACACTTTCACCAAGGGAAAAAGTCTCTGGGGGCAAAAGATGTTATAAGCTCTATGCACTCATTCCCTTTGTGCACTCTTAGTAATTCTGAAAACTACAGGGCAGCTTGAATAACCAGAAAGAACCAGATATCCATGTTAGAAAGTGAAAATATTATTGGACTACAAAGAACTGTTCATACACAAACACCAAGATAAATATGAACACTGTGAATCTTTCAGGCCTCAGTCCCACTATGAGAGCAATGAAAATATTCTTGGTTCTTCTCACTGAGATTTACAGAGAGTCAAACGCTTTGTATACTTTCAGTGGAAAACTATGCTGCAATTGTTCTAAGTTGATGAGATTAGCGAGGAATTCATGATATATATCAATGGAATCAATGGTATATTTATTTTATTGGATAAACCTGAAGTTCATATTTCTAGCTATATTCCTGTAATTATAAATGTCATAGCCACACAATTTGCTGCACTTCCTACTTAAAACTGTAGAAACTGACTAAACAAAAAATTGTAAGAATAGATTTTATAAGCACAATAAATATCACTACATACATAAAGATCTTTAGAATAAAATCAAGAATATCATTTTTCTTTCATAGCTTAAAAATATTAGAGGTATTAAAATATTAACTACTTTTGATAGATGTTAAATATTTCTGAAATTTTTATAGAAACATTTACAATAAAGTTTATATTTCATGTTTACGAAAAATAATCCAAAGCCTACTTTGTTCCATCATAGCAAATTCATAAAGACTTCAATAATTGTTAGAAAGCAGTTAACAGTTTCTTAAAGCCATTTATGTTTTTTGTAGCATCTTGGATTTCTCACAACATGCTCCTAAATTATTAACCAAGAGCAGGCTGTAGTGAGAGATTTATAACAGAAAAAGACATTCTGCCACTGAGTTACATCCACGTTCGTGTGAAAACAAGAATTTCTAATGTCCGAGACTCAAAATGCTCGGTGTTTATGATCATTAAGAAAAGAACATTATCACATTCTTCAGTGATACAAAAAACCTAACCTTTATGCTAGCCATATCTCTCCTCTTTCAGAAATGTATACATTAAGCAATAATCTAGTTCTCTGGCACTACTACTATTTACAATCTCATTCCTCTTCCAGAGATAACTGTGGTCCAAACACAAGATCCGATTTCTAAGTTCCTAAAAGTAACTTATTCTTGTCTGCCTCTGGCTTTCATCTCTATAAAGCTTAGAATGTTTTCCAAATACACTCTTTTTTTTTTTTTTGCATCCCTGTGTGGCCTTTATATATGCTATTCATTCTTCAAAATATAGCTAAAATGGTATTTCTCCCTGAAGTCCTCAGTCATCACAAGCAGGAATTAATCACACCTTCCTTGGGGCTCCCTTGCATTGTGTTTATACTTAACTTTTGACACCTGTCATTTCATGCATTTTGTTATGGTAATTTTGGGACACACTTTTCTTCCCCACTAGATTGTAAAATCATTTAGGTCAAGTATAACAACTTTAGTAAACATTGGATGAATTTAATTTAATTCCCAATGTTCTGCATGAAATGTACATAAAAAAATTAAAATACTTGTTTTGCTCTTATTATTAAAATGTATTCCTCCCCAACTTCACAGTTATTCCCAGCAGTAAATGAATTCAGGGGTACTGTTCATGATCATAGGTACTTAATAAATATTTTCTGATGAACTGTCCTATTTGAGATTGCCTACAAGGGACCCAAAAGCTCTGAAACAAATAATTACTATTTTCCTGGAGTCTAGATATAAAGTCACAGTAGATGGTTTCCTTTACTACTGCTCAATTAAATTGTTAAGTAAATTAAAGTTTTTATAACTCCTGTCTAGACCAGTGGTTATCAATTTTTTGGCAAATAGGGATCTCTTTTCAGTATCAAAAACATCAAGAATCTCTACATACTTGTATTGTGTATGGCTGTATCCCCAGCACTTGGCTCAGTGCCCAGCTCACTGGTGTTCTTGCAGCTCACTCCTCTAGTCCTGCATTCCAACATTTCTTAGACCCCAGTGAAAGCTTCAATTTACTAACACTGCACTCATTCACCATCCACCTGCGCTCTCCGCATGCTCACATTTCCCTCCTCGTATTCTCCCTTGCACACATCCTCAACTCACACCATCTTAGAAAGTGGGCTGAATCTCAACCCTGAATAAACCCAATTCTCATTTTCTACCCCTGCCTCCGAGCAGGTAAAAGTGGCTACAGAAAAACATTCCTTTGTGCTGAGCGCCTTCATTTTAAATCACTGCTACAATGAACCATTAAAGGAGCCACAGAGTCACCCTGAGCCACCCAGCTCTGTCATTCTCAACAGGTGAGCCGGCTTCATATTTCACTGAGATTTGCCCGTGTTCCTCTCCCCAATTTACCAAATAACCTGTATCTTAGCCTCTGCATGCCCCTCTACACTGGATGAACTGTGTGTACCCCCCACCTAGGGCCTATAATAAGGAAAAAAAAAATAAGACTCAGAAAGGCTTAGAAGCATGCCCATAAAAAGGGATTAGCATTTGAATTTAGGCATTCTGATGCCCATAAATTCTCAAATAGATGTTTATTTGCTTGGATGGCAGAATGATATATAGCATTAAGAGAAAAATTAGACAAGCTTAGGTTCAAATTATGACAATATCTTTTACTAATTGCCTGATATTTTCATATTATCTAAGTTCTCAAGGCCTGTGTTTTCTCATCTGCAAAACAGGGGTAGTGATACTTGTGTTACAAATAATTGTTTGAATGTCATTGCGCTTTTGGTAGGTACCCAGGAGATGTTAGTGTCTTCCTCTTCCATTGATATAGAGGCTGAGACTTGTCATCATAAAGCTGTATATTTTCCACAGTGAAACATATGGCAGAAATTCTATAACTACATCAGAAAACAAAACAAAAACATAAACAGAGAAACATTGGCTAAAACTGGCATATCTGTGTTCATTTCATTGCATTTTGAAATTTTACATTTAATTGGGAATTACTATCTTAACCTCAATCTAAGACATGAGCATGAACTATAAGACAGTTAATTTTATAGGACATGATAGGTCAAGAATAGTGCACCAGGTGCCCCGTTAGGGGGAGCCTGTAATTTCTTCCTATCATTACCTGTCATTTCTCCAAATGCCAACACCAGCTTGCAGCAGAGTGTGTCTGGGGTTTATGTAGTGTTCTTATTTAATTAGATAGTCATATGGTTTGCAGGGCCACCTAATCCTACCTTCCCAGTGAGTGATTACTTTGACTGGCTCCTTCAAATCATAGCAAAGATAAAAGAGAGGCACAAAGACCCCCCAGAGTGACACATGAAAAGTTGGCCACTTAGAAATGTTGTCAATAAGGAGATTTTGAAACCATCTTTCAAACGCCGATGCCTGGTGTTACCATATTGTGACAGGCAACTATAAAAGAGAGAATAAATCTTCCAAGCTACTATTCTTTCTGCAAGTTGCAGATTTATTTCCTTCTCAAATTACAGCCTTCACTCTTGCTTAATTTTCATTGTCCTAATAATTCATCACAGTAGGCTTCATCTCAATGTGACAGCAAAAAACGGAACCTTTGCTGGTGCTCAACTAATTCATATTTGAAAGAAGAATTTATTCAGAATAAGTGTTAATAAAATGCAAGGCCAGATTGCTAGATGATGTTAAGATACAGCTATATATAGATAATCAAAGAAGGCTGCTTCAGATAAAAATCCTGTATTATCTGTGATTAGTATTTAATATTTCAATTCCAGATAATTTACCATTACTAAAATGGATATGATTGAAGCTGACCTCAGTGTCCCTCTTACTTCACTAATAGCACAAATAAATATATAATTGAAAATACCAAATCATTATCATCCTATTGATAGAAGTTGAAAGTTAATGGTAAAATGACGGTGAATAATACTTTTTAAAAAATTTAGCACATCCAGTCTGCACTCTAGTACGTACTGGCAAATGAGGGAGAGAAGGCTAAGAACTACAAAAGCAAATTGGCAATACTAACTTGAATTCAGCTTTCATTATTGTATCTTTTTCCCCAGCCCAAATATATAATCTTCATGTACACAGACAAATAAAAATAAAGTTGAAATCAAGGAGGAAAAGTACAAGACAAAGAACCCACATTTCACTTTCTTTGGCATCTGACAGACCTTCTAAAGATGTATCTTTGTATACAACTTGTAAGCACAGACATACCCCCATAATAATCTTTGCTAAATCAGGGTAGACAGACCCTAAAAGACATGCACTTATTATTTTAATTTGTGATTATTATAAACATCGCATATAAGCTTTGGTTTCCATCTGTCTTAATGAAGGGCTAGCAAACTCAAGTAACTTCAGGTGCCAGACAGAAAATGTAAATTTAGCATTCAGAACAGTGGACACAATTAGGAATTGAAGAGAGCATGACCTTGGAAAAAGTATTCAAATTTAAAAATATGTTAAAGACTCCAATAGATAAATCTCTTTTAGTCACCAGTTTTTGACCTTGGTCAACATTATTATTGTTCTGTTTGCTACCATGAAAGCACAAAGTAAGTATCACATTCAGGAATAATTATAACTGGCAAAGAGCATGCAAGGCCAATTATAGCTGTTGGGATTGTCCACTGGTCATTTCTTAAGCTTGAATAAACTTATATTGCCTAAGCGAAGGCAGTGTTGCCAGATGGTAATGAAAATACAGATCAGTAAAGGCATAAGGGACTCCTCACCTTAAATAGAATAATGGCATTCTCGTACCAGCCTCTGAATAATAGGTGTGGCAGTCATGTTTTTTTGATTATCACTGAGTTCTAGCAGATTACTTCGGTGGCCTCAAAAGTTTCCGGAGTTCATAGTTTCCTTAAGATAGGTGTTCCAGGAGCTCTTGTAAGTCCTCCAGAACTACTAAGCAAATCCTAGCCTAACTCATTTTGGATAAACACAAATACCACAGATGGACATTCAAATATTAAAACCTGTTAACACAGGACACAGTAGTTCAAGCAGGCCTGCTTTAACATTTATAGAAGCAAGTAAAATTCATGACTCTCATCATTTTAAAGTGATCTGTCTGCATAATGTCAATTCCTATTATTTCCAAGCTCTTTCCACGTTGCTGAAATCCCACTAACTTGTTCACTGGTTTGTGTAAGCTTCCTTATTGAGCTTGTTCGTAAATTACCAAACAGCTGGGAAGAGGCTGTAGATCTTGGCACAGCAAGTTATGTTCCCATAACTGGTTAGGTAAGATTAAAGAAGTAATTTCTTCTCAAGGATTCCAATATAATGAATTGAATTTGAAAGAAAAATAATTCTTGAGTTCAACTTTCTGTGTTTTCATACCATATAAACAGGTGCCTGTTTCACCCACGTGAGCTTGTCATGATCAACTGTGATACACAGAGATTTGACTAATTTGGCTCTATGGATGGCACATCCCACCCAAGCCATCCTTGAATCCTTGGGATAAATTCCCCTTGAGCACAGTAGTAAGATTCTTTTAATATATTGTTTGATTTGATTTGATAATTTTTTGAGGATTTTTGCATCTATGTTCATCAAGAATATTGACCTGTAATTTTCTTTTCTTTTCTTTCTTCCTTCTTCTTTTTTTTTTTTTTTCTTTTGGTAGTTATTTGTCTGGTTTTGGTATTAGGTTAATGCTGGCCTTATAAAATGAATTTGAAAGCATTCCTCTCTTAACAATTTCTTGAAATAGTTTTCAGGAAAACAGGTATTAAATCTTTATATGTTTGGTAGAGTTCACTTGTAAAACTGTCTGTTCCTGGACTTTTGCTGGTTGAAAGTGTTTTGTTTAGTGATTAAATTTCACTGCTGATAATCAGTTTGTTCAGATTTTCTATTTCTTCCTGATTAAGTGTTAGAAGATTGTATAATTCTAAGAATTTATCCATTTCTTCTAGGTTGTCCTAGGTGTTGGTATATAGTGTTCACAGTAGTCTCTTATGATTGTTTGTATTTCTATGGTTGTAAGATTTCCTCTTTCATTTCTGATTTTATTTGAGTCCTCCTTTTTTTCTTGATGTGTATAGCTAAAGCTTATCAATTTTATTTTTTTCAAAGACCCAGCTCTTAGTTTCATTGATCTTTTGAACCAGCTCTTTTTCATCTATTTCCACCTAAATCTTTATTATTTCCTTTCTTCTACTAATTTTTGGTTTTATTCTTTTTTCTTTGTCCAGTTCCTTTAGATGAAAGTTAGATTATTTATTTGAGATTTTTCTTACTTCTTGAAGCACGCTATTTTGCTAGGAACTTTGCTCTGAGAACTGCTTTTGCTGTACTCTGTAGAAATTGGAATGATGTGCTTCCATTTTCATTTGTCTCATGGAATTTTTTTGTTTGCTCTTTGATTTCTTCATTGACCCATTGGTGGTTTAGTAGCATGTTATTTAGTCTCCACATATTTATGTTTTTTTCTAGTTTTCTTCTTGTGATTTCTAGTTTCATGCTGTTGTATTAGAAAAAGATGCTTGATATGATTTAAATCTTATTACATTTATTGAGACATGTTTTGTGATTTAAAATATAATATATCCTGGAGAATGTCCCATGTGCACTTGAACAGAATGCATAGTCTATGGTTTTTAGATAGAATGTTCTGTAAATATGTATTAAGTTCACCTGGGTAAATATGTCATTTAAGGCCAATATTTCCATGTTGGTTTTATGTCTGGATGAGCTCCCCATTGACAGGTAGAGTGTTAAAGTCCCCTACTATTGCTATCAATTTCTCCCTTAATGTCTGTTAATATTTGCTTTATATATTTAGGTGCTTCTGTGTTGAATAAAAAAAATTTATGAATGTTGTATCTTCCTCTTGGATTCACTCATTTATTATTATTCAGTGGCCTTCTTTGTCTTTTGTTACGGTGTTTGTTGTAAAATCTATTTTGTCTGACATGAGTACTGCCACCCCAGCTTTCTTTTTATTTCCATATGCATGGAATATCTTTTTCCATTCCTTTACTTTCAGTCTGTGTGTATTGAATCCCTGTAGTACCATATAGACAAGTCTTGTATTTTTATCCATTCAGCTGTTTTACAGCTTTTGATTGGAGTATTTAGTCCATTTATATATAAAATGATGATTGATAGGTATGTCCTTGCTGCAATTATGTTGATTGTTTTCTGATTGTTTCTGTATTCCCTGTTCCTTTCTTTTTCTCTTAGACTCTTCCTTTATGTTGTTGTTGTTATGTTTAGGTTACTCTTTTTTTATATTTTGTGGATCTTTTGTAGGTTTTTGACTTGTGGTTACCCCAAGGTTCATATTTATCAATCTATATATATAGCAGTTTGTTTTAAGCTGACAGTTGCTTAAGTCCTAATGTATTCTTAACATACTACATTTTTCTCTCCTATCCATATTCTATGTTTTTAAAGTTATATTTTTTATTTTTTATTCATTTTTAATTGAAGAATAGTTGATGTACAATATTATATGTTACAGGTGTACAGTAAATGATACACACTTTTTAAAGATAATATTCCACTTATAGTTATTATAAAATACTGACTATAATCCCTGTGTTGTACAATATATCCTTATAGCTAATTTTATACATAATAGTTTGTACCTCTTAATCTCATACCCCTAAATTGCCCCTCCCCTCTCCTCTCTGGTAACCACTAGTGATTCTGCTGTTTTTCTTAGGTTCACTAGTTCTATTTTTATATTCCACATATAAGTGATATCATACAGTATTTTACAGTATTTCTCTTTCTCTGGCTGATGTATTTCACTTGGCAAAATATCCTCCAAGGCCATCCATGTTGCTGCAAATGGCAAAATTTCACTTTTTATGGCTGAGTAGTATTCCCTTGAATACATTTACCACATTTTCCCTATCCATTCATCTGTTGATGGACACTTAGGTTGTTTCCATATTTGGCTATTGTAAACAATGCTGCTGTGAACACTGGGGTGCATACCTCTTTTTGAACTAGGGGTTTTGGTTTTTTCAGATACACACCAAGGAGTGGAATTGCTGGTTCATATGGTACTTCTATTTTTAGTTACTTGATACACCTCCATACTGTTTTCCACAGTGGCTGCACCAATTTGTATTCCTACCAACAGTACGCAAGAGTTCCCTTTTCTCTACATCCTTGCCAGCATTTGTTATTTGTGTTCTTTTTGATGATAGCCATTCTGACAGACATGAAGTGACATGTCATTGTGGTTTTGATTTACATTTCTTTGATGACTAGTGATGTTGAGCATCTTTCCATGTGCCTGCTAGCCATCTGTATTTCCTCTTTGGAAAAAATGTCTATTCAGGTCTTCTGTGCCCTTTTTTATGATAAATTCTTTTTATTACATAATTTTTAGTAGTCATGCTCCATCAACAAGGTCAACAGAAACTTGTACATATTCTGCTACATAACAAACTATACATATGTATTTTTTCAATGCAGTAACATTAAACTAATTCTTGTTTCCTTTATTCATATAATTTTGCAAAAGGAGGAATAAAAACAGATATAAACAAACACACAAGAGTTTCTTAAGCAGGTAAGATTAACAGAGGTTAAAATTATACTTATTGATAAGCCAAAGACTGACCCTGACCCTAGTAACACCAAACTCAAAGTAGCTCTTGGGTAGAAAAGTGTGGTAGAGGGTGCACGAAAGTGACACCTTGTGGTCTCCTTAGTGACCTATTTGAGTTGGTAATTTTTTTCAACTGCTAAACTGCATTATGAACTCCTAATAAAAAGTTAACTAGTTAAAATTTAAAACATTCTGATCAAAATTGGTCTTCTCCCATTTTAATTAGTTAGTTTTTTAAAATTTTTTTTTATTTTGAGTTGTATAAGCTGTTTATATAAGTTGGATATTAACCCCTTATTGGTCGTATGATTTGCAAATATTTTCTCCCATTCCGTAGGTTGTCTTTTGCTGACCTTTTCTTTTGCTGTGCAAAAGCTTTTAAGTTTAATTAGGTCTTTTCTAAATATTTGCTTTTATTTCGTTTGCTTTAGGAGATATCTGAAAAAAATATTGCTATGATTTATGTCAAAGAGTGTTTTGTTTATGTTTTCCTCTAGGAATTTTATGGTATCCATTATTATACTTAGATCTTTAGTTCATTCTGATTTTTTTTTAATATGGAGTTAGAGAATGTTCTAAAATTTTTTTACACGCCACTGTCCAGTTTCCCCAGTACCACTTATTGAAGCATCAGCCTTCACTCCATTATATATTTTTGCCTCCCTTTGTGAGAATTATTTGACCATAAGTGCATAGGTTTATTTCTGGGGTCATTATTCTGTTCCATTGATTTATGTGTTTGTTTTTGTTCCAGTACCATACCATTTTGTTTACTGTATCTTTGTAGTATAATCTGAAGTCAGGGAGCATGAGTCCTCCAACTCTGCTTCTCTTTCTCAAGATTGTTTTGGCTATTTGTGGTCTTGTGGTTCCATACAAATTTTCAAATTATTTGTTCTAGTCCTGTGAAAAATGCCATTGGTATTTTGATAGAGATTGCATTGAATCTGTAGGTTGTCTTGAATAGTATGATCATTTTAACAATATTAATTCTTCCAATCCAACAACATGGAATACATTTCCATCTGTGTTATGTTCCATCTGTTTATTTTATCAGCATCTAATAGTTTTCCAAGTACAGTTCTTTTACATCCGTAGGTAGGTTTATGCCTAGGTATTTTATGCTTTTTGATGTGATAGTAAGTGGAATTTTCCCTCAATTTCTCTTTATGATAGTTTATTGTTAGTGTGTGGAAGTGCAACATATTTCTGTATATTTTTTATCCTGCAATTTTGCTGAATTCATTGATGAGCTTTAGTAGTTTTCTGGTGGCATCTTTAGATTGTCTATGAATAGTATCATGTCATCTGCAAACAGTGACAGTTTTACTTCTTTCTTTCCAATTGGATTCCTTTCATTTGTTTTTCTTCTCTGATTGTTGTGGCTAGGACTTCCAATAGTTTGTTGAATAAAAGGGGCAAGAGTGGGCATCCTTGTCTTGTTTCTGATCTTAGAGGATATTCATTTAGTTTTTCACTGTTGAGTATGATGTTAGCTGTTGGTTTGTCATATATGGCCTTTATTATGTTGAGGTATGTTTCCTCTGTGCCCACTTTCTGGAGAGTTTGTCATAAATTTGTGTTGAATTTTGTTAAATGCTTTTTCTGCACTTTTTGAGATAGTCATATGTTCTTTAATCTTCAGTTAGTTAATGTGCTTTATCACATGGCTTGATATGCAGATATTGAAAATCGTTGCATCCCAGGAGTAAACTCCACTTGATCATGGTATATGAGTTTTGTAAGTATTGTTGGATATGGTATTCTAATATTTTGTTGAGGACTTTTGCATCTATGTTCATCAGTGATATTGGCCTTTAATTTTTCTTTTATGTGATATTTTTGTCTGGCTTTGGTATTAGGGTGATGGTGGCCTCATAGAATGAGTTTAGAAGTTTTCCTTCCTCTGTAATTATTTTGAATAATTTGAGAAGAATAGGTGTTAACTCTTCCCAGTCTGGTCAGTTTGGTTGGAACTTAGCCCAGTGGGTTGCTAAGCCCTACCTTGTGTGGAATCTGCCAGGTGCTGCTTAGTGGAGCCTGGTCACTAAGCTGCTGACTGCAGAACCCCAGCGGGCCCTGGGGCTAGTGCTGGCTCTTGGATGGGGTCAGGGTCCAGAAGACTCATGTACATGGACTGTTGCCTGCACACTGGTGGGTGAAGCCAGGTCCTGGGGTTAGTTTCAGACTCCTGCCAAGCAGAGCAAGGTTCTGGAGTCTGGCTGCAGGGCTCAGAGCCCAGAGCTGGTGTCATATCACTGGCAGTGGGGAGACTGGTTCCTGAGACCATTGGGTCTGGGGTCTGGGGTGTCCTGAAGATTGCATTGACCTGTTAGTAGGCAGGGCCAGGGCCCAGCTTGTATGGGACAAGGTCTTTCTTGCTGTGGGCAAGCTCCAGTCCTTGGGGACTCCCAAAATTAAGCCCCACTGGCCTTCAAAGCCAAATGCTCTGGGGGCTCACTGTCCCCAAGCAGGACCCCCGGGCTGGGGAACCCAAAGTGGGGCTCAGAACTCTCACTCCTATGGGAGAACCTGTGCAATTATTTTCCAGTTTGTGGGTCACCAACCAGAGGTATGGAATTTAATTACATTGTGAGTCCACCCCTCCTTCCTACCTGTCTCATTGTGCTTTCTTCTTTATGTTTTTAGTGGTAGAAGATCTTTTCTGGTAGGTTCTGGTCTTTTTTCACTGATGGTTCTTCTGCAGACAGTTGTGCTTCTAGTGTGCTTGTGAGAGGAGGTGTGCTCATGGCCTTTCTATTCCATTATCTTAGCCTGAGGGCCACATGCTGAATCTTTGATGTCATGTTTCATATCTTTTTATTTTGTGTATTATCCCTTGACTACTTATTTTAGAATTGATTTTCAACTTTTTAATTTTTGGTGGGGGAGGTAATTAAGATTGTTTGTTTATTTACTTACTTAAATAGAAGTACTGGGGCTTGAACCCAGGACCTTGTGCATGCTAAGTATGTACTCTACCAGTGAGCTATACCCTCCCTCCTCTAATTTGTCTTTTAAACTTTTGGCTTTTCAAGTGGCTAATGCACTGCCTTTAATATATATTTGCCTTTACCAGTGAGATTTTTTTTCTTTCATATATATTCTTATTTCTAGCTGTGGCCTTTTTTTTTTTCCTACTTAAAGAAGACCCTTTAGCATTTCTTGGAAGGCCAGTTGTGTGGTGATAAACTCCTTTAGTTTTTCCTTGTCTGGGAAACTCTTTCAATTCTGAATGATAACCTTTCCAGGTAGAGTATTCTTGGCTGTGAGTTTTTTTCCTTTCTGCACTTTAAATGTATCATGCTACTCCTTTCTTGCATGTAAAATATCTGCTGAAAAATCAGCTCATATCCTTATATGATTCCCTTGTATGTGACTAGTTGTTTTCATTGCTTTTAAAATTCTTTATCTTTAAATTTTGCCATTTCAGTTACATGTCTTGCTGCATATCTCGTTGGGTTCACCTTGTTTGGGACTCTGTGCTTTCCGGACCTGGATGTCTGTTTTCTTCACCAGATTAGGAAAGTTTTCAGTCATTATTTCTTCCAGTAACTTTTCTGCCCTTTCTCTTTCTCTCCTCCTTCTGGGACAATTGTAATGTGAATGTTAGTATGTCCAATGATGTCTCAGAGGTTCCTTAAACTATTCTCATTGGAAATAAAATGTTTCTTGATTGCCCAGAGGAAACTAGTTTCACCATGGTTATGATTATGGAGGACATAATATTATAGTGCAGCCAATAAGATATTTAAAATGTTTAAAGCTACTTGTGTGATTTGGTAGCATGTCAGACCTCGCTTATTCCTAGTAGTAGACATTGATGTAAATTCTAAATTGTTCTTATGTCACATACTTAAGAACTAAAATTTAAAAAATTAATTATAACTCCTCTTCTTTCTAAGCTATAATCTTAATTAAGAGAACAGAAACTTTGATATACCACAGTTTATTTTGGATGGGTACATTATATCTTTAAGTTTTCTCTTGGGATTTTCTGGTCATGAACATTGAAATAAAATGACTTTCCATCTATATCCATTCACTTAAGCTGTTATAAACAAAGAAAGTCCTCAAGTACAAAGTGAAAAGAAAAAAATAATGCATTTGAACACCTCTCCTTCTCTCCTCCATTAATTTTCCTAAATTGGATATAGTATTAACAAATTCAGTCACATGATGTGTCTTATAAAAGGAATATCAGATTTCTACAAATAGAAGTTTTTTTTAGTGAAGTTCTGGTACTTTATAAATGATGCTGCAACTTTATTCTCTCAATTTAAGTTACTGAAGCTTCTTTCCCTGTAATATTTTGCATGTTTTCTATTTCATTTTTAGTTTAGGGCCATACTAGAATATATTCTTGGTCTCTATAATGGTAAATTGGATGTAAGCTGTATGATATATATTGATTTATGTTATCTACTGCTATCTAACAAGTTAGCTTAAAATTTAGGAGCTTAAATCAAGGAACATTTATTATCTTGCAGTTACTGTAGGTCAGCAATTCAGTAGCACCTACATAATTCTGGCTTAGAATCTCTCATGAGGCTGTAATGAAGTATTTAACCAGGGCTGCATTCCATCCTAAGGCTTGACTGGGGAAAGATCTACTTCCAAGCTCATTCTCATGGCTATTGGCAGGACTCAGAAGATCCACTTCCAGCCCACTTATGTGGGAGTTTTCACAGTGCTACTTCATAGTAGGGCACCTGGTTTCCCAAAAGTGAGTGATCAAAGAGAATGAGAGTGAAGGTAAGACATAGAAAGCTCAAGACCGAGCTATAATATTTTATAACATAATCTTGGAGGTGACAACTCATCATGTCTCCAATATTCTTTTATTAAAAGCAAGTCAGTAAGTCCAGCTCACAGTCAAGAGGAGGACATTCCACAAGGGCATGAATACCAGGAGGCAGGGATCATTGAGGACCATCTTAGAAGCTGCCTACCACAACTGACAACCAGCATCTTTCCCTTTCTTCTGAAAATATTATGAAAGCAATAAGGAGAGCACAAATAAAATAGAATCAAACAAAACATTGCAACTCCCATATTCCATGAAACTGTGAGACATATAATCCATGTGTTACAAAGTAACCATAAAGGGCTACCAAAACCAGGATGGTCTTCTAAAAGCTACAAGGAAGAAGAGAGGAAAGTTGAGGAACGTGTCTGGGAACACAGAGATTACAGAAAATGAGCAAATTAGGATGACCATATAATTTATCACTCAAAGCAGAACAAATCTGGTATTAATTCACTTGATGTGAGAAATTCATGTAAAAGTGCATGAGGGAGTATTATTCTTTTTCGATATTGGCAAAATTATATAAATTTTATAACTAGTATTTTCATATATCATTGGTGAAAGTTCAAATTGGCACAAGCTCTCTGGAGGGTAATATTTGAATATCCATCAAAATTATAAAGATGTGTACTCTTTGACTAATTCCATGTCTGGAAATTTACCTTATGGATATGGATATCCTATACATATATCATGGTATTTGTTGCAGCCTTACCTGTAAAGCAAAAGTTTGGAAACCATATCAATATCCACCAATAGATAGTTAATTCAATAAAGTAAGATTAATACCAAAAATGAAATTCTATGAAGCTGTTAAATAAAAAAAATTATACAGAATGAGGATGCTGTTTATTTACTATGGGAAGATCTCCAAGGTGAAAAAAGCAAGGTCCAGATCAGTATTTATAGTACGTTATGTTTGTGCAAGAAAAAGGAATGCAGTAGTTTTCTATTGTTGTTATAACAAATTAACACAAATGTAGCAGTTTAACACAACACATATTTATTATCTTACAGTGTTGTAGGTCAAATCTGACACAGGTATCATTAGGCTAAAATCAAGGTGTCAGCACGCTCTGTTCCTCTCTGGAGGCTCAAGAGGAAAGTCTGTTTTCTTGCTTATTCAGGCTATTGGTAGAACTCAGTTCCTCACATTTACAGGACTGTTTCTCAGTTGGCTGTTCATCTGAGAACCAGTCCCAGATTCTAGAGGTTGTTGGGTTCCTAGGCATAGACCATCTCCACCATAATCAAAGCCAGCAATGGCAGATCAAGTCCCTGCCATACTTTGAATCTCTGTTGCCCCTTCTTCCCCGGTTGCATCTCTCTGACAGCTCTTTTGTTTTCTTCTGTTTCTAAGGGCCCATGTGATCATACTGGGCCCATCAGAATAATGGGGTACTCTCCCTATTTTTAAAGTTTATAGCCTTAATTCTATCTTCAAAGTCCCTTTGGCATAGCTGCATAAAATAATATACTCATGGGATCCAGGCATTAGGGTGTGGACATCTTTGGGGGCCATAGGAAAAAATATTCAAATTTGTTACATGTACAATAAAAACTATGGAAAGATACTTAAGGAAACCAAGAACAGTGGTAATGTGGGAAGAGCTGCTGGGAACTGGGCAGATGGGATAAAAGTAATGTGATGGGCAAATTTCTATTATATACCTTTTATGCTCAGAACCAAGTAACTATATTAACCATTTAAATATTAAATGAAAAGTAAATGAAGGTCCAATTAAAAGGTGAAAACTATGTAAATACATATTTATTAAGGCATGTTCACCCTTTCTTCCTAAGTCTTTATTATCAAATTCTCATTTTAGACTCATGATGTTAAGCATTCTGATTTACAGTTTGCTTTAGAGATACTGGCAAGAATCTCAGTAAGATCTGCATTGTTCCTCCCTGTGATGTCATAAATGGACAGTCTCCTCTCTTTATGTGGTATATCTTATTTTCCTTTAAAATTGATTTTTAAAATTTTATTCAAACAGGTTTTCTTAAAACAAACAAACAAACAAACAAAACTCCACAGATCTCTTTTTCCTTTTTTCTTTTTGGTTATCCAGAAAATATTCTGTCATTAAGTTTTGCTAGTGAATTTAATTTACTGACCTCTTAAATTCAGGTAAAATGTGAACAGTCTTGGGGATTAATACTCATTTTACAATTGCCTTTGATCTGAACCTCTTTAAATTCATTTCCTTTTCAGTGTTACATTGTGATTTAGATTCCTCTTGATTGCTACATCCATAACCACCTGGGTTCAAACATTTTGGTTGCTATAAAACTGTTACTGAAACAATCTTTTAAGCCTACTGTACAGGGCAGTATTTTAAAATGCACTTTCTTCTTCAAAAAGCCCAAATTTGTCCTAATTTGATTCTTACCATCTTTCTACTGACCAATTCCATCATCCTTCAGTTTGATCAGTTCCAGCAATGCCTTATATAAAAAAGGAAAAATGCCTTGTGTCTGACCTCCAATTCATTAAGTGAGTTTTCTGGATAGAATTGAGGCTGGGATGGTCTTGAGAGTCACAGAACTGAAGCATCTACATACATCAATCACTTTACAATTTTACTATTCAGGATAAATGGATCATATTTACTGTGAATTTGGAAGTCATTTTATTACACTAGTGAATTAAGTAAGAATGGAATAGTTTCATCTCACTCTTATGCTGATATTTCCAGGATACCACAGTAAATGCTTTGATACATCTTAAGAGTCTGAACACCTAGCACAATATACAATAATTAAAACCAACACACACACACACACACACACATACACATACAGCTTCTAATAGAAATTGTGCCTAATAGAACTTGTAACAAAGTTATCAGTTTTGTATTTAAGCCACTGAAGACAAAACACAGACAACAGTTTGCATAAATTGAAAGGCTATTACACAACACACTTGAAAATGTTATATTTACATGGCAACCAGCTTATTATATTTACATGAACATCTGGCACAGGTTCACAAAAATCTTAAAAACAGATGGACATGAAGGAAGAACTAGTAATTAACAAAGCTATATGTTGATTAAATCAGCATGTGGTTAATTTTTAATGATTGCTGATCTTTATTAAGGATGGTGAGACTTTCCAAAACTCGAATTTATTTAGCGGACAATCAGTTGACCAATGAGTCAGGGATAACTACTCTGGTCAGCAACGTGCAATTTCGGTATTGTTACCACAAAATCCTGACTGCACGAGGCATATTCATAGAAATAAAATTCAGAAACTAAGATTGCATTGTTTCTGAAGCCCTCTAGTTATATCTACAGAGGGGAGCCGAGCAGCAACATTATCATTTGGGAATAATTACATACAGAGATGTGTGTTATTTGAATATTGTTTCTGTGTTCCGAATCATTTCAGTCAACTCAGTGCCTCCCGCTGCCCTTCATCCATCCTGAAGTCACGTTGTGTACTTCTCTGAGCTCTCCAAATAGGCACCCTCTGGTTGCCAAGCAACCACAGATTTTCTACAAGTGCTTGTGCCATGTGTACTTAAACTGCAGTTGGCCTTTTTTTTTCTCCTTCAACTTTTCAAAGTTTAGGAAAATAAATATATGACAGACAGGTAGAGCTATGTATGTTTGGAAGGAGGGTACTGGAAAGTCAGAAACCACGAAAAGCAGCAGGGCACCTTTCGAGATGCTGAAAAAATATATATATCCCTTTTTTAAAAAATCATTACAAATATATTATGTTAACAAATTAGTTAATTCATCAAATAAGTGAAAGTAAACTCTCCTTCTAAGATAGTAGACATTTTATATCTAATACCAACTGAGTAGGGCTATTCTCTGGTTTTCTATGAAACATTATAGAGTTTCACTGTGGATCTATAAAATGTCAGTTCTAACAGCCAGCCTACAATCTACGAACTCTAGTTTATGGTCCTTTTCTTCAAATGGAGTTTTTCTTGGTTGAGTGGCCTTGATTTCTGGGGATAGTTGTTGAAAACTTGCTCACTAGTTGCTGTTAATGCCAATTTGCAAAGAGGGGATGAATTCTGAAGAACAGATCAGTTACAGCTGTGTCAGAGAATGAGCCTTGTGGAAGGATTTAAAGAAAATACTGAGGACTTTAACACTCAAGAAACAATACATCTCACTATAAATTTAGTTTTATTTAAAATCAGGTTGATATGCATATTTTCCCCTTTGTAAATTTTTATATTTTCAAGACAAAATAGGCAGTTTTATTTTCATTTTATTGTATGTCCTGATGGGGTTCAGAACATGCAATCCCAAAAGATGGCACTTGGTTTATAAAATATTTTAAGCTGAAGGAGTTTGAGAAAACAGCAGAAGCAGGAAAGCCACTCAGAGTAACCTTCCCCTTGACCTTCTCCCCTGAAACACATCATAAAACCCACACCTGAAAGATGCTCTCCTTACACCCAGAGGAAAGAAGCATCGTTATCTCTGAAGACACAGGGACGTGGAGAGGGATCCAAACAAACAGGCCTTCCTACTTTTTCCCTGGTTTATTACGTTTACTTTATATTCCTTGACCTATTGTATTTCTTCACAACTATCTGTTCTTCATCAAATTGAGCATAAAAACACTGTTTTAAGCATTTCTTCCGGTCTTCATTTTTTTGAACTCCCATGTCATGTAAAACAAATGTGTGCATGCTTCTACCCTGCTTTTCTCAGTTTAATTTTCACACCCACCCAGGGATCCTAAGAGAGTAAAAGAAACTTTTCCCAGCCTTGCTTTGCTGAGTTAACTATATTTCCCAAGTGTGAGTAGAGACTGGTGTAACTGATAATTACCACTGAGAGATTTGGAATCCTAAGTAGAATTTGTCTTTTCAGGAAGCTGAACCTAGCTGAGTAACCTGTGAATTTTGGAGAAGAAATATATCTTGATCAGCCATGCTATGAATGGCTCTTATTCTGTAATCTAAGTTGAGGAAAACTCTGGAGCCATGTAGCCTAGGTCAGGGTCTTTTCTTCATCCCACACAAGCTGAGTGACCTTGAAAACTCCTGTCTTTGTTATTCCTCAGTTTCCCCATCTGTGAAATGAAGATAATAGTACCTACTTCATGGATGCTGTAAAGATTAAATGAGATAATGTGTGTAAAGTATCAGTATCTGATACATTTAAGTAACATGCAACTAGGCTCCTTTGACTCTGTCCTTGAAATCACTCAGCAGGTTCAAGTCTCCATTGTTAAGAATTTATGAGTGGAATTCTCTCTTTGATCTGTCTTCTGTTGGGAGCCTTACAAGACACTGCCTCTCCTGGAAGTTCAAAATAAATATTTCTCTAATCAGGGAAGTTGAAGCTTTCTGGTACTGGCACCCAGCATATAACCCATGTATTTTTTTTTAATTAAGTTCGGTTTTCTTCTTTTTTCTTTTTTTGGTGTTATTTGAGAATAGATGAGTTGGTTCATATTTCATTGGGTCACCTAAAAAATGCTGAAAATGTAGAATAATTAGGAATCAGTCAGGGTACAAGGTTGTTGGGAAAGTCCCAAGCTACTCAGCACTGAGTTGTTCACAATGGCACCACTTCAAGTATAAGGGGGTCCTTTGCTGTTTCCAGTCCACTGCTTGTGTCAGGATTGTGACTGAACCCTATGTAAACCACTGCATAAAAAATATTCAGTAAGAAGCAAAAGAATAATTTGTTTAATCTTATTAGAACTACACTCCATGAGTTAACAGATGAGGTTGTGCAAAAGGGAGGGAGACAGAAGGAAGAGATGCAAAATGATGACTTAATCTACCTCTTAGACTATCCTCAGCATGCTTTTCGCTCTTTCCCACATTTGATTAAAACTCATTGACCACAAAATGTATAATTAGAATTCAACACTTTTGATTGCTGGACATGTTTTTTAAAAGTTTGGGTTTTTTTTTTTAACTTTTCTTTCAAGTTATGTTTGCCTTGGCAACTAAATCCACAAAGATCTCTTGTTGTTTCGTATTAGTGAAATTTCTGTTCTCTGTCACTTACCTACAGATTTTACCCTTCTCTCGTAAATATTTTTCTCTTCTTGTATTTATTTCAATGCTTAAAGGTAAACGATGAGACTGAATTATCAATAATAAAAATAGAAAATTCTCAGTTCAAATTTACTGAGTCAATGTCCAGATTTAATTTTTAATTTTCTTTCTTTTTTTTTTCTATCAGTAAAAGGGTATGTATCACTAAATAACTTTAGAGAATAATTAATAAATCATTTTTCCACTGAAAGAATTTTGATGTCCTATCAGTTAAATTTGGAGAGTAGTTTCCAGAATTAGTAATTAATGATCTAAAAGTACAATAAATTCCTCCTGATACAGAATGCCTGAAATACTGCTTTATACACACACAACATATTAAGATTTAAAGTTGAATTAATTTTTAGAAATTGGTTTCATATAGAATACTTTCTCTGACCACATGCAATTACCTTAAAAATTAATAAACAAATAAAATAGAGCCTTGGGAAATGTAGGAGTTAAATTTTAATGACTTCTAAATCACAGAAGAAATAATAATGGAAATCAAAAATACTTAAAATCTAATAGTAATAAAGCATTTAAACTTGGCCACACAATCAGTGTATTCCTTAGAGGGAAGTTTAACATCTAAAATACTTATATAAGAAAAAAAGAAAGGCTGAAAATAATGTAAGATTTTAATTTAAGAAGTTAGGAAATAAAGACAAAATAATTCCAAAGGAGTGAAAGAACAAAAATAATAAGTAATAAGAAAATAATGAAATTGAAAGTGAAACCACATAAAAGAGAATCAAGAAAGCCAGAATGTAGTTCCTTAGAGTTCGGTAAAACAGTCAGATCTCTAGGAATATTAGTAGAAGGGGATGAAAGGGGAAAGATAAATAAATATTAACAGATTGAGAAGAGATAAATGGTATTAAGAGATTAATATTGATTTTGGGCAAAGTACAAGTTTTATTCCCAGGTTTGAACACTGATGAGAATGACAACTCTAGCTATATCAAGTTGCCTTTATCTTATTGTCACATTACCAGAGTGCCAAAGGGAGATAAGGACACAAGTAGATGCAGCTCACCTTCGCTAATTCCTCCAGAACATGACCAGTGCACCTGCAGTGAGTAAGAAGCCTACCGGTCTAGCCCAGTCTAGAAACCAGCTGCCTTTTATGGCATTAGGTTGGAGGAACAGCCAGGTCAGTGCGTAAGGACTGACCTACCATGTAATGGGATTGATTGCTGTGCCCCACCTATGTACATCTAAGTTGTACTCTTCATTTCAGCTTTACAATGAGTAAATTTGATAAATATAAATAAATTTAGGAGCGTAAATTTGAAACATTAAGAAAATAGAAATAACCTAGAAGATTATAACTTCCCAAAACTGTCTCAGGAAGAAGTTGAAGAGATTTATTTCCATTTGAGAACTTGAAGTATTCATTAAAAATTTTCCATACTGTTTTCCACGCAGTATTGACCAAACGTTTAAGGAATTGACAAGTCTGATATATACAAATTGTTCCAAAAAATAGAAAAAAAGAAACATATCTTCTTCATTTTTATAAGAGTTATAAGTTAAGATTCAGGGAAGGTATAGCCCAAGTGGTAGAGTGTGTGCTTAGTATGCATGAGGTCCTGGGTTCAATCCCCAGTATCTCCTCAATAAATATATAAGTAAACCTAATTACCTTCCCCTCCAAAAAAATAAAATTTATAAGGTTAACATTATCTCAATACCATATTCAGAATAAGTATAGAAGGGAAAAATTGCAAGCCTTATAAATATAGATGTCAAATCCTAAACAGAATATTACCATATACAACAATAGAACAAATACAAAATACAACCATGTAAAGATATCATTTTTTTAACATTTTTTATTGATTTATAATCATTTTACAATGTTGTGTCAAATTCCAGTGTTCAGCACAATTTTTCAGTTATTCATGGACATATACACACTCATTGTCACATTTTTTTCTCTGTGAGTTATCATAACATTTTGTGTATATTTCCCTGTGCTATACAGTGTAGTCTATTCTACAATTTTGAAATCCCAGTCTATCCCTTCCCACCCTCCACCCCCCTGGTAACCACAAGTCTGTATTCTTTGTCTGTGAGTCTATTTCTGTCCTTTATTTACGCTTTGTTTTTGTTTGTTTGTTTGTTTTGTTTTTTAGATTCCACATATGAGCGATCTCAAATGGTATTTTTCTTTCTCTTTCTGGCTTACTTCACTTAGAATGACATTCTCCAGGAGCATCCATGTTGCTGCAAATGGCATTATGTTGTCGGTTTTTATGGCTGAGTAGTATTCCATTGTATAAATATACCACCTCTTCTTTATCCAGTCACCTGTTGATGGACATTTAGGCTGTTTCCATGTTTTGGCTATTGTAAATAGTGCTGCTATGAACATTGGGGTGCAGGTGTCATCCTGAAGTAGATTTCCTTCTGGATACAAGCCCAGGAGTGGGATTCCTGGGTCCTATGGTAAGTCTATTCCTAGTCTTTTGAGGAATCTCCACACTGTTTTCCATAGTGGCTGCACCAAACTGCATTCCCACCAGCAGTGTAGGAGGGTTCCCCTTTCTCCACAGCCTCTCCAGCATTTGTCATTTGTGGATTTTTGAATGACGGCCATTCTGACTGGTGTGAGGTGATACCTCATTGTAGTTTTGATTTTCATTTCTCTGATAATTAGTGATACTGAGCATTTTTTCATGTGCTTTTTGATCATTTGTATGTCTTCCTTGGAGAATTGCTTGTTTAGGTCTTCTGCCCATTTTTGGATTGGATTGTTTATTTTTTTCTTATTGAGTCGTATGAGCTGCTTATATATTCTGGAGATCAAGCCCTTGTCGGTTTCACTTGCAAAAATTTTCTCCCATTCCGTAGGTTTTCTTCTTGTTTTACTTCTGTTTTCCTTTGCTGTGCAGAAGCTTGTAAGTTTCATTAGGTCCCATTTGTTTATTCTTGCTTTTATTTCTTCTAGGAGAAAATTTTTGAAATGTATGTCAGATAATGTTTTGCCTATGTTTTCCTCTAGGAGGTTTATTGTATCTTGTCTTATGTTTAAGTCTTTAATCCATTTTGAGTTGATTTTTGTATATGGTGTAAGGGAGTGTTCTAGCTTCATTGTTTTACATGCTGCTGTCCAGTTTTCCCAACACCATTTGCTGAAGAGACTATCTTTATTCCAATGTATATTCTTGCCTCCTTTGTCAAAGATGAGTTGACCAAAAGTTTGTGGGTTCATTTCTGGGCTCTCTATTCTGTTCCATTGGTCTATATGTCTGTTTTGGTACCAATACCATGCTGTCTTGATGACTGTAGCTCTATAGTATTGTCTGAAGTCTGGGAGAATTATTCCTCCAGCCTCTTTCTTTCTCCTCAGTAATGCTTTGGCAATTCTAGGTCTTTGATGGTTCCATATGAATTTTGTTATAATTTTTTTCTAGTTCTGTGAAATATGTCCTGGGTAATTGGATAGGGATTGCATTAAATCTGTAGATTGCCTTGGGCAGTGTGACCATTTGAACAATATTGATTCTTCCAATCCAAGAGCATGGAATATCTTTCCATTTTTTAAAGTCTTCTTTAATTTCCTTCATCAATGGTTTATAGTTTTCTGTGTATAATTCTTTCACCTCCTTGGTTGGATTTATTCCCAGATATTTTATTACTTTGGGTGCTATTTTAAAGGGGATTGTTTCTTTACTTTCTTCTTCTGTTGATTTATCGTTAGTGTAAAGAAATGCAACTGATTTTTGAACGTTAATTTTGTAACTTGCTACCTTGCTGAATTCTTCAATCAGCTCTAGTAGCTTTTGTGTGGACCTTTTAGGGTTTTCTATATACAGTAGCATGTCATCAGCATATAATGACACTTTTACCTCTTCCTTTCCAATTTGGATCCCTTTTATTTCTTTCACTTGCCTGACTGCTGTGGCTAGGACTTCCAGGACTATGTTGAATAGGAGTGGTGATAGTGGGCAGTGGTGATAGTGGGCATCCTTGTCTTGTCCCAGATTTTAGTGGGAAGCTTTTGAGTTTTTCACCATTGAGTACTATGCTGGCTGTAGGTTTGTCATATATAGCTTTTATTATGTTGAGATATGTTCCCTCTATACCCACTTTGGCGAGAGTTTTTATCATAAATGGGTGTTGAATTTTATCAAATGCTTTTTCTGCATCGATTGAGATGATCATGTGGTTTTTGTCCTTTCTCTTGTTGATGTGATGTATTACACTGATTGATTTGCGTATGTTGAACCAGCCTTATGTCCCTGGGATGAACCCCACTTGGTCATGATGTATAATCTTTTTTATGCGTTGTTGGATTCTATTTGCTAAAATTTTGGTGAGGATTTTGGCGTCTATGTTCATCAGTGATATTGGCCCATAATTCTCTTTTTTTGTAGTGTCTTTGCCTGGTTTTGGTATCAGGGTGATGGTGGCTTCATAGAATGAGTTTGGGAGTATTCCCTCCTTTTCAATCGTCTGGAAGAGTTTGAGAAGGACTGGTATGAGTTCTTCTTTGTATATTTGGTAGAATTCCCCGGTGAAGCCGTCTGGTCCTGGACATTTATTTGTAGGGAGGTTTTTAATTGCTATTTCTATTTCCTTTCTAGTGATTGGATTGTTCAAGTGTTCAGATTCTTCTTGATTCAGTTTTGGTGGACAGTATGTTTCCAGAAACTTGTCCATCTCCTCTAGGTTATCCAGTTTGGTTTCATATAGTTTTTCATAATATTCTCGTATGATATTCTGTATTTCTATTTTGTTTGTTGTAATTTCTCCATTTTCCTTTCTTATTTTGCTAATTTGTGCTCTCTCTTTTTTCTTTGTGACTTTGGCCAGAGGTTTGTCGATTTTATTTACTTTTTCAAAAAACCAACTTTTGGTTTGGTTGATTTTTTTCTATGGTCTTGTTAATCTCTATTGTATTTAATTCCTCTCTGATCTTTATTATTTCCTTCCTTCTGCTGCTTTTTGGGGCTTTTTGTTCTTCTTTTTCTAATTCATTCAGGTGGTGGGTTAAATTGTTTATTTGAGATTGTTCTTCTTTTTTGAGGAAGGCCTGTATCGCTATAAACTTCCCTCTTAGCACTGCCTTTGCTGTGTCCCATAGGTTTTGAGTGGTTGTGCTTTCATTATCATTTGTCTCAAGGTATTTTTTAATTTCAGCTTTGATTTCCTCATTGATCCATTGTTTTTTCAATAACATATTGTTTAATCTCCATGCTTTCCTTTTTTTCTCCTTTGTTTCTCTGTTGTTGATTTCCAGTTTCATGGCATTGTGGTCAGTAAAGATGCTTGAGATAATTTCTATCTTCTTAAAATTGTTGAGGTTTCTTTTGTGCCCAAGTACATGATCGATCCTGGAAAATGTTCCATGTGCACTTGAAAAGAATGTATATCCTATTTTTGGGGGGTGTAATGCTCTGAAAATATCCACCAAATCTAGTTTTTCTATTGTAGTATTTAATTTCTCTGTTGCCTTGTTTATTTTCTGTCTGGAAGATCTGTCTAGTGATGTTAATGCAGTGTTAAAATCTCCAACTATGATTGTATTCCCATCAATATCCCCCTTTATCTCTGTTAGTAATTCTTGTATGTACTTAGGTGCTCCTATATTGGGTGCATATATGTTAACGATTGTAATATCCTCATCTTGTATCACTCCTTTAATCATTATAAAATGTCCTTCTTTATCTTTCTTTATGGCCTTTGTTTTAAAGTCTATTTTGTCTGAAATCAGTACTGCAACACCTGCTTTTTTGGCTTTTCCATTTGCATGGAATATCCTCTTCCATCCTTTCACTCTCAATCTATATGTGTCCTTCTCCCTAAAGTGGGTCTCTTGTATGCAGCATATTGAAGGTTCTTGCTTTATTATCCAGTCTGCCACTCTGTGTCTTTTGACTGGAGCATTTAGTCCATTAACATTTACAGTAATTAATGATAGATGTGTGTTTATTGCCATTTTGAACTTATCTTTGCAGTTGAATTGGTATATCCTCTTTGTTCCTTTTTTCTTCCTTTTGTGGTTTGGTAATTTTCCTTTGTATTATCATGGATTTTATTTAATTTTTGTGACTCCTTTGTAAATTTTTGGCTTGTGGTTACCCTTTTTTGTAAATCTATCAACCCATTACTATAACTGTTTTTATTAAACTGATAGTAACATGATCTCAAACCCATCCTACTGTTAAAAAACTTTAAAAAAGAAAGAAAAAAATATTCTATATTTCCCTGCTTCCCTCTCCCACTCTCAGTGATTTGTATGTCTTCTTTTATAATTTCATGTTTACTTTATTTGTAATTCATGAGTTATCACCTTTCCAGTTGTGTGTTTCTCATTTCTGTAGCATCCTGCTGCTTTTCTATTTAGAATAGCCCTTTCAATATTTCTTTTAGCATGGGTTTAGTGTTGCTAAACTCCTGCAGCTTTTTTTTGTCTGTGAAACTCTTTATTTCTCCTTCTATCCTCAAGGATAGCCTTGCTGAATAAAGGATCCTAGGCTGCATCTTTTTTTCATTCAGGGCTTTGAATATATCTTGCCTCTCCCTTCTGGCCTGTAGTGTTTGTGTAGAGAAATCAGCTGAGAGCCTTATGGGGGTTCCCTTGTAACTTACTCTTTGCTTTTCTCTTGCTGCCTTTAGAATCATTTCTTTATCCTTGACTCTGGCCATCTTGATTATGATATGTCTTGGTGTGGGTCTATTTGGGTTCTTCCTGTTTGGGACCCTCTGAGCTTCCTCTACTTGGATATCTGATTCCTTCTTTAAGTTTGGGAAGTTTTCAGTCATGATTTCTTCAAAAACCTTTTCAATCCCCTTTGATCTTTCTTCTCCTTCTGGGACCCCTATTATGCGAAGATTGGGACGCTTTATATTATCCCATAGGTCCCTTATGCTATTTTCATTATTTTTTATTTGCTTCTCTTGTAGTTCTTCTGAATGGGTGCTTTCTATTGCCCTGTCTTCTAGATCACTAATTCATTTCTCTGCATTATCTAGTCGGCTTTGTGCAGCTATTAGATCATTCCTCATCTCTGTCAAAGAGTTTACCCATTCTACTTGGCTCTTCTTTATAGCTTCAATTTCATTTTTGACATATTTTATATCTCTAAACACTATCTCTTTTAATTCCTTCAGCAATTCGATCACTCCTTTTTTGAAATCTTGATCTAGTAGGCTATCGATTTTAGTTAGGTAAAATTTTAAGAGAAGATCTAAATAGATGAATAAACATGACATCTTCATTGATGAAAAGACTCAATATTATAGATATCTCAGTTATTCCAAAATAATATAGCAATCAAACTAAGAATAATACTAACTGATACCACAACAGAAGGTTTGAGGAACTTGGTGTATTGATTTAATATTTATATTGAAGAGCAAAAGAGCAAGAATATTCAAGGTACTGCTAAAGAAGGACCATGTGGAGGGTCTTTCTGCACAAGGTATGAAGATTTATTCTAAAGCTATTATAAATTGTGGTGTCAGCACAGTGATAACTAATATACTTATAGATAAAAAGAGCTAACTCAGAAACATACCCACTCATGGATGGAAACTTGACAAATACAGTGGAAAAGAACAAGACTGAAAGATAGTTTGTTGTCAGTTCCCAAAATTCATGTTAATAGTAAAAGAATACATGAAGAAACAAACATATGCTAGTTAACAAACAAGAGAAGTTGATAAAAATTAAATAAATTTAGGCTATGAATTATCTTTTTTGGCTGTCTGAATATCAATTCAGTAAACTAGGTAAACTGAATCTCCACTTGACTTTTTGCTGTATAAACATAGTCTGAAAGACATTTTAAAGAAAAGAGGATGTTGTGAGTAATTGACCTTTTCTCTGGAAAGGAAGTAGTGATATTTTCAAGCACTACAGTAACATCAAGCAGGTCACACAAAAGGAAGGTCACTTTTTTGAAAAGGGAGGAAAAAAAACAAAACACCATGGAGAAATTTATTTTCTTGCCTGGATAATTGGAAGTCTTGTGTAGAAAACAAAAGGCATGAAGCTTGTAAAGGGACCATTATGCTTGTTCCCTGAGTTTCAGTACTAAATCACATCATATTAGCATAGCATTATGTGGAAAAATGCATGTCACCAACAACATTTTGGTCTGTGAGCCTCTCCACCTTAACTACGAGGTCACCTGAACTTCCAAAAGTGACTCCCTTGGATCAAGTTCAGCCACATCCTGTCAGTTTCCAGTATTATGAGTATCATCATCTGTTTTAAAAGGCAAAGCTGTATCCTGCAGCAGTCCATAACAACAAATAATGGTTTTTATGAATCTCTTAAATGTAGTTTTGTCAAGGAGTGAACATGCAAAACTGACCTTATCAGAGAGGTGAAATACAGCTCCAATTAAAACTGAACGGGGGAGGGGATGCTGGGGGCACAATCTCAAACTCAAAATGTTAAGCCTCATAGTTAAGGAATGCTTCCATATGCTACAGCATCTTTATTCTCATTCTGTGATTACAGGGATCAACAAAACATTGCTAGAAATCATTTCAGTTAGCATGGATGCTACTGTTGAGATTAGATTAATTAAACTGATAAATCCCAGGCTTGGATCAAAAACATCTAGTAACAGGAAAGGAGTCAAAATAAGAGACAGGCAAAGCTTCCAAGAAGTTTTTCAAAGCTCCCACTGGCCTGGTGTGATTGGAAAATCTACAATTTTGAAGAAAAGAAAATAGATCAAATGCCAGGTAAATATAAGCCTGTAGGTCTAGCGTTTGCCAGAAACGAGGCATTGGAACCAAAGAGAGCTTATCATGGCCAAAGCAGGATGCACGGTATACCTAGGTGAAATGGGCGGCTTCACTTGGACATCTATTCTAATAACAAATAATATTGGGTCTTATTGGCAAGTGCTCTGTGCCTTCGTCATTGAACGCTGTATGTCAGTAACTGACCATGTACTAGGAGCAATGACCTAAGGATCTGGAGACAGGAAAAGATTTAAATTATATCTGCATCTAAGAAAGAATCCATGCTCTTTTGTGGTGAAGGGCTAACTTTGAAAACATACTGAATTCTCAAGCTGTACTCTAATATATTAATTTAAAAAAAAAAAAACAGAATGACAGCTGCTGATTGAAATTAAAGAAAGAGAAGAAGGATGGAAAAGAGGAGGGAGAGAAGAAGGGAAGAGCACTTGAGGAAGGAGGGCAGGAGCAGTTGATTATTCCATAACTGCTCTAGCTAGAGGACTGTGCTTCATGTCCCATGAAACAGAGAAACAATTACAAAGAGAGCCTTCTATTTTATGAAAGTCAGAGGAGGTGTATTCTGTCTTGAAATCTCAATATATTTTGGAGGATCCTACTGGACAGATCTACTCTCAGAGTTTTCCTCGGAGAAATGTCCTGGGGTTAGTTGTGCAATTTAAGAGAATCACAGTTTCCCAGAGTCAGAAGAAAGCTTTAAAATCATGTCTTTTGCCCAGCATCACAGATCATAAAAGGGCTGTTCATCTCTGAACCAATATGTTACATATTATTTACGGAGTTCTTTTAAAAGACTAGAGAACTATCACAAGAGTAGCAAAATGGTCTTCATATATGATACAGCCATCTCTACAGAAATCAGTTTTCTTACTATGTCTATTATTGATTCTAACCTTGGCAAAACCTCCCTATTATCCTCAAGCCCTGCTAAAAATGAGGTACTTGGGGTCAAGGAAAAAAGACCCGCTAGTAATGCTCAGACGTCAAGAATAAATGATCTCCAGGATGCAATTAGCACAATCCTTCACCTGGGAGATGGCGGACCTAAGAGAAAAGAAAAAAGTACCTAGGTTCAAATGATGACTTTTAGAATAATTTTCTGTTCCGGCCACATTTTACCCTAATGACCATGCTAATCTAGTCTTGATTAGCGTGTCCATGAAAATAATTATCATTTATATGCAATTTTAAATCTTAAAAACCTTTATTAAAATGTTCTTTCCTACTATAGGACATGCAGTATTGTCTAGAGTAATGAGTTCATTATGACATTTCTGACTTTTTTTCCTAAAGTCTATGCATGTGTATCTTAAAACATATCCAAGTGCTAATATTAGCACAGACCCTGTAGTGAATCTCTAATGTGTCTTCCTGATAATTAATATCTTAAAATTTTAATTTATACATAATTTTGCAGTGATACGTGGTGAGACATTTCTGTAATGCATATCAACTTTTTACATAGGAAATTATATTTTTCCTGGTCTTCATTATTTCTTCACTTATATCACTCTTTTGTGTCAAGAAGGCAAAAATAACTTAGACTTAAGTACTCACTGGCTATTTTGTCTTGAAGATAGAAAAAAAAAAAATTGTGTTTCTCCTGACCAAATAATTTATACTATAGAGACTTAATTTGATTTTTAAACAAATGGATATATTTATGTCTTTTAATGCCTTAGAATTATACTACCAATAGATACATTTGAAGTATAGAAACTATGAAGAGATTTTAATGTCACAAAATATATGTAGTGGGGAAAAAAAGGGCTGCAATTTAAAGAGAGCAATGTGACATCATTTTTAAAGTGTTATATTCCAAAAGTTCTTGATGAAAATTTAAAAATAAAATTATATAGATCCTGGGGGAAAGGAGCAGGTCAGCTGGAAAGCACCTTCTAGTCTTAATAAAGAAGATTTAAGTAACTTTCACATCTGCAAAGATAACCTTTCTTCTTGACTATAACTATCAAAAATTTATAAGAGAGTCTATAACCATGATGAGAATGTGTCTAAGAAAAGTAGTCATGTTTTTGTCTAAATAATACAAGTTTATGAAATTGTGTGATAATTGAGGTAAGAAATAACTAAGCTTCTAGATGTTCTAAAATATTTTTGTCAATTTATTTTTGTAAGTGGAACAATATATTACGCTTTTATCGCATGCTACACTCCTTTATAGCATACTAGCCTAAGGCACAGAATATTTGAGACACTAAGAATACTCATTATCTGTCCTATTGTGATTTTATGACTCTTAAGGCATATAGATTAAGCTCTGATTCCCAAATTGGGAAAGACTCACTTGAGGACTGTTAGAATATAGTTCCTAGTATTCCAAACAGGGGATTTTGGTTTAATAGCTCTAGGGTGGAGTCTGGCAAACTATTGTTATCAAGCAGTCCAGGTACGTTGCTATAGACAATCTACTGACCTGCACATAGGGTAAGACTCATAGGGTAGTTGAAAAATGATGAAATCCAAAATAAGTTGGCATGGGAAGTGAGCCTTCATTCTGTTATCTTCTACGCAAGTTTGTATAGGGATGTCACTGTAATCCTACAAGCTTCAAATTCTTTATCTTTAACACGAGCATATTTTGAGAATTGGGGTACCTAACCGAGTGTGAGGCCTGCATGAGGCAGGACAGTGGAGCATTTTGGGGGTTCTAATAATTTAAAAAGGATGAGAAGGAATTACCCACATGAAGGATGTAGTTGGATCAAGAGCGCTGCAAGTCAGGGAAGACACAATGGTCAGAGGCAGCAGGAGAAACTGGTGACTGTGCAGTGCAATAGGAAAGTCATACGACCAATTACAGAAACAAATGGAGATGGATGCAATAAAAAAACTACAGAAGTCAGCAGAAAAAAAAAAAAAAAAGCATGCAAGCTCTTGAGGCCCTGAGAGTAGTGGGAAATAATACTTCAATAATGAAAAGAAGATATAGAAGGAGGTGACATGATCAGGTTAGAATTATAACAAATTAAACATGGAGAACAGATGTGGGAAGCAGCAGTTAAAGAGGAAGATAAAATAAGCCTAAATCAGTTTATATCCAAAACCATACCTACAAAACAAATAAAAATGATCAGAATTTAAAGAGGAGGAGTTACCCTTTGTAAACAAACATTTCCATCTATAAAGGAAATCAGTTATCCAAGCTGCCATCTTAAGAAACTAGAAAAATAACTGTAAACGAAGTCCTAATAAAGTAGAATAAAGGAAATACAAATTTTAAAAATCAGAAATTAATAAAAGATAAATTATAAAATAGAGATCAGTGAAAAGTTGACTAAAGGACAATAAACCACAGATACTCAGAAAGGCTAATAAAGGGAAAAGAGAGAAGAAACAAGTTACCAAATTCATAAGTAAAAATCTATCTACTTACTGGACTCCTACCCTAAAACAGCTCGTGATTCCTTAACGGTAGGTATTTTCTAACATGTATCAAAGTCAGTCACAGCTCCTGGCAGGCAACTTTTAACAACCTCATGGCTTTTTGTCTTTATAAGTCCCTGACTTTTTGCCTCAGGGTTACCTGAATTTATGTCTCCTAAATTGTAATTCTTAAGACCCCAAATGACCGCTTTTCCTGTTTGCAGCCTCCTGCATTATTATTCATTTAATTTTTGGTTGACAATAGATACGAGCTTTTCTGTATGTAAATTGAAAGAGAGAGGAAAGGGGAAAGAAAAGAAGAAAAAAGTACTAAGATCCCTATGACTAAGACAGTTACAGTTACAGGAAGTTAAAGTTGTCATCTTTTTGTCTTTGAGAATGTGTCCAGCAGTAACCCAGACCAAGTGGATCCAATAATAAGAGGACATTGCCACCTTTTAAAGAAAGTCCTTAAGTGCAATTTATTAAGTCAATGGATAGGTTTGCTTCATTGTTGTAACAGCCAGGGTCCACTCAGCAAAATAAATAACTCTAGGTCTTTTAGACAGAGAATCTAATACAAGATATGGATTATACAAGTGATAGAAAAACTGAAAAGCAGATCAAGGACAGCAAAATAACACAGAGATTAGGAACATCAGGAAACAGCTACCAGCCTTAGGGCTTAAAGGGCAATAGAAGGAGAGGATTTTACGGGAGTCTAGAGCATCACTCACACTCAGACTTCTGCCACGGCTTCCCGGGAAATTGGGCTGATAAATATTGGGTCTTCTAGTCTAAAGGAAAGCAGCAGAAGGGTGCAGCACAGACCTGAGAGCAAACAGGGAGCCGACCAGCACAGTAATTTAGACTCCAATGATTATAATCTAAGGCAACACATGCCGCAACATCTGAAAGCCAGCTTGCTGTAAATATGCCTGCCATTGGTAGAAGGGCACAGGAACACCTCCTTAAAACCATTAATAAACTGATTGAGAGATAATAGCACAGGTTTTAGGTTTTCACTCTGGCTCTGCACTATCCAAGCTACAAATTTTCAAGCTTTAAATCTGTCATTGATACAACATGGATAGTAGTGTTTGCCTTACTGAACAGGTACAAATAATAAGAGTGAGAATGAACAAAAGAGATTAGCACAATGCCTCAACTAATAGCACAACTGTGGCTTGTAATATTATTGGAAATTAGGATAAAAAAACAGTAAAAGTGATAGCTTGAAAAACAGCTTTATAAGAATCTTGCTTTAATCTCTTTTCTATATTTAGCAGTATGATTTTATTACTGTAATTCCTTAAGTCTAGATGCCATCTAATGTAAGATATATCATTATATGTATGTCTGTGAAAGAAAAACACTCACCTATGACACAGGGAATCTCATTATTTTCCTTACTGAACTCCATGTCCCTGTACGTTAAGCAGCTTCTGTTCAAAGTCAGCGGGAAGTGTCTGACAAAGTGACGTAGGACACTGCACCAATACAGGCCGGTACAACGCATGAATGGATCACACCAGCCTCTTGCTGCTTTGAAATTTTTCATCTGCTCCATGGGACTGTTATTTTTCTTCCGCCTTTAATTACTCTGCTTAATATATGGTAGTCAATCTTTTTGCATGTATCTCACTAACAAAATAACACAGCTTCATCTATTTATAAATCAACTAAAACTAAAAAAGTTAACCAAAATGCTTCTGTACAGCAAGGAAAATCATCAACAAAATGAAAGGCAACCTAATAGAGCAAGAGAAAATGTTTGCAAATCTGATAAAGGGTGACTGACTATTCAAAATACATAAATAATTCATATAACTCAACAGATATAAACAAACAATCCAATTAAAAAATAGGCAGCAGATCTGAATAGACATTTCCCCACAGAAGATGTAAGATGGCCAACAGGGACATTAAAATGTGCTCAACATCACTAATCATCAGGGAAATGCAAATCTAGACCACAATGAGATACTGTAACAGAGAAGAACAAACCTGGCTCCTTTAGCTCTGACCTTTGTGCTCTGTTGTCCATGCTAAGTCATGCTGACTCTGCACCTCTGTCTAGTCAATTAGTAAAAGAATGTTGACCACAGCCTAAAATATATATAATAGCCCTTTCTCAAGATTCTGCTTTCCAGACTTGACCTTTCATTCATACAGAGATAAAAAGTTACAAAAGAGAAAATAACGTTTGTCTTGTTGAAGGTTTACAGGGACATCATGACCAGACCTACCTGGACAGATGCAAGAACAAAAGATTATCACAATCCCTCCAGGAACTTGCCAGCACCAAGTATTCTGCAACAACCAGCCATATCCTCTCCCCTTTTAGTATAAAAGAAGCCTGAATTCTAACTCGGGTAAGATGATTCTTTGGGACACTAGTCTGCTATCTTCTCAGTCATCTGGCGTTCTAAATAAAGTCACTATTCCTTTCCCCAACACCCTTTCTCTTGATGTATTGGCTGTCCTTTCATGAGCAGTGTGAGCTTACACTTAGCAGTAGTACCTCACATCTGTCAGAATGGCAGTGTTGACAAAGAAGTAGAGAAAAGAAAACCTTTGTGCACTGTTGATGGGAGTGTAAATTGGTGCAGCCACAGTGGAAACAATGGAAAGCAGCATGGAGATTCCTCAAAAAATTAAAAAAATAGAAACTTCATAAATTCCATTTCTAGGGATTTTTCTGAAGGAAATAAAATCACTCTCTCAAAAAATATCTACATCCCTATAGTCATTGCAGCATTATTTATAATAGCCAAGACATGGGAACAATCTAAGTTTCCATCAATAGATAAATGGATAAAGAAAATTATATATATATATGTATTTATATATGTGTGTATATATATGCATACATATATATACTAGAATACTATTCAGCCATATAAAGGGAAATCATGCCATTTTCAATAACATGGTTAGACCTTGAGAGCATTATGCTAAGTGGAATAAGTCAGACAGAAAAAGATACTCTGAAATCTCTTATATGTGGAATCTCAAACACACACACACACTCTCACAGACACAGAGAACAGATAGGTGGTTGCCAGAGGGGGTGGTGGGTGGAGTGGATGAAATGGGTGGAGGTGATCAAAGGGTACAAACTTCCAGTTACAAAATAAATAAGTCCTTGGGATGTAACATGTAGCATAACAATTATAGTTAACAATATTATATATTGAAAGTTTTTAAGAGTGAATCTTAAAAAAGTTCTCATCACAAGAGAAAAAATTGAAACTGTGTAATGAACATTAACTAAAATTGTAATCACACTGCAATATATATGTATATCAAACCATTATTTTGCACACCTGAAACTAATACAATGTTACATGTTATTATATCTCAATAAAATAATAAAATAAACAAAGGGGCCATAGGACAAAAAAAAAAGATTCTTCTTTTCTTGGATATTGGAAAGCATTTGTGTGTTGCTTTGTAGGAAAATGTAGAAATGTCATTCCTCTAAAAACTCATTTTTTTTGAATATATCAAATTACTGTCATGCTGCACTCTTCCTGGAACTTTCAGTATACAAAATAACTGAGTCATAGCATAAACTTCTTAAAGTTATTTGAAATGTCAACTAAACTCCAAACAAGTTATTATTTAAAATGTACAAAATGTATGTAATGACAGTATGAACAAATATGATCAAGTTAACACACCATATCATATCTATCATCTGACCAGCAAGAGTTGCAAGGTAACAGAAATTGTAAGATGAATCCTGAATTTAGAGCTGCTTCTCAGAATCTATAAAACATGATCATATTTACTCAGGTCCCATGTCAAGTAATGGGGGAGTGAAAAGGACAGAAATTGAAGAAAAGAAATATCAAGGATGGAATTTGCCATGGGAATAGCCAATTTTTAATACAGTACCTGTTTCAATGTCTATCGAAACCTAGAATACATGTTCAATATTTAACTGTTGGATGTTTATCATTTCTACCTCACCAAAGAAATACAACTTTTTTCTGTATTTAAAAAAATTAGGGAAGTTTTATAGATATTTTCTTCTAAAATCAGCAATTTATTTTTCAAAAGTTTGACTGAAAAACTGCATTTAACAGCATAGCTGGGATGAATAGTCATTAAAATGTTTTCTTTTAAGGGAATCATCCATGTCATTACCAACTAAAGAAAAGGAAACACAACACATGATCACTATTTACTCAGGACTAGTGAACAGGCATGAAGATTCCAAAATTGAACTTAATGTGGGCGTGAAAAAAATATCATTATCAAGGCAAAGACTAAGATGTGTGGAGGTATGAGATGACTCAGAATTAGTAATATGTTGCTAACAGCACCTCAAATAGCATTGAATTACATTTTCATACCCTTTATAGTCCTGGTTAACCATTCAACACCCCTGAGAGATGAATCAATGCATTCATCTCTAACTCACACAGGAAGAAAAGATTCAGTAATGAGCTGTTTTCAGGGGACCACAGACAGAGCGGTAGAGACAAAATTAACAAAGAAGCTTGTTGCTTCTCTACGAGCCCCGTCCATCCTGACTCCAGGGTGACATGAACCAGAGGTTGTCACAGCTCCACTGCGGCCAGTTTTAGCCACAGTCTGACAGGCAGTAAAGGGAGAAGATATATTAAATCAACCTGAAGCAAAGAATGAACATTCAGGTTATGATTCACAAAGTAAAATCTCAGTGGGGGTTCCAGAGGGAAGAGAGAGCGGAGGCCTTGGCCTTTACGTGGATTGTTGTATCGAAAGCCAGAAGCAAAACTCAGGAAACAGCACAGAATCTGGGAGCATAAGGATCTAATGGGGATGAAGACTTACTTCTTTCTGAATTTCCAGATGTAGTAAGAAGCTATTAACTTTCTAATCACTACAAAGCCGGGATTGAGCAGTAGTAATAAGGAAGCTTTTATAGAATATTGTTCTCACATTGGGACTAATTGGACCAGAGGAAAAATATGCATTTCCCCTCTTTAGAATATATTAAAATATATAGACCTAAATCCCCTACAATTTCCAGAATTCCCCTGTTTGATTCATTCTGTCCACTTTCTCCAGCCATACAGGAAATACATATACACTAGAGCTAGACCTACTAATGGATTAATGCATAAAATATATGTTTATTTAACAGAACTATTTGGATCTCAATTAATTATATGGTGATTGATGTAACAGTCTGTTGTAATAAAATCTTTCTGAGGAACCAGAAGTGAATACACATAAGATATGTATCTCTAGAGGACTATATAGACTAATGGGGATATGGAATCCACAAATGTCTAATCACGATAAAAATAGAACAAAGTGCTAAGTAGAAGTGAAAATACTGTATTGCAGCAATCAAAGATGGAATGATTAATTGTAGTTGGAGATATGATTGTCAGTGACAGATTTTTCTATGGAGATTTTAAGTCCCTTTGGAGGATTTCAATAAATAATGTAAAGAAGATAATTGCAAACTAAGAGACTATATGAATAAAGGTAAAAAAACTGGAAATTACAGATTAGTTTCGGAACACTGAGAGGAGCAAGTTTTCCAAACAGAATGTAGGTTACAAGGAAGAATAATAGATTTCAACTTACTTGCGCTTCTGATGTGTTGGCTGGTTACTTGTAATTGGCCTTGTATTACATATTCTGCTCACCTGTCTTTAAATGGAAATTGTGGTGAGTTTACTTGTCATTTGCCAAAATCTATTCTGTCTTGTGGCATTTTTTTCTTTTGAATGATGGTCACAATGTATCCCATTCCACGTTCTCTTCAGTGTCTCACAGAGTGATACTGCCATGCTTCAAACAAGTGGTGGAGTTTTACTTCTCTCTCATTGACTCAGGGCTATCCTTAGGACTTGCTTGTAACCAGTAGGGTGTGGTGGAAGCGATGCCACATGGCTTCTAACCCAAGATCAGAAAAGGCCATGCAGCTTCTGCCTGATTCTCTTTGAACAATCACTCGAAATACTGCCTCCTGGAACCTAGCTGATATGCTGTGAGAAGCCCAAGTGATGTGGACAGGCCAGATGGAGGCTCTCCGGGTGACAGCACCGTGTGACCCAGCTGAGTCATCCCAGCCCAGGTGCCAGACAGGTGACTGAAAGTCCATTTCAGAAATAGGATCTCTAGTCTCAGCTGTTTCAGCCTCCCTCTCAAGTCACCCCCGGCCATCTGAGTCTACCCTGCTGAAGTCCCAGACACTGTGGAGCAGAGGATAGCTTTTCCTGCTGTATCCTTTCTGCTCTAATGGCCTACAGTATCCGTGAGCATAATAAGATGATGTTTTATGCCACAAGGTTTGGAGTACTTTATTACTAAGTAGCAATAACTGGAACACTTTTCCTTCCAGAGTAAGGAAGTTACAGCTAGGACATGGTTTTCAGTTAGTCTCTATATTTCACAGCTTCCCTTACAACTTCATGGTGACACGTGCTTATGTTCTAGACAGTGGAACATGAACAGAAATGTTCTATTGGCACTTCTAGGCCAGTCTCATAACATCCTGCAGTGAACTGCTGCATACACGTGGACAGACTCGAACCATCAAATAAAAACAATGCCCTTTAAGACAATAAAGAACTAACCTATGATTTTCAATGGTGCTCTACTTAGAAATAAGTATTAATTATTTGAGGAGTTGTTACAGCAGGTTAATCTTACACTAACTGTGCCGTATGCAGTAAAGGCTTCCTTCATTTTCTCTTCTAAAATAGAGACTGAAAAGCAATGCAAGCCCTAACTTAGAATTATGAGATAATTAGCTTCAGCCAACTTGTTTCGGATACTGTTTCTCAGTTTTATATGGAAAGATGGCAATGGGGGTAAAGGGATTGAAGAGTTTAAATTTATAACTATTCTCTCTCAAAAAAAAAAAAAAAAAGAAAGAAAAGAAGAAAGAAAAGCCTTGATCTGACCTAATTGTGAAAATAGATGTGGCAAAAAGATGGAGGGAGGACTTACTATTTCCAGCAGTATTAAGAACTTGCTGCCCATCAATTTCAAGATGATAAAGACAATACTCTTCACTTTCTCCTTCTAAGGGGAAGAAAAACAGAAGCAAAAGTTCTGTTTTAATAAAACAAAGGGACATTCGTAAGTGTGAGAGACTATATATAAAGGTTGAAAAGAGAACTACTAAATAGCTGGCAAAGAGAAGGGAAGCCAAGCCTATGTGCAGCTGGGTTTGCAGCACAGGTGGAATGGAAAGGAGGGTTGGTTGGTTTCAACAAGAAGCAAGACAACTTAGAATCATGAAAGGTTATGGGAATTGGAAGAAACGGTATCACAGAAAGGGAGATGAGATAAGGATTAAGACAGGACAATCTGGAAATCTGTTTTAGAAAAGTGAAACCCTTTCCTTTCCCCCGTGATCTCTAGGAGCTAGGGGCATATCTCACCCTAATGCTTACCAAAGACATTAACTCAGGGACTCTCTGGACCCCAGTCTCTGCAACATCAGCCCTGTTTCCCACCATCTCCCGTGTGCTATCAGCCTTGTCTGTAATCCCCAGGCAGAATATTCCAAAACATCAGAATTTCCAGCTGGCAGGTATATAATTCTCAGGTAGAATATTAGAAAGTTCTTTTTCTCTAGAAAAACTAAATGTCTAAAGATGCACTCACGTGTATGTGTGTGTGTGTATTCCTATTCAAAATCCAAGTAGCTACCTCATATACAGTGACTTTCGTCAAGCCACCAACTTCACCATGTTCAGAGATTCCAAAAAGCATTTTACTGTCTCATTCTTAAATATGAAAGAATGGAACCAAAGGTTACAACATGTTTTGAAAAGGCCATACAGCATAAAAGAAAGAAGCTAAACTCTGACAAAAGGGCTCAAAGGAAATGAGAAAAATAAAATATTATTAAATTATTAGTTTCATACAGTGAAGATAATGTGTACATAAAAATAGGATGCCATAAAGAAAGCAGAGTTAGAAAAAAATAAAGCTTTTGTAAATTAAAAATATAATAGCTAATTTTTGATGGAAAAAAATAATTAGAAGATAAAACAGCACATGGCAAAAAAAAAAAAAATAGACAAAGAAGAGAAAATAAAAAGATTAAGGATCAGTCCCAGAAATTCAACATCTGACTAATGTGAAATATCACAAAAAACAATGGAGAGGAAATTGCCAAGAAACAGCACAAGAATATTTCAGCTAATGTTAAGGTATGAGACTCTATATGAAAGAGCCCATCAATGCACAAAACAATACATTTTAGACGACCTGAAAGAAGACACACTATTACAAATTTCATAACGCCAAGGACAAAACAGAATTTATAACGTTCTAAGAGCAAAAAAAAAAAAAAAAACACATAAAAGATAATCACAGTGACTTCAGAATTCCCAACAGATGTATTGACAACTAGAAAATGTACTTTCAAAATAGTGTCACATAACTACGCAGAAGAGCAATGAAGGGAGAGTCTAGAATAAAGAAAATTTCAGATAATTAAAGTTTACCAATGTATTTTACATGGAGCCTTTAGCAGAAGCTACTAGATGATGAGGAAGCAATCCAAGAAAGAAGAGATGGGATGGAGTTGCTAGAGGAAACAATGCCAGAGAGATGAGAAGAGAATTCCTAGCATAGTAGTAGAGGGAAGTCAGGCAACAGTAGGACTGAGGAACAACTTTCATGATGGGAGCAGTGGACCAGAGCCTGTCACCAGAGGGAGAAAAAATGGACTTATAGATTACCTAACTATTTTGGCCATCTATTTGGAGGTAATTTATGGAACTGTGAATGTGTATGGGAAGTGTCTATCAGATGTTCCAAGAAAACTAAGCAAATAAAAAAATTATTCAATCTTGAAAAATAAAATTTTATGTCAAAACAAATATAATCAGAGCACATACCTAGACTCAGTAGAGAACATGTGCATAATTGTCATGAAAACACTATGTATTTAACAAAAATTGAGAGAGAAATATATTAGGACAATGTGGGAAAAAGCAGACAGGGTTGGAGAGCATAAAAAGTTTAATTTTTTTTAAAATGTTTGTTTTAAGCTTGTTAAAGAACCATTAGAATTTGTACATACTGTTTTACACTTAAATTATCTGCATTTAATTATTTAATTGAAAAAATTAATATAAAAATAGAAAAACTAGAATACCCTGTGAATGAATACATTTTTATCTCCTCCATTCCAACTCAATGAATTTGGGTTTATCACATGCACACACACACATACACATACATTGCATCAGAAGATAACTGGATGGCAGATTGGATCACTGAGATATCTCTGGAAGTTATAATACAGATGAATTCTAGAGTAGACTTCAGATTTGCTTCCACATTTGTAAACTCCTCTTATCAAGAGTTGGCATCTATTTCTGCACTCTGATTTGAGATTAGGCTTACAACTTGCTCTGGCTAATTAAATGTAGAGCAAATGATGTAGTATGAAGCCTGCACCTCAGCAGGTTTTATGCACTTCTGCTCTGACCCTGGGGACCCTGCCTTTTGGACCAGACTGCTGAAGAAAGAGAGAGGACCTGACAGAGGTAAGTCTCATTTTTGAGCACCTTAGACCAGCCAGCCCCCAACTGATGAAAGCAGTGGACTCTAGACACGTGAGTAAGCCCAGGCAAGACCAGCCAAGCCTGCTGTAGATCATAAGATCTACTAGCTAGCTGACTATAGTTTAAAATAAATAAGTGATTGTTTTAAACCACCCAATTCTGAGATGACTTGTTATGCATAAAATTGTGAGAAATCCCAACAGAGATGATAAACCCTTGACATCATATAGGTGACACTGCACCAAAAAATGAGTTCCCCTAGGAAAATGCTAAAATAACCCTGAATTATAGGCAAATGGAACTGAGAGAATGGGATGTAGTTGGTTTGGTGGGAAAAAAAAAATAACTAAAGGACAGTGGAATATGTCTCAGTCAGTTCAGGCTGCTATAACAAAATACCATAGATTGGATGGTTAAACAATAAACATTTATTTCTCACATTTCTGGAGGTTGGTAAGTCAAAGAGCAAGGTGCTGGCAAGGCTGATGTCTGTTGAGAGCCATCTTCTCGGTTTATAGATGACTGCATTCTAACTATACCCCTACATGCAGGGAGTGGGAGAGAGATCTTTGGTTTCTTCCTCTTCCTCTGAGGGTACTAGTCAAATTGTGATGCCTCTGCCCTCTTGATCTCATCTAATCCTAATTTCCTCCCAAAGGAAATCACACTCTCCAAATATAATCACACTGGGGTTTAGAGCTCCAAAACATGAATTTAGGAGAGACACAAACATTCAGCCCATTACTGAGTGATTGTGTCAGTCCCAAGATTTCCGTGTTCCTAAAACCTGTAACTGCCTTCAAAATAGCGCTCAATGAACAGACTACAAAATAACTACCACAGTAGTCACTGTGCTCACATAAGGCAGTGGAATATAAGAAATGTTGCACAGTGATTTTGGAGTCCAATTTTATCTAATAATTCTACCTTTAAAAGGTATCCAGCAAATATACACACACATTCACAAGAATCTCTCTACAAGAATATTCCCAGAATCATTGTTGGCAATAGCAGAGAGAGAGACAGAGAGAGAGAGAAAGGAAAGGAAATGCAAATGTCTGTCAATGAAAAATGTGTTAAGAAAGATATGTACTAATCGAGAGAATGTCCATGATATATTTCTGAGTTTAAAAAAGCAAGCCACCAAATTGATAATATACTGCATAGAATATGTTCTGTAATAATGTAATTCAATTAAAAATAACTCTAAATTTTATGTGCCCATAATTCCTCAGTTTCCTGAAGCCAAGATTTTCACGAAAGATTGTTGATTTAATAACATTTGGGAAGAGGACCAAAAAACAGAAAATACTGTATTAAGAGTACAAAAATGTTTTACTAATTGAAATTGTATCAGCCTAACCATAAACTTAGACATAACTTTCTTTTTCATTTGTCTTGACAAGGTTGCATCTATGAATCTCATCCAGGTTCCACTGATTCCTCTAATCACCTTGGACCATCAGAAATTACACATAGAGGTATGTAAATTTTTTATAACCTCTGCTCAAAAATTAACTGTTTTTTTTCAAATTGAGAATTAATGCTTCAATTTCAAAGTCTATTAAGAAAAATTAGGGCTTACTTAAAATAGCATTTGGCCAATAGTATATTGTAGGTTTTTTGAATTGCATTTTATGTGGTGGGAATTTAAGCCTCTTCTCTTAAAATTTGTGTATATGAAAACGGTTGGAGGAACACATGCCCAGTTATTATCAGCCGCTAACCTGGAAGAATAGAGTGGAAAAGAGCTAGATTCCACTTTTTTAATGTACTTTTAAAATTTACATTAAAATAAAATTTTAATATATAATATGTTTTGTAATATTTAAACATACCTTAATAATATTTTACACTTAAAGTAATTTACACATAATTTTCACATGAGCTAATCAAATAAAAATTTATTATTCATATATGGAAGGAAAAAGGAGAATGCAATTTGGAACTCCTAATAAGGGCAGAGACAATGCAAGCATAAACATTTCTAAAAACTTTAAAAGGGAAATAAAAAAATGCCTAAATAATTTGTGACGTGGAAACTCTTAAGACATTTACCAAATCAGCTAATCTCTCTTTTACACCATTAAAAAACAAACAAAAAAAGGAAACATAATCAGTATCTAGAGATGTATTATAAGAAACTTGAGGAAGAACATAAAGAAATATAATATCGATTTGCCCTCATACAGTCATGTAATAGTGGAGTCAGAATGCTGAACATTTTGTAAATTGCCCATATCCAGAAAGAATGTTTTCACAATTATTTTACTCCCCATCCCCAACCCAACTCTGTTGGCTAAGAAAATTGAAGCAAGGGAATGTTTCTCCTAAAGGCTGCCTCCACTCTCTGGTTTACCCCCTCCACCCCACGCCAGGTCTTCAGAGTTCTCTCCACTTCGTCAGCACAGGAAAAGAGTGAGAGGGATGAACCATGAGCCTTGTCTGGAAATGGCTCACATTTCAGTGGCCATGCCTCAGTTATATGGGCCCACCTGCTACAAGGGGGTGGGAACACATAGTCCACTTACACGTCCAGGAAGAAAACACAACTATCCGTGAGCACAGAGAGGTGCCACCACAATGACCAACAGGATATTACCCAGAGGTTCTCACATAGAGGCCGCCAGGAGAGGCAGAATTTCCTGTTCTGGATTTCTGAGTCCTTATGTGTTGTGACTGGGATGGAAATTAGAGAAAATGTCCAAGTGTATGATGACTTCTACTCTTTTCACCTTCAAGAGAATCACCTACCACAGTTTTTTAATGGTTGGGATTAAGAGAGTAAATTATAAGTAACATAGACATGTAGTAGTAAGACTTTTCTGTAAAGAATTTTTTTAATGACAGATATGATTATGCTACAGATCACAGACTACGTTCTGCAAATACAGTGATTTGTAAAGCACTACTCTCATGATAAAGAAAGACAGAGGTTAGATATTCTCATCCTTAGGAACCTTACAAAAGACTTTCACAGTGACTAGACACAGACACTATACTAGGAACACAATTACTAGTATAATTTGCAGGCACTACTGGACTAAAGGACTAGGAATACAATGTCTAGAAAGTATCATTTGATACATTGTTTTGATCATATTTGGCTTAAAACAAGGTTGTAAAATAAAGATAAAAGGAGAATAGTAATAATGGGAAGGCGTATTCTTAATTGAGGATATGATAGGTGGGTATTTTTCTCCTACAAGCTTCTGAATGTTGTTTTTCACAAACGTTGTGGCAAAAGAAAAAAAAAGCTAAAAATCAGTGTGTCCTCTCTTCTCTGGGACGTGGGGGCACCCAAATGGAAGTGGGGGCTCGACTGCCCAGCTCAGAGATGGCACTTTAACACACACCGATCTACGTCCAGCTGTCAAAGCAGGAATCTAAGAGAGCTGAGGCTTATCGTGTGAGGCCAAAATAAGATTTAACAATAGGCTTGAAAACTAATCTTTGTTGAAAAAGAAGGGATTTTCTAAATTACTCTGTGTCTTAGTCTGTTCAGGCCGCTGTAACAAAAATACCACAGATTGGGTGGCTTATAAACAACAGAAAATGCATTCCTCACATGGAGGAAGTGGTGAGGGGGCTCTCCAGGGTCGCTTTTACAAGGGCACTTATCCCATTCATGATGTCTCTGCCCTCATGACCTAATCACCTTCCAAAGTTTCCATATCTAAACACCATCACATTAGGGGAATAGGTTTCAATATATGAATTTGGGGGGTGGGGCACAAGTGTTTATTCTGTAGCACTTTGCCACCTGCTGTAGTATGTCAAGGTGCACATCCAATTGGTGACAAAATTTTACACAAGGTGACTGCACCATCCAGATGGAAATGAAGGGCTTGAGGTAGATAAGACAGAAGAGGGGAAACAGATAGTCAGGCCATCGTCTCAGCCTGTGTGTTTGAGAGGTTTTGGAGCAAAATGCTAAGGGAGGATTTTGGCCGTGTTTTCCACTGGGGACTCTAGGAGGACAGTGTCTTGAACCAAGCCTGGAAGAGGGTGTCTAAGGGCAGTGCATCAGTGTTGGGCAGACCAAGGGTTTGAACTCAGTTCTCCTAGTCCTTATGTGGAATAAGCAGAATACAGACTTTCATGCATATTCCCAAAGTTAGACATGAACACTTACAGAATATCTGGTTGGGGAGGTCACAGAAAGAGTGACCATGACAGAGGCAGAGGCAAAGGCCACAGCAGACAGTATGCATCAGGAACATACATGAGTTAACTACCAGAATTCTAGGAGGATCCAAACACCAAATGCCACTCAAAGACAAAGGAGGATAATGAGGATTTCTAAGTCTCCCCAGGAGATTCTAGCATGCAGCCAAGGTTGAGAACCACTGCCTTTGGGGAAACTTTCTAGCAGTCATGAAAATCTCCAACTTCAAGAAAGCATTGTGTAATGTACTTCTATATATAATATATTTAATTTTCACAAAATCCCTAAAGTAGAAACTATTAATCTTATTTTACTGATGGTAACCTTGAACCTTAAAACAAAGGACTTACCCAGATGAGCTGGGCAGTGGAGATGAAATTCAAACTGTCTCCTCATTGAAAATTGAATTTTTTCTCATCTAATGTGGCCTATAATGCATATTGTTTCCTGTGCTTGCTTTCTATCCTTGTATATGCTACATAATTTATGAAACACATCTTTTGGACATTATCTCTGGAAAGGGCATTACACAATGCCTTCTATTCAATCTCGTAACACATCTGCCCTCAGAATCATAAGTGGATATGTAATTGAGGACATGATGTGGGTTCTTAAGACTTCCATTGCCCCAAAAAAGGATCATAACATGTCCTACTTTAATATCACTTAAAGATCTTCCAAGTTAAGGAATTTCCATAAGTTAAAAGGAGATTCTTCCTCTGACAGGTTAGTTTAAGCACTAAAACAATTTTACCACCATTTTTTTTTTTTTTACCTAAAAGATATTGAGATCTAGAAGGGCAGAGACGTAATTAAGTTAAGCCAAGATTTATAGAGATACTACCTTCCGTGAGGAGCTATTCCTGGCACCAGGAAGTGCACAGCCTCATAGAAGAGCCAAACACCGTGATCATAAATCACTGTGTGTCAGGCGCTGTGCCAGACACTTTACATGCAAGGCTCAATTAACCCTCAGGGCAGAGTTACAGGGTCGGGCTCATTCTTTCTCTCTCACAAATAAGGAAACTGAGGAAAGAGAAGTTAAATTACTTGTCCATAATCGCACAGTTAATAAGTTATAAAGCCTGAATACAATGTGATACATGTCAAGATAGTAGCAATAGAGATGGATATGTTTATCTCTTATTTAAAGCAAGGGTAAGGAAAGCTTCAAAAAAAAAGGGGGGGGGACCCCTGAACAGGTGTCATTTGAGGTTTAAATAAGAATTTGACAGACAAATCAAAGAGCACACACAAAGTGTGACATAACATGACTCACATACAGACACATTTTTTCTGTGCATTAATCTTCATGATTCATCCTCAAAAACAATTGTTTAAGCACCATGATGCCAAGGTAAAATCAAATATATACTTGGCACATAACTATAACTTCTTTAAAAAGACACACTTTGCTTTGCGTAAGTGGGGGAAAGGTAGGGTAATTTCTGGTGTAGGCACTACCATAATCTTTAGTAAACTTCATCTGGTAAGAAGCGTTGGATGCCCAGGATGAGTTTGAAAGGCACTGCAACCCCACAGAGGGGCTAGTGCTTAGGTTAGCAGTACAGATCCTAAGCCTCGTTCCCGGCTTAGAAGCAGCATGGAGTCCAACCTAAGGGCTACTTTGATTTTCAAAGCACACTTTTTTCAAGTTCACATTCTCTATCTGTAGCATAGGTGACATTTACCATATAACGTTGCACTTACCCATTTATATAACTACTCTGCCAACTACACCACAAACTTCTACAGACCAAGGGAATTCTGTTCCACAGCACCTACATCACCTACACATAGTTTCTGATACCTAATAGGCACCAACCATTTGATGGTTAAACTAAACAGAAATGGTTCCAATTTCTGATAGCAAACATCATGGAAACTAAAATGACAACCTATTAACATTGCTTCAAACAGCAAATCACCCCCTTACTCGAAGATCTATTCACATTTCCATGCTGTTAGAACCAGAATGTGATGGTAGATGTCAAAAAAGCCAGATGTACTTCTCTATCCATTTTCCTTGAGCTTTTTAGGCCATATGGTTCTCACCATTCCTATAATGAGACTTCAGGTTTAAGATTCTGAAGTCCGTCATTTCCAGAATGCACATCCCAGACACGGAGCCCAGGCTATTTGTAACTCAAGTTGACTTGGCCCTGGATTGTGGTGTGATGAATTTATTATGTACAGCAGCAGGCATCACACTTTTTTTTTTTTTAAAGCAAAGTGCCAGAAACAGAAGCCCATTGATTTAAAAAAACAAAAAACAAAAAAAAGAAGTTAAAACTTTGCCAGTTTTCCCCAAATACCATCAGAGTAAACTATGATCAAATACAAGTCGTTTTGCCATAAATAACAGCATGGAGCAAATTTACTGCATTCGCAACTCCTCTAAAAAGACTAAAAATAACCTCGGAAAGCTGATCTAATTATCCTGCATATACACAGCGTCATGTGAACCTCAGAGAATGGCATCGACTAATTGAGGAGCTAAGACTACTGGAGAACTTTAAACAGAAGATGCCAGGAGCACATGAGCTAATAAAGGCAGCTTTAAAAGGATGTACTGATCTTTGCAGTATAGTTTGAAGCCCATAAAGCATTGCAAATGACAGCAACTGCATTTTGATGTGCAGATAAAGGTCTAAGATAGGGCAACTCCGCCTTCAAGCTTTTTATAATAATATACCCTAGACTCAAGGGATCTCCTTCCATGTTTTGTTTGTGTGTGTGTGTGGAAACACAGATTTGCTTAATTTCCTGACACTGAGCCTTTGATTACTACAGAAAAGTCTCTACTCCTATCACAGTCTAGTAAACCTAATTATACTAGTATTTTCCAATTTACACTGGAAGCACTACCATTAAAAGTCTGGTTTCAGTCAGCACTGCCCTGCCCGGAAATATAGGTAAGTAAATACATGCGGTACCATCAAATATGAGTGCTAGATATGAAGCAAAATAGTGTTGTAACGAACTAGTGATTTCCTTTAAAAGATGCTATTAAATTTAAATGGTAAAGCACTGCATCCCCATACTGAAGTTGGGACACTGGCCAATACTGGTCAGGAAATTAAACATTGAAACCAGAGCACTGATATTTATACAGAGCATTGAGAGTAAACACACAGTCCCTGTCCTTGTATGAAATCCAAACCTCTGACATATCATTAGATTTCTGGCTGTTAGATTTTTCCTTTCTTCAGCAAGCCAAAGACATTTAATTTTTTTTTTAATGAAAAGTATTGTTTACTTTGTGGTAGGGAAAGGAAGCTAAGACATAATGCCAAAAAGACTTCACTACTTCTGACCTGTACATAACTCTTTGTCCAACTTTCCTAAAAATGTCATAACTTAAAAAAATATTTTCCCTAACTGTGTCTCAAATACTGGAATTAAGAGCTGGTATTTAATTCCCCTAGCAAAGAGGTATATTGAAAGTTCATGAAGATATAGGACTGATGTGAAAAAGAAGGCAAATCTGGAAGCAGAGCAAGGCATCCATGGAACAAAGAAAATCTGGACTAGATAAGATTGAGAGAAAACCTACTCCCAAAATCATACCAATGAATTAGCTGTCTGGTAATTGCAGCAGGTAAGGATTTGAAAAGTAAAACTGAATTGGCTAAAATCCAAGATAAACTTTCAGATGAAAAGACATTTCAAAATGTGAGACTGTCTTGAACACAAATATAAACATATTAGAAATATTTGGAGGGCTTGACCAGGTTTAGTCAGAAAAAACGGTCATGATCAATTAATAACATAAGGTAGTATGGGTGGCTGGGTACTTGGCATCCTTCATTTACTGCAAGATTTTGTGACTGAGGGATTTTTTTCTAATAATGTCATAGGAAATAATAAAAATGGCAAGTAAATGTGGATCCATAAAGATTATTATGCCATTATTCAGTGCAGAGAAAATAGAAACATTCTGTTTAACAAACTGAGACCAAATAAAAATATTTTTAAGGTTATTTAATAATGTGAAAATGTAGAAATAATAGGAAGAGAGAAGAAAACATGATCTTTTAAAAAATCATATAGAGGAAAGATTGTTAATATGTACCTTAAGTTAACAGAAGTTATGATTAAAAAATGAGAATACACAATTTTAATTTTGTTCTTTGAATCTTCCATATTTTCCAAATACTCTAAAATTACTTTTGTAATAAAAGATTTTTTAAAATATTTTAAAGCTTTTAAAATATATCTTTCTAAGTCTAAAAGAACTCCCCTGGAAATTGCTTTCCATCCATATGAGGTACCATTTTATCTCATCTTCTCTAATGTATGTGTATCTATACTATTCCTTAGATGCTCTTCTCTATGGAAAGAATTCCATATTTCCTATGTTTCCCAATTCTTTCTAAAAGAATCAATCCCATTTATTGAGAAACATAAATTTATCTCGTGGGCGGTGGGCGATTAAGGATGTCACCCTGATCTCTAGGGGTGCACTACTAACTCTAAAGAGGTACGTGATGGAAGAAAGGACTGGGAGATTCTTTAAGCATCAGAAGCCAACTTTTTCAAGAAACACATCAACTGCAGAATGAGGACAGAAAGTCAACCAGTTTCAAAATGATTAAAAAAAATAGTAACTGGTTAGTCTTTTTTATGTGACAGACCTGTGCCAGACTCTACTTAAAAGGTACAATGAGAAGGACTCTGATCCTTCAGTTCCAGAGGGACCCAGATATACCTACTGAGCTCCAGTTATGTGCCTGACATGGGCACAAGGCGAGAACATCATTCACTTGCTTGAAGTTATCAGAAATAACTATGTTGCAATTATAATTATGTAAATTCAACTGTGAGAGTTAAAGGCTGAGGGAACAATTCACAAAATTAAACATGAATAAACAATTTTCCAAATCCCTTTAGTCTGACAATGAACAGCCCAATGGAATAGAAATTGTAGGTATCATCTTGTCCCCAGGGTGGTTTTCTGTCATATCCAAAAGACCCAAAGCCTTACGAATCTGTTTTGGTTCTATCTAATTTTAACTCAGCTAGCCTAGAGCTGTTTCTAAGCCAATTACGTGCGTGACCTGGCTGAAGTGGACAGCGTAATAGATATGTAACTATTTTGACAATGTTATTTCTCTGATAGGTTCCAGTTATGCAGTTCCATCTATGATTTAGATGCTGAGTTCTCCATGGTTTAGTAATAATTCACCTGTTTTCATGATGCCAGGGGAATAAAAGTTGTCTTGGGATCCATTCAATGCCCTCCAGCTCTGCTTTAGATACTTTTTATCACTCAGAAATACTATATTCCACTTCATACAAGTCCTGACTAAGAATATTTCATGAAGAATATAGAAAGCTCAATTCAAATAAAACCAGAGGGGAAACCACAGGAGAAAGGTTTTAAAATGTACTGCAAGCCAGCTCTTCTCATAACAGGTACCATGCCACTTTGCGGTACAGGGGAGACTGCTAAGCCCGACATAAACTGCCTTCATGATCTAGCCCTTCTTAAATCTCACAATCACTATGTTGCCGCACTTCACCTCCCAACTTATGCACCCATCACATTAAGCTTCTTGCAGTTCCGCCCATCTCTATGCTCTTAGACATACTATTACTCCTTCTGCTTTCTCTATCCAGAGATAGTCATGATCTCTGGTACCTCCACATCTCCCCCACCCAACCCCAGACTTTCTCTAAATAATTCCTGCTCACCCCCCAACACTCAACTTAGGTTGTAGAATCAATAAATGAATAAATGCCCCCATTCAAATGGAAAATTTGGATAAGACTTGAGTTCTATCAGTCTTGTGCTCTCCTAGACAATTTAGTTGATTAAATGATTTTTTTTTATGTCTGTAATAATGCAGTGATTTGTCATCCAGTGTTGGTCAGAGACAACCACCCTGGCAAAGTAACTGATAGTGCCAGAAGAGACAGGCATCTTGGCACATGCTAAAATTATAGAAGCACATGTACTAAAGAAAAAACATTTAAAAATTTTTAATACTGTTTTGAGGTAACCCTGGATTATAATTGTATATACATTTCACATGTACAACATATTTTGACTTCTGTACATGCTACAGTCTGCTCACCAGCAAGAGTTTAGTATCCCTCCACCACCATAGAGTTGACCCCCTTTATTCATTTTGCCATCCTCAACATCCCTTTCCCTTTGATAACCACTACTCTGTTCTCTGTATCTATGTGTTTGTTTTTGTTTAGTTTGTTCATTTATTTTTTTTATTTCATATATGAGTCAAATCACACAAATGTGTCCTCCATCTGACATTTCACTTAATATAAAACCCTCAAGGTCCATCCATGTTGTCACAAATGGCAAGATTTCATCTTTTTTCTATGGCTGAGTAGTATTCCATTGTAATAGATGTATAACACACCTTTATTCATTTATCCATCAATAGGCACATAAGTTTTTTCCATATACTGGTATTATAAATAATGCATATACCTTTTCTAATTAGTCTTTTGTGTTCTTTGGATAAATACCCAGAAGTCTAAAAGCTGAATCATATGGTAATTCTATTAATTTTTTTGAAAAAACTCTGTACTCTTTTCCATAGTGGATGCACCAATTTACATTCCCATCAACAGTGTAAGAGAATTCCTTTTCCACACATCCTCTCCAATACTTGTTATTTCTTGCCTTTTTGATAATAGCCATTCTAACTGATATGACGTGATATTTCATTGTGGTTTTGATTTGCATTTCCCTAATAATTAGTGACACTAAACATCTTTTCACGTATCTGTTGGCCATCTGTATCTCTTGGGAAAAATGTCTATTCAGACCATTTGTCCATTTTTAAAATGAAGCTTTTTGTCTTTTGTTGTTGTTGAGTTGTATGAGTTCTTTGTATATTTTGGAATATTAGTCCCTTATCAGATATATGATTTGCAAATATCCCATCTGGTAAATTGTGTTTTCATCTAGTTGATTTTTTTACTTTACTGTGTAGAAGCTTTTTATTTTAAGGTAGTTGTACTTGTTTATTTTGGCTTTAGTTTATCTTGCCTGAGGAAACATATCCAAAAAGATATTGCTAAGACCACTGTAAAAAAGAGTACTTCCTATATTTTCTTCTAGGAGTATTATGGCTTCAGGTCTTAGCTCCATTTCCTTAATCCATGTTGAGCTGATTTTTGTTTGTGGTGTAAGATGGTGGTCTAGTTTCATTATTTTGCATGTGGCTGTCCAGTTTTCCCAGCACCATTTATTGACAAGACTGTTCTTTTCCCATTTTATGTTCTTGACTCCTTTGTCAAAAACTAATTGTCCATATATGTGTGAGTTTATTTCTGGGCTCTCAATTTTCAATTCTCTTTCATTGCTCTTGGTGTCTGTTTTTCTACAAATACCATGCTGTTTTGATTATTATAGCTTTATAGTATAATTTGAAATTTTGTAGTATGATACCTCCAGTTCTATTCGTTTTCCATCAAGATTGCTTTGGCTACTTGGGTCTTTTGTGGTTCCACATACATTTTAGTTTTTTTGGTTCTATTTATGTGAAAAATGTTGTTGGAATTTTCATAGGGATTACACTGAATCTGTAGTTTGCTTTAGATACCATGAAAATTTTAACAATGGTAATTCTTCCAATCCATGATCACAGAATAGCTTTCCATTTCTTTGTGTCTTCAATTTGCGCAACAATATATTAGTTTTGAGTGTACAGGTCTCCCACCTCTTTGGTGAAAATTTTATTCACAGTTTTATTATTCTTTTTGTTGTAGTTGTAAATGGGACTGTTTTCTTAATTTATTTTTCTGCTACTTTGCTGTTAGTGTGTAGAAACACAACAAATTTTTGTATATTGATTTTGAACCCTGCAATTTTACTGGATTTGTTTATTATTTTAACAGGTTTTCAGGTGGATTCTTTAGGGTTTTCTATATAGAAAATCATGTTATCTGCAAAAAGTGATGGTTTTACTTCTTCCTTTCCAATTTGGATGTCTTTTCTTTTTCTTGTATAATTGCTCTGGCCAGGACTTCCAATACTGTATTGAATAAAAGCAGTAAGTGGCCATTCTTGTCTTGTTCTTGACCTTAGAGGGATGGTTTTCAGTTTTACACCATTAAGTATGATATTAGTTGTGGGTTTGTCATATACAGACTTTATTATGTTCAGGCACATTTTTCTATGCCCATTTTACTGAGAGATTTTATCATAAACGGGTGTTGATTTTTTTAAAGTGCTTTTTCTAAATATATTGAAGTGAATATATGAACTTTATCTTTCATTTTGTTAATGTAGCATATCATGTTGGTTGATTGATTTGTGAATGTGAAACCATCCTTGCATTCCTGTAATAAATCCCATTTGATGGTGTATGATCCTTTTAATATACTATATTTAACTTGCTAATATTTTGTTGAGGATTTTTACATATATATTCATCAAAGTTATTAGACTATAGTTTTATTTTTGTGTGTTGTCTTTGTCTCATTTTGGTATTGGGGTTTGTAAAATGAGTTAGGAAGCATTTCTATCCTTGCAATTTTTTTTTTTTTTTTGAAGACTTTGAGAAACATTGGTATTAAATCTTCTTTGAATGTTTGGTAGAATTCACTAGTGAAGCCGTCTTGTCCTGAACTTTGTTTGTTAGGAGGTTTTTGATTAGTGATTCAATTTCATTACTGGTAATTAATTGGTCTGTTCAAATTTTCTATTTCTTCATGATTTAGTTTTGGAAGGTTGCAGTTTACTTATTTTTTCCAGGTTGTTCAATTTGTTGGTGTATAGTTGTTACAGAATTTTCTTATAATCCTTTGTACTTCTGTGCTATCCATTACAATTTTCCTTTTCTGATTTTATTTGTCTGAGCCTTCTCTCTTTTTTTCTTAGTGAGTCCAGTTAAAAGTTTGTCAATTTTGCTTATCTTTTCAAAGAACAAGACAAGTACATCCAACAGATTTGGAGTTTGCTTTCTCTACCCAATTTCTACTTATAGGGCAGAAGCTGTACTTCATGTGTGACAGAGAATATGGGGGTCATAGTCACTCCTACTCCAGCTTGCTAGAATTCAGTCCCAGGAGAGGCAAGCCAAGAAGACCTGAGGTTATCACCTGCTCCCAGTGTGTTGCTTGTAAAGGAAGACTGTAACTCTGGGAAAAGTAGGGCACTGTCTCATGCCCAGCTCTGGAGTCACTACTCCAGAGATTTTGCCTGGAGAAAAAGGTAGGTCATAACAACTGAGAGCTCTGAAGCTCTTCCCAAAGAACTGACTTTATTTGGAACAGAGTGTGGGAAGTTAAAACCTAAATATGCTCTCAAAAACAATGGAGATTTTTGTGGTAAGCAATTAGGAGGAGGCTGGTAGCCCCTGCTAAACCATAGGCCAGCAAATTTACCAGGGAGAACCAAAGAGATAGCTAAGAAGTCTTCCTAGTATCATAACCAATCTCAGAGACTGGCTTTTAAAAGCTAAAGGAACTTTACTATAACTGGATCAGATTGTGGAGCAATTTATGCCCCAGGGCACTGATGAAATAATACTGCAATCAGACAGCAATTAGTAGAGCCTAAACCTGATTTTGATACCAATAGATGCAGCTGTCTTAATAGAGTGATCAGGGCAAGAGACAGTCAAAGAGAAGCCTGCTAAAGAATCCTCAACCCAGTGTGACTGAGCATAAGTGAGTTTTTCCCCTCTGAGAAGTGATTTCAGAGGCTTCACACTGTGGCGGAAATAGACTTTATGAAAATAGTCAAGCAAAGTCTTTAAACAAATAAACAAGCAAACAATAAGAAGCTCTGGAGGGAAAGGAGAATCCATACAAATGATTATCCAATATTCAATTAACAATTTTGAGCCATGTAAAGAAACAGGAAAATGTCATCTATATACAGGAGGGAAAAGCAGGCAATAGAAATTTCCTATGAAAGGGGCCCAATCTTGTATATACCAAAGACATAAAATCACCCATTAAAAATATATTAAGCATGGGCTTAACAAAATAAATAAAAGTATCATGATAATATTTCACTAGAAAGAGACTATTAATAAATAGATATGATTAATAGAAAATAAATTCTAGACCTAAAGAAAAGGACATTTTGAAATGGAAAGTACAATAACTAAAATAAAAATAAAAATTTTCCTACAGGGACTCAAACAGTAAATTAGGCTGACAGAAAAAAAAAATAGAAAACTTACAGATAAATCAATAGAGATTTTTAAAATTAAAAAAGAGAGAAAAAAGAATTAAGAAAAACAAACAGACCTATAGAGAAGTGTGGGACACCGTTAACTCCCAGAATACCAGAAGGAGAGAAAATATTCAAAGAAATGAAAAAAAGCTTCCCAAATGTGATGAAAATCTTTAACCTACACATTGAAGAAGCTAAATGAACTACAAAGAGATAAATACAACTTGATTCACAACCAGACACATCATATTAAAAACACAGAAAGCCAATGACAAGTAAAAAATCCTGAAGTCAGAAAGAGAAAAAGGACTTGTCATATAGAAGGGAACTCCAATTAGATTAACAGCTAATTTTTTACCAGAAACAATAAAGGCCAGAATACAGTGGGATGGCACATTCAAAGTCCTAAAAAAACAACCACCAAACAACAACCAAAATCTCAGCAAAGATATGTTTTAGGATGAAAGCAAAATAAAGACTTTCTGAAGTAAACAAAAACTAAGAAAATCCATCTCTGGTAGATGTATCTTACAATAAATACTAAAGGAAGTTTTTAAGGCTGGAAAAATGTGACTCAGAGTAATTAGAACGTATATAATATACATATATACACACAAAGGCATATGTAAAGATGATTATGGAATTCTTCAATATAATATAAACACATATTTCATCACATTTCTCTTAATTTAAAAAGTAATTTTGCAAAACAGTATGAATATAATTGTATTGTTGGGATACAGTATATGGAAATGTATTTAATAATAATAGCACAAAGGAGACACAAAAGAGCTCACTTGTACTGAAGTAAGAAAATGACATCAGACAGTAACTTGAAACCAAATGAACAGATAAAGAGAACCCAGAATAGTAAATAAAAAAGTTAATAAAACAAAATTTATAAATACTTGTTTTCCTTTTTCTCTCAACTTTTTTTAAAGAACATAAAAGTATATAAATTATTATAATAATAGATTATTGCTTTTGGAATATGCATAGAAGTAAAATGTACCATGATAGCACAAAAATGGGGAAGAAGGGATAGAACCAAATAGAAGTTTTTCTGTCTTACCTTAATTAATACAACTCAAAAGCAAATTTTAATAAGGAAGCTGCATATGGTTAAGTCTTAAAAAAATCACTTAAGAAAATGACTCAGAAATCCTAGTAAAAACATGTTAAAGAAATTAAAATGTTACACACTAGAAAATACTTCCTCAGTACAAAGGAAGAGTAAAAGAAGAAAGGAAGAACAGGAAAAAGGCATGAGATTTACTGAAAGCAAAAGTAAAATGGCGGGTAAATCCAACTATATCAATAATATTAACTGTGATTTGCTTAAAAATCCAATCAAAAGAAAGAGATTTTTGGAAAAATCCAAAATAAAATAAATACTTGTTTCATTTTTAAGCTACTGATATTCATTTCTTACTGTATGTTGTCCGATAAGGAAACTGTGCAGTCCTGGCACAAGAAGATGATGAGTAATGTAAACTGAAAGCCATAATTTCAAGGGCTTGACCTATGACTTTGATAAGAAGCTGGAACAGTCCACTGAATGGATACAATGAACTATAGTATAAATGTATGATTGCTTTTTAACTGATTATCTTTTTCTTTTGTTAAATCATGTAAATTCTAAAATTCTTTTGCACTGATATGTTGAACCTTATTGTACACTCAATTAAGGCAGACTCTTATAATTTGCCTTTTGTTTGCAATGACCTTGAAATGTTATAGCATGGTATCCTATGCAACTAGTTATATTTTGTAGTGAACACTATTTTTCATTAATTTAATGGTTGAGTACAGATTTCCTCACCCAGCAGGGTTCTCATGTGGTGTGCAATGGTAGACACATGTACTTATGTTTTGTGTAACTGTTGAAATGCAATGATATATTTAGAAAGTGGACTCACCTGTGTTTAAAAATAAAATATTGATAAAAGGTGTTGGAATAGTTTAAAAAAAAAATGGAAACAATGCTGGATTTAATTTAGGGCCTGGAAACTCCAGAGAAATCAGCTCCCTGGAGACAGAAACCACAAGAAAGCTAGTGTGGGTACACAAATGTCAGACAAAATAGACTTAAAATGTCACTAGGAATAAAGAGGGATTTGTTTTAATGGTAAAGTGGCCCAATCCATTAGGAAGGTACAATAGGTGTACACATAGAGGCATGTAATAACAGAGCCCCAAAGCACATGAAGAGAAACTTACAGAATTAAAAGGAAAATAGATCATTCAGAACAATAGTTGGAAACTGCCATAGCCAATTTCACTAAAGTACAGAACAACCAGGGGGAGATCAAAAAGGTAATGAAAGACTTGGACAACATTATAAACCATGTAGACCTGGTCAACACCTACAGAACACTCCAACCAGAAACAAGAGAGCGGAAGTATTCTCTAGTGCACATAGGATCTTCTCCAGTAGAAACTATGTGCTGGCCGTAAGAGAAATTTCAGTACATTTAAAAGAGTTAAAATCATACAAAGTATGGTTTCTGACTACAATGGCATGAAATTAGAAATCAATAGCAGAAAGGAAGGAATTTTGGAAATTCACAGACCTGGAAATTAAGCAACACATTTCTAAATGGAAAAGAAATCACAAGAGGAATTATAAAATACTTTGAGAAAAGTGGAAATGAAAACACAACATTCCAAAAATTATGGGATGCAGCCAAAATCATACATAAGTGGGAAAATTACAGCCATAAATGACTGTTAAAAAATATGTCCAATCAAAACGTATCCTTTCACCTTAAAACACCGAGGTAAAAACAAGAGCAGACTAAACTTACAAGAAGTAAGGAAATAATAACATAATAGGAGAGATGAATGAAAAAGACTACAAAAATAATAGAGAAAATAAGCAAATCCAAATGTTACATCTTTAAAAAGACCAACAATTTGAACAAAATTTTATTTAGGCTAAAAAAGAAAAAAAAAGGGATTTTATTTATTCAGATGTCCTTAAACATTTTATCCTGCATTTATAAATTTAGCATGTTGTAATTTTACCTTTCAGTAAATTGATTTTCTAATAGACAAACCTTCCCAAGAACTTATGGAATTATTATAAACATAAAAATTTAAACATAATATAGTCAATCAATTTCTCATTAAAATACCAATACTTTTTACAAATTTAGGAAAATTCTGTTATCCTGTTATAAAAAAAGTCACAATTACTCAGTGACAAATTTTTAATTGGAATGACAAGTTTAATCTGTTAGGAAGTTTAAATTGGCAAATTATACTCATAAAATGCCAAATTCTCTTCAATGTTACAAGTACTTAAAATACCAAACATGCACAGATTATTTCCAAATATAATGTAACACTATAGATACTATAAATTTATCTAATCAAGTTCTTAAATTTTAATGTTAAAGGTTCCCAAGATTAAGTGTGAGAATTTGCAAACAACACAATTTTGCATTTTCAAACAATTATTATCCAATGAAGTTTGGGGTTTCCTGCCCTAACAAGCTTGGGCTTTGCTTCTCAGCTCGCTGAGGCTGCATGTCAACCACAGATTCAGATTGGGTAGATTGGTGCAGCCATGCAGGGTTATTTTTCTTACCTCTGTAGCAGACAAGTAGGTCTCTCCTCTGATCTCACTAAACCATTATGCCCTTTAAAAGGGGAATTCTCACAGTCTTCATCCGTGAAACAAAATACACACATTATCGAATACTCAAGCATGATTATGTCCGTAACCCATTAGTTTCCAATCCTTGACTGGAATTCAATTCATCCAGTTGCTGCTTAATCCATGTCTGAATTATCTTCCTAAACTTCTTATCTGAAAAAGCCATAAATCTTTATAGATATTCCTATTTTCAAATAACATACAATATGATTCTGAATGTCTCTCATAGGCCCATCTGTCTCTAAAGTTACAGCACTAAAATCATATTAACAGTGAGGGCTTCCCGCTCCCTCATCCTCCATCTCTCTGGTGGCACTTAATTCATCCTGACTTGCATTAGGGCTGTTTGTACTCCTGTGGTTTCTCCCTACTTAATCTTATTTCCTTGTGTTTTATTTATTTCTGCAACCTCTAGGAGTTTCCCCATGGTGCCTTGAGTGCTGTATTGCTCAATAAACAGTTTTAAATAAATAAGCTGAATTTTCTCTTTGGAGTGACTTTTTTGACATGTACATCAAATCTATCATCAGTCAACTTGAAAACTAGTTATGGTGAAACCAATTAGTTTCATATACTGTCATTTGACCTCTTAATATAGGTTGGGTCCTATCAACATGTAACTACCAAAATGATGGGAGATGAGGGAAAATGACAGAGAACTAAGCTTACTTGAGTGCCTACTATATGCCAGGCGTATTATTCTGTATTTTACTCTGAATAACCTGTTTTATAGATAGATAGATAGATAGATAGATAGATAGATAGATAGATAGATAGATAGATAGATATACATACACACACATACATATATGTAAGATAAAATAGAGGTTAAGTTACCTGCTCAAAATCACATGGCTATTAAGTATATAAGGCAGCAAATGACAACCAGGTCTATGTGATTCAAAGCACATGTGTTTTAGGTCATTTTTTTTGTTTCCTCCTCTCTCTTCTCCTTCAACATAAGACCTGCCTTCAAAACTGCTGATGTGGATACTTGAACCAATATGAAATAGAGAAAATTATCAGATCATTTAAGAATCACTCCAAAAGATAAAAATTAGTGAACATTGTTGATAATTCTCCACTTCAAGTCTCCGTTTTATTTTAATTAAATGGAACCATCATTTTTAAGTCTACTGTTTTTGACACACCACACTTATGACTGGGAAGTACATGGATGTGGAAAGCAAATGTTTTTCTTGGGGCCATTGTTGGTTTACCCACTGTTAGCCATTGAATATCTCTTCTTTTGTTATCCCAATCAAAATAAATTTTACCAAAGTAAAGAACAGTCAAAGAGGAAGTAATAAAACACTGAATATAACCTAATTTGCCAGCACACACACACAAAAGCCATTAGAAAGTACACTTAGAGCTGTGCTATTCCCTGAAATATAACATGCACACTTATCCCCTTTCCCTCAAAACACCTAAATGGTACAGCACATCTACTGCGACAATAACAGACAAAGAAAAGCACTTAGTCCATTTTCTTTTCTTAAGTGGCAAGATTTCTAGAAACTCCTCTCTATCATTCCTTCAGAAATAGTTACTGCATGACAGAGCATTGTACGCTCATTCGATGATTATAGAATAGTGCTGAAAGCTAAATGTCAGATGAAGAAGTGCAGAGGATATGCACAGAGGAAAAGGCATGTAAAAATGTTAACACCTAGGGAAATGCATTATTTTAGGGCAAATGATGCACAGTTAGAGCTCAAAAAAAAAAAAAAAAAATCTGATACCAACACTGTCCCTCACCGCACCAAGCGCCAGGATTTAAGAATGCAGCAGTAAGCATCCTCCAGGCACAGCTTGGCACACGGAGATGGAGCTGCTTTCTGAGTTTTACCTGGGGTACCTGTACACCTCTTGATGCAAAAAAAAAAAGCAGGAGGCTAGCTTAAAAAGTTAAGTGAGAAGTATTTGAGTGTTGAGGCTTTCTGCTCCAAACTTACTCCATAAATCCCTTAGAACGCAATGTGTTTTAAACGCAGTAGAGGCTGAGCAGGCAGCTGCTATATGATACTCAGTTTACGACTCCACTTTCTGTGGTTTCCAGTAAGACATATTCTCTGACTCCTTCACAGGTCCTGAAACAAATGAAAAGGAAGCCCTAGATAATCATCACGTGGAACCAACATGTGAAGCCAGGAAGCTATTAAAGGAACAAGTATGGAGAGTATAGAAAGCATTGTCAAGATGGTGAAGGAGGCAGAAGAATAATTCTAATACAACAAGAATGTACAATAAGCATGCGGTCTTGTTATGTGTTTGTGTGCTAGGGTGTGCCTACGGGGCTCAGTGTTTTTGCCCGGCCCTTGGCCTGATGCGGCATATAATGGGTACTCAGTAAAGATTTTTTTTTTTTTAATGAATTAGTGACTGTGACACAATTTGGAATTCTGGGCATTTTTTTCTGGACTGTTCACAAATTTTTTTGCCTTGAGTTACACAAATACAATATAAGCCTATGTATTTTTAGGTCTTTCAAGTGAAATTTTTAGCATAATCTATTTAAAATCTATGTGACGAGAGAATTATAGCTTGAAAACGTTTCCTTACTTTAAGGACTGATCCAAAAAGGATTGTCCTTCATAGCTCTGTTTCTAAATGGAGGGAAACATAACACTGATGTATTCTATGACACGTAGTTTGTACATATTATTTTATTTAACTATGCAATCTTTCTGTAAAGTAGGTGTTATCATTGTCCATTTCATAGAGGAGGGAACTGAGGCTTACAGAAGTTAAATAACTTGTCCAAGGTAAAAAGCCAGTATATGTAACTACTGAGCTTTTAAACAGTATGTGTGGCTCAAAAACTTACACTCCCTAACCATCACAGCAGAGACTACAGAGACGGCACCTTGTAAGACAAAACAAAGCTGCTTTAAATCAAGAGAAACTGCCCCTTACTTGACAAGTCTTAACCAAAGATTCTTCCTTCGTGATATCTTCTCCAATTTAAAGCAGAAGTGTGTTTATAGGATTTATAAAATGTTACTAAAATTAGTTAGCATGTTAAGAAATTTACATTGCATTCTCTGGCAAACACAAATTAGATCTCATCCAGTTTTCCAGTTCTTTTTCATTTGAGGATATGTGGCAGAATATATTTTGCAAGTGCAGCCAATCAAAGGTAAATAATTACACAGACAGAGGAGAGATGAAAGACATCTGTCGGTGGACAGAGCTGTCCCATCCAGCCTGCTCTTCTGACTGTGTGACATTAACACATCTCCATCAAGAGGTGGGCTCTATTTTTTTTCTCTTAAACGTTAAATATGGGTAGAACTTTGCAACTGCATCTACCAACAGAATGTGGCAGAAATCATGCTATGCACCCTCCCAGAGGAGATATAAGTGGCAATATGATTTCCACCTCACTCTCTCAGGATGCTTGCCCGATAAACTAGCCACTTATTATTAACAGAAAGAAAAAAAAAACGGAGAAGTCCTGTGTGGGTGTGCCGAGCAACAACTTCATCCAGGCCTCCAGCCAACATCAACAATCAGACCTGTGAGAGGACGTCCCTTCAGATGATTCCAGTCCCCAGGTTTTAATTCTCCCAGCTGACACTGTAGATCTCAGAGATCAGAAAGAAGCTAGCCCTATTGTGCTTTGCCTGAATTTCTGACTTACAAAAACCATTAGAAATAATGTGATTGTTGCTGTAAACAACTAAGACTTAGGGGGTAATATGTTATATAATTATATGGAAGAGAAATCAAGTTTCTCATTATGTTTTCCGCAAATAAAATCTGATCATGGAAATATTAGGTGTTCAGATGCTCCTAAAGTATCTCTAGATACATCAACCAAACCTACCTTTGAACCTGGATGCACAAAGGTATTGCACAACAAAATTCTACTGTGGGCGCGGGGATAACATGTTACAGTGGAAAATAGATGATCTTTGGTCAGACTATCTAGATTCATATTCTAGCTCCATCACTGACTGGTTGTATGAATTTGCTTCACTTCTATGCACATCACTTCCTCATCAATAAAGTGAGAATAACAGTTGTAACTTCAGTTATTACAATAGTTTACCCCCATCCCAGCCATAAATCACTTCCACCTACGAATCCTAATTTTCACAGTGCCACACAGAATTGGAAGGTAAAACAACCTGAGAAAACTTCCTAACTTGGGAATGTTTATGTATATAAGACACGTGTCATATTATATATGACATATTATATATATACATATGTTCTCCTGTGTATTAGCATATATGTATACATACATACACACACACAGTGTATATAAAATCCTGTGCTAATACCCATATGTGTGTGGGTGGGAGAGTTGTATACATAACCCACAAGGATAGAGTGAATGGGAGAGGAGGAATAGAGTAGCCGTGAAAATGCACCTCTCAGATCTACTGTGGGGAGCATGAATGACCAGCAGCATGCCCTCTCATATCTATCACTGCATTCCCCCTGAGGCCACATTTCCCATAAGCTGCTCCTGACCAAGAAGTGGGCTTTGCAGGAATACTAATGCAGGTCAGGACCTGGGAGACGTGGACTTCTCGGAGGGGTGGACTTCTTGATCAACCCTACCAAATTTACCGGACTCTCTAAGAACTGCACTGCTATCTAAGACTCTTCCACTCAACCTTTCTTCCTTCCCTCTCTCTTTCAAAACCATCAGACCTGCAAAATGATCTGACAGGTCTCCCAGCCTCGCCCAGGTCCCTCTCCATTTTCTTCACAGGCATTTCCTATGAAGAATAATATATTCCTGACACATCTAAACCAACTTGGTGTCTGCTGTTTGGATGATCTCAAACTAACACAAGCAGTAAGAAAGTGAAAAAAAATTTTTTAGAAAAAGGAAATGAGTACAGTCTTAACATACTTAGTAAAATTAGACTAAGTTCTACAAGCTAAAATCTAAAAGCCTGCATAAGAATGACAAAAAGATAGAAGCCAGTTCAAGGCACACAACGTTGAAATGTGCACAAATTAGAGTTACAATGTATCAGAGAAGATAGTGTTTGGGATGTGACCGAAGCAAGACCATTGGTTGAAAAAATCTAAATAAGGAAACTGTACAACCAGGTCCCATCTCCACTATTTGTGACCAGAAGAATGCCCCTCCCTCTCCACAGAAGAGAGCCTGTGTCTGAGGAACTGAGCTGATAATGAAGAGGAGAAGATATTTCAGACATGATCTTTATTTAATCCCCCAAGCTGAATAATAGGGTTTCCCACACAGTTGAAAGACAAAGAGACAAACAGACAGATGAGAGAGTCGGGGTACATATGGAGGGAGAGAGGAAGGGAGGGAGGAAGGAAAGGAAGGAAGGAAGGAAAAAAGAAGGATCACTCTGAGGTAGTAGGTTTGGCAGCTCCAGCAAAGAAAAATGCAGGATGGCCAATAAAATTTTAATTTCAAATAAACAATGGTCTTTCATTATAATATGTTATACGCAATACTGGGGACATACTTCTATGAAGAAAGTATTTGTTATTTATCTGAAATTCAAATTTCACTGGGCGTTCTGTGTTTTATCTGCAACCTTATAAGGTACCCCACTGAAAAATTTCAAAACACCGAAAGTAAAGCGAAGACCTTAAAGTGTTCCTGAAAGAAATCTGTAAGAATTGGGACTAGGAGTGGTGTCTGACTTTCCAAAAGCAACCATAAGAGATAAACAAAAATTGAGCCATGTGTTTGAAATTCAGTGGGGAAAATTATTTTTATCCTAGAATTTTATGCCCTGACAAACTGAGTTAGGATATATATTCTCAGATGTGTGAAGTCTCAAAATACTACCTCTCATAGCCCTATGGTATAAATTGAGCATTGGTCTAAATAAAATTGTAGTATAACCACATTGGAGAGTCCGGGTAAGTAAGAGAAACTGGGGGCAGCAGGAGGCACAGAGGGATAGAGTGCTGCAGACCATAATATCAGCCTGAGGAACTCTAATTGCTCTGCCTCCTGGCGTTCACTCCCTCGTGTAGCTCCCTCCTACATTGCCCTAATGTTTAATTGTATGACCAATAGAATGTGGCAGAAACTATAGTAAGCCCTGTCCAAGATAATGTTATAAAAAGTTACAGTATCTTTTATAACTCAAGAACCCTTGTGCATGCTCTGGGGGTAGCCAGCTGCCAAGCTCTGAGGATACCTGTGGAGTGGCTTATGTGGCAAAGCACTGATACTTCTTTCCAACAGCCCCATGAATGAGGCTTCTTGGAATCAGATTGTCCAGCCCCAGTCAAAGCTTTAAATGACACAGCCCCAGTCAGTGTCTCAACTGCACCTTCTAGAGAGACCCTCAGCCAAAACCCACCAGCTACATGGCTCCCAGATGCCTGATCCTCAGACACTGTGAGATAATGTATGTTCGTTGTTTTAAGCTACTAAATTTTGAGACAGCTTGTTACAAAGTAATAGGTGACTAATATAAAAGGTAACAATGTGAAATCTTAATCCTCCAAAATAGAAAGTCAAAAAGAGTGTTATGTTTATTTTTAAATTTTTTTATTATAAATACCCAAAGAAACATCTAAAAGATTACAGAGTGGTTTTATCTGTAGAGAAGGACACTAGATTTGTGGAAGGAGAAAGGCAGATGGTCACGATTTTTTATTAAAATTCTTTTTTTTTAATCACCCACTATTATAATCTTTTAATATCACTTGATTTTTTTAAATAAATATAATGTATGTGGTACCACAGTAAATGGACAAGTTCATTTACTACAGAAAATGTAGTTGTTCAATAAAATGATTTTGTTTAACATGTTTAAATGAGTAAATTTTGTTAGCTTACTCAAGTAAGAAATGCACATACACAGACATTGAAGAAATGAAGTAGAAGTAATCAGATACTCTTCCTAGCTCTGTACCTGACAAAAATAGGTGTTCAATAGATGCTGAGTATTACTAGCCATTAACATGATTATTTTTGCATTATACAAAGTGATGCTTTACTCCCCATCCAATTGGCTCAAAGAAGAGGGAAACAGTTGGATTCTGAAAGAACTAAGTAGGGTAATTTAAAAATTTTGCCTTAAAACGATTGTCTCTGTATTATCAAGGCAATCCACTTTTTTTCCCCCTAGTTTTCGATCACTTGGTCACTCTTCCCCTCCGTCAGCATGGATAATGAGCTGACTTCATGTCTGGTTGAACCAGCAGCAGGGATCTAACAGAATGAATTATTGTCTTTCTCTCTGGAGCCTCGCCAAAACACTGTGCTGATTCCCCGTCTTCCTATTGAACAGTGCGGCACTGAGGCCAGTTTGGATAACGAAATAAAAGTTCCACATTTCATTCAGAAGTGACACCCTTAATACTGTTTTAGTACAAATAGCAACAACGTGACTTTTAAGCACCCCAACTAGAACATGACATCCCAGGTCCGTTTATAGGCTGACTTCAGATGTAAACAGAGTAAAGATACCGGTATCGCTGACATTTCAATTGCAAAAGGTACACTGGCCAGGATCTCTGATCAAAGATTCTCAATAAAATGCACATAAGTCTGGAGAACATAATACTTTAAGACAGGCATCCCCAAGACTCAAAATTCTATAATTACTGCTGAAGAAGGAAGGTACTAATGGTGAAAGCACTGATGGGCACATTGGCAGAAGGATATTGAACTAGCTGTAATCACAAATAGATGGGGAACAGGAGAGACTTCCAAAACTACAAATAACTAAGAACCACCCTGTCTTCTATCCTGATTAGGTAAATTTTCAATGCAGGCAAGGTATTTTTTCCCTCTACAAGTTCCTCGGCTGAAATTGTGAAGAAAAGGAGTCATCTCAGTTGGGAGACCAGGATCAACTTTGAAGACCTGGGATATAACACAGACCCACCCTGAAATCACGCCTTTGTTAGGTCTTTCCCAACACCATGCAATCCTGGTTCACTCCCTCTGTCACAGTCACACATCACTTTCACCCAATAAATCCTAATTCTTAAAGGCCACACGGGTCTGAAAGATAAGGCAAATGATCTGAGAAAACGTCTTCATTTGGAACATCGAGGCTTTAGTTACCCCCACAGAGGCTTTCCTCAACTGGAAGTTAACAGGTAGTTGAGACCTGATAGTTCTCCCCAGATGCTGTGGGGGGCCCTTGCATTTCAGTGTGGCAGACAGACAATGCTTGTTTATCTCTTCTCCCTCCAAAGGGACAATTAAAATGACCAATCAGGGTCAGAAATGTCCCTCTGTTTTCTCTCTGGGATCTTTCTCCCTCACTCATGAAAAGGGCAACTTCAAAGTCACACTGCAAGGGGCAGGAATAGAGAGACAGAACTGAGGACATTTTTGCAATCAATCCATTATAGTTATTTGATTATTTTTTAAAAGCAAATAAATTCCAGAGAATTCACTATCCAAAAGAACACCTAGTACTTTGGCAACAACTTATGTCTAACAATATGGTTTCCCCGTCATAATACTGGTCTTTTCTTTAACCCAAAGTGACCACCATCCTGAGTCCCATGCTCATCTTTACCCAGCATCTATTTTTATGTATTTTTATTTGTATATATAAAATTGATTTTTGTTTTTGATTTTTTAGCTCTGGCATGCAGTATTTAATCTTTCACTACTTTTTTCATTGACTGTTACATTGTGTATGTCCATCCATATAGTTGCACACCACTGTATCTCATTCATTTCAAACTGCTGTATGGTATTCTAGTGTGTAACTTCATTTCACTTTCATATTCTGTTTTAAACATGCTGCCCCTAAAATTGTCACTAAGATCTGTAAATCACCCCTAGTAAATTCAAGATTTCAATGTGAAGCACATTCTGGGGTAAGGTCTTTCCATCAAACATTACTTGATTCTCTTAACAATTATGTGGGCAAGACTGACTGACTTACTCCCTATAAAAATACTCCCACAAAAGCTCAGGTAGCAAGAAGGCTGTTCATTGTGTCTCCCTTTCACTGAAAACTACAACAATAAAAAGGAGCAAAATAAATCAATTCTTAAGGAATTCGGTGATTTTTAAGATTAGGTTGTCTTTTGTTAAGGGAAAAAAATTACAGTTTCTATTTCCTGAAATGGGGCTTCAGGCTTAAATGGCTGCGCCATTTTTTTTTTTTTTAATGGATCTCATTCGATGAAAGCCGTATAGTCGGTAGGCTTTGCATTTATGGGGATCCGACTATGAGCTGCTGCTTCTGAAATGACAGGCATTAAAAGGCTATGCCAACCTCCTGCCAGTACAGGACCAGTTCCAGATCTTCCCATGTGCCAGTGGGCAACGTGACCCAGTGGCCTGAATACCCAGGATCAGCCCTTACTACCAGAGAGCTAATCTTCCTAATCTTGAACACAAAACAAGGTCCCACCAGGACTGTTGATAAAATTGATGAGCATTTCTCTCTGCCTTATATTGTTAACTGAGATTTTACAGGCCATCATATGGGCCATTATAATAGAAAGCAGGACAGAGCCTTCGCTCTTGGTCTCTGCATTCCCACCAAATCACTGCATTTACCCAAACAGCATGCACGTTAAGGAGGACACTTCCCTCCTCACAGACTTCTTACGGAGCCAAGTGTGCTTCACATTCCTTGAGGCAGTGAGACAGGAAGGGGGCAGGGCACAGCCATTCAAGGAATGCTACAGCAATTAACATCAAAATGGTGAAAGATTCAACCCCCAGGAGGCCTTGAGGCTCAAGATGGTGGGAGATTTGACTTCTAGTAGAACTTGAGCTTCATTATATGCTTATTGTAATATGTTAGGGTAATGAATAACATGCCCACAGGCACCATAGCAGTCCCAAGGCTAGCCACAAAAGGTCAAAAAGTGGGAAATGGCCAATTTCATGGGAATCCCAGCCCCTTTCCCGGGAATCCCAGCCCCTTTCCCAGGCTAGTTAGACTGTTCCTTCCACTTATTAGCATATGAAGCCACTGAGCCTACAAAAACCAGCAACACAGTGCCTCGCGGCCCTTCTCTCTCCCTCTTCAGAGATGGCCCGCACTCTGTCTATGGAGTGTGTACCTACTTTTAATCTGAGCACCCAAACCCCCACACCTTGTGGCCTTTCTCTTGCCTTTCAATGTATCTCTCTGAATAAATTAACCTTCACTCAACGGTGGCTCGCACTTGAATTCTTCCCTGCGCAAAGCCAAGGACCCACACTTGGCTGGGCGCGTCCCAGGGACTCAGCCGAAGACTGGGACACGGCCCTCCTCACGCCCTACATCTGTTTTCCTGCATCAGCAGATACCGTTTCTCTATTCATCATTTTACACTAAAGATATTCTGTGTGTAGTGAGGGGGAGGGAAGAAAAGAGGTTTGGAGGAATTCAAGGAGCCGCTCTGAGTAGGTTGCACAGAACAGGGAAGCACAGGCAGCCTAGGAGCTGAACATCCTGGGCTGCGGCCTAGTCGGCAATGTCTAGCTGTGAGTTCCTGGAAAGCATCAGGCTTTGCTTTCTGTAACAGAAAATCTGCAATGAACGGGGCTGGTTTCAGTGGGATGATTTCTTTCTTTCCTTTCTCCTGAGACACTATCTACAGCCTACTTGGCCTCCCTCCATCCCCCTGAACACGGTATGACCCTTCCCAGAGCCTTCAGAGATGCTGCCTTTCTCTAACTGATGTACCCATCAGCTCTTCGCTCCCCCTCCTCCTTTACACAGCCCTTCCTCCATCAGATCCCAGTTCAAAAAGCACCTCCTAAGGACAGATTTCCCTACTCGCCTTAGCTACGTGCTCGCACAGCACCAGCCTTCATCTTTGCTGCCCGTATTACACTGTGGCTAAATGGTCACTTGTTTCCTGGCAACCTCAGCCAGAAATTAAACTGAGGGCAGTGGCCATGTGTGTATTTCTTTCCTGCTTTGCACATAATATTCATGTAATAAATGTTTAAGGAATGATGTAATACATGTACATACACTAAAGAATTTCATATAAAGTTTCAGGATGTTTACAGAATTTCTAGCATCTGCATGCTTTTCAGTAAGAATCCCTGGTGATCATTAAATTCCTTATTAGCTGACCAAAAATACCAGGTGTGGCACTAGAAACAAAACAAAATGAAACAAAACATGTTTAAGGAAAGATCAAAGAAGAGGAAAATGTGAAAGGGGAAAAGGAAATATAAAAGCAATTGAAAGGAGGCCCCCGGAGAACTGAAAAGTCGCATGCTTGTGCCAACACAGATTTCAACTGCTTTCAGCAAAGAGAAGATACTAATTAGTAGAATAATCTTTGCTTCCCAGTTTGAAAGATTACTGTGATGGCTTTTCTCCAGTGCCATGCCAGCACTTAATGGTTTTAAAGATTAATTGACAGCATGTGAAAGCCAACTAGCCAATTAATGGCTGCATGTCACCTCACTGTCCTGAAGAATGAATGTTCACACTGCTCAGGTGGTTAGGTCTGATGCATTCGTTTATATGTGTTTTCTCATTGCCATGTGTGTCTTCAGTATATCTTTTCCTCTTCCATAGGCTGCTAACCACATATCAATAGCACCTCACAGCTAATTTGTAACATGTATTTTCTATGTTTAGCAGTGAAAGTCCTACCCACACCAGTCAAAATCCCTAGCCCTTCAAAAATTATTATATCGTTCATTCTAGACATCAATTCCATGTCTAAATTGTATTTTATGACAAATTTTAAAATGAAGATTGATTATTTGAAACCTGCCTATCCAAAGAGTTGTATGATTTGGGAAAAAAATATTTGACCTCATAGTGCTTTTCTTCACAGAAAAAAAAAAATTACAGAACATTCTAGCCACAGGATCAGGAAACGGTGTTTTGAGTTTAGAGTGCCTTGCTTGCTACAGACAGCATGAATCCTCTTCCTGATCATATATCATTTCTTTTGTGATTATAAGGAACTGAAAAACATATTTACATTTCACAATTTTATTTAATTTATAATACTTGATAGCCAATATTTTGGGTATTGCCCTATGCCTGCTTTATTTTATTTTGCCAGCTTCAATTTTCTTTATGACCCTAATTACTTAAATATTTTGTTATCTTCTAATGAATCTGTCCCTGGAAACTGCCCAAAATCCTTTGGAGAAAAACTGCAAAATGAAAATAAATGAATGAATAAATTAATTAAACGCAAAAACATTTTCCGCAAGTAAATTCTCTCATTCTATACTAGTAAAAAAGCACTAAAAACACAGGGGCAAACTCGACTATTTCCCAAATTCCACTTCCTCAAGTTTCCAATTTTCCTCAGGAAATACTTGAAGCTCTTAAAAAGGTCCCAGGACAGGAAATAGTCATATGCAAATAACTAGTGAATAACCATTGTAGCTGTTAATTTCAATATGTCAAAACACTAGATTTACATCTCTCTGTGGATATCAGCATTTTAAAAAGAGGAATGACATCCTTGATTTCATTCTATTAAGGCATTTAAAGTAAGTGATCCCACACTCCTCTCTAATCACTCAGCAGTGAAGGTTTAGCTCTGCGGGCACAGACTGAAATCCCCTGTTTCTCTCAATGAATGGCACTGCAAAGAGAAATATTGGGCAGGGCAAGCACTGTCAACCACTGCAAGTCTCTTTGAAAGATTTGCTGTTTCTTCATGCAAGTAAGGGAGCTCTGGACTGAACTCCGTGTGCACGGTGGCTTTACACAGCTACAACCCGTGCTTGCCTTAAATCTTTTTGTTGCATACTGTTTGCACTTGCTACCCATCCCTCTGGAGCTATAGGTCTCGATCGATTGGAATAGCAAAATCCTCTCTCCTGTTTCAAAGAATTAAATTGTCTCTATATTGTTATTCCAGTCACTAACCCTGTAGAATGAGTTCTGACACAGGCCCAGGGAACACAACAGGTGAAGAGGGCACCCCCACTGGACTGTTAATGGGTGTTAAGGGCCCTAGCTGGTTCTACTTCTGGCACTAACTGGCCATGAGTTTCAGGCTGTGGTTTAACTTCTTTATGTCTCGGTTTCCTTACCTGTAAAGTAAGAGAAGTTGCTCTATGGTAGAGGTTGGCAAACTTTAATGCACCTCTAATTCCCCTAGCAATGGTATTAAATGCAGTTCCTGATTTAACTGATCTGGGATGGGGCCCGAGATTCTGAATTTCCAACAATCTTCCGGGGCGATGCTGTTGTTGCTGATCCAGGAACTACAACTGAAGAGTTAGAGAGAGAATCAGAAAAATTCTTTGACTTCATTAGACCATCTCATTGAAAGGTAACTTAAATAAATAAGGGAACGTCTTCCAATATTTGTATTGAAATTCACTTTTTCATTATTGTGTTTTTATGTGATATTCATTTGAACTTAGTTTTAAACTATTCCTCTCTCTCTAATATGGCTTTGCCCTCAAAAAAAAAAAAAAAAATGTGTATTGAGGGCCATGTGCCATGCTTTGACTTCTAGTATATCCTGTGAACAATCAAACTGATAGCAGAGCTGTCATATGACCTAGCGTGACTCAAACCCAAGTCCTCTAACAGGGAGGTCGCTTAGGACCTCTTCCTAAAAGAATAAACCAGGGAACTTCAACAAAGCTGTTTTCATCCAAACTCCAGTTGTGTTGTTGCTATGTTCTGAAGAACCAGAATAACTATCTTATTCAGAAACAAAAGGTTTAAAAACACATCTGGGAGAAAGCACAGGGAAGCAGAAATGCTCTGGTGGGCTGTGGACATTTAGGACTTGGACGAAACGCCCTCTCCAGGAGCAATGCTGGTCTTTAAAGATACAGGTCCGTCCGTCCAGGGCACATTCCAGATTCCTGTGAGCACTAGATATGCATTCTAGAGAGCATTTCAGGGGCAGATTCGAGGCCAAGTTTCTGCTGCCCGTACATGTTTAGCTCCGACTCATTTTAAGTGACCACACAACCATTTCTTCTAGGTGCCAACAATTTTTCCATAAATATTATTTGGGGGAAAAAATGGAACTCTCTAATCATAGTTCTCTTGATGAATTAACAGACATCAGCTTAAAAGTCTATATACATACAATGATTCCTAAGTTCTTTTTAGAAAAACACGAGGTACAACTGTGAAAGCATGTAATGGATTAATTACAACAGTCTGTTTCACTAGCAAAGCTGCCATCTTGCCCATAACTCCAACACTATTCCCACACTGTTCCTGGAGTAACTCCTACCTACTTTTCTAGTTCTCATTCTATCCCTGTCGCTATTAGACTGACTCCCGAAACTGACATCTCACAAATCTTCTGAGCCCACAGTGATCTGTGTGTACTTATGTAAAGCAGAGGATGAGAAAACTCCTTTATTCTGTCCTTTCGTTTATCAAACACTTTAACGAGACTTGATTTTATACCAGGCAATGTGCTAGGTGCAAGAAAAAAGTATATGTCTTACTTCTCACTGTTCACCAAATGCTTGGCATAAATATCTCATTTAATTCTCAGATGTCCTGGTGGAATGGATGCTAATAATCTCATCTAGCAGATGAGGTACAGGTTTCTCCAGGAGAGTGACTTTCTCCATGGTGGCAGAATGTGAACCCTTCCCTATATTTTCTAAAGTAGACCTTTGTTCTTAAACTATAACCAGCAGGACCCTGTGGGGCCTCTCTGGGACAGAGCCATCTCCCAAATCCTCTACTTTGGCTCCTCTCTAAAGAGCCTAGGTAACAGTGTCTGATGCACATTTCCAGAGTTGTTTTACAGATGCTAAACCTCCATCACATGGAAGACATGAACTACTTGATGACCATGAGAACACAGACGGAGGGTTGATATGTTAACCCCTGTGACACCGCCCTGTTACCTCACAAAAAACCAATGAAAGAGTAATGCACAAGCTGATCTCATACCCTGAGATCCCACCCCTTCACCTGGCCTTTAAAAATGCTTTCCTGAAACCCATGGGAGGGCAGAGGCAGTTCGGGTGTCTTGAGCACTAGCTGTCTGGAACTCTTTGCTGGCTGTCTGCAATAAATGCTGCACTTTCCTTCACCACAATCAGACGTCGGGAGGTGGGCTTTATCGTGCACAGGTGAGTGGACCCAAGTTTGGTTGGGTAACAAAACCTCATATTCTACTTCATACACTCAATTTCCTGACTTAGGAGAATTATGGCATCCATGACAACTTTTGCAAAAACATTTTTTTCTTTTGCTATTACCTCCAGAGGTACACAGGAAGGTGACTGAGAACCCCAAACATCATGTGTTCCTAGCTATCTGAAGCAGCCCGCTTTTTCTTGGAGTTGTGTAGACAAAGGCAAGTCCAGGGACTTTGTATTCTACCCATTCTGTTTGAAATTTATATGCATACTTTTCAGATAAGACAGCATCTACTCTTTGGAGCATATGAATATCTTCTCTAGTCAATCCTACTCAAGCCTGTGATTCTTTCCTCTCTCCCATGAGTGCTGTTTTAAGCAGTGCAGAGTACCGCAAGCCAGTACAAGTTACCTAGTCCATTTTGAGGCTTTTCTAAAAATATCATGTCAATTTCTGGAGAGATCATTTGCATAGCTTTAAAAAATATGATGCTAGATTTATCCATCAAGTTCTCTTCCTTTTGCAAACCACAGAAAAGCCGAACACAGAATGACCTGTCTACACCCAAACCCAAAGACCCTAATTGTGTGCTTTATGTTGGCACAGTCAACTGCAAAAGGGGTGGAATGTACTTTCTTCAAATGAAGAAGACATTCCTGGGTAAGTATAAATCACCAATTATGCTGATTTAATATCATGGCATGCACACACAATCAATAACTGAACTTTCTACTCATCAAGACATGACCTTGGCATAATACCTGCTTGCTCTAACTCTCAGCAATTCAAAACTCCAATAAATATTTATTGAATGCCTACTATGTGTCAGGAAATTTGCTAGGCTCACTAAGAACAAAGGAGTCAACAAAACCATAAAAGAAGACACACAAATGACTAAATGAGATAGAGTCATGAAAATTCTTTGTAAATGAGAAAGGTCTGGAAACTTAAGAAGTTATTTTTGCAGAGGTTTTATTTTCTGAAGCCTGAAATGAAATATAATTTTATGTATATTAATATATACCTTATTCAAGGGAAAAAAATGTTTCAAGTCTCATGAGTCATGTTTATTACACTTGTGACCTACCCGGTGTCTATATTGTTTCAATTATTGTCTTGAAGAAAAACTCATCTGGTTTATGCTACAATATTTTACAGAACCTAATCTCTTGCCTACAGAGAGAAATAGTCTGAATGCAACAAGGTAGTCTTCAGAAGCATTCAATAAGACAAAGTAAATGCAAACTGGGTCTAATAGCTAAAGACTTTTTGACTTTTTAAGATGTTCAATTGAACATTTAAAAGGTTTAATCTCATATCAGTTGTAGAAAGCCCCCCTGGGGCAGGCTTAAGTAACTATGCCATTAGGCACTCAGTTGCAAATTGCCTATTAAGTCTGACTGAAACTGTAAAATTGCTTTTCACAATGCAAATTAATGTAAATAAGAACAATTGGTTACACATATCACAGGCGATCAAATCGTCGACAGATGATGCATACCTCCCCCTCCCCCCATCTGAATTAGCATTACTTTAAAGTTATATTTAGTAGGTCTTAACAGGCTTGGGTGTCCCTGTGATAAATTCCACAAATTTATTATAAGCAGGACATGTGTCCTATGTATGTTATCTATTATATGAAATTTAAACCTCTTTTTATCTACGTCTGAGGGCACTTGTGTTCAGGTTCAGTGGATATATCACCGTATAATCCATTTAGCCTTAGCTCTTAGGTTACAGAGCATCATTCAGTTACTAAACATTATTTTTAGAAGTTATCTTTTTTTAACAAATGCATTAAAAGAAAGAAAAAAGTACACGATTAAAAAAAATGGCGTAAGTCTTTGAATAGTAATACACACAAAGGAACCTTACTGCTTTCATATTTATGATTATTTTAGAAATTTAAAAGTTATTCAACCTTTTAAACCCATAGTTTCCATATCTGTCAAATGAAAGTAATAACATGCAACTAGTAGAAAAGAGATTTCAAACTGTAATTGCAAAACGGACTGAGTGACACTTGTAAGATGTCACCAGAAAAGGCATATTCTTTAACCCTACTTTCATTCAAATACAATCTGTGGCATCTTAGGGGCTTCAACCATCTCCTAATGCAAGTCTGAAAAAATAGTCTTGCACTTCACTAAAGAACGTAAAAATACTTGCCACTATTGTTTTGTCCTCAACCTTTTAAGGTCTCAGCCAAAAAATAAAACAAAAACATTTTAATTTTAGTATCCTATTACAATGTCTATGAACCTGAAAATCAATAACAATAAAACAGTTATTTTAAGAACCTCCTATTATATCACTGTCACTGTGCCCAAGATAAATATGAGACGAAACTCAACTTCGTTTTGAAAGAGAAGGTATGAAAACAAGTAACACGGAAGTATAAGAAAGTGACCTTTTAAACTAAAACAAGCAACATTTCACCAATTACATGGTTAGAGAAGATAATTCTTCTCCATCATATAGTATAAATATCCATGTGAAACAATCTACTGAATCTTATGTTTAAGATCACTCTACTACTATTTTGCAGAAATAATCAAGATGTTATTTTTTTAATGATGCATAGAATTTTTAAATTATGTAATTCTAAGAAAATGGTATAATTCAAGTGGGAAGAAGGTTACACAACTGAAGTTTTGTTTTCATTTCATCCAGACGGAAGTGGCAACTTTTCAGCTGATGTAATCACACAAAGTCGTAAATTCATGAACAAAAAAGAGATGTCATCCTGCGTTTCAGAGGATGTTACATGTGAATTTTTCTGTGATTTCTGTACCTTTGTAACTAACATAATATATGAAGCATAGTTTGCATTTTGATATTTCTTTTAGGTATCTTCAGATCTTTAAGAGTAATGCCAACTAGTAAATAATTTATTTTGGAGCAAAAATAATCACCCAAGCCCAAGTAATCATGCAGACTTCAATTCCATAGAGGCAGCATTCAACACACTGGCCAGAGTGATACTCATACATTAAAAAACAAAAGAAGAGGAATGTGGGAAGACCAAGTCATACTTTTTCCTTTGCATATGATTCAGATAAATTTGGAATATCATAGCCTTGATATTTAAATTATTATTAATGATAATTTTTAAGTGTTTTAGCTTTGAAAATCCACCATCAAATGTTTCTGTAGGTGAATTCAACTTAATTTTATTAACTATCAGTTGTAGTAAACGCTATGGATACGTATCTGTTACAAGCATCCATGAACAGGGCAGGCTGAGAGTGCAGTGGAGTTGAAGTCCCTGGCAGCAGGACTAAGATGGGCATAAACTTCCTCTCCCCACTAAAAGTGACATCAGTAAAGAGTATTCTAAATTGTCTCCCAGAGTTCTCCAGCAGAATGGAGCCTCTGTTGTCCGCAGTATTGACCTGCTCAATAACATACTTAATTGAATTTCTTCCCTTTCCAATCTTAGTTCCATACTCCCCTAACAGTATTTCCTGAATGACCTCACAAATAAACTACATTTACTCAAATCATTTAAAGGAAGCTACAGTGCCAACTGGTGCCTGCTGAGGCCCTGTGACCCTGCCCCCCCCAAACTTTCAGCCCTCAGGCATCCGCCTGCTCCTTGTCAGAAGATAAAGTACATCCTTTTCTGATGTGTGTTTGCCCTCACAGAATTAATAGCCCTGAGAAATGGCTAACCTCACAACAGCTCAGGCTGACTTGTCTCAGCCATGTTTCCTCCTTATCAGAGTTGTAAATTCCACTACCTTACTGTACACCAAAGTCCCTTACCTCACCTATAGCCAATCAAAAATCTGTTCCCCTGTCCCTTGTGTTCACAGCCCCTTCCTCAATAAAAGGCCTTGCCCGTTCACCCTCAGTGCTCACACAGGCACCTCTCCTCTGCGTGGCCTGCTGTTGCCTATAGCAGTGTATCTATTAAACTTCCTTTGTTTCTTAAATGTCCTTTGTCTCCGGTAAATTCTTTTACCACCTGCGACACCAGCCTGCCGTGTCCCCCAACAGAACTCAACCTTTAATAGCACCATTATATACTGCATGCTTTTATATAAGCTATCGGCAAAGGAGAACACAATTGAAATGTTTAAAATTTACCTTCTTCTTTAATTCATCATTCTACATCAAATTGTGCAAGATGTAAGCTCTTGTCATGGGTATGAAAGTAGTTTTATTCTTTGTCACTGAAGGAAGCCCTGAAAGTATCTTATTATTTTAATTGAGGTTATCAAAGACACCATATTTTCTGCGGTAAAAGAGAGTGAAAATTAGGCAGATAGACAGACAGATAGCAGATAGAGAGAGAGATACCTATGTAATAACGTAGTCCCTTATCTGGCCTTGCATTTATTTTTCAGATGATTCTGATAAATTGACTTGCACCGAAGAGAGAAATACAGATAAAATTTGGGGTTGGTGATCTTTACTAACCTGAAGAAAGGACATGAGAGCATGGAACTGGGTTGAAAGGTAAAAATGTATCTACTGGTAGAACAGAGGGAAACTACATTTAGGGTTTTGTACTTGAGTATCGTCATTCTCTCTTCCCACTGCTGTTTGGTGAAGATGATGTTCTCTGAGGACCAGAGACCCTTGTTAAGAATCTGTAGTAGGGCCAGTCCCTTAATCTTAATAATCTCTTAAAAGATGATTTTTTTTTTTTTTTTTTGCCTTTTATTAACTGTGACCTTCTTCTAGTCATGAATCCATTTACATTACTTAGGGGATAATTAGGATTGTTATAGGAGGAATGCCAAAAAAAAAAAAAAAAAAAAAGGAGAGAGTCAGAGTCAATATTCATTCTTTTTTTCTTTAAGCTTCCAAATGAGGCTCAGGGGAACGAACAGGGGTGGGCCAGTGGGAAGTCAAGAATGGAGTTTGCCACAGTAAGGAAATAGATTAGATTGGAAATCAAACTAAATTTAACACTCAAATTTTATAAACTTCCACCTTCACACCACTCTTGAATGTGGTCAAAAGGCTGTCCTTGCTCTTGTCTGGGAGTGCAGCCATCAACATCTGTCAAGTGTTGTCTTTTAACCACCCAAGAGAGATGACAGTGACAGTGCCTGCGATTTCTATGCCCAAACTGATGAACTGAGCCCCATGCAAATACTGCCCAGCATGGTCCAAAACATCCCAAAGTACCCCAAAATGGAGGGTGGGAAAAATGAGGAGCAGCAAGGCATGGTGAGACAGAGAAACCCCCAGGACCTTGGGTGAGACCATGCAGTGGTATTCCACCATTCTCACCCCTCTAACCATATTACATTTCCACTACTGTGATTTTCAAGGTAACACAATAATCCATACATTGAGTTGGATTTACTTCTTCAACACTATTCCAAAGATAGAACTGTATTGTTTGAATCTTCACTCATTTGCCCTCCTCAATGCCAAATAAGTAATTTGAATGTGCTTTCCACCTTAAGCCAAATACCTTGTGTCATATGCCATTCTGGCTGTGCCTACGTTTCTGATGATTTTTGAAGGTAATTCTCATTACACACAAGCTAACGTTGCTTCACCCTGATATTTCAATACTAAAGATTTAGTCTATTAGTTACTATGTTGTTTTCTGGGAGTAGTTTATTTTCAATTCTACTGAATTTCCATTAGTGTCTTTTTTATTAAAAGAGGTTTTATTCTCCCTTGATAAATTTGGATTTATAAGAACATGAAATTTACTGATACAATAAAAGCAATTTCAAATAACTTCTTTTCCCACATGTCATCCTTAAAACAATGTCAAGACCTGAATTTAATCCAAAGAGTAAAAAATATGATTGACTTCAGCAAATCAGAAGTCAGTATCAAAGTCTGTGGCAATGTGCCAATCAAGAAGCATAAAGATTATTTTAAAAATAAAAAGCTCTAAAACATGATTTGCATGTGTTCTTAATATAAACATTGAAAATGATGCTATATATTTAAATATTTTTGCGGGGAAATGTAGGAAATTTGCCACAGCTGTTTCTTACTCTGAAAATTAACAAATGGTATTCTTGCCCATTATTAACCAAATATCAGTCCAAAGGATTTAACATGCAGCTATATCCTATTTTTTAAGATTTAATCTAGTTCTCTTTGTTATCCTAGAAATTATCAAAGGGACCTATTTTACTCTAGGCATTTAATTATTCCTCTTATTTAAACCTTTTTCATAACTAATACATGGGGGTTTTGGTAGAAAATATGATAATACAAAGATAGAAAAAATATAAATTATTGATAATAGTAACACCCAGAAAAAACCTGTTAACTAATATTATATAAATGTATTCCATATATGTGTGTATGCATCTGTAAATGTGTATGTATATGTATCTTAATAAATACATATTAGTACATCTATATGTATATACAGCAAAGTGAGCTCAAACTCTACCTACTGTTATTTTCTCTCCTCTTAAAAACTTCATTCTATAACCTTTAATGGGAAAAAACAGGCAAATATATGGCTCTTCTCTAACAATATTTGGTGGATAAGATGAAATTCCTAAAAATTTGATCCATTCATCCAATTACTATTATATAACAACTGAACACTGTGCTTTATTTAAACAATTTAATGCAGTATGCATGATATAATAATAAAGTTTCCAAAAATACAGAGATTTAACTAGATATTTCCAGTTATTTAATTTTATTTTCAAGGAAAGGTTATTGAGAAATTCTGTTTCAGTGCATTGGGTTATCTTGTCTAGTCGAGATTTTATTGACCATCCTTGAAAAAAGACAATTTGGGTAACCATTTCCAAATTATTCATCTTTACCAAACATTCAGTTTTTTTCAGTTCCTTTCAATATCTAATGATGACCCTCCAAACTAACTTTTCCGATTTTTCTCCTTCCCAGTTGATTTGATGTCACTGAGAAATTAAACCTGACTATCTAAATCCCATTGGGACTCTATGTTGCCTTCCAGCTGGCCATTCTTCTCAGAATATTAAGAAGCCATGTGAGCTGAAACCCTGTAGCAGATCTTATGTGGGTGGGAGTTCTCCCTGGACAAGTCACTATCTGGGACACCAAGAAAGTTTGGTGAAATGCTCAGATCATGGATGTCCTTATACAAGAAGTAACAAAGGCTATGGACAACTTCAACAAAAGCGTTGACATCCTTGCTTGAGAGCTTGAAGAAACTCAGTAATCCATGCTGCATAACCAAAAGACTTTTCCTCTACTGCCATCTAGGAATTCACTGAACTAGTTATACCCATGATTCAATTCCTGGCTCTATGATATAAGATTTATATCATAAAGTTTCTATCAAAAAGTTTCTCTTTTTCGTTTTAGGCATCCCTCTTCTAAGATGTCTGAACTCCTTAAAATGGCTGATCTTTGCTACTGCCTCTCAAAAAATGGTTCAACTGGTTTTACAAGATCAACTCCGACAAAAGTCTTGCAGACTCTATTTTTCAGACCCTGTTTTGACCCACTCAGGAGGTTTGTGATCACCTGTAAATTGATCAGTAACAAATGATATTTGCCTTGAGTAGAAGAGGAGACTGACAACTTGAACTATATAGGTACTCAGTACTCTAAGAAACCCTGAATGTTGATAATTCTCCCCCAACACACACCCCTTTATTTTGTTCCAGGAGATGCTAACAGGCCCATCAGCTAACCAGCTAATTGCATGGATCACCATGCCCTGGAATATTTCCAGATAAGATCTACCTCCATCCTCAATAACTCAGATAAGACCTGTCTCCTTTCCTCAAAATCCCTTCATTCATTTGCTTCTATAAAACCTCAGACTCCTTTCCTTTCCTCTGAGATGTTCCTCATTCATGAACATTGTTCCTTTTGTGCCAGCCTGAATAAAATCATGTCCTTAATTGTTCAGTCCATTGTGTACAATTCACGGTCAGAAGGTCAAAGTCAGTATCCAGTTCTGTATGCTGTTAACATGATCCTGAGGTCGCATCAGATACCAGGTGTAAAACTGTCACCTAAAGTGAGTTGTTTTGTTCTAGTACTCCCTTGCCACATAATCCTTCCATGAATATGTCTTCTTCTTCAAGTATAACATTTGGTAAGAATGACAAATGTGTCCATTTGTCTGATGTACCTGATTAATTATCAGATCCTCTGAAGAAGTTTAGTCCTTAATACTAGTAGTTACAATTTATTAAATATGCATTAAGTTCCAAACATTTTAGAGCATTTTCTACTTTATTTTCATTTAATAAATAGTCATGAATATGTACTTTTTATAAAATTGAAAAAGCTAAAGATCCTTTTTCCTGTTCCCACCCTTTTCAAAACCCTCTTACTAAGATCTTGTTTGTAACAAAACCAAGATTAGTAGGAGGCCGTAGGCACTAAGACTCAAGGTAAGAGAAGAGACCAAGTCATATTCTGTACAATAATCAAAGACCTTTTAGCATGATAGTGCACAGGCAACAGGCTAACAGTGGATGCATGTTGGCAAGATTAAAAGTCAAATTACCCTGCAAATGAGCTCTCCACAAAAACTAAAGATGTTCTAAATAATCTCATCTGTATCTTCAAATTAGGGCCCAAATCGACTGGAAGTAGCTGGAAAAAACTGGAGCTAGAGGTCAAGGCAAGTAACAAGAGGTATGAGCAGGTCGTGTACACTGAGCTGCTCTGGGGATAACAGGGGTTATGCTGAACTTGGAGACTGAAGGACTCATTAGGAGCTGAGATGAAAAATTGAATAGAAGAGGAAGTTCCCTGAAGACTCCTTATGAATAGGAAGATGTGCCCAAACCAGAGAAAGGACTATTCTGTACATTCTTCTGGACTCTGTGTATGTGTGCTGCCAGTTAATAACAATAAGAGTGTTTAACTGTGAATGGTATCATTACTCCCTCCCACCAGTAAGAGCCTTAGAAGGCGTTCTTCAGTCCATGCATGCCTGCCTCTAAATCATGATTCATTCTTTCATTCATTCTTCATTCTACCTTCCTTTTCTTGCCTTTCTTCTTTCTTTGTCTCTCTCTTTCCTCCCACTTCTTTTCTTCCTTCTTTCCTTGCTTCTTTCTTTCTTTCCTTTAAAAAGCTTTACTATTATTTTTTTCTCTTTACCATCAGCTACTTTTTCTTTTGTTTCAGGAAGTTATGAGTTACTAAGGGACCTGGTTTAGTTAAGGATAAGGGAACTCAGTGATCACAGAAGTAAAACTAGCAGGATAAATTCTGTTAGGTCTCTTATGAAAAGTGCCCTGCAGTCCTTGAGATGTACATTTCACAGAGCAGTGCTGTGCATGAAGCTTGTGATGTGTCAGCATTAGGTTATTTATTTACAATCGTATTTCTTGCTAAGGTGAAAGGTAAGCAAGGAATGAAAGCAATTATCACAGATTTTTTCCACTGGGGCTGTCAGTGCAAATTGCCCGTGTGACACAGCCTGACACTTTTAATGAATTCCCAGGGTTATGCAACAATGCTACTAACACCCACATCTGTCACTCAGAGATAGGGATTTTCCTTCCATTTCTGAGCTTGGATGCTAACATTCTTTGTCCCAGCTAATGAGGAGCTGACTTTTTATTCTGGAACAGAGCACGTTAATAACATGTCTCCACAGATCACACTGAACAAAGCTTTACAGTCAGAGCTAATTCCAAATACAATGTTTAATAATACTTCCATGGAACATGCTTAGAGGGTATTTTTTGTTTGTAGATAGAGCTGCATACACTGAGGAATGAAAAGGCCTATAGTTAAACTTATCACTTTCCTTTTTACAACTGCACCGCTATGCCTTCAGTCCATTTCTATTTGTATGCTTGTTCACTTTTTAACTGGCGGGGATTTGAGAAAAATTGTTTTGTTGAACTCTGGAAGAAACGCATGGCTGCCCCGCACTACTTAACAGTTTATGCTGGGCAAGGAAAGTCGGCTTCTAGGAGTCATAGGCTCTTGGCTCCCTACTCAAACTTGATTTTAAAGAGTCTCTACTCAACCAGTTTTGTTACGAGACCAAAAATAGTGATGAGTGGGATACAAGGTAGGAGCAAACAGGAAAACAGGGTTTTCTAGGACTAAACCCACAGCATGAGCACTGGATGTGGGTTCCCACAAGAGTTAGAATAAAAGTGCAGCATCCTCGAGGCAGGTGCACATTCTGAAGACAGGCTTTACCTGTAAACCTACCTCTAAGTCAGAAACTTAGTAAAGCTCAACGTACGGGTAGAAAGCATTAGTGGCACCAGCAGAGAATGGCTGCAAGAAGGCTGAGGCTGATTGGCAAGTGAAATCTTCATATGAGGTTTAGAAAGAAATTCTAGCAAGGCAGTTCAGCTTAAGACAGGCACCTTCAGGGTTCTGCTGCCACTGCTTTTAGGACAACAAAGACAAGGAACACAATATTCCCTGAAATGTATTAATCTTACTATACTCATGCTGTATTTATCACCTTTATTTTTCACTTGAGAAAATCCAAGAATAGCTTTATGAAAATCCCACAGCAGAATCATACTTTAACATCAAGTATCCTAACTTCTGGAAGGCAGCTGACAAACATCTACTTCTCAGACAATCAACAAACAAGAAAGTAGGAAACATGATGTTAAGGCCACGCATCCAACACTGTGAAAGAGAATATAGTTTTGATTTCTACCACAATTCCAGACAAGCTTCCTACATCCTCCAATGTATGTAGCTGGAACGTAACAGCATGTAACCCACCCCTTTGTGAGTCTCAGCTAAGGACACTGTCTTCCAAGAGGTCCCTAGGAATGGCAGTGACAGTGAGGAAAGGCAAATATTGACCTATTAGTCAATGTAAAATTCGGGCAACACTAAAAAGTGGTAATTTGTACTAATTTTCTAGGTGGTGAGGCATGAGCACAGGAGTCATGCTTGTGCAGAATCATCCCTCTCAGCATTCCCGCACCAGCACCACGCTAAGCATTCGAGTGCGGTGGCAGAATTTTGTCATTGAAGGTCTCTAGCTTTGGCATAGACAACCTTGGGCTTCTACCCTGGGTCTACTAATTACTAGCTGGGAACATAATTTGTACTCTCAAGCCTTCATTTCCTCACCCTTGTGACACATATAATTCAGTCTAACTCAGACTGTTAGCAGGAGGATTAAATGAGACACTAGGAAGTGTCTGGTGCTCTACATAGTAGGTAGTAAGTAGGCATTTAATAAATGTGGGCTTCTTTTCCTTGCTTCATTTCCCTTCCATGAAAAATCACTTGAGGTTTTAGTGGTCTGTACGGAGCAGCCTGGAGCGTTCTACGAGACTAGAAGCTTGGTGCAGACCTCCAGGTTAGGAACCCTTTCTACAGGGTGGATTTTCTGAGCAAAATTTTCTTCCACTCAGGGCTGCCCCATATGGTTGTACAGTTTGTACCCTGCAGACAATACCATGTCTGAAAGCTAACCATTCACATGGCAGACCTCATCCATTTGTGTATTTATGACAACAATTTGCTGGCAGGTGGCAGTGTTTTGTCCCAGCAAAATCAGTACATCACAACTGTCCAACAGACAGAAGCAGAGCGTCTTGAGAAACGGGTGTTTTGGGCGTGTCTAGAGGTGCTTCACATGCTAGCAGAGGCCTTGAACCCTGCTCTGCCTGAATGTGCTTCACTGTCATACAGCCTCAAATTCCACCAACCAGATTCATTTGGTTGAATATATATTCTTTAAAACGGACATGTATTAAAAATTTATTCACTCGAAGTCATTCATGCCTGCTGCATTTAGGCCTTGTTTTTACTACCCTGGGATATCTCTGGGGGAAATACTTCTAAATCTCTCTAGACGGAGACCTTGCTTCTAGTTTCCAATGTGGTTTGCTCTTCTAACAGGTCAGAAAGCCCAGGCTGTGAAGAACCATGAGACATTCATGGGGAAGTTTCTCTCAACACCAGCCACGATAAAGGTGTGCAGTGTAGTAACACCACTACAGGGAAGTAAAGAATAGGGACCAGTAATTCAATATTCTACACCTGGCCTAATGTCTCTGTTAGGTTTAAATCAGTATGATTAAACCATAATATAAAAATATATGAGAGACTCTATGCCATGCTAATTCAGAGCCCAAGTATAAAATGTGTTCTAACGTGTCACTTGTCAAAGTCGTAATTAAGTAAATACAAGGTGCCTGTACTACTCATGAAGCAGTACAGTGGTATTTTAAATTAGACTTAGATTAGCTGTAAATGTAGACACCAAACCTCAGGAAAACCGTTAAAAATATTTTTAAAAGAAGTAAAATGGATATGCTAAAAGAGGAGAGGAAGTGGAATCAAAAAATGCTGCTCAATTCAAACCAGAACCAATTCAAACCAAAGGAAAAAAAAAAGGAAGACAAAAAAAAAAAAAAGACAAGTTAAAAAATTGTTACAGATGAGATAGATATTAAATAAACTATATCAATAATCAATTTAAATGTGAATGGTTGAAATATACTAATTATAGGCAGAGGCTACCAGAGTGGATTAAAAAAGCATAATCCAGCTGTATGTTGTCTATAAGAAAATCACTTGCAGACACGTATCTGATAAGAGACTTGTATCCAAACTATAAAGTATCCTACACATTCAACAATGAGAAAATACATACTCAAGTAAAACAGTCAAAAGATATGAACAGATATCTCACCAAAGAAAATAGTAGATGACGAACAAGGATATGAAAGGATGTTCAACCTCATATGCCACTAGGGAATTGCAAATTAAGACAATGAGATACCACTACACGCATATTAGAATGGCCAAAATTCAAAAGACTGACAACATCAAATGCTGACAGGAATGTGAAGCAACAGGAATTTTAATTCATTGATGGTGATAATGTAACATAACCCAGCCACTTTGGAAGAGAGCTTGCAAACTCCTTACAAAGCTGAACATATGTATAGTCTATGATTCAGCACCAGTGCTCCTAGGTTTACATCCAAATAAGCTGAAAACTTACGACCACACAAAAATCTGCACAGGAACATTTATATTAGCTTTATTCACCTTCCAAATATTGGAAGGACCAACATGTCCTTTAATAGGTGAATGGATAAACTGCAGTCTAGCAATACAGTAGAATATAAAGAGTGAAAAAATGAGCTATCAAATTACAAAATGGCGTGGAGGGAACTTAAATACATATTGCTAAGTGAAAGAAGCCAGCTTGTCTGAACAGGTTACAAACCGTGTAATTTCAACTGTAACACAGTTTGGAAAAGGAAAAACTAGAGAGAAAATAAGATTGGCAGTGGTCAGGAGTTTGGGGATGAGGAGGAAGCAATAAATAGGTAGAGCACAGGGTATTTTTAGGGCAGTAACATTATTTTATATGACACTATAATGTTGGAAACCTCACGTTTGTCAAAACGCAGGATACTGGACAGAGAGTACAAGGAGCTCTGTACTTTATGCAGAATTTTTCTGTGAGCCTAAAATGACTCTAAAAATTAACAGGTATTTATATTAAATATATACTTAAATTTATTTAATGTCTCCCTCCCCTTCTAGATTGTAAGCTCCATAAGGGTAAGAGCACAAGTTGCTGAATAAATTAATAAAAATCCAAAATGTACCATTAGTATCATTTATCCTATCCAGGAAATACTAAGTAAGAGTTTGAAAAATAATGCCTTTGTTGGGATGCTCACCATTACCATTTTTGAGTCCACTTAGAAATATCTGACACAGATATAACCTTGCCAAACTACTTGCTAAGCCTTACATCAAGGTAGTCAGTAAACACGATTAACAGAAAATTATCTGTAATGATCATTAAGTCAGCATATGGCATATAGAAGATGAAAATTTTATAAATTACCAAGCCCCAATTTTGTTCATCTTATTTGTGATGGTTAAAAACATGGGGAGCCTTAATTAATCCAGCTTCCCTGCTGGGCTCTGCTAAGAACCTTTTAACATGTTACTTTCACGGACCCCAGAACTAGGACTGTTAAAATTTCCTCTAAATCTTTGTTTTATACAGCACTGATCCAATCATCTGTTCCGTGCTCATCTGTGAATAATACCCCAACTCTCTCATTCACAAACACATAAGACGTAAACAAAGAAAAACTGAAAACCTGCAGATTCTTTTTCTATGTTACTTTCTTTTCACCTCCGTGGATATCCTTCTCTTTCCCCTAATAGTTTTTGAACTATGTGAACTTGTTTTACTTCTAGTTTTTGTCCCTTTGGGGGACTTTCTACCTCATCAATCAAGCGCTTGCCCTTCCCCCACCTCCAAGGCAGCCTGTCCCTCATGAGAGCATCCCACCCTCAGTGCCTGCCGTCAGTGAAGCCAGAATAACCTCCAGTTTGATATCTACTTTCACGTATGCTACATCTCTATGTTTCACGTGCCTGGATGTGTCTACCTACATGAAAATGAGAAAACCTGACTTTGTACTGGGATGAACTTCAGCCATCAACTGTGCAATTTTTTTCCCCAAAATGAAACTCTGCCTAAAATCATGTGAGCAGGTAATGAGAGATCCAGGACTATAATCATGGATTTCTGCTTACCAATCCAATGCTATTTCTACACACCACTCTGAAATTAGACTCTACTTCTTTATGTAGTATGAGCACTGCCTACACTGGAGGGAAGCAGAGATTGTTTTCATTGCCATTTTGCCTGAGGGGTTTCAAGTGGAAGTAAGAAAGAGTCCCTTGAATCCTGCAATTTCTCGTATTCAGGCTTAGTAACAATTGGAGATTGTACACCGGCACGGGGCCATTTCCTGAGCAGGGGGATGCTAAGTCCCACACTGGGGCAGTTTGCATTTTAGTGTATTTTGTAAATAAATTCTTAACAGATGGACAGAGCAGCAGGAAGCCAACACCCGGGAGTCAGCAGGTGGACAGGAAAGCCAGAAATGGACTGGCACTGATCAGATTAACAGAACGAAAATATCTTGGGATTCACACATGCTGCCCACAGAATAAGTTGGCACTGACCAGGTAGGTAAACTCAAATCAACCCTGAGCGTGGAAAATTTCCATTACTCTTCTCCTATGGGGCACCCAGGCCCCTCCCAGATGGTGACGCCAAAGCTATAAATCCTTCAGAAAGTCAGCCTGCCTGTTTTTTCTTCCCTTGAAGTCGTATGCAGTAGGAAGGCGAGATACAAATTATAATTATTAGGAGTATTAAACTGTTCTTTATTTAACTGCACTAGCCACAAAAGTCAGCAGGGAGGGAAGGAGATACTGTCATTGTACCCTATAAATCATTGGTACAACTCCCAAGGGACTTGAGAGATTTCATTGCTGCTATAAGCACATCCCCTTCTCATCTCCAACCCATGACACTGTTCCCCATAATGTGCAACTCTAAGAGCCTCATTTTAAGGTCTGCTGCCCTGCTCACACAAAGGTGTAACACTTGCATTAAAAGTCTCCCTCCCACACTAAAATCTGTCTGCCCCAGGATCTCTGCCCTTTGCCTTGCACCATAGGTGTTATCTGATGAGATAATGGCTAGCAACATAGGCCTAATGCTGACAGGACACCCGAGACTAGTCGCTGGGCACTCGTCCTGGGCAGGCCCACTTCTAAATAAGTGTCAAGGTTTTCCAAATCTCCAGGGATTCATAGCCTTCATTTGGAAATTCTGAAATGCTTAATTACACCCCTTAAGTTTTTATGATTTTTTAAAGGGTGTAGCAGGTCCTTGGAGTCCAAGATAGACTCATATTTAAATTCTAACTCTGCCTTTAAGTAGCTGCCTGATCATGGAAAAGTTGCCTAAGATCACTGAGCCTAACTTCCTCGCTTCTGGAATCAGGACTGTGAGATCTGAGAGCACGTATACAGTGAACTCAGAGAAGCAGCTGGCACATAATAATGAATTATGTGTCTTTTATCATCACTTCTTTTCTTCCTTCCTTCCTTCCTTCCTTCCTTCCTTCCTTCCTTCCTTCCTTTCTCTCTTCCTTTCCTTTCTTTCTTTCCTTTCTCTCTTTCTTTCCTTCTTTTTCTTTCTTTTTCTTTTTCTTCCTTTCTTCCTTTTTCTTCCTTCCTTCCGTCCTTCCTTCCTTTCTTTCAAAACTGAATAGGGTTGGTGTGAGGAGCCTGATTTTAAAATTATCCTTAGGGATCGCTGATCTACCTGGTACAGGAGATATCCAGTCATAATGTATGGTAAAGTCCAGAAGGACAGGAAGATGCAGGGAGAAGGTTAGAGAAGATTACCTTTAGAGGCTCAACCTGCCTGGAAAAGAATCATGAAATCCACAATATTACAAGTATGGTGAATCCACGTTTAGTCCAAACTGGCAATTATCACTATCATCATCAACTAGGTTAAACGAAAATCCCAAGTTTAGTCCAAAGTGGATGGTTTTGAAATAGACAAAAGGCTCTCCAGGTAACAAGGATAATCCTATTCAGAGCCCCAGACAGTGACCAGGATACTGGGGACAACACCTAACCAAACCCCAAATAAAAAGCTAACAACGTCCTGTAAGGCCCAAAATGTCATGTGCTGCCTTGACATCTCTGAACCTCACAGGTCCCCAAAGACATACCTGTGAGCCCCCTGCTCTCAGCAGATATGCCCTCACATATTGGGAAAGACAGGCTCCCCCAAGGCTGGTTCCCTATAAGCCACACTGGCTTTCCTACTATTCCTCAACCTAATGGGTTTCACTTCTCTGTCAGCCCATGAAATTGCTCAAACCAACATTATCCTCCCACAGGAACCAGGAGCCACTACACCTTCTTGTCACAACAAAGCTTGTCTCCCATAACCCTTGCTTCTTCACTCTACTCCCAAGAGCAACCCCGTGTGGCCCCAGCCTTGCATTCAGTGCCCTCCTTCCCCAGGCTGTCAGTGTGTGTACATAATAAACCCCTGTCAATCTTATGTTTCCAGGACTAGATGTTGTGTATTTGACTGTCTCCATAATCTCAAGAGAATACCCTTTCACCAATGGGGTGGAGGTTAAATAAACAAATTAAATAAATAAGCAGGTTAAATAAAGAACAGGTTTCTTTCCTGTCGGAGGAGAACCTAATCAGAAAACTAAGTCCAGATGACTAGTATTCTCAGTGAGGTTTTGAAAGGAAGGCTGTGTTACACAGTAGGTTTAAGACAACGAGGCCAAGAAGGGGAATGGCAGGCACCGTCCTCCGGACACCATAAGCCCCCTGATGTCCTGCCTAGAAGTGGACTAGAGAAAGTAGCCTTCAAGGGCTCGCTTTGTCTTTATCTCAACCAAAACTGGGCTGTCAGAATTAGGGACTGCCTCTCAAACCAGTGGTGTATCTATGTACCTCATACTGCTCAAAAAGGAGAAAAAAAAAAAAAAAACTGAGAAACAATTGCATCACTCATTTATGTTTTCACAAAAAAGATGAAAAGGAAAAAGAGATTAAAGAGAAAAAAAAATAGAGTTTGATTGTTTCTATATGCTTGCCCCAAAGATGTACCCTCCTGCTCTCAAAAAGTGGATGAGAGAATATTATTTCTGGTGACCCACCAGATGACCTCCATTTAACCTGAACCATTTCTGCTTAACCCTTGGAGTTCCTGGTGGAGAGTGGGTGGAAGCTGGGCACGTGCGGCCCACAGCTGTGCTACGCATGCCAACGGATCCATCTCTAAGTGACACTGGGAGCAGTCGAAGGCACTTGATCTGTGCTAAGTCTAGTCAGCTAAGCGAAGACCTGACTTTTTAGACCTCTGTACACTGTACTTAAAATATACTTCAACAGGTTTAGCTGAGACGATTTCTTCCAACCTGTATTTATCTACATCTGTGAAAATAAGAGTAGGCTGAGGCTCCCAACTCTTTTTTGACAGATAAACTGAAATGTTCCCTTTAAAGCTTTTCAGCATCTCCAAAATATTATAAGGATTTGGTTCTAGCTGTTCCTGGATGAAATGGCTGCGTTGTGGATGATAGTTAAAACATATAATTATTGATTTGGATACCTCTATTATTATAAGAGTTAAAAATAAGCAGATCAGGTTTTAGAAACAGTATAATACAAAAAAAAAAAAGTTATTTGTGTGAAGAATGTTTTGATACCTTGTTTTTAGTAACAATATATAGATCAGGAGACCCTGTTTAGGTCAACATTTATGTAATAAATCTAATGTTTTAATTATTTAATTGATGACTTTTATCCTTATTAAGGGCTTTAATCAGAGTGCCTTAATGGAGTGTCCCTAAAGTAGACTCTGAGGTGAGGATCTGAGTGCAAGCAGTTTATTTGGGAGCTGATCTCAGGAAACATCAATAGGGAAGTGGGGAATGAGACAGGGAAGAAAAAAAAAAAGCCAACAAAAGTGCACAATGGAGCCAGTTCCTGATGGGAATAAGTGGAGCTCAGAGAGCATGAAAACTTTGCTTTTAAAACATCAAAGAAAAGGGTAGAGAATTACTTTCCAAGATAGTTTCAGTGCCACCTAAACAGACGGGAGGGTGAACCGCATACCCTCCCATGGTCTCTTCCAATTTTATACAATTGCTCATTATTGGAAATTGGCTGGTAACTCGTTTGACACAGAGAGGTTGGGATGTGAAGGGAACCTCACAAACTTTTGATTTTATAGTGAAAAACAATGTGGTTTTTCCAGTCACATTTCAGAGAGACACTCTTTTTTTAATTCCATAAATACTCCATGATAATCTTTAAGACTTCTTATTAAGAAAGACCACCTAGGAGTTGGCCACAATTTTGACAGGTCGAGGGGAGGGTTTGGCAGTGATGGAAATGAGAGAGGCCCACAACAGACCCTAAGCACTGTGCAGGCATGCACAGTGCTGCTTCTGTTGTCTTTTTTCTCATAAACTACTCATCCTACTGATATATCATCAGATACTGGTTTCAGAAAAGGCTGAAGTTGGAAGAAAAAAAAGTATGCTTCACTTTGCTTGCTTTTAATTGGAAAAAAATCATTTTTTTACAAACAAATGGGGATCCGGTTATAATTATGTGATTTTTTGTACATAATTTTACGTAAGATTAGTCACCCAGGATGCATAATTTAAATGCACTGGCTGTAGCTAATTGGCCAACAGTGAATTTTCAAAGTGATCAGTCCAATTACTATCTGCCAAGATGCAAAGATCAAACATAGTTTTCTCTCTTTTGTAGTCTTAAGGTTTCTAGAAAGAGAACATTTATACATTTATGCTCAGAATACTTTTTTTTTTAATGCAGCAAACTTAATGAAGTTAAGATCTCATTTTAACTGGGATGATGGAAAGACTATAAAATAAATTATCTAAGTAAATAAAATCATCTTTGTTTTAATGTATTTTGTTTGCAGGCTCTCTAAAACCTTCAGTAATATAAAATTCTAAGCTGAAAAGGATCTTTGTGACTATACTAGTTGAGTCTTTTCATTTTGTAGATAAGATAATGGGGGCTGAGAGACGTTCCACGCCATAGCAATTTGGTGGAGCTCAGTACGCTGAGTTAGAATTTGAACTCAGGTATCCCATTTGTTAAGTTTATGTTCTTTCCACAAAACTAATCAGAGGTGCAACACTATGTTTCAGAAATATGTCTTAAACCTATCACAATTTGAAAAGCAAGAGCCTGCATCCAGAAACAGTGCAAAAATGCCACCTTCCTATTATGTTGAACTCCTGTCTTTTGCCTGCAAACATCACCCTGGGAACCTACTGTAGCTGAGCCCCGAGGAAGAAGCAGTCAAGATCTGGATGCTCAATGTTAAACCAAATGCCTGTCCTTCGAGGTTGACACTAATGCAACATTTTCTGACAATCTGATTCAAGATTACCTTGGCAATAGCTTCAAATAAATTATTCATTTCTACCAAAGGAATTACAATGTTTGCAATACCAAAGGAGCTAGTAGGCTTTCGGTAATCTGGGATTTTCCTTTGGCATCCTCTCTGGATGAAGTGAGGCCTGTAACTATTAATTCTTGCTTCAAAAAAGATGACAGAGGAAGGAGAAAAAAAAAAAGGAGCTTTCTAGTATTGCACAGAGATCTGAAGAACAAGCAAGAAAAAGCCCTAGCTTGTCCCGAGGCAAACATGATTTCCTCTCACCGCCTTTGGGAGAGAATAAAGTACTGGAAGCTACGACTTTGTTTTTATTTACTTTGCTGTAAACGTGTCAGTACTTCAACTACACTTTTATTAGGCTGTGAGCTTCTTGAGTGTGTCCACTGTATCTTACTAATCTTCCTGTCTTCAGTGTCTCTTGTCGACTATGTAAAAGACAATAAATGTCTCATAAGTGAACGAGGGAGAATCTGGCGTAGCTAGCAGTGGGTACTAAAATCCATAGCCACAGAAATCAGACTGAAAAGATAGGGCCAGGTGCTAAAGGAGAGGGAAGAGAAAAATGATACCAGCAAAGGCTAAGAGAAGGTCTTGTAAAGAAATAGAAACCAGCTCAGAACCTCCTGGGAGTCAAAGTAAAAAGATCATGTGATCTCCACACTGAAAGAGAGAAACATCGTCAATTAAAATAATATTTTAGGATAGTCTTCTCATAAGAACATTTAGAATTAAAATTCAGTAAATATCCCTTAAGCATCTACCACTTTTAAGATACTCTTTAAGGCAACGTGGAACTGTACAGAATAAAAAGTAAAAGTAAAAAGAGTCATCAGACTTATAAGGGTCCTCTAATGGATGGCAGAGAATGAACACATACATGAACATGACATTGGACAAGATGGAATACAGCACAGAGGAGTATGACGTGACTCAGAGAAGGGGGGAATCACACAGGATTGTAGGGATTATGGAAACACGCTTAAAGGAAGTTTTGTTTGAGATGGGCTTTGACATTTAGGCAGGTTTTTCAAAGTTGGATGCCTGAAAGCCAAGGAAAAGGTTTTTCAGACTGAAAGACAGCACATGCCAAAGCACTGAATTAAGAGAGTATGTTTCATGCTCCTCGGGAAGTGAGCAGCCCTTTTAGTACAAGTTTAGCGCTCACAAAGGCTTTATGCCAGGAAGCAATAAGAGATAAAACTGAATTAGTACTTGTAATACCAGTCGAAACTCAGTACCTCCTGAAGAGAAGTAATTTTGCACGAATCAAATTCAGCATCCTTATCTTGATTCAGAGCCCATCTTTAATTTCCACTCAGGTTTGAATCCTTTGGCACATCTAATTTTAATAATTAAAGGACTCTGGACTACACAGCATCCAGCGTCCCTTTATAATTCATGAACTTGGAAAAGTTTTAATATTGTATGGATATGAATGAGATTACTCACACAGGCTAACAAGCCATCTGCTTCATGACACACACTTCCATAAACGCCGTGAAACTTTATGTTACCATGAAATGTGGCAATGAGGAAGCACCTTTCTGTGGAAGAAAAGTTCTCTAGGAGGCGTTTATTTGTAAGATACTCTGGTCTTCCCTTGATCTGGCATCACAGCTAAAGCCATAAATGCCCCTAATAGAAACAGAGGAAAAATTGGCTGTAAACGTTGACAGGAGAAAGTCTGATGCTTTGGCCATGGTTTTTATATTCCTGTTCCAACAAAAAAGGCCATTACTCTCCAAGTACCTATGCTATTTAGAAGATCCCATGGGTCTTAAATCCTCTTGTTTAGAAGACTCAGACACTAAAGCCAGAGAAGAGGGTTCATCTGTTTTCTTGGTAATGTATAGACAGCGCATGTTTAATGCTCCCTGTTCTGGGCAAACGTAGCTTTCTAATGTCTTTCCATAAACCCTGCTGCTACGCTTAAACTGCCTCCTGTAAGAGTTAATCCAGCTCCCAAGGATGAGCTATTTTATTTCTCCCTCATAGGAAGGAGTACCCAAATGAACTCTGTACCAAATATCCACATGCTCATCAAAACCAAGAAGTTGAAGCTGCAGTCTGGCTTTGGTCCCTGGTATCAGCCATGTCTTTAGAATGAATTAAAATTCTGCAGTTGCCAAGGGATTACCACAGCCAGTTTCCCATTATGTGTGTCTTCCACAGACTCATCAACAAATGTGCAAACCTCACAAGTCTGTGGTTTCAGTGTCTTGCCTGCTTACATAGACACACGAGAGAGGAGTACCCAGTCAACGACAAATATGCCACAGAAAAGTGATTCTGCAGTGGCTCAGGTTTTATGTTCTAATAACGCTCAAATCCCAGCTTCCAGGATTCAGTGTACTGTATCAGCAATAATGAGGAAAACTACTGAAACTCATTAGAGAACTTACGTTAATTGAGGCTATCTGCTTCCCATTACACAGAGACAAACTAAGCAGGTTACAGAGATTCCCAGCAAACATCTGTGCAAGCATGTCAAGATTAATGATAAATAAAATCGGGCTCCCTTTGTCATTGATTCTTCACGCGGTTGCATCTAAAAAAGTGCCATCAGAGAAAACTGTTCATTATTTGTCAAATCAGAATAAAACTGCCAAACCACTAACAGTATTTTTCTTATAACCTTTTAGTCAGAGGTGAACAGACCTTAAACTAGCCACCCATTTCCACCACATTATGTAAGTTGGGAAGAAAAAAAAAATTGGTCTTGTAGAAGGAAATCTACAAATCTATGTGAAAAATATATAGGTAGATGATGACTTCCAGAATGTGCCTTATAGCATAAATCAAAAGTGTCATTTCAAGAAAGAACTGCTTGGGTTACGAGGAGCATTCCTTCCATCAAGGGTCTTCTCTTTGGTGAAGCGGGAAGGCTATTTACGCAACACAGCGGGACACACAATGACTGCAAGAGTGAAGTGAGGGGAAAGCCCAGTTTACACACACACACACATTTCATAGTATGGTTTTCATACACACATATATACATAGTTTATACAGTTTTCTTTGATGGCATGTATACATATGTGTATGGGTATAAAATATACACATGTATGTACAGATGTGTGTATGGAAATCATACTATGAAATCAACCACTCCCAACGGTACTAAATTAAATGTTACCAAGTTATGTTACCCTCCTGCTAAGAACTCAACTTCCCCTGTTTTTAAAATAAAGTTTAAAATTCCTGATAGAAGACCCAAAGTTCTGTATAAATCAGCCTTCGCTTTCCCATCTCAGATTTGTTTTCTCCCATTCTCTTCTTTATCCTGACACTTCATGTACATTTGTTCTTCTTCTTCTTTTTTTTTTTTTAAAAACTGTTCCTTGACCCCCCTGACTCCGAGTTCTTTTATACACTGTTCCTTCCTCCTGAGGGGCTCTCCAGCCCATGGCCACTCTCTCTCCACACCTGGATAACTTCAGTCACTCCTTAGTTATCAACTTCATGTCATTTCTCTTTGAATTCTAGAATATAAATTAGATTTCCCTATGATACACTTTTTTGCCCCTTCTTTGGTAAACATTTTACAAAACTGTGGATGAATTTAATCAATGAATGCTTAGTGGTAAATTTGGTAGGATTAATAGTTCACTCTGTGTGAAGAATGATGAAGGGAAAACATGATGTCAGAGTTTATAGATTGGGAAACTGTATGAAGGCTGGTGCCATTCACAGGGAAAGGGAGGGGGAAGACAAGAACAGGATGAAGGAGCAGGGAGGTAATGAGTTCAACTTGGGGCATGTTCAAGTTTAAGTATCTCTGGACCTCCAAATAGGGATGTCTACCTCACAGTGACATAGAAAGTGTAGACAAATGTGTAAAATATAGATTAACAACGTATTTGGATGTTTTTACCCTATTGATGATAAATGAATCATGAAGTGACTGTGTAGAGAAATGGGACTGCATAGAGTGGAACACTGAAGCTCCCATAAAGGCTAAACGTGGAAAATGGAACGGAACTGAGAAACAGCAGCCCCAATAGTAAGAGAAAACCCAAGAGAGCTGGTGTCAAAAAGGCGAAAGAAGTATTTTTCGAGAACCAATGAAGTCAACAGTGCCAAATAAGGCTAAAAAGTACAGAAAGATATGAACTGAAACTTTGATATTTATCACAATGATAACCCTGGCAACAGCAGTAAGAGTAACAAGCTGGGGAAAGAATGAGAGACGAGGAAGCAGAAAAAGTAGGGTCGCCTACATAAAGAACTTTGTGAAAGAAAAAGCTACAGCGCCTAAAGAGGTATGACGTGGAGAAGTTTTATTTTGATTGCATTTCTGTTTTCTCATGTGTTGTTGATTTATTTATGCAGTGACAAACGTACATTCAATTGCTCATGGAAAGGAACCAGCAGGGAAGCAGAGGTGTGCGGCCGTGTGGGAGAGAAACAAATTAGTAAATCAGGTCTTCTGACAGGTATTAAAATAAGAGAGAGAGAGATGGTTTAAAAAAATGGAAACACTAAGAAGCAGTTTTACATGCACAGCGGAAACGGAAGACATAAATTTGTGTTGAACCCAAACTACCATTTTATGAATTCTTCAGCTGTGGTAAGCACCTCAGATGTAAAGGCAAGATCACTAGATTAACCCAGATGTTTTTCTTATGCACGTTCAACAGCATGAACAGGTAACGGAGTTGAAAATATTGCTAAAAGAGTCATGAAAGTAACGGTAGCTTGAAGTGCAACATGAAGAAGAGACGAAACAAAGTTGGGGTGAGGAGAGGAGGCTGACAGAGAACAGGAGGACCAGAGGCTTGACTAGCTAACTGAGGGGGACCGGCAGGAACTTATTCAGACTACCTGAAGGCTAGAAAATTATGCCCGACAGTGGAGCGTGTGAATTTAGGATTTTAAAAGAGTAGTGTCTCCAGATGATGAGAGCATTGTCCCGTGAGTGAGTGGATGGAGTGCGTGGAAGTGACGATGCCTAAAGACAAAGAAGTCAGGAGCCTGACGAACCAGGATGTTTTAAAGCTGGCTTCCCAACACGACTGCCGAAGTCACCCAAAGTCCACAGGTCTTTGGAGCAGGGATTAGACATACAAACAGGGTGTCAAATCTTCGATGAATCAAGAGGAATAATCAGGTAGCCCGTATGTGACAGTGAAGCAGACAGCAGAGTGTGGGAGATCCAAAGGCCATGGGCTGCAAGTGTACGTGGGAGTAATCGTCTAAGCTGACCATTCACAAAGCCAAGGACAGACAGCCACGTCTCTAACCCTGAAGTAAAAAAACTGAAGCCAGAGTGTCCACCTGTCTGTCTTTCTCCATGCCAAAGGCAAACACAATTTACTGATTCTATCTATGAAAGGGATACATAAGCCACCAAGAGTGTTGAAATCAGTGAATGAAAAGGTAGCCTGTAGTCTAAACATGAGTGAAATATACACTTTGTTTTACTTCCACAGTTTGCAGAAAAATGGCACTTGATCACCTTTAATCAGGGCGTACCGTTTTTGTTTCAACATAGCACTGACCCCCCCTTTTTCTTATAGCTGACATCGTAATTCCCATATGCACATTGCACACTTTCCCCATAGGCACCGAGTATTCAATGTCTGCTCCTTGTTTTTTTTCCAAGAAGGAAAAAGGGGAATTTTTTCTGTTTGCATCCATTCTCAGGGCACCAGGAAATTCCAAAAATGGTCTTGGGTGGCCAAAAAAATTCCAGTATTGTGGTGGGATGAACAAGATAACTGTGTTAGTGAGAAATGAAACTAAGGTCAAACAGTACTCTGAGTTTAAGGCAAATTATATATCAACTGATATGAAATCTCTAAGCTTGGAGTCAATCAGAAGCTAAATAAGCAATAGGCTTAATAATTGTGTGAAGACAGGACTTCTAGCTTACAAGGGAGAGGTCTGACTGTCCTGTGTAAAAGAACTTCAGTTAGCAATCATCAGTCCCAGGGCACATTATGTATTAAGAAGGGTGGGCAAAAGGACCATGGTGCACAGAGGTTCCTAAAACAAACAGTGAGGGACACTAAACTGATATTGCCAAGTGATTTACCAAACCAGATGTGAACACTGATCAATGTTTTATGACATAAGCATGGCACACAGACAGCAGAAATGGAGATACGGTTAGCAGCTGCAGAAATACAAGGGCATATCATGTCTTTCTCAAACACACCTATATTGCCTGTGACTTGGAAGTACCAAAAAAAAAAAAAAAAGCCTCTTTGTAAGTACAAGAAATAAAACCAAAAAACAGAGGTAAAACAAAGGGCCAAAAAACAAAAGAGTGATAGACAACACAGACATTTCTGGTAAATGTAAGGAAAAGCAGTCCTACAGCATACATTCATTTATTCATTCAACAGATGTTTACTGAGCACTCTGCTAACCTGAGGAGTCTGCTAAGCACTGAGTCCAGGTGAGCAACAGAGAATGAGCTCTTGTTTTCACGGAGCTTATAGTCTACCCAGGTGCTTGACAGAATGTTTCCAGCAACTGAATTCTATCATCGTAATTGCAGTAGTTGGATGAGGGGAGATAACACAGTGTGAGCACACGCACACACACCCAGAAACGTGCAGAGAGCAGTGAGAGCAACGTGCTATAAGGTTCCTGCTCTTTCAGAGACCTAGGCTGGAAAGCAAAACAAGAATGTGCTTTCTCTCAAACAAACAAACAAACAAACAAACAAACAAACAAACACTTGGTCTCACTTTGAGATGCAGAAGCCAGAAAACAGAATTGAAACTTTATAGTATGAAACATTTTATAACAATTACCCCACTAGAACAATAATAAAAATTGTGATCCAGAATCAAACAGTGAAATAAGTCAGAGAAAGACAAATATGGTATGATATCATTTATATGTGAAATCTAAAAAATACAACAAAGTAGTGAATGTAATAGAAAAGAAGCAGACTCACAGATACAGAGAACAAACTAGTGGTGACCAGTGGCAGGGGAGGGGCAGGACACGGGTGGGAGAGCGGGAGGTACGAACTATCGGGTGTGAGAGGCGCAGGGGTGTGTTGTACAGCATGGGGAATACAGCCAATAATCTGTAATAACTGTAAATGGAAAGTAAGCTTTAAATTGTGTAAAATTTAAAAATAAACCCAAATTTGAAAAAAAAAATTATAGACAAGCTGATGATGAACAAGGGAAATTGGAATAGACTTTCAGAATTCAAGCCGGCTGAGCCTACACACCCAAAATGTGCCGATGCATTTCACAGGCAGGCTCTGGTACACCTTGTGGTGAAAGTTACAATAGGGTTCAGAAAATTCATCCCTTTGGACTCCCTATGAAGCTCCCATCAGGTTCTTACAGAAAAATGGCCTCGTGTCAGGCGTGGTGATGGTCAGCCTTTTGAGCAAATGAAAATGTTCCTCTGACATCAGTTGTCCCCCCACCTCTGTCCTCTGATGCTGCTGCAGTATTTTGCCCCCCGGATGGATGGCACATGGCAAAAGGCCCAGTCTGCTCATATGCTGGGTGGCCTGCTAACTTGTTCACTAGTATTTTTGACGCTGGCCCTAGAAGGCTGTCACGGCAGCCATTTCTGCTACAAACCCACTCTTTGCACAGCATCCCCTTTGACAGCGAGCAGAAAGGGCACTGAAATCAGGACTCATGAACCCCCTCTGCCAAGGACAAAGGAGCTTCCTGGGGCTGCTTCAAGCACTCTGTCACACAGCTGAATGAAACAAAAAGAGGCAAATCCCTGTTGATGGTCATTCAGAAGCGGCCAGATTTGCTCTGCTGTGTGCCTTCTCCACAGGCCTTCAATTTACCACCATTGTCTAATTTTCACAGAGCGCTGGTGGCACAGGGTGCAGTGCACAGGGGCCCCTGAGCCATCAGAGCCTTTGTGAAAAGCCAGTATGTAAGAGAGAGATGTGATGGAGGAGCCTTTCCTGCGAGGTAGATTCGCATATGCCCGAACATTTGTTCTGTTTGTCGGTTAGCTTTATTTTATTCACAGAGAAATGTGGGGAAAGCAATTATCCCTGCTTGAGGACCACCAGCACCCCAGAAGCCTGAATCCCTCGTCATTAAAGGAGTGGGCCTAATGTCAAGGCAGGGTGTACAGATACAGCTTGATGACCAGACAAGTGTTTCAACTGACTGCTTAAATATTTATTACGTATAATAGAGCCTGACTCCACTTTTTCTTTAAATATTTGATTACTGACAGATTTCACGTCCACTCTCTTCCCCTTCTGCCCCACGTCTGGGCAAGGTAATAAGCTGGGTGTTCCTTTTTTTGGCACTGATGGGAAGCTGAAACCCCACAAGCCCTGACCCATGCATGGGAACCCTCATCTCAGGCCGACCCCTTATCCAGCAGGCAGCTCCAGCCTAGTTGCCACTTCTGCTGTCGGGAGTCATTTTGGGGCCTACTTAGGAGCTTCCCTGCTTTCCCCAGAAAGCCTGATTATTTGAGTAGTGAACCTCTTCTCACCTTGTTGAAGGTATGGTATCATCATTCTCAACGCCCAAATCAAATCTTGGGTGGAGGGTCTACCCCAACCCTGCATAGTGACTGCTGCATTCAAAATTATCAAAATAATATTAATTTTAATAGAATGACCGAAGCCATACTTATAGCTAGCCTCTCAGTTCCCTGTTTTCTAGCGCTAAGTCCTGTCTTGTCTCAGACACATCTAGACTAAAGGGGAAGAGGGTCTGGGACGGGGCCCAGGTCACCCCACAAGGTCGGGGGAAGTTGGAAGCCTTGCTGTCGGTTATAACAGAATTCCCTGTGGGAAGCTAGTGCCTCAATTTAGCCTTTGAACTTTCACAGAATGAGCTGAAAAGATGTCAATATTGAAAGGAAACACACTCTTGCCCTCAGAGTTTCCATAAATGTATTAAGAAACAGAAAAGGAATAGAGGCAAAAGTTAAGTGACACTGGTCCCACATTGGTTGGCTGACTGTCATCTGGCCTTTCCATTTTAGAATTAAAAAAAACAAAACAAAACAGTTGATCTAGCTAACATGCAAACAATCTGGTACTCAGTTCCCAAGAATACTGACCAGAGCACCTAGCAATGGAATGACACCGATGTGGAAAAAGACAGAGGTTTCCTTTTCAGCTCTGCCAGTGACCACCAGTCTAACTCACGCTGGGTGACTCATTTAATTAGGCCTCAGTTTTCCCTCCTGTAAAATGGTAGTGCTCCTGTCCTGGCTCATTCACAGATATTTTGAGTATTAACAGATGTCCTTGATAAAGTGTCACACGGCACAAGCATAACCCATTTTAAAAACCTATGCACCATATCCCTGAGAGAATCCCTTACTCAGAATTCTGTGGGTCTCATACAGAGACTACTGATTTTAATTTACAAGCAATTATAAGAAACTTGCTAGTCTGACTTCTAAGTCTCTAGCAGTTTAAAAGTGAAAAATTGCAAAAAGAAAGAGCAGCTTGATTTTTCCATAACATTCCTAATCACTGTTATGAACTTCAAATGCAACATCATTCTACATAAGCGCAGGGGCAAGGATAGCAAAGGGGCAGCTGGTAACCTCAGAGCAAAGGCGGAAACCAGCTGTAATCATCAGCCACAAGAATTTACAGAGTCCAGACAGCTGGCAAATGAGCTGTATGTACCTTGATCAGTTTTATTTAATCACTGCAAGTTATAGATGATCCTGGAAAAGAGACAAAAATTTTTACAAATATTCAGTGTGTTTATTTAAGAAGGTAAAAGTATTCTAACACTGAGTTAGGAAAGTTTCCATTAAGAAAAAAGGTCAAATAAACACTTTGATGCTTAAAGTGATTAAAAATAAAAGAATTCTACTACTAAGATCAGGAAGTGAGAAACTTACTTATTCAGTTGAACTTAATAACTGATTTCTTTGGTACTTCTGTCAGTGTTTATGTTACCCAGTTTACTGGGAGATTCATCTCCAATACTTCCATAGTGAGCAGTCAAATAATCTTGTATTACCTACGCACATATTTGCGACAACTCTTTTACACGTATTAAACCTATCTTACGACAACACAGTATAAAATTAAAAACTGCTTATAGAGAATATAAAATGATAGCACGTTTTAAAAAGCCATCCATAATTTTGTTCGTATCTTCTGCTATTCACTGCTTCTCTGCCTCGGTACAGTAGTACCATCATCATCACAATTCCTTTCCGACTCCTTTAGAACAAAAGGACAAGAGATCCCAACCCCCATCTCAGGTCTCCTTCCAAACCTCCGAGAGAGAGAATAGAAGTGTACCCTTCCCACATAAGGACGGATCAGGAACTGAATCGTGTTGCAGATACCCTTTGAGATACCTTCGTAGAGATGGATACAGGTTAGCCAGAAAGATGGGAAGGGAGATGCTATGACCGTGACCCTTAGTAATCCCTGGATATATATTCACACAGGTGCTGCGATCTTTCTGTGCGTTGCCTACAGGAGACTGGCTGGTCTTCACACAGCAGGACAACTCTCAGCTCCTCTGCTTGAATCTGCAGCATCAGTTTGCCTGGCAGATGGGTGTCAGAGCAGAGTGCATGGCAGGAAAAATACATGGCTGTTTATCCGCAGCTGAGACATGACACTTACACTTTTTGATTGAGAATTAGGACCATATCCCTAGTTACAAAGACAGAGCGACATGCCGTCTACATCATTGTTATGAAGCATCTGAAACTACGATATTTGTCTTCCCAGCCTGGCCCTCAGGACCCTCTCCTGTGGGAACAGCACCTTATTTTCCTCTGAAGAATCCTCCTCTGCCTCATGTTTGGGGGGATTTAACCCCTCAGGTTCTAGGCCTGGGAATGTGGCCCAAGGCTTCCTACGGCCCACATCCCACACTCTGGGACAGTGAGGCATTTCCTAGGATAGTACTTTCTTAGAGCTATATCGAAAGAGGAGGTCTCTTTTTCCTGTTGGGTTTGTCACTTCTAGTGGTTACCTTGCCTCTATAAAGTTGGAATCTGCCTACATCAGATAAGCCAGACAGATCAGAGGCAGCTGAAGCCAAAATCTGGAGAAAGATAGATTTCTGACCGCACAATTGATACATCTGTCCTCCCTAAAAATGACCTGGATATTAGTTGAGTCAACTCATTTCCTTTGACTCGTAGGCCTGTTTGAGTGGGACTGCAGGCACCTGACATCAAAAGACTCCCTTATAAGGTCTTTGTTTTCACATCTGTTTCTCCTTCTGCACTGTGAACACTTAAAAGTCAGAGATCGTGTCTTAATAAGTTTTTTATATTTAATTAATGTATTAATCTATATTAATCTCTAGTCTAGTATTCAATAAATAGTATTATAAAAATATCTAGAGATATAAACACAGAAATGATTGTGTTGAAAGAACCATGTAGCAGCAATAATATATTTGACACTACCTTGACTTTTCAGAATTTGAAGTTAAGTATTTTCAGAGATGTAAGTATATTTCTATGGAAACCAACAACAATTAGTAGTCTCAGGAATATGATGTTTTTAAAATTTCTTTTCCTTTTCGTCTTCCCTTTAATCATTAATTACTTATTCATTTATATATTTATGTAGAGATATTGGAAAGTATACAAAAGTGTTTTAATTATTATTATATTTCTTACACAGAAAACTTAATGCTAAATCAATGAATGGGGGAAGGTACAGGTTTTACATAAAATTTTGGTAATTATTAACCTATTCACTTAGAGAGTAAGCATTATGCAGAATAAAGTATTTACAAATTTAAAATTAAAGAAAAAAATTATTCAATTCCATTTACTGAAATTTTATTATCAGAGTTTACTGGTTTGCAGGGTTTTCTTTCCTGTTCAAAACCAGCCACATTTTAGTGAAGGAATAGGTTATCATGCCATTTGGAACCTCTTCCACAGCCAAACAATCAGAATAATCTCAATTTTAGCAGATGTCAACCACTAGTTCAACAAAACAACTATGAATATATTGATAACATGCACAGATAAATTAAATAGTAAAATAGTTATTTAAATCTGTTTATATTTTCCTATGTACATATAGACATATTTTTATTTGGCTTCTTTTTTATATCAATGTACAACTTTCTTATAGTTCTCATGTGCATATCATGAGGCCAGATCATTTCAGGGATGACAGTAGTGAGAATTTCTGGGGAAACAAAGAAGTGAAAGGTACTTATTTAAAATCTTTTTAGTGCAACAAACTATGTAATTAAATCATAACTCAACCACGTTGCTCTTTTCTACGTATTTTGAGTCTAGGGATTGAGAGCAGATTTATTGTTAAATCATCTGTTTGCCACATCTTCCTACAAAACATATGGCCATGGTCACGGGTAGAGCACCCCTACACTGTCACCCAGGAGAGAAAGAAACAAATCTGCACACGGAGACCAGACCAAGGTCAAGGAGCTCCTTGTGGGAAATTACTTTCTAATTTATTTTAGGAGAGAGTACAGTTATCGTGTTAAGAAATTCAATCGATTATGGAGTATAAATTCTTGTGACTAAATATTAAAAATACTTATTCATTGAAATGCCACTAATTTATAGAGTTTTTTTTAAATAATTAAATATTGAAGCTTTAATACATTAAATTCACAGAGTAAGTCCAAAATTAAAATATGGCATAAGGAAGTAATTCATGTTAATTTTCTTTCTCTCTTTTTCTTTTTTTTTTTTTTCTTTTGCTAAAAGGGAACTATTCAAAACTGCTGTCCTGTTTAGTTAAAAGTTGTCTTGGGAACTATTATATGCAAAATTTCATATTTAGTTTTCTACAACTTATATGGGTTGAGGAAATTAATAAATAAACAAGATAGCACAATGCAAATTAAAAAATCTGACTTGATGTCAACTGGGAACTCTTTCCATAGTGTATACAAGGATGAAAAGTATTAGACAGTATCCCCTTTCTCTGTGTCCCTGAGATTTCCCTAGGAAGTCAGGAAGCTCACTGAGCCCCTCTCGGACGCCAGGCACTGTGTGAGACATTTTCACTTTTATTTATCCACTGACCGGGGCTTAGTAATCCCAAGAAGGAACTTTTTCTTCTCTTTGGATGAAGAGAGGGTGAGGCTCACCGAAAGGATAAATCAACAACTTTTACAAGGTCACAGGGATAATAAGCAACTGAACAGGGACTTAAATCCAGTTCTGCCCAGCTTCAAAACCTATTACTTAAGGATGTGCCTTTGGGTGACTGATTTTTCAAGTGAAAACTGTACCTTTAAGTGACAAAAACCAGAACTCTTCGGTCAGAAGTCTCTTCCAAGTGAGATATGGCATCATTCTTTCCCTTCCTGTTCCAATAGGCCATGTAATCTACCTACTGATATATAGTTATCACATATTTATATGTGTTATTCTGGAAATACTTAGAGAAAATAAAAATATTTCTATGCATCTTTTATTCTTTTAGCTGTAACTCTTAAGTGTTCCTGTAATAACAAGTATCATTTTTATTTTCTGGATTTATGTTTCAACCCCGAAAATAATAAACAGAGTTTGGGTTGTAAGTCATCCAGCATTAAGCTTAAGTGTGCACTGAAAAAGGAGTCCAGGTGCTGGGGGTCATTGGAAGGCATCCTCTGGGCCAGTCCCTGTTTTAAGTATCACCACATAAATGACTAAAATATGCAGTGTATAATCACGTAGTGAAATGTCTGGTTTGAATTATAAAAGCTTTAGGAACTTAGAGGAGAGACTAAGGAACGAAATTTATCAGTAGAAAGGGAAGGAAGGAAGTCGAGTATCTCTTAGATTTGGTAGTCTTCATGTGTACTAGGAGAAGTCACTCTTTATGGTGCACTAGAAATTCTCATTTTCCAGAGAGCAACATTTTCAGCAGGGAGAAAATTCTAAAGAAGAGAATATCATTGGAACGACTCAAAGTAAGTACAAAGTACTAAGCAGAAGTCCAGAGACCATCAATTTCCTTTATTAGAATTAAGAGGAGAAAAAAAGCAGCATTTCTGCTGGTCTCCTGTGTTCACACAAGATCTACCAAGGTCACCACATGAAAAATGGCCACAGCAGACTTAATTACATTCCTTAATTACGTGGAGATCTGTACTAGCCATAGTATTTCACATGGGCCCATTTTATTTCTACTCCACAACTAGGTGTGCAACCAGGGTTTTCTTATCTCATTTCCAAATGAGCAAAGCTGTAAATGAAAGTCACTAATGAGCAACGAAGACAGTCACTTCTGCGACACAAAAAACTCCAGAAAAACTATTCTTTTAGAACACCAATTCCAGACTTTCATGTTCACGAGAAGTTCCCTCAGTCCCTGGTCTGAGAGAAACCAAGGTGGCTCTGACACTCGAACTATAATCACTAGATGGAGGTATGGCTGGGTACCCCGTGACCTCCTCCGGTGTAGCTAGTTGGCACCACGAAAAAGTTAATTACAGTCCCTGAAGCAATGTGGCATATCATTTTGCAGCCATGAATCATTCCCTGTCTGGTCTAGTCTCCTGAGATTCATTTTCATAGTAAACTCATCTTTAGAGTGTCGGACTGTGATTAGCAACAGTGACACATTCTACAGATGGGGTCCTCGGAGCGGTGCCTACCCTGTTGTTACAGCAAGTTTGGTAGAGATCCTGGTGATGATAAGTTGACATTAGGAAAACTGGCACAACGATTAAATATCTATCTCCTTATAATGCAAGATTTGACCGAGATTTCACATCTAGAACAGCTGAATGCTTCTGAAAAACTTACATAATTAAACAGATTATAACAGATAGGGCTGACGGGTTTGTGAGGGGCAGGAGACTAACTTCGTCTCACAGGTTTGTGAGTTATATTTGCGTGTTTGTGGGTTAATCACATTTTCAGTGCAGGGTGGTATCTGAAAGGTCACAATCTAAGAAAACGTTCTTGGCCTATTAGGTTTAAATATCAAATGCTCTGAATATCCTTCAAATGTTCTTAACCTTAAAAAAGCACAATGTATTTTCTAAGGATAGTCTTTACCAAAAAGTATAGAAGAAAGCAGGCTGTGAGGAAGAATTTGGAAGATGATATATGATGTCATGACAGATACATGAAGTGAACCATGGCAAGTGACATTGTAAATCCCTTTTCAACACTTAAGAATGTTTATGGTTTGTGTGAATGACTGTGTATTCAGTCTTCCTGTAACTTATTAGAAGGCTACTTAGATTTGACATAGCTGGCATGACAAGCAAGCTGTTAGAGATGAACTCTTGTGTTGGGTCTTCTTTTAGCCATCCGCTTTGTTCAACAGGCCAGAAAGAGAACTTTTACATTCAAGAAGTAAAAAGGAGTCGTTCAAGTACTGAGAAAGAAACACTTGAAGGAGATCCTTCTTACCTCTTCTTTCCTCAAACAGGTACACACGACCACGGATCAGGGAGTTCACTGTCAAGTATATGGTCAGGAAATGGAGTGAATGTGCATGGGAAGGGTGTGGGAAGGAAATAGTAGTTGTATTAACTTCTATTTGCAAAATGAGTGCTATTAGGAAGAAGCCTATAGATCAGAATTGTCTGTAATATTTTTCTATCAAGAATGAAAAACTCCTAAAGAGCCTTCCTATGTCTCTTTGTTCACGGGACTTAGGGCAACAGCAGCTGTCCATGACGAAGACTCACACTTGGAATCCACAGATTCACCACTTGAGTCTAATAGCAGGCATTAACATTTAAAATACAAAATATAGGAATTTTAACACATAATCACTGAGAGAAAACCGTCTGTGCCACATGAAGGTAGCCACAGCTTCACGGAACATCATCTAAGCTATGTGCAAAAAAAGTCAATCTCATGTGGCTGATACCAATCCTCCAGTAAAAACGCAGATATCAAAGTTGAGGAGTAAATTACAGCAATAATAAAGTTAACCTGGTAGAGTCCAAAATGGCATATGCAGCAGAGAGAAAAAGCAAACAGAAACAGTTCATGCTGCTCTAATTGCTACAATTTCATTGGCAATTTAAATAAAATAATTCAAATTGCTGCAATTAACACACACATAGAATTCAAAGGATGGTGGGTGACCTCGCACAAAACACACTGTGGAATCAGTCCTCCTCCAAAGAATTAACCTTCATAAATCATTTGCATCCAAAGGATGCCTGGCTTCACGCTCTGCAAAAATTATCAGCACAGCAAAAGCAAGGCCTCTAAAGGAGAATGCCCATTAACAGCAAGCACCGCCTCCTGGTTTATTTCATCCATATGACTGCACAGAGATTGGCTGTGTTACATTCACAAACTCCCGGCCTGAAGGTGGGATTTTGCTTTTTCTGCATGGGTGCCTCCTCACGGCTTCAAAGGAACTGTTAGCAAGGACCATAGGCTGCTGTATTGCTGAGAAGTGAGTCTGATTCACGGTGACAGAGATTACACTTCTACTTGACTGCAGGGGCGTAAGACCATCTTGTCTGTGGGTTAGGCCTGGATAAAGGGCTTTCTCCGCCACACATTAGAGCGCAGCAGCCACAAATTGTTATTTGAGATGGGGCGGGGGAGAAATGTGTTCAGCGGTTTTCCAGTCACCTGGAACCAAATTTAAGATGTATTATCTGGGACACGTAGGAAACCTGTTCTCTTATTAGGTCAGACATAGCAAGCACAGAACAGACACTACCAAGAATGATGATTTGTGATCAATGACCAAAAAAGTAACAGTGGATAAGTCTAATATGAGTGAGGGATGACCTCTGCTATCTCTGGTCGGAAGGTTTAACTCTGAGGAGTGAGGCAAATCATTTGACAACTGCCTATTATACAAGGCCTCAGAAGCACTTTTAACATCCAGAGAGTGTGACTTTTAACCCCTTAAAAATAAACTCAACTCAGAAAGTGCTATTTCAAGATCACAGAATTCTTCTGACATTTTTGAGTCAGATCCTTTACAATTACAAAGGCAAAGGAAGGATTGAATTACTATTTACTATTCATGATTTCCTTTAAAATTACCTTATGAGTTCTGTGCTTCTACCTTGCGTAATTTATATTGATGCTTGTTTGGTCAAAATATTTAAAACAAGGAGTCTCAAGCTAAATTTAATTCGTGTGATGGTTTTTATAGCGTCACAAAAGAAAAGCAAAAGCATAGTTAGTAGATGGAATAACTTATGTCAACTTGAAGGAGAAAATACAGTGGCACCAGCTGTGGACATGTTAACTGTGAGCTGGGAGGGGACTGCACCTCTGTGCAAGTTATTCATATAAGTGATATTCTCTCAAATGGGGACAGCAATAAACAAATGCATTTATTTAGATCAGCATCCCTTCTTGAAGGAGAATGAGAACCAGCCTATCAGGGAAGTTCTATGAATGACCACAACTGGCTCCAGGAGTCTCTGGCAGAACACGATAGGGGGAGATAACAAATAAAACCAGAGGAGCTGGCAGAGGCATGTCACTTGCTTATAAAAAGTTGAGATCCGATTAGGAAAAAAAAGAAAAAAAAAGAGGGTTGGCAAACTGAAAGAAAACAGAATTCAAATCTAGAAACCAAATCAGAATTCTTAAATACTAAAACTTTGTAAGCAAATAAGCAGAAATTAAAGCATTTTCTTTTTGAAATAAGTACTCTTTAAAAGTCTTCCAAAATCCAATTCTTAAATTCTGAGTGTTAGTTGAAACTACTTAAATGGTGCATGCTCAGGAATAAAAAAAAAAAAAAATTGGTAATTTATTCCCAATGTGACCTTTTCCAGGCCATAATAAATCATCCATATAGGCTGTCTTTTCCCATGAACCTTCCCTTTAAAGAAGGCAAAAATGGAAGTACTGCTGAGAGTACGAGGCAGTCACTGACTCCAGTAAGCAGAGTGAAATTGGAGCACAGAAGCACAACTCTAACTCCCTGGCTGAAATTCATCTTTGAAGCGAGTACGTGTGTTGTCACTACCCACCTGAAATCATCCCTTCCTCATGCCCCAGATTTCTCTCCTGTCTCTAGCTAGCCAGAGAAAGAAGAGGAGTCATTGTTCTTGCTATTTGCATTCAAATGTTGAAGAAGAACAGAGATTTTAAATAAATGAATGAAATGACTGCGGATTGTGCTTGTCCCATTGAAACAGAAGCCCAAGGTTTGAATTGGAGTTTTGAGACTCAAAGTATTCAGTATTATTCTTATTGGAAAATGAACTTTAAAAATCACAGTTATTGAAGTAGTAATAATAATGATGACTTTTCACCTTTTATATTCTTGTGCTTTTTAACTATGGTGTGAACCTAATAGTCCAAAGCTTCATCTAAATTCAAGGCTGAAAGAAAAAAAAAAAAACGGGGGGAAACCGAGAGCCTCATTATAGCACTTGATGCAACTGAATCCAATACATTGTGCACTGTTGCTCACAACTTACATGGTCTTTTGGTAAATTTAGAAGACTGAACTGTCAGCCTATAAATCAAGAAAAATATAGGAGTGGGAGAGTTACATGCCTGATATAAAACTTTATATCTTAAAAATTAGGTTAGTTATAGTCAAAGAAAGAGAAGATAAAGAAAACACAGAAATGTCACCATTTTCATATGCAATAGAGAGTTTAAACAAAATATAAAATCACATTTCACGTTTTTTAATGAATGACTGAATTTTAAATGTTAAGTGGTAGTTAAACTTCCCAGGATGGAGATGGGTGACCCACAAGCCACCCTCTACCATCATTCTCTAATTACAAAACAAAAAATGCCATACAGTAAACAGGATCGATCATTTGTTATAGTATTATAGCATCATAAGCATACTAACAATCTGATGCTATACTGTGTTAAAAATATGTAGATATATGGAGCCTAAACAAATAGAGTTTAAACAAACTTATGTGTAATAGCTTTGAAAAGTGCTTTTACGAAAGGAATATAGTAAATCAGTAAATATGCAACAAAAATAGTAAAAAGGCTTAAACTGAACTAAAGGTTTGAATCATCTTCATAATGTATTGTGGATTTCACACTGTCTTGGGGGAAGAAGTGCCCAGATCGCAATAAATCTTGTAGCCCTGTGCAGCCACTAATGAGCAATTTATTGACATGTCTTTCTGTGATAGTATGCAGGGTTGGAAAGGAAGAAACGTGCTAAATGCCATGTCTCTTACTGGAAGCCCGTCTTTGCCTTGATCAGGCATATTGTATGCAGCCAGCAAAAGTAGCTTTACTTAAACTGCTCAAATATTTCTCAAATTTTATTTATGACAACTTGAATATAGAGGAAAAGGGAAAAAAATTCCAAGTCTACTAGGAGAAATGGAAGGTAAGGGGGGCATTTTTCAATTCGACCAGAAAAAAAACTATTGCCCAGAAAGGATGGTTAAGAAAAGTCGAAGAACAAAGGTATCAATGTGGTAGAAGTAACCTTTAAAGAGTTCTGGAGAGAAATATCAGAGGACTTGGAATAAAAGTATTCCATAACCCACTATATTTCTTTTTAATATTTTATTTTCTTTAAGGAATATACTTCACAAAAGCCTTACATGCAGTGAGAAAAGTAGTTCTGCTCTTTTTGAACAAAGCATCTCTCAAAGCATTACTTATGAATTATTTAACTTTTCCTTACGTGGTCATACGGTGAATAGGGATTAGGCAATAACTTAAAAGGAGGAGTTAAAGTTCAAAAATTGTTCAGTCCTTCATATATTAATGTACATCTTATGAACAAATCACTAACTTCAGTTCAAAAAGTGAAGTAAGACGCGGATATCACACCAGAAGGATTTTGCTCCCACTTAAGGGGTGTATTTGCAGCGGTAGATTACTTTACCCCAGCCACTTTAATCTGACTCCTTTTGTCACAGGCAATAAACAAAAGCCTTTTTATGCAAATGATCCAGACAAAGCAGCGATGAAAAGTCTGCAATTGGGAGTTAAAGCCTAGTAAACCCTTTCCTGCCTGGATGTGACAGGCTTGATGAATCAGTTGAAACTGCTTTGCATCACTTTCTCTACTTGCACCAGCATGGCATGCTGCCCCAGATATCTGGGATTTGTAGCAATCCAATGTTAACAGTCAGGGAATATTTCCATAGTGTAATATGGATCTCATTTCTTAACATCATTTCTGAGCTATTGGTCATCACTGTACAGTGTAAATGATGAAAGGAGTAAAGACTAAGTCCAAGGGGAGCGAAATGAATCACCCCCATTCTAATGACTAGAGAAACTGTGTTGTTGAGAGTAGAATATAAAAAGTTTGACACCCAGACAATTGCTGAGCCAACTCTGACCCAAAGTAACAACTTTTCAAATGCAATTTCACTAGCTACGGAGTAGGTGGGATCATTCACTGTGCAATACGGGGAGCAATCAATAACGCAGTGGGGAGGGAGATGTTAGGGATGTAAGAAGGAAATACAAAAGGAGACAAGAGGCAAGTACAGTGCATACGGTTATATGTGTTTTAACTGTGTAGCAAAAAAAAAAACAGTCTATCTATGTACAATCATCCTGGGAAAATGAGGACTACATTGCATCTATTGACAAGAGACTGGGTTGTCTGATCCAGCCTAAGAAACAGGAGCGCTATGATGTAGTCTGAACCAGGAAGGAGAAATACGTGCATACAATACTGGTTTTTCTTAAAGACAGAAATGCAGCTGATTACTAGCAGGATTGTTATTGTTTCCTGATTGAAGCTTGTGATCCTCTGAAAGAAAATGGATTTAGCAGCAATTATTATACCAGGCATTATTTGGCCAAGAAAACAATCAAGTTTCAATAGCTCATCTCCAAACTATCTATCCATTTTTTTACCATCTCCACCGACATATCTTGTCAGTTCTCACCTAGATTTTTCCAGCAGCTTATTGACTGGGCTTCTGGAATAGGTTCTATGGTCTTTTGATCCATTCTTCACACAGCAACTAGAGTTAACTTTTCCAAATGCAAATCTGATTATTTCACCTCCAATAAACCCCACTCTAAACATTTCACTACCTACCCACTGCTCATAAGAATAACCTGGCCTAGAAACCTTCCTGCAGCCTGACCAACCATTCAAACCTGAGACTGAACAACGCTCATTTCTTCATTCTCCATGCACACTAGGCTTTATTCGCTTCCTGGAGTGCCCGTGTTCTCTCCCCCTACTGGGCATTTAGACTCTTCCTCCATCTGGAATGCTCTTTCCCATTGTTTCCACTCTCCACTGGCTCACTTACACTGGTACTCTCTCTTCAAAGCTCAGTTCAAAGCTCGGTACTTCCTCTAGCTGTTAAATCCCATCGCAGTCTGGGATTACTTTCTTCCAAAGCACCAATCTCAGTTCAGCTGACCCAAGAACAATGCAGGGGTTAGGGGCACCCATCCTGTGTGTGCAGCCAGTCAGGTAGAGCTTTACTTGGCATTCCATACCCAGGCTGTGAATCATATCGGACTGCAATATGTGTTTCTAAAGTCCGTGTATAAGTGGACCTGTGCAGTTCATGTTGTTCAAGGGTCAACTGTACACTTTATACATTTTATATTTCATCTTTTTAAATGGTTTTGTCATTAAATATTAAACAACACAGAAAATCATGCAAAATAAAAAAGGTCAGCTCAATTACTTATCACAAAGAGATCACTCAAGGACGCATCATGTAAGTCAAGAGGTAGAATTTTGCAAGCAGACACTCATGCATTTATCCAACTACTGCATACTTTTACCACTCCTCCACAGCACAGCACTGATATGACTTATATAATATAATCAAAGCTGTGGAGAGTTTTGCTATCTAAGAATGCATCCCTAAACACAAAGCATACACTTGTCTGCTTTTTGAGCATTCTAGAAGTGGAGTCATACAGTAATTATTCTTTGTGTCTTGACAGCTGATAACGTAGGTTTTTCAGCTTTACTGTTCTTACTCAGAATTGCCTTCACTGGTTTTGGTTGTGTGCCTTTTAATATAAATTTTAAATCGGATTTTCAACTTTTAGGGGAAAAAAACCCAAAACACTTCATGGAATTTTGTTAAATCTATCGATCAATTTGGGGAGAACTGACATCTTGACAATGTTGAGATCTCCAATTTATGTAAAGGAATATTCCTCCATTTATTTATCTTTATCTCACCAATGTCTTAGAGTTTTTAGCAGAGAGGACCTGAACATCTTTTAGTTAGATTTTTTCCTAGATGTTACTGTATGTTATTGTAAATTGTACCTGTTTTAAAATTTCATTTTTTATTCCTTTATTGCTAGAATATAAAAAAATTAACTTTTTATGCATTTACTTGTATCCAGGATCCTTAATGTATTCAGTTATTAATTTTAAAGTTTTTCCATAGAATCTTTAAATTTTCTACATATGCAACATGTTGCCTGTGGATAATGACAGATTTATTTCTTCCTTTCAATACTTATAACTTTTAAAAAACAACTTCCTGACCTACTGCTATGGATAGGGTATCCAATATCATGTTGCCTAGATAAGAAAATAATAAATATCTACATTCTGTTCCACACTCCAAGGGAAAGTTTTCAACAATTCAAAGTAAGGTATACCGTAAGGTATAACTTTTGCTCTTAATCATTTTTATATTCCCAGAGCTCTAGCATAGTTTAAAAGAAAAGCATAAGGAATGAATGAATGAATACATGAATGCTATTATATATTTTAGTCATCTTATGTCTCTCAGAATAACATCTTTAGAAAAAAAGAGTTGGAGGGTAGCAACAACAAACGCAAAAAATGTCTCAGGAAAAGTCATTTTAAAAAGTTAGTCAATAAAAGGACATAAAACCTTTACCCATAAAAGGTGGGCATATCTGATATAATCTGTTTTAGCAATATTACCAGAGTAAACTGGAACAACTGACTTCCTATATAATCATCTGAGTTAATATATTCCCTCAAACCCATTTTGCATCTATTTGTTTATCTCTGCAGAAACAGCAGTAAAGATCTACTGTTTGCTGGATGCTTAACTCTTGTGAGTGTAGCATAATTATGAGTGAATTGATAAGTAATGAAAACATTAAGTGTTGTGTAAAGATTAGGACTCCAGTGCCTAGTAGGGCAATTAAATTTGATGTTTGTTACTCTGTCTCACAGTGAATAATGATACGGTTTCCCCTGTGACTACATAAATAGCTGATTGATAACAATAGAGAAGTAGTGATGAAGGCCAATTCCACCCTTTATTAAATATGAGACTAAGCAATTCATTTTACAATTAGGGTGATTGGTTGCAAACACTGTGAGATGGTACAGATGAGATCAATGTTGAACCATAATAAGTGCAATGTAGTAAATACTTTTTATTTTTTTAATTTATTGAACTGTGATAAAAATAAGAAATGAACGTCATGGAGCATTAGTATTTGTAAGCTGTGACTTGATTACAATACATTTGCCTGAGTCCAACAAATAAATAATAACATGAAATATAGCCAAACTTTTCAGAAAGTAAAATTATATACCATTGCAGATGGTATGGATTCATTGAATATATGTCTTTTTAAGTTATTTTTGTTTTTTATTTGTTCTTAACTTTCCTTATAGCAATAAATAACTTGATAGCTGAACAGTCACTTTAAAATAAATTTTGCCAGATATTTTAAAGTTTAAGCTCCTCTTTTTTTCATATTTGATTCAAGCGTGGCAGTGACAATCAATAGCAGATATAAATGGATAATTTGGAATGGAAACAAATGGATAACGACAAATCAGAGAACCTCTGGATTACATCTGGATTGCCTAATTGGCAGAGCAACAATCTAAAGGAATGAGCAAAGCAGAGAGCCAAGATTATTTTTGGAAAGATTTTATAGTTTAGAAAAGGCATAGAACTAACAATAACAAGAAATATCAAAACTGTGTTGGACTGGCAAACTTATCTGATGATTTTGTATTGTTTTTGTTTGGAATCACATCAGATTGAATGGGAGCTGGGAAGAAGCATAAGTTATTTGGGGCTTTAAAAGTCTCAGTAAGGCTGTATTTTGGTAAGGGGCTGCCTTGAATCTGAGAAATAAAATGAAGCTCTGTACATTAGCATGATTGCTAACATACATATTATTACATATTATATGTATGAATTCCAATTTCATATATTATGAATATGAATTCCATATACTGTTATATATTCATATCATTACATAGTATATACATGAATTCCAATTTTTATATTATGAATATGAATTCCATATATTATGGAATATTATGAATAAAAATTCCAATTTCACAAGCTTGGTAGAAGTGTTTACTGGAATTTGGAAACACACTGTCTCCATCTCAGAGCCTGAGGCTTTGTTCAGAGTGAAGAATAGGAAACACAGTTGGAAGACGTCTGATGGGTCATATTGTATCACCCTGTGCCTTGAAACAAAATTTGTCCCCATACAGTAGATAAAACCAATTGTTCCCAATTACAAAAGCCTAGGCCTTCCTGAATCATTATCTTCTCTTCATATTTTTAGAATAATTTGATTAAAGTCAGAAATAGTCAGGTTTCTGAAGTTGCAAGGTGAAAATTACCATTTTAAAAGATAAATTAGTAACTCTGGAAAATGTTTTACTATCAAAAGACAATATTTACAATAACTCCAAACCTTCTTTGCTTGACACAATTAACCATCTGGCAAATGGGATATAATTAGGTCATCATTTGGCAATGTGATTTCAGTAGACAGACAGAATACTAATAACACAATGAGCCAAGTTCCATAATCTAATATAATTCATTGTAATTTCTCCAGCACTTCATTTTTGTTTTAAATGTTTCTATTTGTTAATCATTCAACATCTCTTTCCTGAAGACAAGTAATAGCACATTCCCAATTGATAGACATGGAAACTGAAAATAAACATGAGGCAATTTATCCTTGGTCATGCTGCCAATTTCTGAAAAGGCCATATTATTAATTTAGCCTCTGATACCTAATGACACAAGTTACTCACCAAATATTTACTGAATACCTACCACGTGTCAGCACTCTACTGGCCCCTATAAAATCAAACATGAAGACAACATAGATTCTGATGTAAATGAGTTTAGAGAAAGAAGTCAGAAAAAAATTATAAATGCAAACTTTAAAGCAAAGGGATAGCACACAGTTCAGAATAACCAAATTTTCTGGAGATTAAGAGTAGCAAGGAAACTCTTTAAAAAATGGGTCATGAGAATATGTTTCAAGAAGTTTGACAGGTGACCAACTGGCTATGAGAGTTCAAGAAAATTGCCTAAAATGAGTTTTCTTTCCCTCCCTCCTTCTTTTCTTTCTTTTTTTCTTTCTTTTTTATTGACCTGACAACATAGGCGGTAGCCTTAACCAGTATGAAATATTGAATTTCAGGCTTGATGGCACTTTCATGTATAAAATCCAAGAACTCTGTACAAGTTCTAGAGCTACTGATCAAGACACAATATAGTTGAAATAATGGGAATTTAGAAGGATGGCCAGGAAGAATTCATTGAGTAAGAATAGATAAGGGATGAGAATGGAGTTCTGGGACAACATTATTTAAGCGAAGATGAAGGAGGCCATCAAAGTATCTAAGGTAGAAGTGTCAGAAGTATGAAGAGAAGCAGAATATAGTGTCACAGAAACAAACAAAAAAAATCACAACAGAGGTTAACCAGTCAGTGTTTTCCTGTACTGATGCTGTAAAACAAAACCCACAGAAGATCAGCCCTTACAATAAAGCATCTGTTTTTCTTGCATTATTGACCTATGGGTTAACAGGAGCGGTTCTGCTGCATGCTTTGAGCAAGCTGGCCTTGGCTTCAGAGCTCGTGTCCTCTGTGTGACCTAAGTGGTACATTTCGCTGACCAGACCACCAGTAAGTGGGCATGTTCTCATGCCACATGGAAAAAATTGTAAGAAGCCAAACATCTTTAAAGTTCTTTCTCATCTCATGTCCACTAACATTCTATTGACCAAAGCAAGAAACGTATCAAAGGATCAGAGATACATATTCCACCTACTCTGGCAATAGAGGTTTTGCAAGGTCACCAGGAAACGGGTACCATGAATTTATAATTCTGTAATATGAACAAAGTCAAAAATTAAAAACTATCTGATCCAGTCTAATCTACAATTGAAGGGTATGATCAGCTGTCAGATAGCAAGTCAGGAAAAGAGCTAGACTGAGAAGAGTTCAACGTAATACAAAGTTGTAGGCTCATTTCCAAGGACAAATACTGGGAGAAAATAAGAATTCCCTACAGCATCTGCTTTATTTTGTAGAAAAGTAGAAACATCTTGGGAGTTTTTTTGAAATATCCATCCATGAAGCCAGATCAATTAAGTCAAAATATTTGAGGATGAAATGCAAACATTCTTTACCTTTTTTATAGCACTTGGATGATTCTAGTGTACAGGAAGGGTCTACAGTAAAGATTCCCCACTTTCTAGGGATGTTAAAGAAAGGAATGAATAACCCCAAAGTCACTTTACAATAGTTTCAACTTTAAGTATATGCGTGCGTGTGTGTGTGTGCGTGCACACATGCACACAAAAAGGGAGACGGAAAGACACAACATCATGGTCATTCTAGAACTGCATACTGTAGCTGCAGCAAAACATACTCCTTCTAAAACCTGAGGGAAGGTATAAACATTACTATGTAGAAATTCAAACTAAAGTAGATGCCCAGAGAGGAAACCACAAGATATTACAGATTCATGAAAACAGAATAATCTTCTAGAAAAAAGGTGAAAATAATGTGCTTTGGAAACCTGAAGGAAAAGAAGAAACTGAGAGCCAACTGCTTTCTGTAAGTGGTCAGCATATTCTAAACGATCATGAGGTGGGCTAAAAGTAGTGATAACCTTTCCTTTGAATCTAAACGATTTCAAGACTTCAGCCCAGAATTTTGTCATAAAGTTCTGACTATACTCTGAAATATCAGGTGAAAATAGGACTGAGAGTAAGTTAGTGACAGTTCAGTGTCCAATACGCATTTATCTCCCCTGCCTTTCATGAAACTTGATGTGTTAAAATTGATCTTTTCATACTATGAAATGGGATAATTTTTCATCTCAGTTTGATCTTATCAGGCATCCTGTACCTCTCCACTTGAGGACAAAAAGAAAACATGCCACTCCAATAGGAAAAAAGAAGAAGAAGAAGAAGAAAACTGGAATAAAATGGCAAAGAGGGAAAAGTAGTAATTGCCAAAAGTGTGGATATATAAATATGCAAATGTAATATATCCCAGGCTTTAACTCAGTTGATTTGTTGAGCCTTCACAAAAGATATGGACAAATTTATGGCCTGTTTCCTCCTGTCTTTCTAAAAAATTATTTCGTTTCTGAGCACTGAAAGAAAACTGTCTGCATTTTTGTAAATAAATGTGCCTGTGGTTCGTGATAACTAGGCACATATGTTTCAAGAATAAATGTTTTCTGTTGGGAACTCTATAGAAAACCTATTATCGAGAGTTAGATGATTTCATGCCTCATAAGTTTAATACTAACTGGCAGAAGTCAAAAGGAATTAACTTTTTTGCAACTGTGTCACAACCCTAAACATTGTGCCAAACATCCCAGTTTTTCAAAATTGACTGGATAGGACAGCCCATTTGTTAATACTTGTACTGAACTCCCAACTAATTATTGCTGTTGCTTTTTATTATTTCTGTTGTTATTGTTCTTCTTTATTAAATATGAACAAAATGTTTGCCCCTTTTACTGCAAAAGATTATTTACACCTCCAAAATTACTCCTGTAGCTTTAGAAAGTAACTAGGGCTGCAACAGTATAGCTTATTTAACACCATCCTACAACACTTCCATATTAACTCCACTGAAGAAAACAAGAAGGGTGTGACCATAAAGACGTCATCACAAAAAAATGTTATAAACAATACCTATTTTCTTTCATAAGGAACTCTGAATATTTACAGACTAACTGAGCGAAGTTCAGTGGCTGGGCTAAGCATGCTAATGAGAGAAAGTAAGTATATGATTGCCCGACCCCACATTCCAACCATTTAACTGTGTATCTTTCCTCTACCCAGAGGCAAGATTCACGGAGCAGAGTCACGTGAATGCCCCCACGATACCACTAATTACTGTTGCTTAACAGAGGGAACAACTTTTGCCTCATACAAAGCCCATCAAACTGAAGACACCCAAAGGCTTCCATGCCCACATTGGGCTTTAAGATCTGCCCTAACCTCCCTTCGACCAATTGACCTCAAGGGAGACAGCTACAGCAAATGGGCTCAGCATGCAGGAATCCTGTACTGGCCATGAAGCAGAAGAAATAACCCTTCTCCCAGCTGACAACTCAAAGGGAGACCGAATTCACGTCACTTTAGTACAGCAAGAACACTAGGATAGGGCAACACCACTCACTGGGAAGTGGGGAGAAAGTTTCCTAGAAACACAGGAGCTAGATTCATTCTCACTCCTAAAGAAACAATAAACTCGGTAAGAGGTGGTACCATTAGCAGAGGGGAATTTATTTACTATTTCTTTAAATTAGGACCTCCTATTGAGGCAGGCTATATTCACCCAGGGTACAAGATTACTAGAGTGAAACGAGTGAACAACAAAGACCAGTAAACGGATTCAGAACAAAATAACATCTATGTGTTTTGATAAGTATGAAGAAAGACAAAAATTCTAAGCAACCACATATGATTTCAAACAACAGAACAGCTTCTCACCTCATGGTGCCCATGGGAACTGCTTTTGCTCATTAGCCACACTGGAAAGGATCAATTGCAGCGTGTCACTTTGATAGAAGAAATAACTGTTTGTTGCACTGAAGCAAGTCTTCTCCTTTTCCAAAATTCTGAATAGAAAACGCCAAAAACATGTATGGCATTTAAAGTAATGTATTATCTTTAGTACATTGATTTTGAGAATAGCTATTTAACAATATCTAATGAATCTTAATCACTATTACAGATATAAACTTATAAAAGAGCATCTGTTTGGGGCTTTGACGTCAAAGGGAGAGTTTGTGCAAACAGTTTTTCCCCTGTAATTGAAATGTTATTTACCTCTTCTTACAGAGCGTGCTTGTCTATATAGAATGGTATTTAAAGGTAATGCTGGATTTTCATCTGCTCTACTCTGGCTATGGATACCTCCTGACAACGCTCCTCCCCTTTTTTCTTCTTAGATGATACCTTAAAAGGGCAAACTCAGATATCTGGTGTTTTCATATAAAATGTCATTTATCATATGACAATATCCATCCACTTATTGTAACATTATTGAGAGAGATCTAAGAAGAAAAACCTTGGGAATAACTCAGATGTGATATTAAATCTAAAAGAAATCCAACATGCAGTCTGCATAAAGTCAGACACTACTTGTACAAAGCATGATTTACAACATGCTATTCATTTTTCTTTTTCTCTAAATTTACGCTTAGATTCTTAAATGAGTTGGAACATCGACTCTTAAAAAAAAAATCTATTCTTTTACATTTCCATGGTGAAAAACTATTGACAGCTTTCCATGAGGCAATAGATCACATTTGGAAAGACCAATTTGAGGCTAGCCATTTGATCTCTGAGTGGCATATATTCCAGAAGGAGGTTTAATTATACATCTGACTCCCACTCACCCATTTGGCAGAGTTTCATTTGATTTTTATTAAATATAAGACTTGAAAACATGAGATATAGCTTTATCTTTCATTCTTTTTTATCCAACAAGAAAGTAGAGTTTGGAAGCTGAAGTTCAAACCCTCGTAGATATAATTTCTGTTCCTTCCTGCTTTGGAACTGATAACTTCATTTCAAAAGAGAAAACAGATTTTTCTTCTGAATACTCTGGACTAGATAACTTACTAGGTGTCTCCTCTACCCCACTCCAGGCCCCAGGTTATAGGGTGAAAAGAGAGGCTCTTTCCTCACTAAGAACCTTTCCCCATTAAATGCACAGCTTTAATACACTCTAGGGAAGTGGTAACCTTAGGTTTAGAGATACATGGAAATGAGATCTACAGCTTGTGAGTCTGAACTCTCTCTGACCCTGAACTGAATCATTCATTCAGTAATCGCTTGTATGTAGCCAAATGATTAAGAACAGCCTAAGACTTTCTGAAAGACTTGAAATCAAGTGCGTGTTTTGATAGTCAGCTTGTGTACGATGTTGGGCAAATCACTCAAAATTTTTAAGCCTCAGTTTTCTTTAAAGTAATAGTAATAGTAATTTCCTCCAAAGTTTATTGTGAGAGGCAATTGATGTAACGCATGTAAAACACTTAGCGCAGTGCCAGGCACACAGTAAGAAAAGGATAAGTGTTCGCTCTGCAATGATCTGGATACTACACTCCTCTCTGGGAAAAGGTGAGCAAGTTGGTGCTTCAAAAAGTTCACAGACTCATGAGATACAGACAAGAAAATACACTATTAACGAGTGTCGAAAGTGATGGGAACAAGCAGGTTGCTGTGAGAGCACAGACAAGGGGGGAATGTCCAGCCCAGGAGAGGGGAAGAAGAGGGTGACAGATGCCTGAAATGTGGAGAGGATTTGGTTAGACCATTTAAGTGAAGGGGGCTGTTAAAAGTAAAAGAGAGAAAAGGACTCATGTGATCCAGGGTGTCCCAGCTTCCCTGCTGATTCACAGGCCCCATATAAGCTAAGGCCTGGGCTTTAGCAGTTATCCTTGCATTCCTCTCCCTTCAAGAAGAGCGGGTAGCAACATGGAGGGACCTGGAGATTGGCATTCTAATTGAAGTAAGCCAGAGAGAGAAAGGAAAATACCACATGGTATCGCTCATACGTGGAATCTATAAAAGGGGCACAAATGAACTTATTTATAAAACAGAAACAGACTCACAGACATAGAAAATAAACTTATGGTTACCAGGGGGGAAAGAAAGGGTAGAGGGATAAAGTGGGAGTTTGGGATTTGCAGATACTAACTACTTTGTATAAGACAAATAAAACAAATAAAACAACAAGGTCCTATTGTATAGCACAGGGAACTATATTCAATGCTTGTAATAGCCTATAATGAAAAAATATGAAAAGGAGTACATATATATTTTTCCTACATATATATATTCCTATATATATAAAACTGAATCATTACACTATACACCAGAAATTAACACAACATTGTAAACCAATTATATTTTTTAAAAAAATGGTAAAAAAGAGATAGGGAAGGCCATGACGTCCATCCTGAATCAAGCACAAGAATTCCTTGTCACAGCTTTATGCTTCCATCCAATCCTCACCAAATTTCCTCTCTCACCTTAAGGAGTGTCAGAAAAGGGGAAAGAGCAGCTTTTTTTTTTTTTTCCTTCCATAATGCAATAATGATGAAATACAATACAAAGTTTCTTAACAACGCTATTAGGTTGCAGCTACAAAACAATCCTTAAACATTCACAGTATCCTAAATAAAACTCATGACCATGAAGGCTTTGTGATGCCCATTGTCCTTTAATAGGTCTTACATTTAATCTGCTCCTTTACCCCTGGGTTCCAATAACCCTCATCCATCTGTAAGGTAAATTTTTGGGTGGTTTGGAATGCATTAACTTTGTTCTCATGTCTAATTGTGCCTTGTCTTTCTTCCTCCCATCAGTGACAAACCTTTTATTGGCTATTCAGTCTTGATTCAAGTTTTACAGTAGCTTAGATAATACTGAAGAATTAATCTCTTGTTTTATGAAATGTATCCATTTTTTATGAAATGTATCTATTTTTTACTAGTCACTTGGATCCAGTCTGGTAGTATATTTTCTATTAGAAATCACTATTTAGACACTAAAGTATAGCCTTTAATTATCACTCTTACTTCTAAAAAAAGCATATATTTACAGAAAATAACTCCCTTTCATCCTTGCCACACCCACACATACATCTACATACATTGAATATTAATGTTTAAATTAATTATACTAATTTTAATTAAAATATAAATTTGTGTCACTAAAGTATGTTTTGTATTTTTACATAGGCTTTTCAATCATGGGTCATATACACACAAATCAAAATTAAATTACAAGCCAAATTTCTCAGGGCAGTCTTTGGAAATGTTTGTAATCAGAACAGACCCAGGAACTTCCCTCAGGTATGTCCTATAGCCATCCATACTTCTGGTTATATAAAGAATCTTTAAGTGTTGTTTTTTTTTTTTCTCTATTCACTTCCACACAGAAACTTCCAGGTTTTTTTTTTTTTTTCAAATCCCTTCATTCTGAATTCCTCAGGTAATACAAAAATGTTTAGTAATATTAATGCCTTAACAACTGCACAATTTCCATCACACAGAAGAATCACAAACTGGTTTTTAAACCTAAAACAAGTTTATCTTAACACAGAAAGGCTATAGGTAGTTATCCAGTCTACCCTGAATCAGAACAGGTAAGAATAAAAGGAACCTCAAGAGTAATCTTTTTGGATATCAGCCTCTGGTTTATACACAGCTCATTTGTCCATTTAATCATCAAACATGTATAGAGGCAATGGGATATATCTGTGAGGAAACAAATACCCCTGCCATCCTGATCTTTACATTCTAGTGGAAGAAAAATACTACAATTTTTTTGTATTGTATATTACAGTAAGAATATACAAGGAATAGAAGCATTGAGGAAATTGCCTCAGTACAGAGGTAATGTTTAAGAGTTGAAGAAGGTAAATAGGGTACCATATGGGTTCCCACTGGAAAAGCTTTCCAGGCAGAGGAACGACAAAGACAAAGAGGAATGAAGGAGACGTGGAGGAGTAGGAGATAAGGATTAGACAGGAAATGAGAACGCAGACCTTTGGCAGGACATTTATCCAGTTGGATAGGAAGCCAACTGTAGTGTTTGAGTAGAGAGATAACACAATCTCACAGTCTGATAGGACTTCTGTAGCTGCTTTGAATATGATGAATTGGGACAAGAACTTATAATCCTGTATAATTACAATGCACTATATGGTGCCAATAAGGCACGTAGTCAGTATATAATTGACAACTAGAGCCATGATATCACAAAGGCTGAGTATAGATAGAAAAAAGATTCAAGGACAGAGCATCTTAATGTAAAGAGAACAAAGAGATGTAAAGTAGACAGCAGACTAAGACGAAACAATGAATTAGAAGGAAAAGTAGTAATGTAAGTGACTGGCTATGCCAAATGTGGCTAATGAGTTAAGCTGAATGAAGACTGAGAACTGACCACTGGATTTAGTAATATGGATGCCATTGGTGACCTTGACAAGAGTAGCTTCAGTGGAGAGATAGAAATAAAAGCCTCATTGAAGTTGGTTCAAGCAATATGGCTAGAAAGTAACTGGAGACAGTGAGTGCACACAACTCTTACGAGCAAATCTGCTATGAAGGAAAAGAAAAAAAGGCGGAGATTGAAATGGGTTAAAAGTGAAAGTTTGGAGAACTAACAGATTATTTCTGCATATAAGAAAGATCTGGTAAAGCTGGGAGGGGGAAGAGTAAGAAGGTTTGAATATTCAGGAGAGAGGGGAAATGCTGGAGCAGTATTCTTAAATAGACCAACAAGGATAAGAGGAAACTTACCTTAGAGGTGTGCATGGGGAGGTGCCTTCTCAAGAGCACAGGAACCCCAACCACAGTAATAGAAGACTGACACAAGCAGAGAGTTAGATGTGGTAGTAGGGGTTGTTGAGATTCTCTTCTGATCAAATTTTCTCAATTAAATAGGAAGCAAGGTCTGAAACTGAGATTGAGGATGAAGGAGTATGCGTTCATTATTTGAGAAGAGAGGAAATAATATGAAATAATTATATAAGAGAGCCAAAGGGTGAATGAACCAGAAAAATCCATTGTAACCATGGGACAACATTAAGAGTTTGGGTTAGTGATCCTGAATTTAAAGTGAAACCAGTCAGCAATGGTTGTGTGTTTTTCTCCAGCAACATTCAGTTATAGAATAGTAATTTGCGATTAAGGGAGGTTATAATTTTGGTAAGTGAATATGATGAATCAAGAGATCATCAAATCAAGGGGCAAGAGATTTAGGAGTATATATAAGAGAATAATTATAGTAATTGTCCATGGGATTTAAACACAAAGCAGAAGGTAGTTGAGACATGAGGAGATAATGGGTAGAGAAAAGATGATAAAATTAATTTACTGTATGTGATATAAAATTATTGCTGGAGCTGGGGTACTAGAAAGAATTAGTTGAAAGAATATGAAATGGTGCACAGAGAATCAAATGCTTGAAACTGAGGTCATGTTATGACAAAGTCTAGACTGCCCATGGGAGTGAGGAGCTAAAGTAAGTGGAAATTAAGACAGAGGAGAAAAGTTCAAAGAAATTAAAGTCCAAAGTACTGAAAGGAATCTACACAGATGATAATATTGCCCAAAATTATGATGTTGTTGTTAAAGAAAGTAGCTGTGAGTCTGTAGAGAATATCTTCAAGGAAGAGGACTAGAAGATGACTACAACAAGAAGGTGTTTCTGTTGGCATTGTTTTATGGCATGAAATCAAAGCTGGAAGGGTTAGATAAGAGGAAAGGAGAATAAACTAAAAGTAACTAGGAGAAAAAGGAAGAAAGCCATACTTGTCCTCCTCCAGCCCAAGCAGTACAAGGAGAGTGGGAAAGAACGTAACCACTACTTGAAATGGTTTCAAGCGAAGTATTATCTCCAGGTGAGGTGTAGCTGTCTTATGGAGCAAGACGGTCAAGCTAGAAGAGACTTCTCTGGAGATCACTGTAAGGTGCACAGGACAAACCATGATGGTTTCAGAAGCTGGAAAAGAGTGACATCAGAAATGGGAATACATGTCTTTTGAAGACTGGGATCTAAAGAAAGATGAGGGATGACACATGTGACCTTCTTGTACTAACTAAAATGAAAAGGCCATCTAAATTGGATGTATGTCAAATGTATTCTTGAAGGACAGGGATCCAACAGTTCACACATAAGACTCTGGTAAAGGAAACCTGGCCTTTGGGTTGTAGGGCTTTTAAGTTTCTTAATTGGGGATAAACCAGTTCCTCTTTTGTCATGATCAGGAGCTGGTATACAAGTCTTAAAGTTACAGCAGTATATGATAGGGCAGAATCTTGAATTTTTTTTTCTTCATTTCTTTCTTTTTTTTTTTTAATTTTTGATGTTGAGAATCTTGATTTTCTACTCTACCCTGTAAGTTACATTAATTGTTGGTGAGTATCAACCCTTTCCCTAACATTACCAAGGGACTTAAGAGGGCCCCCCTTCAGCAACAGAAAAACGGTATGGCATACCAGTGACTTCTAGCTCTACTAGCCTACTTCCAAACCAAGAAAGAATTGAATAATTTATTTTTGGGTTTTGCAGAAAGCCATCTTCCTCCATGAGGGGTGGGGGTGCAGATTAAGGAGGATAGGTCTTGTACAAAATGACCCTTACCTCTCAGCCTAGACTCATGTATTATATGCTACTTTCTCAGCTATTGATAAAGTTTGTCCATTAAGCTTGTGATGCTAGTCATTGACAGTGCTTAGAAGATCCTTAAGGACAGTCAAGCCAATAAATTGGAAAAGGAAGGATGTGAATAATACTTGTGGCTCTCTACTAATCCAGAAGCCAAGGAAGCCAAGACCAAAACAATAGAAGAGAACTCATTTGCTTATTGGGGCACCTAGACAATCTTTCTACAGTGTATGAGGGATTAATCTTCCTTATTACTGGCATTGATATACATACATAGGATGACATAATTCATTGCCCAAATCATGTTGCATTTAAGAGTCAGAGAAGGTGCTTATTCAGAAGCACCTACACTCCTGTTCTACAGGTATAAATCAAACTGTTCCAGGCAAATAAGGTATTGCCACTCTGCCTATATGCCTGTCTGATCAAGTTGAAGACCACCCCTTGGCTGGGTGGGCAACAAATAATCAAAAAGCAGTTTAACTATCAAAAATTATGCTGGCCAAGGAATCAAGGCTAATCAGTTGCCTCTAGGGCTCAGATCTCTGGTGTTTATTGCTTGGCATAGCTGACAGATTCTCTATTGTCTTTGAGTTTGTTACCCTTTACCCAAGAACTACCCACAATGTTGTGGAGTTCTGGTACTTCTATACACCTTCCATAGGCCAGAGATTGACCAGGGGTCTTAGAAGGGAACCCTAGAAAGCTTTAAAAGCCTAGGGTAATTGCTCCCAGGGAAAGAGATCTGTACACATATTAAAAACAGCCTGTGAGAGTCTTGTTATCCAGTGCAGAAAGGAACATGAGTCGTTAAAAGGGTCAATCAGTTATGGGCTGTTCCTCCCATGATGAACACAAACATCACATGTAGTTGAGCAAGGCTGGTATTCATGGCTGCAGGGAATTATAGTAATGTGGGTAAGAGAGAAATATATAACAAAGTGTTATGGGGCATAGGAGGAACTGATCAATCCCAATGAAGTGAAGGTGCTTTAGATAATTCTTGAAGGACAAGTTGATGTAGGCAGAATGGATGAAATGTGCAAAGGTATATAAGAAACAATATCAGATTTCAGGAAACTGCACATAATTCAATGTGTCTATCAATAACAGTGACTACTACCATTTATAAAGTGCCTACTTTATGCCAGGAATTATATTAAACTCTTTTTAACAATTCAACATGGTCCAGACTCTATACCAAATCTCCTTCTAAGAAATAATGAGTTTGACTCTTGAAGTTTTGAAGAATGAAGAATGATACCAATCTTTCCCAAAGGTTTCTTTAAAAGAAAGGTGTGAAAGTTTTACACAGCACCTTATAGAGGAAATTTTTTATGACTTCTATTATACAGTTCTCTTGCTCAACAAAGTTTCCCAGTCTAGGAAGCTCTTTGAATTTCTTTGATGAATATTTCAATTTTACTCCTGGAAAACAGAAGTGCTCAATTATCCAAATTTTGTTCTAGCTCTTGGAATATTTTTAGGCAGGCCATTCCTATCAAGTGGTGTGGAAAAGGTAGGGTCAAAAAAGTCATAGGTTTACTATATAAATTATTTTTCAGAAAGGATATTAGCTCTAATGTGGGGTAAGCTATGTACGAATCAGCGCCTTTATGTGTGGGTTAGCTTCAACATATGACTAATCTGCTGAACATCAAAAGAAGCAGAGTTGAGAAAAGGACTGACACAAGATTGCACCTCAAACTGCAGAAATGAACACACTACCAGATTGGAGGATAAGCTATTTCACCATTAAAAAAGGAATCCCCAAGAATATATCCAAGAATAATTTAAAAATATTATTAACATGTGAAGTCTATGATTTATATTGTATTTACACATATATTGCTTCATTACATTTTCAAAACTAAGTAGCATAATTAATATATTTTCCCATTTAAAACTGTGAAAATTCAAGTTTTTAAAGGCCTAGCTGGTGCTGATGAAAGATTCAGCAATATCATAATATACATAACTAACAAAAATGTTGATGGATCGAATGAGATCCTCTTATGATTCTTATAATTTGCATTTGTTTAATATATATAATGTAGTAAATATAATTTAGTAGTTTATAAGTTATGCTGAAATAATTTTAACTTTTTAGATTAAAGATCTCCTCTTCTCATTTAGTTTTATAAATATAAAATTATTGTAGATTTTACTAGTGTGTACTAATTCTCAGTATACTCCAAGAGCCTTATATTTTGTTAGCTAAATTTCTGCTTTCAACCTATTTCTATGAACTCTCTTTTAAAAATATATGTCACTCATATTTGAATTTACTAAGTGTTCAGTTAGCTATACTGATTTTCATCAGATTAACTACTTCAAGTTTGCCAGGTTCTTCAACAAATTCTTCATTCATTTGGGCCAGCTGACACAGTCAAACAAGTGATCATTTATTTGAAAAGATTCAAATGACTTTGGGATAAAATGAAGTGAGCTGTTGATCAAGTTAAACCATCTACCTGATAGCCCTGTGCACTGCATGCAAAACAAATAATTTTCTGTTTTGATCTTTCAGTGAACTAGTGAATGACATTGAAGACAAAGAATGTGTAAGAGTAACTGAGCTCCTGGTTCTTTAGATTTTTTGAGGGAGAAGAGATTTAAAATCTTGTTATGTTTCAATTTAAATTTATTGAGCACCTATATGTATATGTAGAACATTATGATGGCTTTTACCAAGAACAGACAATATAAGGTTGATTACGTGGACCTTCTGTATTCAAAGAAGCTTAAAAACTAAGTGAAAGAAACACTGTGGAACTGGAAAGGTACAAGTAAATTCTCTGAGACATTAACACACACATGAGGAAGGGGAATTTTGAAGCAGAGTCTTAAGGATGAATAAGAATTTTAGAAATAGAGAAAGAACAGAAGGAGCAATCATACTAGGTAAAGTAACAGCATAAGCCCTGGGATAGAAAGGTAAGTGTATAGTACACAGGAAGGATGAAGAAGAGCAGTGTTGATACCCTGGATGTAAGGGGGAAAGGGAGTGAGGAATTCAATATATCAGGGTGAGATTAGAGGCTCCTAAACACTCTGCTGTGTGCACTTGCTAATCCGCCCAGATATTTAAATTCTATAGTCCAGTCTTTCCACATTAGATCCTGTTGATCAAAATTTACATCTGAGCAGCTCTAGGGATGTCTGGCACCTCTCCACTTCCTAGAAAATGCTCAGAGCCAGTGCATCCAAATTAGCTATTACTTTGATCAAACTGCCATTGAGCTCAATAAAAGGTTCCCTTCATGCTCTGTCATCCAACAAAACAAGTAAGTATCAACCAAAAAATTACTTGTAAAGAGAATATTAAAGAACTGAACTTGAAAACAATTTCCAAAAGCCTATTGCCTAAGAGCATTGAAGGATTTCTTGGAAATTTTCTGAGCAGTGTATCTATACACAAGTGATTGAATTCATGTGCATGCTGAAATTATACAACCGAGACATGCAGCTGAAATGTAAAACTCATTTACTCATTATCAATATCAAATGGTCTCTGAGAGTCTTCCCACCTTATACTTGCATGGACAAGCAACTTCAGATCCTTCCTAGTAAACTTGGTTTAGGCCAAATCTCTAAAACTAAAAAGGGCTAAATCCCATTACATTTACAGTTGGTGTCACTTTTACTAAAGAATTATGATTTGACCAGACCTCCATACATAAATAATCTGCTTTAATTATTCAGTACAAAACTCTTCATTTCCACCACAAAACTTGCCTCTGCCACGTTCTTGCAGGACTGGCTGTGCTACACTAACAATCCCCAACACTGTATGTACGTATTGTCCTCACTTTGGGACTAACACGGCAACCAGTATTTGGAATATGACTTTGTCATTGTAGAAGACAAAAAGAGAAATACAGAGAATCTCTCTTGGCATAAATACTTTGCCCTGAATTGAAATCATATTTCATTATCAAAGTCCATATCAGACTGAGGGTCATATCAGATATTTTATCAGTCTTGTTACCATTTTACATTGATGAAAATTTTCAGATTTTTTTTAACAGACTGGTATGAAATCATTTCTTGCCCAAACTAAACTTGTGAAAATTATATGACTCTATTTGTTCTTTAAAAGTCTTTTTTTGCTCTTTTGCAACAGTAGTTTTATCCTAACAAACATACTGTCTACCATATTTTCAATTTGGGGCAAAGTTCTTAAGTATTTATTTGTATATATACAAGGATTACATTTCTTAAAACTGCTAGAAAGGAAATGAGTCTTCTGAATCAAATCTATCGAAATTTCCTCAAAGCTTAAAAGCCAATACTTCAACCACGTTTAACCTGAGTTCTAAGGTACAGAACCACCTTCTTCACAGTAAGTCCCAAAATGGCAGGATTTTCTAAAAATACTAAATATATTCATCTAAAACTTGTATTTTTCCATAGATAACATTTATATAATTAAGAGATTTAATGTAGTTCTAAATCTTACCAGACCAAAAGGAACATAGTCATAGAACAGATAGGAATGAAAGAACAATAGTAAAATCATAAACTTCATGATGATGAATGGAGTTAAAATCAACTAGGATACGATTAATAGGTGATCAAAGGTGAATTTAGTCTGAAAATATTTTTCTGATTGGTCTTATGCTCAAAAATTTTTTTATCAATACACAAAAGAAGTTTTGTATTAGACCCTCAGGAGAGATCAAAATATCACAGATGGCCACTGCTTCAAGAAATATATTTTCTAAAGTGGGATGAGTGGCAGATAAACAGACTATATGAGGTAATTTCAAGTCCAGTTACTCTGTTGTGTTCAAAAAGAAGCATTTATAAGTTTGATTCATAATTTAAGCTGGTTTGAGTATACTGGGCAAAACTGGAAAAGTGATAAAGAGTTCAAATCACAAACCATGAACCTTCACTACCAGCTGAAATAGTCCTCCAGATGCTATCCATGGAGAATCAGGGTGGGTCTATTCACTGCACTGGCCAAGCTGACTAAAGGCAGAGTTTTAGATTTTTAAAGGGTGGAAAGCTGGAGTAATTGATCATATAGGAGATGGCCAAGGGTGGGGAGAGTCATAGTAAGGAGTATGAACTGAAGTGCACACAGAGCAGGAAGGCCAAGGCAAAAACCCAGGAGCAGTCAATGAGTCCAAAGAAAAGGCTCAAGGTCAAAGACAGTATACTCAGACAATAGTAAGTCACCAGCTGTATTGAGAAAGAGGAGAGGCTAGGAGCAACATAAGGAGTATACTGGACTGTCTTGAATGGAACAGAAATGTCATCAATGTTATGCTTATTTCTGGAGTGTCCTGAACTGGCTTAAAGTTAGAGAATTTGGTTGGACAAGTTTCTATCACATATATTGATCTAGTAAGGATGTTTCTTGTTTCAAGGTAAAAATATCTAAGTATCTCTGGTATATAAAGCCAAAAAAGGTTAACTTAATTAAAAGAATACTGAAGTTGCTAATATGAACAATAAAACATTTAATAATATTACAATCGAAAGATGAGCTAAATAACTAAGACTCAGTATAAAGTGGCAGCAGGCAGGTCCAGCTACATAATGGCAAGGATTCACGGACCTTTATTCTAGAGTCTGGAGCACTACCATTGCCTTGACACAGCTCCAAGGGTCAAGTTTCCTCTCCTAGATCAATAAACTATGGCCAGTAGGTCAGAGTCACGTAATCCAGAAGAGGAATCAGTGTGAGCTAAATCACCCCAAGAGCTGGCTACTGGATTTTCTCATAGTTAGTGATTAAATACTGGTGTAAAAGTAACATTTTGTTGTAAAGAAGCCACATCCAAGCTCAAAACCAAACAAATGAAGTAACTATTGCAAACCACAGAACCTCTCCAATACCTGAAGTTGAGCCAGTAGATTTCCCTTATCTGTGCCTTTTGAGGTCAGTGTTTGCTTTAATTTCCCTCTAAATAAAGCCAGCCTTTGTGCAGTATAGCATTATAAAGTCAGAAAATGGCAGTGAGAGCTACCTGGCCTTTCTGGATTCCAACTACCAAGAACAGTGCCTGCACACAGAGGCACTTAATATTTGTTGGATAACATTAAAAAATGAAGACATGCTTTCTCTGGTAACTTACAACTTCCAGAGATTTCTAGAATGCAGCAGCCCTTTGACTGGACATTGTAGGCAGCGAATAAAGTTGTCTCAGGACAATCTTAATGATGGCTGGCACAAAATCAAATAAAACTCATGACTGTCTACAGGGGTCTGAGTGTTTCTGGATGAGAAAGCGTATCAGCTAAGAAGTCAAGGTATCTTCCCTGATCCAACAGAATCCCTGAGTCATGGGCTAAGATACTGCGCTGTAGAGCAAAAGCAATCACTGTAAAGTCAATTGCATGACAGGTTTATCCTTTTTTATTATATTTTGCATTGCCTGGGGCTTTATTCTAGAAGCATTCTTTTTTAAAATCCAGTAAGATTATTAGTTCTGTTCACTTTCCTTACATGGCTGTAGTATATATTTGACTTTGTTCCCCTACTTTACCAGCAGCTGGCCCTTAGGTACAAGAACTTTGGTGGCACAACACAATGAATAGTGGCCAGAATAAGCCAGGGCCTGGAGGGCACAACCAGTATAAAGTTAATGACTACTGAATTTTTGTCTCTGGACCACCTCTTGCAATGCCACAGTTTAATTCTCCATGTATCCTAAAAAGAGAATAATTCTCACTGTCCTCAGGGCAAATTTACTAGGAATAAAAAGAGGCTAAAGAAGTTAAGCCATTTTCTCTGCTATGAGAGAATAAGAAGGCCAAAATCAAAGGGAGCCACGGTCAGCGCTCAGAGCCTGGGCAATTACCAACTATCCATAAACCTGTTCTCACTCAAGGTCAAGTTTTTCCATTTGGGGAACCCCTTCTTGTGGAACTACTCTCAGAAAATGACTTAAGTAAAATAATGTACCTCTAGGCAGAGACTCTCACTTTGAACACATGGTGCCCACCCACAGGGAGGACAGTAATCAATCGGCTAAATTGCTTCTATTGTCCTCTGCTACTGCTCTTTTGAGTGCCCTCAAAGTTAGCTTTCCCAAAAGGCATAGGTGACTCGATAATTGTGGAACAGCAGGGAATAGAACACTTTCCCCATGAGGTATTTCTTCAAGGGATTTTATGATCATCGTGTTTGTAGTAAAAAAGAATTCTAAAAACTTGGAAATTGAAGAAGTGCTTTAGCTATTAAAAGCCTTGATAATTTATTTAACCAGCATTTTCCAAAGCCATTGATCTCAAGATTGTTTCTTACAGAACATGTCCTAGTCCTAGAGAACATGTTGCATGCTTTGGAAAATGTCATCATGAAGGATTGGGAGGGCCTGCTGGAGAGCATACAGGTGGAGCTCTCTGTGGAAGACAATGAGAGTCTGATAATCAGTGAGTTACCTTTCAGAGCTAACATCTTGAATGACTCCTGCTTACACCATCCCACCAGGCCTGATAGCACATCATGACACAGAGACCAGCAAAAATCTCAGCGGACCAGGTGTAGTTACAAGTGAAGCTCAACAGTTTCAACAGCTGTTGAAAGGTACCTGAGGGATGCAGAATGTGCGTGGGGTCAGCAAACCCATTTGAGAAGAGAAATGCAGGGTGTGCTTCTTGGGAAAGTAAAAGAGACCAACAGTATGTGTGATCAAGTTAAGTGCTGCACCCCACAAGTGGAGCCCACTCAGCACATTAGCAGAAAGCATAACTTAGGAAAAGAAAAAAGAGGGAAGTGGGAAGAAAAGAAGGGGGATAATGAGGAGATAAAAAAAAAGGCATTGAAGAGAAAAGAAAAAGAACATTCAAAAGAAGCCCACTGAGAAAATTTTATCAGCTAGAACTTAGAAGGGTAGATGTTTTGGCAAGTGAGCATTTGGGTCACGGAGAGAGAAAGACAGAGAGACAGATATTTCATTCCCTGGAATGGAGAGAGTTATGGGTCCTTCATTCTGGGAGAACTCAGTCCGGAAGTTTATTAACACTATCAAGGCATCACCATTGAGGCTGAAGGAAGCACCCTGCAGAGAGAATTATCCAACAAGGAAGTTAATTTACAGGAGGGGTCAGACTAACAAGGCTAGCTGGAAGAGAGCTTCTAGTCAGAGTCACACATTTCTAATGAGTTTGGTACAGGTTTTTGCAGTTGCCCATCTACCGAGTCACATGCCCCTTATACAACGGAGTAACACCAAAGCACAACTACTCTAAGTTGCTTAGAGCCAAATAGAATTCTGCCCACTCTCACAGCCCATTTCTACATGGTAATCAGGAAAAAAAAAAAAGGTATTTTTACATCATACAGTCTGAGAAATGATTTCTTTCCATTGTAACTTATACTGTGATCTTTCCATTCAGGGCTCTGGGCCCTGACTTTGGGCCTGTTGGGCAGATTCTGGAGGAGCTCCCCCGACACAAGGACATAGGGATTCGATTCCTGCCTGCTCACTCCAACAGCACCCCCACAAAAGGCTTTTTCATAACCATACCCTTATTTACTCATGATTTCTCTCAACTCCTCATCCAATCCATCAACAATTTCTACTAGCTTTATCTTTATGTTGTGGATCCAACTGCCTCCTACCATCCCCATTGCTACGATTCTAGTTCAAGTCACCATCTTTGTTTCCTAAACCCCTGCAATTACTTCCAATGATTTCTCTCATTCCCTGTTTTCTCACCACTCCTATCCCCACAGTCCATGCTTCGGTTCACAAACTGGCCTCTGTACACAGAGGGCAAGAAGAGACCTAAGAAAGAGGCAGATCCCTCCAGATGGGTAGGCGGCAGGTCTCACAAGCATGGGAACTTACTCACCAGGCTTGTCTTGCGTGGCAGCAAGATGAGTAGATCTCTGCACCCACCTGCCAGGATCTTAAAAAGCTTATATAGAAGCTTTAACTGGGTTTAACCACGTAAGCCATCCAGATGGTCTTAATAACACATTGCTCTCTCAAGGCTGCATCCTTAAAATGACTTCAGCTGCAGGACCGGTGGTCCCGGCAGATGTTCCGAGGGCAAGGGAGGAAGGAACTTCTGGTTGCCTGGGTCCCACTCAACCAGTAATCCTGTCTTCTGGATGACGCCCTTCAATACCATTCTCCACAAAACAGACCAAATGGGGTTTTATATCAACTCCTGTCTCTTCCCTTTCTTTCAATGTCTTCCATTGCAATTAGAGCAAAAACACAAAGTGCATATTCATACCTTGGAATACCCTAGCTTCTGCCTATTTCTTTTAATTAAACCCCATTATTGTCCCCCTTATTCACTACACTCTAGCCACACTAGCCTTCACTTCGTCCCTCGAGTACATCATCAAGTTTGTTCTCCTCCAGGGCATTAGCCTTGCTGAGCTTTCTGCCTGGATTGTTCTGGCGGGTGGGTCCACTTATGACCGCCGCCTTCTCATCTTTCAGGTCCAAGTTTAAAACTCATTTCCTCAGACAGGCCTTCTCTGATCATCACCACACCCACCCCTACTATCACTCTGACTTTATTCATTTTGTTTATGTTCATTGTCAGACTATTCCATTGCAATGTAAGCTCTATGACTGCAGGAACCTTGTCAGCTAGTCACTGATATATTTTCAGTGTCTACAACAGTGATCGATACAAAGTAGGTGTTAGGCAGTTTAGACAGAGATGAGCACTGAGCAGGGGGAGAGGAAGGGGAAAGGAACAATCCAGAACACAAGGAACCTGAGCTGTCAATCAATCAATCAATCAATCAATCACGAAACCAGGAAATCAAAACAGGAAAAACAAAGGAATGGTGACGTTTTTCCTCTTTTGGACTGACCCGCCCCCAGTTCTAGGGAGTGCACTATCTTATACACCTTTTTACTGTACTAATAAATATCTTGCTTATATCATGCTTTTTGTCTCTTGTTAAAAATTCTTTTTTTTTTTTGTGGGTGACTAAGAACTGAGGTAATTCTTGTTTCTTTCCCCTTTCCTGGTAACATAGGTACTTAAAAAATGTTTCATAAGTAGATGAATGAATGGAGAAAATGCCACCTGGACTGATGCTCACCTCAGTCAAATCTTACAACCACAGGAATCCTAAACTGGCCATGACGTTCTAATAGAACTGATGCTGCAGTCTGTCTGTCATATCTTTCCTTGTATGTGACTGACAGGATGCCCACCCGATGGAAACATCTAGCACACGTATTTTCTCTGTAAGGCATATCCCAGCCTTTCTGCGCTTCAAAACACTACACAGCACCTCAGCACTGTGCTTGGGGGCCATTTTTAAACAGAGAAGTTACCAACAAAAATGCAAAAAAAAAAAAAAGGTGGCACTAAATATACTGCGAAAAGAACACTTGTTATAGTATGAGAGCTGAAACGAGGAAGCAGAGTAACTCCTTGTTCACTGACCCCACTGGGAATAGTTTGTCCAATTATTCAGATTTGTCGGTACTTTGACATGTCTGGGAATGACCGCAAAAGCACCATGAATATTGACCGTGGGATTATAAATAAATTTTGGCAAGTAGGCAAATTTGAAGATAAAGAATTCACAAATAATGAATATCAACTGTATTAGCAACTCCCTTCCTAAAACTGCCACCAGCACCCTCTTGCCGGCTTTCTCCCCACCTTCCATCCCCAACTGCCTCAACCTCTTACCATCTTGCTGGTTTACGTTAATTCCCTTTAGTTTCCCATCTTATTTTTCTCATCCAAATCTCCTAGATAACCACCTCTGAAATTCTTGTCATTCTACTGAGAAGTATGTCCAAAGCCATCCTTCAAGATACACATTTAACCAAACACTGAACCAGCAATGACTCTGAGATTATAATCTTTCCTCTTATGTAATAGTCTTAGTTTTCTAGGATTGTCCTAACAAAGTACAACAAATTGGGTAGAACAACATAAATTTATTGTCTCACAGTTCTGGAGGCTCGAAGTCCACAAGCAAGGTGACAGCAGGGCTGTGCTCCCTCTGGAATCCACAGGGGAGAGTCCTTCCTCCATCTTTCTAGCGTCTGGTGGTTTGCCAGCAATCCTGGTCCTTCCGTGGGTTGCAGCTTAAGCACTTCAATCTCTGCCTCCATCATCAAGTGGTGTTCCCCCCACACGTTTTTCTGCATCTCTGGTAACTTTTCTTCACCTGAGCGAAGGGAGGCTAGTGAGACTGGTAGATTTTGCAAGCTGGGGAATGTTCTGTCAAATTTCCGAGACGTCTGTGTATAGTCAGTCAGGAGGCAATATATGTTCCCCATACACTCAAGTATCATGCATTTGGGAATACTTTGTAGTGAGAGCTAGCTTTCTGTTCTATTGCCCCACTTAAGAATTATTCCCCTACTTGATAGTGCCCTCATCAAAAGGTGAATGGAAGTCGAAAATATTTGTTAGAGTCTCTTGAACACATGAGCACCGCCCTTCACTAAGAACTCCACCTCTCTCCAAAGGGAGGAGCCTTGGCAGCCAATCTGCAGTATCTGATGCCCTCTGGCCATATCTGATTGGACAAGGTGTGCATCAAGCTGGACCATTAACATTATCTCTACCAGAAGTTTGTTTTAATGAGATAGCTGCTGGTTTCTGCTAGTTAGTTGAATTGAGAACAGCTGGATTTGGCAGCTGTAAGGAAATCATCTCCATTATAGGCCCAGAGAAGCAGGAAAAAAAAATCAAATAGACTTGAAAGGAGAAGCCAAGGTGACAGACCATGAGTTCCACAAAAAGAAAGATCAAGACCGTATCTTCCTTGGAGCCTATAGTTCCTACTTCCATCCTACTGGATTCTCAAGTCTACTTTCTGCTGTCGTGCTCCGCAGGACGCACCTGTGTCCAGATAACAAGCATTTCCTCTTTCTTTTTTACACTAGTTTGATTTATTTCTGTTTTTGCAAATATGTATCCTCATTAAAATGAAACTCAGACCTTTCCACCATTTGTCAGTCTCCTGGATAAGACAGTTGAGCTACTAACATGAGGCTAGTAGGAGAGAATTTCTTTAACCTCCCATAAAAATTATCTGACTGGTAGTGGTGACACTTAATGACTCAACTGCAATATTTTAATCATACGAGAACTGAGAGTATTCCTGACCACAAATGATCAGACGGACATAGGTACTTTGTCTCCTACCCATTTTTAATGAAATATACACTTCTTGTAAAAACAGCTTTAATAAATAGAGGGTCAACTCTTCATTTTAGTAAAATGCATGTAAAACTGACTCTTATTGCCTGCAACATATTTCCATGTTTTTTCCCCATGGTCTACCAACTTGTTTCTACCTCTGCCAGAGGCTAGAATACCTTAAAAATCTTAACAAAGGACTGGTTTAACAGTTCCATCCCGAGTTCCGTCATTTCACACTGACATTAAGCTAAGACTTTCAGTTGTCACCATGTTTTGTTAAAACACAAACCCTATGTTCTATTTATCATTGCTTGCTTTCTTTCACTGACATTTTTAAGGTTTCCTAAAATTTTATGTCAGATATGATCCACTTGCCCTGGAGCTTTTTATCTTCACACCTCTCTGGAGCTGGCATCTAAAATGCTGTGATCGAGTTCTACAACAGAGAGATTCATTCATTCATTTACACTCCAAATTTTGTGGAATATTCTCCAAGAGTGATGTCTTTGTGAGGCACTGGTCCTGCCTTCAAGAATTTTACCCCTCAGTAGGAAAGCTAAGATATATACATTATATTAATTGAATTAAGTTAGAAAACATAAGCATCTTAAGTAAGAGCAACCAGAGACCAAGGTAGCAGTAGCATTACTTCTGGATGAGCAGATTAGGACATATTTTGTGAAAGAATAAAATTGGAAATATGAGAAACTAAGAAAAGACAACAATGAAAACAAGATAAAGTTAAAAACTGAAAAATGGCATACAGAGTACTTTCTTGGCATTTTTAAAACTAAAATAACATATATTCTTTTAAATCCAGCTAAGATACATTTCTCTCTTGTTTTTATTTATGGCTTATTCTTTAAGCAATTCTGTGTTTATCAGCAAATCTCATGTGTTTTCATCTTTGCTCACAGCCTTCCTCAATGTAATAGAAAGTCTTCTCATAGTCATAAGGCAGGCCAGCCCCTTCAGAATCAACAAATTTCAGCCCTTTCCCAGGGTTTGCAGAACCTGCTGGTAGGCCTTTCAATTCCCTGAAAATTTTGCAGAGCAAACAAGTGTTTGTTCTTCATACATCCTAGTCCTAAATAAACCCCTGTGAGTAGAACCCCATCATGAAACAAAGAATATTCAGCAAAAGAAGGGCTTGAAGAAGTAAGGTACATCTCCCACTGAAGGACATTTGTTTATGCCCAAAGTACTGGGAAGAAAATCATTTAAGTTCACTTAAGAATTCAGCTAACTTGTTATTTCGTGTGCATGTTATGTCCAAGTGATAAAAATGTCCCGCTTGATATTTTATGTCTGAAGTGAGTGCGAGCAGGAAATCCAAGAAGGAAGATGGCTGAATTCCCCAAGTTTAAGTTATATGAAATTAAATGTCTTTTGCCTCATGAAATCTGCAACCTTTGAAGGACCAAAAGGATGGGTAGTTCTCTTCAAGCTGAAGCACATTCTGCCTTGGTTTATATGTAAACTCATGCTATAGACCGTGTAGGATTAAGCTGTTCAATTCTCCATCCAAGGAAGAAAAATATGGAAAACTGATATTTAATCCACATTTGCCTTTTTCTCAGCCATCCTGTTTGGAGGAGCAACATCATGCAGTAGGGACGTACTTTTTCGTTAGCTGAAGAGTCTTCCCTCATCAACACTCAGTCCCCGTCCTTTCCATCCTGGGCAGAGATAGAACAGAGCCTCCCTCACCAATGTGATCCTCCAGTGAATGTACTGATAGAAATACACAAACCAGCTGCTCAGATATGAACAAAGAAGAACAGATTTGCTCACCTGGAGGGAGTAAGGATTTCTCTTGCTGGGACTAGGAGCGGCTGGATCACCCTGACCTTAGCAGATCGGCTCACAAACCCTGAGATGCCCTGGAACATGAATACTGTCATTTCAGCAAGACTCGGGCTGTGATCCAGACCTGCAATGTAGGATTCTGCCATTGTTAGCCACACAAGGGCATCCAGCTAAGAGGACAAGAGGGGGCTGACATCCAGTTCACAGGCCAGGCCACACTTCTGGAAGAAGTAACAATTTTCTAATTCACACAAAAGCATTCTCCTCTCGTAACCCATGCTCTGATGGAGTGCTTCCCCTTCTCTGATAGAATTCTTTTCCTAATTCCCACAGAGACATGGCATGGGCTAGTACTGGCCTAGAAAAAAATACCAAAGTAAAGCTGTTTAGTCTCTCTTATTAAGAGATAAATAATACTAAATACAAAGTGGAAATAAGGTCATAAACATTTACTATGCACCTGGCACTCTATTAGTGGTTTTCTTGCAATTTATTAAACCCTCCCATAAACTTTATAAGGTAGATGCTATTACAAAAAAAAAACCTTCTTAAACATATTTCACATAAAGGATTCCCTAGATCAATCGACGTTCTCCACCCCATCAATGAAACACAGTGAGCAATGTTCATTATACAGTGAACACCTGTAGCCACTAGGCCACTCTTTAATGTGACAGAGTACCGAAGAGCGTTCTTTCTTCACCCAGAGTATGAGTTTTACGCTACCAAGAAACAGGTGAGTTGGATCCTGAGCCTTTAAAGGTCAGTTGTCATTCTTTTGAAATTATGTTATCTAAGTAACTTGTAAACCAAAATGAAATTCCTAAAGAAAGAAAGTTGGTTTCTATAAACATTAAGTGAAATATTTGGGGAGTTGAATAAAGATGGGTCAATAAAAAGAAATGCTATTAAATTTTATGTTTGTGTAGCCACTTTAAAAAACTACAAATAAATAAAATAAAAATCAAGAAAGATTATACAGACACACTGCTTCACAAGCGTCTACGTTCTTGCTCATTTTAAAGAAACTGAGACTGAAAATTATAGAAGAATCATGGTGGGTGTGGTTTATGCAAGACCTCACAGTGGCCCGGTCAGTAGACCTATACTAAAAGAAATGTTTTTTTACTCTTCATCAAACTACTGGCAAATGAGTATGTGGTTAAGTTCTAATCAAATGCTCAAGTTTACATATATCACTTTTTGTGACTGATCACTTTAACTTTTTAAGAGTTTCTACTGTATTATTAACATTAGAGATGATGAAAGGGAGTCAGCTTGCTGTGTAAGATGTGAAAAAGAAGCATAGCCAAGCGACCACAGAGCCCCACCTTCATCCAGTCTATACCGAGTCCCGAGACACATCTTCAGATCCTGTTAATCTGGCCTTGCCTCAGATCCGCAGCTTCGTCTACTGCCAGCACCCCACTCATATTCTAAATTTGAACCATGATAAACTGCCTCAAGTTTCCCAAATGCTCTATGTTCCATCATTCTTTTTGGCTTCTAAGCATTTGAACTTCGAACCACCTGTCAAAAACATTCTTCCTTTTCCATGTTACCTGGAAAACATTTATTCAACAGTCTTAAAGTCTAAAAATTGCTGTCATTTCTTCTAGGATTACATGTATGACTTCACTCTCACTCAGGATTGGAGCCCTTTTTTAAAACAGCACGTTTATTTAAGCCTTTTAATCCTTTCACCATACTAGTTGTTGGCTGTTACTTACCCTTCTGTCCCAGATAGAGCACAAGCAATGTAACTAAGCTCAAGATCTCTGTATCACTGTATACGGTACCAAAACTAGTGCTGGCACATAACTGGTGATCAATACATATTTGTGGAAGGAAATCAGAAAGGAAGATACTCTGTGAGAATTTTAATTAATCTTTTTATAAGGTAAGAAAATACAGTGTCGCCAACAGATTACAGACTATAAGAATGCCATGCTGGTAACAAAACATGGGGCTAGATATCCACTTAAAGACTTTTTGTCTTTAGGGATCAACTGATAGTCACCTTTTTAAAATCTATTTTTAACCATTGTATGAGTAATCCATTTAAAATTTTAAAAGAAACATGCTGAAAAATGAGCTAAGATATTCAGAAAACAGCCTTTCTATATCAAGTATTTTAAAATTTCAGTTTCACTACATGAGTCACATTATTTTTACTCAACTAATTAAAACTGTGTAATTATTCAGTCATAGACTAGAAAATTGTATTCTTGTAAATTTCAAGGATTTAAAAAAAAAATCAAGTTTCAAAGCCAAAGAAGAGTACGAAAAAGGATTGCAGGGGAAATATTTATCCAGTTTAAAAGAATTACTTCAAGCTCATTAGAAGCATTTATCTGCATAAAAGTAATCAATAGTATAATTGCAATTCATTGTCTTCTGTTCTTTAAAGCTGGTTCCTTAGCAGGTTTTCTGTGCAATTCTTTCTTAACCAAGATTAGGTTACCTAAAAGTAATGAAGTTCATTTTTTTTAAGTATAATTTTAACTTTTAATCAATTTAAACTATCCTATCTATTTCAAGCAGTTCTCAATCTTTTTCTGTAATTCACAAGAAGAATAATTATTTATGTAGTCATTCATATATTTATTCAGTGAGCATTTATTAAGATCCTACTATTTTCCAAGTACTTTGTAAGCCCTGTGAATACAGAAAAGGACAAACAGACATGACCCATCTCCTCCTGAAGCTTATATTCCACTGGAGACAGAAAAGAAAAAAAAAAAATCAGCAAAATGAAGAAGTAATAAGTGCTCTATGATGAAAATGAAAGTGGATGAACAGTTTTAATAGAGTGGTTGCCACGGAAGTCAGATTAGCATGAGCTGAGGGAACAAGGGAAGTGGAGGAATAAAGAGTATATACATATAAACTCAAGAAATTTTGCTATAATAAATAAAAAATAAATTAAATAAATAAATAGATAATGAAAAACAAAATGAGGATATAGTTAAAGTGGGACATAACCTCAAAAGAAATTGAGTGAAAAAGACATGCCCTCAATCTAGTTCTGACTACTGTCAAACATGTGACCTTGGGAAAATTGCATAATTTTTGCAAACCTCTGCAAAATGGAATCTCTCATCTGTACCTCACAGAGTTTCTATGAATATCAAATCTGACCACATTTGTAAAGTGCTCTGTATAGTTTCTGGATTATATTAAGCACTCTTTTATGATAATGTTATTATTATTTTTCCTCTTTTCCTTCTGTGAAATTGCTATTAAAGAATATTTTCCTCCTTGTCTTTTGTGTCTTTTACAAGAGGAATCAGGCTAAAAATTCCATTAAGGTATTTGTCAGTTTTAGTGAAGTAGGGCACATTGCTTCTTATTAAGACAAAGGAGACTTAAATAACAGTATGATATCTATTTTATATTTGCTTCCAAAATGGTAAAATGCAGTTTAATACTCAGAATTACCATACAATCCCAAATTTTGGCTGTATCTCTACCTTGTCAATAGATTTTATTTTTGTGACTATTTTTAATTATTTTATTGTAATTATATTTTATAATTACTCTTAAAAACAAAATATTTGCATTTGCCTTTTATTGTAAGTTAATTACAATTTATAGTCAGTTTCAAGAATTCCCAAGATAATAATTAGAGATTCTAAGAGCTATCTTTCAAACATCAGCCAGAAATCTAGTTGGTCTTAGGATAGATTTTGATATTCTCTTAAGTAAAAGTCCTGCACAAAGTCTTCACAAAGTTAAATTCAACAAAATACGTACAGTAAAAATTTAAACACTAATTTGTTCATCTCAGAATGGAGATGGAAACTTTTCATGTTGCCTTGGAATCACAGCTAAAACCTCAAAGCTCACTCAAAAGGAAGTCACCAAAAACACGCTCCCAGGACCTACCCAACCATCATCCCTACACAGCCCCTTGTCTACCTATTCAAGTAAAAGCCTAGGGAGTTTGAGGAATTTCTCCAAATAGCAGTTCCCCACTAAGAGAAAGAATGCAATCAGAAGGGAAAGTTTCCACAGACAATTGAGGAAATGCTCTGAGGGGGCACTCACAGAGACTGGACTTGCCTCTATGTGTGGCGCTTTCTAATATCAAATAGTGTGTCTTTTCCAACCCCAACCAGGTGTTCAACAATTCAGTCCAATCTGTACACTAATTACCCAGAGTTATCACAGACCCCACAGGTTAGGGGCTCGGTCCCACAAGACTGCCCTTCACTTCAGATGCCAGATGGAAATGGGGTGCCCAGCTTACCCACACTTTTGCCCAGCTGACTACAAATTTAAGGGTTGTCACAACTTGATCCTCAGGTTCAATAATTCAGTAGAATGACTTGCAGAACTCAGGAAAGCATTTAACTTACAATTACAGTTGACTATAAAAGAGCAAATGGAAAAGATGCAAAGGTCAAAGTATCAGGGGGAGGGAGTGCAGAGCCCATGCCCTCTCTGGGCACACCACCCTCCTGGCACAGCAATGTATTCACTGACCTGGAAAGCTCCCTGAATCCTGTTATTAATAATAAATGGAAATTTTAATATGTGGGCAAATCATCGGCAATTGATGACTGAACTCAATGTATGGCCCCTTTCTGATCTCTCAAGATTGGGGGTGGGACTGAAAGTTCTAACACTCTAATCATGTGGTTGGTTTTTCTGAGGACAAAATCTCATCCTGAAGCTAAGGGCCCACCAAGAGTCACCTCATTAGCATATGGAGCAGTAAACTGCAAGGAGCCCTGTGCCAGGAACTGAGGACAAAACTCAAACATTTATTTCCATTATGTCACACTGCAAGAAGGGCAACCCAGCACCTTATTCCCCTTGGATGTTTGTTAGGAAGTGGCCTGATAACTGTCCTCATGCTGCTTCCAGAAAGGGGCAGCTTCTGGCAAAGCAAAAGGATTGCACTGAGATTTTGTTCTTTTAATATTTGCCAGAAACTTCCTTAAGGGAAAGGAAAGCAAGAATTAGATAGCTCATATGAGCACACTATGTAGAGTTTATTCTTCTTTAAATTGGTTATTTATTCATTCAATATGTATATTTTTAGTGCATTAAGCAAAACACTGTTCTATTGTGCTGAACACAACTGCAGACAGAACAAAGTCCCTGCTTGTGCACAGACCACACATTGTGATGGAGGAGATCAGAGAGTGAAGAAGTAAGCCCATATATACAACAGTTTCAAAGGTAAGTGCTGTAAGGAAAAAAGCAGAGTATGGGTATAGGGAGCTGGGACAGAGAGGTGGGGTTATTCTAGAGAAGTTGCCATTCCGGAGCTGATATTTGAGGGAAATGCAAAAGCAAGCCACATGAAAATCCAGTGAACTTATTTTGCTATTTCTCAAGATAGGAATGAATACTGGAACTTTAAAATAACTAAAGAAGAAATTCAGCTCAAAGTAATGATAGTCTAAAAGGAGAATTTGGATAGTCTAATTATCTGATATGAATGTTTCGTTTACATTTTACAAACAACTTTTCTTTGTGCAGCAACCATAACAAAAATGAAGGAAACTCATATCCAATTTTCTGACTTTCATACACACTAATGCTTTACAAGAAGTTATTTTTTAAATCATGTAAACTGTATATCACCTTCTAATCAATATGTAGAAATCAATGATGTAATGATACCTAATGAGAACTGAGGGATGTAATGCTTCTTCTAGTTCTTCGAATGTGAAAGTTTGAATTATATGGATCAACACACAGTGATCTAAACTGCTCTTTCTGGCAGGCAGAAGGGTGTGTCCAGCTATACCACTAGGTTATGTGGGCACTTGGAGTAATCCTTTAAAACCCACAAAATAGTTTGCCTGTCTTTCTGTTATGCCATTTCCCTTTCTTGAATTACAGTCAGTGCTGGCTTTGACTTTTGACCACCACCACACTGTCTGCTACTTTAGAACAGGAACTCTGCTTTAATCATTGCTTTACTCCTCACCCAGCAGGAGGCTGAACACAGTAGGTATAAATAAATGTTTGCTTCATTTAATCTTAAATTCTAGTTTTAATAGGCAATATATTTAAATTGTCCAACAATCAAAATGGTAGGAAGAGTATTCATTTCAGATGAACGGATGGGAGCACTTTTCCTCCCACCTCTGTCTCCATCCACCCATTACCGCCCCCCACCCCCAACTATGCCCAACAGTTAAAAACTTTCTTGATTATTTCTTCAGTTTCTTTATGTAAATGTACACAAGCAGAAATAAATAATCTAAAAATCTCTATTTTCTCCAATCCTTACTCAAAGATACACAGAGCCCTGTACTGGTTGGCTTCTGACAGTTTTCGAATTTAATAGTGTATCTTTCTGTATCAGAATGTCTTTATGCTTTTTGTTGTACCTGCATAGTACTCTGTCATTTCCACTGTTCTAAACTGTACTGTAATTAATAGCCTTTGCTTTGTGGTAGGCAGAATTCTAAGATGACAACAGATGACCCACACCCCAATATAATCCCCCCGCCCATGAGCATGGGAGGGACCTGTTTATATAATGGAATACCACTTCCATGATTAGATCACATTATACGACACAGTTGACCTTAAGAAAGAGATTAGCCTATGTTGTCTAATTCGGTAGCCTATTTGATCTGATCAGGTGAATCCTTAAAAGGAACTGGGCTTTTCCCAAAGAAAGGAATTCAAATTAAGGAGAAAAAACAAAAACAAAAACAAAAACTCCATGACTAGTTTGAAAGCAGAAAGACAAGTGACAAGGAACGTAAACAACATTTTTAGTCTCTGAGAGCAACCCCAGCTCACAGGCAACAAGAAAATACAGACCTCTGTGCTACAAATGCAAGACACGGAATTCTGCCAAGGACCCAAAGGAACTTGGAGGAAGACTCCAAGCTTCAGATGATAATACAGCCCAACCAGCATCCTGATTTCAGTCTGTGGCACCCTGAGCAGAGAAGCTAGTTAAGTCGTGGCTACACTTCTGACCTACAGAAACTGAGAGATAATACATTTTGTTATTTCAAGCTTTTCAAGTTTGTGGTTATTTGTTCTGATTCCCCTTTATCGAAATTTCCCAGGCTATTCTTACTTGCTTAATTTTTCTCCATATAAACTTTTTAGAATTAGTTTTTATAGTTCCAGAAAAATAAAACTATGTTTTTTCTTAATTGATATTTTAGGTTAAGCACTTTATTTAAGCATCTCTATTTCAAGGATGTATTCATTCCTTCCATTTTTTATGTCTACTTTTATTGAGCAGAGGAAAGTATCCATTGAAGCAATTTGCATCCTGCATTGCTTAGCATAGATTTCTTTCCAGGAAACAGTTGAGCTTGGGACTTACCATACGTGGATTCCCAGGGCTGCCATAAAGTGCCACAAACTGGGTGGTTTAAACAATAGACGTTTATTGTCCCATAATTCTGCAGGCTAGAAGTTCAAAAGCAAGGTGTCAGCAGGGTTGGTTTCTTCTGAGGGCTGTGAGGGTGAATCTGCTCCGTGACTCCGTCCCAGCCTCCAGCAGCCTCCAGCTTTGGTTTGCAGGCGTCATTTTCTTGGACATCACAGATGTCATGACAGATGTATCTTTACATCATCTTCCCTGCATGTATGTCTATTTCTGAGCCCAATTTTTCCCTTTTTGTGAGGACACAGCCATACTGGAAAGGGCCCACTACAAACCTCATCTTAAACTTGATCATCTATTTCCTAATATGGTCACATTCACAGGACCAGGAGTTCAACATCTTTTGAGGGGACACCCTTCAACTCACAGCAGACCTCTTCAGTCATTTTCACACAGATATCCAGCTCCAATGCCAGTAAAAAATTTGGAGAGTAATTTCCTTCATCTTTTCTAAGCTCTACTGCCTTATAACTATGTCCCAGGTGATTTTTTAAGGTAAGATATTAAAAATAATAAAAAGTTAAACTTTCTTAAGCCTGGAATTCTTCACATTTCTTAAATGATGAGCTCAGCTTGAAACTATAGAGGACTGTGTTTTCTTACAGAAATTTCTTACTCATAATATTCTTGGGGAAAAAATATCAGACAAACAAACAAAACTCCAATTTGTCAACTACCAAGACACTTGGAAAAAAAGCTTAATTTTACTTTATTGCATTACTTGAAATTTAGTTAGCATTTCAGAGGGAAGGTAGATCTGAATTTTTATGAGTCCTTTTGGAGTTTAATGAGTTTCAGTTCTTAAGTAAACCTTTATTGGAGGAAATTAAGATCTTACAAGATCTTAAATGGAACAAAAGTAAAATGAAAAGCTAGAGATGAGGAAGGTCGTAACCTTAGACATAATCGTTTAATCATTCGTTACCATATGCTGGGAATTCATTATATTTCACCTTGCAGCTTTTGAGAGCAGATTCACCTGAGTCTGAAAATAAACAATGACTTATATGCATTGGAGTCAAATATTACTCTGGATCAGACCTAGTGGGAAATTTACTATACTCTGCCACTCAATTTAATCTCTTTGTGCACGTGAGTGTGCGTGTGTTTGTGTGCGTGTGTCTAAGTGACTTTCATAGTGACAAACAAGGTAGTGCAGGCTTGAGGAGAGGAGTGGAAAGAAGGAATGAAATTGATGCCAATTCCACTTTTCTTCTTGGTAACTGTAATTCTAATCTTTTCTTCTGTGCATGTTAAATATTTCTGCTTTTTCCTTCTATTCGTGAAAGAATAATTGGCTGAAGGCCTAAGGCAGTGTCTTCTCCTCTTTCCTTTCCTGCTTCCCTCTCTCTTTGCCTCCCTCTCCCACTACTGTATGTGATGACCTTGTCCCAGGGCTAACCATCAGCAGTGAGACCTGATCATCTCATTGGCATCACCTCTGCATTGATTATCTCACCCTGCATTCTACCTTTTCTTTGGAAATGGAGCACCCTTAAGCTGATAGATATTACCCCAATTTACTCAGTGCAGGAAAGGTATCATTGTTTTAATTATCAGTATTGATGTTAAAATTTTTATCTTTATTTTTTTTTTCCTTTTCACTTAGGCATATTTGTGGAATATTGAAGCAAAGGGAAGAGCAGAATCAAGGTGTCTAGAGAGAGCAGGCTTCCTGATGGACAAACAGAAAGTGAGATAACTGCTCAGATGTTCTATGCAGGGCAGTCTGCATAAAAGACAGAACTTACTTTATCCTTAGTGTAACCATAATGACATATCACAGAAAAGGAACCATAGAGATCTTCTGGTTAGGTCAGACCGCCACAGATGAATAATCTGAGGTCACAGTCTTACAAATAGTGGCTGTTGTGGAGTTCACTAATTTACCCCAATACACATTCTCTCCTCCTTCCCTTTAGCAGTGAATTTTGGCTGGGCATTTGGCTGCATAACTAGAGATTACATTTCAAAACTTCCTGAATTAGATTTCCATTGCTGCCACTACAAATTATCAACATTTATCATCTTAAAATAACTCCCATTTATTGTCTCACAGTTTTATAGACAAGAAGCCCAGATGGGTTCAGTTGGCTTTTGACTGAGGGCCTCTAAAGGCCAAAACCAGGATGTTGGCTGGACTAAACTTTTACCTGGGGACTCTGGGGAAGAATCTGCTTCTAATCTCAGATTGTTGGCAGAATTAAATTCCTTGCCATTTTCAAAACTGAGATCTCTGTTTTCTTAATATATAGCCCCACAACTTCAAGTCAATAATAATGGCACACTGAATACTCCTCTTGCTTTGAATCTCTGACTTCCTCTTCTGTTACCCTAAAACATCTCTGCTTTTAGGGTCTCCTGTGATTATATTAGGCCCAACCAAGTAATCTAGGATAATCTTCCTATTTAAATTCAGCTGATTAGTAATCTTAAATACATCATTTTTGACATAAAATTGAACATTTTCACTGGAGAAACATTAAGGAGCAAAAGTTATGGTCAGCAAAATTCTGCCTACTACACTGGTCTTGCAGTAGAAGCCACCATGCCAGGGCCACCACTCTGCACAATGCCAGGGGCATCATTACCACAAAATGGAATGCACACAACATGCCTTGGTGGTGGACAACATAGAAGAAGCCTATGTATGATGTCATATTATTTTAAACACAAAGTCTCTTGCCCTGTTTTCGTTTTTCCTCCTTTCCTGCTAACTTAAAAATGGCAATAATATGAGCAATCTTATTAAATAAAAAAAGGAAAATAATTCTATCCTGTTGAAGCTGCTATATTATTTATTTTAGTTCTGTGAAAAATTTCCTGGGTAATTTGATAGGGATCAATACTACAGAGCTACAGTAATCAAAACAGCATGGTATTGGTACAAAAACAGACACACGGATCAATGGAACAGAATTAGAGAGCCCAGAAATAGACCCACAAATTTTTGGTCAATTAATCTTTGACAAAGGAGGCAAGAACATACAATGGAGTAAAGACAGTCTCTTCAGCAAATGGTGTTGGGAAAACTGGACAGCTGCCTGTAAAGAAATAAAGTTAGAACACTCCCTCACACCATACACAAAAATAAACTCAAAGTGGCTTAAAGACAAACATAAGATAAGACACTATAAGCCTCTTAGAGGAAAACATAGGCAAAACATTATCTGAAATAATTCTCAGCAATGTTCTCCTAGAGCAGTCTACCCAAGCAACAGAAATAAAAGCAAAAATAAACAAGTGGGACCTAATTAAACTTATGAGCTTTTGCATAACAAAGGAAACCATAAGCAAAACAAAAAGACAACCTACACAATGGGAGAAAATATTTGCAAAAGATGAGACTGATAAGGGCTTAATTTCCATAATATATAAATAGCTCGTACAATTTAAAAATAAAAAACCAAACAACCCAATCCAAAAATGGGCAGAAGACCTAAACAAGTAATTCTCCAATGAAGACTTACAAATGGTCAATAGGCACATGAAAAAAATGCTCAATATCGCTAATCATCAGAGAAACGCAAATCAAAACTACAATTAGGTATCACCTTACACCAATCAGAATGGCCATCATTCAGAAGTCTATAAACAATAAATGCTGGAGAGGCTGTGGAGAAAAGGGAACCCTCCTACACTGTTGGTGGGAACGTAGTTTGATGCAGCCATTATGGAAAACAGTATGGAGAGTCTTCAAAAGACTAAAAAAATAGACTTACCATATGATCCAGCAATCCCACTTCTTGGCATATATCCAGAGGGAACCTTAATTCAAAAAGATACATGCAACCCAGTGTTCATAGCAGCACTATTTACGATAGCCAAGACATGGAAACAACCTAAATATCCATCAACAGATGACTGGATAAAGAAGTTGTGGTATATTTATACAACAGAATACTACTCAACCATAAAAAAATAACAAAATAATCCCATTTGCAACAACATGGATGTTCCTGGAGAATGTCATTCTAAGTGAAGTAAGCCAGAAAGAGAGAGAAAAATACCATATGATATCACTTATATGTGGAATCTGAAAAAAAAAAAAGACAAAAAACGTATTTACAAAACAGAAACAGACTCACAGACATAGAAAACAAACAAACAAAAAACCAAACATGGTTATTAGCGGGGAAGGGAGTGGGAAGGGATAAATTGGGAGTTCAAGATTTGCTGATATTAACTAATATACATAAAATAGATAAACAACAAGTTCATACAGGATAGCACAGGGAACTATATTCAATATCTTGCAGTAACTTATGTGAAAATGAATATATGTTCATGTATGACTGAAGCATTATGCTGTACACCAGAAATTGACATAACATTGTAAACTGACTATACTTCAATAAATATATATATATATGTGTGTACATACACACACACACACACACACACACACACACACATATAAAGAGAAAAAAGAGTAAGAGAGAGAAGCTCTGGTGGTAACACAAACTATGAGATCTGGAGGATTATGAGAGTAATAGGCATTAAAACTATCCTTTGCTGGAAAAAAAAAATAGATGTACAACACCAAGCATGAACCCTAATATAAAGTGTGGACTTTGGGTGATGCTGTGTCAATACAGGCTCATCAACTGTAATGAATGTACCACTCTGGTGCAGGGTGTTAATAATAGGGGAGATGGTGTATACAGAGGGCTGGGGGGCATGGTAAACTTTGTTCTTAGTGATCAATTTTGCTGTGAAAGTCTATTTAAAGAGAAAAAAATGGAAAAAAATAAAGTATCTGTTTAAAAAGAAGAAAATATCAGGCATATCCATTTTACATACATATGAAGAGTAACTAAATAATTTATAGAAAAAATTGAGTATCTAAAAGTATGCATTCACCCTATGATCCAGCAATCCCACTCTTGGGCAAATATCCAAGGGAAACTCTAATTTGAAAAGATAACATGCATCTCAATGTTCATAGCAGCACTTTTACAATAGCCAAGACATGGAAGCAACCTAAATGTCCATTGACAGATGAATGGGTAAAGCTGTGGTGTATTTATACAATGGAATACCACTCACCATACAAAAGAATAAAATGACCCCATTTGCAGCAACATGGATGGTCCTGGTGATCATCATACTAAGTGAAGTAAGCCAGAGAAAGAAAAATACCATATGCTATCATATATGTAGAATCTTAAAAAAAAAAAGGACACAAATGAACTTGTTTACAAAACAGACTCACAGACATAGAGAATACACTTATGGTTACCAGGGCGAAAGGGGATGGGGAGGGATAAATTGGGAGTTTGGGATTTGCAGATACTAACTACTATATATAAAATAGATAAACAACAAGATTCTATTGTATTGCACAGGGAACTATATTCAATAGTTGTGTATTATAGCAGCCTATAATGAAAAAGAATATGAAAAGGAATATATATATATACATAAATATATATATTTATACATAAAATACATTTTTATGTATAAATGAATCACTATGCTATGCACTAGAAATTAACACATTGTAAATCGATTATACTTCCATAAAAAAATAAAAATTAAACATAAAATAAAGTTATTGACAATGCCCAATCAAGCAATAGGCAGCATTTGTGTATATCCATTACCAGTATTTTTTTCCATCTTCTTCATTAAATGGCATTCAGAGTCTTTGTCATGTTCCAGATTTGGCACTTCATTAATCTTGGCATCAGTGTGGGCATTCTTCTGATGAAGCTCTCTCTAAGGAGAAAATGCAGCCAATGTCTGTGATCTCTTAGCTCTTTTCATTCTGGCTGATAACTTTCCTCTTGACTCCAATTACTTCTACAGCTCTGAGCTCCCCTGAAATGTTACTAATTATTTTTAAGAATTATTTATATTTTTAAAAAATTAAACCACAGAAACACATAAGTGAGCAGAGTATAATTTAAGACAACTTAAAGAGTACAAAATCCCAAGGTAACTGGGATGCAGATGTTGGCTGGCTAATAGCCTTAAACTGTATTGAATAGTTTCATATTAGGTTTCACCTTGACATCTGGAAGCACTTTTGAACCAACTAACAGTATGACTAACAGTGTAATCCTTACCTTGCAAAAAAATTATGTCAGATATTAAATTGTGTAATTACATGTTATTCTTACATATTATTAAAGGTGTTATTTTTCACTGTATTATCAAAAATATGAAATAATAATGGATAAGTTGGATTTCCAGTTTATCAGCCACAGATAGATATTTGTTATTTTTCTAGGACTGGCTAAAGAATTAAAGGAAAATGCCTAGGAAAGGTAGAAATAGCATTAACTGAGAGGAGATCCTAAAAGTCAGCAGGGTCCTGGGGGTTGGGCCCTTTACTACCTACATTGCCTTTTGCAAGTTACTAAATATCTCTGAGTCATTTCCTCATCTAAGACATGGAGGTCCTCATATCTACTTCTCCATGGACTTCTGAGGATAAAATGAGGAACAGGTAGAAAGCTTATATCCATAGTTCTTGAAACCTACTTGGCACCCTATAATGATTTTTTCCTATTCTCTCCAGCCCCTGTAGGGGAGATGCTGGAAAGGAAAGATTTAGAGAGTGGAATATTCTCTGGGTACAAGTTCACTGCCGCTCTACTAGCAGATAGCAGAGGCTAAAAAGGACCAGTATCCCAGGCCAGGCTACTCCAGGTCATAGTCCTCTTTCTTAAAGGAGAATATTATACAAGTTTACCCCATGTATTAGTTTTCTCTTGCTGTATAACAAATAACCACAAGTTTAGTGGTTTAAAATAACACAAACTTATTACCTCAGTTTCCATGTGTCAGAGGTCAAAGTATGGACCTCTGATCCATGCCTTACCAGGCTATAATAAATGTGTCAGTAAGGCTGTGTTCTCAGCTGAAGTTTGCAGTCCTCTTACAGACTGCTGGAAAATCCCATTTTCTGCAGTTTCAGGACTAAGACTTCCATTTCTTGACGGCTGTTGGCTGTGAGTCACTCTTAGCTACCGGAGGCTGCTGTCAGGTCCTAGCCAAGCTGCCAAAACATTATTCCTTATCCTCAAAGCAAGCAAAGTCTTATATAACACAATCTAATCATAACTGTCCCAATGCATTCTCAAGTCCTGCCCACTCTCAAGGGAAGAGGATTATGTAAGGAATTTATACCAGTTGATGGAAATCTTAGGGGCCATCACAGAATTCTGCCTACCATATTTTATTAACTCATTTTGAAGCAAAATAATGAGATTCTCAGAGTCAGGAACAAATAATATTTTTCCTCATCAAAATCTGTTTGTGTACCCAGGTGTTGCCATATCTTGCCAGTGTATCATCCTTCATAATCTGATCAAAAAAATCTTCAATATCAACTCATAATCCTCTTTCATTCTAAAAAAAAATTACTAGCTAGTCCTTTCATTCACATAAAAATTATTTTTTTTCTTTTTTACTGAATTGTAGCTGATTTACAATATTATATTAGTTTCAGGTACATAAACAGGGATTCAATGTTTTTATATATTATACTTCATTTACAGTTGTTATAAAATAATGGCTATATTTCCCTGTACAATGTATCTCTGTTGCTTTTTTATTTTATACATAGTGGTTTGTGTCTCTTAATCCTATACCCTATTTTCTCCTGCCCTCCTTCCCTTTCCTCACTGGTAACCACTAGTTTGTCCTCCATATCTGTGAATCTGTTTCTGTTTTATTTGTTTCATTTTTTTAGTTTCCACATAAAAGTGATAACATAAAGTATTTGTCTTTCTCTGTCTGACTTATTTCACTAAGCATAATATTCTCTAGGTCCATCCATATTTTTCACAGAACTAGAACAAATAATCCTAAAATTTATATGGAACCACAAAAGACCATGAATTGCTAAAGCAATCTTGCGAAAAAAAAGCAAAGCTGGAGGAGTCATGCTCACTGACTTCAGACTATATTAAAAAGTTACAGTAATCAAAACAGCATCATACTGGCACAAAAATCTACACACAGATCAATGGGCCAGAATAGAGAACCGAGAAATAAACCCACACACTTATGGTCAATTACGCTATGACAAAGGGGGCAAGAATATACAGTCAAGAAAGGACAGTCTCTACAGTTGGTGGTGCTGGAAAAACTAGACAGCTACATGTAAAAGTATAAAAGTAGAACATTCTCTAACACCATATACAAAAATAAACACAAAATAGATTAAAGACCTAAATGTAAGACCAGATACTCTAAAACTTGTAGAAGAAAACATAGGCAGAACATTCTTTGACATAAATTGCAGCAGTATTTTTTGGATCATCTCCCAGAGTAATGGAAATAAAAGCAAAAATAAACAAATGGGACCTAATTAAACTTAAAAGCTTTTGCACAGCAAAGGAAACCATAAATAAACAAAAAGACAACCTACAGAATCAGAGAAAATACTTGCAAAGGATGAGACCAACAAGGGATTAATTTCCAAAATATACAAACAGCTCATGCAGCTTAATATTAAAAAACAACAACAACAACGAAACAAAAAACACAACCCAATCACAAAATGGGCAGAAGACTTAAATAGCTATTTCTCCAAAGAAGACATCCAGATGGCCAACAGAAACATGAAAAGATGCTCAATATTGCTAATTATTAGAGAAATGTAAATCAAAACCCAGTAAGGTATCACCTAACACCAGTCAGAATGACCATCATTAAACAGTCCATTACATATTAAGGCCTCTGAATACTCCTCTGCGACTTGAGGCCCATCCCTCTGGGCAAGCAGGTCCACTCTGAGTCATCCTTTCTTTTTCATGAAGGGTAGCATGTGTTTGCAGCTGGGTAGTAAAACTATTTTCTGTTTATGGAATTTGGAGAGTCTAACAGCCTTCTTTCATTTTATCTCCTCTTTATCTCTTTAGGGTAAAACTGGCATATTTCTGCTGCTACAATATTCTCAAAACATGGGTCTTCTGCATATATCATGGGGATTCATTCCATTAAATGGGAAGTTTTTTCATAGGTCTTTCCTAGGTTATTCCATCTCTATTTTTGGCTCCTCTTGAGATGGCAGAGAGAATCCATGAGTCACACAGCTGATCTCCTCAAGGAGCCATATATGTAACTGAATACTGTGACTTTTTGTTCCTTCTGAGGCACTAGCTAAAGACGGTCCAACTAGACCCTTGGTTTTTATTCAGAGCATACTTTTCTTACAGAGAATTTCCTAATTTTAGCATTTAAAAAAAAATCTAGCTAGGCTGAAATCTTTCAAAACCATAATACTCTGATTCTTCTTTGATTAATAGTTATTTCCTTAATTTATCACTTTGTCTCACATGTTATTAGAAGCAGCAAGAGGAAACCAAGCCTTATCTACAACACCTTGCTTGGAAATCTCAGCTAAAGATCCAAGTTCATCACTTACAAGTATAGGACGCAATTATGGTAAGCTTTCTGCTATGTATAAAAAAGGATCCCCTTTCCTCCAGTTTACAATAATATTTCTATAAGATTTAAAGGTTATTTTGATGACAAGACACAATACACTGACGCTTGAATACAAGAAAGGCAGAACTCACTGGACGGCTACATGTAAAAGACTGAGACTAGAACATTTATACCATACATAAAAATACACTCAAAATGGATTAAAGACCTAAATGTAAAACCTGAAACCATAAAACTCCTAGACAAGAACATAGGCAGAATATTCTTTGACATAAATCATAGGAATATTTTTTGGATCTGTCTCCTAAGGCAAAACAAGTAAAAGTAAACAAATAGGACCTAGTTAAATTTAAAAGCTTTTGCACAGCAAAGCTAACCATCAATAAAACGAAAACACAACCTACTGAATGGGAGAAAATACTTGCAAATGATATGGCCAAGAAGGGGTTAATATCCAAACTATATAAAAGCCTCACGAAGCTTAATATATTAAAAAAAAAAACACCCAATTAAAAAATGGGCAGATGACCTGAACAGTCATTTTTCCAAAGGAGCCATAGACCAAAGATGGTCAACAGGCACATGAAAAGATGCTCAACATAACTAATTATTAGAGAAATGCAAATCAAAACCACAATGAGGTATCACCTCACACCAGTCAGAATGGCTATCCTCAAAGAGTCTACAAATAACAAATGTTGGCAAGGATGTGGAGAAAAGGGAATCCTCGTGTACTGCTGGTGGGAATGTAAATTGGTACAGCCATGACGGAAAACAATACGGAGGATCCTCAAAAAGTTAAATATAGAACTACCTTATGACCGAGCAATTCTACTGCTAGGTATATGTCCTGTATATTCTGCAGGTATATATCAAGAAAATGAAAACACTGATTTGAAAAGATCCATGTACTCCAATATTCATAGCACTATTTACCATAGCCGAGATATGGAAGCAACCCAAGTGTCCATCAACAGATGAATGGAGAAAGATGTGGTATGTATATACAATGGACCATTATGCAGCCAAAAATTAATGAAATTCTGCCACTTACAACAACTTAGATGGACCTAAAGGTTATTATGCTTAGTGAAATAAGTCAGACAGGGAAAGATAAATACTCTATGTTATCACTTACATGTGGAAACTAAAAAATGAAACAAATGTATATAACAAAACAGAAACAGACTCACAGATATAGAGAACAAACTAGTGGTTACCAGTCTGGAGAAGGAGAGAGGGAGGGGAAGACAGGGATACAAGATTAAGAGCTACAAACTACTATAGCATAAATAAGCAACAAGAATATATTGTATAGCATAGGGAAACAGCCATTATTTTATAATAACTTTAAATGGAGTATAATACATAAAAATATTGAATCACTATGTTGTATACCAGAAACTAATATTATAAGCTATACTTCAGTTTAAAAATAAAATAAAAATAAAATACATATTCACACACACCTACACACACAGAAAGAGAGAAAGTATCCTTGCCAAGTGCCAGATATAGGGGGAAGCACTCTTGTACTATCAAGCATGTCTATTAAAGATACTTTATCAGATTATGAAAGTTTCCTTCTGTTGCTGTCATGCTGAGAATATACACCATGAGTAGGGGAAAAAAGAAGAAAGGAAGGACTCTTACTCCTTACAGCTCTAAATGAGAGAAGACTGCCCAGCAGCCATACAGAAGGCTGCAACCAGTGGGGAAGGTAACAGCAGCTGGAGCTGTAGGCAGATGCTTATGGATGGTAAGTGGGGTGAGGCTTGCTAGGTTTCATAGGCTTCCTGTGGAGTGGCTAATTTGAACAATTTCTCAGGCTCTGGAGCAAACAGCCTATCCCTACTTGTCTGGTACCTGGCCCTGGGGTGATTAAGGCTGGTGTATAATGGCCCAGATGTGAGTGTTTGATAAAGGAAGTGGCTAAGGGGTGTAAGAAAAAAGAAAAGAAGAGAAGAGAAGAGAAGAGATGAGAGGAGAGGAGAAGAGAAGAGAAGTGAAGGGAAGGGAAGAGAAGAAAAGAAAAGAAAAGAAAAGAAGAAGAAAATAAAAGGAAGGAAATAAAGAAAGAAACAAAAAGGAAGAAAGAAAGAAAGAAAAAGCAAAGGAAGAAAGAAAGAAGAAAGGAAGAAAGGGAGGGAGGGAGGAAGGGAGGAAAGATGGGAACTAAAGAAGAAAGGAGAAAAAGAAGAATAATAATCATGTTACAAATGTTTGTCATGTCTTTCTGAGCCCTCAACAACAGATCTTATAATATCCGTATCTCTCCCAGTAGGCTGTTTATAACAACTTAGATATTCTCTAAGATGATACAGATTTTTTCTGCTGTGCTCCTCACTTCCTTCCGAGTCCTCACTGGAGTCTTTAGCATCCATCTTTCTACCAACAGTCTGTACAAGGCATTCTAGGAATTTTCTATTTTCTATCTTGCTCCTCAAAATTATTCCAGCCTCTCTCTATCCATTATTCAATTCTAAAACCACTTCCACACACAAGAGTATTATAGCTTTTTTCATTAAATATATATTGGACATCTCACAAAAGCAGTAACATAGCTTAGTTATTAATAACTAATAATTATTTTTCATAGCGATCTATTATTTTTCATGTACAATCTATTTCATTACATAGCTGTGTCTTCATGCATTTGTAAGTTCTCATTGCTGGACACTTCGGTGTTTCTTTTTTGTTTTCTAAATAGTACTGTAATTGTCATTTAGAAACTGAGTACTTCTACAAGTGTATGTATACTTATATATATATACACACATCCAAATTTTTTTAACATTTTTTTATTGAGTTATAGTCATTTTACAATGTTGTGTCAAATTTCAGTGTAGAGCACAATTTTTCAGTTATACATGAACATACACACATTCATTGTCACATTTTTTTTTGCTGTGAGCTACCACAAGATCTTGTATGTATTTCCCTGTGCTATACAGCATAATCTTGTTTATCTATTCTACATTTTGAAATCCCAGTCTGTCCCTTCCCACCACCCACCCCCCTGGCAACCACAAGTTTGTATTCTATGTCTATGAGTCTGTTTCTGTTTTGTATTTATGTTTGGTTTTTTTTTTTTTTTAGATTCCACATATGAGTGATCTCATATGGTATTTTTCTTTCTCTTTCTGGCTTACTTCACTTAGAATGACATTCTCTAGGAACATCCATGTTGCTGCAAATGGCATTATGTTGTCGGTTTTTATGGCTGAATAGTATTCCATTGTATAAATATATCACATCTTCTTTATCCAGTCATCTGTTGATGGACATTTAGGCTGTTTCCATGTCTTGCCTTTTGTAAATAGTGCTGCTATGAACATCGGGGTGCAGATGTCTTCTTGAAGTAAGGTTCCTTCTGGATATATGCCCAGGAGAAGGATTACTGGGTCATATGGTAAGTCTATTCCTAGTCTTTTGAGGACTCTCCATACTGCAAACATCCAAATTGTTTAAGTAAAAATTTAAGTTATTTTCCCAAAGACTGTCAGAATTTTGATTGGAATCATATTAAATGCATCGATTTATTTGCAGATAATTGAAATCTGAACAACACTCACAATATCTTTTATCTAGGTCTTCTTTTATGTCCTTTAACAGAGTTTAAAATTTTCCCCCAAACTGTGTGCATAATTTGTTAGATTTATTTTTACATACTTCAGAATCATTGTTGCTTGTTGAAAACAGAATCTCTTTCAATTAGTTATTCTGGTTGTTTCTGACTCTATAGAGGAATGCTTATTTCTGTTCATTAATCTTACATTCACCATCCTTCAGGATTCTCTTCTTAGTTCCAGTAGTTTGCTGAATTTTATGTTTTTCTGTGCAAAGTAGTAAATTATGTGAAAATAATGACTGCTTAATCCCTCCCCTCTGCAGCCGGCACTGTTCAGCATGCCCATCCCGCAGCTGCTATGGATGCTACTGCCAGGAGCTCACACAGGCCACCTCCCACATAGGGTGGCTTTTCAGTGGTGAGCTGCCTCCAGAAGGTGCCAGGGAATTGTGTCCCTTCCCTCCAAGGGTGACCCATATCCAATAGCTGATGGCATGAAGATCTCTTATCTTAAGAAAGAACGAATCCTGGGTGCAGTTTACAATTCAGAGAACTTCCCAGGAATTGGTTTTAGACTGCACTTCATTTAAAACAGTGTTTGTCAGCCCTCTGTTTTCCATTATTGTCCCCCTAAGGGGTCTTTATAGATGGTTTTCCCCTAATTTGATACCATAGATAGCTCAACTATCACCTATCAGTTTATGTACTATGGTCCTTTGGAGGGCTACACAACCCTGTAGTATCTTTCACCTCCCACCCCAACAACAAATTTTCACTCCCTTTGAAGTGATACTGTCCCACTGAAAATACATAATCCAAACTACGTCCTTGCTTAATTTCTTTCCTTTCCCTGTCTTGCTTCCTTCCTCCCTTGTATGTGTCTCCTGAGCCTGCTCTTTATAAATCATTTGTACGTGAATGCGCATCACAAGTTCTGCTTCTAGAGACCCCACAGTAAGACACCTTACACTTTTGTCTACTTACATGCTTTTTAATTATTGTAATGTAAGTTCCACTTTTTTTCTTTTGTGTTATTTATTTCTGAGCATTGTTCTGCAAGAATTTTGAAACAATTTTGTCAAGATAAAAAAATTCTAATTGGAGCTTGATTTCAATTACCTTAAAACTATAATATAAGTTTAGACAAACTGATATTTTAACAATATTCAGACATCCTCCAGAAATATGGCATGTTGCTTCATTGACTCAAGCACTCTTTCATGCCCCTCAGTAAAATAGCACATGCATTTCTTATCAGCTATTCCTACATGTTTTATATTATTTGTCACTGGGAATGGAATTTTTATTATTATCATTATTTTACTTTCTGACTGTTTACTGTTACTATGGAAGTGATGAGCATTTACCTTTTAAAATGATCTCAAGGATATATTGAAGAGTAAAACCACTGCATTTTCAGCTAATGCCAAGCCAACTAGAATTGCTAATATCTAGATATGCTAGATAATGCATTCAAAGTTAACAAAAAGTAATGGAGAGAAAATCAGGATTAAAACACAGGCGTGCACTTATTAATTGTTTTTAAAAGGAGAATATGAAGAAAGACATTATGAGATAAAATAAAAGAACAGAATCTTAGTAGTTCATAAATTTAAGCAGAAATGTTAAGTGTATGACGCTCTGTGAAAACAAACAACGGGCAAGACAACTAGACCAAAAAGAAAAGGTCCAGCAAGAGTCTGCAAATATTCATCTTTCTTTATTCGGTGCTAACTGGGCCACTCTTACAATAGTGCCTTGTTAGAAGCCAGCATTTTTATGAATAGTATTTTCTTTCATAGTAGTTTTTTTTAATGAATGTTTTAGAATCATCAAATTATCAATTGTTTGAGCTACTTGACAACTTAAGAGACTTCCTAGTTTGTCTTCTGTATTTAAAAAATTAGGAAATTAAGCTCCAATTAGGTGAATTAAACTCCAGTCTGGCAAAATTACTTTCCCTATGAGTTCCCTTTTTTAGTTAAAGCCACCAGAACTCATCCAAGCCAGAAATATGGGTTGTCTTCATCCCATATCTAATCAGTAAGCCAAGTGTTCTTTATTTTTGCATCCTAAACATCTCACTAACTCATAGCCACGGAGGGCTTTCACGTCCTCATCATTGCCTCCATTCTTTCATGTCACAAATACTTCTGTGCAACTTGTGCCAGACACATACTGCACCAGCTGCTGCAAATACAACAGCAAAATTCTGTTTGTCTATGCATTATGTTCCTACTTATTCCTGATTTTGATTCATCTTTAATATATTTCCCAAAGAATGTTTTACAAAATAAAAATCTCATTACAATTTCCCTTGCTTAAAATTCTCAGTAACTTTCCACTACCCTGTGGGATTAGCATCAGACCCATTAGCTCTTCTCAGAGTGATCTGCCCTTACGTTTTAGCCCCCTTTCCTGCTTACGTATATGTTTTCTGTCTACCACCCCACAGATCCTGTGCTGTAGCCACAAAGAAGCATTAACATTTACCCAAATATGACAGGCACTTTCATATTGTAAACACAGAATGTTAGCCTCCATTTCTCTAGTATATTTGGGGGAAAGTGGGTATGTCTTGTGTCTAATCCTGAGTTGTCCCTTGGCTGTTACTGCCACATGAGATATGATTTTTCCTACTGCTTTCAGCTCTAGTTCTGGTCATTGTTCACTCTATGGTGGGGTACCACCTGATACTCCAGGATGTTCTGTTCCTCTATATAGTGTTGCCACTGAAGTGCTAGCTTCAGTGGAGAGTGACAGGGGGATGGACACTCCTTCCTTTATGGACCATCCCTTAATTCCACAAGAATCACTACAGAAGGTGTTATGTATGTAACAGACTTTATTGCAGTGTTGATAACTAGAAGAACTAAAACGGAGGTAAGACAAATCTAGATGCTATGCATGATTGTTCCTTGTAGTCAAGGAAAAAGAATCATTAATTCTTTTGTTCCTAGACTTGGTTTTCCATCTTGACTTTTCTCTGCTCTCCCTCTGAAAGAACTGCATTCTTCAATATATCCCAGGGTTATATTCACCCCATCCTCCCCCCGCCCCTTTCCCTAACAGGATACTCTAACCCATCCCTCACCACTGAGGTTGTTCTAGCTTTAGAACCAGGCGGCTTCAGCAGTAGAGTCCAGGGAATGCATTAGAAAACTCCAAGGAATGTTTTGTCACATCATATATATTCTTCTTTAAGCTCTCCATCATGGTGTGAAGTACCAATATACCTCTTAATTTTGCCTATAGTTTTGGGATGGATAACTATTGAAATATGTATACACAGAGAAGCCCCTTTATAAAAACATTAGAAATAATAGTCTAAGAGCACCTTAAAACAAAATTTTTATATGCAAAAGGCCTGCACTATTTTCCCTGGACACAATTTATGTAGAACTGAATCTTTTAATAAAGAGCAAATTTACCTTCTTTTTACGCTCTTTTTCTAAGTCCCAGATAATGTCCAACTGGATTTTTAAAAGTGAGCCATTAGGATACGTTGACAAACATTGGAAACATCCATTGCATGCTCCTGTCCAGGAAAAAAAAACAAACAAAAAAAAAACAGGGGTTGGACATGTGAATGTTAGAGAAGAAAGAAAAGTTACTGCCTTTTTATTTAAAATATTTTCACATGTTTTTACATATTATTTTTCTTCCTAAAGATGCCACTTCTTCTAATGAAAAAATTCAAGTTGAAATGTCTTCTCTGTGATGCCTTCCTTCCTCCCCTGTTATCCAATAGTCTCCTCTGGCCTTCGCATAATAACCTGCACTTAACCTCCACTATGCCTCTTAACACATTTCTGTGTTTATTTACATCTGTCTTTCCCATGTAGCCTGTGAGTGCCTGTGAGGACAAAAACTATGTTTTATTCATTTTTGTCTTCTAGTACTTTATCACAGTAGGTGTTTAATAAATGTTTTGTAAAAAAAATGAAAGGAATAACTTTCTAAAGTTATACAAGATAGTGGCAGAGTAGATAGCCAAACTCAGACCTTCTGACTCCTACTCTAGTATTCTCCACAATCATTATGTAATTTACCCTCCAAGTAACAGTTAATTTGCAAATTGCAGGCTTGAATCTAAGAGGTTTAGTGAATCGTTTAAGGTAACATTGATAAGGTCCAAAGTGCCATTATTTCAGTCAGGATAGGCTAGATTATGCTGCAGTAATGAATGACCTAACAATTCCAGAAGTTCTATTTGTTTTTCCTGCCGCCGCTTCACCCCGGGTTAGGAGAAGGAACTCCTTCATTCCAAAGACAATGGCTGATGGAGCAGCCACAGTCTTGAACGTGGCTTAACTCGGTGCCAGAGGAAAGCATGTTCTGGAACTAGCCATGGCATGGAAGCAACACATGTTGCTTCCCCACCCACCAACAAGATCATGAAGTACAATTCGACCATGCTCCTCCAAGGTGGAAGAACTAGAGATACTTGGCTGGCAACCTTTTTTTTTTCACAGAAATGCAAGTTGATCAGGACTACTGCAAATGTCCTGTATACAGTAAGTGTCCCACAGATAGTTTAAGTTGAGTATAATTTTTATGTCTAGCCTAGAATTCTTTCTACGAAGCAGTTCCGGGGTGTCCTCATTTCAGAAAAGATACAATGGATGTGGGCTGTATTTTAAGACAATTCAGATAAAATAAAACAAATGTGAAATTGTTCAATAAATTATACATCTTGGCTTAAAAGTAAGATATTTGAATGAAAAATAGCTGACTTCAACCACAGAGAAGGTGATTACAGGAAAAACTATGACAAGCTGTTCTCAGACAACTCAATATAATGAAATAAGCTCAGTCAATTTTTAAAAGTTACATTGGGTGATTTTCGTAAGTGTTATATAAAAATGTCATACAAAAAAAAAAAAAAAAAAGGACACTGCAGTAGGAAAGCCCAAGATTCTAGACCTAAGTTCATTACTAATTAGCTATACGTCCTTGGGTCTTCTGTAGGCATACATCTCACCATATAAAATGAAAACAGGGAAGAGACATGTAAGTTTCCTCACAATTTAAAATGATTTGACCCATGTAACTCAACTTAGGAGCAACTGCTATAGTAATTAGAGTATTAATAGCTGCTGTAGCAAGCACACTCCAAAATTTCAATGCTTAAAATAAGATAAATTTATTTTTCACCCACATAGCAATATTCTTATCTGACAGGTGACTTTTTTCCTACACTGTGATTCTGGGACCCAAGTTTCTTCCACCTAGTAGCTCTGTCATCCACTGAAACCAAGTTCTCTGCTTTGAGTTAAAAAAAAAAAAAAAAAAGCAGGAAGAAGAACGGAGAAGCCCAGTCCAGACTGGCACGCATCACTTTTGCTCACCTTCTGTTGGGCCGAGTCCTCACTGGTGAGAACACATGACTTCATCTGGATGCCAGGGGTACTGGAAAATGCTGTCCCCAGCTGAAGACCTCCTCCCAGCACCAACTTCAAACTGTAGAAGTAGGGATTCAAATTTTTGGAGAACATCCAGCCCTCTCTGCCACACTGTTTTTTTTTTTTGTTTGTTTGTTTTGTTTTTTTTTGACAGCTGCCTCCCTCCTTGGAAGAATTCACCACTCCTTTCTGTTGCTCCCCCTGTATTCAGACAGAATGCTCTCCGGGTACCCCTGTCACTTGATTCCTTCAGATGGTAAATATTCAAGGGCAGGGACTACTTTTTATTCAGCCTTACACTTCCCGACAGATGACTCTATTCCTGGAACAGAGTAATTATTCACTAAACAAATTTTGACTCAATGAATTGACTCAAAATCCTCTCTGCCATCTTTGTGTTTCTTCACAACAAGTGAACTTGGAAAAGTATCTAAGTCTCAAAGAATTTGTGTATAGAACTTTACCAGAACTGAAGATCCTGCAAAGTTGTTGAGGGCATTATGTGAAAAAACATATATTAAGTGTCTAGATATAAATGATCAATCCCAGCCCTTCATTCTCCACTGGAAACCACAGCTCCTTCATAAGCAGGTGGAGGGCAAGGCTCTTTGATATTCTTATCTTAGGGACAGGGCCTGAAATATTCCTTCATCCTTCTAGTTTATGTCCATAAACCTTGGGTTTTTAAATGAAGAAGATAAGTCATATAGTATCTCTAGAAAGATAGAATAATTAAACTGTGTAAACTTAAAAAAAAAAAGTATGTGTACCCTGAAAAACAACATCTCGACTTTATAGAAAACATCAGAGAAGATTTTGTCCATAAGCAACAATGAAAGATTTTGGGAAAATTAACCTTTAGGTCAGTTCTTATTCAGTCTAGACCAAATATGCAAATATGCAATGATATGTTTAATGCACAATCCATTCATTTATCCAACAAACATTTATTAAGCACTTGCTTTGATTTATTAACCTAAATTATTTAGGAAAAAATAAAGCCATTTTTTCAAATTACCTGGATAATTATAGAATGTTCAGCACTACATATATAGAAAGTCTTTGAGAAGAATTTTTAATTATAATATGTTGCTCTTTAAAGACAAAAGCCCACATCCACCCATTGCTTGAATTCCCAACACATTTATATAGAATAAATTGCTACCAAAATGATTCAATTCCTTATTTAGATTTTTTTTACCTATGACAATGTTGAACTTTATCAGAATCCAGTGATCCTGGAAAAGAGCAATGTTTAAAAACAAACAAAACGTTTCTGTGTGTTCCAGGCAGTGGTCTACTGCAAAGAAACAACTTTCCCCCTGTGAGTTAGGTCAGATGAATGGAGTCTCCCTGTGTTTACCCTTGACAAAGCCAGACAAAAACCCTCCAAATTCCCACTCTTTGACTTATTAATGATTAGCTGAACTGCTTGTCCCCACTAATCAATCAGAACAGAATGCTTATTAATCTAAGTTTGGTTAAGCCTCTCTCCTTCCTCCAGGGCCCTGAACCTTGACCTGAGCCAGCATAAAACTCCTCCTTAACAGTCCCTCCTGAGAACAGGCAGCTTTGGCCTAACACACTCTCAGAGCCACACTTTGGTCCCACTTCCCCACATTCTTTTTTTTTCTGTCTTTGTTTATTTTTCCCCATAAAAGAAAAACCTTTTCTGATTTTGAATGCTTGCAGATACCAGGATTCATTGCAACTGTCTCCCTCCCCCTATTGTAATAGACCCTTTTCTTCTCGCTTCAATAAACCTTTCCAAAAATTCTTTTCTTACTATTTCCCGATTTGTTCTTTATTTCATACCTACTTTAGAAGGAAATTACTTGCCCCCGCACACCCAATACACAAACGTAAACTAAATATCTAATAGTCTCCTGACTTTATTTTTCTATCTGACCTTATAGGGTATGGTTTTCTGATTCCCTGACAAAAATGTTTATTAACATTCAAGTTGAATAAAAGGTAAATATTTAGAACCTATACTAAATAAAGGTAATTTTGCAAATAAGAGTTCTGGATTCTGTCTTTGGGTTTGGGGAGCACTTAATAGAAAGGCTACCTAAATGTTAGACGCTACTCAGTTTTTATTACACAAACAGCCTTTCCTTAAGATTGAATATGCACTGCCATCTACTGGTAAGTAGAACCAAATCAAGTTAACGCGAACAGCCCCGCTTCCTTCTACAAAAGTATGCGAACATACCAGCTGAAAAGATGGTCTTCACAAATACATAACAAACCTAACAACAAATATCTATGTTCCATATGCATTATTTATCAACTCACCATGTTTAAATCCTCTTTGGTCTCGGATTTTCTCAAAAACATTTTTGAGTTGCTAAAATATTTTTCAATGATTTGGGGTTAAATATCGCAACAAGCCTAACCATTACATACATTGAACGTGGTAGCAAAGTTCAGTGTAATATAGAGGTTCTGGTGCAAAAAGTGTGGTGTGCAGACCAGCAATACCAGTATCACTTGGAAATCTGTGAGGAGTACAGAATCTTAGGCTTCTCCTTAGACCCCACTTAAGCAGAATCTGCATTTTAACAAGATCATTAGGTGTTGTGTATACACATTAAAGTTTGGTAAGCACTGGTACAAGGTACTGTATAGCATTCATTGTATGTCAGAAGACTTTTTTTTTTTTTTTTTTTAAGGGGAAGTGCTCAAGATTTTTTCCATGGTCCCAGAATCATTTTTCATTTTTCAATCTTCAAATGGATTTCATCTTGCAATTTTTTTCGAATCACTGTAAGATCAATTGAAGCAATCTTGAAACAAATTATGTATCTGTTAAAGAAAGACAATTAAAGAACGATACCCTCAAGCTATATTGTAATATTATGTTATGCTGTTCAGCATCATTGATGAGACTTTCCATAAGATTAAGTCCTGAAACAGCCATGCCAGCAGCCTCCCAAGAAGGTCAAGGGATAGATAATCAAGGGAAAGATACAAACTAAGGAGTTGGAGCTGGAAATAAGCTCAGTTTAGACAGTAAAGCACGTGCACATGTTCACACACATATATGCACACACTGACAATGAACTCCCAATGTTAAGTCGATAGGCCACAGGAGCCAAACCTTAATAGTTTCCTGGCTTTTCAGAGCCCACAATTACGTGTATTAGAATGGGGTGCCATTGTCTCAAGCACTTTTATTTACTGTACCAGATGCCTCTTATTTGAAAAAAGTACACAGATAAAAGTATACATTCTACAGAATAAAGGGCATAGCCTTGGTTTTTCATAATTTATATATAGTACCATTTTCTTTGAAATTTGTTGAGACTATGATTTAGCACATAGTCAATTTTGTAACTTTTCATGTATGCTTGAAAACGTGCATTTCCTAGTTATTGGATGCTAAGTAGAGAAATCAAAATTGTTAATCATGTTGTCCATATTTATATCGTTACTATTTTTTTCCCACGTTGACCCATCTATTAGTATGCTAGTATTTCCCACTATGATGATGGATTTAAAACATGTTACCTTGTCCTAGTAATTCTGCTTCCTAAATTTTAAGGCTGTTCTAGTTTATATTTTCCTGAGAAATACAGTATTTTATAATTATGTACTGACCCTCTTCATTCTTACTAATGCTTTTCATCTTAAATTCTGTATGTTTACACCATACAAAGTGGGCCAGACTTCACAGATTAAGGACACAGCCTCCCACAAGACTTCACTTCAGGCAGTAGCCACAAGTTCAGGGGCCCGGAGGTCACCCTCACTCACCAGCTGGCTCTAATTTTGACTGTTCCTATACCACTCTCAGTTTCCATAATCTGACAGACTCACAGGACTGGTTGAAGGTGCTATGCTTACACTAACAGCTTTATTACAACAATGGGGTAAAAATCAGATAAAATGCACAGGATAAATCTAGGAGGATTCCAAAATTAAAGCTTCTGTCATCCTCTCAGCATTAAAGTGTGACAATACTCAAAATATTGCCAGCCAGGGAAGCTCGCTGCGTTTTTCTGGTGTTTAATCTTGTAGGCATGATTGTTTGAATCATTTCCTATATGACTTGATCTTCAGCCACTCCCTCCCTCCCCCCATGGACAGGCTGCTATCATGATATCAAAGCCTCAATCTTTTAGTGATGTGGTTGGCCTCTGCAGCATGGTCAGCCTTATCCTAAGGCACCTTATTAACGTAAACTATCAGCTTTGGTCTAAGGACCCCATCATGAATATCAAAGAAGCTCCAATTATGTGGGAAATTCCAAGGGTTTGGAGGCTTCCTCCCAGAAGCCAGGACAAAGACCAGACTTCTCTTTGGGCAAAGTTAACTCTTCACTACACAAATACTCATATCCCTACTCTAACATTCCTTTAGTTACAGTTTGCCCACACTGCATAAAATACAATGGTAGAAAAATCCAAATATTTCAAAAGTCATAATAAACATAAATCAATGAAACTCAGTAGTAATCAAAATTTGTCGCATTGGAATAAAATAATTCAGGTATTTGCTACTTACAAGAGACAAACCTGAATCATATGGACATAAAGTCAGATAAGTGCAAATTAATACCGCAGTGAGACATCACTACATGACCACTAGATTGGAAAAATTTCAAAGACTGAGAATACCTAGAATGTTAGTTTGTGGCACAACTGGAGCTCTCCTGCATTGCTGGTGGGAGTATAAATTGGTTCAATTTCTTTGGGAAAATGTCTTGTCAATATACAAGCTAGATATATGTAAACATATGTCCAGAAAATCATGCTTCAGAGTATATACCCAACAGAAATGTCTAACAAAAGACCTGTACAAGAATGTTCACAGCAGCTTTATTCGTAATAGCAAAAAAAAAAAGGGGGGGGGTAACTCAAGGTCCATAAAGAACTAAAGTGGGTATTAAGCAGTAACAAAGGACAGCTAATAATACAAGAACAACGTGAATGAATCTTATAAAATAATTCTGAAGAAATGCAGTAACACACAAAAGAGTTAAATTTGTGTGATTACAATCAATGTAAAAATTCAACAAAAAGCAAAATATATCTTTGGTGGTAGAAGTAAAAATCATGGTTTTTTCTTGAAGGGGCATGAGGAAGCCCTCTGGGTTTCTAGAAATGTTCTTCACCTTAATCTGAGCTGTGGTCACATGGAAGTATACATATGAGTAGATATGCAAAAATTATCAAGCTGCACACTTAAGATATGTGCATCTTTTGCATATAAGTCACATCTCAATCAATAAAATAATTAAACCATAAGAATATAGGAAGATAATTGCTTCTTGGATTTCAGTTTTACTTGCTAATCTGATTTCACTCACCAATCTGCTTTAAGCTGGTTTCAACTAACTAGCAGAAGTCGAGCTACTAGACAAGGCATCTGATGGGGGGGGTGAGGGGAGCCCAGAACCAAAGGAAGGATACAGACATGACTAGCCTAAGTCAATGCAGGCGAACAAACACATCTCAGTTCTCTGTGAGAAAAGAAGGATAAGGCTGAGGCACAAAAGGAAAAGGCAATATTGAATACTGAATGCAGGAGTCCTGAGAAGGAGTTAGGAGAGCTATCAAACCAAAGGTCTAATTCAGAATCAAGGCCCAGCTAGTTAATTATCACAGCTTTACTCCCATCAGTCAACGAAGTAATGTGAGGAAGACACTCGGCACTAACGGACACAGTGCTGGAATTCTGGACTTAACGTCTATGTGGTAGAATAGTCCTGCTACTGGGAAATCACTACCTGTGGAAAACCAACGTGGCCTTCGTCTACTGAACTGCTCTAACATCTAATAAATCACCGTCTGTGTCCAGCTGAAGTCTTCCTTTTTCTAGTTGTATTATCTTTCTCAAGCTGCCGTAACAAAGTAACCATAAATAAGGTGGCTGAAACAACAAAAATGTTTTGTCTCACAGTTTGTGGAGGTCAGAAATCTTAGGATGTCAGCAGAACTATGCTTCCCCTAAAGATGCTAGATTTGTTCCACGTCTTTCTCCTAGTTTCTTATAGTTCCTCGTCTTGTGCCAGCATAACCCTACTATTCACATGGTATTCCCTAAGTGCACTGTCTGTGTCCAAATGTCCCCTTTTATAAGAAGATAATCGTATTGCATTAAGCCTTACCCTAATGTCCTCAATTTATCTTGATCATCTGCAAAGCCACTGTTTCCAAATAAGGTCACATTCGTAGGTGCTAGAGGTTCAGATTTCAAGATCGTTCAGAGGAACAAAATTAAACCCATAATACTACTGTCCAATGTCCTTCATCTTAATGCTGATATTGCAGTGTTCTTTAACTTTCATATTTTTAATTGAGATAAATTGACATATAACATTATATTAGTTTCAGGTGTACAGCATGATTTGAAATTTGTACACATTGGGAAATGATCACCACAATAAGTCTAGTTTACATTCATCACCACACATAGTTACAGAAATTTTTTTCTTGTGATAAGAACTTTTACGATCAATTCCCTTAGCAACTTCCAAATATCCAATACAGTATTATTAACTATAGTCACCAAGCTGTGCATTATACCCCCACGTTTTATTTATTTTATAGCTGGAAGTTTGATTTCCCTTAACCCATTTTGTTCCCCCCTCTTGCCCTTGTTGCTGACAATCACCAATCTGTTCTCTGTATCCATGAATTTGGTGTCTTGTTACTGTTTGTTTTTTAGATTTGACATATAAGTGAGATCATAAGGTATTTATCTTTCTCTATCCGACTTATTTTACTTAGCATAGTACCCTCAAGGCTCATCTATGTTATTACAAATGGCAAGATTTCATTCTTTTTAAAGGCTGAATAAAATTCTCTTGTATCTCTATAACACTTATTCTTTATCTATTCATCCATCAATGGACACTAAGATTGCTTCTGTGCCTTGGCTATTAAAATAATGCTGCAATCAATATGAGAATGTATATATCTTTTTGAGTTAGTGATTTTGTTTTCTTTGGATAAATATCCATAAGTAAAATTGCTGGATCTCATGATAGTTCTATTTTTAGTTTTTTGCAAAACCTCTATACTGTTTTCCATGGTGGCTGTACCAATTTACATTCCCACCAAGAGGGCACAAGGATTTTCTTTTCTCCACATCCTTGCCAACACTTGTTAGTTTCTTATCTTTTTGATAATAACTATTCTAACAGGTGTGAATTGACATCTCATTGTGGTTTTGATTTGCATTTCCCTGGTGATTAGTGGTACTGAGCACCTTTTCATGTACCTGTTGGCTCACCTGTGTGTCTCCTTTGGAAAAATGGTTATTGAGATTCTCCACTCATTTTTTTCAATCAGAGTGTGGGTTTTTGGGTTTTGTTTTCATTTTTTGCTATTGAGTTGTAAAATTCCTTATGTATTTTGTATATTAACCCCTTAGTATTTACATAATTTAAACACATTTTCTTCCATTCAGTAGGTTACCTTTTCATTTTGTTGATGATCCTTTGTGGTGCAGAAGCTTTTTAGTCTGATCTAGTCACCCTCGTTTGTTTTTTGTTTTTGTTGTCTTTGCTTTTGGTGTAGTTGAACTTTGAATTGTCAAAGATCAAGGCCTCCTCTCTAGGATTTCCACTGCGTTACCCTTTGCAGCCATTCTGAGATGACACCATTCACATCAACAAATAAATGTCCATTCTCCTCTAGAAGTTGTTGCAGCAATTGCTCGTGAAATTCCTAGCCAAGTGTCATTTTCTAACATTAAAGGTTCTAAGGCATCTAGAAGTCTAGGCATTCTGTCATTAGTAGAGATAAAGGCAAAACCTCTAGCTAATTCACAACACACAAAGAGAGGTGGAGAGAGAGAAACTGGAATCGTAATGTCTCTTCAACCGTCTACCTCTTCATCCTCAGTTCTGTTGCCTAAATTTAAGCCTCACAATCTTCTGCCGAGATTATTTTTAACAACCTCCTAATGGGCTTCCTGCCTCCAATTTTGCCCCCTCTCCAAACCTGTTTTCCACTTTAGGCCCAGAATGGTCTTTCTGCATCACCTGTTTAATTGTCACTCCTCTCCTCAAAATCCTATATTATCTTGCAATTGCTCTTAAGATAAGGTCTCAAGTTCTGATAATGCCTTTCAGACCCTTTTAAAAATGAATTTCAATAACCTGAATTCACTCCACAATTTTTGTCCTTCAGGTCATTGCTGTTGCTTTTGTTTCAGCCTGGAACACTCTTTGCACATCAAGGACTTACCTCTTATTACAGCAACTTATCCCTCTATGATACTTACCTGTATATTCCTCTGTTTTCTCCACTACTCTCTAAATTCCTTGACAGCCAGCATCATATCTTAACTTATTCACTATTCTATTTTTCACACTTAGCAGTGCCAGTTTCACATAGTAAGTGTTCAGTAAAGTTTTTCTAAATGGATGAATTGGCAAAATTATAGAATTATTCAGAAAAAAAGATATTTTTTTTTCTGCTGCTTTTTTTTCTGTGAATCATACTGTCCCCAAACTCATTTTTAGAGAATAATTGTCACTAATAATAATACACTGGCATAATTGTCTAAAGTTATCTGATGCACAGAAGTCACATTTTATGTAAGATACACTTACTTTGGACTCTATCCAGGTAGAGTTAGGTGCTGATGTCTCCAAAGGTGGCCAGACTTGAAAGGCTTGGACACCAAAATGTATGACTAAAACAGATGTCTCTCTCCCAGGGTAAGCCTTCCCAGCACAAGGAATACTTTGCTTCAGAACACTGAAGTGCCTGACATGCAAGAAAATTGGTTAAAGACAACAGGTATTTTGAGATATTTTTAAAAAGTAGAGAAGTGCAGCTTTTGTTCATAAAATAGAGCTCTTTTGTTGGGCAAATCAAGTTTAATTCACACACACAGAAATAGCCACCACTCACTGGAATGAAAAATGTGACTTTTTTTTTAAAGGAGAGAAAAATACTGTACTTTAAAGGATCTTATTTTCCTACCTTGCCAAACTGGAATCATGAAACTGCATAGCTCTCCATCACACCTTGTCACCTTGCAAGAATGAAAACAAAACAAAACAAAAAGCACATATTTTTATAAAATAAAGACGCACAAATAGGATTATCTGGTGTATTATTGCAAACAAGGTACACATTTTGAATGCTTCAGAGAAATACAGCATTGTTACAAGCTAATAGGTTGTTTCTAATACCTATATGCCAGGACACCTATCAAAACCATGTCCAGTCAAGAGGTTGACATGGTTGCAAAGAGAGGCCATTAATCTGGTGACAGCACTCCATTAAAGTAACTGCAGATCATTTTGTTGGAGGAATGAAATATTGAAGCGAGAGTGGGACCCTTGTTTACTGTCATTACTGACTAATTACAACATGATTGCTTAGGGACAAGCCAATTTTTTGCACCATGTAGAAAGATAACAAAGATAGAGAAATTCCCATTTGGAGCAACTCAGCTTCTTAAGGGGTACATTTCTCCTTTTGACTTTCCATGGAAAACAGAATGAAATCTTGTTCTTCTATTTCAGGTAGGACGGAGGAGAGCAGATTTAATTTAAGGTAACATAATTAATATAACACACTTTTATTCTATGAATAAACTATATGAAACATTCAATAGAATTCTGGATAACTTACTATTTAATATCTCTACTTCACACACTACTAAAGCTAAATATTGGTCTCTCAAAAAATAAAGTTTCTTAGATTCTGGTTTCCAGTTTCGAGATGTGACAACAACAGCCAGAAAAGTATTGATCTAACTAAAGGAATCAAATCTCTCTTAAGGTTGCATTTGCCAGCTGTTAATTTAATCTAAGTTTGCCATTAGGAAAACTCATGAGATTTACTTGGAATCATTCTCCCAGATGTATATACTCAGTTCTTGATTATCTAAGACAGCACAGTGTAGAAAACAGTAAAGGTAGCTAAGTCTACAAAACACTCCCTTGCCTGAACCTTTGCTAACGAATTCCACAAACTAACTTCAAGTTAAAATATTAATGATGAGGAAAATGACCAAAAGGTGGGTAGTAAAAGAGAAAAGAAAGAAACAAGGACTCTGGAAAATATGTTACCTGCACGATTAACTATCAGAATACTCTTTAAAGAGATGGGGAGTTGGAGGGGGAGAAAACAATGATTCCATTGAATAAAACGCAGGCCAAAGTTTGTACTATTCGGTGTTAAGTAATATAAACACAGAGGTCTAATATAAGATATAAAGGGAGGAAATGAATAGGCCTTATGGGACAGAGGAATAAACTTACTTCTGTAACTGTGGAAGGAGGCAGTAACTGGGTAAGCAATTTTCCACCCATTTATCAAATATCCTGACGTGCCTATAGATACTGCACTGGGTGCAGGAACAGGGATCAATAAGACGGGTACAGTGACTGCCTTCATGAATCTTTGGGAAAACAGATATTAAGTAAAGGACTACAATTAAATAATCAATTAATTCATTAACCCTGTGAAAAGTCTATGAGGAAACAAAGGCTGCTATGAAAACATAAGTAAGGACTTGCTGAGTCTGAGAGGTAAGTACTCTCTCAGGAAGTAAAATTTAAAGGCCACCGGCGGGTAATTCAATTTAACAAAACTTTATTGAGCGTATGCTGTATGTAAGGTGCCACGATTTTTTTCCCCTGAATAACAATGGTAGGAGACATACCTCTAAACGGTTTCCCAGGACCAGGAAAGGACAGCAAAGGCTGGATGAACAGCTTGCAGATAATAAAATCCTTCCAGAGAAAGAGAACTCCCGACACCTCTTCTAGGACCAGATCTTATAACAGCACGAAAACAGTGGTCCCAAGGGGCCTCTAGAGCTGGGCTTCCTAGTGGACCATGGCAGTTATACGGTTATTAATTTGGGTACATGAAGCTCCAGTTCTACCGCTTTCAAAAGCTTCCGTTTTATGTCTCCTATTCAATAGGCTGAATTAACATCACCCTTAGGACATGGGCTTCTATTTAGGAAAATGGTAGTAAATTGCCAGGCTTTTTATTAGCCTTTATATCAGTAGAAATCCGGAACTCCATAAATCCAACAATATTACATGTATGGACAGTACTTGAATGAATGGGCCAACTGGTTATGAGTATCCATGCAAAGCAGTGTTGGTAATTTGTCACATGAAGCTCAATGGACAATATGTTTGCTCCATTCTGTTAAGAAGAAATCTAAGTGCCTTTAGTAGGTAGATGGTGATGAAGATCACCATCTTCATTATGATAACAACTTCCACTTATTAAGTGCTTACTACGTGGCAGACCCCGAGTAAAGCATTTAATACACAGAATCTCACTTGACTCTCCCGATAAGTCTAGAAGGAATGCTGCAGTTATCACACGGATGAGAAAGTTTGTTCACTTATTGTCATTTAAAAAATTTATACCAGGCACATTTTCCATATTCTGGGAATACAAGTCAGAGAGGTTATTGTAAAGTGCAGGAGGCTATACTCAGCAAATAGTGGACCCAGGATTTGAACCCATAATTTTATCTACCATGTTTTTATTCTCCCGCTGTTAATGGTGCTTAATCTTCAAATTTTTAATGAAATTTCACTTTTTAATTCAACTCTGAGTTGCAAAGTTCAGAGATAAAGGGAGGAAAGAGGTCTCTTGAGGAGACATATGTTTGTTGCTCTCCAAGCCACATTCCTTACAGCTAGAGACTCTCACCTGCTGCACTGGGCCTTCATCACCTGCTGGGCAGGGCAGATCCTTTGAAAGCTATAATCTGCATGTGTTGTTTTATTTTAATTTAAAAATGATTTTTAAAGTAGTTAAAAATTTTAAAGTCACATTAAGAATAGGTAAGGAGGGATAAATTGGGAGTTTGGGGTTTCCAGATACTAACTACTATACATAAAATAGATAAACAGCAAGGTCCTACTGTGTAACACAGGGAACTGTATTCAAACACCTTGTAATAGCCTATAATGAAAAAGAATATGAAAAAGAAAATACATATATATGTATAATTGAATCACTATGTTGTACACCAGAAATTAAATACATCATAAACCAATTATACTTCAATTTTTAAAAAATGGGGAAGAAAGCATTTTTTAAGGTTTTGTTTTTCAGATTGTTTTGTTTTGTTTTGTTTTGTTTTGTTTTGTTTTACCCATTCATTGGATTCAGTGGACATTTATTGATATTCTCATGCTGTAGCTCCTTTTTGCTGCTTTCTTGGAAAGTAAATCTATTCCTTTTTTATTTTCTTGACTCTGATACAGATGGTCCTATCACTTAAAAAGGTAAATTAAATCTGTAAGAGCCACTAGTTTACTGGTTCAATGATGACATGCCAGGGTTAAAGTAAGCTGACTACAACTCAAGATACCAGAAATGACCAAAGAAGAATCATCGATATATGTCCATATTTACCTATTTAATGAAGGTACAAAAAGATAGTGTATGAATGATTCGGTACATTGTAGTAGTGACTAATCTGATTTTAATTGCTCCAGAGTCCCATTTTTTTTCCTTGCTCTATTTTTGCACAATGTTCAAACAAATCAATTCTTTATTCATAGAATACATTTTTTACATCATTAAAATTGAGAAAAAAATTAAACCTATATATCACTGTGCTGGGTTTCATTTTAAATAAGCCTACACATTTTCAATTGGAAATCACTTGGAGTTCTGGAGTAAAGCCTCTAGGGGTATTTGGTCTATTATGCCAAAAAGCCTAAGACATGTGAGACCCCTTTAAATGATCTAGTTTTGCATACAATGGTGAGAAAACAACTGACCAGCAACAGATCATTATCTAAGTCTTGCAGATTTACTTTTAACAATAAGATTGTTGATTTTTTTAAACTATATGAAAAATGTACTACTGTGACCTTCTGCAAATGAACATTTTTATAGATACTTTTACAGTTTCAAGTACAAGGTCATCTGAAAAATGTCCTTGTAATAGTCTCTAGCCTAGTAAATTAGCTAAGGCTAAAAGCAAACAATACCAGTTATTTTTATGTTTATTCAAGTCTCGGCTTTTCCACACTTGAATTTATACAATTTACTTCATATTGTTCACCTGTTTTAGCTATTTTTCATAGTTGGTCAATTCATTTTAAATGCGTAAAATGTTTCCCCACTTTTTCTCTGCTCATTTCCAGGTTCTTTAGCTTACAGGTAGCATGAGACAGAAATTGGTACAGTTGTTGCTGTTAACAACATTCATCAATCTTGAACTGTGTGCATGGTTATCAGATTGCATTAGGTACTGTGAAGTCATAAGCAGATGGATACTTAGCTTCTGCCCTCAGTGAAGGTGCAATCTAATGAAATTCATATAACATACACACCTGGAAACATAAGATACACCAGAGAAACACATCACAAAAATTTGAAGAGCCATATACTCAAATGCTAACTCAAGTGTTATAGAGAAATGTCTCTTAATTCTTTATTCAAAAAAAAAAATTCATTGGGATTCCATTGCTGACAATATTAAGAACAACAGATATCAAAAGGGCCACAAAAGACCTAAACATGTACAAAGACAACAGAGCAGTTAAATTTCGCAGATGGCCTAATATGTGCCAAGCCCTGGGGCTTTACATGCATCCTCACTTACTCTGTATCACAACAACCCTGCTACAAGGTTCATCCCTGTCTTCCATGCGAGGTAACTGAGGCTGAGAGAAATTTAAGTATTTGGTCAGATAACACAGCTAATAATGACAGAGCTCAGATTGAAAACAAATTATTCTAATTCCAAACTTTCCCCACTCCTCCACTCAGTCTCTCAAGCTTCTTCACCTGTCCATTTAATTTTCTGAACTCCTTTTCCTTGCTCTTTTGCCGACATATAATTAGTCTCTGGCCTTGGCTGATTTTTTTATCTCCTGCCCTTTCCTTTGCACCTTCCTTCTTGTGCTGAAGTGTGCGGAAAGCTCACTGGGCGACACCTGCCCCACCTGGATGCTGCGGCTTCCTGCACTCCTGTGTGGGCCCCGGCCTCTGCAGTCATGTGTCTGGCTCCAGGCATTGGCCATCTGTCCAGGCCTCCAGCTCCCTTCCTCGCTTCCTCACACATCGTTTAAGCCCTAAACTCACCTGACTCTCCAAATACTTTTCAAAGCTGAGACTGATACACTCCCCAGTCTATACAGCTCCTCTTTCTTACCTTCATTCACATAATTGCAATCTGTTTTTAAGAGAAGTTTGAGGGAAAGGGAACTAGCATTAATTGAGCAGCTTCCATGCCTGACAGACAATATCTGCTGGGTCTTTCACATTTTACTTGGTTTTAGTTCCAGGAAGTCTTTATATCCAAGGTAACTGCTCACTTTCTTGAGTGCCGAGGGTATTTTTTGACTCGATTCAATAAATGTTTACCAAGCGCTCACTATGTATCAGGCATTGTATGGGCTTCTGATGAGAAAATGATGAGAGGACAGATCTCTGTCCTCAAGAACCCTTCAGCCTATGGGAGAAAAGTCAATGGACAAATACATCATTGTGTTACAAAAAATGACAACCATGCATAGGGTCATGTGCACATACTGGAGGGACACCAGACTTAGAATGGGAATAGGAAGGGTAAAGTGAGAGAGAAATCTTCCAAAAGAGGTACACACAGATTATCTCTCACTTATGAATATGGGTAAGCCAAAACAAGTAGGTGGAGGTTAGAACACTCCATGGAAAAGGGGGCACCACCTTCAGAGTGGCTGTGTGTGATGGGAACACAGTGTAGTAAATGCTGGTGGAGACGAGGCTGGGGGCAGGAGGGACTAAATGTTAAAAAGCCATGCTAAGGTGCTAAGAATTTAACACTAAGGCAATGGGGAAGCGTTATGGCTTATCTTTTAGCTGAGTGGGTCTGGATTTACACTTTAGAAAGATCAATGTGCCTGAGGTCTGGAGACAGAAAAGCTAGAAGGAGAGAAGTTAAATGGTTTCTTTGCAGTATATCCAGGTAAAAGATGATGAGGGTCTGAACCAATGATGGCAAAAGTACTTTGATTTAAGGAACTGATTTTAAAGATTTTAAATTGAAAGGGCCTATAGAGTTTTAGATGAAAGGAAAAGAAGGTGATGGTAGAGCAGCTGGGTCCGGGGGTGTCCGCCCTGGATGTTGGGACCCTGGGGAAGAGCAGCATAGGTGGGATGGAGGAGGAGATGAGGGTGCACTTGGTTATAGCCTGAGGTGCCTACCAGATTTTCAAAAGGCGATGCCCAGTGTGCATTTCTGTGTGAATCAACTGGGATGCATCACATGTTCATTTTCATTGTCATTTACCATTCCGTGTGCATTTTTAACCTGACCAAGTGCTTTTTTTTCCCCTCAATTCTTTGAGCAAAGAAGGAGCATTGCCTTATAATTCTTTGCATTCATCACAGGATAAGCAAAATATATTGCTTATAGTTGGAGCTTAGAAGATTTGTTTCTTGACAAGTGAATTGAATGATTAATTGCTACAGGTTGACTCTAATTACATACCAAGTAAAGTTGAATAAGTTCATAAAAGTTTTGTGTGCGAAGGTTAGAAGAGCAGCAGCATACTGTATTTGTGAAAACCTTCTGTGTTTTATGTACCCTAAATACTTAGTGTCCTAAAAATGATTATTAATATATTTTTGAGAACAAAGATTGTCTTATCTCGCCCTTCATTTTATCCTCAGCTTCTATGGCACACAGTAGGTATTCAACAAATGTTTGTTGAATAAATGTGCAAACCACAATCACTAGGTCACAGTTTATGTAAACAGCTATGGACACTGTTTATATACCGCAATTACAAATTGTGAAAGCGTATATTTAATAGCAGTTATGTTAAATAATAGATGGACTTTACCTAATTTTTATCATCCAACAATCACAAAGTATCTTTGTTTGCTATCTTTGTAATATATTTGCAGTTGGAGTCTGTCCCTTTATATCTGAGTAATTCTGCCTCCATCTGCTAGTGATGCCAGATGGAGGAGAGGCAGGGAGACCGAGAGATTAATGAAGCAACTCATCAAGTTGTTCAAAAGGCAAAAATATATAAGAAAATCAAATCTGTTGAAATGCCCCTTCCAAAGAGTGATGGTCGCATATTGTATAAGTTTAAAATTTGGGGAAGAAAAAAAGAAAACTAAAAGACAACTCCTGGGAGATGAAATTGCTGATGATTGCAATGACGTCCATTCCGGAGAAACACAGGGTGTCATCTTCCCCCCAGTGTCTGTGTTACACCCTGGTAGCAAAGGACATTAACTCTTTCTGACCACAAAGGTGAAATTAACTACACTGGGGAGTATAGAGTCCATTAGTGAAAATGGTTCCCCAAGGCTCTTAGTTGGTGATGGACTCAGACACCATGAAATAAGGGTGCGAGTTAGTCTTTCCAAAGAAAATTCAGTATTTTAGAGCAGGGATATTGTAATTTATAGGAAGGAAAGGCACAATCAGGTAAACTCTGTTGGATCTTATAATTCTTCAGAAAACAGCAGTGAAAATGGAAGGGGAAAACCCACATACAATATTTTCTGACAGTACCAAACTTGAGCCAGTGGAAGCGAAAAGATAAAATATCCCTCAAGTAGTGCTGTAATGTGATAAGCTATATTATTCAACTCACCACACAAAATATATTCTAGTAGAAATACATTCATTTTAAATGTTAGTAACTCTTAACATTGCATGACAAAGAAAATATATCAGTAATATTATAAATGAAAATATACAGAATGAGAAAGCATGTTTAAATAACCATCATAAGAAGTGAAAAAAATCTATATATCACCAAAAAAAATCATTCATAAAGTAATCATGGAAACATATTCATTAAATTGAGATAGTTTCCCTCTTTAAAGAAAACTGCTATTTTCTGACCTTTCCTTATCAGCTCCTTCTGAGGCAAGTGACATGTTGATCTATAGTTGACAATCAGATTCTCCCTGGGCATAACTTTGCTTTTCTTTACATTTAATTTCTTAAGGTCAAGTTTTCTTTAAAAAATATATAAATCCTAGTGAGAATTCTGGGTTCAAATTCTTTGCTAAACCTGGCTCATTTGACAGAATATAAGATTTTTGAAATGTAAATAATTTTATTTAGTAAAAACCACAATCAGGTCAGACCTGAAATGAGATATAGAAAAAAAAAAAAAAAGAAGAAGAAAAAGATTAAGTACAAAGCTTTAGCATTAGGGCTTACTTGATGGATATTTTTAGGAGCACATGCTTGCTTTTTGCTTCTTACAGGAGTTAGTCATTGTGAATGGTCTGTATTCATTCATTTACTCTTTTATTCACTCATTTCTTCAGCAAACATTTTTAAGGACTCGCTACATACCAATCACTATGCTAATTATTAAATGTATACGGTATAGATCTCCAGTTTCCATATATGCGTAAAGATTAGAAATAAATTTTCCTTGGGATGAGTGGTTAAAAAGAATACCAAATACTTTCCATACTGTGAGTATGGCTGTGCCAACACATTTTCAGAAGTACTGCATATTATACAAATAAAACATTCAATTCTTGCCTGGTTGGAGATTACTTCTATTCACGAGAAGATGAAAGAAGGCTCTGCAGCCCTGACAGTCACATTTTCTCAAAGATTCTTTTCTTCTTCCTCAAGAGATTTCCAGGTTTCCAGGCTGTAGAAGAAGGTTTACAGTGAAGATAATGGGACTGAGGCTTTAGTGCCCCTTGTGTTACAGGCCCCTTCCAAGGTCTTCTTCCTAACTTCATATTTGTAACTTCAGATAATTTTTCTAAAAGAGGATCCTTCCAAGAGGGATATGTTTTAGGATCCACCGAAACCTGGGCGCAGCCCTATCTGGTCTTTTCCGTTACTGCCTCTCACCTGGCACCAGGTGTTACCTTTCTGTTTTCACCAGTTGTCTATCTCACTCTCCAAAATTAACTAGATAAAAAGGTACCTCTTACCTGGCACTAGGCCTTGTGTTTCTATTTTCACCAGTTCCTTATCTCACTCTCCTAAAGCAAACTGAATAAAAAACCCTTTCCTCCTCGCGGCCTAGGAAATTATCATGTGTGTATTTCCCCTTTAGGCAATTAAGCCCAAGAAATGTCTCCCCTGGCTGAGTCAACTGCCGCCTTTCCTAGCTTCGGCCATTTTCAGTAGCTCTCATTTACACGTATAGACTGGGACCTGTGCATTTGTGTACAAATGGAAACATACACACACATCCACAGACTTCAGAGTACACACAGTAAGTACATTTTGCGATGTGTTGTCTTCTTTTTTCCCGAGTATTAAGAAGACTTCGTAGAGACTTTTACTGCAGGTCTGTATCAGGTGAACAAGGCCTGTGTCTACAGATTTCTGACATGAGTCAGCTTTTTCCATGAATTCCAGCGCATCTCAAAGTCCCATATTGTCCTCTGAGACAAATGAGCTGAACAATTAAAAACCTGTGCTGATGATTTTTTTTGGAGCAGGCACCTCCCGGCCCTTCAAACAGAAGAAAAAACAACGTCCGTATGATACACGGGTGGCTTTCCTTTCTTCTAAAGCACTTCACTTTGTGAATCATGAGGGTCGTGGTGTGACAGCAGCTGACATTTTCATAAGGAGCCTAACTGCAATCTGTATTCCGGGAGCAGGATGGCCACGGGAGAGGAGGGAGGCGGCCAGGAAAATTACAGTTAACGATTATGCATGCAGGTAGTGTGTTCGGAACTCTCTCCAAAGCTATGATAAAGTACTTCATTCTTTATTTAAACTCTCATAATCACTCTTCTTCTTTATCTAAAGAACCACATTTTTAGAAGAAGCAAAATTCTAAAAAAAGAGTCAGCTTTCAAGTTTGTTTTTTTCCCTCTAAATGTGGGAAAGAAGGGAGAGTAAGAGGTTTTTGAAATTACTATAAATGGAGCTTTTAACCTAAAAGTTGATTCCTCACAACAATTGGGATAGTTAATTCAAAGAATAAGACAGAAGAGAGTTTACCTCTTGAAATTTGAGTGGTACCGAATGGCTTTACGTCAATTTTATCAGTCTTTAAAACACATTAATCAATCAGTTGCCCCTACACAGGTGAGAAAATTTTAATATAAACAAATATCTTAAAGGGCAATCCTTTGTCCTTGAAACTATTCAAAGGACTATATAGTATGCATAGAAAAAATTTTAAATATCTTATTTTCATTTTTTAGCATCGAGGAAACAATATTAAATATCATACCAGTCAAATGGGTAGAAGAATATGTAATGAATTTTGTTGTAACGCCATGTAATAAATATTATAGTGGAAGCATGCACAGAACCACTGTGGGAAAACTCTTACAAAGCATGCCCCTTAACGCTCTAGAAGATCAGTCAAAAATTCTCAAAGCAGATAAGGGGATAAGGGAAATCCAGACAAAGGAATTTGAGAATTGTGAATAGTCCAATAGCTGGAACGTTGGAATTGAGAGTTCCGATGGCAGGAGATGGCTGGAAAGGTGGGCACTGGAAAATTCATTAAGGACTTTTTTTTCTCTGCTAAGTGAAAAAGGTTTTGACTTTATTCTATAACAATGGAAACACAATCAAAGAGTTGACTTGCATTTTAGAAGGATATGCAACATAGATTTGAGGAAAGAAATAGTAAGGACTAAATTAGACATTGCCATTGGGAAGTCAGAGATGGAGAGTTCTGAGAGTAGAGATAAAAACATGGACAGGATTTGATTATGTAAGGTAGGAAGTAAAGAGGGAAGTTCGAGATGACTCACAGGATAGCTTCTAAAAAGAAAGGTAGTGATTTCAGTTCATAGCACACTGAGTTTGAGTTCTCTGGAGGACATCCAAGTAATCATATGCCGTGGGTAGTTAGAAATATATCTGGAGCTCAGGAGAGACGCTTTTAGGACCAGTTAGAATATAGCCACAAACCATGGCCCTGAATACTGTCAACCAGGAAGCAAATATAGATGAGAAGAAAATTGTAGGTGGAAGCATGAGTAACACCAACATTTAAGGGAAAAGGAATAGGAGCCCAAAAAAGGTCGAGTAGGGGAGAGTATGAAGAGCAGCATGTGGTACCATGAATGTTGAGGTGGAAAAAGATGCAGCAAAGGGGAAGGGATCAGTAGTACCCAGTGCTTCTAAAACCTCCAGAAAAATAAGGGCTACGAAATGCTGATGTGCTTTAACCAACAGAAGATTACTGTGGTATTTTTGAAGGAAGGTAGGTGTTTTCACTGCAGTGCCATAGGAAGGAATGGAAGTCTGATTTTATGGGATTGACACGTCAAACATATTAAAGACTGTTTGTGCATTTAAATAAGACTAGAATTGCCTAAGATACATATTTGGGAGACAAGGAGTCAATAAGGGTGACAAAAGGGGCATATAGAAAACAACAGAAAAGAGGAAATCATTATTCAATTATTTCAGTACACACATTTATAATAAAAATTAAAAAAAAAATAAGCAGTTTGTCTGTTCTTTTTTTTTTTTTGGATGAAGGCTTTAAGGAAGATCTTTCAAATTACTCTGCTGAATGCTCATTAAATCACATCTGAGGAAGACACTGGTGAATGATGATTGAGGTGAGGACTACCCATGGCACATAGGACGATTCTGCCAGAGATAGCTGGGAACAGCAAAATGGTGACACACATTCCTGACCCCAAGGATTTTATACCTAAGTGGAGAAATTAAACAAGACAGGTGACCAGAGCACAAGGGAAGATGAGTGCCACAGGGCTGTACCCTCAAAACACCAGGACTGACTTTTAATATGTGCCTTCTAATTATCAGCCTCTGATGCAGTCCCTTCCAGTTCTCCCCCAAGCTGGAAAGTTACAGCACTGAAATGATTAATAGTAATCATTTATTAATATTAATATAAATTAGTATAAAAATTACTACCATTATTGTAATAATCTAGCACTTCTTACGGCCCTGGCACTGCTCTGTGTATTTCACTTGCACTACATTTAAAATCTGCTTGATAGGTTATTATAATCACTGACAAATGATTACGATAAATAGCCTACTGCGTCAGTTTCAGGAAAGAAATCATTTACACTTGAAAATTAAGGTTTACTGAGATGAACTAAGTGTGTTAGACTCTCCTTATTCTTGCATGCAACTGAGAACATTGCTAGTGAGACAACACAGGTACTCACTGGGAGGATATTATCAGGTAACTCATAAATCAACAGGAGAAATCCGGAGACCAAGCTCAGAAAATGAACTGAAACCAAAGGAGACTAGGTAGTGCGAGTATGGGCTGGACAGTGCCACAGAAACAGCCAACTTTTAGACCGCTAACACTGGAAACTTGCTGCTGCCACAACTGAATGCTTAATGCCACCGTGAGTGGCTTCTTAATGGTCTCTGTACCACTCTTCCAGGATTAACAGTGCTAGCATGAGCATAAAATGTCTGCCAGAAGTTGGGGTGACAATTATTTGATCCTTCTAAATTTTATGTTGGTACATGGGTCTATACCTCAAAGAATGCTTTAGCCAAAAGATACCCCCTCAAAAAAACGGGCACTCGTATGATTTAGAGACAAAAACAGACAAAAGAATTTGACAAATATCCAACTATACCCCTTGTCTTATACTAACACTTCTCATTCCACCCAAAGTGGCTCAATTCTAGCATAAATATTCTTTATTCAACAAAAAAACATACATCCACTTCCCTGAGGGAAATAATTCAAAGCCTCATTAGTTACTACATCCTCCTTACAACTCACGATTACTGTACAATGTCCCTTCCTCTTTGGTTCGGTTTGATATTATATTAATATTATACATATAAGAACTAGGAGAAATGGAGAGGAAGAAAAAAGATACTAATTAAACCATGCAGATATGTTCATGACACAACAATGAAAATGATATGAGTAGAAGCTGTGATCCTTATTTCTCTATGTATTTATGAGGCCATAGTTTAAATGTATGACTCCTCCCTGCACCATGCATTCAATGTACTTTTGCCTTCAGCCAATACTTCACAATAATAGGAGGCTTCACCTGGTAGATTTCCCCAAACATTCATTCCTGAGAAACACAAGCTCTTGCTTGTAAAGTGCTGTGGAAGTCTTCGTTAACTGTAGGCCTAGACATAAAAGGATGTGGAGATGTTCCAGGGGATGGCTGGAGCTCAGATCACATTCTTCCATGTTCCCATTGTGTACCAACTATTCTATTTCCCCTTGATAGGCAGAAACTTACTAGGAAAAAGAAGTACGTAGATTCCCAGCTTAACGCATGGGCAGGAACCTGAGAATCTAGGCAGCACGAAACAAAGTGAAGTTACAGCACAGAAGAATCTGGTAAGAACTTCTGGTACTGCTGTCATAGGAAACTAGGAGCTGCTGCTTCTGGGATGTTGATGCTGCAACAGAGATATCAACTCTCTCTGTCTTAGCAACTCTTCCTCAAAGTCCAGAGTCCTGGGCAAGAACAAATAACTGGTCAAGTACCCTCATACCTGCTGACAGAGTAGGGAGAGGGACTGTTTGATCCATTTTGCCCCCACCAGGGAAGACAGGCCTGTTTATTCCTTAAAAAATCCACAAAGTAGAGAGAGGGTGTTCTGCAACATAAGAAGGGTGTTGAGATACAGATGTTTTTCAAAAAACAAATGCCCACCAAATGGAGAAAAACATTCTCTAGTCTACCAGTACTTTTCCTTATGAACTGAAAAACTCCACTTGGCTAAAATAAGGTAGGAAAATAGACTGTTCCCCTACCACTTCTGCCTCCTGGTTCAAACTCAGGATCTACAGCAGCATAAAAATGGGATAATTCTTTCCCAGTATGCACAAATGCTGCAATTTACAGTTGATTCTGCTGAACGACTTTGTGTATATTCATCCATTTATGATACACTAATTCCAGTAAACAATTGATCAGAGGGAGGATATGCTTGGATGTGTTGGGTAGTGCTGATATTAGCCCATATTAGAGCTACTTACCATAGGGTTATGGGTGGGGCCAACGACAAGAAATGCTCAACTAACAATAGTGGGTCAGTGACCCAGAAAGTCATGGGGTGGGGGAGGGGTTGGGTGAGAAGGAAGCAGGGGAGACTGGTGAAAAAGGCACACATACACACCTAAATCTGAAAAGAAATACACCACAATGTTAACAGTGATTATCTATACACTATAGGCTTTTAAATGCTATTAATTTTATTTTATAAATTTTAATGTATTTTCTACTTTTCAAGGATGATTTTGCTTTTATAATTGAAACACAGTATTTTAAGTACTATGATGATTCAGAAGATGGTGTAGAATATATCTGACTGGAAGAATTAGGCAAATTTTCAAAAACAATAGACTGCATTTTGGGGGTATTAAGTATCTTGAGAAATTATTCTGGAGCATTCTAGCTGAGAGGGAGAAATACTGACATCAAAGGAGAAAAGCAGAAAATCATGGCATTTTCAAGAATCACTGGGATTCTAACATGACTGGAGCATAAGTAACAGAATACTAGTAGAAGAGAAACACTAAAACAAATCAAGGGATATAGCAGCACTTCTAAACAGAGAATTCTGGGCAGAGATCTGATATTGATCTTCAAGAATTTTTTATTGTGTATATGCCTGCACATGCATGTGATCTGTGTTTGTAAGCAGAGAGAGAAATTATCATCCTGATTAAGTCTAGAATTTGCATTGAAGGCAAGAGTTATTCTAGGAAAGAGTGCAACAGAATTTTAAGAAACTTTTAAAAATGAACTGGCTGAAGAGTGGAGTAGGGAAACATGAGCCATGTATACATCTTCAAGTTCACTGATTCTTTTGCCTTGCCTAGTCTGCTATTTAAGCCCATCCAATAAATTCTTAATTTATGATATGGCATTTTTAACTTCTAGAAATTGACTTAGTTCTCTTTTAGATATTCCATTTCCCTGTTGAAATTCTCCATCTTTTAATCTATTCTGCTGATTTTTCCTTGAATTTCTTTAAATATTTATGATGCATTTTACACGGAGTTCTTGTCTACTGGGGCATCTGTGATAAAATTTCCCTAATACCCATGTGTCTCATAGCTCTCTTTGTTGTATGTAAGACATTGTGTTTACAATAACTTGAGAGATAGGAAAACATTCTATTTTCCCTGAAAGAGGGCAAGCCTTTCCAGGTTGCTTGAGTAAGGAGTTAATCAGTTCTATCCATGAGGGACTAAGTTGGATGGGGTCTCTGGTGCAGCTTCAGTAGATTCCTGGTCTGTGGTTTTGAGGGTAAAATCAAACATACGTTTATTAGCAATTCCTCATTCTAGCAAGTCTTTGGAACTAAGCATAAAGGTTACATATCAGTCTCCTTCTGTCTCTCTTTGTCTCTCTCTGCTTCCTCCTTGTAAGCCCAGCCTTCCAGCTTCCCAAATTACTAAAAACTTAGTAGAAGTTCCACTGGAGAAATTCAGCAAGGAGAACTATCTCTGCAACTGGGGGTTTTAAAGATTCTAAACCATCATACCAGCCCAAAAATCTTTGTAAATTTATAAATTATGAAATCATAAACTTATGGATTTTAAATTAATTCAGCAAAATCTCTCTGCCTGATAAGCCTACCCATGCCCAGATTTTGGTATTTCTGCCCACCCAGGAAGGGCTCCTCCCTAGCAAGAATTCAGTTCCTGTTGTTTCCCTTGCATCTACAAATCTCCAGCTGTCAGACAGATTACATAACACACACAATACATAAAATATACACACATGGGGAAAGAGAGAGAGATTGAGAGAGAATGGTTATCCATTTCGGCTAGTTGTAATGGGGAAAATGTGACTTACAATTTTACTCCTGCTATTGATTTCCAGTTTCATGGCGTTGTGTTTGGAAAAGATACTTTATACAATTTCTATCTTCTTGAATTTGTTGAGACGGGTTTTGTAGCCCAACATATGATTTATCCCAAAAAATGTTTTGTATGCGCTAGAGAAGAATGTGTATTCCACTGCAGTTCAAAGGAATGTCCTATTTTGTCTAAAATGTTGTTCAGATGAACTGCTTCTTTATCAATTTTCTGTCTGATGATTTTCCATTGTTATGAGTCAAGTATAAAGTCTTCTATTATTGTACTGTTGTTTATTTTTCTTTTAGGTTTGTTAGTATTTATTTTATAAATTTAGGTGTGCCAATGTTAGGTGCACAAATATTTACCATTATTATATCTTGTGAAGAATTGACTCCTTTATCATTACATAATGCTCCTTTTGTCTCTTGTCACCACTTTTAGCCTAAAGTGTATTTTGTCTGATAAAAATATGGCTAACCCTGCTCTCTATGGTTACCATCTGCTTATATTTTTCTATCCCTTCAGTTAGGTACTATGTGTATACTTAAAGCTAACATGAGTCTCTTGTAGGCAGCAGTATCATTGGATCTTGTTTTTTAATCCATTCAGTTATTATATTTCTCAATTGGAGAATTTAATCCATTTATATTTAAAGTAACTACTTATAGTTAAGGTCTTAGTATTGGCATTTTGTTAATTGTTTACTGACTGTTTTGCAACTCCTCTGTTCCTTTCTTCACTTGCTCTCTTTCTTTTTGATTTGATTACTTCTTGTGGTTGTATGCTTTGACTCCTTTGTCTTAATCTTTTGTGCATCTACTACAGGTTTTTCCTTTCCTAAAATATCTTACAGTTATAACATGCTATGCTAACATGTTAACTTAACATATTAACTTAACATGTTAATATAACAAGTTAACTTTGATAGCATAAGAAACTATGCTTTTATTTCTCCCTCCCTCACATTTTAGATTATTGATGTTACAAAATGCATTTTTCTTATATTGTGTACACAATAACAAATTATTGTAGTTAATGATAGTCAAAATAATAGGCAGACTACTCAAATAATAGGCAGAAAACTATTATCTGGGAGTATTTTTAGACTCTCTTTCTAAGCTTGCCCTTGTGTGGTTACATGAATGAACATATATTTGTATAATGGCTTCTTTCTCTTGCTGTTTCCCTGTCCATCCCTTTCACCTCCCCAGCAAATGATTTTCGATAGGCCTTGTTAGCCTCTGCAATTCCAAGGCTCACTCTTGCTGGCAGATAAATGTTCAACTTTAGGAAATAATTTCATCAGAATACAGTACAAAGGTATCAATAAGACACCAAGTGAATTTCAAGAGAATGAGTCATTTCTCATGAATTCATGAAATCTCTACTGCTTTTGTACATAAAGATCATTACCATGAACTGAGTGCTTACTGAGATATAATAACATCGTAAATGCTTTACATATATTGTTTAATTTATGAATGAAGAAACTGAAATTTCAATTGAACTTCAGTCATTTTCTCTAGGTCAAAAAATTAATAAAGTGACAAAGAATTTAAATTCAGGTCTTTCTGATTCCAAAGCCTGTGCTCTTAACCACTGTACTCTATCATTATATAATTTTGCCTAGTGGATTGATAACTAGATATAAAATACCAATTTACTTTTGACTCTAAGAAAGTAGAAGAAGAGAAAGTTGCTAACTGACCTCTTTTAGTTTTCTTCTAAGATGAGATGCTGCTGCTGTAAACCCTGGATACTGCTTCAGATCCAGAGTGGTCACTGCTTCTGCTAAGGAAACTCTAGGAAGAAGTGAAAAGAAAGTGTTTCTTCTATTAGTATCTCACTATTCAAAGAAAGGGCTCACAGTATGTCTCTTTGGCTCTAATCTTTTTTTTTTTTTTTCTATCACTCTCTTTTTTAATGTTAATCTGATGCTATTTCTTCCTGTTAACCTTGGCTTCAGTATGTCACTTTCCTATTTAAGCAAATTTTGCCCTGTTATTTGTATGTTGTTTTTAATGGTGATTTATTCTGAAACATTTAAGTATTAGTAGCATGTGTAAACAAATTTAATCTGTAATAATTCTTCAGAGTGCCTTTATTAGTATAAGGAAGGTTATACATAGCTATTTATTTGAGAACTTTTATTGTTTTTAAGGTTTGTATTGTGTTAGAAGAGAGGACCTAGCACCCTTGTATATATAAGGTCTAGAAAATTGAAAGCTCTACTATCTATGTTAAGGGTTGGAAAACTATCACCCATGGGCCAAATCTGACCAACTTCCTGTTTCTGTAAATAAATTTTTATTCCAATACAACTGCACTTATTTATTCCCCCATCATATCTATGGCTGCTTTTATGCTAAACATGGAATTGAGTAGCTGCAACAGATATCATATGGTCCACAAAGCCTAAAATATTTACTACCTTGTCTTTAGTGAAAAAAGTTTGCCAAGGAATAGAACAGGTATTCTTGGATCACGAGCAGTGATCCAGGAACCCAGACTCTTTTCATCTTGTGGTTCAGCCATCTTTAATGTATATTTTCCAAGGTGGCAACAGAAGAGGAAAAGTCATGGGAGACAGTGCACAGTACATACCTGGAAAAGAATCACTTTTACCCAGATTCCATTGGTCAGCATTCAGTCCTGTGCCTCAATTAACTATGCAAGGGAGGCTGGAAAATATGGGCTTATTGTGTCCTGGAGAATCAGAAAATAGGTTTGGTGAAGAGCTACCCAGTCTCTGCCAAGAGACTGTCTGCAGACAGAATCTGGGGGCTTCATAATTAATAAGATGTGGGGTAAGAGAAAAAAGTCAAGGATATATTCTAAACTTTAAAAGGGGAAACTATTTAGATGGTTATAAAACTATAGGAGTTTGGGAATATAGAAAGAGAAGCAAGATTGGAAAGGGAGATAAATAGTAAAAAATAATAATACCAATAATTTTAATGTATAACTTTAAAAATATTTTAGGCCTCAAAATACAGGTATCTAGCATCCATTTGGGAATATTGGGAGATACATTAAAACTAAAGATATAACTTAGAGATACAGATTTTTGACTCTTCAAAACATAAACACTGGAAGCAAAGGTCATGAGATTGACCTGGGATAGCACATAAATAGGAAAAGAGAGCTATGAACCAAAGAAGCACCATGTGTAATATAATATCTGCCTCGGTACAAAGAAATAGAAATACAGAGATGAGTGAAATAGTCTTTGCCTTCAAGAAACTGACAGTTGGGTGGAAATAATCAAGGAAATTATCGATTACCTATTGTGTGATAAAGGCTATGAAAAATCCATATATGGAATGGGAACACAGAGGAAGGGAAACAAATATTCAATAAATGTATTGATCGAATGAATGAATTATGTTCAAATACATCATACAAAAATTCTACAGTTCCTTGATGGTGTCCCTCAGCTCTTAGCTGACAAATCCTCCTGTAACTATACAGAAAAGACTTCTGCCTCCACTACCACACACTTACCTTTACTAAGTGCTTACACCATGGAAGGCACTGTGCTGCTTTTTGTGTTTTTCTCATTCAAGTCTCATAATACTACTATACGACATGGATTATTATTTTCATTAAATCTCAAAAAGATGTATTATTTCCAAATACAGAACAGAAAAATGGGTAACAGAGAGATTATCTAATTTGTTATGGAAAACTACATCTGTCACACTGTTACCACTTCACAGTACCCTCCTTTGTTCTTTTTGAAGAGTAATTAGAAATACCAATATGACTTGCTCATTAGTTCTCTGCAAATTAACAGGAACAAAAAAAAAAGAGCTAGTGCTGTGGATTTAAATAGACAGCCATTATTTTACAGAAAAGTAGGAAAATCCTACTAGCCTTCTTTAGTCATCCAGCTTAGAAACACAATGAATAACTGCTACTGTAAAATACTTAATTTTTGGAAGTTTACAACAGACTAATAAAATTAGAGAATTTTAAAAGGGAGCACTTTAAAAAACCTGTATCTGTAACTGATGAGTGCTAAAGAGAAATTATGAATGGCATTAGCGACGCTGAATTAAGTGAGCATGTCATAGTAACTGTGAGACACATCTTTCTAGATATATGAAAATACATGGAAAACTGACTACAATTTCACAAAGGCTTTTCATATCTTTTTATATTGTTCTTTATTTTTCCAATTTTACACTATGAATATTAAATAGACTTAAAATAGACACATACCTTTTCTGTGTACTTTATGATCACAATTACACAAGTATATGCATCCTTTTTCTGTCTCTATCTCTTCTCTCTGTCCCCAGATTTATGTAAAAGGCAAACACATCAAAACTAAATATATAAATATCTCACAGTCTCCAAGGAAGTTAATGAGAATGTTTAATTTTCCTTTCATATTTTAAATTGTCTGAATTTTATAGGAACATGAGTCACTGATATAATGCTGAAGCCCTTATTTTGAAAAAAGAAATTCAGAAATTGTTTTAGCCAAATAAACAGGAAATATAATTAAATATATGAAAGCAAGTAATGAAACTAATCAAAGAACACAGTGTGTTAATAAAAGTCAACAGCTGGGCAGAAATTACTATGCTAAGGTTGCCAGAGAAACTGAAAATTGCTTACAAATTGCTGTACTCAAAATATCAAATATAAGCTATGCCTATGAAATATTTCCTGCCATAAATTAAATCAGTTTTAACTGTTCCTTGGATTTCTGGCTATATAAGGAAACTCTGGGTGAGTGAAGTCAACTTGACTTAAGTTAAATTATGACCAAGAAGAGAAACATTTTAATTATTCTTTATATTTTTAGAAGATTTATATACAAAGCCATCTTGTATCATAGAGTATTTCTTCTTTCATGGTATTATTTCTAAGTCCTGTAATTAAAAATAATGACCATAATTCAAAATGACCGTAGAATGTGATCTGGCATCAGTTCATTGTGTCATTCCACTGGGAACTTTAAAGCCTAAATTAGTTTTCACAGTTGCAGCTCTTGTTTTTGCATCTTGAAATCTTTCACAAGCTTTTTGAAAAGCAATCATATCATTGACAAATTTTTCTTCACAGTGTCTTTTATGTATTTCCTGAGCCCTAAGAAGAAAAAAGAAAGGTAACAGAATGAGAAATTTTTAAATGGTTAAAACCATAACAATCAATCTGATTGTTAATGACAGTTAGATGTCTTCAAAATAGACAATACACAAATGAGAAAAAAGAACTCCACTTATTGCATAAAATTTTATTATATCATTCAATAATATTCATATTGGGCTAGTATTTCTAAGATTTCTATTAGCTATAACAGAATTTTTACAAACTCTGGCTTAGATTTCCAAAGAAGCTTCTAAACCAAACTATGTTATGGTTTGCAGAACTTTTACTTAAGCCTCACTAAATCCAAGCTCTTTCTAATACTCTATTATGGACTGAACTATGTGTCCCACAAATTCATATGTTGTAAGTACTAAATCACAGTGCCTCAGAACGTGAGTACATTTGGAAAAGGGCCTTTAAGAGGTGTCCTTATAAGAAGAGGAAGAGATCCCAAGGATGCGCACACGCAGAACAAAGGCCACGTGAGGACACAGGGAAGAGGCAGCCATCTTCAAGCCAAGGAGAGAGGCCTCAGGGAAACCAAACCTGGCAACACCTCGATCTTGGACTTCCAGCCTCCAAAACTGTAGGAAAATAAATTTCTGTTGTTTAAGCCACTCGGTCTGTTGTATTTTGTTATGGCAGCACTAGAAGACAGCAGCACTAACACAGACTCCTAATAAGTTAGAGGAAGGTGAACCAGGCTACTCTGTCAACTCTGGGAAATGCCATGGGACTTAGGAGAATTCATTCATTATCCTCACTCATTCAAGAGTTACGTATTGTAATGCTTGGCACTATCCCTGGATTCTGGAAACATAAAGATTAATATGGCACAACATAAATGTGAGATGCTTCTAGAAAGTAAGAGAGAAATAAAGGTATATGAATACATAAATGAAATATGATAGTACCATAATGAAAGCAACATGTAACAAGACAGAGTAAGGCATGGCAAACAAATTAGTAAATATAAGCTGGTGAACAGCATGAGGGAAGACAAGAAAGACTTCAGAGTTGAAATAATCCTTGAATTTACTCTTGAAACACGTATTTTTCAGGCAGAAAGTGAAGGGACGAACATTTTTTTGTGCATGTTTGTTTATATAACATGAGCAGCTAAAATAAAGGGTGAGAGGGTAGTAGAGCTCGGTACGCTTGGAGAAGTGACAACACTCTGTCTTGGTCATACAGTCTGGTAAGAACAGTGGAGCAAAGAAGTCCAGAGAAACAGACATAGACCAGATCATGGAGCCCTTATTTAGGGGTATGCAGAAACACGGACTTGGGGAGTGGGAGAGAGGCCTAAGTCTAGAAAGTCTGCAACTTATTGACTATGTGATTTTGTACAAGTTACTTAAGTTCTGTCCACTTTACTTTCTTCATCTTTAAAAATGGAATAACCCAACTTCTAGGGTTTAGTAAAGGACTAAATGAGTTAATACTTTTAAAATCCTCAGAGGAGTACCTAGCACTTAATAATTTATTTTATTTAATGGATAATACTGACATTCATCAGGATAGGAAATGTAGGAAGAGCAGCCAGATGGGGAGAAAGATTAGAGTTCTGTTTTAGTAGTATCGAGTTTAAAGAACCTGACTATCCATATGGTGATGCCCATGGAGTTGGATATAGAGAAACAATGGCTTTTGGTACACATAGTGAAGCTATGTTGCTTGGGTTTGAAACTGACATCTGCAAACCTACTGATTGATTCTGGGCAAGTTGTTTAAGATCTATATGCATCATTTCTTCATCTTCAAGGAGGAATAATCCAACTCATAGGGTTTAACAAGGAGTAAATGAGCTAATACATTTAAAATCCTTAGAGGAAGGCCAGTATTTAATAATCACTCAATAAAAATTAGCTACAACTATTTTGAAAATCTGGAGCTTTGGAGAGTAGCCACAACTGGACATGTAGCAGAGTAGAAGTCATGGCACATGTATTTAATGGTACTAATTACATCTAAGAAACGTACTGAAACAGCCTCCTGCAGATAACAATTATAAACTATGGGCCAAATGTAAAAAAATATATTTAAAAGAATTAAAGAACAAAAATCGTAATAACCTATTATATTTACATATAGGAGAATGAAACAATTGGAAAATAAAGTTAAGAAAGAAATTCCATTTATAATACCATCAAAAAACATGAACACTTTAACATAAGTTTAATAAAAAAATATGCAAGGCCTATACATGAAAATGATAAAATATTGCTGAAAAAATTAAAGAAGACTTAAATTAATGGAGAGTTATACCATGTTCAAGGGCTGGAAGACAGTATTATTAAGATGTTAGTTCTCCCCAGATTTATCTATAGATTCAATGCAATTCTACTTAATATGCCAAGAGCCTTCTGGGTAGAAATTAACATTTAATTTGTTTTAAAATACGTATAATTAGATTAACATTTATTTTAAATGCATTTTAGGTAATTTGAATGTGTTAAAATTTAAATTTATATGGAAATGCAAAGACACTGGAATAACCAAAGAGATCTTAGGAAAGGAAAAACAAACTTAGAGTCTATATTTTCCTATTGCTGTGTAACAAATTACCATAAAATGTATTGGTTTCAAACAACAACCATTTGTTATCTAATAATTTCCGTGGGTCAAAAGTCCAGGCACCTCATAATTCAGCTGGGTTTTCTGCTCAGGTTCTCACAAGACTGAAATCAAGATGTCAACTGAGTCTATGGTTCTTATACAGGTCTTGAGGTCCTCTTTCCAAGATTCCTGGTCATTATCAGAATTCACTTCCTTCTCTCTTTCTACATGGCTCCCTCCACTTTAAGTTAGCAATGGCATGTCAAATCTTTCTCCTACTTTGAATCTCTCTTTCTCTTCTGCCTCTGCATTTAGAGGCTCATGTGATACACTGAGTCCACCTGAATAATGCAGAATAATCTCCCTATTTTAAAGACAGTAAATTAGTACCCTCAATTAGATGTACAGAGTCCCTTTGCCACAAAAGGTAGCATATGCATAAATGTAGTATTGATGGGACTAAGGGCAGGCTTCCCCAAGATGTGCCACTCTGGTATGCAGATTATTTTGAGCTGAAAATAATCTAGGCCCAAAAGAACCTTTGAACATACCCTTTACTGCCTAAAAGAATTTAAAATAGGAGGCCTGTCCCAGGAAGAAGCTATCACCATAGAGAACTATAGTAAAGTATTAGGTGTGGTAGACAGGGAGGAACCTAGCAAAGTCCATTTAATCAAAGTCCTTTCTGTGCCTCATTGTCTTTAGATGGCCCAGTAAACATTTTTTACTGAACAGTAACTCTTTAAATCTTCCTGTAAATTACCTTCCCCTTGAAGCCTCAGATTCCTACATTCTTCTCCTTAGTCCAGCGTATGTATACACCTCACCTTGCCTTTGGAATTCTTCATACTTATTTGGGTTCCCCATGAACATGTAATATATTTGATTTTCTCCTGTTAATCTGCCTTATGCCATTTTAATTGACAGCCAAAAGAACTAAGAGGGGAAAGAGGGAAAATTTCCCCTACCCACAGTACCTTATCATATTCATAGAGATTGATCAGAGCATGGTATCTTCTTGGGGGCCATAATTCTGCCTAGTGCAGAGGTCTTACATTACCAGTTTCAAGGCTTACTAAGGGCATAAGTAGAATGATTATTAGCATTTAAAAGAAAAATGGGAACCTAATCCTGAGACAGTAGACAAGGAAATGAGGATAAATACAGGATGTGTATAATTACACACACACACACATATATATATACAAGTATATACATATATATACACATAAAGTTGAACAAATTCAAGCTTGAAGGCCTAAAATTATTCTGGGATAAAGTAACTTGCTGAGAAGGAGAGGTCAGAGGTGGTGTTTGGATAGGAAGATGATGTAATTGGGTAACTATCTGAGATGCCAGATCTTCCATGCTAAATGATACTCTACTTCAAAATGGACATGGTGCTGCTCTGCCCTGAGCAGGATCATCACTTTTTTAGAGTATAGACAAGAATATTTGGGAAACTTATGACAAGCTTTTACCTGATACATATCTTCTTCCATTTCCAATTCTGTAATTCAATCTTAAATACCCCTGTGGGTATTTTGTCAACTTCCTAAACTAGAGCTTCATGGTTCCCCTTTCTTCATTCATTCTTATTCCAGAGCAGGATCAGGGAGCTATATTCTCAGCAATGACTTCACTAGTTATTAAAATTCATCAGAATGCTTTTAGGTGAAGCGTTTGATACGTTAACAAAGAATCAACTGGCAGAGAAAGAACTGAAAATCTCTGAAGTCACTAGACAGAATTTACCTTTCTGAGTCAAAGCTCTTTTCTGCACATTGATATTTAATTTTATTTGAAAACATTTACAATAGAACTCAATAGTGCCTTTTAGGATATACTGCTGACATAACCAAAACATCGCCTTACTCCTGTGCACTTTCAAGGATGATATCTTTGCAGCAGCTTACAAGAGGAGATAATTTAGTTAAGATACATTAGGAAGCTCCCTTGACTCTGTACACCTTACAAATTAATGATGGCCAGACATTGAATTTGCTGTAATAAAACTAAGCTGATTAAATTTCTTTAACATTGATTTGCACTAGATGTGTATTTTGATATACCTGACTAGCTTTCACTATCTTTTCCAAAATATATTTTTTATCAAGTTACAAAAAAGTTTCCAAAATCTCTCTCTCTCACACACTCACACAAACACAAACACATACAGACACACACAAAGTACCCATTAAGAAAAATGTTTCTCAATTTTGGAGGAGAAAAACATAAAATATTTTTATACCTAAAAGGATATTTTATAAAGTACCTTAGTAAGTAGTTTAAAAATTGCTTATAACTAGAAAAAGGCAAATACTTTCTTATTTTACACTTTTCTCTAGTACAAACTATTTTTCAAATAATGGTATTTTAAAATGTAAATGAAATAAGCAGTTACAATGACCTCTTAAGTATTTCTATATGAGCCCTAAACATATATATTCATAGTTTGGCCACTTAAAGTATCACCTGGATAAAACTGTAGCTGATAAGCTTCAACCTAATATCAGAAAAAAAGTGTATGAAAGACACACGTGAGGGAAAAAATGGGTAAAAAAAAACCAAAAAACAAAAAACTACTGGCAGTCCTGTCTAGTGCATTCTTCAGATTTATCTGTGTCTTTCAATGTCTTTGAGCTATTTCACAACTCTGTAAGTTGAGCAAGAGGGGGATGAGCCAACCTCTAGAAACCTATCAATGGAGAAGACAACGACTTAGATCTGTGTTACAACCTTACCCTTGTTTACTCTGCTTTTCCTGGTAAACTCTCATGGTTGGTTCCCACCCTCGACATCTCCTTTTGTCTTTAGCTAAATATGGGACTTAAGGCATGGCTGCAGCTGTTTTGGAGAGTTATTCAGTTTGCCTGGGTCTCGTCCATGTATAGATGTTATTTAATTTTGTTTGGTTTTCTCCTGTTCATTTGTCTCTTGTCAACTTAATTCTTAAACCAGCCAGGAGAACCTAGAGGGGAGAGGGAAATTTCTTCCTCCCTGATGTCTTAAAAGCTTCTATTGTATCAAAACTGTACCTACCTAATTTCCTTCATTTGTTTACGCAAATCCTTTTGATACTTCTCAGTTTTCAGTTTTTGCTGAACGATCAGACGTTTCTCTTTTAAGACATCCTTCTTCTTCCCTAATCTTTCAATTTTAGTGATTCCTTTGATCAAAAGAGTGCGCTCATTACTTAAGTTTTGAATTAATAAACGGTCTTTAGCCCTTTGCTTCTTTTCTTCCAGAAATAGAGCTCTCCTCTCTTTAACTTTCTCAAGGTAGTTGGATCTGTCCTGCCAAAGTCGTCGTAAACCATCCTGAATTGTCTCATTATCTTTTGCACTTAGTTTTTGCGTAGCATGTATTTTATTATTTAAATTTTCTTGAACAGCTAATCTAACTCTTTCTTGGGCCACCTGGGCCATGCTTACAGCTGTTACTTTATTTTTATGGCTTTCTTGCTTCTTTTGTTCTGAGCAATATTTTTCACTATCATGGAGCGCGTGGAATTTCATACCAGCTCTTTGTGTTGTAAAAAACTCTCTTCTTACACTTCTCTCCAACAGCATGTCTTTTTTTCTAATTACTGGTTTTTGATGAGTGGTAGGAAATGGCTGGGCATATGCAGGAAAATAATCTCGTTGCTTCTCATTCAATACTGCAGCATACTTCAGTGAATCTGCAGTGTGTATGGGTAGTTTGAACGCCGATATCCTAAAACTGACATCTGATTCTTCATCCTCAATTTCATCTTCAGTCTCTTTCTGACCTACATCACATAGCAGACAAACATAATCCATTATACAAGCGCTAAGCACAGTTTATTTTCTGTCCCAATTGTTTTGAAAGCTACATTAATAAAGTTGACAAGAAACTGTTATTTACTTTATTAAGAAGCATTTTTCCCAATTGATGTTCTTTTTCAATTTGTGATGTAAGTGATTTCGGAGAGAAAAATCATTACTGAAACATTTTAACAAAGAAATGCACTGATTTCTATATTTCCTGTATTATCTCTCATAATTATTTAACTTGCACTGACTTAATAGCAGCATTTTATCTTAAACTTAGTACTTAATCATATACATTATTTTTACACAAAGTTATTATATCATATTGGCAAAGGATTTTGTAATCCACTTTACCTTATTTTTCTTAACTCGGGTGAAAACTAAGAGCTGCCATCAAAATTGCTTCTCCCTTCATTGGACACACAATTGTAGAAACTAAATCTCTCAGCCTCCTTTGCTACTAATGTGTGGCCATGAGCCTAAGTCTTCTCTAGGACAGTGTAGGCAGAAGCAATGTGTGTCATTTCCAAGGCTATTAATAAACAAATGTGCCTCCTCTTTCTTCTTCTGACCCACCATACAGAAAGGAGGATAGATCCCTAGAAGGTGGTAGATCTACATGGTAGATGGACTCTGGCTCCCTGAATCACTACTTGAAAAAGTGCTCACTGACCAGGATTATCCAACTTGGACTCTTATGGAAGCCAGAAATAAATGGCATTTATGCTTAATTTTTATATATATTTATATATATATGGGTCTATTTGTTGTCAGGGCCAACTTAACTAATATAATAACTTGAATCACATTATTGTTCATTATTTAGTTTCTTACAAACCTGTTGATGAGTTTAGGATCAGGTTGCAAATACAGGTTAAAAAATACGCTTATTAATCTTCATATAAGATGTTTCCCATGTTTGATTGATTCCCTTTCTCAATTAAAATTGTACCTCTGAGGGGTATAGTTCCATGGTAGAGTGCTTGCTTAGCATGTACAAGGTCCTGGGTTCAATTTCTAGTACCTCCATATAAATAAATAAATACATAAACCTAATTACCTCCCCCAAAAAAGAAAAAAATAAAATAAAATAAAATTGCATCCCTGCTAACTCTAGTCTACGAAGATTTTATATTTTCTAATAGAAGATCCTCTTAAAGTCTTTTTACATCAAATGCCAAATCTGATGATACCATTTCTGGAAGGTAAGGTGGCCATGAAGAAGGGCAGGGCCTGTGGCCTAGTCTGGCAGTAGGAAAGAAGTATAAAGGCAGGATTTCCACCAGAGGCTGCAGGAATATTAACGTTAGAAAAGAAAGCAGAGTCTAGAGCTAAGTAGAAAGCCAAGGCTAGCAAGTGAAAGGGTAATCCACTAGGATACAAAGCCAAAGTGTCCAGAAATAAGTATGAAGAGGTTGAGTCCAAAGCAAGGCACTAGAGACTCAGAGGGACAAAAGCCAGAGTTTCAAGTCTAGAGGAGGCAGGGTGTGACATAGGAAAACTATCTTTTAGAAAAAGTACTCTTTTGGGTAAATTTGACTTTTCGTATAAACCTTGACATGGGAAAGCTGGCCAAGAATAAAAGATCAGGGATAGAAAACAAAACTCTAAAAAGTTCCTAAAGTTTCTGGTCACTGATTCTGATTTGTGTGGAGTGGAGTTTCCCCATACCACCAAGCAATGCTCTGACACCAGCTGGGTGTCCTACAATTCAGTTTAATTCTTACACTATCCATCTGAAGATAGGATCAGGTCCCACTGGTTAAGAGCTGAGTCCTACCAGGCTGCCGCCCTCTTCCTGTTCTGAGACCAGTTGTAAGTCCATCTTATCACATGTGCTTCTGACCAACCGGCAGTAGATTGGAAGTTCCACTGAACCCCTCTTTGGTTTCAATTAATTTGCTAGAGTAGCAGCTCACAGAACTCAGAGAAGCATTTTACTTACTGTATTACTGGTTTTTATAAAAGGATGTAACTCAGGAACAACAAGAGGAAAGAGATGCACAGGGCAAGGGTTTGGGAAGAGGGAGAAGCTTTCATGTTCTCTCTCTAAACACACTACTTTCCCAGGATCTCCATATGTTCACAAACACGGAAGCTCTCTGAGCCCAGTCCTTTGGGGTTTTTATGGAGGTTTCATTACATAAACACAACTGATGAAATAACTGGCCATTGACAACTAAACTCAATGTCCAGCTCCTCTTCCTTCCCCGGAGGACATGCATGTGATTAAAAGTTCCAACTCTCTAATCACCTGGTTGGTTCACCTGGAAACCAGCTCCTTAGGTGTGGTCAAAAAGTCACCTCACTAACATAACAAAAGACATCTTTGCTGCTCTGCTCCCACCATTTAGGAAGTTATGAGCTCTATGTCAGAACTGGGGGCTAAGACCAAGTATATTTTTCCTGTTACAAATCACAGTATCACAGTTACCAGTATACATACGTCTGCTCCTTAACAGTGTAATATAAGTAAGTCTTGCCTCTTTGTTTGAAACTGGAAGCTCTTATAAGACAGAAGCTGTACTTTATTGTATGTACTAAACATAATTACTTTGTGGCTGATGATTGACATTGCTCTCAGTGGTTGGCTGAACATAATTCCTTTAGCATTTTTTTTTTAAAACTTCCCAGTTTCCTATTTTGCTTAGATATCACTCACTGCTATACAATTCATCTTTCTAAGTTAGGATTCTAATCATGTCATGCCTTCCACTGAAACAAAGGAAAACAAAACGTTCACGGTTCTTCACCTCTAAGCCTAGGATCCTATAGTATAGGAAAAAAGCTTCATTTCCACCCCCATACACGTGCTACATCTTTCCATCTTTGGGCCTTTGCTTATGTTATTTTACATTTTGCCAAGGATGTTCTTTTCCCTAGCTACATATATTCAAATTCTATCCATTTTTCAAGGTCTTTTCACTTGTCATCTCTCTTTATTCTTTAAGCAAGAGTTAATATATTTTCAAAATCCTCATACCAGTCCCTCCTGTATAGAATTTACCACGCTCCATTTATAGTAAAGCTCCATGTAGTAATTCTTAGCTATAAGAGCAAACTAGGTATCATCTCCTTAGCAGTAGGGATCATGCTGTTGCTGTTGTTGATCCTCCATTCCCAGCAATTTGCAGAGAGTAGAGTTTTTGTTTGTTTGTTTTTAAGTGGGGCAGAGGACTTAACTAAATAGTAAATGCCAATGTGTATATTAGTCGGATGGATGAGCAGATGAATGGAAGGGTGAATCTGTTGCTCAAGATCAGTAACTCTTGTGCAGTGGCGAAAGCCTAACATCTGGAGACGACTTGGCTGGATCTGAACCTGGTTCTCCCACTTGCTGTGTGGTCTAGGCAAGTTACTTAATTGTCTGGGCTTTAGTCTGATCACTGTGGATAGATACAATAATACCCAACTTACGCATTCTGACAGGATTAAATGAGTTAATGAAATGCAAAAAGACTGACAAGTTACACAATATGTAATTATTAAAACACTGCTTGACAAAGAGTAAGAATGATATGTTATTTATTATTTTTTCATTATATTTGATATGGAAAACAAGGAATTTATCTTATCTCTTTAATTCTGTCAATGGCCTAGTGCTCAAATAGCCACATCATTTAGTGGTAAGTGGGGAAAGCACGGCAAAGCACTTTGATCACACTCCTCAGCATCCACTGGAAAGTATATCACAGAACACACAGAAAAGCCTTCTTTGTATGCATATTTTGTTTAAAGACTTTACAATTCATCTCATTCATTACAGTAAAAATAGAAGCCAAGTGATGGAAGAGCTCTCATATTTCCGTAACCAAATTTATAAAATTGTTTGTATGTTCATACATCTTATTCTACCCTGACACAATGAAGGAAGCATCCTTTCTTTCAGCAGAGGCCAAATTCTTCACATGTGCTTTGGCCCCATCTCCCTTTAGCTTTGCTTCTGCAATTATCTTAACTTTCTCCTTTATCATCCACTCTTTAGTGAATCATTCACAGCCATGTTTAAACCACCATAACTACCTCTCCCACCACCAGTGCAGGCACCACAACATTCCCTTGACCCTCAATGCTCTCTAGCTACCATTTCATTTTTCCTGTTCAATTTTAGAGTAAAAGCTATTGACAGAGTTGTCTCCCTGTACTATGCCCTTTTCTTCACTGTCTATTAATTTTTCTATTTTCTATCAATCTTTCACTTAGATATAGATTTCAACTATACTGTTCCCCCCAATTGCTGAAACTGTCCCTACCAAAAGCTTCTGTGGTGATAAATACAAAGGACACTTTTTTTCTGTTTTAATCTTTCTTGAACTCTCAATGGCATTTAACACACCTGATTATTTCTGCTGGAAATCTTTTCTTTTTTTTTTTTCTGATTTTCAGATTCTCTAAATCTCCCATGATATCCTGAAGATATCTCTTTTTTCCCTACATTGTCTAAAGCTCTCCTGATTTTCCTTCCAGCTTTCTGATTGTTTCTTTGTAGTTTCACTTGCAGGCTCTTTCTTTTCACCAAATCTCTTAGTTGTTGAGGACTTGATACCAGGTCCCTTCTACCCCCCTCTCTCTACTTTCTCTTCTTAAATGAATCATGCTCACAGCTTTAAATATCAATCTTTATGATAATAACTCTCGTATTTATCATTTCCACTTTGAAGTCTTATAGATATTTTTCAAACTTGGCAAATTCAAAACCAAGATCTTATTTGCTACCAGTAATCAATCCCCTCTAAAATCAGCCCTCCCTATTTTAACAAATAACCCCCAATAACTTAGTCTTACTGTGTCAATTTTACCAAGTAGTCCTGTACATTTTACCTCAAAAATGAAGCTCAAATTAACTGATTTTTTCCTCCATTTCCCTGCTATCCCTCTACTTCAGGCTTCTGTCAACTCTTACTTTGATTATTTGCAATGTATCTTTAAGTAGTCTCTGCATTTGCCAAGACACAAGTGATCAAGCCAAAGTAATCTCTTAAAACTGTGTCTTATAAAGATCTACAGCTTATGTATGTCCTCATGATAAAATTCAAATTCCTTGCCGTAGTCTACAAAGCCTTGCATGCTTTTATAGTTGTTTACTTACCCAATACAATTTTCCAACTACTTCTAACTGCATTTATGATGCTACAGCCAAGATATAAATGATTTGCTGCGTAATTCCCAGGCACAATTTTTGAGTGACAAAACTATATATAAATGACGAAAATAAGGTCAGCTCCTTTGGTCACAGTTTTATAAGGGAAAAGTTCAATTTGACTTAGTTGAATAAATATGTGGGTATCTACAATGAACCAGGGTCTTCAAAAAATAAAAATAGTGCTGCCTCTCAAGAATCCTATGGTCTAAAGAAAGATATTGTAAGTCTAGTAGGGAAAGCAAATGGGTAATGCAGATATCCTTAAAATACTATGGCAAATGTTACAATAGAAGTATACATAGAGAACCTTAGAATCATAGAAGAAAGATATTTCAGCCCATCTGGCTCAGGTAGATGATTGTCAGCAAGTTCTGGGGAAGGTTAACAACTGGGTTTATTCTTAAGGAGGGATGTTGTTTTCGTATCTGTATCATTATAAGGCCCATGTTTTGGTTATGTGAGAAAATGTAATGAATTTAAGAAATGTGTGGGTAAAAGAACAGGAAACAAGGCACTCTCTGGAAAAAGAAAAGAATTTCATAATCAAAGATGCAGATGTGAAAAAAGAACAATATGTGAAATTTGGTTTTATAAAATATAAAGTCAGCAGCTGGTATCAGCAGTTAGTGGCTAGAAATGTCCAGTAAGCAGGGACATACATGAGCAGAATCTAAACATTGAAAGAGCCGGCAAATCTGGAGATAAACACTTTGAAGCCAACAGCACAGAATTTTAGGAATAATTATTAGTATAGTTAAGAAAAGACAAAAGAACTAAGGAGGGAATCTTGGGGAATCAATGTTTATTATGTCCACACTAGGTAAGCCAAACATTAAGAAAAAAAAATCTGTGGCAATAGCCTTTTGACATGTAAGTCTTTAAAGAAATCACTATTATGTAAAGGGAACGAGTTATGTACATACTTTGGTTTGCCATGGAAAGTCCCAGTTTATGCCCATTGTCCTGATAAGTTTTATTAACAGTAAGCATTAACAGTCTCAGAAGTGACCCAGTTTGTAAATTATATGGCCATCTGGGCTTTAGGGACACTGCCCAATAATAGACAAGAAGTGGGAGAGAAACACTGAACTGTCTGCATTGTTCTAAGTGAAATAAAGGTCTTAGTACAATGCCCAAGACTTGGTAGATTTATAATAAATGCTTTTGTTAAAACTTAGGTTAAGAGATCCCCAAGGCTCTATGAAAGTTGAAACTCTGCCTATTTTAGTCATCACTCATACTAAGCAATTTAAAGAATGTCTGGTGCATGACAGTCTTTCAGTAAATATGTGTCTACAGAATATATTTTCTAGAAAGAGCTAAGCCAATTCAAGGACACTCTCCAGTGTGGATGCTGGGCTGCTGATAATAAACTTGGACTTTCTCCTCGTTATTTGCTCCCTCAGTTTCCTTCCTGTATTCCCCACATCTCCCATTATTCCCTTTAAGAATCCTATACTTAAAATAGTTACAACGTCCAAACAGGACTCATACACTTCTACCTCTTATCTTTGGCTCATGCTGTTCCCATTTGTTTGAAAGGCCTCATTTGCATCAACACCTATAAAAAGATTATTCATCTTGAATAACACAAATGCTGTCATTTATTGAGCCCTTACCATGTGGTAGCTACTGGAGTATATATGTATTTACCATTTACTTTAATATTGATGATTTTATAAGATAGATATTATTGACCACTAATCATAACAACACAGCTAATATTTACTAAATATTTGCTATATGTCAATTTGTTCTGAGTACTTTAAACAAATTATCTCATTTAGTCCTCTCAACAATCTTACAAAGTAAATACTATACTATTTTTAACCCCATTTTCAGATAAAGACACTGAAGAAATTGTCAATATGCTAGGGTAAGATCTTAAAATCTGGCTAATATCTGGCAAAAAAAAAAAGCTTGAGGACTCTGGAGGATGAACAAAAGAAAGTATATTTTAATGGTGCGTTAGGACAAAAATATCAACACTCCTACAAAAGAATCCAGAGAATTACAGCACAACATTCACAAAGCCAACAACATAAACCAAAACACATAATATGAATAAAAATTACACCACGAAAGATAGCACTTTACATACAATTCAGAACTCACACCACAATACATGCCATTTAGGCTTCTGTTTTCTGTATCCTCTGTGAAGTGGGAAAATATTAAGCTGATTGTGCAAAATTAAAGATTTATATTATAATCTCAGGAGAAAATAATTATATAATGTAAAGAGGTTTGACTAAAAATCCACAGACAAAATAGACTATAAAAAGTATTTGAATAATTAAGAAAAAAATAGGAAAAAAGAAACAGAGAAACAAAAACTGAGAACAGACACAAAACAGAGCAGAAAACAAATAAAATGTTCCTGATCTAACAGGAGTAATGTCCTTAAAAGAGAGACATAAAAGAAATCGCTTTCTCCATCCTCCCTTGCACACACACTAAAAAAGGCCACGTGAGCACAGAGAAAGATGGTTGGCAGCTACAAGCCAGAATGAGAGGCCCGAGTAGACACAGATCGTGCTGAGGGGTGGAGGCTTCCAAATTCAGACTATAGTCATCCTTCCATATCCACAGGAAATCGGGTCCAGGACCACCTGTGCATACTAAAATCCACAGATGCTCAAGTCCCTTACATAAAATGGTGTGGTACTTGCATATAATCTATGCACATCATCCCGTATACTTCAAATCATCTGTAGATTACTTAAAATACCTAATACAATGTAAATGCTATGTAAATAGCTGCCTGTGAGTAGCAAAGTCAAGTTTCGTTTTTTGAAACTTTCTGGAATATTTTTTTTTAATATCTTCACTCTAACTGGTGAAATTTGTGGATGTGGAACCCACAAATATGGATGGCCAACTATACACATACATCAGATACTTCAATCCATCTTTTGATTGATAGGCATGTTTAAGGCTATTCCGCCTAGAAGCAGAATGGCTTCTCTTCTGTAAATTAGTTTCATCACAGTTTTGAAATATAGAATGATACAAAAATTAAGTTAGATTTGAAGTCCATTTACATTTTCACACACACACACACACAATCAGGTTTATATCTGTCAACGAAAGAAATGGGAAAATACTTGCATCAAATGTTTCAACTACTGAGAGTATCTGAATCACTATAAAAAGTTTTATATTTTTAGCAGTTTTTCAGCCTAAGTTACTTATTACTGGAGACTATTAAGACTTAAAAGTGATACTCATTAAAACTTGGTGTATTAGTTACCTATTGCTACCTAACAAATTACTCTAACAAATACAGGTTTTAAAACAATAAATATTTATTATTTCACAGTTTCTTTGGGTTAAAAATGCAAGAGTAGCTTAACTGGGTGGTTGTAGCTCAAGTGCTCCAGTGATATTACAGTCAAGGTGTCAGCCAGGGTAGCAGGCATCCAGGCTTGACTGGAGTTGGAGGATTCAGTTCCTGTTCATTCACATCACTGTTGACAAACAATCTCAGCTTCTTACTGGCTGCTAGCAGAAGGCCTTTCAGAGCAACTGCTTGGTATACATATAAATGGCCTTCTGATATGGCAGCTGATTTTCCCCAGATCAAGTGTTCTAACAGAGAGAGCCCAGAGCAGGATACAGTATCTTTTGTGATGGAGACTTGTGAGTCACATATAATCTCCTTTGTCACATTCTATTCATTATACGTAAGTCACTAAGTCCACCCCACAAAAGGAGGAGAATTAGGCTACACTTTTAGAAGGTAAGAGGATCAAAGGATTTGTGGACATATTTTAAAAATTACTGCATCTGATATAAGTATTTTATACTCATAGACTTCAAGCTCAAGTCCATCAATGGAATAGTTTTAAAGATATTATATATAAGTTTTATATAAATTCAATATTTGATATCTAATAATTTAATTTTATTTTTATTACTGTAATTAGATAATATAAATGGAATATAGTTTCTGCTAATTACAAACTCTCTCATTTAGCTCAGCAATTTCACAAATTTTATTACTATTGATTTGTGCCATGACAGAAAGCACTGACTTACAGCAGTGAGACAAAATCTGCTCATGCAATTTGTGAAGAATTCTGCTTGTGCTATAGTGGTCTATCTTAACTCTTTCAGTAAGTCTTTGTTTTTGGAGGATAGGGGAATGTGTCTTTTAAATCTTTGTATCCTCTACTATAGTTAACATAGTGTTCTGCATTTTTGGTAGACAATTTTAAAAATTCAACTGTTTATTGAATATGAGTATTTATACTTGCAACTAGAATTTTTAAAATACATGTAAAATTACTTTTAAATATATTAATTTTTCTCAAAGATACTTTGTGTTTTATAAGGAAGTCAGGAGTCCCACTACAAGACTTAAGTATGGCAGAGGGATGAACAATTTAAATTATCTGATATGTACTTCTTTCCTCATCTCATTAACTTATTCTTTCTTTTACTGTTCCTTTCTATTTACATTTTATCTGTTTAATAGCTTTTTTGCTTCATCTGTGTATAACCTGACAACATTAAGAGCCAAAACAGTGACTATAATAACCTAGGAGGTTGCAAAGTGAAACTTCTATACAAGCAAGGATAAGTTCCACATGTACAACAGCTTTGTATTGGTAGCATTTTTCCTGCTTCTCTTGTATTATTACAAGACAAAAATAATAATCACAAGTAACTCATATATAAGTTCGTATCTGTGAGGAAGATTGATAATCTGATATATAAACAGCTTCTATATGACCTGGAGTGACTTGATATCCAGTAAAAACTTTTCGGTAACAATAGGCCCCAAAATGGTATTCCTTTTTGTGAATTAGGGAATTGATAATAAATAAAATCCAAACGAAAAGGGCTGAAGGGCACCCATCTATATACACAAGGCACGCAATACTAGAAGGGGCATCACCTTTGAATATGAAGGGCATTAGCATAAAATAATGCAAACGAACTGTCAAACCATCAAAGGGAAAGGGAAAGATGTGACATGAGGCAATTTTGGAACTGCATCTCTGACTCAAGCTTACTATAGGAAAATAATTTATACAATTCTATTTAACATTCTTTTGTAGAGCAATTTTTTTTAATTTTCAGAAAAAAAATATGAGAATTGGTTACTTGAATTGTAGGCTTAGAAATAACAATTACTCAGCCATTAATTTAAAGAACAGTCATCAGATAGAAGAAAATAAGGTATTAATATAGCTTCTAGTTGCCCATTTTATGTAAAAGACAAGAGCAGGGTATCAGAATTATGACTGAAGACTGGGAACAAACACAAGTGTTCTTGGAAACCCTTGGTTGAATTTTTAAATGACAAGCAGCTTTTTGACACTCACCATAAAATTAATGATTATTTCTGCTATCTTCATATAAAAAATGATGTTTAACAAACTTTAACTTTTAAGCAAATAACATGAAAAACTGAAACTCATGCAAAATTCATGCTAGTTTTTTAAATGTTGCTACAAAAAATAGCAAAGGATCTGTCTGCTAAACAATCTTTGAATAAAATAATGGAACCATGATTGGAGGTCATGCCTGCCAACAATTTTTGTTCCAAAATGTGTTGTAAAATGGCCTGAAGACCTCCACACATAGAAAGAGAAACTCCCCAGCAAGGAAATCTTTAATATCTAACACATCACCCCACCAAAAACAAAACAAAAAACACTCAGGGTGCAAATATGCTCAGAAGCTTTTCTGTGTCTTTGTTTTCTCTTTCTTTTTGTTGATTCTTAAGCAGAGGGCTAAAAGGAGTGTATACATACACAAAATGATGAAATGTTGTTTAATACTGTTCTGTTAGATAACAGAGGGATATAAAATAGGTCTTTCACTTAGTGTCTTAAAATGTTTTAGTACTTATTTTAAAGGTATATAGTTAGTTTATCATGTTGCTGGTTAACATTCTTTTCTTTCAATTTGCAGAAGTTAGCCTTTTAGCCTTTAGCCTTTATCTTGTAAGGCAGATATAGTGGTAATGAACTCCCGCAGCTTTCCCTCTAATACCAGGAACAAAGCAAAGATGCCATTCCTGTTCAACATATTACTGGGAGTTCTAGCCAGAGTAATTAGACAAGAAAAAGAAATAAAAGATTCAAAATCAGAAAGGAAAAAGTAAAATTTTCCCTGTTTGCAGAACATATAATCTAATATCTAGGAAAGTCTAAAGATTCCTCCAAAACACACACACACACACACACACACACACAATTAGAACTAATAAATCCAGTAGAGTTGCAAGATACAAAATCAACATACAAAATTCAGTTTCATTTCTATACACTACTGACAAACTCTGTGGAAAATAAATAAAAAGAATCCCATTTATAATAGCATTAAGACAATGAAATACTGAGAAATAAATTTAACCAAGCAGATGAGAGATCTGCACATTGAAAATATTAAGACATTGATGAAAGGAAATGAAGACAAAAATACAGAGAAAGATACCTCATGTTCAAGAATCAGCAGAATATTGTTAAACTGTCTATACAACCCAAAGAAATCTACAAATTCAATGCAATCCCTATCAAGATCCCAGTGGCATTTTTTACAGAAATAGAAATATATATATATAATTCATATAAAACCACAAAAGACCAAAAATAGCCAAATCTATTTTGAGAAAGAACACAGATAGAAGCATCACATTTTCTGACTTCAAAATAAATTACAAAGCTATAGTAATTAAAACAGTAAGGTACTGGCAAAAGACCAATGGAGAATAGAATAGAGGCCAGAAATAAATCCAGTCAACTGATCTTTAACAAGGGTGCCAAGAATATACAATGGAAAAGTAACAGTCTCTTCAACACATGGTGTTGGGAAACCTGGATCTCCACATGCAATAGAATGAAAATGAAACCTTCTATTATACACACAAAAAATCACTCAAAATGGATTAAAGACTTAAATGTTAGAACTGAAACAGTAAAACTGCTAGAATACAGGGGGAAACCTCATGATATTGGTCTTGACAATGATTACATGGGTGTGACACTAAAAGCAAAGGCAACAAAAGCAAAAATAGAAAAATGTGATTACATCACACTTAAATGCTTCTGCAGAACAAAGCAAACAGTCAACAGAGTAAAAAGGCAACCTATGGAATGGGAGAAAATATTTGTAAACCATATCTGTGATAAGGGGTTAATCTTCAAAATAAATTAAGGAACTCTTAAAACTTAATAGTCAAAAAAAAAAAAGAATATTCCAATTTTTTTTAATGGACTAAAGACATGAATAGACATTTCTCCAAAGAAGACCTACAAATGGTCAACAGATATATTAAAAATTTTTTCTTTGTCACTAGTCATCAGAAAATGTAAGTCAAAACCACAGTGAGATACTATGTCACACCTGTCATGGTGGATATTGTCAAAATAAGGAAAATCAAAAGACAAGTTGGTAAAGATGCAGAGAAACTGTAACCCTTGCACACTCTTGGCAATGCAAAATGGTGCAGCCACTATGGAAAACAGTATGGAGGTTCCTCAAAAAATTCAAAATAGAACTACTCCATATGATCCAGCAATCCCACTTCTGGGTACTTGTCACAAATAACTGAAATCAGGATCTTGAAGAGATATTAGTTCTCCTGTGTTCATTAGTGCAGCATTATTCACAATAACCAAAATGTGGAAACAACATAAATGCCCATCAACAGATGAATGGATGGAGAAGATGTGACATATACACAGAATCAGAAATACTCAGTCTTAAAAAAAAAAAGGAAATTCTGCAATATGGGACAACATGCATGAGCCTTGAGTACATACTGCTAAGTGAAATAAGGCAGTCACAGAAACACAAATACTGCATGATTCCATTTATACGAGGTATCTACTACAGTCAAAGTCACAGAATCAAAGTGGAATGTTGTTGCCAAGAGCTGGGGGAGGGGGAATGCGAAGTTACTAACCAACTAAAACAAAGTTTCAGTTAAACAAGATGGATGAGCTCTAGAGGTCAACGGTACTGTACTGTATACTTAAAATTTATTAAGAGGGTAGACCTCACATTAAGAGTTCTTACCACAACAAAATAGAGTATTTTTTAAAGTACAGAGTTAGGCCTAATCCACAAAACACAGCTCCCCACCTTTGATTTAGCTAGTGTCTATTAAGCAAATAATGCTAGTATATTTCCTCAATCCCTGTTTTGACCCTTAAAGTGTTAAATAAGTAAGTCCCTTCAAGTAATTCCTAAAATTTCAACCTCTAAAGAACCCAATTTTATGGTAAGTTCCAATGACACAAGCTTCAAAGCATAAATCAACAAATAGAAATGTCCAAAACCTCATAGAAATTTCAGAGACTATATACAGCCCACAATAATGTAGATATTTAATTGCTACTTGTGGTCATATTAGGGTTCATTTTTCTCTTTTTCTCATTCCTAAATTATTAATTTCTATTTCATTTCGATTATAATTCATTCTGATATGTTAATGATTCTTCTATTTTAATTTTCTTTTTTGGATAATTTACCTAGAGTGTCCAGGATTCTGTGAGCATTTATCTAGTCTCAGATCTCAAGTCTCAATTTCAGTGTTTTATTAACGTAACAGACACCAATTTCTCCCAATGGCAGCTACTTAAAATTACATATGGTCTCAATGAAGAACTTAATAGCTTCTAGCTTCTTAGAATCATTTTGATTTATTCATCTATTAATTCATTTATCTATTCATTCCTCCATCCATCCATTCATATTTTGGTAGCTTGAAAATTCAGTTTAAACTCAGGAATCACAAGTATGAAGTTTCTTATTCAAACTGATTCCAGTTCTTAATTTTCTTAATTTTTCTCTAAATTTTATTTTCTTTTTTAGTTGTTTGAGAATTATTTAGTTTCTATGGATATTTTCAATCTCTATTTAATTAAAAAAATGTTTTCTTTGCTAAACGTAGCAATCAGATGACAAATAGAATACACATGAAAAGTGCACAGATAGCACTGAATGTTTGCTATGTGTAAGCACTTTTGCGGACACGGGGGATGAGGCACTCTGAAAGGCATAGCCTCATGGAACATCTAGTGGGAGAAGCCAGGTAACAAAATCACAGGAAAATATCAAGGAATAAGTGCTCTGACGAAAATTAGTCAGGTAACAATGACACCAAGTCTACCAGTTATGTTGGGTAGACAAGAAAGATTTTTTAAAGGAAATTCAATTTCATCTCAAATGTAAAAAATAATGAGGAATAAGCAGTGGGAAAATTCAGAGGGGAAAGATTATTCCAGGAGAAATGAAAAACTACTGTTAAGGACACTAGGCAGGAGCATATTTGGTCTGTTAGGGATACAGAAAGAAAGCCAGTTTTGTTAGAACTCAGCCAGCAAAAGGAGAGGGGGCATGCAAAACACGGCATTGCAGGCCACAGAAAAACAGGTTTGGAAGTTATTCTGAGATTTAGATCCATTTAAGTAGGGGAGTGATATGGTAAGTGATTTTACTGAAAAGAAGATGTATTTGAATGTGGACCACAAGAGGGTAGGGAGGGAAACTAGAGTAGATGGCCTAGTGTGGTAAATGGGCTTCGAGGCAGCTTTGCGTTTAGGTTAAGCAAAGAATAGGAGGAAGAGGAAAAAGAAAGAAAATGTAAAGAAAAAAGCAGTGACATCAAATTCTGTCATGCACTGTGTTTTCCCTGATTTGTTAGGCACATAAATGTCAATGCTATCATGGTGACACAGTGGCCATTTCCTTCCTTTGAGGTTAATTTTCTTAGTAACAATACAAAGGGTTATGAGGTATTCCCCAACCCCATCCCATTACATGCACACACATAATGTGGTATAAATTGCTTATCTAAAATATGATCCAGGATCATAATAATTAATACATTTGTAAAAAACTGCATATCTCACATGTAACAGAGCTATATTGGAGACTGACTGCAACAGACAAAGTTATCTCTCCACTTAATACCATTAATATACTTCTGAAAATTAGACATTCTCTGTGGAACTGCTATCCAAGAGCCTATTTCTCTATATTCTAGATGGAAAAAACTGTAATGCATTATATGTTAACCACAAAACCCTGTAATTTCAAAAAAAACCCTTAAAACATGATAGCAGTAAAATATATATTTATAAGCACCTTACATACTATAAATATGTGAAATACTTAAAATATTATTACTTGACCATCAACTAATGAGGTTGCTTACAAATAGCTGCTTCAACTGCAATGATATGGCTCCTGTTAGTGAAAGCAATACTCCAGATAAACATCACCGCTGTTAACATCCACATGTTTTAAAAATGTTTACATGTGACTTTTCAAGATCTTTATTGAGATATATTTAATACACCATAAAAATTAACCATTAAGCCATTTTAGTGTATAACACAATGATTCTAACATATTCAGAGTTTTGCAACAATTATCACAATCTAGGTTTAGAATATTTTTATTACGCTAGAAAGAATTGCTATAAGTCATTGTAGTCACTCTCCATCTTCCAACCTCCACTACTTCCTCAGCCCTAGGCAACGGCTTAGCTACCTTCTGTCTCTATAGATTTATGTATTTTGGACATTTATTTATAAAAGAGATCATAAATACGTGTCTTCGGTGATGAGTTTCACTATATTCCAAAGAAGCCACGTGCAGTCTTATGACTTCTTTCCTTTTTAAGTTTACCTTTTATATAGTATTACATAGTTCTACTTGTCTGGTAATTTTAGATAGAACAAAATATTCAACACAATCCCATACCTAGCCATAAACAGTGAAAGACAAAATGAACTTGTTTGGGCAAATGGTGGCTCAGTATTAACATCTAACTTTCTACAGATTCCTGTATTACTATGAATCAGTCTCTTGATGATTATATTATTTCCCTTTATCCAGGTTCACCATTTCTGTAATCTTCCAAGCAACATGATGCTTCCATCTTTTTTTTGTTCCAACAATGGGGTCTTAATTTGAAGATCTAAATTTCTTAACCTGATAGTCTGTCAAATCTGTGTTCAACTTGGATCACCCTGACCACACAGATCATCCTAGTCTAATGTCTACTGAAAAAATGCTTTGAGTCTATCACTCTGTTGCTTTTTGAACCCCTGGACAATAAGAATCACTGTTGGATAGTGATTAGCAGTACAAAATCAGGAACAAAATAAGCTGGATTTCTGAAATGCCATATCCTAGCATTTCAGAAAGTAATTTTAAACAGGATATTTAAATTCCAAGGCCACAGTTTCTTCATCTATAAAATGGAAGAACAAAAGTGCCTACTTTATAGATCAGCTCTAAGGATTGAGTGAAAAATGTTTGGCACATAGGAAGAACTTTTAAAGTCTAGGTTTTATTAGCTCAGCTATTCATTTCATTTTCAACCCTATAAATTCTCAGTTCCTTGACAATGGCAGACATTTCTAACTCACCCAAAAGCCTTTCTCATGCTTCCAGATGTTGTCTTAGAATCTAAAAACAGCACTCTCAGCAGAGTGCTAAATTAATCAGAGTAGACTATGAGTCAATGCACATTTACTATTTTTGTCTGAGATGATAAACTTTGATTAACCTTTTATTATACAATAATTACAAATCCCTTCTTGAGCTTTTCTCTCTAATATACTTGAACTGTACTTCTTTTTAGCCTCAAATATCTGTTGCATCTGGCTGTTTTAAAACAAAACAAAACTCTAGATTGTGTGATTCTTAAAACTGATATTAATCTAGGTTTGCAATTACTTTTTGGTTTAAAGGTAATTGTGTACCCACTTATTTGTTCACTATTCTTTTTGATTTTTTTCAAATGACATGTTTATTGAGATATAATTCAAAAATTAAAGAATATATCTTTTTAAAGTGTACAATTACAAATAACTATGACAACAAAAAATAAATATATAAGTAAAAATAAAAATCATATTAATATATCCAAAAAAGTGTACAATTACAGTAATCAAGATAGTGTGCAGTGTACTGTTGGTGAAAGAACAGATAAACAGATCAATGGAACTGACTACAGAGCCTAGAAACAGACCTACATAGTCAACTAATCTTTAACAAAGGACAAAAGACAATATAATGGAGCAAAACAGTCTTTTCAACAAATGATGCTGGACCACCTAGACATCCACATGCAAAGAAATGAGTCTAGACACAGATTTTATGCCCTTTACAAAAATCAACTCAAAATGGATTATAGACCTAAATGTAAAATGAAAAACTATAAAATTCTTAGATGATAACATAGGAGAAAACTCAGATTACCTTTATAGCAATGACTTTATAGATGCAACATCAAATGCACAATCCATGAACAAAAGAATTGATACACTGGACTTTATTAAAATTAAAAATTTGTGCTTTGAGAAAGACAATGTCAAGAGAATGTGAAGACAAGCCACAGATTTGGAGAAAACATTTAGAAAAGACATATCAGATAAAAGGCTATTATCCAAAATATAGAAAGAACTCTTAAAACTGAACAGTAAGAAACAATACAATTAATAAAACTGGCAAAAGACAAAACAGACATATCGTCTGAGGAGATATATAGATGGCAAATAAACACATGAATTCAATATCATATCATTAAGGAATTGCAAATAAAAGCAACAAAGAGATATACTACACACTTACTAGAGTGGATAAAATCCAAAATAATGACAATACGAAATGCTAGAGAAGATGTGGAGCAAAAGGAGCTCTCATTTATTGCTTGTGTAAATTTGAAATGGTACAGCTACTTTGGGAGACAGCTTGGTAGTTTCTTAAAAAATTAAACATAGTCCTACCTTATGATTCAGTAATCATGCTCCCTGATATTTAACCAAATGAATTGAAAACTTATGTCCACACAAAAACCTGCAAATGAATGTTTATAGCATCTTTATTTATAATTGCTAAACTTGGAAGTAACCGAGATGTCCTTCAGAGGTGAACGGATAAGTAAACTGAGTACAATAGAATATTATTCAGAACTAAAAAGAAATGAGCTAAATAGAAGATCTACAAGGATATAGAAGGCTTCATCAACACTATAAATTAACCAGTCCTAACAGACCACCCAACAGAAGAATATATACTCTAGTCACATGCCCACATTCTCCAGGATAGACCATATGCTAGACTATGAAAACACATTCAGTGAATTCAGAAATAGTGAACCATACAAAGCATGTCCTTTCACCACAATCAACAGTAGAAGGAAATTTGGGGAAATAATAAACATGTATGTGGAAAGGAAATACACCTCTAAATAACCAATGGATCAAGAAGAAATCACAAGGGACATTAGAAAATATTCTAAGATGAAAGAAACTAAAAAGAAATTATGGGGTTCAGGTAAAGCAGCGCTCAGAAGGAAATTTATATCTGGAAACACCTACATTCAAAATGAAAGATCTCAAATAGATAACTTAACCTCCCACCTTAAGAGACAAGTAAACAAGATAAACCTAAACCCAACTCAAACAGAAGAAAGGTGACAGAGAAAATCAACAAAATCAAATTTGGTTTTTTAAAAAGACCAACCAAATTGACAAATCTTTAGATAGACTTCCCAAGAAAAAGGACAGAAGAGGGGGACTCAAATTACTAAAATCAGACATGAAAGGACATCACTACCAAATGTATAGAAATAAAAAGGATTTTAAAGGAATATAATGAGCAACAGTATACCAACAAATTAGATACTTACATGAAATAAACAACTTCCTCTAAAGAGGTAACTACCTATACTGACCCAAGAAGAAACAGAAAATCTGAATAATCCTATAACAAGTGAAGAAATTGAATCAGAAATTTAAAATGTTTTCCACAAATAAGACCCTTGGTCCAGGTGGTGGTCTAGTTTCCTGTAACTGTTTTAAAGTTCACCACAAACTTGTGGGCTTAAAACTGCAAAAAAATATTCTCTCACACTTCAATTTCCTTAACAGATATATGCCTATTTGTCTGTTTCTTCTTGTGTGAATTTTGGAAGATCATGTCTTTGAGGGATCATTCCATTTCGTCCTGGCCATCAAACTTGTAGGCATCAAGTTGTTCACTGTATTTGTCTATTATCCTTTTAATGTCCATGTGATGTGAAGTGCTATGCCCTATTTTTAAATTTTCAGATATTAGTAAAATGTGTCCTTTTTTATTAGCCTTCCTAGAGCCTTGTCAATTTTTCATATATTTTCAAAGAACAAATTTTTTTTTGTTGATTTTCTCTGTTGATTTCCTGTTTTCAATGTCATTGATTTCTACTCGAAATTTTATCATCTCTTTTCTTCTCTTACTTTGAATTTAATGTGTCTTAATTTTCTAGTGTCTTAAGGTAGAAGCCTAGATTATTGCTTTTAGATCTTTCTCCTATTCTAAAATATGCATTCAAAGCTATATACTTCCCTCTTGGCACTGCTTTTGCTGTGTTCCAGTAGTTTTTGGTAAATTGTGTTTTCATTTTCATTTAGTTACATATTTATATTTTTTCTTGAGGTTTCTTCTTTGTCTAATATATTACTTAGAAATGTATTGTTTACTTTCCAAGTACTTTGGGATTTTCTAGCTATCTTTCCACTGTTTGTATCTAGTTTTCTTCCATTTTGGTCTGAGAGCAGACATTGTATTATTTCTATTCTTTTAAATTTACTACAGTGCATTTAATGGCTCAGAACATGGTCTATCCTGGTGAATTTTCCATGTGAGCTTAAGAAGAACATATTTTCTGCTGTTGTTACATGGAATAGTCTATAGATGTTCTTTATTTGTTTGATAGTTCTTTGACAGTGTTTTGGGTTCAACTATGTCCTTATAGATTTTCTGCCTGATGGATCTGTCCATTTCTGATAGAGGAATATTGAAGTCTTTGACTCTCATGGTGGATTCATCTATTTATCTTTGCTATTTTATAAGTTTTTGCCACATGTAATTTGATGCTCAGTTGTTAGGGACATAAATGTTAAGAACTGCTATGTCTTCTCATAGAAATGATGCCTTGTCATTACGTTATGTCCCTCTTTACACCTGATGACTTTCTGTGGGCATCAAGTTGTTCACCGTATTCATTTATTATCCTTTAAACGTCCATGTGATCTGAAGTGATATGCTCTCTTTTAAATTTTCAGATATTAGTAAAATGTGTCCTTTTTTGTTTCATCTAAAGTTGGCCCTGTCTACTAATAAGACATTCTTAATTTGTGTTAAGGTGTTTCTTATCTTTAGTACTTGCTTTTAGTTCGTTCTTGGAATTCCTGCTTCTTTGCTTACATTGTCCATCTGTTCATGTTGTCTACTTCATCCATTACATCCTTTAGCATATTAATTATAGTTGTTTTAAATTCCTGATCTGATAATCGCAACATCCCTACCATATCTAAGTCTAGTTCTGATCTTTGCCTTGTCAAGTTGTGTTTTTTGTCTTATAATTTTTTTTGGCTAGTGAGCAGGATGTAGTGGATAAAACAGTGCTGCAAATGCGCCTTTAGTAATGTTGTAGTAAGGTGTCAGGAAAGGGAAGCATTCTGTGGTCCTATGATTAGGTCTCAGTATTTTAGTGAGCCTGTGCCTCCAGATTATAAACTTCACATGTACTTTCAGTCACTTCACCCCTTAGGTGGGACAGGACTGCTAGATTGAAGTTATATTTCCTTCCTCCATGTGGAAAGCTAGAATTGGCTTTGGTTAGGTAGGTATTTTCTTTATCTCAAATTGGTTAGGCTCTGATTAAACTTCAGTAGTTTAAGCTCTTGTGATACAGTTTCTCCTGAGGGAAGACCTTGTTAATAAGAATAGAATGCTCTTATGTATTTCCAAGTGATTCCTTTCTCTCTTCCTTTGTCAGAAACCTGAAAGGGCATTTCTCCAATATTCACTGTGAAACTTATTTAAAGCTCCAGGAGCTAAAACTCAGAAAAGTGTGGGGATCCCTCAATGACTGGGTCCCCCTGTTACTATTATCTGTCAGACTTGCCTATGTTGTGCCTCTAACAATCTGTTAATTATATTTCAGGTTTTCCTATTCTGGCATTGGTTCCTCCAGAGGTTTATGCTCACTGGTTCTCACTGGAGAAAGAAACATGATGACATATGGAAGGGATTTTGGTGATAGGGCTATGAGTCAATGAATGTTGTCAGCTCTTAGAATTTGGAAGATGCAATGATGGATTCTTCTCTGGAGCTTCCAGAAGGAACTAGCCCTTCTCACTGTGAGCCTCTAAGGTCCATTGTGGATTCCTGACCTCTAGAACTGTAAGAGAATATACTTTTTTTTTTTTTTTAATGAATTGTTATTTCAGCAAAAGAAACTACAAGTCCTCTTTAAGGTAGTTTCTATTGTCGGTTCTTTTTTCCCTGTTTATGGGTCACACTTTCCTCTTCTTTGAATGTCTCATAATTTTCTGTTGAAACTTGGATATTTTATATAGTATGTGGTAGCAACTCAGGATACTGATTCCCACCCATTCCCACAAGTGGCTGATGTTTTTTGCTTGGTCATTTGCAAATTTATTTAATGACTGAGCTGAAGTAACTCTTTGATGTCTATTTCTCCCTCAGTGTAAAGCCACATGTCCCTGCTCAGATCCACCATCCTTTTTTCTTTTTAATCTTTTAGTTTGGCTGCCTAGCCAAGTTCAGCCTCTGGTTAAGGATTGTGTTTATCCTCCTTAGACAATTAAGATTTTTACCTCTTACCATTAGATATGTGTGTGTGTGTGTGGCTTTGGAGCTTGCTATTACAATTCAGTGATTTTATGTTTTTGACCTATGTTAATCCAGGGACTAGTTGTTTGGAAGAATCCTGTCCAATTGCTTTTGAGAGGATGCAGACTTGGGCACACACAGTCTCCTAGACTGCCAGAGATGTGTATTTTTAATCTTATGTCTCGCTCCTTAGGAGTTGACCCTGGCTTAGAGTAGCTTGTTGTTTAGCCAATGTTTTGTCAGAGGTTTTTCCTTAAGCTCTTTGTGCCAGTGAAGCGTCTGTCTTATGTTAATATGCTTGTGCATGGACTGGGAAATGCTTTTAAATCTTCTCCGTATCTTGTTCTGATTGCCCCTGAGTGGGTGAAACCTCAAGTATGTGCATAGACCTCTTGATTCTCAAGGTTGACTGTGATCCCAGGAGGGCTCTCTGCTGTCCCTTCCCATGGCCTCTCTGTTAAGCTTCTGGTTGTTCTGTTATTAACTTGTTACTACCAGTATCATGGGACTATCAGCACCTTCTCGTTGCTCTCCACCGAAATATCTGCTGTTTTCAACAATGCCCTTAGGAATGGAATTTTCCAACTGTTTCAGATAAACTCAATCTCTTCATTTCAGAGCTGCAGAACTCTTTATCCTTATGGTCTGCCTTTTCTGTTCCACTGCACAGAAACGGGTGAAGGCAGCGGCCTGTTTCTACTAGAGTGACAGTGCTGCTCTGTAAGTAGGCACTGGGAAAGAAAAATGGTAGCCTCTGGTTGTATTTGTTTGCCCCACCCAGTATGGAAGCTCTGCCCTAAGAGAAAGCTGGGATGGGAGTAATCTAGTTCCAGTATTCCTACCCCACCATGCTTGAAGTAGAGCTTCCACCTGTGAGCAGAGGCTGGGAGAAGGTAAGGAGAGGGTACTAAGTCTTCCATCTGTGCCAGACTGGAATACAGCTTCTGCAACACAGGGCTGGGGAAGTGAGAAATGTCAGCAGCCTATCCCTCCAGGGTAAAACTGTAGCATTATACTAGGAACTGACAGAAGAAAAAAAAAATCCTATGTTTTCAGCTCTACTTGCACAGAGTAGAGTATCCTGGGTAGAGTTTCTGTTCCTTTAACTTGGAGCAAAAATGAAGTGGGCAAAGGAGCAAATCATGGCTCACACATCGCAAACCCTCACTCATTACTGAGATTTAGTAGATTTTCTTGAATGTGTGTTCTTCCATTTACTTTATATCCTTTGGATAATTTCCAGGGACTTTAAATGATTGCTTTTTATAATTTTCACTAGTTAAATGGTGGTCTTGCTGAGGAGAGGGTCTGACAGGGTCCTGATTCCACTATGCTGGAAGTCCCCTTCTACACATTACTTTTGACTTTATTAAACTTGCAATATGACTCTAGGCTTTTGCCACATATTATTTTGCTTGGGGTTTTTTGGGATCATGAATTTAATTTTTCAGACATGAATATGGCTAGAAAAGGTTATATATAAAGATAAGCTGTACTACAAGGTAGGCCTAAATCCTGATATTTGGGTTACTTACAAAGCTTTCCCCATTTATCCAAAATTATCATTCTTTTCTCACTATATGCTAGATTCATAGGACTTCATTTTGATCCTCAAACATGTGAAACTTTTTCCCAGTTTATAACTTTTTGTTGTTGCCTTTGTTTGGCATACTCTTTTCTACAGTCTTCTCATGAATCATTCCTTTTCATTACAGGATAAATACTATCCCTTCAGAAGTGACCTTACCTATCTAAAGTAGACTCCTTTAAATAAAGAAGGCTGTGTTACCTAAAGTACCCCCATCACCCTTGCCTACACACTCTATCAGGTTTCTACTTTTCACTCATAGTACTTACCACCATTTAAAATTATTTTGTTTCTTCATTTATTTGTTGTCTACATCTCTACTTTGGAATGTAAACCCAAAATCAGGGAGTTTGAGTAGTCAGTGCATCTAGATCAACTTCTTGTCCATAGGATGACTTTATAACTTTAAAAAAAATACTGAGGACCTCAGAAAGCTTCTATTGGGGGGTTACTATATTATAAATTAAAACAGAATTTTAAAAATTATTCATTTAAGAATAAAATAATGGAGTCATTATATATTAAAATAAGTGATGCCACCATCACATATTATGTTGCCTCTGGAAAATTCTACACCGATGAGAGAATGAAAGTGTAAAAGACAAAAAATATCTTACTATTATGAAAATAATTTAAATTTTGTAGATCTCCTGAAAGAACTGCTGACCTACAGGGTCTGATATAATGGTAGCAACCTAAAGATAATGTATTTACAATCAAAGAAGTACAGACTATTACAAGATAGTCGACACTACAAACCAGCCAATTTTTAGCACAAACCAGCCAATTAATTTATCATCTTGTTCATATAATAACTTCAACAAATGCTTATCCCAGGTATTGTTTGCATACCTTTAGTGAAGGATATCACTGATTCTTGAAGTAGTTAATTTTAATTTTAACCTTCTCTAATTTTAAGACAGTTTTTATATTAAGAAAGTCTTCTCTTGCTTATTTACAACGCCCCCCCTTAGCATTATAATTATAGTGCCCTAAATAAGCTTCAGTTGGTAATGATGCTTTTAAATGGTGAACCATAATCTGAATACCAAGTACTAAGAGTCTTACCATTAGAGGATAACAGTAGCCTTGTATTTCATTCTAGATGCCATCATTCATAAACCAAAGACCCACAAGCTCCTGAACAAGCACAAAATACACTGACTGTTTAGAATAAGCCTGAGGTCAGCTGAAGGCCTAAGCCAATTTCACATGAATTTTCTTTAAGTCACGTATCCTTCGGTCTGTGTTTAAATAGTTTTTTTTTTTTAAAGTGACAGACTTACTCTTATGTAATGTTATTTTATTGGGCTAACTCTCCCAACCTCATGAAATATATAATCATTCTGTTTGTACTTTATTCTGTCTTTCTTAAAAATAGTAAAATAAAAGATAGTGATACCATTAAAAACAACTCCAGTGTAACATTGATTCATTTATAATTATTGTTAAGTGTTAGAAAAACTGTATCTATGTCTAAACATTTTCCATTTTATCCAAAAAGTTCTTATGCAACTAACACAACACTGCAAATCAACTATACGTCAATAAAATTTTTTTAAGAAGTTCTTCTGAGAATCATTTAAAATAAAAAATACTCTCTAAATCAGGATAGACTGTACCGACACTATCTTTCTATTGTTGTTTTAAACACATAATAATGGAAATTAGATTTATATGACATAATTTGTACTTACTAATCCCCTATGGGTCTCTATCACTTACCACTTCTCTTTGTAAATTCTCAAAAATATAACACATAATGGGTGAATTTATTTGTAAAACCACAGAAACATTTTCATAGATAAATTTCAGGCCTATAGGTAAATGAGGTCTAGCAATAACAACAGAAATCGCAACAGCAACAGCTCACATTTAAGGAACATTTGCGACATGCTAGACATCTTACTGAGTGACGGAGTGTATGCCATGTGCTAAGCCTTATGCCAAGTGCTATACATGCATGTTATTATTTAATTTTTATAGCATACTTGGCGGAATACCATTTTAGTACACTTTTTTATCATACCCTTCTGACTAAAGAAAATGCTATCACTATGGTTAAAATAATTAACACTAGCTGTCGTAACAGATAAAACTTAAAATTGAATTAACATAACATAACAATTTTTTTGCTCATGGAAATCTACATTGGATAGGACATCTCTCCTCTACCATGTAGCTAGACCATCTGAAACATGAGCCCTCAAAGGATGTTGAAACAAACAAAAGGGAATGGTGTGCTTAACTACCTTATCCCAGAAGTAACGCACTTACTTCAAGTCACAATCTATTGATTAGGACCAAATTATGTGGCCCCAACCAAATTTTGAGAGAAGGTGGGAACTGTAGAGAAACAAGTGAAATATTTTGTAAGGTCATCAAAGATCCTTTGATCCCTTTTCTCTTAAACATAGAACATACTCCTAAAGAAAGACAACTGAAAGTCCCATCAAGTCCAGAATCTCTACATGTGTGCAGTCAGATCTGGATCAGGTTTTAGTCTAAAGGCTAATAAATTAAAAGGATAAGTCATCTGCCTCCTGCCCCACCCACCCATACACATTTTGAATATACAAAGTTGGAATAAGGAAAGACCAACTACAAATGGGGAGAACCGGAGGCACACTCTAGGCACTGGTTCACTCTGTGAAGCTCTCCTACTTTTAGGTGTGGATGGTTCCTGAATTAGTCCCTCATAATACTTTTTGTGAGGAGTTCTGTCTTCTGGAGGTTCTTCCTTTTTCATTATCCTCCTTAGCCATATCCCAGGTAGGACAAATTGCCTACTTTGGAGACAACAAATGCTTTATCACTGTACTTCCTGCTTGCTAAAGACAGGGGATTTGAGTGTTTATTTAAGTCTTAAATGGTCAATGGTATTTCAGACAAAGATACTTGGTAACACCTTAGCATTAAAATTTCAGATGTACATCTATTTTCTTCTGTCAGTTCCATGTGCCAGTAATCACATTTAAAATTCTTTTGGAGCCATATGTAGTGATCAGATCTGCTTTTTCTGCTTTTGTTTTCCCTTGCTTTCTTCCAGTCTCTCTCACTCTAGCAATTTACTGGAAGTTACTATGAAGTTATCTGCAACAATAGGTGGGAAGCCCACACACTTAATCTAAACTCTGTCCTGAGTCATCATTTTCAACTAAGAGGTCTGTGTGCCTCTGTCTCAAAGCCTTATATAATTCCCTGTTTTGTTTTATTATTTGGGATTATGGAAGCAAACAGCTTTTCCAAAGGTGAAAGGCTCTAAATTTCTGAATTCTCCAGTCTCTTTTATTTTGCCTTGCAAATCAACTACTTTGCTGAGCTCCTCTTTTTTTTTTTTTTTTAAATAGGGTAACTTGCCAAACACAGTCTAGTACAGCCAACACATAAAATCAATACTCTGTTTTTCAACTTCTTCCCCTGAAGCCATAAATTAATAGACACAAAGTTTGCCTTCTAAATTATCACAGGGAAATCTTTGCTACTACAAAATTTAGATTGCCATTTCTCCAGTTTCTATATCAGTTTTCTCATCTGATCACTAAGATAAGACTATATTTAAGGTTTTTTTTTAATGATACCAATTTCTGTATCAGCATAATTAACCTTAATTTCTATCTCATATAAACCCTTAAATTGCAGTAGCTTAGCACAGTAAAGATTTATTTATTTCTCATCTAAGAACCAATGTGTGTCAGTAATACCCTGCAGATATGCTAATAGATCACATGGCCCCCAAGATCTACATAGTAGGGAAAGAGAATGCTTCTCTGAATTACTTTTACTCTGAAGTGATAATCATCACTTTTGCTCACAGTCAAGTAGACAGAAATGATCACATAATTCCTAAGTACTTGGGAAGCTGGGTGATGCAGGGGAGTATATGGAATATATGATATTGTTGCTTAGAATCAGAAAATAAATCCAAATATATCTGACTCAGAAGCCTATTTTCTTACCATCAAGCTACACTTAACTTTCATTTGAATTTAACTGTATCCCTCTCTGTTCTTCATAGTAAGGATATTAAAAATATTTACAAAGCAATTTGAATGATCAAAAGTTATAAAATAAATGTTTGTTTGCTTTCAATTTTAAATCCGGCAACAAAGATTTCTAGCTTTATATTCATGAGTATGCTCTAATTGCTCATCTGAAGTAAATTAGTTGATACTATTTTATATCCTGGACTAAAATTCAGTCATTACAGCAAACAATTTAGGAGAAAAGGGAAAAAAAAAAAAGCACTGTTAAAATTGCCTAAAGTATAAGTGGATTGAAATCAGCAAGATATGATGAATTGGATGAATTTGGAAGAAAAATGTTGGAGGCAGAAAATGTAATAAGTTTCAATGGAAACCATAAAATCTCCTTTAGAGTCTTCATTTTAGACTTATCAGTGGATTTAGAGAAAGACAAAGTATATAATGGAGGCAAAATAACTAAAGATTGTATAAATCTGATCACAGGCACTTGGATATAATGACTCTCAAATAATTAACCCTTTGACCTTATATTCTGAATTGGAAATAGCAGTTTTGTTCTCAGAAATGTCTGGCACTTTTTAAAAAATACCTGAATTTACTTCGTCATAACTGTATCTGAACTATAAATGCTGTTCTGAAACACCTGTAGAGAACTGTCCCATTGTTCAGATAAACTTACTAAAGAGGGTTAAAAAAAAACACTAACACACATTTTGAAGTGTTGCAACATCTGTCTGGTATGCTGTGTCCTTTCAGTATAAACCGATAAATGTCCACATTTAATTTTTCACAATGGGAAAATAAACTCTTAAAATATGAGATAAAATAGGCATTTATGAAGCATATTATGTCTCTAAAACATCTGACCTACCTGCAGTATTTCATAAAGAAAAAATAAAATATTTGGTTAGGTAACATAAAATAAAAACTAGAAAGCACAATAGGTTTAATTAAGGTAAATAAGATAAAAGCATCTATTTATTACCAGGTAATAATTAGTAAAATAGGAATTTTGGATAATATTTATAACAAAAGCAATCAGCAGTTAAGCTATCATGAATAATTTGATTGATTTATTTGATAATATAAATGAAACAATATAGTATATACCCTTATGCATAAGTTACAAGTAGGGCTTTTTAATGTCATAATCATACAGAAGTTCTACTGACACATGAAGCATCATCCTTAGCACTAATATGCTCGCTCCATGAGGGAGGGTTTTATATGTCTTGTTTTCTGTTGGATTTTGAAAGCCTAGGACTGTCAAAAATACACATGCAGTAATAACCTAAAGTATAGTTCCAAAAACTGAAGTATAGTAAAATACTCTCTAAATTTCAAAACGTGTTGGAGGAGTGGGAGGAAGGAGTTAAAGCATCTGGACAGTGATCCATTCACTGTGTTCATAAGGCGGATGCCCATGGGGAAAGGAAAGAAGGCAGGTGATCTAATCTAACCCCCATGTCAACTGGAACTCCAAAAAAAAAAAAAAAATGGACAAATGATATTTTCTAGGAGGAAGAGACTTTATCTATTGAATGCCCTTAGCAGAATGGCACCTAGCTAAAGGACTGCTTATATTAAATAAATCCAGAATCTATGATGTTACACTCTCTGAAAAATGTCATAAAACTATACAACTTTCTGAAATATAAAACAGAAATATTTCATAATATTCACTTGCCTCTATGTGAGGTAAACCCATAAACCTCAGTAGAGATTTCATCTCTTTTGCTAGGAATATTCTTCAAGGGAAAAAAGAGCCTGGAAAGTCACCCTTGATGTCCCAGAAATCTTCCTGCTTCATTTGAGCCTCTTGACTATTTACATCCTTGAAATTATTAGTTAAGTTTGAAACTGGCCTATGAATGAGAGAAACTGAGGATGGCACATAACTTGTATAATCATTTAATGTATCATTCAAACTGGGACATCTTCAAGAATGGAAGAAACTATTATTAATAATTATACCAGGACAACAGACAAAGTCTGAGACTTTCCAGAGCAAAACTGAGGTATGTAGTCACGGTACAAACAGCCATGAGTTCTTAATTCATTAGTGTATTTGTTTATCTGATAAGTATTTTAAAGGTTTGGCAACTTGAAGTGTCATGATGAGAAAGTAAAAGGAGAAATATGGCCCCATGTAGGGGTTGCAATAGAGCCTATGTAAATTATAAATTATTCTGACTAGCCTTATAATAACAATACAAGGATCAGAAAAAACATAGTATGACATAATTGTGTGTTGCTTCTAATTAAACATTAAAAAATGATATATTACCCTTACGGATAGTTTGCTTATATTTATCCATTTGCTTACTTGCTGCCATGCAATTTACCTCTCTCAGATAATGGTAGACTTAATTTATATATTGATTTAAGATCACTTAATAATATTCTGCCAGACACTGGGAAACAGAGACAGAAAGAAAATTCAGACTTCATTTCTTAAAAAAAATTATATTTTGGCAAGGGGAAGTTTGCCAAAAATAATCATAACAAAAGGTACAAATAGAGAGTTACAGGATATATATGACCAAGGCATTAATTGTAATTACTGAGGAGAACGAAAGCTTAGTGGAGGAATAAAAATGTAATTAAGGTATTGCAGAGCAAGTGAGTTTGAACAGGCAAAATGGATGTGCTTCAAGTGGAGGAAAAAACATAAGCACAGGCACAGTGGGATATCCTTGGAATTACAAATAGCACTGTGTCTATAACTAGAACATAGTCTTTGTAAAGAAGGAGAAGTACTGAGATATCAGCGAATCCCTGGGAACATGCCTTCATAGGGTAATAAAACTACATCAAGAAAAAGATAACAAGCTGGACAACAGATGCTGGAAGAAGCAAAATTAGACTAAGAATTTTAATTATATTGAATGTACCAAGAAAGAAATGCGAATAAAAAGCAATATAAAACAAGAATGAGAAAAAATAGTATTAAAGCTGTAAGTGAAAATCTTAGGTAGATAAATGATATAAATAGTAAAATGGACATTACTAAAGAGTAATTCATGAGTTTAAAGATCAGATTGAGGATTTCTCCTAAAAGAAGTCTGGGAAGAATAAAGAGATATAAATTATTTTTTTAAAAAATTGAAGGATACAGAAAATAGAAGAAAAAGTATTTAGGTTATTGGTGTCCCAGAAGGAGAGAAAAACAAAAATGAAGAGGAGAAAATAAGTGAAGAAATAAATGTAAAATATACTTAGTAGAAGAGAGCAAGGGTGGGGGAAATCACCAACTTACACATATTATAGTGAAATTTAAGGACTAAAGTCAGAGAGAGAACTTTAAGAGCTTCTAAAGGAAGAAGAATCAAATGATACCAGACTTCTCAACAGCAACACTGAATACAAGAGAATGGAGTGTTATTTCTGAAGGACAGGCGCACCTCACAGATATTGCCGGTTCAGCTCCAGACCATTGTGACAGAGCAAGTATCATGATAAAGTGAGACACAAATGTTTTGATTTCCCAGAATATATGAAAGTTATGCTTTCACTATACTATAGTCTATTAAGTATGCAACAGCATTATGTCTAAAAATGTATATATTTTAATTTAAAATACTTTACTATTGAAAATTGCTAACCATCATCTGAGGATTCAGCAAGTCACGGAGGATCTTTCCTCAGTGTTAATGGCTGCTGGTTGAAGCGTCGTGGTTGCTGAAGGTCAGGGTGACTATGGTAATTTCTTAAAATAAGACAGTAACAAAATTTACCTCATCAATTTACACTTCCTTTCACAGATAATTTCTCTACAGATGGCAATGCTGTTGATAGCATTTTATCCACAGCAGAACTTTCAAAATTGAAAGCTGATCCTCTGAAACTCTACTGCTGCTTTATCAACTAAGTTTATATAATACTCTAAATCTTTTGTTGTCATTTCAACAACATTCACAGCATCTTCATCAGGAGTAGATTCCATTTCAAGAAATCACTTTCTTTGCTTATCCATAAGGAACAGTTCCTCACTTGCTCAGATTTTATCATGAGATTGCAGCAAATTCAGTCACATCTTTGGCCTCCACTTCTAATTCTAGTTCTCTTGTTATTTCCACCACATTTACAGTTACTTCCTCCAGTGAAGTCTTGAAGCCCTCAAAGTCATCCACGAGGGTTGGAATCAACTTCTTTCAAATTCCTATTAATGTTGATATTTTGATTTCCTCCCATAAATCTTCTTAACAGCATCTAGAATGATGAATCCCTTTCAGAAGGTTTTCAATTTACTTTGTGCAGATCCATCAGAGGAATTGCTATCTATGGCAGCTATAGCCTAACAAAATGTATTTCTTAAATAATATGACTTGAAAGTTGAAATTACTACTTGATCAATGGGCTATAGAATGGATATTGTGTTAGCAGGCACGAGAGCGACATTAATCTCATTGCACATCTCCATCAGAGCTCTTGGATGACCAGGTGCATTGTCAATGAGCAGTAATATTTTGAAAGAAATCCTTGTTTCTAAGCAGTAGGTCTCAACAGTAGTTTTAATATTCAGTAAACCATTCTGTAAACAGATGTGCTGTCATCTAAGCTTTATTGTTCCATTACTAGAGTATAGGCAGAGTAGATTTAGTGGAATTCTAAGGACCCTAGGGTTTTCAGTATGGTAAATGAGCACTAGCTTCAACTTAAAGTCCCCAGTTGCATTAGCCCCTAACAAGAAAGTCAGCCTGTCCTTCGCAAGTTTAAAACCAGACATTGACTTTTCCTCTCTAACTGTGAAAGTCTTAGATAGCATCTTCTTCCAATAGAAGGCTATTTTGTCTACATTAAAAATCTGTTGTTTAGTGTAGCTGCTTTCATTAATGATCTTGGCTAGGTCTTCTGGATAATTTGCTTCAGCTTCCACATTAGCACTTGTTGCTTCACTTTACACCTTTATGTTATGGAGATGGCTTCTTTCCTTCAACCTCATGAACCAAACTGTGCTAGTTTCAAACTCTTCTTCTGCAGCTTCCTCACCTCTCTCATCCTTCACAGAATTGAAGAGAGTTAGGGTCTTGTTCTGGATTAAGCTTTGGCTTAAGGGAACGTCATGACTGGCTTGATCTTATATCCAGATCACTAAAACTTTCTCAGTATCAACAATTAGGCTGCTTTGGTTTCTTATTATTCATGTGTTCACTGCAGTAGCACTTTTAATTTCCTTCAAAAACTAGTTCTTTGCATCTGCAACTTGGCTAACTATTTGGTGCAAGATGCCAAGCTTTTGACATGCCTTCCTCAATAAGGTTAATCACCTCCAGTTTTTGACTTAAAGTGAGAGATGTGTGATGCTTCCTTTCATTTGAACACTTAGAGGCCATTGTAGGGTTTTTAATTGACCTAATTTCAATATTTTGTGTCTCAGAGAATAAGAAAGGCCCAAAGAGAGGGAGAGAGATGGGGGAATGGCTGGTTGGTGAAACACTTATTAAGTTAATCATCTTATACGGCATGGGCATGATTTGTGGTGCCCCAAAACAATTACAATAGTACATCAAATATCATTGATCACATATCACCATAATGAATATAATAATAATATTGAAAAAAACTGAAATACTGCGAGAATTACCACAATGCGAAACAGACACAAAATGAGCAAATGTGGCTGGAAAAACAGTGTAAATGGACTTGTTTGATGCAGGGTTGCCACAAACCTTCAATTTGTAAAAAAAGTATATCTGCAAAGGGCAATAAAACAAAGTGTAATAAAATGAGGTATGCCAGTATTGAGGAAAATAATAATCTTGAAAAATGACTTTAAAATTTAGCCAATTTATTGTTCAAATGTGAGAGTAAAAAATTAGTATCTATGATATAAAGTGAAAGAAGGTTTTTTTTTACTATAGCCTCACATAATAAACATATTTGAAGAAAAATGAAGACATAAAATGAAAAATATACCTAGGAGATGCTACAAATGATATGGAAAGTAAGATCAATCAAATAACTTGGTAAGAGTTGCTGTTTCATAAAGATTTTTTTAACTAAAATCAAATAAACAGAAAAGTATATATATATATACACATATGTGTGCGTGTGTGTGTCTGTGTATGTGTGTATAAAATGACACAATTAAAACCTAGACAATAATAGGAATGGATCTGGACGAAAAAAAGCATATTAGTCAGGCAACTGGCAAAACATGAATATGGTTCATAGATAAATTAACAGTTTTCTATCAATGTTAATTAAATTCCTGGTTTTGCTCACTGTTATATGTTTATATAAGATGATAACATTTGGGGAATGGTGAAGAATATTTAGGAATAATTTGTAATTTTTGTACCTTTTCTGTAATTTGAAATTATTTTAAAATAAAAAGTCAAAGGAAGGGGACATCTATATAACAATTATGAAAAAACTAAAAAAAAAACAGAAACATAGAGAGTAGAGCAAACTGGAAAAAAGTAGAAAATAGAAATAGGCACAACTGTCTCAATAAATATAATAAAAATAAATAGACTACAGAAGCTGGCCCAGCAATTTCTTATTTTCAGGATACATATATAAAGTAAAGACTCAAAAGGGAAAGGATGAAGAAATATATTAGGGAGATTTTAACCAAAATACAGCTGGTGCAGCTATACTAACACCAGACAGAAGTGAGTATGAGGAAAAAGCATTATTAGTGAACAAGAAGGTAAATGCATAATAATGAAAGGTTCAATTTACCAAGAATATTTAACAATTATAATTGGGTTCTTAATAAAACAACCTCACAGTGTTGAAAACAAAATTTAACAGAATTAAGGAGAAACAAACAAATTCACAATTATAGTGGAAGATTTCAATATATCTCTTTCAATTCTTGGTTAAGTAGACAGGAGAAGAAACAGCAAAGAAAGACTATCTGAATAACAATGAAAAGTTTGATCCAATGGACTTATGCATTTGTCATAACTAGGTTTTTACAAATACCAAAGAATAGATAGAAACCAGGATTGAAAAGGATTCTTCTCATAAAAATCATGAAAGTTAAAAGAGGCTGCTTCCTATGGGACAGCAACAGCACTCTTCCCACTCAGTACTCCCAGCATTGCTCATCTTTTAATTTAGGGGGTGAATAAGTAGCCCAGAAAGGTTTGCATCTCAAACACAATGGTATTATTTAATATTAACTAAGTAAGCAGAAGGAGGAGACTGCCAAACTTCCCAATCTTCCAAACTAAGATTTATCGAGCCCATATTTGAGGCTGGGCAAAGAAATAAATTATACTGATTATTCTGAAAGGAAATCTTTATATTGAAGGAAGGAGAGACACTGCTAAGAAGAAAAGATATTTCTCATCCTACATGACTTTGAATATATATTTGAATATGCTATTATGTAAAAATTGGTAAAATGGATTAAAATAATCCTAAATAGAAAAATGCAATAATTGGAAAGTAACAGAAAATAATACTTGGTTAAAGAAAATAAAAATAATTTTTAATACTGAATTGATAAAAACTCATGCCAAAAATAATAATCTGCTCAAGCAACATCAGCACAATTTCTGGCTGCTTTAAAATTATCCAATTCGTTAAAGCAACTATAAAGTAATTGAGATTTAGATAAAAGAAATATGGTAGGAAATGTTATTTTTACTCTAGTTCTTCTAATTGTAATGATTTTAGATAAGATACTCATCAACTCCCATGGCTTTTTTTAAACATCAGAAATATTTTTAAAAATGAGAAATAATTAATAGAAACCTATATAAAATGGGTTGCTCCACAATATTTGGAATGACAGAGAGAATGACAGATTTTATTAGATTTCACAGCTTCAGATAGCTTAATCTAATACAACCATGTTCCCAAGCATATGATTTAATAATTACATAGTGATACATTTATAGTCCTCAGGAGGCACCATGGTGATATAGAAAGGGCATTAGACTTTGAATCAAAAAACAGAGACTGGGAATAGTATAGCTCTGGTATTTTTGGATATGTGACCTTGGATAAATTGTCTTAGCTCTTTAAACTCACTTTTCTTATCTGTAAAACAGAAATAATAAATTAAATGTTACAATGTGACATTATCTAGCACTGAGATGGCTAACATACTTTAATTTTCATGATCCATTGATTGTGGCTGCACAAAGCATTCACTTGAGAGAGAAGTCAATCAAGATTCAGCACGATTTTTAAGTGATGTTTTCCAAGGGTTAAGGTATCCCTTGTCTGGAAGAGGATATGTGTTCCAAAATTCCCTATTCCCTCCTTTTCACCTTCCAACCTTTCTTTCCTTTCATATATTTAATATAAAATGTAGATACAAGTCAGCTCAATTTGAAATATCAATATAGATTTCAGATTTTTAAAAATAAATTAAGTTCTTTAAACATACGTATTTTTTAGCTTCCTTCTTGCACTGTAGTATGGTGATCAAAAAGAAAAAAAAAACTTGTAAAGACAATGAGAAAGAAAGACAGAAAATAGCAGTGACACACACACACAAAAAAAGGAAGCTGGAAAGCAGATGAATGAAAGGTAAGTGACAACAGACATTACGAAGCTGATATTTAATGCAGGGAATCAAAGAGGAAAGTTGATTCACAGTACAGATCACTAAAAGGCAGAATACTGGAAACATGGTTTAAAGAATTGTTTGAAAGGCATAATTGGTCCAATAGATCCTTCGGCAACTACATATCACCAAGTGACTCTTCCACCCCCCTGACCTCACAGGAGACTAAAGCTTCACCCTCCAGAAATGTTAAAGCAGAGAGATTCTGGATTCATGGATATCGAGGATATCTAAGGTTTTAGGGGTACCTGACTAGGAAATGAAGTCCTCATACCAAGTTTTGCTGAGAAGAGTGGCAGCCACTCAGATATCACAGGCAAAATATTGGAAGGGTCATCTTCTGAAGAACCCTCACAAACCTACAGGTCCTTAAATAAATAGTCTTTATTTCCTACGTAACTATCCTACATTAGAACTCACAAGTCAATAAAATCCACCCACATGAACAGAGTATCCAAGTGGCATTTCAGAACCTTATTCTTAACATTAGTGAACAAAGAAGAATTAGAAGAATTTTTCAAAGCTCTAAGAATAAAGTAACTTGGGGGAATAGGAGAACACAGCCTGCAGAATAATCACCCACAAAAAGCCATCAAATAAATCTATATGCTACTAATATCCTCAGATATGTATAGAAGATATTGTATCTATGAGCCAAGAACAGCAGTGTGTATATATTTTAGAATTTGATTACATAATTAAACAAAATAGAAATAGAAGAAAAAATGTGTTACTATCTCAGAAAAGCAAACACATACAGAGATGAGAAATAAGTGATAAAAAGTAGAGAAGCTAAAGGATCAGTCCAGGAGGTCCACCTGAATAATAGGAGTTCTAGAAAGAGGAAACGGAGAAAATGGGTCAGCAAGATGGCAGGCTAGGAAGTCCCATGCCCTCATTCTCCCACAGAAAAATCAAATAAATAACTACAGAATGACTAAAAAACTTTACAGGAGCTCTGGAAATGAGTCAAAGATTTACAGCAACTAAGTAAACACACAATCAAGAAAGACCCACATTCAAAACAGTAAGATATTTTATAGCATTTTTACTTGCAGTTCACCACCCTCTCCCCAGTATGGTATAGCACAGTTAGGAGGAAGTGGTCCATTTTTAGTTTCTTTCCCTTAGGATGGAAGGAACAGAGTAGAATTTGCTTGGAATGTTCTAGCCACTGAGGGCTGTCTGAAGGATGGATTTGTGTCTTACCTGATGCAATGCTCAGAAGAGAAGTGAATATATAGTTTAGATCTCAGGCCAAAACCCAAAGAAATAAAAGTGGACACTATGGTACATAAAAATTGCAGGGGATCCCTGGGGGATAAACAATGTGGACTGAGAAGTACAATAAAAAATCCAAGGATACAAAATGAAGCTGGGAGAAATAGTACATGAACCTAATAGAGAAGTGATGAAATAATCAACAAAGCCACAGACAAAAGAGGATCTGGTAGAGTTTGACCAATTCACATACAAAGAAGAAAAAAATCAACAAGGATGAAGACATCACCATGAGTTTTTAAAAAGATATAAAGATTTGAATATGTAAGAATTAAAAGGTTGAGGGAGGGAAAATGGGGAGTTACTGTTTAAAGATTACAAAGTTCTAGTTATACAAGGTGGAAAAGTTCTAGACATCTGCTGTACAACATTCTGCCTATAGTTAACAATATTGTCTTATGCACTTAAAACACTGTTGAGGGTAGTTCTCATGTTAAGTGTTCTTACCACAACTGTTTTTAAGAGGTTTAAGAGAAACTTTGAGAAAATTTATAAGACCTTCAAATTATTTTACAAATCTAGTTTTATGATAATTCTGTGAAAGACAGAGGTAAAGAAAAGAATGTCATCTGATTATAACACAATTTTATCAGAAGAAATTATGCCAAAACAAAAAAATAAGTAAATATTTGATGACCAGAATTTTATTAACAGTAAGATAAAATGTATTTTTATGTTACAAAAGTAATTATATCAAAAGCCTGAAGGACATTAAATATCATTTTAATGGAAATTATTTATATTAACTAATTTGATACTCAACAGATTTCCTGAAGGAAGTACCATGCTGATATAATCATATAGTAACAAAACTATCAATTCAATATGGTTCTTGTTAATACCTTTTTCTCCTAATTCCCAGCTTCTACCCAAAATCAGCTCCTTGATATCCATGAAACAACTTTCTGAATTTATATATTTATAAAATATTGAATAAGATATAGATATTTTATCTAGAAATCTCAACATACATTCCATGGAGTCTTATATTTATAATTCAAAATTAACATGCCCAATGTCTAATGAATTTAACTACTCTTTATCAAGATATGTTTATTAAATGTAATTAAAAATTCATATAACTAACCTTTTTGAATGAGATGTCTTGGTCTTTTTGTTTTTAATTCATATGAAATAGAAGAAACATGTTTTCTCTGTTCACTAGAAATTTGTAAATCAACAGGAGAATATATATTCTGTGAAAATAAAAACCAATGACAATGATAATATCTCACATATGTTTTTTAGAGCTCTCAAAGAACTCTCACATGCATTATAATAAATTATGATGATTGATTTTGATTTAAAAAACAACAAAAACTCTGCCTGTGAGATAGGCAGAGTTAAGAAAAGATAAAAAGAGTTCCATTATGTATGATTTTGATAAACTGTATATATTTTGGACAATGTTCTCAGGGAAACTGAAGGAAAGGGGATCTGTCAGGAGGGCACTATGACAAGAGGAACCAGAGGGGAGGAAAAATAAATAATAAACAAAGAGAAGCAAGATAGTGTTGCCCAGAAAGCCTGAAGGAAGGTTCAGAGTAAGAAAGAAAAGACAAAATTATTTCACAGAACACTAAAAAATAGTAAAATAAGAAGAAAAAATGGGACCAGAATTATCACAAGCCTTAAAAGTACCAAGGATCAGACATGTGTGGGAGGAATAATAAGTAGAACGTTGAGAAGGAGCTTTGCGGAGAGTGGGGGCACTGTCAGATGTAGACTAAACAACGTCTGTAAACTGGATGGGGATGTTTTAATAATCGACACTGTGTTATCTGTCTTTCTCGTCACAGTCTGTCCAGAACCGGTATGGAGGATCCACCAGGTCATCGGGAACCCAGGTCCTTCCAATAACTTCTGTTTTGTATCTCACTGGCCTCCCACAGCTACAAAGAGAGGGTAAGAAATGCAGCCTTTCTTGCTAAGTACTTTACTTCCTGGAGTAAAATGGCAGGTCTGTTCCCAAGAAAGAAGAAAGGACAGATATTTAGAGGCAACCAACAGACTGCCACAGGGGAACCAGTCAGAATCTCAGGAAGGTATGTATATACATTTGTATTTTGAAAAACTTTCCTGGGATATTCTGGTTTCTTTGATGAGAACCACTGATCTAAATTCTGAAGATTCATAAATATATATCTTCAAATAGATCTTTTTTCTGAGAAGTTTGGTTTTGTGTATTTGTTTATGGAATACTTGTAAAGTGTTTATCATCTGCCATTATTTTAAGCTCTTTATAGATATTAATCGAAAATCTCACAGACACAACATACTCAAGAGAACTGAAGTCATCTTTCCTCCAAATCTATCAATACTTATTTCTAGTTCGGATGAGTAGCATTACCTTCATCCAAGGAGAGAAAATTCACATAAATTCTGTAACATATGATAACTTACAGAGTTTGTAAATAGAGAATTTTCTCATATTTCCCCTGGCTTGACTGTCCACTTATCCAAACTTCCTTTACTCTACAATTTAATAGAGATACTTGGATATATATGTCCCGGTTCCCTCTATTTACAATTTTATGCCCAAATTCCTGCGCCACACGATATAGATATAAGTAATTACACATCCTTGAGTTTCTACTTATCTTTTAAATTTTGTATGTGATGTCCTCTAATTTTTTTTAAAGCAACAGTCTCTATGCAATGACTCATTGTGCAAGGATTTTTTTTAATGCTCCTGACAGATACTAGGTATTATCTGGTCCTGGAATCTCAGTTTTTACACTTCACTAAAAAAATCCTTCACTAACACCTTTTATACAACACTATTTTCAGTCTTAATATGACAAAAATACTACTTTTTGCTAGAAAGATCAATAAGCAGCTACTTTTGAGTTCATCTATTCTCTCTATATTTACAAACTTTTCTTAAGGTTATCAAGAATAATTACAATTTAATAATATACAATATCAACACATTATCAAAACATGACAGTATTTTAAGTAATGTTGTTTCTATTTTAATTTGGGCTCAATTATTTCCATTACACAAAGTATGACAAAAAATGTAGACCACTGTTTTGCAATCAAACCTGTAACAATCAATTTCAAATGCTTTTCAACCTCAAATTTGTCTTTCAATTTTCTTCAAGCTATATCATCATTCTTCTATTTTCTTATTCTACGAATTTTGCTCTATTTTGATAACTTCTCTTTGCCACTCCTTCTTAACAATATAATTCATCATATGCTAAAAATCACCTCAAATTCTATTTCAGGCATAGAAATGGACCCTTTCTTTCTTCTAGATCTCACACTTATATTCTCCTCATGAGAAAATAACGAAAGTGGAATTTAAGGATATGTTCAACGATTCTGTTTCTACTTGTACTTATTCCTTACCCCCTCTGAAAGAATAGGGGAATTTTTTTAAAGAGTATGTATCTGTCGGATCTGAGTATCCAAAGTCTATTACAAATAAAGTTAATTTGCAGAATCATGAAATTTAAAAGCCCCCAAATCAAATAGATATAGTTCCTTTCAGAAATATATTTTCTTTAGTTCTCCTACATACCCCTTTTAGTATACTATCCACATGTCATCATTTAAAATAATTGTCCCTCCTTGGCTTTTATAAAAGAAGAATCCATGACAAAGAGTGCATATGTGATGGTGAAACAAGTCTATAAAAAGATGATCAGAGAATCTAAAGCCCTAAATGAACTGAGGCCTATATAAGCTGCCAAGGTAAAGAAAATGGGCTTTTTTGTTGCATGTACTGCAAGGAAAAAAAAAGGATGTGCCCACTTACTGACTAATCTTTGACGTCACAGGGAAAAATAGTTATGAGAACACTGGGGATAATCTAATAAATACATTCTTTCCAATAACAAAAAGGATATCTATTAACTAAAGTGTCTCAAACCTAACACTGGTCTTCAGTAATTTAGGAAAATATTTTAAGGATTTTTGGTAGCACTTAAAAAATAAATAATCATTAGAGAGCAGTATATATTGACAAGAAACTAATTACATCAGCTATAATTTTATTTTTAACAGAATTAATTATAGGTTCAAATATCATTGATATGATAAACCTGCATTTCAACAACATGTTTGACAAAAACTTTCACTACTTATAGGAAGACAATGTGATTAGGTGAAGATCAGAAATGCTGAGTCATCACATGGCAAGAGTAAGGATTAATAAAATGATGCCAACCTGAAGGGAGGTGTCTAATGTTACGATATGTGAACCTGTTCTTAGCCCTGTCCTATTCAATATTTATATAAATGATTTGAATAGAAATACAAGAAATATTTATCAAATTTTTAAATGAGGTGGTTAAAGAAGAAAATTTGTTAACACTAGACAGACATTTAAAACATTATCAAGACTAGAGCAATGGGTCAAATTAAAGATGAATTTTAATAGGAATAAATATTGCTGTTGGGAAAAATACATTTAATCTCTGTAATAATGTGATTTAAAACCACAAGTGATAAAAACATTTAGTTAAGAGTAAATTAATTAAAAGTCCATTTTGTGATGACTTTATGTTGTATTAAGCATTCCATCTAGAATGAGGGAAATTACAGGCTTATCACGTTCATTTTTTATCAGAACCATAGCTGAAGCACTATGTCAGGACAGGGGAACATATTTTCAGATAATTAGAAGTAATCTGGAACATGAAAAGAAAGGAGCCTACCTACTGAATTATTTTTAAAGTAAGCCTTATATAAATAAGCCACATATAAATCCAGCGTAGAAAAGAGGTAACAAAGAGATCCAGGCTTCTCACATCACCCAACTGTCATCCTCATCTTGTAAAATGACACCATTCTCTTGTTCAAACCATAAAAACTTAAAGTTCTATCTCTATTTTATCCTTTTATCTAAGTCATCAGCAAATCTTGGAAATTCTACCTCCTAAGTGTATTTTAAATCTGTTCATTTCTCTCCATTTTCACTTTACTTCTCTAGTCTAAGCTATAATCATCCCTTCCAAACACAAATAGCTTCCTATTGGTCTCTGCCTTCCCCCTGGCTCTTACAAGATATATTTACATTTGTCAAAGGGTAAATCTGATCACATTTCTCCTTAGCTTTAAAAATCCCTTGATGGCTGTCCAAGGTGCTCAGTCCTTAATATGAGCTACAAAAATTCAGCAAAATATAGCCCTTGATTACATAATCAAATTCAACTCATAGTACCCTTGACTTTGTTCATTATACTCCTGTCACACTGGATTTCATTCAGTCTCTTGAATCCAACTCAAATAAAACAAGCCACTGCATGCCTCAGTTGCTTGCGTAAGCTTTTCTCTCTGACTAGAACACTCTCCTTCCTATCCTTTGCATGGCTAGCTTATTATCCTTTAGGTCTTAATTTAAAATGTCTTCTCAGGAAAAAAAACATTCAGTGACAATCCCCTGAGAAGCAGGCTTTTTCCTACTATTCTCTACTTCAGTATCTTATTTATTTAGTTCATAATATTCATCACAATTTTGTTTGTTTACTAGGGTTACATCTTGTTTTCTTTTTTCTTTTCTTTTTCTTTTTTTTTTTTTTAATAATCTAGTCCACAAGGGCAAGGACTTTGCTTCTCTTCTTTACTCAAGGTCAAGAATGGCCCCTGGCACTCAGCAGATACTCAATAATTATTTGTTACATGTTGAAAGAATAGAAACAAAGAGAAGTGCTAGAAGGAATGAGTGGAGTTTAAGGAAACTTGGCTCATACAATATAATATAATATAGAATGAATTCCATTTTTTGGAGTCACACAAACAGATATAATTTTAAAATAAAATCCTAGCTTGTATTTTTTTAAAGGACTCTACCCCAAGCAACGCTTTTCAACATTCCCTTCTTTTATTCCTGATATCTTTCATACTCAGTGGTTACTCCAAAGCATTTCACTGAGCAACTCTTTACAACTCTCCCCTCCCCTTCTAAGCTCTTTCTCTCATACTGTAGTAGAGAATAACCTTTGTTTTATTGGGTTTACAGGGACACCGTGACCTAGCCCACGGGGATGGCTGTAAGAACAAAGGATGCCTGTAGCAAGTATATTACAACAACCAACCACGCCCCCTCCCTTATTTTTTGTATAAAAGGAGCCTGTATTCTGACTAGAGCAGGATGGTTCTCCAAGACTTAAGTCTGCCATCCTTTCTGTCTGCCGGCTTTCTGAATAAAGTCGCTATTCCTTGCCCCAACACCTCATCTCCCGATTTATTGGCCTGTCGTGCGGCAACCAGAACGAGTTTGGACTTGGCAGCAGTACATCAACTTAGTCTAAATTTTTTAAAGTCTCTTTTACGTCACCATTTCTCAATATGCTACTCATTAAAAAAGCATAAACATAACCATCTGATAGGAATAATTACATATTTCCTCAGGCACATCTATCTACATATTCTGTTGATTCTATATCACAATGAACCAGAGAACCAAAACGGCAATGAAAGAGCTCTCCTTTGATGGTATTGAGTGGAGAAGCTAAGAAAAAAACAAATATCTATAACAGGTATGGAAGTAGGGAGAGACATCTTTATATGAATAATTCTCATCTAATAACAATAAGAGAAAAATTCTCAAAGCATTATTGAAAATTGGAATAGAGTAACTGAGGAGCTATGGAGCTCCCTGTAACTGACAAACAAAATAAATACCTGGTTGTAAAATATCAGATGGATGACTGTACCAGATATTTATTTCTTCCAGAGAAATGATAATTTACCATTTAGAAATTGAGGCACGATGACAGTGGTAACACTTTCCTCTATCTTCTTTCTAGACCAAGGGTAAATATTTTATACTAAACTTTCTGTCTCTGAATATTAAGATTCATTTTTAGCCCTTAGTGGTTTGAGTTTCTCAGCTGAGCCTAGTTAGTGTCCTGAAGATTGTGGTTTTGTTTTCACATTATACACTATGCACGTCAGAGTTCTTGGACTTTGAAGGAAATTATGTCTTTAACCAAAGCAGATTGTTAACCGAGACTCAGGGCTGTATTATACACTTCTCCCTCTATTATCTATACCATTCTGTACCTGAACACGCTTTGTCTATGTTATATGATGTTCATTGTAAGTAGTCTCGTTTGTTGTTGCTGCTGTTTTCCCTTTCCTCTTGCCAGCCAAGACGTCATCTTAAAAATGCTAATCCAGATCTTAGGTTTTCCATATAATACTCAAAGAGGTAACTTTAGGAATATACTAAGACTCAAACTAAAAAAACTTTGATCTTTTTTGTCTGAATGAAAATTGCTAGCTCTAGTGTTCGGCTACACAGTCTCTCGTAAACTTAGCACAGCAAGCAAAGCCTTCAAAATCGGGGGGCTGATGCATAGTGGTCCGTGTATGGCAAAGGCTACTTGATTTCTACTTTCAAGAATAAGTGCTGGTTAACAGGAAAAACCATAGAGGGAGGAATAGGATTTAAAATAAAGTTTTATGAGAAAAAGTTACTTTTAAAGATGTTCCCCTTTAAGCAACTGGCAGGTTTAACTGCTATTTGAAAAATTGCTACCACCTTGTATTTGATCCCAATCTCATTTTATCTTAACAAAGAAGGCTATAAGTGAGGCAACAATATTCTTGATTTACAGAGAAGAGAATTCACAAAGAATGAACTGGATAAACAAATACAGGAGAAACCTAGAAGATACAGAAAAAAATGTGACATTGCTCTTCTATACAAAAAGCAGCCAAGGGAAATGAGGATGGCTGAATATTATGTTTTGCTGCAACTGTCCAGTTAAAGAACACATAGGAAAAAAGCATCATAGAAAGACATGCTCCCTCAGTCTAATAATGGTTAAGGTCTAAGGTCTATCCTCACCAAGATTAGAGACACCAATGAGTAAATTACTGAGGCCCACTCTGTCTGCTATGTGACACAGGTAATATAGCAACTGCTTGGTAGTAGCAGTTGTCAAACCCAGTAAAAAGAGATGCTACAAACTCCCATGATTTTAAAGCAAGTTAGAATTTCAAGTTGCAAGAACACAATGGTAATTCATGAATAATAACTGATACTAGGCAGAGTAAGTAAAGGGCATGAGGAAATTTCAGTGAGTACAGGTTTGTGTTTCTTTGCAAATCTCTCCAGAAATGTTTTTGATTATTATTTACATGACAATGCAATTCTAGTCATAAGCCAATTTTTCTAATACATTTTACATTGTCTAATAGCCTACATGTTATATAGTAACAATTGAGAATAATTCTGTTATCTGGTTTACTTTATAATTCTACATAATAAATATCATTTTGTTTATAACTTTCAAGTACTTATTGCACTCTATCTTTTATCATAGTTAAGTATATTTTTGATCCCCAGAAAAAATTACTCTCTCAGAGGACTGGGGCCATAGTTTACTTATCTCAATATCCCTGTACCACTTTGACTGGATTCTTCAATTTCTGTTGCAGTATCAACTCACAAATAACAAAAAAATAGAGACATTTGATTAGTTTATTCAACAAATAGGTATTGAGTGCCAACTATATCCATGCACCATGCTAGGCATAAGTACAAAGTTATTATTTTGTGAATATTTAAATCCTATACTTCTCAAAATTTTGCATAATTTGATGATTAATTCTCTGCATAGATGTGGAAAGCAGGAGAAGATAAAGACACTGAAAATGAGAAAAACAGAATAGAAAGCACAGGCTGAATGCTAAACACATTCCTGATAAAATTTTGCATTATATTATACTTCATGTATTAACTAAATTGATTAAAATAATATTTAGTAAATAATTTAGTAAATAAATAATCCATAAATCTAATCATTTTGAAATGAAAGAGACATAGTATGTATTAGTAATATAAGTTAGTACTGCTTAAGTAATCCCCAAATGAGACCATTCACATAGTGGTGTAAGATTCAATGATGGGTAATGAAACAGAACTTTCTAGGGAAAAAAAACCTTTTTTAGCAGTAAAGTATATAGCTCAAGAGTCTATAATTCTATGCATATCTGAACAATATCTATATTTATAAAAATAAGAGAAAAGAACAACAGATAGGTATTGCCAACATTTTATGATGTTTAGGTTATTCTTTACCCTACACACCTTAAGCAAATCTAGCACTTTAAAGAGTTTATATGGTTTTTTTTAACTTTTTTTTATTGAGTTATAGTCATTTTAAAATGTTGTTTCAAATTCCAGTGTAGAGCACAATTTTTCAGTTGTACATGAACATACATATATTCATTGTCACATTTTTTTTTCGCTGTGAGCTACCACAAGATCTTGTATATATTTCCCTGTGCTATACAGTATAATCTTGTTTATTTATTCTACATATGCTTGTCAGTATCTACAAATTTTGAAATCCCAGTCTGTCCCTTCCCACCCCCCCGCCCCCTTGGCAACCATAAGTTTGTATTCTATGTCTATGAGTCTGTTTCTGTATTGTATTTATGTTCTTTTTTTTTTTTTTTTAGATTCCACATATGAGCGATCTCATATGGTATTTTCCTCTCTTAAACAGTTTATATGTTTTAAATTGCTTTAGAATCTGAGCAGGGGTTTATATTTACCATAAAGAAAACACCTCCATAAATTAACATATTATTCATATATATAATTACGTTTCTAAAGTAAAGCATATTATAACCAATTTAAATATGCTTTACAAAAACATATTGACAAACTACTAAAATTGACTCAATAACAATTACTTGGATAATATTTTCTAAAACTGAGGATTTAGCCTTTTGCAATTTTAGAGTTCAGAATATTTATAAATGTTGCTTCATACAAGCTTTTATTACAATACTAAGGACTAAAATGACTGTTTCAAATTCAGTTTAATTATGCTCCTTTCCTCCAGATGTTACAAATATCCCAGAAACTGCAGGGACTCCTTTGAGAAAAAGTGGATTATATAATAGGTGGAGTATATAATGGATGTAACAGTATATGTATACATACTCAGGGGAGAGAGAGAGGAGAGAGAGAGAGACAGACAGACAGATTCAGTAAAGTGCTTTCACTGACCATGGGTTGCCAACCTGCAAGTTCTACAGCTTCAGTACAGGTCTCAGTCTGTCCGACTTAATGTAATCAGCACAGCTTCTGTAACAACCACAGCCCTACTGCTCTTACTAGGAAATATTTCCGCCATGGTCCAAATCCTTATTATTTACATGAAGTTCAACATTTCTATGGCTGGATAAAATAACTCAATGCTGTAGTTACCAAAACTTTCAAAGATACAAACAGGCTTATTTCAGGTTCTTAAGCTATTAAAGTAGGTATTGTCAGAATCTTTATATTTTAGCAAATAAAGACAAATGTAAAGAAATGTCTGCAATTTACTATGAGTCTCTCCAGGCTTTCTAGGTGAATATCGTCAGCAAAACCCCATACTTATATGGAATATCTCTAAAAATATCTTAAGTAGACCAGAGAGCAGCAGTGTGATTCAATAATTAATATTTACCAAGTCATGGCGCCTAAATTTGTTTTAAGACAATTCAGTCCTGTCAATTTCCAGATGAGTCATAATACACAAATCTTTTGTCATTCAAGGCTTAGACCCGATACTAAAATACATTGAAATAGCCACTTTCTCTTAAGTGGAACAAATAAAAATTCATTCTAAGTAAGTGGTAAAGAATGGTCTTTTATTACTTTTGTTTGTTAGCTTTTTTATTATAAAAAGATGGACAGCTTGAAAAGGTTTGCATTAGCAGTCTTTGCAAGGCAAATTTTTTATGCTGGTACGTTTCACTGGATTTTAAAATGGTAATATTAGCTTTCTTGCACGAGGAAGTAAATAATTTCATGAACATTTTTATGCAAGTCTCAAATTGTTAAATTATGCTGGCTTGGATGAATTATTAAGTGTATTTCTCTTTTCAACTGTAGACTTATCTTGTGTGTACAGCTGATATCCCTAGTGTCCAATCAGAGACAGGTTTTCATCCTGTTGTCCAGAGAATGATGTGCACAATTCCTTTTGACACTGATGAGAGGTGAATACATAAATCCAGCCCACTTCAGTGAAAATTGACCCATAATTTTTTTTTACCCTGAAGAAAAATACAGTAACAAAGTTTACAGATGGAAAAAATACAGTTAAACTCTTGAGGTGTACCATTAGTTAATGATAGTCAGCAAACATTATATTTTGCCTTGAGGAAAGTGAGCTCCAGATTTGCTTTCAGGTGCTCATGAATTCTAATAATCATGGCTCTCTATATGACAGAAAGAAACCTAAAAATATAAATGATACGTTTTTCACATTTCAATGAACTCAAAAGTTAAAACTAAAAAGGAAAGGCATAATTTTTATCTATTTTCTTCTACCTCTACTCTCCACTAAGATGGTTCTTATGAAATGAGAGTGTATGCATTTCCTATAAATATTTAGTAGTTAAGAAATAAACACTATTTCTTACATTAAGGCCATGCACCAATTTCAAAAAGTGTACATCTTGTATTATATTCTAATGGTGTCTTTGAACGTATTTTCAAGACTATATCAGCATTCCTAAGAATTGGGGAAAAAATGACTTGGCATAGGAAGTCAGATCAATTGCCCTAAACCAAGTATCCTACCTCTAACAGAAGCAAAAAGAAACATACTGTGAAAAATTCAGGCTATGCAGCAAAAAAAATTTTTCATTTTCTTTATAACCCATTAAGGATCCACTATTCATTAATTTATCTATATAATTTAGTCTGCTTATATCATTGGCCTATAGCATTTCCAGAATAATGAGTTTCATTATAATTACCACAGTATGGTAACCCCTTTTCCTTCTCTATTTTTGAAAGGTGTTCTAAGTTTTAGTAACAGGTCTGGCAAGAAAATCTGTTTTATTCATATAGCTCATAACTTTGTAAGATCTTTTTGTACTCCATATTATATTTTTGACTTGCACCTTATTATAATCTGTCTTCTTTCAATGATAACCTTAATTCTTTCTGCCCACATACAAAGATCTCGATGATAAGGAGAATTCTATTAACTAGTCTTTTCATACTAGCACAATGGATTAATATTTTCAGAAAATATACTAAAATGACTCCATGAGTTATAAATAAATTATAACTCAAAAATATAAGTAGAGTCTGGAATATACTTCTTTTAAATGCATCAAATAGTATTTTAAATCAGTAAATATTTGTTGAGTGCCTCCTATGTGCGTATCACTGTGCTAGGAAAGGGTGGCAAAAATAAATAAATTACAACCTACCATAATGTAGCTTATGCTCCCAGAATATAGACATTCACATAAAATAGTCACCTTCAAAGGAAGTATGGTAAACATACATTTAAACAGAAACATATACAAGAAAAAAATATTAGTAATAATATTCCAATTACGTCAGAGAAACTAATTTCCCCTAATATTAGAAGAGAAGAAGTCTTTGTTCCGGATTACATCAGGGACTTTAGCCTTTTATTTAACGCTACAAGCTGAAGTGAAGAAGGAAACAGGTAAAGAAGTACAATTCTGGGAATAATCTCATCCTTAAACAAAAAGAAGCAAAAATGAGATTCTAGGAAGGAGGTTTTGGCTTTGGCACCAAGAACTTAAGGTGAATGAACAGGGGCATTTTAGTGCCTACTTTGAGATGGAGACTATTTGATGGCATAATTGTAGAAAAGAGGCAATGTGCTAGAATGGAGGTGAATTGGGGGGAGAAAACATAGCAATGCTTTTATGTATTAGCCCTCTCTGCTGTCAATAACTGGCTGAATGATTCATAGCAGCCAAGATCATATACAGCTAATTCTACCAAGCTGAATTCTAATACTGGAATCTCTCATATGCAGCAATGGTTCTCTTCTGAAGGAAAGGCCGTTGGCAAAATATAATGCTCTATTTCTGTAATCATCCTTTCCCTCCTTCGGAGCTACTAAATCTCCAAAATACAGAGTCCATTCTCCTCCCAATTCTAGGACATAAGATAGGAGACACTAAGTCTCTCCAGACTAATACTTAAAATTCCCTGTTAATTTATCTTTGCTCTTAGCCTGACAAATAATGATGGTAATTAGAACTTTGTCACTTAAAACTTTACCACTCTGTCCTGCCTTTGCAATGTTTCCTACCTCTAACTAACTAATTCTGTCTCCTGAAATGTACCAGTGACCAAGTCCAAATTCTTTCCTAGCCTAACAATTTTGCTTTAATTAATCTACCATTTCCCATGAATATCAAGATAAAATATATGCTAAAGTTCCAATTTGAGTGATATTTTAAAAATGTAAATGTTATCAGAAGGTTGAGCTCATTGGAAAGCATCTTGAAGAAACTAGGAGAAAGAATTAGTCAGATGTGAAAAAGTAGATAATTGCTTAACTCACATAAGGAAAATAAGGCAAACAGGTAAGAATTAACAAGGAGATGGAAGATAAAGGTAAAGAAACTGAACCAGTTACAGTGTATTGTGTATAATAGAATAATGAGCAAAAAACAGTGAAAAGGTAAACTGAAACAAAATTATAAAATGCCCATAAACTACTAAAATCCACAGCCTCTATTACAGCCTTCATCTAGCCTCTGGAAAACTTCCTACATTCTCTTGTCATGTGTTACGACACTTCAGTACTTAGAAAACTTTAGCCTGATGGTTATAAGATTTCACTCTTTACTCTCTCCTTTACATTATAAATAAAACAATTAAATAAATCATCCTAATATTTAATTTAATCCCACTATCCTACATAAAAGTTGAATAACAAAAGTAACTTGTTAATTCTAAATTATTTCATAAGTATATAACTGCAATATGGTATTAAAATGTATAGACATTTTATTGTCAACTAATCATTTTAAGCACTCAAGTGAAAATTAAAATGTCCATTAACATCTCTATCCAACTTCAGTTTTCACAATTCCTCTCATAACTTCCTTCCCATTCACACATTTGTCAAGCTAATTTTCACCTCCATAACTTTGTTCATGTAATTTTTTTCTAATCTTACCCTTGATTTTTAATTTTTTGACATTCATTTTTTTTATATGGTCCACCACGCATTTGGTGCTTAATTATATAGATGTATTGGCCATTATTCTATTACCTCATCTAAACAATAAAATCCTAAAAAATAAAAAATTCCCTTCTTCTTGAGTTCCACATAGTATGCTGAGGTGAAGAACACACTGAGGTTAGAATACAGAACTTGAAATTTAAAACCAAGGTTTAACACTTACATAAAAAAAAGTCTATATTGATACCTATTTACATGTACAAAATCATGCTAGTATACATCTATTGCCTTTACAATATGCAGGCAAAGTTAATTTGTGATTATAAAGACCATTACATTTGTAATATACTATGTGACCATAGTGGGATAAATCACTGTTCTATGAAAGGAAAAATCATTAATTGTCTCTAAGGATTTTGAATATTTTTTTCCACTTGTCAACTGTTGGAAACTTTCTCTCCATATCAAATTTTCTACCTATCCATGAATCTTAAAACTGCAAATTTTTTCAAAAATTTGAAGGTAAATAATATATCATTTATACATATGGGAGGAGTTGGTTTGCATGTTGATTAATTTTTGAATAGGAGTATAATGATATAAAACACAAATATAAGTATAATAGGTTTAAATCTTAAGCATAACATAATAGGTAAACTTTACTATTAGAGATTCTTAAGATACTGAGCTTTTTTTTTCAGTAGCATATTATTTAAATTTCAAAAATCATGGAAAGCCAAAATGAGTGTGGGGATAGACATACAGATCAATGGAACAGAACTTAGGGTCCATAAATAAATCATTACGTATGGTCAACAGAGTTCTGACAAGGGTACCAAGATAATTCTATAGGAAGAGGAGTTTTTTTCTTAAAAAAAAAAATGGTACAAACAACTATCTAATATAAAAGAATTAATTTGAAACTCTGTCTCATACTATATAAAAATTAGCTCAAAATGAATCATATGCTGACATTTAGGAGCTAAATTTATAAAACTCTTAGAAACAAACATAAAAATAAATCTTTGAGATGTTGGTCTAGAAAATGGTTTCTTAGATGTCACAAGAAAAGTGTAAGTGACAAAAAACCCAGACAAATTGGATTTTATCAAAATTAAAAATTTTATTCTTCAAAGAATACCATTAAGAAAGTGAAAAAGCAACCTACATAGTGGGAAAATATTTTCAAATCATATGGGTGATAAACTTTTATCAAAAATATATAAAGCATTTTTACAATTCAATAGTAAAAGAACAACCTATTATAAAATGATCAAAGGATCTGAATAGATGGTTCTCCAAAGAAGATATCCAAATGGCCAATAAATATACGAAAAGGTTCTCAGCATCAGTAGTCATTAGGGAAATGCCAATTAAAACTACAATGAAGTACCACTTCATACTACTTCATACTCACTACGTTGGCTATAATTTAAAAGACAGACAATATAAGTGTTAATGAGGATTTGGAGAAATTAGAACTCTCATACACTGATGATGTGAATGCAAAATGGTGCAGCTGCCAAAGAAAACAGTTTGGCAGTGCCTCAAAAAATTAAACATAAAATACCAAATAACCCTGTTTATACTACTAGATATACACACACAAGAAAACTGAAAAATATGTACATGGATGTTCACAGCAGAATTAATAATATCAAGCCATAAATTGGAAACAACCAACTAATGAATGGATTTTAAAATGTGGTATATTTATACAAAGAAATATTATTAAGCTATAAAAATGAATGAAAGACTAATACATTGCTACAGCATGGATGAATCTTGAAAGCATTATGTGAAGTGAAAGAAGCCAGACACAAAAGACCACATATTTTTCATTAATATTAAATGCCTAGAATAGGCACATTCATAGAGATTGAAAACAGATTAATGATTGCTAAGGAGTGTAGTGAGTACAGTTAAAAGGTATGGGATTTCTTCTTGGGGTGATGAAACTATTAACAAAATGAAAAGTATACCTAATGAAGGAGAAGATATTTGCAAATGATATGTCCTATAAGGGATTAGTATCCAGTATACAAAAAAATTCACACAACTCAACATCAAAAAAAAAAGCCTGTTTAAAAATGGGCAGAGGATCGGAATAGACATTTTTTCCAAAAAAGACATACAGATGGCTAACAGACATAAAAAGATGCTCAACATCACTAATCATCAGAGAAATGCAGATCAAAATCAGAATGAAATGTCATCTTACAGCTGTCAGAATGGCTGTTACCAAAAAGACAACAAATAATGAGTGCTGGTGAGGATGCAGAGAAAAGGGAGCCCTCATGCACTGTTGATGGGAATGTGAATTGATGCAGACACTATGGAAAAAGTATGGAAGTTCTTCAAAAAGAATCAAAAATAGAACTCCCATATAATCCAGCAATTCCTCTACTGGGTATTTATCAAAAACAAGAACAAAAACACTAATTCAAAAAGACATATGCACCCCCTCTGATTACTGCAGACTTATTTGATATTCCATATCAAGATATGGAAGCAATCTAAATGTCCATAAATAGATGAATGGATAAAGAAGATGTGGTATTATAAATATAGATACAAATATATATAAAAGTATATAACACAATGTTCAGCCATAAAAAGAATGTAACAATGGCATTTGCAGCAACATGGATGGACCTAGAGATAATCATTCTAAGTGAAGTCAAACAGAGAAAAACAAATATTATATGATCTCACTTATATGTGGAATCTGAAAAATAGTACAGATGAGCTATTTACAAAACAGAAATAGACTCAAAGACATAGAAAACAAACTTATTGTTACCAAAGGGGAATGTGGGAAGGGATAAATCAGAATTATGAGATTAACATATGCATACTATCATATATAAAATAAACAACAAGGATTTACTGTATAGCACAGGGAGCTATATTTAATATCTTGTAATAACCTATAATGGAAAAGGATCGAAAAAAGGAATATATACATATATAACCAAATCATTTTGCTGTATATGTGAAACTAACACAATATTGTAAATCAAATATACTTCAATTTTTAAAAAGTTGAAGCTTTTGAAAATAGATAACTTGGTAGAATTACAGAATGGAGAAACTGCTATGGAAAACAGAATGGCGATTCCTTAAAATACTAAAAATTGTCCTACCACATGACCCAGCAATCTCACTCATGGGTATATTCCCAAAAGAACTGAAAGCAGGGTCATGACAAGATTTCTGTACATTCATGTTCATAGAACCATTATTCACAATGACTGAGGTGAAAACAACCCAAGTGTCTATTAACAGATAAATAGATACACAAAATGTGGTCTATATATACTACAGAATATTATTCAGCCTTAAAAAGGAAAGAAATTCTGACACATGCTACAACATGAAAGAAGCTTAAGGACTTTGTGTTAAGTGAAATAAGCCAGTCACAAAAGGATAAATAACTGTATGATTCCACTTATATGAAGGACTTAGAGTAGTCAAATTCATAGAGACAGAAAGTAGAATGGTGGCTGCCCAGGGCTGGAGGGAGAGGGTAAGAGAGAGTTGTTCAGTGAATACTGAGTCTCAATTTGCAAGATGAAAAAGTTCCAGAGATCTTTGTATGATAATGTGAATATACTTAACACTACTGAACTATAAACTTAAAATATTTAAATGGTAAATAGAATGTTATTTTTTATACCACAATGAAAAATGTAAAATGAAACAAAACAAAAAACAAACAAACAAAAAAAGTCATAGGAATTTGATAATTGCATGGGCAAGGCTTATTAGTAAACATTCAAAGGATAAATAATTCCTGTACTCCTGAAATTGGTTCAAAGCATAGGAAAAAGAGAAAAATGTCTTAAGATAGACTACGGTCCTGATATCAATACTTCAAAAAGTAGGCACCAAAAGAAAACAATACAACTTCACTCATTATTACAGAGGGTGAAATCTTAAAATAAGTATTAGCAATTCCAGCCAAATGTTTCCCATCCAAACCAAAATATACAGTGACTAAGGTGTGTTTTAAGAATGCAAATATGGTTCAAAATAAGAAGATACATTGATTTAATTCATTAGTATACTAGAGAACAAAATTAAGACTCTCAATAGAGTCTGAAAAGGCATGTGATAATATTAAACAAGTATTTTTGCTTTATATTTAATCCAGCATCTCAGTAATAAGATACTTTCTAACATGATGACGAGTACCTATCGGAAATTATTATGTATTTCAGGGTGAAATAAAAGCGGCATTAGCATCAAAGTCAGAAAAAACACAAGAATACCCATTTACTACCAATATTATTCTTGAATTTGTGACCTACTCAAGAAAGCAAGATAAACAGCAAAAAGTATGATTGTTTAAAAGGAAGAGAAAAATGATCATTTTCTAATGAATACCTTGACAATCTAATGGAATCAACTGAATTAAAACTTATTTAAAATCGTAAGATAGTGAGTAGAAAAAATCAACACACTCTTATAAAAACACTAGTCTGAAATTATAATTTTAAAAATTTCAATTCTCAATAAAACATAAAACAACATCTTGTAATCTTAAATGTACAAAACCTACATGAATACTAAACAACTTTATTGAAAGCGATAAGAATAACGGAATAAATGGAGATATATACAGAAGTACTTAATCAAATGACTCAATATTGTAACATGTTTATTTTCCCATAATCAGTTTCTAAATATAAGGCCATTAAAAATTATGTATCTTGTATTATATAAAATAATTTTAAACTTCATTTGAGGAAATAAAACACAAAAATAGCCAATAATAATGAAAATTGGCTTATCTTATCAAAAAATCAACATTAAATGGCTAAAACATTAGAATGATGCTGTTTTTGGATAAGTAGAAATGAGAATACTATATGTGATAAAAATATTATTTTAAATACTTGGTAGAATAATAATTAACAAATAGTATTGGAATGATTTAATTACTACAGATAAAAACATACATTCTCTTCCTCTAAAGTTAATTATTTTTTTCTATTGGAAGTATAGTTGCTTTACAGTAGTGTGTTAGTTTCAGGCGTCCAGCATAGTGAGTCAGTATTTTTGCAGATTATACTCCATTATAGGTTATCAAAGATATTGAGTATAATCCCTTGTGCCATACAGTGTATCTTTGTTACCTATCTATTTATATATAGTAGTTGTTAGCAGTTAATTTCTCTTTCCCCTCTCCCCTCTGGTAACTACAAATTTGTTTTCTATATCTGTGAGTCTGTTTCTGTTTTACATACACGTTCATTTGTATTATTTTTTCGATTCCATATATAAGTGCTATTATACAGTATTTGCCTTTCCTGTCTGACTTATTTCACTAAGCGTATGATTCTCTAGGTTCATCACATTGCTGCAAATGGCCATATTTCATTCAAAAATATAAAGTTCTATTTTTCTACAACCCAAAACTAAAATAATCTCCTAATGGAAATACACTTAAAAGTAATAATATAAAACAGGAAATGTTAGAATAAAAGGACTCATCTTTCTGTAATTTTATAGTTGGGAAGAACTTTTTTTTTTAGCATTACATAAAGAACAGAAACCCTAAATACTCACTGGTTTGACCACATTAGAATTAAAAATTTCTGAACAGCAGAAGACACTATAGATAAAAGTAATACACAAATGATAAACTGGAAAAAACATGAAAAATGCAAATTTAACTGAAATTAAATGGAATAAATTCCAAATTAAACGGAATAAAACTCTTTATAGCAAGCCCATGCCAAAAGAACAATGAACAAAGGAAAGGATATGAACAAACAATGAAAAAGAAAATAAACAAAGGCAAGTCACAAAGTAAGGAATACAAGTGGTCAATACATAAAAAAGGCTTTCTTTAATTAATATTGAGTATGATGTAAGTTAAATTTGCATGTTCCTTAATAAAAAATATGTTTAGATACTTCCAAAGGATGTAAGTACTACTTCAAAATCATTTAAGATTTACACATTATTTAAATGAATTATCAAATTGTGACATAATAAAAGGAAAGAACAAATGAACCATGGGATGAGATTTATAAGGGAAAATTAGTAACTTGGAGCATAAAGAAATGGAAATGATAGTAATAGAGCAGGACCTTAACAGGAAAGGGGAAGCAAATTTAGCTTATTTCTAGGCAAGAAGGAGAACCAAAAGGAGAGCTACCTGGAAATGTGCAATAGAGATATGGTCTCAAAAGTGCAGACTGCAAACCATGATCATGCCAAGAAAACCTGTCTTAAGAAAGAGTGGCATAAAGCCTACTGTCTGGAAAATGAGGCAGATGAGAAAACCTGAAGGACATAAATTTGAGCTAGTTTTCTGCTTGTCATAAAATTAGCCTTCACTTCTGAGTCAGCAAACACTGAGAAACTTTGAATACCAGAGAGAATTAGCTGAAGGGTACTGGTAGATTTCTAGCCTCTCCATGAAATCATTCAGGCAGGAATACTCTTTGTAGTCCACAGAAATGTGGACACAGCATCTTTACACACAGAGCAAAAGATTACTTCCAAACGGTGTATTTTAACAAAAGGAAATCTGTGTTTATAGTGCCAATTGTCCTCTGGTTCTGGAAGGTCAGGATAGCATGCAGATAACGTGAGTGTTCTGTGTGAACAGTTGAGATGGAACTATGATTATAATAACGTATTTTTCAATAACAGAAAAATGAATACTTCACTGAATAACATTAAGAATAAAGGGATTTTTACTTATATTTGTATTTATATTTGTCTTGCGACCCTAGGAGAGAATCAATGTATTGTATATTATTGATACTACAGCTTTTAGGATAAGACCAACAGAAATGACAATTTGCAAGGAGATGTTAAAAAAATGCCAATAAAGTTATCATCTGGCATAATTTATAAAGATCTCCTTAATATGTTTCCTAAATTCTATCCATCTAGGGTTTAAGTCACTTAATTTTCCTTTATTCACCTCACTGCACAAAGTTTATGTTGAGCAGTACTACGAGCACTTCATAGTTTGTACACCTTTACTTTTTCCAGATGTGTTATGCTATAAGGTAAATTGTTCAGTTCTCTCATTTTGCTAGTTCTCTCTCTGTGTTGACCTTGGTAACCCCATAGTTTTATAACTCAGATTATGTATTAATCTAGCATCCATTTGCTGCTTTTTAAAATAATTCTGAAATTGCTTGGATTTAAATCTTTCTTATTCATATTTATGGAGCCAAGCATAATATATGATGTCACAGGGTTTTCTAGAAAGGAGATACCAAGACAGTTAAGTCTGCAAAAGTTTTATTGGGAATTCACACTTTTTAAAGGAAAACAGAGGAAGTGAATTAAGTAGGGAGAGCCAATGTCTCTGAAGCAAAGTCTATCTCTATCTGAAAAGTCCAACAATAAGCAGAAATGGCCGGGTCTGTATAACAGTGCCTTATTCAGGAGTTGGCTGAAGGTTGCTTAGAAAATAATGTGACTTTGATTTGAAAGCAGGGGTGGACCCTGAAAAATCTAACTGGAACTGTCAGCTAGCCACACTCCTTGCATCTGAGCAGCTACAAATGGTGTCTGATATTATCCTTATATGCTTCTGTCCTAATCTTATTCATTTAGTTCCAGATCTTCTTCTTTTAGTCTCAGTAAAATCTTTGATTAAAGGGGCCATGCTTTATTTTTTTTTTTTTTATTGCCAGTGACAAGCAGGGGACCTGATACCTAGGAAGCACCTAGTAAATATCTATCAAACTTTATTAAATGGATAAAATTAGCCCCTTATGTGTTGATTAAGACATTAAGCTACATCTGCACTTCTAAGTCATCATTTTTGCTTCTTGGGACTCCAAAAGAAGGGTGAATTAAATTAAGTTGCCCTTAGCCTCTGGTAGCCCTGGCATCTGTACTTATAGACTCTTCTGATAAATATCTCATATTTCGATCTCACCCTAAAAGCCACTATTTCTCATAAGTCTTTATACTCAGGACAACTCCAACACCGTTGATCAGACCCTAAGATGTAGGATTTGAATTTGTACATTCCTTTCAATTCCACAGGTTATATGATCAGCCCCTACCCAGTAAGTTTTTCCCAGTTTTTTCCCCCCTCTCCCTACAAATTCCAGCATAGAAATGGCTTGATGGCAATTTTTAAGGCCTTAGAATTTGTTACAGTGCTAAGGATATTCTAAGTATTCAAAAACTACCCATTTGAAAAGGTCGGTATTGCTGATGGGGCCCCCAAACGACCGTTAGGCAATAACAAAAAGTAATTTTTAGAGAAGATGGAAGAATGTCATTACAAAGATTTTTCTTAGAATTACATCAACTAGTACAACATCCCAGAAGCTAAATGATAATAACAGTCAGTTTCCAGCATAAGGAAACACTCTTCACAATACAATGAAATTTAAAAAAAAAATCTATCCATGAGTTTTTTAACGCCCTACATAAAATAAATGGGGTGACCCATTTAACATCTCCTGAATCTGATATAAGATCAACCCTCTCAATATTTTCTTGGTATCATTTACTGTTAAACTAGACAACGAAGAGGGTAAGGGTAGACTCAACATTTTTGGCTTCTAAAATTATGAAGCTGTTTATTCTCTCTCCCTGCCCCCATATTTTCCTGAATTTAAATTGGACATAAAACCAAACCAAACCAAAACAAAAACTCAAATATGATTAGTTACTCAGATTTATAAAGTTAGCACAATTTCACCCTGCCATGCAAGCTGTGCTCCACACGACTCCAGGGAATGTCATCCACATAGACCGTGATTATCAGTGCACTCAGCGCACCTGAGTATGGTGAATCCTCTTTCCTTTCTTATTCACATGGGCCATGTGATGGTCAATCATCAGATTTTTTAATAGTAAAAAGAGAATTTCACCCCACTAAAGAAGATATACAGATGGCAAATAAACATATGAAAAGATGTCATCACATGCCATTGAGGAATTGCAAATTAAAGCAACAAGGAGATACTACTGCGTACCTGTTGGAATGGCCAAAATCCATGACACTAACAATACCAAGTGCTGATAAAAATTTGTAGTAACAAGAACTCTTATTCATTGCTGGTGGGAACGAAAAATGGTACAGATACTTCGGAAGACAGTTTGGCAGTTTTCTTTTTTTTTTGGTTTGTTTGCTTGTTTTTTCACAAAACTAAAAATCCTCCTACCACATAATCTAGCAATTATGTTCCCTTGTATTTACCCAAACTGAAAATTTATGACTATACAAAAACCTACACATGGATGTTTATAGCCACTTTGTTCATAACTGCTAGAACTTAGAAGTAACCAAAGTGCCCTCCAACAGGTAAATGGATAAATGGACAGCAGTATATCGAGACTGAAATATTATTTACTGCTAAGAAGAAATGAGTTATTAAGCCATGAAAAGACAAGGAGGAAATTTAAATACATGTTACTACATGAAAGAAGCCCATCTAAAAAGGCTACACATGCTACACACTATTTGATTCCAACTATATGATATTCCAGAAAAGAAAAAGCTATAGAGACAGCTTATTATTGATTGGTTGCCAAGGGTTAAGGGGAAAAAAGGATGAATAGGCAGAACACAGAGCATTTTAGGGCAATGAAACTATTTTGTATCATAGTCTAATGGTTAAATGTCATTACACATTTGTCAAAATCAATAGAATGTACAACACCAAGAGTGAACCCTAAGGTAAACTGTGGACTTTGGGTGATAATGGTGTGTTAACATAGGTTCATCAACTGTAACAAATACACCACTGTGGTGTGGGATGTGGATAGTGGATAGTGTATATATGTGGGGACAGGGTGGACCCAGGAGCTCTATACTTTCTGCTAATTTTGCTGTAACCTGAAAGTGTTCTAAAAATAATGCTAGTTAATTTAAAAAAGGTAATTCTTAATATGGGTATGATACAAAACAGAAGTTCTTAAAGGCATTATTTCTGTTTGTTATAAAAGATGGAGATAAAATCTTTTTATCCACAATGCAAAATCTTTGTTTTTATCATGTAAATAAAACATGATTTCTGATGAGGAAAAAATATGTAAAATTATCAGAAAGAAAGGAATAATCACCTAACATTCTGCCACTTAAATAACCACTATTATCTTGATGACTGTGCTTTCCATGTATTCTTTAATGTACATGTGGTATAATTAAAAAGTTAGTTTATATTTTTGAACGCTTATTAAAAGACAAACAGTTCCTCAGTTTTATATATATAAATATATATATAGTAAATATGTGTGTACTGTTTGTCTTTTAATACATACACATATATACACAGATATTTAGGAAAATGTATTTAATAGTAATTAATGGAAAGAGTTCACAGGAAGATTATATTCAAGAACATTTTGCTTTATTTGGTTTTACAAAAATGGTATTCAACATGGAATGCATATAGTTCTATCAATATTAGTTATGTGAAAAATGAATCTTTGAAAGCAAGGGAAATCAATTTAAAAAATCTTAGAACTCAACCAAATCTGCAGTCCTAAAATAAATCTTACTTAGTATAGATGACTGTCATACTAGATTATGTCCAGTGTTTCCAGGAACTATATAACATCATAGAGGAGAACAAGATGTGAACATTCAATGTGTTAGAAACAGCTGAAAGTAAGAAATTTCTTCCAGAGAAATTGGATTGGTTTGCCTTATTGATCTTTTCCCTCTTTTTGTTGATAACTAGGGAGAACATATGCACCCTTTCCAGAGGTGTGTGAAATTCCAATATTCACGCTTCAGGGCAGGAGGGTGTTGCTCAAGTTCTGAGAAAAAATTAGATCATGATTCTAGGAGGTGGGTTGTCAAAGAAGATAGAGATCCACAACACATAGACTTGTTCCTTCTTTCCAAGAGGTTGAAACTGTAAAGATTCCTGGCCATCATGCTTTCTTACCTCTTAGATGCTTTCTTTTCTTCCTAACAACATATGAATAAACCGGCTTAAAGAAGCTTCAGATGTGAGGGCATGGGGCAAGAGGAAAGGGGACAACTAAGCTGCTCTGAGATAAATATACGGCAGACTGCTTTCCCCTCCTCTGAATCTCCTTCCTTTTGGTTGGGTGTGACTTTCTCTCATACTATATTCCTTCCAAAATTCATGTTTGCAATATAGGAAATAAGTGAAAGAAGACTATTCAAGATAAAAAAGCACAGGTAGCAAAGAATATCTCATCGTCTAGCCCAGGTTACTAAAATTTTGCAACAGAATTTTAGTACAAAGCCTTAGTTAGGAATGCTTTGTTTGCTATTATTCCCTGTATATATATTTTCCTTGGCAACTTTGAGTAAAAGGATTAACTGTGCCAAAGCAGATTTCAGACTGTCTTGGGTGTCCCAGAAAAATCCATCATAAGAGTATCTAAATTTCCCCAAAATCCATGATAATAATATACAAATGTCCCTAAAACTTAATCTAATTGACCACCATAATTCTTTATTTATGTTAGTCTATACTATAAGAGGAAAAACCACTCTCTGATGAATATCTTTAAGCCATGGATAAATAATGTCCCTAACAATTGTTTCAGATCCTTAATTTCTTCTATTCCAACCCAATTTTTATCAGATTCATTCATCATGGCTCCTAACTTTTGGTTCTGGATCTCATTTACAGTTTACTCTTGTACCATGAACTCTGGATGTTTATGGACTTCTGGGTTGGCAGCATTTCCTAAATGAAAGTGACTTAAACTCACACCTCCGTCTCTTTCTGTTTTAGGTTACCATTAATATAGAAAGTTTTAAGCCCTTTGGACCAAGTACATTTCAACCCAAACAGGAACAGATTCGGACAATGATCACTTTATCTAATTACCAAAACTTGAATTCCATTACTAACACTTTCCATCATTTTGCTCACAGTATTTTTTAAAAATTAACTCCCAGGATTAAATGCTGATATTTTTTCAGCTCCTCCCCCTTTCCTATTCCTTAAATCTTTCAGTGTTTTCTGGATCCTAGCTTCTCTTGAGCATTCTGTGGTATCAGTTGCTCTCACTACAGTTTCTAATAAACCAAGCTACAAGTCACTAAATACTAGACATGTGAGTAGTAAAAATAATCAAAGAACAATGTATCAACTGAGTGAGCTGAAAGAAGACTAAAAAGCCAGCAGAAGATGGAACAACAATTTTATATAGAAGAAGTAGATTCAAAGATGAATCTTACAATGAAAAGTTATTTAAATTACTTTAAGAAATTGAGCTGAAGACAACTTTTGCAATGTTCTATAAATGGTAGCTATAGACAATGAAAAAAGCATAGGACAATGTATGTATTTATTGGATATGAAACAAGTGTTCTTAATAACTGGCATTAGTAATGTGATTAGCAGAATTATCACTATCATAGAGCTTTAGAAAACTCCTTATATAAATCACAGAGATAAGTTTCACTTTGTTATGAAAAATGGTGTAATAAGAAAAACAATGTTATTCTTTCCATTATTTTAAATGTTAAAAGAAATGTTTGAAAAGAAAAAAAAAGAAAACTCCTTATAATTAACATATTTTAGCAGAAGTTTCATAATATTCAAAATACTTCTAAAGATCTGAAATGGTATATTCTATGTAACTTCATAAATATTACATAACCTTTATAATATGAATATTTCATTCTTACTTTTGCACATATAATAGTCACTTGCCATAATATGACATATACGCAGATATACATATATATGGATATGTATGTATAGACAAATTTATACATAAGTGTTGTTATCAGTATATCCAACTTAGTTATCAGCATACAACATATCCATATCCAATCTGGCTATCAGTATACAACATTCAGTGAAGACTCTCCTCTATATGAAGCACATAAAAAAAAAATAGGTGACATGACTGAAATGAATAAGTTTATGTTCTACATAGAGGGCCAAAAGACACTTCACATAAACTTTATAGAGCACATTATCATCTGGAGCAAAGTAATACAGTTGGCAATGAGTGTTAATGAGGGAAAAGTTTTGAGTAGGATAATTTACCTTTTAAACCTAAGTTTTTATTCAATGGTTAATTTTTGTGGGATTTAAGGACTTGAAGATGTTACTGTGCTATATCTAGAACATACATCTTCAATTACACTGATATCAGACTAATGGAAGTCTGGACATTTTGTAGTCTCTTCTAATCATGTTAATATAATGGAAACATTTGTAACCCAGGCTACTTGGGAACAGGTCCATATATGAAGGAGTTTATGTCACAAACACAGTGCCTTACACATTATAAAAAGTTCACTCCAGTTAATTATATTATAATGCTGAGTCTTCATTTTTCCCCTTACCTAATGCTCAAATGAAAACAAAACTGTAAAAACAAAAAGGCACAAAGTCTGGAGTCAGAAGATCTGGAATTAAGTTCTAGCAATGTCACTTAACCGTCTCGCTTTTGGTAAGTTAACCCTTCTGAGTCTCAGTTTCCCTAGTCATAAAAAAGAAGTAAAAATATTTACCTTACAGTATTGTGGAGAATAAACTGCATACTTTGTAAAAAATATCTAGCACAGTGCCTGGTACATAGTAGGCACTCAATAAATACAAGAAATAGAACTCTCGTTCTATTTTCGTTGTGTTCTCAAAGCAGTATGTGATTTAGCATAAAACACTGAATGAATATTATATGTAAAATTATCAGCCTTTAATAAACTGAATATTTATGTTTTCAGCTAAGAAGAGATTTAAATTACTATTAATACTTTCAATAATTAATGAGAGAAAAATATATATACAAAGCATAAATTATAAGCTGGTTCTGGTAAGAGCTATTAATATACCATTAAAAATTTATAATATATTATATGACTTTTCTCACATTAAGAAAATCTCAAGCAGAATATTAACAATGTAATGGAAGATATTTAAGAGATTGAAGAAATTCTTACTAATTCAACATAATTATAACTATAGTATCTTAAATAAAACATTTCAAAGAAAAGTAATAAACTAATTTTACTTACATATTTCCAACGTGGAAGCTTCTCTGTTTTATTAGTTCCAGGCAGAAAAAAGAGATCTTTAAAGAGCTTATCTTCATATCTTCTATGTATGTAAATCCATTTTGCTTCACATTCATTAATTTTTTTCTGATGTTTTTTACGCAAGAACAAGGGGCTGAATATAAGAGGGGGAAACTGCCATTTAGTTATTTGCCACAAATAAAAATAAGGAAAGAGAAAACTATTTATGAGTTCATTTACATCCTAGAAAACATAGGGGTAAATTTAATGTAATATTTGTTTTCATATTATTACTATATAAAACTACTTAGGTACTAAGGCTTGCTCATCAACATTCATCAAGGGATGAGTGGGTGCTGAGAAATCTCTGGTGATATTTATCTACAAATAATTCTGTACCTACATCCAGCTAAGCATTTTATAATATAACATCAGGGATAATGTGACTAAATTATCTATAGAAATGTAAGGTTATCAGTATGAACTCTTCTTATTTTTCTTCTCTAGTAAAGAAATAACTTCTTATTTTCACTTATGAACATTACTCTACAGCAGTACTGTCCAAGAGAATGTAATATGCCACAAAATAATTTAAAATTTTCTATTAGCCACACTACAAACAGGTAAAAAGAAATAGGTGAGATTACTATTAATACAGTTGACCCTTTAACAACAGAAGTTTGAACTGCACAAGTCCACTTATACATGAATTTTTTTCAATAAAAATAGTAATATACTATCTGTGAATCCAAAGGATGTGGAACATGCAGGTACACGTGGCTGAGTGTAATGTACTAGAGCATCCATGGATTTTGGTATCCACAGCAGGTCCTGAAACCAGTCCCTTGTTGATACCAAGGGATGACTGTATTATGTTTTATTTAACCTTATATATCCAAAATATCGCTTGATAAATGGTGTCAACAAACTAATATAATAGTAAAATACTAAATATTTCCCTTCTAAGATCAAAAACAAGGGAAGGATATTGTCTCTTATCCAAACTCTTCAACATTGTACTGGAAGTCTTATGCAGTCCAATAAAGCAATAAAAAGAAATCTACAGACCAATCCAATCTTTGAAAACAGATGTAAAAATTCTAAACACTGATGAAAAAAATCCAGCAATGTAAGTGAAGAATAATGAGAGCACTACGATCAAGTACTACAAACTCATTATATAAACAAATTCATGGAGAAAAATGTATGAGTACATCAATGGGTACAAAAAGGCACTGCATAAAATTTAGCAGCCAATCTTTATTTTAAATTTTTTATAAGAGAGAATATCAAAGTAAACAAGTTCACTATCATGGAGACAGACTACCAAAAATCAGTAACATTCATTATATGTGATGAAAGAGCAAATAACTTGAATTAAAATGATGAAACAGGAAGTTTACCGTTAACATTATTACTAAATAGCAAAAGTAGAACAAAATTAACCAAGGAAAGCAATTTTTCCATTCCTCAGAATTTTAAAGTGGGCTCCATCTATTCATTCCTTCATTTAAGTATTTTAACTGGTGATCTGCAAATTAGTCAAGGGTAAAATACATTAAGAGAATAAAACTTATAATGGCTTAAATAAGTTTACTCTTCTCTCATGCAGTGTAGGTTGGGTGGGCAGCTCTCTCCATAAAGTCATTCAGTTTTGCCTCACCATACTCAAAGGCAGTGCCATTCACCCACATGACTAATGCAATCCAACCCATGGGAAGGGAAAGACATGAAACAAAGGGGTACAATTATCATTTAAGTACTTGAAGCAGCAGTTGTAGACATCACTTACTTCTGTTCACTTACACATGTAATGAAAATGTAGTCAGATGAACACATTAGCTACAAGTAAAATTGGTTAATGAAATTTCTAGTTGTCCCTCAACTGCTAAGGAAATAAAATAATGGATTTTCAAGGAAAAAGCAGTATTTTGAAAATGACCAATATGTGCTCTGTGAAGAGTAGAAAGTTTGTCACAGCATGAAACTTAAATTCTCTAATAAGTAGAGTTAGATAAAATAGAAGTAAAACACTAAATATATAATAAATGAATTGTGCTTTACCCAAACTGTACGGTGATAGTACTGCTGAGAAAAAGCAGGATACAGTGAGAATCTAAGGAAAACATTCTAGTAGAGCAAACAGCAAGTATAAAAGGCCATGCAGAAGTATGTTTAGGGAGGCAAGAACACACTTGGTATGTCTGAAGAACAGGAAGAAGGCCACTGAGGTGGATAGTCAGTCACTGCAGAGTTTTGAGCAGAAGAGTGGCTTTGAGATCAGAAGAGATCAAGATGGTGGAGTAGGAACACATGGAACTCACCTCCCACCATAAGCACATCAAAAATACATCTGTATGTGGAACAATTCTCGCTGAAAAATAATTGGAGATTGGAAGAAATACTCCTATACAACCAAATCTAAAGAAAGATCTACATGGAATCAGGTAGGAAAGGAAGAGAAGCCATCAAGTCAGGACTTTTGTCCCTGGGAGGGGACTCAGAGGAAAAGGGAGGTTAAACGGGTGGAGATCCTCCCTAGGGAATGAGCAGTTTGAGCCACATATTGAGCACCCCAGCTGTGGGGTCCAACACTGGGAAGATGAGACCACTTGGCTGACTGGAGGTCCAGTGGGACCAACAAGAGGGCTATGGAAAGCCTAGACTCCGCACATGAGGACCATGAACAAAGTTGCTTGCTCCCAAAGCAGGGTAGAGAGGACTAAGACTGCACTGGTGGCTAGCCAATTTCCTGCAACCACCTTGCCTTGCACATTAACTTGAGGAGAGTGATGACTCCAGCCCTGCTTGTCTCATGACACAGTTCCACAAAGGGCGAGGGCTGTGTGGCTGAGTAGGAAGCTTGGCTATGAGTGACAAAGAAGGCTCAGACCCAAAGCAGCATCTGAGCAGGGCAGGAGCAACCATTACTGGTGCTTACACAGGCAGTGCATCAGAAGCAGCCCAGGTCCCTGACCAAGGCCAGACCACCAAAACCTGTTCCTGGCCCACCCAAGTGCAAAGTCTATCTCCTCTTGCCCCAGAACTGCTCCCCTCTGCAGTGAGGGTGCTCATGCTAGGAGGGTAGAAGAAAACATTTATATATATAATAACGGGAACAAAGCCAGCTTGAGGACCTGATCCTCAGGACTTCCCCTCCAGCAATGTGGGACATGCCTCCATAAGCCATTTAGCAGAGGAAAAGCCCCAGCTCACACATGGCTCGGGATATAGCCACTCCTTCTCCAGCCCCAACTCCTACCAAGGGGATAGCTGCCAGCACACCCTGAGGAAAGATATGACTAGTGTTTAAGTCAGATCCAGCCCTCCCACCAAAGCCACTGGGCACACATAGACTAAATGGAAATGGTGCCTCACAAGAACATTCCTTCAAGAATGCAACAGATAACTGTTTCACCTAATTTCACAGAGATAGAGAAGTTAAGCAAAATGAGAAGACAGAGTAATTTGTTTCAATTGAAAAGGCACGAGAAAATCCCTGAAAAAAACAACTAATGAAACAGAAAGAATTTACTAGATAAAAAGTTCAAAACACTAGTAATTAGAATGTTAACTGAATTAGGAAAAATAATAGATGAACACAGTGAAAATTTTAACAATGAACTAGAGAATATAAAAAAGATCCACTCAGAACTGAAGAATACAAAAACTGAAATAAAAAAACACACTAAAAGGAATTAACAGCAGACTACCTGATACAAAAGAATGCACAAGAAATCTGGAAGACAGAATAATGGAAATTACCCAACAAGGACAACAAAAAGAAAAAAACATTTAAAACATTAGAACAGTTTAAAGGATCTCTGAGACAACATCAGACATAACAACATTCACATTATAGAGGTCCCAGAAGAAGAGAGAGAAGGAGGCTGAACAATGTGTTTGATGAAATTATGTCTGAAAACTTCTCAAACCTAAAGAAGGAAACAGATAACCAGATATAGGAAGCAGAGAGAGCCCCAAACCAGATGAACCCAAACAGACCTACACTAGGCACATCATCATTAAAACGGCAAAAGTTAAAGAGAGAATTCAAAAGGTAACAAGACAGAAACAAAGAGTCATATATAGGGAACCCCCCATAAAGCTATCAGCTGATTTTTCTGCAAAAAAATTATAGACCAGAAGTGAGTAGCACGATATATTCAAAGTGCTGAAAAGAAAAAATGTGCAACCTAGGACACTCTACCCAGCAAGATTATCATTAGAATTGGAGAGAGAAAGAATTTCTCAGACAAGTAAAAACTAAAGAGATCATCAATATCAAATCTACCCTGAACAAAATGTTAAAGAATCCTAAGTGAAAAAGGCTATAAAAAGAAAGAAGAATCCGTAAAGGAAAAATTCCACTAGTAAAGGCAAATATATAATAAAGGATGATAATCAACCATTTAAATAAGCTAGTACAAAGACTAAAAGACAAAAAAAAAAAAAAACCTATAAAATCAACTATAATGATCAATAAAGGATAAACATGAAGATGGTAAGATATGACATCAAAAACAACATACAGAGGAGGTGAGTAAAAATATAGATATTTTAAAATGTGTTTGAATTTAAAGGCCCACTTTCAAAACAAAAATAAATAGTTATCGGTCAACATATATGAACCCCATGGTGACCATAAACTTACAGTAGACGTACAAAAACTAGAGAGAAAGGAACATAAACATATCACTAAAGAGAATCAATCCACAGGGACAAAACTAAAAGAACAGATAAGAACTATAAAAAAAAAACAAAAACAGAAAACAAGTAATAAAATTGTAGTAAGTACATATCTATCAATAATTACTTTAAATGTCAATGGATTAAATGCTCCAATCAAAAGATGTAAGATGGCTGATAGGATTTAAAAAAAAAAAAAAACCCATCTAGAGAAAAACTAGAACAAATTGAGACCTAGTGTAGCAGAAAAAGAAGAATAAATTGAGCCCAAAGTTAGCAGAAGGAAGAAAACAATTCAAACTAAAGAAGAAATACACAAAATAGAGAACAGGAACACAATAGAAAAGATAACCAAACTAAGCATTGGCTATTTGAAAAGATAAGCAAAATTACAGAGCTTTAGCTAGACTAACCAAGGAAAATAATTAAAATTGCAAGATACAATATTAATATTCAAAAATCAGTAATGTTTCTATACACTAACTACCAATTATATGAAAAAGAAATAGAGGAAACAATCACATTTAAATAGCATCAAAAATAATAAAATACTTAGGAATAAACTTAACTAAGGAGGTGAAAGATCTCTACTCTGAAAACTATGAAATATTAATGAAAGAAATTAAAGAAGACACAAATAAATAGAAAGGTATCCCATATTCATGGATTGAAAAAATGAATATTGTTAAAATGTCAGTAGTCCCTAAAGCCATCAACAGATTCAATAAAATCTCTATCAAGATTCTAATGGCATTTTTTAACAAAGTAGGAAAAAAATCCTAATATTTATATGGAGTAACAAAAGACCCAAAATAGCCAAATCAATCTTGAGAAAGAACAAAGCTGGAGGATTACACTCCCTGATTTTAAAGGTATAGTAATTAAAACAGCATTGTATTGCCATAAAACAAGCACATAGATTAGTTACACAGAAAAAGGAGCCCAGAAATAAAAGCATGCATTGATGGTCAAGTAATTTATGACAAATGACCCAAGAATACATGATGGGAAAAGGACAGTCTTGTCAATAAACAGTGTTAGGAAAATTGAACAGCAACGTGCAAAAGAATGAAACTGCTCCACTCTCTTACACCATACACTAAAATTAACTCAAAATGAATTAAAGACTTGAATGTAAGACCTGAAACTATAATAAAACTTCTGGAAGAAAATATAGGGTAAAGGTCCTTGACATGGGTCTTGACAATGATTTTTTGACTATGACACCTAAAGTGCAAGGAACAAAATAAAAAATAAACAATGAGACTACATCAAATTAAAAAGCTTCTGCACAGCAAAAGTAATAATCAACAAAGTGAAGACACAAGCTAAAGAACAGGAAAAACATTTTCAAGATATATATCTGATAAAGAGTTAATATCCAAAATATATGAAGAACACTTATAACTCAAAAGCAAAACAAAAAAAACCCCAAAATTTAAAAATAGGTAAAAGACCTTAATAGACATTTTTAATAAAAAGACTTCCACATGGCCAATAGACACAAGAAAAGATGCTCAACATCACTAATCATCAGGGTAATGCAAATCAGAACCACAGTGACATGTAACCTCATACCTGTTAGAATAGCCATTATCAAAAAGACAAGAGATAACAAATGTTGCCAAGGATGTAGAGTAGAAGGGAAGCATTGTGTACTGTTGGTGGGATTGTAAATTGATACAGTCAGTATAAAAACATTATGAAGGACCCTCAAAAAATTAAAAGCAGAACTTTCATATGATCTAGCAGTTTTACTTCTAGACATATATCCAAAGAAAACCCACACAAAAGCACTAACTCAAAAATGTATCTAAACCCCTAAGTTCTATCAGCATTATTTACAATAAGTAAAACATGGTAACAATCTAAAGTATCCATGGGCAGATAAATGAATATAAAAGTTGTGTGTATACAAACACAAACATACAACAAATATACACAAGTGGAATACTATTCAGTCACAAAAAATGAGAAAATCTTGTTATTTGTTACAACATGGATGGACCTTGAGGGCATTATGCTAAATGAATAAGACAGAGAGAAAGACAATACTGTATGATCTCATGTATATGCGGAAGCTAAAACAAAAAACAAACTCATAGAAAAAGAAATCAGATTTCAAATCTGATTTGTGTATACCAGAGGCAGGGGTTGGACAGGAGGGGATTTGGAGGAAGTTGGTCAAAATGCACAGACTTCCAGTTTAAGATAAATAAGTACTAGGGATATAATGTACAATACAATGACTATAGTTAATCCTATTGTATTATATACATATGTATGTGTCTATATATATGTGTGTGTGTGTGTGTGTGTGTGTTGTTAAGAGAGTAAATCCTAAGAGTTCTCATCACAAGGAAAAATTTTTTTTCTTTTATTGTATTTATATGAGATTATGATGGCAACTAAACTTATTTCAGTAATCATTTCACCACATATGTAAGTCAAACCATTATGCTGTATGCCTTAAACTTACACAATGATGTATATAAATTATATCTCAATAAAACTGGGAGAAAAAGAAGGTAAAATAAAATTTTGGCAAATAAACACAAACTCATTGAGAATACACTATTAGGAGACATGCCTTATTAGAAATACTGAAGGAAGTTCTTCAGGTTGAAAGCAAGTGACCTTAAATAGTAATCTGAATCCACAGACAAAACAAACAGTGCTGGTAAAAAAAATTATGCAATTACAAAACAATATAAATTCACATTTCTACTACTTTCTTCTCTTAACTAATTTAAGAAGCAACTATATGATAAAATATTTATATAGTTATATCTCTGTGTCTAAAACATGTGTTTGACAATAATAGCATAAGATGGCATGTGGGAGCAAAGCTGTTTTGGAGTTATAAAATGATACTAGATGGTAATTTAAATCCATAGGAAAAAGATCATGAAACCAGACTCACCAAAGCAAGCAGGGAGATTAAGGAATCCTCCCTCCAGAATCCATACCCTTAGCACAGCACAATACCATCAGGAAGAGAACTCCTAGCTCCCAGCTCCTCCCAGGGGAGGGAAAGAGCTGGTTCACATTTCCAGTGTCCCCAACTTTTCTCAGGGACTCACCAGAGGGTTAGCTTCTATCTTGTCAGTCTCAGAGCTCTGATGGGTCTAACACAGTCTAGCAACCTGAAGAAGAATGGAGACAGAGGCTTGGGCTGGTAGGTGGCCATAACTCCACCCCACCTTGGCTCAGCACAGAGTAAGCAGATAGAAAACATGGTTGCCTACAATGCGACATTTTTTTCTTAGGCTGCCCAAAGTACTGGCTTCTGATTTGCCGATATTCAAGTGCTAATAAGACCTGGCATAACCTAGCTCCCTGGGGACTAGGAAGACTAGAGAGGGAGATTTAGGTTGGCAGCCGCCACATCCCTGCTCCCAGTTCAGCATAGAGCAAGTAGACAAAATTCCTAGCTCTCAGCTTCTCCTTGAACAGGGAAGGAGAGGGAAACCAAGGATCTAACTCTCTGAGGGTCATCTAAGGAAATGGCTTCAGTTGCACTTGTCCCAGTACACAAACAGTACCTGACATACCCTAGATACCTGGGGAATACAAAGAACAAAGAAAACCAGCTAGATTACCATGAAAGTTTGAGATGCCCCAGACTCTGTCAGGCTGATTGGTGAGAGAGCGTATTCTACCATATGTGGCCAGTCCATGAAGACTGGGAGACATGAATGCTTTGCCAAATGAGAAGACAGCAAAATAGAAAGTCAAGAAAAATGAAGAATAATGCAAAGATGTTTCAAACAAAGGAACAACATAAATCTCTAGAAATTAACCCTAATGAAAAGAGTTATATGAGTTACCTATGCAGAATTCAAAATAAATGTCATGAAGATGTTTGCTGAGGTCAAGAGAACAATGCGTGAGCAAAGTGAAAATTTCAACAAGAAATGAAAAATATAAAAGAGCACCAAATAGAAGTCATGGAGCTGAAATACACAAAAAGTATACTTAAAAAATGTACCAAAGTGGGTCAATATCAGACTAGATCAAGCAGAAAAAAAGGATCAGTAAACTTAAAGACAAGTCACTAGAAATATCTGGCAAGTAAAAACAAAACAAAACAAAACAAAACAAGAGTAAAAAAAGAGTGAAGAAAGCTTAAGGTATTTATCAAATACTAATGGAACAATATATGCATTACAGAGGTCCCCAAAGGAGAAAAGTAAGAAAAAGAATCAGAAAGTGTGTTCAAAAAAATAATGGTTGAAAGCTTACTAAGTAGGGGGAAGAAAATGGACATCCAGATCCAAGAAGCGTAACTAGAAAGGAAGAAGCAAAAACATCCCTTTTTGCAGATGTCTGATTCTATATATAAAACATCCGAAAGGCTCCATGAAAAAAAAAAAAAAACTGTTAGAACTAATAAATGCAGTAAAGTTACAGGATACAAAATCAACATAAAAAAATCAATGATGTTTTTATAAACTAACAACAAACTATCTAAAAATGAACTAGGAACACAATCTCATTTACAATAGAGGCAAAAGGAATAAAATATATAGGAACAAACTTAACTGAGGAGATAAAAGACTTCTATACTAAAAACTACAAAACATTGATGAAATAAATTTAAGATGACACAGACAAGTGGAAAAATCACCCCATGTTTATGGGTCAGAAGAATTAATATTGTTAAAATGCCCATACCACCCAAAGTAATCTACAGATTAAATACAATCCTCATTAATATACCAACGGACTTTTTTACAAACAGAAGAAACAATTCTACAGTTTACATGGAACCATAAAACACCACAAATAGTCACATCAATCTTGAGAAAGAATAGCAAAGCTGAAGGCATTACACTTCCTGACTTCAAAATATGTTACGAAGTTACAGCAATCAAAATGCTATGGTAATGGCAGATAATATACCAATAACAACAACAATGAAACAGAATGGAGAGACTAGAAATAAATATGTACATATATATGTATATAGTCAATTAATCTTTGACAAGGATGTCAAGAATGCACAATGGGGAAAGGACAGTCTCTTCAACAAATGATGCTGGGAAAACTGAATATTCACATGTAAAAGAATAAAATTGTAACCTTACATCATACTATACACAAGAAAACAACTCAAAATGTCTTAAAGACTTCAATGTAAGACTTGAAACTATAAAATTCCTAAATGAAAATACAGGGGAAAATTTCATGACACCGGGCTTGGCAATGATTTGATGGGTATGAGACTAGAAGTACAAGAAACAAAAGCAAAAATAGACAAGTGGGACAACATCATACTAAAAAGCGTCTGCACAACAAAGGAAACAATCAAGCAAATGAAATGGCATCCTACAGGTTGAGGAAAATATATTTTCAAACCATCTATCTGATAAGGGGTTAAACTTCAAAATATCAGAATTCCTACTACTCAAGATTCAAAAAAAATTATAACTATATTTTTCAAATGGGCCAAGGACTTGAACAGATACTTCTCCAAAGAATACATACAAATGTTACACACACACACACACACACACACATACATACATATTTATATATATGAAGAAATTCTCAGCATCACTACAGATCAGGGAAATGCAAATCAAAACTATAATAAAATTATCACCTCGCATCTGTCAGGTTGGCTATTATCAAAAAAAAAAAAAAACAAACAAAAAAAACAAGTATTGAGGAGGAGGTGAAGCAACTGAAACCCTTGCACACTAATTGGTGGGAATGCAAAATGATGCAACCACTATGGAAAACAGTATGGAAATTTTTTTTTAATTAAAAATAGATCTATTATATATTCCAGCAATTCTACTTCTAGGTATCAGAAAGAAATAAAATCAGGATTCAAAAAGATATTAGCACTCCCATTTCCCTTGCAGTACTATTCAGAATATCCAAGGTGTGGAAACACTTAAATGTCCATCGAATGGATAAATAAAATGTAGTATGTGCCTAAAATAGAATATTATTCGGGCTTTAAAATGAAGCCAATTTTGCAATATGCAGCAACATGGCTAAAACTCGAGGACATTATGTTAAGTAAATAAATGGGTAACATAAAGAAAAATACTGCATGATTCCACTTACATGATTCACTTTGTTCTTTTATAACCCTGGAAAAGTCGAATCATATATTGAGAGTACTATAATGGCTTGAAATTTGAGGAGTAGAAAATTAACATAAGGGCCCATAAATAGTTTCTAAAATGAAGACATATATTCACCAGGTACAATGCTCCTCCCCACTGAACAAAGGTCCAGAGCAAACATTAGAAAAAAAGATTGAGATTCCTTTCTGAGATTAAATAACAGTAAAAATGATTAGATTAATTATTAATCTACAATTTAACATACAGGTATTATTAATTATAAAATTATAGAATGATTGTTTAAAAGTTAAGTGTGACTTTTCAAAATTTGCTATTAGTTATCTGGGTTCATCAGGTAATAAATATAAATAAATATTGAGAAGTAAGCATCAAAATTCAAAGGAAGTTTTGATCACAGTAATTTTTCAACAAGAAAGAACGTATATGCTTTTAGAATGCTTTCAAAATATTTACAGTTACCTTCAAAGGGTACATATTAATTTTTCATATTAGTGAAAAATTTAAGTAATTATGAGATATGAAAAGTTTCATGGTAATATGTAATGCACCATTAATAAGTTATAAAGTACATAAGCATAAAGAGAATATCCTATAGATGCATAAGTAAACTATTATTATGAGTGCAGTTGTCCTGTTACATACTTAGACTTTAGCTCCATTTTTTCTCAAAATAAGGTGATTAGTAACAGTGTGGGTCCACATTTCAGTTCTTTCCCATTGTAAAACAAAATAAGGCATATCAAATTATTAAAAAAAATCATAATAATCAGTAAAACAAAAATAGACATCATCTTTAGAACACCTGTATCTCAAAAGATTTTAAATAGAAGTTAATACAGAAACAATGATAAATTATATGATTTTTCAGGGAACTATGACAGTGGTTGAGAGAAAAATACAAATAGATGTTAAATGTATGTATATTTTAATACAGTTAATAAATATTAGTATTTGACATAGCCTTTAAATGCTTCCCTCAACTATATTCACTCATGTAGCTCATTACATTAAATAAAGACTTTATTTAATAATAAAAGATACTCATCTAGAAAGTATGAAGGAGAGATAAGCAAGTTTTAATAAGGTTTTATTTTATTCAACCTATTAGCAATAGTACTACTACTAGCAAAAGTAATACAGCAACAGCTATTATATTCATGATGCAAATAATACACAGTATAAGTGACAATTACTAGGCTAGCAATAAATGATAATAGAAACTTATACCCATTGATATGCCAACTCAAATTCCAGAAACTGTTTCTAAGTACATAATAATTAATACACATAAATGTGTAAGTTTATGGGGTTTTATCCCTATAATTTTTATAATTTGGAGAAAATATAGACAACATTAATGTCTAACAGGAGAGCTCACATAAGTAGACTATACCCACTTAAAGGAATACATCCAGCTTTTAAAAATACGTATACAACATTTAACACTACAGAAAATAGAAACAAACATATTAGATAACAGCAGGTATAATACAATCATTTTTGTAAAAAAATACATAAATGTATACGTTTAAAGGAATATACACTCAAACATTAGTTATCAATCTTCACCATTCCTTCTCCTTACACATCATTGCCCAACCTCCACCAGCAGATTAAGTTTCACATTTTTCCCCTGCTCACATGGATATAAGCTTCTGCCCTTGCTTTGTATAAACACTGCATTTTGCTATATTATTTCTTTGCTACCTTGCTTTTTTCTTAATACATCACTGAAATCGTGGTTAAATAGATTTTATAACTTATTTTTAACAACTGAATAGAATTTTATACTACCTCTGAAATCATAAATTTTCAACACAGGATACATTTTTCCAGGTTTTTTTTTTTCACTACACAAATAACACAATCTCTTTTCCTGCCTGCTCCCACAACACTATCCTCTTTCTTCTCTCCCCCAACTCCTCTCTCCTCTCTTTTCCCACCTCCCCGCTACACATACACTCTGTCTTCCTAGTAGAAATTTCAAGAAGCATTATTGCTGATGTGGGAGTGTATTAGTCAAAATAAATTTGAGTGAAAGTGAAGCCCATTCATTTTGAAGGAAAACAAACATACAAACTATTCTGTCTCTTGCACCACTTCTGAAAATGGAAAACTAGTTTGTAAAAAGACAAATAAAGAAATTTTTTTAAATTCTGAGTTTCAATGGAATAAAAACATTTTTTAAAGTACTAGTACCATTAAAATTATTCTGCATAAACTTGAAATAAAAAGAGGAAATGATTCAGCCTAATTCTGACAACTTAAGTAGAGCCATTATTCAACTTAGTAAGTGGAACATAAGACCAGACACAATCTATTTTTTGATACTAAATTATTAAAATTGTTTACTCAATCATAAAATGTTCTTCATCTTTCAGTAACATTTTAACAAAGATGATTTTTGGTTAGCAAAAAGAAGAAAGCACAATTGTGTACAAAGATATCATTAAAATAATTTAATTTTAAAGCTGAAAATTTTAGATAATTTTGACTTGAATATGTACTTAGTCTTTTACAGATTATGACTAATGATCCCTACCACATGCAAAGCTAGACAGTATTTTAAATAGTGTATATCTGGCAAATTCACATTACTAAACATTTTTCATAGAAATTTTCACTACGAAATTTATCATTTAAAATAGAAATTTCTTTGAAAAGAACTTGTACTACTGCTATCGTCAATATAACTAGTTTTTAAGGTAGAAATTAACTTAATTTTCATGGTACAGAAATAATGCAATCATCGTTCAATAAAATCAGTGTTCAGAATTACCTAAATTACTGTAACAAAAGAATAGACTATTATAACGTTTCATCTCATAATTCCAAAATGAGGTCTCAAAATGTACTCTGCAAGTAGAGAAAGTAACTACCATCTGAATAATAGAGGCATTACTTAAAAGTTGCATATAATGCTTTCATATTATGAAATCATGTTAAGTATCTTATAAATCTGTCTATTTAAAGTCAGTCTTTGATGCAAATAATCTGAAATGATACAATCATTTCCTGTTTCATATACATTGTGATAGTACTATGTTGAATCCTATTTGATAATTCTTACCCCTTCAAAACTAGTGAAGGATTAATGATGTACATAAAAGGAATGCATTAGTAGATGTTAATATTCAAAGTTTTGGCCTCAGAACTAAGTATGACCCATTAATTCTCTACCCTGCTTGTGGGCTTTCCAGTTAGTAAATTTTGTTTTCATTTTCCCCTAACAAGGTTCCCTTAACGGATCAATTGGGTACCCAGTCCCAACCTGTGGCCTACCTTCCTAGATTATAACCAGCATCTCTTTCTTTCACAGGAAATTTTATTTGCAAACATATTTGGCATGATCTAGGATATCCATATATCCAAATGTTTACCAAGTAATTAACAATATAGATTTCTAAGTTAGTTATCAGATCAGAATCTATCTAGGACATATTTCTCTAGTCCTGTTTAACATGACACACTCCTATGCTTTGTATAAATTTTATAGTTCAGGAAAACTAAATTGATGTTTTTCTACCAACTTAAAAATTAGTAAAAATAAAGTTTTTGCGTTCTCGAACACAGGTTCAAATAAGCCTCAAATTCAACTCAGAGACCGACAACATACATTAAAAAAAACAGGAATAAAATTATTCATAATATCATAATTCAATTAAATTAGAAGTTTTCTCCTTATTTTCATCATAGCTTTCTGTATAAGAGTTCAAAAAAACTTTTCTAAAGAGCTAGAGAGTAAATATTTTAGGCTTTGCAGTACACATTTGGTTTTTCATATATACTTCATTTTTTCCCCATACCACTTTAAAAATGTAAAAACCATTCTTCTTGGCTTACAAGCCATATTGGATTCTGTTCACAGGCTGCATTTTGGTAACCCCTGATATATATCATATTTTGAAACATATGTACATGTCCACATACACACACACACACATACACACTTTCTTCCCATTCTGCCTTAGAGTATTCTGAGGGAGAATAAAAAACAAGTGCATATATATATACATATTTTAATATAGATACATACATATGTATAAGAACTTAATTATAAATTAAATTTAAAATAAGAACTTTTGTACCTATGGAAATGTTCAAGAGATCCCATATTAGTCTTGCTTATTATGATAATATAGCTACACAAATAAAAATGAATTTAGCGCACATATACCAGAGCTCCACAGCACCTGAAGACCCTCCCATTCTGGCTGCCTAGACTGATATGTTCCACTTTCCATTTTCCTAAGAGCTGAAACATTGTCATATGATCTAGCTTCAATCAATTTAATGCCCTCTCCCTGGATTTTTATTTTTTAGGGAATTATCCAAATGCACAAGGACAATGAAACAGTTGATGGTAAATGCCGCAGAATGACGGGGGACAAGTAGCTAGTAATAATAGACACATGGAAGCACCCTGAGTAAACTGCTTCTTTGGTGGAGTCTTGGCTCTGCCTTGACTCCCCTTGCTGCTGATTTTTTAAGCCCAGTTATTGTGGCTTCCTGAAGATTCTGTGAGATTCCTGGATAAACTTCCAATAAATTAAATCACTGCCTAAGTCATTCAGAGTTATTTCTGCTACTTGCAAGAACTCTAGGCGTTACATAATCTAATCTTGCAATTGTGTAGGAAGAATAAAAAAGTAATTGCTTTAATAATTTTATGAAAGAAGTGGCAACCTGACCTACTCATCAACATACGAGAAAACCAGCACAAGAATATTATAATCCCTCTACCTGGAGTGATGCTACCTATACAAACTTGAAAGGAATTTTGTGAGATATTCCACTACTAAAATATATGGGGTTACTTAGTTTTCATCTTCTTATATTTATATTACATATCTAAATGTTGTACTTTTTATCTACTTTTAAAAATGAATCCTCAAATTGTCTCTATTATACCTATCAAGTAATTTTATCTATACCATAACTGCTATGAGGATTGAGTGGGCTAATAAATATAAAACTACATGTAAAAAACATACAAAAAGTACATTTCAGTAAAAATAATCTATTAACAATAAAGTTATTATGTTATTTTATAAAGTAATATATAAAGTTAGTATACCATTATATAACATGTTTCTTTATATATCATTATATATATGTGAAAATAAGAATTCTATCAGATTATAATCCCAATGAGAAAAGTGATTTTTGAGAGTTTTGTTCACTATTGTATCTTCAGGATCTAGAAAGTGCCTAGCCTATTGTAGGCACTCAATAAATATTTCTAGAATGAACCAGTTAATAAAAATTAATGTCCTACTTTATCTCATGCCTCTGAGACAGATAAGGTACATTTGTATAATTTGTATAATTTTATAATTTGTACACATAAAAACTTCATTAAAATATTATTTTCCAAGATCCTAGCAAGTGGTAGCAGAATAATAAAAATGTTTTATTTAGCTCTGATCTGTAAGATGTGGAGTTCTGCATCTATAACTTACTAGTTTTGTAACCTCAGACAAGTTACTTAGAGAATTTTTCATAGGATTAAATGAAATACATTACATAAAGTGTCTGGGACAAAATGCCAAATCAGAACTTGAACACGTCTGCTGACCCTAATCCATTGTCAACTTTGGATAACACCAAAAAATTTACGGTAGTTAAGGATATTGGGTTATACCAAAACAGTTTTATATTACTTTCTAACAACTGAAAGGACAGTAGAAAGGAGTCTTTTATAAGAATCACCTATGACCAATAAAAATTAAAAACCAAATTTGATTTGGCACATTTAATCTTTAAAGCTTTCTATTTTCACCACATATAAATACAGAGAAAAAAATTTTTAATTCTCTCTATAAGACTTTTTCTTCTCCTTTGATATACTTATTTTCTTTGATCAACCATCAACAATTCTAAAATTACTAAATATTTTAAATCCAGATGAGTTCATATTTGATAATAACATAAAGTGCTACACAACCATCGTAGTAGAAATATTGACTGTATGTCAAAATGCTAGTAATTTCAGGAGAGCTTTCCAATATCGAAAACAATGTCCAGAAAATGAAGTAAAAGCATCAGGAATCTTAAAAATTTAATCAAAAATATATGCATGATTGATACAAAAATAAAATATACATGATACAACTTCAACAAAATAAGCATCTTACTGTCAAGTAAATTAAAATAACAAAAATGCCTTTCTCTAGAAAACCTTACTCAAAATTGGGCAACAGCAATTAACTTCATTTTGTTTTTAGTGCTTCAGTAATTTCAACATTTAAAATGAGATAATGGTTAAACTCACTAGTTAAGGTATTGTACAAATGGCAACAGTTTATCCTATCTTACAATCTTTAAAAATAGATTTAAAAAAGAATAAAATTATCTGTAAAGGAGCCACACTTGGAATATTTTGCTAATTTTGCAGTAGTTATGAGTGAACTAAGCACCTGCAGATAATCTGTAAGCTACTCTATAATTTAAAAATACATATTTCTAATAAATACACTTATCAGTTAGCAGCTTTTGGTTGCAAGAAACAGAAAACCTCACCAAAGTTAGGATGGATTAAACACAAATGAGAAGTTATTGGCTACCAAAACTGAAAAATCCGGGGGTAGGGTTCCAGGGTTCATTTGTTTGGATCTCAGCCCCATTGCTCTGAAGTTCTCTTGACTCACCCTTCTTCCATGTGTCAATTTTTCCCCCAGGTAGGTAGGCCTTATGTTGGAAAAAATGAGCATAGTAATAATCCAGAAGAATAGATGGTACATGATTACCAAAAGTAAAAATAAAACGAAAACCTTGTACCTCATGCTCATTTGGGTCAAACCCAAATTAATTCCCTTGGTCAGGGAACTGGTATGGACTGGATAGTGTAAACCTACCAAATCCCTATGGCAAGAGACATAAAATTACTCTGAATGGCTCAGAACAATCTGGTCCCACCTCTATATCTGAGTGTTTGATTTTTCCTACTCTTCACAATGGTGAGGGGTGGAATAGTGGTTAGGGACACAGCAAGGATATCCATTAAAATCTACCTCTGTGGATATCAATCACTTTCCTTCTCATACACATACCTACAAAATCAATGTCTAGGTGAAGTAAATGCACTCCTTCTTCAAAAGGATAGATCCAATAACACATCCAACACTGAATCTAGATCCAAATTCAGAATCCTTGATAATTCATAGTCTAAGAAATCTAGATAAATAATTAATTTTACTCCCCAACCCTACCTACCCAATCTATAAATGTAGATAAAAAATTACAGTGACTACAGATGAATATAAAGTGGTTACTGGACTGTAACATATATCACATCCTGCCAAAGGATAGGTAGAACTTGGCTGAGCAGTAGGGTTCTTCCCTGGTCACTACACCTGAGGGAATTCCAATGGGTTTTCATCTAGCCACTCCCTAGAACACTGTCCTTTCCCTGAGATGAACAATTATAAAGACGTCTGTCTGCAAGATGTTACTGTAGCAGAAGACTAAGTCATGAGAATTGGAATACTGGATGTGCCAAAGGGCTTAAGAAAATCAACATATTTAGAGAAGCTTTAGACTTATCTGGACACTCAATTCTAAACACTTAGTAGGCAGTTCGTATTTTTGCTGCCCATCCCCCAAAACAACTTTTTGAATGAAGAAAAATCTCTCTTCCAGCTCAAAGACATTATGCTCTGCCATCCCTGCAAAACTAAGTTGAATGACTTCTATCTCCATTAGGTTCTGCTAGGATTCCATTAATATTTCTTTATGATTTTATCACTGAATCCAAGGCTCTATTTTCCTACAGAGGTTTACTATTCTTTGAGTCAGAAAGAGAATGCTTAATAATAGGTACTAATTTCTTCTAGTATCTTACCTTCCCAAGTCCTAACTTTATATTGAGGTAAATACATCATCTTTTCTATTTGACAGATTCCCAAATTAACAAACATTTCATCAAATTGAATTACAGATCATGGGCAAAAAAGGTCCTTGTTAGCAAAGTCGTATTTTCTTCCCTCACAGCTTTCATTTATACCCATTTCAAGCTAATTATGCATCTTTCCTAAATTAATCTACTGTTACAATGAAATATAGAGGCAGCTAGCATAAGCTGATGACGTATAGGACCACAGAAGAAATCAAAATACTTCCTACTAATCCTCCTAACTTCATACCCTCTGTGGGTGAAAGTCAATGTATAATATAAATAAAACTTTAATTGACTATTTCTTAACTGATAAAAATGATAACTAACTTTCCAGTCCAAGATAAAAGATTTCTCCTCATCATTCTCTTCCCATCTCAGTTTTTCCAATTTTACATTTTGAAGTCTATTACTTATAGTATCAATTTGTTTTTAAACATAACAAGAGCTCAAACTGTTTTAAATTTTAAAGGATAATATCAGGGGTAGGGTAGAATTCGGGATTTATTTGGCATTCCAAATCAATTTCTTTAGGATTGTTCAGTCATGTAACTAATTTATCCCTTTATTGTTTGCACTAGTTTGTCTTGGATAGTCTTTTATCTCTTCTACTTCTTTTACTAAGATAATAAAAATAATCCTAATAAAACACACTGCTTTAAATCAGAAATTATTCATCTGGGTGTGACATATATGGTCAAATCAGCCCAAGTCATATTGTACATAATGGAGAACAATGAGACAAATAAAATGCTAAGGATATCTAGAACCAGTGGTTTTATTTCTGCAAATTTTTTTCCTTAAATCTTGCTAACTGTAAAATATTTCACAAAGCTGGTTAACACTGCTGGAATTATCAATAATTGCTTATTTATGTGAGTTTATTTTTAATATCATTTAGAAACATAAATTAAATTTTAAGAATATGGAATAAAAGAGAATGGATGCTTGATAAGAGCCTTTTTATTATAAGCAGAGTATAGAGAGGTAAGATATATGGCAATTATCTTTCTCACAGTGCACAAAATTAGATCAATTTCTTTAATCAACTCTAATCACTTCCCACTTCATGAAAACCTAGGGTAAAATTTAATTTCCTAAAGTATGACTGACTAAATACCCTGATCAATTTTCTTGCTAAAAATATGGAAAAATTATGGATAAGATATATTGCATTGATGGGTGAGGAAAAAATACATGTATATTCCTTAGAATCTAAACCCAAATTAAAACATCAGTTCACAGAGACAAGAAGGAAATCTGATTCCAGCTTTCAACCTCAGGACACTTACTTGACTCAGGTTATCTTGACCTTTGGTATTATTGATGTATTTGAGTATACAAGTAGAGCAGAGTGTAGGGTCTCATCAGGATGGAGATTATAATAAGAAACCTTCACAAAAATCTAAGATCCAATGATATGCACCTCCAGTGTAAAGGTGAATTACAATTACCACCTAAATCACTATTCCACTCCCTCTACAAATTGCCAGAGGAAGAAAACTGTCAACTTGGATCTACCTTGTCCCTGGATGAAGGAAAGGAAAAACAATATTCACTGAAAATTTTTAAGGGCAATCTGATCCTCACATGGGTTTTCATTCCAAATTCAGACTATCTGAGTAATCTGTAAAAACTGGAGATGATCATTTTAAGTGTCAACAGACATTTAAAAGTAAGCAAAACATCTTCTATGGGGAAACCAACCTTGATAAGAGTGTCAAAGAATTTAGGAAAAGTTCTGAGGAATATGAGTTCACATCAAAACTCATGGAATACACCAGGAAACAACGTAAGTGATATCTACAGTAAAAGCAGACAGCAGAATCGAACCCACAAAGATAGCAACTGCTGCAATTATGAGTTACTGAATGAAGTAAGTATGCTTAATATATTTTTAAAAACAAAGGGAGATTAAACATATGAAGAAAGAGCTATTAAGAAAACAATAAGAAAGTCTGAAAGAGAACTAAATAATACTTCTTACTATTAAAAATATAACTAAATTTATTAAAAATATAACTAAAATTCTAAATTCAATGGTTAGATTAAATAATAGATTATATATCACAGAGAAGAAAATTTTTAAACTGGAAGATCTAAAGATCTTTCTTATAGAATGCAGAATAGAAATAATTATGAAATAAAGGCTAACAGACATTGTAAATTTGTATTGGTTGCATGATTTGAGAGTATTCAATTATGTTTTAAAGAGAAAGAGAAACAAGTAGAACAGGACAAGCCCACAAGATGCCAAGAATAGACACTGAACAAGCAAGTGTTAAAAACAGATAAAACTCATACAATGTGTTAAGTATACACAGTAAGTAAGCTAGTAACTGAAAAACCCATTACATTAATAGATGAAACACAGGTGTGTGCAGAATACTGCTATAAAGCATGAACTAAAGTATGGAAAGATTAAATAACATCTTAAAGCATTCATAAAGCACTAACCATATAATCTTCGGACAGGCAGCTGTGTCTCTCACCAAGTCATTCATCAGTAACCTAATAAGATTCCATGCATGCTATGCTCAAAACATGCAAGTAAAAATTCATCACTGCTTAGTAAGTTATCAGTTACATAGCTTACAGCTATGGTGAAGGACACTTGCTCCTACATCTTTCTAAAAAGTTGAATGTATTAGCTCCAGTCATTTTGTGGCTGTTGAAGACCCTCAGTCATTCTCAACTCTGATCCTTACATCCTAACTATTAGGGGAAGCCTGATGAAACAGAGTGAGAAACAGAACATACAAACATTGCATAATGCAGGATTCAGATACTGTGGTCACTTCACTCCACTTATACTCACATCTACTCCATTTTTCTTCCTTGCTTCTTGCTGTATGTTTTAAGTAAATTAAATAAACTATGATTCGAGTATTGTAATCTGAGGTCTGAAGATTTCTAATCTGAGACCTCTGAAATAGCTGGCTTGATAACTTACTTGGAGGCTATCATAGCATCTAGGTAATTTCCCACCACTATAGCTGGTAATGAGAATGTGATGCAATTAAAAGTCATCTTATGTAAATTATAAGAAAAATAAGATCATACATCACAAATGGTTTTTAAAATCAAAGTAGTATTTAAGAGCCCCTAATAGAAGAAAACTACTAAAACTTATCCATAATACAGAGTATATAAGAAAATAAGCTAGATATTAGAAAACAAATCCAGACCAAAATTGAATGGAGGCCTGATTATCCTCCCCAGTAAGACGTGGGAATCTACAGGAAGAAACCCCAAGCCAAGGGTGTTTCCAAATATCGACATAGTAGTCTGTAAGCACTACCTCTGCTGTAGTCTATCTGTTAATATACTCAGAGACCACCATTGCAAAGAGGTAATTTCCCACCATAAGAAAAGTGGGGAACATAGCAAAAATGTTTTGGAGAGATTATCAATAAGATGATGACTGGAAATTATCCAGAACTGATAAAGGAGAAACCAATTCCTAGATGCTTGAAGCCTAGCAAATCTCAGGTTGGATAATAAAAATAAACTGATTCTTAGAACTGTCATAGTAAACATCTTCAGAAAACAAACAGATCCAAGATTTAAAAAAAACAAGAGAAAAGACAGATAATCTATAAAGGAATAATTAACCTGATAATTTACTTTTCAACAGCAACAATGAAAGCCCAAAAGAGTGAAAATTTTATTCAATGAGCTAAAGGAAAATATCTCAGTCTAAAATTAGAATCCTCATAAAAATATATTTCAAGTATGAGAGGACAAAAAAGCCCCCTAAACTATCTTATCTGCATTCCTTTACTTTGTTTCAGTCTATAATTTCAGAGGCATTAAACAATAACAAGTGATCCTTGGGTATACTTCATGTCTAAAACAAAACATTAAATATCTCAGTTTAGAATAAAATAGGAGTTTAACTGAATCTAAAACAGAGACTCAAGAAATGCTCCTACACAGCAGCATGTATAGTGGTTCCTAGCATTTTTAATTTCTAATCATCCTTGGGTTCTGCAGTTTGAATCAGCCTTACTCTTGGGCTTCTGATACCATCAGATAGGCTATAGCAGAAGCTGGAAAACTTTTTCTTAAAAAGCCAAATACAGATTGTAAATATTTTAGGTTTCTGGGTACTACAATCTCTGTCCCAACTATTCAGTTTTTCCATTGTAGCTTAAAAGCACAATGATAGACACAATACATAAAAGAATGGGTGTGGCTGTGCAACATATTTACAACATATTTACTGTACAACATATTTACAAAATCAGCTAGCTATCCTAAAGGCCATAGTTTGCTAATCTCTAGCTATATGTCTCTAAGATCTCCAAAGTCAGTTATACATGCAAATCTGCTCCCCAGTTTCCAAAATTTTGTTGCTCTCTCTCTCTCTCTGCCCTTCTCTTGCCTTCTGCCTTTCTAAATCTTCATACTATCAGTATAATGGGATTTTGAGAATAAGCAGAGGCAAACTGAAATGTCAACACAATATTATTTTTTAAAGCATGTGTTATTAAAGAAAAACTGCTAGACTTTTTTTAGGAATACACTAAGATGTGAATGAATTTAGAAAGAACCGACATATTTACTATTTGATTCATTCAATATCATAAAATGACAGTATCTTTATATTTATTTTGGTCTTGTTCTATCAGTAATGTTTAGAAGTTTTCTTTTTAGAGATAATTCACACCTTTACTTTCATGTACCCTTAGTACGTAGTATATGACAGGCATAAAAGTGCATTGCTCAGATCTCCTTGAAGGGACCCCGCTATGAGGAGTGTAGCTGATTGACAGCCCCAGCTGCCACCTCTGTGGATCCATCACTACACTTTTGCCAAGGCTATTCCCAATCAATGACTGAGCACATCAGGGTATTGTAATAGTGCTGGCCCATTTCTGCCTCATGCAGATTCCTCCAATGTTCAGCTTTCTCTCAGGGGGGTTCCCCACTGGTCTGGCCTAGATTTTTTTCAGTTGTTCATTTCTGCAATTCTTTTATATTTTAAGAGATAAAATCAGCTAATATATATTATCTAAAATATGGAAGTCACAGAAATTTAGCTTATTAGAAATAGCTGTGAATGATGCTGGTAGACTCTTGTTTTGTGAGGGCACCCTAAAATAATAATCATGGCAGTGATGTAGGTTTTAAATCTACCCAGGTTCCCATATGAAAACAAATAAAACAACTAGACAACAAAATTGAAACAAAACTAACTTGCCAATGCTTTTCTTTAGGTCAGAGCCCAAAACAGACAAACTCATGGAGGTAGAATCAAAATTGAGTGACACAGAAACAACAGAGAAAAAGAGAGGGAAAAAAAGAGTCTACATTAAAAAGGGAATGCTGGGGACCAAAAAAAGATAGAACGTAAGCCATTGTCATATTTTCAGAAACTACAGGCAGACACAGACATACACATAAACACATATTCAAAACAAACAATCAAAAAAGAGGTTGCACAGTGTGACCAAGATAGCAGAGTAGGATAGCTCACCTTCTACCATAGGCATATCAAAATTACAATTATTTATAGAGCAGCTATCTGTGACAGTGACCTAAAGTCTAGTAGAAAAGATTTTCTACAACTAAAGATATAAAGAAATAACTACAATAACATAAGTAGAAGAGGTGGAGATGCAATACAATCAAGACCCTCACCCCTGGGTAGGTGACCCACAAAGAGGAGGATAATCACAATTGCAGAATTTGTCCCAAGGAGTGAGGGGTCTGAGCTCCACATCAGACTCCCCAGAATGTCTGGTTTTGAAGGCCAGTGGGGCTTGTGTATGAGAGAGCTGGAAGGCTATAAGAAACAGAGACTTTGTTGCTTAAAGGTGTGTACAAAATTTTGCATTTCTCTGAGTGCCCATGTAAAGGCAATAACTTGAAAGGAGCCTGGGTCAGACCCACTTACTTACTGACCATGAAGTCTATCCCAGGGAGGCAGGAGGCAATGGGATTCCCCATGAGCACATAGACACATAGCAGTCATTTTGAGGAGCTCATTCTACCACAATGACATTAGCACTGGAAAGTACCATTATGAAGTCCTCCCTCTAGCCTATTAGCATAGGGGCCAGCCCCACCTACCAGTCTACCCAAAGTAGTCAGTCCTGCCACAGCAGAAGGGCCCATGCAACCCACATAGGGGACATCCCTAGAGCATATAGCTCTGGTGACCAAAGGAGAGTGTGCTGCTAGGCCCTTCAGGGTGTCTCTTACATAAGGCCACTTCTCTTAAGATCAGAAAAATGTATCCAACCTACCTAATAAACAGAAATAAACACAGAGAATTAGGCAAAATGAGGAGACAGAAGAATATATTCCAAACAAAAGGACAAGACAAAACCTCAAATAAAATATAAAGTGAAGTGGAAAAAAGCAATTGACTCAATAAAGAGTTCAAGATAATGATCATAAGATGCTCAACAAACTTTAAAAAAGAATGGATGAACACAGTGAGAATGTTGACAAAGAATTAGAAAAAACATAGATGTGAACCAAACAGAGCTAACAACAACAAAACCAAACAGAATGGAAAAAATACAATAACTAAAAGAAAAAATACACTAAAAGAAATCAACAGTAGGTCAGGTGACACAGAGGAACAGAGTAGCAAACTGAAAGAATAGTGGAAATCACCTAAGCTAAACAGGGGGGAAAAAAGCTTTAAAAAGTGAGGAGAGTTAAGAGACTACTGGGAAAAATCAAACATACTAACATTTGCATTATAAGATTTCCAGAAGGAAAAGAAAGAGAGAGAAAGGGGTAGAGAATGTATTTGAAAAAATAAATTAATAACAGTTGAAAACTTCCCTAGCCTGGGAAATGAAATAGACATCCAGATCTAGGAATTGCATATAGTCTCACATAATGTGAACCCAAGGAGGTCCATACCAAGATACCCTATAGTTGAAACTGCTAAAATTAAAAATGAAGAGATAATCCAAAAAGCAGCAAGAGAAAAGCAACTAGTGATGCACAAGGGAACTCCCACAAGACTTAGTTGACTTTTTAGCAAAAACTTTGCAGGTCAGAAGGAGGTAGCACAATATAGTCAAAGTGATGGAAAAAAAAATCTATAACCAATAATACTCTACCTGTCAAGGCTATCATTCAGATCTGAAGGAGAATTAAAGAGTTTTACACACAAGCAAAAGCTAAAAGAGTTCAGCCATATTAAACGAGCTTTATAAGAAATGTTAAAGAGACTTATCTAAGGAAAAAAATCAAAACTAAAAATATAAAACTTATGGAAGGAAAAACGTCATTGGTAAAGGCAAGCATGCAGGAAAAGTAGTAGATTAAGCATTTACAAAGCTAGTAGGAAAGTTAAAAAAGCAAAGTAGTGAAATGATCTATATCCAGATTAAGAGATTAAGGGATACACAAAACAAAAAGATATAAAATATGATGTAAAAACATTGAACATAATGGAGTAAAAATACAAGGTTGCTAGAATTTGTTTGAACTTATAAGAGATCATCAACTTAAAAAAATCACGTATACAGTTTGCTATATATGAATCACATGGTAACCACAAAAAACTTGTAATAAATTCACACACAACATAAGATAAAGGAATCCAAACATAACTATAAAGATTTAAGTCATTAAATCATAAGGGAAGAGAGCAAAGAAGAAAGAGACAAAAAGGTACTACGGAACAGCCAAAACCAAAAAAAACAACTAACAAAATGGAAATAAGTACATACCTATCAATAACTGCTTTAAATATAAATGGACTAAATGCTCCAATCAAAAGAAAGAGTGGCTGAATGAATAAAAAAAACAAGAGCCATCTATATGCTACCTACAAGAGACTCACTTCAGATCTGAAGACACACACAGACTAAAAATGAGAAGATGGAAAAAGTTATTCCATGCAAATGAAAATGAAAAGAAAGCTAGAGTAGCAATACTTGTATCAAACAAAATAGACTTTAAAACAAAGACTGTAACAAAAGATAAAGAAGGACATTGCATAATGATAAAGGGATCAATCCAACACTCATTATATCCTCTTGCACCCAACATATGAGCACCTAACTACATAAAGTATTTTTAACAAGCATAATGGAGAAATTGACAATAGCACAATAACTGTAGGGAACTGTAACAACCCACATACATCAGTGGCAAATCATCCAGACAAAAAAGCAACAAGGAAACATTAGCCTTAAAGGACATACTAGACCATTTGGAGATACAGATATAGATACAGATATAGATAGATATAAAACATTACAACCAAAAGCAACAGTTTACACATTCTTTTCAAGTGCATGTGAAATATTCTTCAGGATAGATCACATGTTAGGCTACAAAGGAGTCTCAGTAAATTTAAGAAGAGTAAAATCATATCAAGCATCTTTCCTGATCACAAAGGTATGAAACTACAAATCAACTATAAGAAAAAAAAATATAAAAAACAAACACGTGGAAGCTAAACAATATGCTACTAAACAACCAATGCGTCACTGAAGAAATTAGAGAAAATCAAAAATACCTAGAGACAAATGAAAACGAAAACACAATAATCCAATATCTATGGCATTCAGCAAAAGTAATCTTAAGAGAAAAGTTTTTAGCAATACAAGCCAAGTCAGGAAACAAGAAAAACCTCAAGTAAACAATCTAAGTTTACACCTGGAAAAAAGAATAAGCAAAACCCAAAGGTAGCAGCAGAAAAGAAACAATCAGATCAGATTGGAAATAAATGAAATAGAGACTAAAAAGACAACAGAGAAGATCAATGAACTAAGAGCTGGTTCTTCAAAAAGATAAATAAAACTGACAAATTTTCAGCCAGTCTCATCAAGAAAAAAAGTGAAAGAGCCTAAATAAAATCATGAATGAAAGAGAAGTTACAACCAACAACCCCAGAAATAAAAAGGATCACAAAACATTACCTCACCTCAAGCAATTATACACAAGTAAAGAGAACAACCTAGAAGAAATGGGTAATTTCCTAGAAATGTATATTCTCCTAACTGAGTAAGAAAGAAATAGAACATATGAACTGATTAATTACCAGTAATGAAACCAAATCATTAAGAAAAAAGAACTTCCAATATCCAGAAGTCCAAGACCCAGTGGCTTCACAGATGAAGTCTATTAAACATTTAAAGAAGGGTTAATACTTACTCTTCTCAAACTATTCCAAAAAACTGAAGTGGAAAGAATGCTTCTGAAATAATTCTACAAGACCAGTATCACCCTGATATCAAAACCAGACAAGTACACCATAAAAAAAAGGAAAATTACAGGCCAATATCACTGATGAACACAAATACAAAATCCTCAACTAAACTTTCGGAAACCAAAGTCAACTATACGTTAAAAGGATCATATACTATGATCAAGTGGGATTTATCCCAGGAATGCAATGATGGCTCGATATCTGCAAATCAAACTATGTGATATACTACATTAACAAACTGAAGAATAAAATATAATCACCTCAGAAAGATAAGTCACAGAGTGGCAGGAGACAATTGTGATAGATAGGTAGGTAGGTAGGTAGGTAGATAGATAGATATTTGGATCCATCTAAAAAAAAAAGATTTATATCTGGTATCAAATACATGAAGAATTTCTATAAATCATTTTTATGAAACCCAATTTTTAAAATAGCCAAAGACTTGAACAGGTCCTTCACAAAAGACAACATCCAATGGCCAACAAATATACAAAAAGGTTCATCATCCACCACCAGGAAAACACAAGTTAAATCTACAATGATATATCACCCACCAGAATTGCTAAAATGAAGTACACACTATCATGTGTGGGTGAGGATTTAGAGCCATTGCAATGTTAACACATTTCTTGCAAAAATATGAACTAGAACAACTCTGGGAAACTCTTGAGAGCAATCAGTGTTAAAGCTGAATATATATATATATAGCTGAATATATATATGTATAATCATTATGATACAATGATTCCATCCCTATGTAAATTCCCAACAAGAATGTGTGCCTATGCATCCTGAAAGACATACGGAACAATATTCATGACATTATACTATTCATAACAGGCATTAGTGGGAAACAACCCAATGTCCATCAAGAGTGAACTGGATAAATACATTGAAGCAATGAAAAGGAACAAACTACTGCCACACACTGCAATATGGTGTGCCTAATGCTGAGAAAAAGAAATCAAATATAAAGGAGTATATACATATATGTATATTTATGTTTCTTTTTATATACTGTTCAAAACAGGCAAAAGGAATCTGGTTCTGATTGAATACAGTCAAAATGATTAGCTTTACAATGGGGAATAAAGGGGCAAAGACATGACAGAGACTCATACTTTTTCTAAATTAATGTTGTGATTCCCTTATGTGTTCACTTTATAAAAATTAACAAGCTATACATTTGTAATTATTCCTTTTCTGTATGTATGTGTCATACTCCAAAAAAAATAAATTGATGATTTTTGACTTACCAAAAAATAAATGAAGGCAGAAACTGTCAGTGTATTTTTTAGAAAAGCCCAACTACATGTTGTCTGCTAGAAAACCATTTAAAATATAAAGACACATATAGATTAAAAGTAGAATGATGAAGAAATTTATACCATGCTAACACTAATCAAAAGAAAGCAGCAGTAGCTATATTCATTTCAGACAGAAAAAACTTCAAAGAAAGTCTTCAAAGATTAAGAAAAGTATTACATACTAATAGAGTTTTCCAGTAAGATAACAATCCTAAATGTGTATATACCCAGTAACAAGAGTGTGAAACTAAGTGAGGCAAAAACTAACAGAACTGCAAAGGGAAATGGATGAATCTACTATAACTGAAGACTTGAACAACCATCTATCTGAAATAAACATCTAGCAGGCAGAAAATCAGTAAAAGACATAGTTGAAGTATACAGTACCATCAATCAACTGGATATAATTGACATCTACAGACAATTCCATCCAATAATAGTAGAATATTCATCTTAGGCGTACATGTAACATTCAGCAAAACAGACCATATTCTAGGCCAAAAATGCACCTTAACCAACTTAAAAATAGAATAATACAACATCTGCCTCAGAACACAACAGAATGAAACTAAACATTAATAACAGAAAGATAGCCGAAAAATCTCAAAATACATGGAGGTTAGACAATACATTTTTTTTCTTTTTAAACATGTTTTTAATTGAGTTATAGTCATTTAATAATGTATGGGTCAAAAAAAAAAACCTCGAGAAATTTTAAAATATTTTGAACTAACTGAAATGAAAATACAACCTAACAAAGTCTGTTGGATGCAGAAAAGGCAGTACTTAAAGAGAAATGTATAGCATTTAATGCATATAAGAAGAAAGATGTAAAAGCAATAACTTCAACTTCCACCTTAGGAAACTAGGAAAAGAAAAGCAAATTAAACCCAAAGTACAATAAAATAATAAAAATTAGAGCAGAAAGCAATGAAATTGAAAACAGGAAATTAATAGAGAATATGCATAAAATTAAAAGCTGGTTCTTTGAAAAAATCAATAAAATTGATAAACCTCCAGCCAGGGTAACTAATTTAAAAAAGAGAGAAAGACAGAGAATACAAATGATTCATACCAGAAATGAGACAAGGGACAACACCACAAGTCTGACAGGTATTAAAAGGATAATAAAGTAGTACTATGAACAACTCTAAGCCCACAGATTTTTTATAACCTAGATGAAACGGACAAATTCCTGGAAAGACACAATCTGCCACAACTCACAAAAGAATAAAGAGACTAACTTAATAAGGCAATATCTATTAAAGAAATCAAATCAATAACTTTACAAAACATAAAGCACCAGGCCTAAAAGGCCTCATTGGTGAATTCTACTAAAATTTAGAGAGAAATTATATGAATTCTCTACAATCTATTTCAGAGGATAGAAGCAAAGGGAATACTTCCTATCTCATTCTATGAGGCCATCTACACCAATATGAAAACTAGACGATGATATTAAACAAAAAGAAAACTACATAATATAGGTGTAAAAATCTTGAACAAAATATTGACAAATCAAATCCAACAATATATAAAAAGAACCATACTCCATAAACAAAAGAGGTTTATCCCTGGTATTCAAGAGTGGTTAAACATTCAGAAATCAATTAATGTAATCCATCACATCAATAGGCTAAAAAAGAAAAATCACATAATCTTATCAATAGGTATAGAAACAAATCATTTGACAAAATCCAACACCTATTCATTACAGAAACTCTCAGAAAACTAGGAATTGAAGAGAATTTCCTCAACTTGATAAAAAAAAATATTTACCAAAAATCTACAGCTAACATTATACCTAATTGTGATAAACTAGAAACTCTCCCACTAAAATGAGGTCCAAGGCAAAAATGTCACTACTCCTATTCATCACTGTATGGGAAGTTCTAGCTAATGAAGTAAAACAAGAAAAGGAAATTAAATCTATACAGATTAGGAAGGAAAGGGAAAAAAAGTCTGTTTACAAATGACATGATTGACTATTTAGAAAATATGAAAGAACTGACCAAAAAAAGAAAAAACCTCCTGGCACTAATAAGCCATTACAGCGATGTTGTAAGATACAAAGTTAAGACACAAAAGTCAATGATTTTCCTAAATGCCAGCAATGAAAAAGTTAAAAAAACAATACCATGTACATTAGCACCCCCCAAAATGAAATATTTACATACAAATCTAACAAAATATATACAAGATCTATTTAAGGAAAACTACATACAAAACTCTGATGAAGAAAATCAAAGAAATACTAAATAGATAAGAGCTATTCGATGTTCATAGGTGAAAGATTTGGTAAAGACAAGATGTCAGTTCTTCCCAACTTATATATAAATTCAATGCAAGACCAATCAAAATATCAGCAAGTTACTGTGTGGATATTGACGAACTGATTCTAAAGTTTCAAATGAGAGGTAAAATACCCAGAATAGCTAACATAATATTGAAGGGAAAAAAAATAAAGTACACGACTGAGATAATGCCCAATTTCAAGATTTCTATAAAGCTATAGTAATCAAGACAGTATGGTATTGACAAAAGAATAGACAGATAAACAAAACACAATAGGGGTTGAGCCAAGATGGTGGAATAGAGAGACTCACAGCTTGCCCTCTCCCACAAATACACTAAGAATTATATCTACAAGCCCACTGAATGGCACAGAACACCTACTGAACTCTGGCAGAGTGTCTCTCACTTCGAAATACAGTAGGATTCTCATAAAATCTGATAAACAACAAGTTTATCCTGAATAGCACAGGGAACTATATTTAAGATCTTGTAGTAACTTATTGGTGAAAAAGAATATGAAAGCAAATATATGTATGTTCATGTATTACTGAAGAATTGTGCTGTACACCAGAAATTGACACAACATTGTAAACTGACTATACTTCAATAAAATGTATATGTATAAATAAAACATAATAGAGAACTCAAAAATACACATAAATACAGTCAACTGATCTTTGACAAAGGAGCAAAGGTACAATGGAGCAAAGACAATATTTTCAACCAATGATGCTGAGATATCCGTGTGCCAAAAAAGAAAGAAAGAAAGAGAAAATCTAGAGATAGAACTTATTCCCTTCATGAAAATTATGTCAAAATGACCTAAATGTAAAATGCAAAACTATAAAACTCCTGAAAGATAAGGTAACATCTAGGAGAAAACCTAGATGACCTTGGGTATGGTGATGACTTTTTAGATAGAACACCAAAGCTATAACCTACAAAGAAAGAATTGATAAACTTGGCTTTATTAAAATTAAAAACTTCTACTCTGCAAAAACAAAGTTAGGAGAATGAGAAGATGAGCTACAAACTAGGAGAAATTATTTGCAAAAGACACACCTAAAAAAGGACTGTTATCTAAAACATACAAAGAGCCCTTAAAACTCAACAATAAGAAAACAAAGAACCCAATTTTAAAAAGGGCCAAATGCCCTGACACCGCACCAAAAAGGTATACAGATGGTAAATAAGCATATGCAAAGATGTTTCACATTATATTATCAGTGAAATACAAATCAAATCAACAATAAGAAAATACTACACATCTATTAGAATGGCCAAAATTTGGAATAATAATACCCAAATTTGCTGTTGAGGGTGTGGAGCAACAGGAACTCTCATTCATTGCTGGTGGGTATGCAAATGATATAACCACTGTGGAAGACAGTTTGGTAGTTTCTTATAAAACTAAACAAATTCTTACCATACGTATCAGCAATTATGCTCCTTGGTATTTATCTAAAAGTGCTGAAAACATATCCACACAAAAATCTGCACCTGGATGTTTACAGCAGCTCTATTCACAACTGCTAAAATTTGGAAGTAACCAAAATGTCCTTCAATAGGCAAATAAATAAAGAAACTGATACATCCAGACAACGTAATACTTTCCAGCTCTAAAAAAAATGAGCTTATCAACCCAAGAAAATACATGGGAGAATCTTACATCCATGCAACTAAGTGACAGAAACCAATCTGTAAAAGCTACATACTGTTGATTCTAACTATAAAACATTCTGAAATAGGCAAAACTATGGAGACAATAAAAAGATCAGTGATTGCCAGGGTCAGAGGAATGAATAAGCAGAGGACTGAGGATTTGGAGGGGCAGTGAAAATAAACAATGGTTCCATAGTGATGGTTATATGTCATTATTATACATCTGCCCAAACCCACAGAATGTTCAATACCAAGAGTTTACTGTAATGTAAACTATGGACTTTGGTGATTATGATGTGCCAATGTAAGCTCATCAATTAAAAACAAAAATGTACCACTCTAGTGGGGGATGTTTCTAAGAGGGGAGGCCATGCATGGGTAGGGGCTGGAAGTATAATGGAAATCTCTGTACTGTTTGCTTAATTTTGCTGTGTAACTTAAACTGCACTAAAATAAAATAATTTCTTTTTTTTTTTAATGAACTAAAAGGTACCAAGAAAATGATAAAGGGCATACAAGACCACATAAACTAGAATTAGACAAATTAGAAATGCAATCACAGAACTCCAAATCAGAATTTTAAAACTCATTTTACAAATAAATACTGAGCTAGAAGGAACACAATTGTAATGAACAGAACAGAAAATAACCCAAGAAAAAATAGAAGATTAAAACAAGAAAGATTTTAAAAATTAAAAAGAAATAAAATCAACAGATGAGGAACTACGATATTCCGATTAAACTAAGTACCCATGCAACAATTTTATTTTTAACTATATATCTCCAGTCTAAAAACAAAAAATCCTGCAACACAATTTAATCTCATTAAATGTTTGTTGTTGATATTAGTTTATGTATAGCAATCCCGAAACTATTTTGTATCTATTAGGATTAAGCTACGTACGTAAAATTATTGATAAAGTTGGCCACCAGAATTCACATGGTAGAAGGAAAGTACAATGTAGAAAAAAGAAGGCAGTGAATAACCTTCAACATTGGATTAGCATTAGAGGTATCAATATGAATTCATAATAGGAAAAATAATCCATTTTCTATTCTGTCTGCTGAACTAGCCTAGGAACCATTACACTCCAGTAGCAGTGAACACATTTAGTCCCAAGATCTTGGTTCCTACACACCATTACATACTAAAAAGACTAGGGTTCTTTGGAAAATTGCTGTTTCCAGGGCTATAAAAAGAAAAGTAAAAAGAACACAGAATTTGGGATATGTTAAACAAAGGAATCTGACATTCATAGATTTAACATATACAGTTTCATCTCTATAAATGACCACAAATGTCCAACACATAATAGCTGTCTGCCACTGGGTACACATCCCAACCACTCAACCAAGTTTAAATTCTTAATGCTTCATCTTGAAAATGGAAAATACAGGACAAACTCAAAAACTCTGCTGTATTCAGACAAATACAGAATAAGCGTTACATTTGGAGACATAAATAATTATACAGATAACCACAATACAGAATTGTAAGTGTTTATGATAATTAAAGTATGTGATGCACCTTGAAGGGGTAAATATCCCAACAGTTTGCTCTAAGTAAACTGGGAGCAACTGGAGGATTTCAAGTTGGTGAATAAAATTAGATTTACATTTTTGAAAGATTAAATCTGTGCCTGCTGTTGTAACTGTAATTAGAAGCAAGTAAGAAATCCAAGGAAAGAGTAAATTTCTCACAAATCGAATAATGCAGAGAGCACAAGATATAACAACAATAATAATGATTTTATTATTATTAAGCTGCTAATAAGAATATAATATCCACATTTGCCAGGTGCTATGTGCCTTGAGAGAAAAACTCAATCTCAGGGACATAAACTAAAGACAAGTTCCTTTAAAATATGTCTATTTCATATAAAATGCATACTAAATTTAAGTGGAATACATGAGATAAAAATAATATTTTAAGTAAACATGTATCTGTTAGCAATTGCCTGATTCTTTTCACATCTTTTATTCCAAATCATTTTACTTTTCCCCACTGATTAATCCACTCTCTTTCACACTTGACTTGGCTTTAAAAGTATACGGAACCTCACCCTCAGATGCTGCAGGCACTATACTACGGTAAGTTTTACACTTATCCCTCATACTTACCTCTCTTTACCAGGGCTATTGCCATCTATGATTTGGCACATGCAGGCTAAACAGAAGAACATTCTCTCTGCCACAGAATGTTGAATATTATTTCAGTGAAACTTCCTAATCTTTCTTTCTCCGGGGATGTATATTGCCCAACTCCAAATCTATTTAATCGTACCTACAGTTCTACTTCTATCTTCTGAACTATATCATTTAGCACCTGAGAATAAGCTGTATGAGAAAGTTTATTTAATTTTACATATGTTTGATGTTTTGCATGACTAATACAGATAGATGACAGAGTATCTTATCTCCCCAAGTACAATGTTGAGAGATACTTATAGGAAAAGTTTTCCTCTATCTGTAAAATATCAGCTACTGGAAAGGAATGCAAGGAACAAGAGAGAAGAAAAAGCAACTAATCAAAAGATCATGTAGATTGATGTGGTAGCAGATGTTTTGGAAAAATTATCTTCACATTCAAACAACACAAAATCTATTCATCTATCTCTCTCTCTCTCTCATGGTTTGTATTCCTATGGTATCCTATTATATAGTACATGACATATTTCTATTACATCTCCTTACATGAGAGAAATTCAATACACATTCTTGACTAATGTTCTTAAAGTTAAATTTTAAAAAACTGTCAAAATTACTCAATGATCAATAAAAGCTTTATTGACTAGTTATTTATATGGTCAATTTAAAAGGAAAAACAAGAGAATCAGTTTTAATTATGCTAATATTATGTTACTAGAGAGTCTGATGTTTTCCTTAAAACTAGATTAAATACCCTATAAAATGCCATTTTGATAGGAAATACAAAACTACATATTATTAGAGAAATGTCTTTTTATCAATGTTTTATCATCTTTTAATATTCAAACAGTGAAGAAAATAAAACATACCTCATTTTTTTTCTAACTAAGAAACCACGTATCCATCTTTGAACAATCAAAACTGGTGAGTTATGAGCCAGAATTTCATTAATTTTTGAAATAATATGTTTGATATTATTAATTTCATCTTCATAGGCTGATCCCTATATAAAGAAAATATATTTAATATTTATTGTTCATGAAAGTATTTCCAAAAGACATTTTAACTTGGTAGTCTGACAGTATAAACTATTAAAACATTCACAGGTGCCTTATGGATGTAACAGTTAAATAATAAATACATTTTCTTATCTATTTTTATTATACCAGAAGATCAAGAATTAGTAGTACCAAGTAATTTCAATTCTCTACACAAAATGCAAGATCAACGAGGATAACTTTCTCCATTCTAGATTCTTCACCCAATCTGTTATCATAGGTATAAAATTTTGCCCATAATCATGTATCGCTGAAAGGTAGTGGCATGAACAGACATCCAATGAAATTCTAAAAATATTTTGCGGATCACCATACAGGAAACTGAGGTATGTTAGATTTACAGAACAATGAACAGCAATTCAAAATTCTACTACATCTTAACTAGAATGTTGGACACTTTTTTTTGGAACACAGCACATTCCTATGAGGAAAGATATTCTGTACTGACTTTAAATAAATTATCTCCAAGATTATTGTTCCTTTGAATTTTTAGATTTGGGATCACAGACTCCCCATATCCTATTGTTTATTTGACTGATTAGAAATAAAGCCACTTTAGTTATGTTTTGAATGTAAGGATTACACATTAAAAGCCTAATATTTATATTGTCTGTAAGACACCTACTCTGAAAACTACCAAACATATTATGTTAAAAAAAATATATATATATATATATGTGTATATATAACTTTTCTGCTCATACACTTAATCATCTATGTACTGCTAGGAAATAAAAATCACAAAGTATAGATTCGTAAGATTTCAGATTTATTCCTGTAAATATTTATCGCTAATTATCAAATTCTTTACTTGCCCCCTGGCTTGCTTCCCATTCCAACAGGAGCTATTACAAACCTTCAGTACTATTCTCCATACTCAAGTCTTTTCACTAAAGACCCCCCGAAACATCTTGCTTTCTTTTCACAGAGAAAATAGGGCTATCGAGTCTGAACTTCATCAACTAATTCTCCTTCATTCCCTACATTTAACTATATTCCCATCTAACTATATTCATATCTATACTGCACTCAATATTAAAATGAGAGGTATCTCTTTTCCCATCCAAGGTGGCTCTCCATCATATCCCTGTTTTCAGTTACTTCCCCACTAATGTCCCTGTCCTTTACCTATAAATATGATGTAGTCTCACCCATCTGTAAAATACATACACACAAATAATCACACACAACCCAACCCTCCATCCTTTGTATCTAACTTTTATTAAGAGCCCAAATTCTTGAAAACAGAATTCCACATTTGCTGCCCCCACCTTTTCCCTTTCTGTATTTCATTCCACTGACTTCTACCCCTACCACCTTACCTAATACTTTCCTTACAAAATTATCATTGGACATTCCTCCTCGAAACACTTCCCTTGGCCTCTGTACACCACTCCTCCTAGTGTTCTATAACTCTTGTTTAATTCTGGACTTTTTAAAGACCTATCTATACCCTGCTTAATGTGACACTGTAAAGATTTTCTCCATTTTTTGGCTTCCCAGTGTATATAAAAATTATGTTTACACTACAATGTAGTCTATAAAGTGTGCAATAGTACTATGCCTTAAAAAACTACACACTTTAATGTAAAAAAATACTTTATTTCTAAAAATTGCTAATTGCTAATCATAATCTGAGTCTTCTGAGCTGTAATCTTTGTACAATAGTAACATCAAAAACCACTGATCACAACTCCTCGTAACAAATAAAATAATGAAAAAGTTTGAAGTATTGTGAGAATTACCAAAATGCAACAGAGACATGAAGTCAGTAAATGCTGTTGAAAAAAATGGCACTTACAGACTTGCTCAAAACATGGTTGCCACAAAGCTTCAATATGTGATCAATGCATTATCTGCGAAGTAAAATAAAGTGAAGCATAGTAAAATGAAGTATGCTTGTAAACTCGACTTGCCCAAACATGAGTCTTTCTCCCTAACCTGCTTTCTCATATGCTCTTAGTGAATGTGCTTCTGCCCACTCTAACCTAACCCACAAACCCTAAACCAAGCCAGGCTCTCTTTCTCTCATGCTTCTTCATACCCAAATGTTGCTAGATCCAGCATATTCAACATCCGAAACATCTGACCTCTCCCTCTTCTTCTGTTCTCTACCATTGCTTTATTGTATGTCCTTATCATTTCTCTAACATCTAAAAATGCCCTGATATCTGAAATAATCCCTATTCCCTACTCCCTCCAAACCACATTACGCAGTATTGCTAGAGCAAACTTTTCAAAATGCAAATCTTATCATATGGCATCCTTTCTTAATATACTTCACTGGTACACCATTGAAAGATCAACTACAAATTTCTTGACTTGGAATGCAAAATCCCTGCTCTAGGTCCTTCTTACCTTCTTAAAGTCATCTCCCTTCACCATATATATAATACCTTCCACTTTAGCAATATTTAACCATTTGCATTTCTGAAAATTACCTGATAATCAAATCTCAATGCTTTTTATAGATGTCATTCCAGTTTCTTGACCCTTCTCAATTACTTGTCCCACTGTCTTAGTCTTTTCGAAGCTCAGCTCTTTCCTCCAAAAAAACCTTTTTCACATTGATCTGAGTTCAATATCCTTCTACAATATTATCCTGTATAATAACTTTTTTGTCACACTTGACAATATTGAATTTTACCTGAGCCCTGTGAACCAGGGGAACATTGAAAGTTAGGAAATCTCCTTATCCCTTTGTTTCAGGAATGGTTTACTGAAAAGAAGAACCCATCTGCCAAATTACTTAGATTTACCCAAGGATGCCCCTCTCGTTTATCTTTGACAAGGCCCTGACACAGACTCTAAATTCCCATTCTTTGCCTATTAATGATTAGTTGAACTGCTTTTTCCCCACTGAACAATCAGAACAAAACATTTGTTAACCATCTTTAGTTAAGGTTCTTTTCTTTACCTAGTACCCTGAACTCTGGCCCCCCTTCAGACTGACCTAGCATGCAGCCTTTCCTTAACAGCCCATCCTGAAATAGTCTACTCTCAGCATAAAATATTCTCGATCTGTTGTCAGATCATGCCAATTGCCTTCATCCTGCTTGGCCAAACTAGGTCTTTCTAGTCTGTTTACTCCCTTCTATAAAAGAAAAATCCTTTTTGCCTAACCTTTAAGATGTTTGCAGATCTTAAGGATTAGAGCATTCTCCCTAAGGCAATGGTGTCCTTTTGCCTATTTCAATTCCCCTTTTTCCCTCCCTGGTAATAATCCTTTCAAATTAAAGTCTCTCCTTACTATATCCTTACCTGCATTTTTATTTGACAAGCTTATGCCATAGTGCAATTATTGGTCTATCTTTCCCACTGCAACATAAACTCACTAAGTTTAACAACTTTTTCTTTTTTCCATATCTCTACCACTAAGTAAACTATCTAGTCTGTTACTGGCACTCAAGTATCAATTAACTATTTATTACTTCCGTAAGTAACAGCTACTTACACACTGTCATATTTGGTCTCCAAGTTTGATTTGGCAATGTCAGTCTGGTCCAGTAACTCAACTCTTGTTTGGCTGTAATAATACACTAATGTTTTTCACCTTTTTGATTTTTATTTCTGTTTTCCTGGTTCCTCTTCTTCTGGAAACCATTTAAATATAGTATAATTTAGGTTCTCTTCCTTTTTCACCTCTTTGCTAAGTCTCCTTGAATGATCACCTTCCTTGCCACATCTACAATATCTCACATATGCTGATTAGCCATAGTTATATATTCTGGCAAGAATTATCTCTTAGATGACAAACCTATAAAATGAACTTCTACTTCCATCTATCAACTTACATGTCAAAAACGTAATTATTTCACCCATTTGAAAGCATCCTCACTCCACACTTAATACTGTATTAGATGCACAAGTTGTTAAAATTATTCTCTACCTTGTCAACCAAGTAATAGGCTCACATTCCTCTTTCTCTCTTCCCCTTTCTACCCAACAAATCACTAAATTCTATCAAATAAATATCTCTTCAATCTGTTCCCTATAATATATACCCTCTACCAATTTATTAAATCAGCTCTTATAAACTAGGGCCAAATTATAGACTCCTCCTTAATTTCCCTCCACTCCAAAATTAGAACAGAGGATTATTTTTCTAGAATGAAAATCAGGTCATGTAAACCCTTAAATATTTTCCCCAGACCTTGCAAAATACCATCCTAACTTCTTAGTATCACACATAGCACCCTTGGTATATTAATCTTATTATTGTCTCCAGAATCAACTGACATACCTAAACATGTTTTCTAAACTCCAGGAACACTAAACACCAAATTACTTCTTGTCATTTGATTGTGCCAAGCACTACCTCTGTGCCTTTGCAAATGCTGTTCACCCTGCTTCACGTGCTATACACTTGCCAGCATCTCTACTTCCCTAATGATTTCTCATATTCAAAAATTTCATCTGAAATATAAATACTTTTAACTTTTTTCCATGACAAGAGCTGAACTTCAAAGATTTTTAAAGAAAACATGTCGTTCTTTCACAGATTTTGTCTCATACTTAGATACATAATATTTTTTTCATTACTTCTTTGATTGTTGCTTCTCCTTAATTTGCTTTATTTTCTCTCCTTATAATTCCTATTCACCTATAGTAGATATCCTGGAACTTATCTCCATGTCTTATATATTTTTCTCATCATTTTCAGGTATTTTTTTATCAATTTGGTGAATTCATTCTGTCAAAGGTTAGCTTTCTCATAGTGAGGTTTTTGCACTAGCTTGTCAACTACTTCACTTAAGTTATGTGGCTGAGATAAGCCTTTCTGAAGCTCCTGACTGTCCTGTCACAGATGAGTCCTGAGACATACCAGTTTGCGACTGTAATCCTGCTGGTCTAGGGCCTCTCCTTGAAATGTATCCTGTGATCTGTAGCAAAGGACGCTGTCACCTGGTCCACTATTACCCTTGACAAAAAGGGGGATTTTCAGAATTCTCTCTAGTGTCTGTCATTTTGTTTTATGTATCAGGAATAATAGCTTAAAGTCAGGTTGACCTAGTTTCTACTTTTGATTCAGTCTTATCTTCATTATATCAAAAATCTTCACTGAGTCTAGAAGCATTTCTATGAATATTATTTTGTTTAAAGTTCTTCATTTACAGGTTTCTAGTACAGGTATGATTTCCTTTAACCTTGTTTTGTTGTTGTTGTTGTTCACTGCATTTGGGCTCATGGTATGTGGCGGGAGTATACGTGTGGGTATGTATATGTATTGTGTCTGTGTTTAGAGTAACAAAATTTTTCCCGACCTACAGTAGTTTGGGGGCAGAGAGGTTGAGTGTATAAATAAGAAGTGAGAGAGAAGACCATAGGAGGGAATTTAGATGATTAGGTTTAAGTGGTCCCAACCAGATGCTACAGTTTTCACAAGCAGAGAAACATCAAGCCCACACTGTAGCAGAGTGCTACTTCTCACTAAGGTATGAATAATTCCTCTCTTTAAAGAGGTAAACAGAATAATCATCAGCTATGGACAGGGTTAGTGTTCCTGCCAGAGAACAAGTAACCACTAGACAACACTTAAGCTTTATGTCCTAAAACAATTATCTTGTAAAATACCAATAAAGATATCACTGCCAACTTGTACAAATGCCATAAGCCATTCGACATCTGAAGACAAACAGATGTATCCTCTAAGGGAAAGTAATGCATTCCCTCCACCAGAGGAGTAATGGCTCTAGAGAAAAACTGCCTGGGGTTAAATTCTAGTTCTACTGCTTGCTAGTTAGGTGATCTAGGGTAAGTAACCCATCTGCCCCTGTTCACTATCTGTAAAAAAGAGATAACCTTATTGAGTTGTTGTGAGAAAATATTTGTAAAGCACTTCTAACAGTGGCTAAAACATTTAAGTCACCCAAGCAAAGTTAACTGTCAACAGTTTTACAGTAATACCTAACATGATACGGTGTTTTAATGTTTACACAGGACTTCTATATACCCTACCTTATCTGATACTTACAAAATTAGTCTACAGCAATTTACTAAGGAACTTATCCAAATTAACACAATGTAAAATAATGAAATTAATAAATTAACTATAAAAGATAATTAGTACCAATATTTCCAATCCAATAAAAGGAATTGAAGGATTATAGTAAAAGTTTGACAAAGAACAGCATATGCTTAGGCAGAAAACTACCAAGAATCAACAAAACAGATGGTAAAATAATGAAATACTGATACTCTACACTCGCTATTGTAACCCTGGAACGAAAATAGGGTTATTGCTAATCCTAGAATAAAGTATAATGAGGCATTTCAAAAGAACAGTAGGGACTTTTGTAATAAGACCTATATGGAAATGAGTGCTCTGTGTTCTAACAGGAAGGGTAGTATAAAAAATTCTAAAGCTATGTTCTATTCAGACTACATAATTACACAAAGAGAGTCCCAATTAATTTTATATTCTAAATATATTTGCACTTATTTAATTTTTTCTTTCTTTTTTTCCCATGATTTTCTTTAAATATCTAGTCCCTAAAATCTTTGTTTTTCTACTCCACTTGTGATTTTTTTTCCATCATAATGTCCTAATTTGGCACACATTTTCAAAGCATATTTGAAAAATTTAAATCGTACTAATCCCACAAGTATTTATTTCAAATATAAAAAACACAGGCAGTTTTCACCTTTCTAATCCATCAGAAAGTCTATTATATCTGTAATACGTTCACTTTAATAGTCACACAAAATAGTGACTCTCAATGTGAAACTCCCCACGCTAGCTCGGAGGATTTTGTATTATTTTAAATCAGTATTTCTAATGATCACTTAGTAAACACTTTTGGAACACACTACAATTTCTTAAATTAAAGAAAAAAGTGATCTGAATCAAGTAACGTTAAATAACTTAAAATAAAATTTAGAGTCATCATAATAAAACACTATAAAAGCTTTTAGAAGAGAAGAAAAGTAAATACAAGAGGAAAAACCCAAACACAAAATTCCACCAAAGTACCTACTATCATTTTTAAATTATTCACTTCCAAATAATTTCCATGACTCTGAGCTTATCTTTTCTTTCACTTAACAGAGTCTTCTACAGAGCATATTTTTAAAAAATTTTGATGAAGTTTACTTTATCATTTCTTCCTTCTAAAGACTATGCTTAAAGTGTCCACTCTCTTTGCCTCATTCTAGATCCCAAAGATTTCCTTCAATTTTATTTTTCTAAAAGTTTTATCATTTAAAGCTCTACATTTAACTCCAAAATTCATTTTGAGTCAATTTTTATGAGTTGTGAAACTTACACTGAGGCTCACCTGTGTGTGTTTATGTGTGTGTATGGCCAATTGCTCCAAGCAACATTTATTGAAAATGCTATATCCCCATCAGATTACTTTTACACCTTTGTCAAAATTCAGCTGGACATATGCTGTGTACCTATTTTTAGGTTTTCTACTCTGTTCCATTGATCTATGTGTATGTGTCTCACCAATAACATTTAGTCTTGATTACTGTAGCTAGGTTAAGTCTCAAAGGTAGGTAAACTGATTTTTTTTCACTTCATGAGTTTTCAGAACAGTTTTAGCATTCTAGTTCCTTTACTTTTTCATAAAAAGCTTATACTAATCTTGTCTGTATCTATAGAAGATCTTGCAAGATTTTGATACAAATTGCATTAAATCTGGGTATCATTTTGGGAAGAATTGAGATCTTTATTATGCTGAGTCTTCTAATTCACGAATATGCTATGTCTTTTCACTTACTTAGATCTTTAATGTTTTCATCAGTATCTTACAGTAATCAGAATACTAGTTCTGTGCATCTTTTATTAGATTTACATCTAAGTATTTCATTTTTTGAGTGACTATAAATGATACTATGTATTTAGTTTTGATGACTATACATTCATTGCTGGTATACAGAAATATGATTGATTTTTGTTGTTGCTGTTTGCCTGGCATCCTGCGGCCTTGCCAAGCTCACTTTTTAGTTCTAAGAGATTTTTTTGGTAGATTCTTTGGGATTTTTCACAAAGGTGATTATTTCATGTGCAAATAGAGAGCTTTATTTCTTCTTTTCCTATCTGTAAGTTTTTTCTTTTTCTTATCTTACCTTATTGCACTAGCTAGACTTTCCAGCAGTATTTTGACAAGAGAATTGAGAGCAAGCAGCTTTGCTTTTTTCCCAATCTTAGGGAGAAAGCATTCAGTCTTTCACCATTAAACAGAATGTTAGCTGTAGGTTTTATGCTGATGTTCTCTATAAAAAAGAGGAAGATCCCTCTGTACTTACTTATCTAAGTATTTTTTAATACAATGAATGGATGTTAAATTTTGTCAAATGCTTGTCTCCATACAGAAGCTAAAATTTTACTTTTATAAATTTATTTAAAATGAAACCCTAATGAAGCCAATTACCTTTTTCAAAGCTGGGCAGAAGTTAAAGAAAAGTCGGTAGTTACATGTTTTAAACCTTTCAGGAAGATGCCAGTTCTGAATTATTTCTTCATCAGAAATCACATGATGATCCAGTGCTTTGAGAGGCCATATACTGTTGACAAGAACATGTCTATATCCTTTTTTAAGGCTTACTGGACAATCAAACAAAGTGAGGGCAATGAGGCTTGGACAGGCAGATAACATACATACATTCTTTAACTTTGCAAACCCATTGTCATGAAGATACAGAAGTTTCAGGTTCTTCAATCCACTCCAAAATTTGGTATCTGGCAGACTCTTTATCTGAAATATTATTAATAATAAAACTTTAAATACAAATGTCCATTTTCCATGAATTACATGGAAAAAGAAAAAACATTAAATATCTTCTAAAATTCAGTATTTCCCCAAATGGCAACTTTCTCATTAGTATGGAAAAACAGAATTTCTAATTATCCAAATGGTATCTGGGGTAAACCAAAATTTACTAGGCATCTGTAACTACTATACAAACATATATACTTCATTCAGTAAAAATCCCTTTGTAATAAGAAGACTCTTTAAAATTTTTTTATATAAAAAAATTATCCTCCTTTTCTTCCTTCCCCTCACCCTGAGTTATCCCTCTCTGTATTTCATGTGCACATGATCACACAACCCACATTAGCAAAGTTTAGGTGAAAAATATTTACCTGGTTGGCTGGAAACTCCTCTAAGAATAAACACAATGTGTAAAACGAAGTAAGTGTGTACCTAGAAGTGACAGTGAAATAGGCAGGGAAACTTTCCCTTGTAATTATTGTATCATAACTAAATATGTAATTGAGGGAGGAAGGAGAAAAGGAAATAAAATTCTAGGTTCAGCAGTTAAATAAAAAGAAAAAGATTTTTATGGAAGACAAATCACTGTTGATTGTCATAGACATTGCAGCTCCCAAAGCCAGGAGACTGTGGAAATCCCCAGTGGCAGTGGCCACCAGGGTAGCAACGGGATATACTGGAGGCTCCAGCCCCATGCATTCTGGAAGTTCTCCAGGGCAGACAAAGCCTTCTGGAATAATTCAAAACGTCTTCTGGAGGGAAAAGTAGATGGCTTCAGTGTCTTTTAATGTAAAGTTTCCATCTATGAAGCAGGATTAGTAATGACTCAGCTAAGAAACATACGCATAGCAAACTTCCTGGGGAGATCTCTGGCAAAGGAGAAAGGCATTATTGGGTTTTGCCCTGAATTCTCCAGCCTTCCACATCTTTATGTCAGAGCTAACAGTCACATGTTAGACTGCTACCAAATAAAAAAACTAATTTAACTTTTCAAAAAAAAAATTAAGGGGTCGAATCAATTAACATGACACTCCACATTAACAAAATAAAGGATAAAAAAAATCATACGATCATCTCAATAGATGCAGAAAAAGCATTTGACAAAATTCAACATCCATTTATGATTAAAACTCTCAACAAACTGGGTATAGAGAGAATGCACCTCAACATAATTTATTAGGTCATATATGACAAGCCCACAGCTAACATCATTCTCAACAGGGAAAATATAAAACCTTTTCCCCAAAGAGCAGCGATAAGACAAGGATGCCTACACCCGTCACTTTTACTCAACGTAGTACTGGATGCTACAAGTCCTAGTCAGGGCAATTAGACAAGAAGGAAAAATAAAAGCCATCCAAATTGGAAGGGAAAAAGTAAAACTGTCATCATGTACAGATGACATGTAATTATATAGGCATACCTCAGAGATTCTGCAGATTTGGTTCCACAACACAGCAGTAAAGCAAATATTGCAATAAAGCAGGTCACAAAATTTTTCTGGTTTCTCAGTACATATGAAAGTGTTTACACTACACTATATAATCTAATAAGTATGCAAAGCATTATCTCTAAAAAAAAAAAAACCAATGTACATATTTTAAGTAAAATACCTCATCATCTGACAATGCAAGGTTACTACAAATCTTCAATTTGTAAAAAATGCAGTATCTGTGAAGTGCAGTAAAGTGATACTCAATAAAATGAAGTATGCCTGTATATAGAAAACCCTAAATACTCCACAAAAACTATTACAACTAATAAACAAAGTCAGTAACACTGCAGATACAAGATCAATACACAGAATCATGTTATCTTTCTATACATTAGTAATGAAATATCAGAAAGAGAAATTAAGAAAACAATCCCACTTACAATTATATCAAAAAAGAAAAAAAAGCTAGGAATACACATAACCGAGGAGGAGAAAGATCTGTACACTGAAAACACTATAAGACATTTTGAAAAGAAATAGGAGAATACATAAATAAATTAAAAGATATTCTGTGCTCATGGATTATAATAATTAATATTGTTAAAATGTTAATATTACCTAAAGCAATCTACAGATTCAACACAATCTGTATCAAAATTTCAGTGGCAGTTTTCACATGAATAAAACAATCTTAAAATTTGTATAAAACTACCAAAAAAACCCAAATAGGCTAAACAATCTTGAGAAAGAAGAACAAAGCTGGAGGCACCACACTTCCTAACTTCAAATCATACTGAAAGCTACAGTAATCAAAATAATACGGTGCTGGAATAAAAAAGAAAATCACATAGGTCAATGGAACAGAACAGACAGCCTAGAATTAAACTCATAAATATATAGTCAATTGATTTACAAAAAACCAAGCCAAGAATATACAGTAGGAAAAGAACAGTCTCTTTAATAAATAGTTTTGGGAAAACTGGACAGACACATGTCCAGGAATGAAACTGGACAAGTATCTTATACCACACACAAAAATTAACTCAAAATGGAATAAAGACTTGAATGTAAAACCTGAAACCATAAATCTCCTAGAAGAAAACACTGCCAGTAAAGCATCTTGACAAAAGTTTTGGTGATGTTTTTTTGACTAGACATCAAAAGCAAAGGCAACATAAGCAAAAATGAACAAGTGAGACTACGTAACACTAAAAAGCTTCTGCGCGATAAAGGAAACCATCAATAAAATAAAAAAGAAATCTACTGAATGGGAGAAAATATTTGCAAATCATATATCTGAGAAGGGGCTAATATCCAAAATATATAAACAACTTATACAAAAATAGCAAAAAACAAATAATTCAACTAAAAAAGGGGCAGAGGTTCTTAGTTAATATTTTTCCAAAGAAGACATACATTTGGCCAAAAGGGACATGAAAACATACTCAACACCACCAATCATCATGGAAATGCTTATCAAAACCACAATGAGATCACCTTACACCTGTTAAGAATGGCTATTATAAAAAGGACAAAAAATAAGAAGCGTTGGCAAAGATGTGAAAAAAAGGGAATCCTGTGCAGTGTCTGTGGGATTGTAAATCTGTGCAACCACTGTGGAAAGCAGCACAGTGGTTCCTCAAAAAATTCAAAATAAAACTGCCGCATGACCCAGAAATTTTACTTATGGGTATTTATCCAAAGGGAATGAAAGCTCTAACTCAGAAAGACATACGCATCCCATGTTCACTGCAGCATTATTTACAATAGCCAAGACATAAAAGCAACCTAACTGTCTACCTATGGATAAATAAATAAAGAACATGTGGTGTATATACACAGTGGAATATTATTTAGCTATAAAAAAGAATGAAATCATGCCATTTGCAACAAGGTGGTGGATCTTGAAGACATTATGTCTTTTGGAAAAATAATACTATGATCTCACTCACATTATGTGGAATCTTAAACAGTAAATAATAAATAATAAACAATAAATTAAAAAATAACTCTTAGAACACACTGGTGATTCAGAGGCAGTGGGGGTGGGTGAAATGGATGAAGACGATCAAAGGTAAAAACTTCCAGTTATAAGATAAATAAGTCATGGGGATATAATATACAACAGGGTAAGTATAGTTAATAATAATGAATTGTATATTTGAAAGTTCCTAAGAGAGTAGATCTTAAAACTTCTCATCCCAAGGGAAAAAAATTCTACTTAGTGGTGAATGTTATCTTATTGTAGTCATTTTGAAATATACACAAATATTGAATTATTATGCATATACCTGAAATTAATAAAATGCTATATGTCAATTATATGTCATTAAAAAAATTAAGGGATCAAGGAGTATTCCTAACCCAGACTATGGATTTAAGAAGTAAAATAAACCAAATCAAACACTATTAGTTTACATATTTTTAATTAAAAATGTTTGCTTATATTTGAAATTTTGTGTTTATATACATTTTATATTTTAATTTATTTTTAAATTGTTTAAGTTTCATAAAAGGCTATCTGGGAGAAATATTGTACATAGATAATAGAAGTTCTTATTAAATGTCAATTTAATTTATATACAAATATCTGAATGACTATTGCTTACCTGATTTCCATGGAGATCAAGTTTGACTAATTTTATACAACTTTGAAGTGGACGAATATCTGTAATAAAATTGTTTGAGAAGATGCATACTCTAAGAGAGATACAAGATTGCATATTTTCCATAGATTTCAAATGAAGGCCACTGAACTTCACAAAAACAAAATCTTTTTGATCTTCTATTATGTTTTCATTATAGTGACTCCATTCTCTATGACTGGTCAGCTCTTCTGTTATTGTTCCATGAAACATCTAGGAGAAATGGGAAATTACCTCTAAAAGTTTTTTTCAACTTTCAAAAAATAAATATACCTGAAAACAAAAAATATTTTCTAATATATAGTGAGAATAAAATGGGTAGAAAAATTAAAATTAAAAAATATAATTTCCATAAAACCTTCTATTTCAAAGCATTTTAAATGTCTAGCATTTATTTACATAAGAGTTAAAAATATATCATTGTACCCACCAGTGAACTAATCAGTAAAAGGAAAAAAATTTTTCTTTTTCCTGGGATAGTTAAAGAACATGGAAGTCAGTGAAACAGCTGAGATAAAAACATCACCTCTAGGCAATACAACTAGAATGTAGAAAACTATATCTTAACATACCTTGCCTAATAAATTTTAGTTAAAAGATACTGTTAAATAAAGAAAAGCACTGAATGATGAACTGCCAAGTTAGGAGAGTGATAATCTTTGTGGGAAGTGCTGATTAATGCAGCTAAACGAAATGAAGGTGCAATACAGGAGTTCAACTGCTAATTATTTTTTTAAAAAAGACAATTTACAATCACATTATTTATTTTTATGTTCAGTTCAATTAGGCAATTAATATCTAGAATTCTAATAGTTTCAAAATTTGACTAAGTTTATCTAAAACTTTTTTATATATAATTAAATAGTATTTTTTAATATATTTGAAATTTCCTTTACTATTGGTAATTTCAGGTTTTGTAAAAGGCAGTCACCCAGTGATAGTTTGGAAATGAAAATATGAGCTCAAGTGGCCTATCTGAAGGCATTTGGTTAAATTAACCACTTTTCCCATCAGAAGAATCTATTTCTACCATGTGGAGGTTTATCTAGCTCAGCATAATCCAAAGGAGAATACATGTGAAAATTCAGATTAAACACTTACAGTCTTTCAAGAGATTGCTTATTTCTTACAGCCTGGTCAAGGTCTAAAACTGTAATCCTCAAACTCTAAGATCTACTAGAAGAATCAATTAAAAGGCAGATTCCTTGGCCCCATATCATATCTACATTATTAGGGTCACTGTGCTGAAGGCCAATGAATTTGTAATTAAGCATGCACCTAGGTAATTCATGGGCACCTTGAGAAAGACTAGCATAAATTATAAATAAGCCATTCTGTAGACTGGACGTGACTAAGGGAAGAATTTCTGGGCTTGAGAACATGTCAAGAGAAACTTCAAAAATTTCAGACAAACAGAACACAGACTAAAAAAAGCAGAAAAGAACATCCCAGAACTGTGTGTAACTAAAAATGTGTTCACTATACTTAATGGAAATACCAGAATGGGAAGAAAGTGATTAAAAAGACAAAGGAACAGGAAAAATACTTGAAAAAGTAATGATGGCAAATTTCTGCAAATTAATGTTAGACAGTAACCCACTGATCGAGGAAGCAGAAAACACCAAGCAGTATAAAGATAAAACAAACAAACAAAAAGAATGCCTAGACATATCATTTTCAAACTTCAGAAAATTAAAGATAAAGGAAAAAAAATTGAAAGATTTCAGAAGAAGAAAAACCCCTTACCCATAAAAAGGAAAAAATCAGAATTATATCCAACTTCTCCTAAGAAATCATGCAAGCAAGAGAACAGTGGAGTGAAATATTTAAAGTGTTGAGGGGGGAAAACTCACCAACATAAAAATCTATACTTTGTGAAATTAATCTGAAAAGTGGGTGAGAAATAAAGACTCCCAGAAAAAAAAAAAATGAAATCTGTTGCCAGTAGATTCACCTTAAGAGAAATGTTAAAAGCAGTTGTTTAGGGAGAAGGAAGATGATTTAGTTCAGAAACTCAAATAAAGGAAGAGCACCAAGGCAGGAACAAGTGAAGGTAAAATAATCTTTTACTTTTCTTATTCTTAGTTGACCTAATAGATAAAAGTTTTTTCAAATACTAATAGTGAAAATTATTTCATTATCTATGCATATATATGTACAGCTGACCCTTGAACAATGTGGGGGTTAGGGGTGAAGACCTTCTCATAGTTAAAAATCATTTGTCCCTCAGTATCTACAGAGGTTGGTTCCATAATCTACCACATATACCAAAATCCAAGAACGCTCACGTCTCATAGTCAGCCCTCCACAAAACTATCCGAGGTTCTATATCCACGCTTCCACATCCATGGTTTCAGCCAACCATAGACTGTGTCGTACTGCATTTATTGAAGAAAAAAAACACACACATATAAGTGGGCCCACAGTTAAAATCCATGTTGTTCAAAATCAACTGTATGTTTTACTATGAGCAACTATGCTTAAGTATAAATTAAGTGGATGACAGCAGAGGTACAAGGAAGAGGAAGGAGGAATCAGAAATATCTTACTATTATAAGATATTTATACTACCTCTGAAGTAATATAGTGTTATTTGAGGGCAGATTTGGATTTTTGCAATCTTTAGGGAAATGGCTTAAAATGCGGGGAGAAAAAAGTAAAATAGATTTGCTAAGAAAGAATAAAAAATGGAATCGCATACAGTGCTAAATTAAAAGCACAAAAGGCAGGAAAGAATTTGGAAGGCTAAAACTGGTACAGAGAACAAGAGCAATAAATAGAAAACATTAACAAATATAGTAGATATTAATCCAACTATGTAATTAACTACCTTAAACGTCAACAGTCTAAGCACCAAAATAGAGTGGATCAAAGTTACAGTAGATCAAAAAACTAGCCCAACTGTATGTTGTCTACAGGAAACTCACTTTAATATAAAGATAAATACAGATTACAATAAAGTGCTTGAGGTGAATTCTAAAACATTCAAAGAAGAATTAATAGCAATCCTTCTCAAAGTCTTCCAAAAAACAGAAGATGAGGAAACACTTTGAAATTCATTTTATGACACTAGCATTACTCTGATACCAAAACCAGACAAGGACACAACAACAACAAAAAAGAAACTTACAGGCCAATATCCCTGATGAACATAGATGTAAAAATTCTGAACAAAATACTAGCAAACAGAATTCAACAATACCTTAAAAGGATCATACAACATAATCAAGTGAGATTTATTCCAGGGATGAAAAAAGAATGGTTCAATATTCACAAATCAATAAATGTGTTATACCACATTAACAAAATAAATGATAAAAATCATATGAACATCTCAATAGATGCAGAAAAAGCATTAGAATAAGAGTTAGCAAGGATGTGGAGAAAAGGGAACCTTTGTGTGCTATTGGTGGAAAGGTACAACCACTATAGAAAACAGTATGGAGGTTCCTCTAAAAACTAAAAATAGAACTACTATTTGATCTAGCAATTCTACTTCTGGGTATTTATCTGAAAAAAACAAATGCTTACTTGAAAAGCTATTTGGACTCCCATGTTCATTGCAGCATTATTTATAATAGCCAAGACATGGAAAAAGCCTACATGCCCTGTGATGGATGAATAAAGAAGATTAGATAGATAGATAGACAGATAATAGAGAGATAGATAGAGATTATATTGATATACATCTTTTCCATCATACATATTCCATCACACACAATGGACTATTATTCAGCAATAAAAATGAATGAAATTTGCCATTTGGGAGAACATGAATTAACACTGAGGGCATTATGCTAAGTGAAGTAAGTCAGAGAAAGACAAATACATGTGTGATCTGTTATACACAGAATCTTTAAAAACAATAAACAAACAAAAACAAGCTCATAGATACAGATAACAGATTGGCGGTTCCCAGTGGTGAGTAATGGAGGTTTGACAAAATGGATGAAGAAGTTAAAAAGGTACTAATTTCCAGTTATAAAATAAATAATTCATAGGGAGGTAATGTACGCATAGTGACTATAGTTAATAATACTGTATTTCATATTTGAAAGTTGCTAAGAGAGTAGATCTTAAAAATTCTCATCACAAGAAAAAAAATATTTTGGATGGTATGGTGACAGATGTTAACTAGACTTACTGTAGTGATCCTTTCTCAATATATACAAATATTGAATTGCTACATTCAATTATAATGTAATGTAATGTATCAACTGTATCTCAATTTTAAAAAAGAAGGTATAATAAAAGAAATATCAACGGGTATGAAAAAAAGATAGTGCTCCAGACATTCATTTAAATATGGTATATAATAGCAACAACATGATGTATCCTAACTGTCTTAAAAAGTGGAATTAGCTAAATAGAGCATTATAGTTAATGGAATACTATGAAAAGCATTAAAATGATATTGTAGATCACAGAAACACTAAAAGTTGCTGTTAAACAACCAAAGTATTGCTTTTGTTTAAAAATATTTTTCACTGAATTGTACAATTTAAAAGGGAGACTTTTATGGTATGTTAATTAATTTTTTATTAAAAATATTCATTTTCTGTGGTACATGTTAAGAGATAAAAGAAGTTTAAAAAAATAAAGTGATAAAGATATACAACATAACACTAATCAAAAGAAAGCTGGAGAAGCTTTATTTCAAATAGAGCAGACTTCGGAAATAATGATAAAAGGACAATTCCACAAAAAGATCTAACAATCCTTAATGTGCATGTGTCTGAACACAGTATCAAAACACCTGAGGCAAATCTGAGAGAACTGGAATGGGTAAATAGATTATGATTGGAGACTTCAACATTCGTCTGCCTGAAATGCTTAGATTCAGCAGGCAGAAAATAAGTAAGGACATAACTGGAGTCCACAGCACCATCAACCAACTGGATAGCTGACATCTACCTACTACTTCAGCCAACAACAGTAGACCACATATTCTTCTCAAGCACACATGGAATATTCAACTAAGAGAGACCACATTCTGGGTAACAAAAAATAGCTTAACACATTTAAAAGAATAGAAAGCATACAATGTCTATCTCAGACTACAGTGGCATTAAACTAGAGATCAATAATAGAAAGGCAGCTGGAAAATCCCAAAATACATGGAGATTAAATAACAGAGTTCTAAATAATATATGGGTCATAGAAGAATTTTTTTTAAATTTTGAGCTAAATGCAAATAGACCATATCAAAATTTGTGGAATACAGTGAAAAGCATTGCTTAGAAAAAAATGTATAGCACTGAAGTTATATATTTAAAATGAAGATCTAACATCAGTAATCTAAGTTTCCACCTTGGAAACTAGATAAAGAACAGCAAGTTAAATCCAAAGTAAGCAAAGGAAAAGTAAATCAGTAATATATTTTCAATGAATAAATCTGTAAAAAATTATAATCCTTGGTTATATTCTCAAATATTTGGGGGTGAGCACATATTGTGTCATTTCATCCCATATGTATCTATAAATACCTATAGGTTCTATAAATACTAAATACTCTAACTAGATCATATGGAGAATGTTTTATGATATAAAGCAACTACCTCTTACTTCTCTAACTGATCTCTAGTGACAGGGGAAAAAAGTGTTTCCACTCTGTGCTTCCTTTAACCATACAATAAAGAAATGTTACTCCAAAGTATCTCTTCCTTATCCGTCAGGTCATTTAGAGTTAATTTAATGCCTAAATATTGAATCTCATCCCAGGTGCCTAAAAACTTATTTTTTGGTTTCTGTTAACTGATTTTTGTTTTATATGTTTTAATTTTTAGACCATTCTCAATTGACTTTTTGGTTGATATAATATAAATTCTAGAATAAATTAAACAATCTTAAAATGTCTTTCTCACATACTAGATTAATTTTTACTCATATTCTCCATTGCATTAATATTCACCTCCACCGATAGTATTTACTTACTAGTATATAAAATGAATCTGGACACAGTCTTCATACCTTCAGAAAAATTAATTCAAAATGAATCTATGACCTAAACGTAAAACATAAAACTATAAAACTCTTAGAAGATAACTTAGGAGAAAACCTAGATGACTTTAGCTATGATGATGACTTTTTAGATACAACACCAAAAGCATAATCCATGAAAGAAACATTTTATAACCTAGAGTTCATTAGTATTAAAGACATGTGCTGCAAAAGGTTAGTGTAGAATGAGAAGACAAATCACAGGGTAGGAGAAAATCTTTTTCAAAAGACACGTCTGATAAATGACTCTATTACAAAATATACCAAGAACTTTAAAATTCAACAGTAAGAAAATGAACAACTAGATTAAAGAAAAGCCAAAGAACTTAACTGACACTTCACCAAAGAAGATTTACAGATAGCAAATAAGCATATGAAAGTTGCTTGTCATCGGGAAAATGCAAATTAAAACAACAATTAGATACTGTTACTCACCTATAAGAATGGCCAAAATTCTCACACTGACAACACAAATTGCTGACAAGAATGTGCAACAACTGGAACTCTCATTCATCCTGATAGGAGTTCAAAATGGTATATAGCCACTCTGGAAGACAGTTTGTGGTTTCTCATAAAACTAAACACACTCTTGCCGTAAGATCCAGCAATTGCATTCAATCCCAAAGGGGCTGAATACTTATTTTCACACTAACACCTGCACATGGATATTTATAGCATTTTTAACCACAGTTGCCAAAATTGGGAGCAATCAAGAAGTCCTTCAGGAGGTGAATGGATAAATAACCTGTGGTACATCCAGACAATGGAATGTTTATTCAGCCCTAAAAATAAATTAGCTAGTAAGCAATGAAAAGACAAGGTGTAACCTTAAATGCATATTACTAAGTGAAAGAAGCCAATCTGAAAAAGCTACATACTTCAGGATTCCAACCATATAACATTCTGGAAAAGGCAAAACAGAGAGACAGTTAAAAAAAAAAAATTAGTGGATGCAGGGTTTGAGGGGAGGAGGGGATGAAGAGGCAGAACACAGAGGATTTTTAGGACAGTGAAAACTATTCTGAATAGCTTTGTAATGATGTATACATGTCATTATATTTTGTTCATACCCATAGATTATATACCACCAAGAGTGAATCCTAACTCAAACTACGGACTCTTAATGAATACAACAGGTCAACATAGGTTCATCAATCCTGACAAACGTTCCACCCTGACTGGGGATGTTAGTAAGGGGGGAGGCTATGCAAGTGACGGTATATGTAGGGATATATTGCCAACCTCTGTATCCTCTTCTCAATTTTGCTGTAAACCTGAAACTGCTCTAAAAAATAAAGTCTTTAAAAAAAGAGACAGAGAGAGAAGATAAAATAAAAGTTTAGGGCAAAAAAGTTTTCCTTTGCCCTCCAGAAAGGGGCTGAGGGGTCCTTCAGCAGGCCACAATGGGAAAAACAATAGTGAAGAAATAAGTTGAGAACAGGTTAGCTCAGTAAATAAATTTAAATAAAAGAAACAGAAAAAAAAGATTTTTTTGCTTACACTCCATGTCGGAAGAGTGAGAGGAGGAAGAGCGGTTAGACAAAGAGATGGTGTACAAATAATGCAAAAGAGGAGAGCCCTAGCATGAAAGGACCACGCCATGCACCTGAGCCCATGGTCCATAATCCAGGACTCTTTGGCTTCAGATTCTTTTTATGAAGAAGAAAAAAAATAATGTGAAGGAAAAAATTCTAATGTGTTTCTCTATAACTTTTACACAACAGTCATAGTTATGCCTATAGTAATAAAAGAACTTAACGTGTTAATTGTAAATAGGCACAAGGAATCTTATCAGGGTGAAGGAAATGTTCTAAACTTGGATCGTGGTCATGGTTGCACAACTCAGGAAATGTACTAAAAAGCATTCAGTTGCTCACTTACAACAGGTTGTTAATTGTATGCAAAATGTTCTTCAGTTAAATTCTTTGAAAGTCTATCTCACTCCTCTTAAGGCACTTCTTCAGATACTACTTTCCTCCCACAGGAAAAAAAAAAGCCCAAATACCTTCAAAGAATATCTTTTTCAATTTATTATAGTTGTTTGTCTGATGTCCCTTTTAAAAACGTGGAATCCATTACCTAACACATTTCCATTGCGTTTCAGCTACGCTGAGTAATGTGATTAACTACTATGCTGGAATGACATATTTCATTCTGGTCACTGTAGCTTATGGCTGTTTAAACAACCACATCACACTGTCTGGTTATATGGAATGTAAACTTAAATAAAATCCCTAGATTTTTTTACCCCCTACAATCAACTGCCAAAGAGATTTACTCCCACTCCCATAGTATACAATATTTTTTTTCATTTTTTTACTGAGAAATTTTTACCAGTGAAATTTTAGGAAAACAGAAAAGAGAGAAGGACAAAAATCATAGCCAATAATGTGGTATATTTACTTTCAGTACAGATTATGTGAGTAATATAACCATCATCAGGAAAAAATAGTAACCATTTCTATGGCCATCCTTCCCAGGTCCAAAAAACACTACAGAATACATTTAACACTCTGTTAGAGTCTATTACATCACCCTGTTTTAGTTCCCTCAGAGTTATTATCAGTGTCTGAAATATTCTTATTTGATTACCTTTTTCATTGTTTACTTTACCTTATTAGTATGTACAATCCCTCAGCTTATAGGCTCTATTGACCTTTCTTCTCTTAGGACCTCATCTAGTCCCAGAATTTAAAAATTAACTCTCCATCGATATGCTGACAATTTTCAAAATTATATCTCTAGCCCAGACCTCTCTCATGAACTCCAGACTTATGTATAAAGCCAACAAACACATACATGTACAAAGTTCCATTCCATATGCACTGCATACATATACTTGTTTATCCTACATGTCCACAACCAAATCCTGAACCCCCTACTACTCCAGTAACTTCCCCATCCATAGCCTTTCCCATCTCAATTAATGGCCACTCTATCCTTCAGGCAGTTATTTTTGACTCCTCTCTTTCTCTCACATTCCACAGCCATTCCATTAGCAAATTCTATTAACTAGGCCTTCAAACATATATCCAGAATCTAACCAACTTCTCATCACCTCCACTGTTACCAACCTGGCTAAGCTTTCACCAGCTCTCAACTGTTTTACCGCAGTAGCCTCCAAACAACTCTCCCTGTTTCTCTTTTTGCTGCAGCCTCCACTACAGTCTATTTTCAAATTTCTGTGTGCTCCTTTTCAATATCAGGAAGTCACATAAAAACTCTGCAATGGCTTTGTTTCACTCAGTTAAAAAAAAAAAATCCTTTCTTTAGGTCGTTGTCACCTCTCTGACCTTCCCTTTTGCTGCGTTCCATTGTGCTCACTCTCACCTAACTCAGGTCTCCTGTATTTTTTCAATGTTCTTACTAAAAATGTTTTGTTTTTATTAACCAAAACCTTTTAAGTGATAAAACTATGAGAGAGTAATCTCCCTTTTCACTCAAATGCTTTCTAAGTACACAATTAAATAACAGGGTCAAGTCTTTAGAAGAAAAAACTAAGTTCATGGTAAGAATGTGTAAGGCCTTGAATACCTATGTTCCTGATGAAAACTTTAATGAAGACAGGCTTCTCAAACAAATTAAACTGTATGGTGTGGTAGAAGGATTTCTGAGTTTGGGATTGAAATATCTTGCTTAAATCTTCTCAGTACTGCTTACTAGTTTTGAGACCTCGACTAAGTCACTATTCTCTCTGATTCACTGCTTTCTTATGTGTAAAGATGGATAGAGTAATCTGTAAAACTCATCACAAACTTGGTGCTTTACAAGAGAAGAACTTATCTACCCATACCTATCAAAAACACATCTAATAAGACTGACTTATTCCCAGGAATGCTATTGAAAGTTCTACATTAATCTGCATACGCAAAAGGACACCAGAAAAGCAACCGAGATACCACAAATGTTTAGAGGCTGACTGCAGAACTGTGTAAAATCCGAAAGTCTGCTAAGTAACCCCAAAACTGAGAGGAATGGAGAGGCTCACGCTCTAGGAACTGCGAGGGCAAAGGAGCCACAAAGCTATGGTTCCTGAAGAGGATACAGATTTTAAAAGTTCAGACTGTGTGTCTGGACCTGGGTTTGGGGCAGATGGCTCCAGACGACGACCCAGGAAGAGGAATTAACTGTCAAGAAGTTCTTGGGGCTCTCCTGGCTGAAACAAACCAAGCGTTAGAAAGAACGAATCGCCTTTGAGAAAGACAGCTGGAAGCTAGGCTGCAGTTTCAACTTCTCCATAAGCCGGTCAGTTCTCGCAATTTCGTCGCCCCATCTGAACCACTCACCGGGTCAGCGGGGCTGCAAGGCCTCAGGAGTTGGGACCGAGCGGCCCACCCCCGGCACAGTCTGACAAATCGCTAGGTGGCCATGTATCTGCTCTGGAGACCGTTGCTAGGGAAACGGGGCTGGGCTCCCAGCTCACCCCATCGTGGTTTGCCCGGGACCGGCCAGGGCGCTCCGGGGCGTGGTTACGTGAGTGACGCACGTAGGGGGCGGGACAGAGGCGAAACCGGACCCAGGGACGGGTTACGTCCCGGGGCGCATGCGTGCAGCGCTGGACGGCGGGGTACCTGGGAGTCTTCCGCGGTTCCGGAGAGAGTAGGCTATGGCAGCCACGAGTACCCCTCCAAGCGTATGTCTGAGAGAAGCCACCCAGCGAAAGTTGCAGAGGTTTTCAGAGCTGAGAGGTACCTAGAAGGAACCTTAGCTCTCCCGTGCAGTGGACAGGGAGGGTGCTTTACGGGCTGGGATATTTGCTGGAGTACCACTTCCTTTTGCTAGTCAACTGCGGGCCTAGGACTCCGATCCGGGCATAGCTGATATTCCTCTTGAGTTTTTTATTCTTCTGTCACTGTCTTTTCTTTACGTTATGCTTGTTACTTTAACTTTATTCCTAAGTACGTATGTGTCTATCTATATATATATTAGAGAGAGAGATGTGTATCTACATATCTATATACACACATATATAACATGAGAAGAGGAAGGAGAAGGAAAAAAATTATTAGTGAAGCTATAAATACAGGCTATTCATTTTGGTTACATCATTAACAAAAGCTATTTTAAATAAACCCAAAATATCTAAAGCATGCTGTTTTGACCCTTGCAAATTCGATTTTAGCCTTCTTCCACCACCTACCTACTTCACCAATTTTGTTTCCTAATGTGAACACTTACTAAGTGAAAAAAGAAACCCAATCCTCGCCTAATCTGAGTAGTTATAGATTAAAAGTTAAAAACGGTAAAATTGTTTCAAAATTTTCTTTTAAAGACTATGCCACTTGTCACTTCCTGTACAATTATCTAATTGGGTATTGTGTGTGTGTGTGTGTGTGTGCGCCTTTACTGCTTTAAAAATACAGGAAATAATTCTTGGATAACAGTAAAATATTCAAGACTATTAGATTGTAGCTGACAAGTCCTGTTTATTAACTAAAACCCTTATTCATTTCGTTTACCAGTAAAGAAGCACTTCCAACTGTCAACCAAAAGTTCAATCTGTCTTTTAATGAGTTCATCAGGGAGTTGGGAACTTTTCCATTGTCCAGAATTTGGTGTCATTCTCCAGTAACCTTTGTAAACTTGCATAGCTCATCTTAAGGTAATGAAAATCCGTATATATTAACGCAACATTATAGGAATGGATTCTTGGATTTAATCTTTCTTAGCCAACAAACACTAAGTGGTCCTTATTTGTGAAAACTGATTTTCAAAGCTGGAGTTTCATTTATTCCCTTGTCTCCTCTCTCTATTTAGGAATTGAGGTAATCTTTAGCAAGTCAAAAGTACTTTTCCTAATCAAGGGACAACTTCCAGAAAAATCTAAATAAATAAGACTGTAGACCGTAAAAGGAGCAAGTAATATAAAAGAGAGAAAAAAAAAGTAGAATCTGAACAATCCTTATTAGAACTATTTTGAATCCTACTAGCTGGCCACTCGTTATTCCCCAATTCTCCAAAGCAGAAGATGCATTTATGGATATATTATTATTTCTTTTTTCCTTCTTTCAAATAGGTAAACCTGTAACACCTAGAGAATTCTGATGATATTTATCATTTCCTTGCTTTTCCACACAGGCAAACCTGTGGCAGCTGGAGAATTCTGGGATATTGTTGCAATAACAGCAGCTGATGAAAAACAGGAACTTGCTTATAAGCAACAACTGTCAGAAAAGCTGAAAAAAAAGGAGTTACCTCTTGGAGTTCAATATCATGTTTTTGTTGATCCTACTGGAGCCAAAATTGGTACGCTTTTATGGTCAGATTTATAATCATAGGTTGTGGGCAGAATAATCATTGAAAAAAAGCATTCCTGTGGCTTAGTTTATAAACTATATTTCTTTCTACCCATAGTCTTTACAGACTTGACAATTTTAATGTAAATTCACTATTTTTTTAAGAAAGATAAAATGCATGGCAGCTCTTTTTACACACTGGACTTACCTGAAAAACTTCCAGAATGTTATGTTACTTAAAAGAGAATTTTATTAGCCCTAATAAAATTTACTAGATAATTAATATTCCTTTGGACCTTAACAGTAGGACTCTCAAGTTTCTCCCAACTCCACAGTTTTTCAGAAATCAGAAAAAATAGATACTTGGCCTCTTGGAGCCACAGTGCAGAATGTGAAAGAGCACGGTCTAATGGCATAAGTGTCATAGATGTTTGCTTTTAAAATCTATTTGTCAACTTTGCCTTTTGATTTTCCATAACAAATAAAAATACATGCTATTTTTCTGGGAGCCATTTTCCATGTGATACTTAACACTGAAGCCCCTTAATGCATTGTGGTGCAGCCATTGTGGAAAACAGTATGGAGATTCCTCAAAAGACTAAAAGTAGACCTACCATATGATCCAGCAATCTCACTCCTGAGCATATATCCAGAGGGAACCTTAATTCAAAAAGACACCTGCACCCCAGTGTTCATAGCAGCACTATTTACAATAGCCAAGACATGGAAGCAACCTAAATGTCCACTGACAGGTGACTGTATAAAGAAGTTGTATATTTGTACAATGGAATACTACTCAGCCATAAAAATAATAATATAATGCCATTTGCAGCAACATGGATGACCATGGAGAATGTCATTCTAAGTGAAATAAGCCAGAAAGAGAAAGAAAAATACCATATGATATAACTCATATGTGGAATCTTAAAAAAAAGACAAATGAACTTATTTGTAAAACAGAAACAGACTCACAGACAGAAAACAAACTTCTGGTTACCAGGGGGAAAAGGGTGGGAATGGATAAATTGGGAGTTTGAGATTTGCAGATACTGACTGGTATATGTAAATAGATAAACACGTTTACACTGTATAGCACAGGGAACTACATTCGATATCTTGTAGTAGCTTACAGTGAAAAAATATGAAAATGAATATATGTATATTCCTGTATGACTGAAGAATTGTGCTGTACACCAGAAATTGACACAGCATTGTAAACTGACTATACTTCAATTAAAAAAAACCCAAAAAACTGAAGCCCCTTGATACCAGAGTTAGGGTATCTATATCTGATATTGGCACTGTCCTAATTAGCCAATGTTTTAATCCTCACTGCTACGTACAGTACTTTTATGATTTGCATTGTGTAAAATGAGAATCTGAGGCACAAAATGTTAAATAACTTGCCCAATGAAACTAGTAAATTGAAGTTACATTTAAGATATATTTTGGGAAAACAGGTTCTAAAAAGTTTTTACATTTAAAATGAAAATTTTTAAATTTAAAAACTAAAAAATTTCAATTTAAATTTAAAATTTTTTCTTAAAGTTTCTTAAAGTAAATCTAAAGCACATATTTGATTATATGGGAGAATTAGTTTTATGGGTTTTGCAATTCATAACTCCAAGTGAAAGTGTGAACTCCAAGTATTACAGATTGCCTCATCTGTCATTTCTTTTTTTTTTTTTAATTACTGTTTTCGGGAGATTAGCTCATCATTTATTACCGAGGACTGATTTCTAGGTTTCATTATTAATTATTCATTTATATATTTAATTGCTATGCAGTGTATATTTAACTTGATTCTTTTGGCTGTACATTTGCTCTCAGCTAAAAGCCGTATACTCAAAGTTATTACACTTAAATTTACCATGATAACAAAGTTTTTGTAGCTTTCTGTGAAATAAACTGTGCTTTTTAACTTCATTTTTAAGGAAATGGAGGATCAACACTTTGTGCCCTTCGACATTTGGAAAAGCTATATGGAGATGAATGGAATTCTTTTACCATCCTCTTAATTCACTCTGGTAATGTTACACTTTACTAACTTACATTTTCTTTTAGTATTTTACCTTTGATATTTAGGGATTTTTTTCTCCTTTGCAAAAAAAAACTTTCCCCTCTTTTTTTTTTTTTTTTTTTTTTGTCTTTGAAGTTATTCTGCTTTGAAAACAAACATTTTATGCTTTTCTTGGTATTTTTAGGTTGTGAGTAGCAAAATATTTTTCACAAAATTTAACCTTAATATTGTAGATCACATACATCATAACTTTTCATGTATATTTTTGGTGTATATGTAGAAAATCCTTTTCCTAAGAAAGAACTAATCAAAATATAAACATTTCTTGTTAATGCTTTAGAAAGGACTCTTCCTGTAGGAGAGAGGCTGGTTTAGTACTGTGATTACCAGACCTTAGCCAAAAACTTTCTGTTATGTATTTTTATCTAGTTATTTGTGGCCAAAGTCTTTAGTCCTTAAAAGAGTTTAAAAACAAAAAGAAAAGTTAGTGACAAAACATGGAGCTGACAACAAAGTGTGTAAGAGGGATAATTGCACACAGAAAAGGACCTTTTAAAGCAGAGAAGTAGGAAAGAAATAATCTCAGAATGAAGGATAGTTTTTTAAATTGGATAAATTTGGTTGTATGAAAATTTTGGTTATGTGAAAAAAAATCTTCTATGTTTCTCTGTATCCTGGGGGCTGATGAAACTTTGTCATAGGCTGATGTCAACTCAGAGACAGACATTGTAAAACCACTCATCCACATGGTTTCCAGGGGACTCTGCATTTCTCATGATTCAGATACAGAACAATGATTCTTTGTAAAGATGATATCTAGTAAAGCATCCAAGTTTTGGTTTTAAGTTTCACCAAAAAAGTAAAAAAGAGTCAAATTTATAGTTTTATTCCAAAACAAGTATTATATTATTACCAATTTAGTAAAATTCATTAGACTCCAGAAATTTGATCCTTGACTAACATAGGGGTTAGAGGAACCAACCCTCGCACAGTCGAACATCTGCATATAGCTTTATGGTTGGTCCTCTGTGCGGGCAGTCCTGCCCTCCGTATCCACAGTTCCACATCGGGGATTCAGGTAACCTTGGGTCATGTAGTGCTGTTGTTTTTATTGAAAAGAATCCACATATAAGTGAACTGGCACAGTTCCAACCTTGTTCAGGGGTCAACTATAATTAGAAATAGATAATTGTTATAATGCTAACCTTTACTATTGGCTAATCTTCAGAAAATGAAAAGGTAGAAAGTTTTAGTTCTCGTTGATCGAACAATGTACTCTGTGCCAAGTGCTTTACATGTATTGGTGATCTCATAAAGCATGATAAAATGAGTATTATTCTATTTGCTGATTTGGAATAAATCGAAAGGTAAACAACCAAGAAGTGGTGAACCAGAGTTTTAACTCATTTTTCTGTGATTCTGTTATGCCTCTCACTATAATTAATTACATAAAAATCATAAAAATGATGTAAACTGTTTAATATACTTAGGAGAATACACTTCTCAAGGAATTAAGAAGTCTTAAGACTCATTTTAGAGGAAAAGGCCTGTTTAATTTAAAACAAGTATACATTTTAAAGTGCTTTTAAATAAATGCACCTTTACTTTCTTCAAGTGTATGTAATAATTTGAGGGAAAACACTGCATCTGGATATTACCGTTTAATAGAGAATTATATTTTGGAATTGGTGTATTAGTTTTTTGGTGACTTTTTTTTCCCCCTAGAATATGGATTTTTACTGTAGGAGTTTAAACATGGATGAGATTTATTGTTTAAAATTTAGATATCAGGTCATGTTTTAGCTCATTGTCCTTTTTATTAGTTATATAGTTGATTCAAAACAATTCACAGGCTGTAAAGTATACTAGAATTCTTCCCTAGTCTAGAACTGCATTACATCAAATCACTACAGGAGAATCACTCTTTGAATTTGTAATCTGGACTTTATTACTCTTTCCTGGGATACAATAATGCATTGTATATTTTAAATATCTTTAGAGATATTTTAAGTTGTAACCGATACCCCTGGTTATAACTTATACACAATCTTATAAACATTTTAAAACAGTTATTTCATCTAATTTTATGTAGGTGGCTACAGTCAACGCCTTCCAAATGCAAGTGCCCTGGGGAAAATTTTTACTGCTTTACCTCTTGGTAGCCCCATTTATCAGATGCTGGAATTAAAACTAGCCATGTACATTGATTTCCCCTGCCATATGAATCCTGGGATTCTGGTTACCTGTGCGGATGACATTGAACTTTATAGTACTGGAGAATCTGAGTTTATTAGGTTTGACAAACCTGGCTTTACTGCTTTAGCTCATCCTTCTAGTTTGACTGTTGGTACCACACATGGAGTGTTTGTCCTAGAACCTTTCGATTATTTAGGATATAGAGACCTAGAATACAGATGTTGCCATCGTTTCCTTCATAAGCCCAGCATAGAAAAGATGTATGAATTTGGTGCTGTATGTAGACCTGGAAGTTTTTTGCAAGAAGACCTTGCTGGGGGTGACACTCCCTCACTTAAGTTGGACCCTGAGTATGTCTACACAGACAGCCTATTTTACATGGATCATAAATCAGCGAGAAAGTTGCTTGCTTTTTATGAAAAAATAGGTACACTGAACTGTGAAATAGATGCCTATGGAGATTTCCTGCAGGCTTTGGGACCTGGAGCAACTGTGGAATATACCAGAAACACATCAAATGTCACTAAAGAAGAGTCAGAGTTGGTAGACATGAGGCAGAGAATATTTCATCTTCTTAAAGGAACAGCGCTAAATGTTGTTGTTCTTAATAACTCCAAATTTTATCATATCGGAACAACTGAAGAATATTTGTTTCATTTTACTTCAGATGGCAGTTTGAAGTCAGAGCTTGGCTTACAGTCCATAGCCTTTAGCATCTTTCCAGCAATACCAGAATGCTCTAATAACAAATCCTGTATCATTCAAAGTATACTGGATTCAAGATGTTCTGTGGCACCTGGCTCGGTTGTGGAGTACTCCAGGTTGGGGCCTGATGTTTCAGTTGGGGAAAATTGCATTATTAGTGGTTCTTATATCATAACAACAGCTGCCCTGCCTGCATATTCTTTTGTATGTTCCTTAAGCTTGAAGATGAATGGACACTTAAAGTATTCAACTATGGCATATGGAGTGCAAGACAACTTGAAAAAGAATGTTAAAACGCTGTCAGATATAAAGTTACTTCAATTCTTTGGAGTCTGTTTCTTGTCATGCTTAGACACCTGGAATCTGAAAGTTACAGAGAAACTGTTCTCTGGAAACAAGACATGTTTGAGTTTGTGGAACGCTCGTATTTTCCCAGTCTGTTCGTCTTTGAGTGATTCAGTTACAACATCCCTAAAGATGTTAAATGCTGTACAGAACAAGTTGACATTCAGCCTGAGTAGCTATAAGCTGATGTCCATTGAAGAAATGCTTGCCTACAAAGATGTGGAAGACATGATCACTTACAGGGAGAAAATTTTTCTAGAAATTACCTTGAATAAGAAACAGTCTGATTTGGACATATCTTAAATATTGTATATTTTGCCTTTCTTGATTCAGCAAGATTACAGATACAGGAGATTTCTGTAGACTTTTTAGTTGAAATGAATTAATGAAAATTATATTAACATGATTGCTGTAGCATAACAATAACAGAAAAATACAAATAAACCATTTTTGATGAAACAATATTTTAAGGCTGTAAATTCAAAAAAGTAATTTTTTGATGTTTATCACTAAGTTTTGTTTTAATAAAGACAGATTTGTGGAGCATTATTTTGTTTACAAATACTATAGTAGTTTTAAAGGTAATTTTCTAAATATATCTTTAGAATTTTTTCATTTTTGGGGGGGCTTTGGTTCCAGTAAAGTTCTAAGTGTTCGTTGGCAGTTCTTTCCTCAAACGCAGTGGTCCTATTCTGATGAACTAATAAAAATGTCATAGTAAGGGGTCTTTAGAGCATTGTAGGAATACTGTAGAAGTACCTTTTCAGAATAAATCCATGGCTGACAAAGATTAAATTCAAAACTTAAAATATTGTGATAGTCTTAATTGATAAATATCTACAAACAGTTCTGAAATTGATGATAAAAATCTGTCTCATGTATTGATCTTATCAGGATAAATAAAAAGGATATAGTGTTATTTTATCCTCATAAACTTGAACACATGTTTGTGTATCTTAAAATGTTTCCCTGAAGTTCCATCCATTGGAAAGCATATACACACATAAAACTCAAGTATCTGCACAGGGAAGATGTTGGAATAATTGAAATTCACTGATAATCACGTAAGTTCATTTTGGACATTATTTTTATCCTCCCTTATTAATCCCTTTAACAGACGCTTTAAAATTACCAGATAGACTGATTTTACCTTTTGTCTTTTATTTTCTGTCTACACACTGGTAATGATGCTGAGAAGCAATAAATGGCCAGAAGGTAGACAGCAGGAAGGAGCCAGAAAAATAGAATGACTGAGAAAATATACAGATGACAAACAGCTTCAGGAAAATAAAAGTTGGCTAGAATCCCGTTTTGTGTTCCTATTTTGGTATAGACACGTACGTGAAATGTCTTCATGTTGAAGTCTAGTACTAATTAGAGAAAAGATTTGTCGGAGTTTTTTGTTTTAACATGAATAAATTGAAATAGGAACTGGTCTGTACCACTTTCATTTATATGTCAATATGAAATTAACATGTCAATATGAAAATAATTGGTAAACTAGAAACGATTTGTCTGCAACCCTTAATTATGATTTTATGTGTTTGTCTCCCCCCAAGTTTCTTCCTAAGGAGAAAATAAAGATATGGGATAGCCATTGTTTAGCACTTACTGACTTACTCACAGAGATTTCAGTATATGTTTTGTGTTCATCATTCATTAAAAGTTCAATACTGTATTTCTAATTTAATTTTCTGAGGTGCCATCAATTATTATGAATCCACCATTATTTTCTTGTTCCACAAAAAAAGAGAAAACACTACGAATAAAATATGATGCAATACTTTCTTTGTTACTTGAAGTTTTTATGTTTATTTATTGGAAATCTCTTTTAAAAGCACTTAAATATAGATTGTTGTCATTTAACCCTTTTGCACACACATGTAGAGGAACAAAAAAGTGAAATGTTAAGATATAGTCAAGACTCTTCTAAAGCTTCACACCTAGAATCAAACGTTGCTAAAGCACATTTCAACCCATGAGTTGTTGGTATCCATGTGTTTCCACCTAGTGCCATCTTCTGTGCTTTCAAATGTATTGCTAAAACTGCATATCCTGCAGATGCTGCCACCACACTGCTGCCTGGGTTTACCTCCAAATTCACACCAGAGACCTGTTCTGCGAGTTTGAAACTAATGCTTTACTCTTTGATACAATTGTTTCATTTCTACCTTATTTTATTTTATTGAACTACCTTGGCTTAATCACATGTCTCTAGAAGAGAGGTGACTTCTATTTAAGGTCAGTGGGAGGTTTCTAACAAGTTGGTGGTCACCGTTGAATCATAATCCTGCAAAATGTATGGATTTTAGTTGCTTTGAAATGTTATTTGTTCCAAAGGATTTGGCAGTGTCTCTTGCTAGGTAAATAGTACCATATGTGTAATACCAATAGTGTACCTAACTCAACTGAAGTGATAATCACATGTGTAAGTAAGAAATGATACATTTTCTCTTGATTTATCATTTTTATTTTATAAAATCATAGCCTTTAAGTCATATACTTTCAAGATTTGTAAAGGACCGCTACTACTTGTAACTAAATAGGTTCTGTAACCTTACTGATGAGTTAATTATTAACAATGACCAAGAAGTGGATGGAAAAAAATGTAACATTTGATATTAATCTTATATCTTAGGACACCGCAAAAAAGGAAAATTACAGGCCAATATCCCTGATAAACATTGATGTAAAAGTCCTCAACAATATTAGCAAACTGAATTCAACAATATATTAAGAAGATCCTACACCATGATCAAGTGGGATTTATTCCAGGATTGCAAAGATATATCAACATCTGCAAATCAGTCGACATGATACACCACATTAACATAATGAAGGATAAAATCGTATTATCATCTCAATAGACGTAAAAAAAATTTGACAAAATTTAACATCCATTTATGATAAAATCTCTCAACAAAATGAGTGTAGAGGAAATGCATCTCAATATAATGGAGGCCATGTATGACAAGCACACAGCTAACATCAAATTCAATGGTTAAAAGCTAGAAGTTTTTCCTCTAAGATGAACAAGACAAGTCACTTTTATTCAACATAGTTTTGGAAGTCCTAGCCAGAACAATTAGGCAAGAAAAAGAAATAAAAGGAATCCAAATTGGAAAGGAAGAAGTAAAACTGTCACCATTGCAGACGGCATGACGCTATATATAGAAAACCCTAACTATTCCACAAGAAAACTCACAACTAATAAAAAAATTCAGTAAAGTTGCAGGATACAGAATCAATACACAAAAATCTGTTGCCTTTCTATATACTATTAACAAACTATCAGATAAATTAAGAAAACAATTCCACTTATATCAAAAAGAAGAAAATGTCTAGGAATAAATTTAACCAAGGGGATAAAAGGCCTGTATATTTAAAACTATAAGACATTGATGAAAGAAATTAAAGAAGACAAAAATAAATGGAAAGATTCTGTGCTTACAGATTGGAAGAATTAATATTGTTAAATTGTCCATACTACCCAAAGCAATCTACAGGTTCTGTGCAATCCCTATCAAAATTCCAAAGCCATTTTTTACTGGAATAACAGAACAAACAATCCTAAATAGAACAACCAATCCTAAAACTTGTATAGCACCCCAAAAGATCCCAAAAAGTCAAAGCAATCTTGAGAAAGAACAAAGTTGGAGGCATCACAGTCTCTGATTTCAAACTATATTACAAATCTCTAGTAATTAAAATACCATTGTAGTGACATAAAAGCAAGCACATAGGTCAATGGAATAGAATAGAGAGCCCAGAAATAAAATCACATATATGTTTGATTAATTTATGAAACAGAGCCAAGAGTATACCAGTGAGAAAAGAACAGCCTCTTTAATAAACCATATTGGGAAAACTGGACAGCAACATGCAAAAGAATGAAAGTACTCCAGTATCTTACATTATACACAAAAATTAACTCCAAATGGATTAAAGACTTGAAGTAATACCTGAACCCATAAAACTCCTGGAAGAAAACACAGGCAGTAATCTTGACATACATCTTGGTGATGTTGTTTTAAATCTGACACCAGAAACAAAAGCAACAAAAGCAAAAATGAACAGTCAGGACGACATGCAACTAAAAAAGCTTCGGCACAGCAAAGGGAACCATCAGCAAAATGAAAAGGCGACCTACTGAACAGGAGAAAATATTTGCAAATCATATATCTGATGAGGGGCTAAAATCCAGAATATATGAAGAACTCATAAAGCTCAGTACCAAAAAAATCCCTGATGATTTGATTAAAAAATAAGCAGAAGATCTGAGTAGGTATTTTTTCCAGATAAGACATTCAGATGGCTAAAAGGTACATGAAAAGATGCTCAACATCATTAATCATCAAGGAATTACAAATCAGCACCTCAATGAGCTATCACCTTTTCCTGTTAGAATGGCTATTGTCATAAAGAATGTGAATAATCAGTGTTGGAGATGTGGAGAAAAGGTAACTCCTGTGCATCTTTAGGAATATAAGTCAGTGCAGCCACTATGGAAAAGCAGTATGAAGATTCCTCAAAAATTAAAAATAGAACTACCGCGTGATTCAACAATTCCTCTTAGGGATATTTATCCAAAGAGAATGAAAACATAAATTCAAAAAGATATATGTACTCCCATGCACATTTCAGTATTATTTACAATAGCCAAGATATACAAATAACTTAAGTCTTCATTCATGGATGAATGGATAAATTTAGATTTATATATAAAATGGAATACAAAATTGAATAATGTGGAATACAAAACAATAACAACAAACAACAAAAACCCAAACCAACAACAGCAAAAAAAAACCCAAAAGAAAACCAAGCTCTTAGATACAGAGAACATATTGGTCGTTTTCAAAGGTGGAAAGTGATGGGTGGACCGCATGGGTGAATAGAGTCAAAAGGCACAGGCTTCCAGTTATAAAATAAATGTCATGGGGATGGAATGTACAGCATGACAACTGTAATTAATAATAGTGTATTGCATATTTGAAAATTGCTAAGAAAATAGATCTTTAAAGTTCTCATCACAAGAAAAAATACATAACCATGTGTAGTGATATGTATTAACTGGACTTATTGTAGTGATTATTTTGCAATATATACAAATTTAAAATCATCATACTGTCTAACTGAAACTGATATAATGTTGTATGTCTATCATACTTAAATAAAAATGCACAAAAATGGAATAAAGGAGTAATAAATGCTGCTGATTTCCTACTGCATTGATATTGCAAGGACAGGGAGTTGAGGGGGAAAATGTCTGTGAATTAGTCATTGTTATCATCCACCTGTAACGCAGCTTGATTATTGACATTTGTGTTTAAAGATGTTCAACCCAAGGGCATTATTGCTCATGCAAAGTAAATGACTGAAACTAACAGACTTAATGTTTCCTTCTGGGCTGACTGGACAAATAGTCTATCTTTTGAAGCCTCCGGCTGCAGGAATCTAGTAGCCTTCCAAAGTATAAAGTTCAATCATTCAAACAGAGCAATTCATCTCTGATTATTGCAGACTGATGCAATCCATCTGCTACTGTCATTTCCTAGCTCTCTGTGCCAAAATTATATTTCTTCAATTGCGTTTCAGTGCATCGCTGAAACAATCAAAACTCTAATGTCTATATTCTTTGGGCACTGTTTTATGGTGTGTTACCGATCTGCTTGTTGAATCTCCAGCCTCCTTAAAGGCTCTTAAAATCTTTGCTACAACCAACATTTTGTGGCTAAGTAATGTGAATGATTTTTAAATTTCTTTTCTTCGCTAGCATCAACTCTTCTCTCTGCTGATCATTCAGATGATTCAAATTAGTTTTCATTTACTGCTTCATTGTAAGAGAGTATCATGTTGCCCTGGAAAGAATTAAAGCATTTACATATTGAGGCAAAAGTCTTTCAAACACAACTTTGGAAATCAAATCGTTTCATTTGCAGGTTGAGAAGTGTTGTACTACTCAATGAAGTTTTACATGATTGGTTTCTTTTCTATTATTTTTAGCCCTGGGGTTTAGAAAAGTAGATTATATTCACCAATGTGCTGTTCTTCAGAGAAATTTAAAACATTTTTAATAAAATCTACAACTGGAAAACTTTTACTTCACAAAGAAATAATTATGATCATAGCAAGTGGTCCAAGTGCAGATTTTAAATGTACAGGTGCACCGACAAGGTCATAAATTAACTTATGAAATTCACTGCTTATGTATCACAGGGATCAATTTTTAATGAAATTTAATAATAAAGATCACCACTCATTATAATTGCTTAAAGTTAATGGGGTTTCTAATTAACCATTATCCAGTCAAATAAAAAACTGTCTATGGAAGCCAGTCTATGAGAAAAGGAGAAAGTGTAGAAATTCTTTTTTATTTGTTGCAGCTGCTAATATTTAAATACAAAAGAAATATTGCGATGGTTTCAGTAGAGAAGGAGCAATTTGCAAATTTATACATTTTTCTTGTATCTGAAATCTATCTCCATATCTTTAGACTACAACCATGCTGTAATTTCCCCAAAAATAAAAATTAAGAAATAAACAACAAATCAGAACTTTTTAAGCCATATTATTTCATTGGGATACAGTCTATTTTATATTTTCTTTACAGTGATTCTGAAGTTTCTTCTACTAGCCATCATAATATATTCAACACCAAATTCTATATTTGTATATCTACCTGCCTATTTCATATCTCTTCATCACTGAAAGATATTCAATAGGCATCTCTATTTAGGGAACTATTATCAATCCTGATGATATATTCCATCTAGATAATATCACAATCACTAAACAGATTGCTCAAGGCAAAAACCTAGAAGTCATCTGTGACTCACATCTTTCCCTCATCCTTTTCACCCAATTCTTTAGTAAGCAACAGTCTACACATTGAAAACATAATCAAAATCCATCCACTTCTCTCGACCTTTATTTAAGCTACCATCCACTGTGACCTAGGCTAATGCAGTATAGCATCTTTTCTCTGTGCTATAAAATAAACCATCATCTGATTTTTATAGTTGTGCATCAAGGCAAAGTTGCAGACAGCCTGCAAAAGAGATATTTTTAAAGATCAGGCATTGAAAGGAAAAAGAATATTGTTACCATCTCAACCTTGCTACATTGATTTGATCTGTATTTATATCTCATTTTGCCTTTTAGGATGATTCATACTACTTTCTAATATTCTATGCTTCTTTTTCTGTGAAATATTGCTCAGTTCTAGTATGCAGTCTTTACACCACACACATTGCTGTTTTTTGTCTTTTGTATATTTACTGCATGTAATCAGATGTCAGCTGGAATTTTGCATCCTCTTTAGATAAGACAATATCAGCTTAACCATTCTAAGCCCCATAAATGTCCAAACCTTCTCCCAAATATCTGAATTTTTGGAGAGTATATATTTTCATGATCACCTTTGGCCTTAAGCTTCCACTTCTAGTGACTTAGTTCTGTTTGGAATGTGATTTTCTCATGGTTTTATGAGTTAATTGACTCTTTTTTTTTTTTTTACTATGTAATTCATTTTTAGTCTCAGACTTTCCCTCTTTCCCATACCTACCATCTCACCCTACCCCTCCAGAAAAAAAAAAATTGACACACAAGTTGTACATTTAGCAAATCTCTCTGATGATTGTGGCTATAGTGGGAGTGATGTGAGGAAGGAGAATAAATATCAGACCAATTAAAACACCAAATTCAATAACTGTTCTTGTTGTTAGAAGTCCTTTGGCATCTTCATCACCAAGAATTTCTTACTGGCTATTTTATTGAATCTAAAATTATCTCTTTGACAGTTCTCTCTCTGTTCCTGGAACAATCCCTTGCCAGTCACTATATATGTATATGAATTGCATAGATTATCTCTGGGAAGTTGAATCTTTTTCATTCTAGTAGGCTGCCCAGTTCTGCTCTCTTCCAGACCATGCTCCAAACACAAAGCTGATCTTCACATATTCAGACACATAAGGCCCTTTCATTACCAAGATACTTTCATTAGAAAGCTTTATAGATACAAATTTCCCCCTGTTATACATGTTCTTTGTTTAACTTTGAAAAGTCAAGCATTAGAGGAACTAGTACAACCAAAAGTATCCCTGTTATTGGTGACTGACTGGCCACATGCCATTACTGTAACTGTTTTCTAAATAATGGCCTCTAATGTTGTATATTATTGAATGATGATTCCTGTGGTTGTGGCAGGAGGCTAAACCTAAAGGATGCTATGAATAGTATCATATGGAAGAGTTTTTGTCTTTAGAAACTGAGATACCTTACTCTCATCAACTGAACGTGAAGCGTTTTATTGCCTACTCTCATGAAATCCGAATGCTCTGTAAGGCTCTGAATCTTGTCTGGTCTTTGCTTCAGTATTCTAGTGACTCCAGAGAAGCTACAAGTTCTGAAGTGGGTTCTAGGAATATACTAGATTATTCCTGAAGTTGCCTACCCTCAAATAAGCATATACTTTGAGTTTTCTAAATCACCATCATTCAGCAATCAGATCATTAAAATGTGATTTCTTTGTAACTTTGCATTCTTACAAACAAGGATACTTGTCAAGCAATTCTCTCTTTTGTATGAACAGTTTTCCCCCTCTACTGGGTCATTCTCATCAGTACACAAAAATGCTATTATTTTCTAACTAAAAAAAAAATTCTTTCTTGACTCCACTTCTTTTAACTTTTACTTTGTTTCTCTGCTACCTTTACACTAAAATTCCTAGATTAAATTATCTAAAGTTTAATTCTTTAGTACTATTTCTCCCATTCACTCTTCAGTCTAGTTCAGTCTCTACTTCCCTACTTCCACTCCACTGGACTTGTTCTTTTGCAGATTTCTAGTGCTCCTACTATTGATAAACCCAGTAATATCTTTGTATGATGAAAGATGGTAACTAGATTCATCATGGTGATCATTTTGTATTGAATCACTTTATCATACACCAGGAACTATCAGTGCTATGTAAGTCCATTATACTTCAAAAAAAAAACAAGCAAACAAACTGATTATATATAAAAATCCTAAGAGTTCTCATCATGGGGAAAAAATATTTTTCCTTCTATGTTGTATCTATATGAGATGATGGATGTTCACTAAACTTATTGTAATCATCATTTCATGATATATGTAAGTCAAATCATTATGTGTTGCACCTTAAACTTATACTTTGATGTATGGCAATTATATCTGAATAAAACTGAAAGAAAAACAATGCAGTATTCTTTCTCGTTCTCATCTTCATTCCCATTCAGCAGCATTTGTCTTAAGTGCTCACTCCTTCTTTGAAATGTATTCGTCCTTTGGCTTCAAGGAACCGCACACTACTAATCCTTTTCCTAACTCATTGATCCTTCTTTTCAAGTCTCCTTAACTCGCTCCTCATCATCATTCTTACCTCATTCGTACCACTGGAAGGTCACAGATCTTTGTGTTTAGATTTCTCTACCCACATTCACTCCTTTGGGGTATCATTCATTATCATATCATCTATGTGCTATCAACTATCCAATCACATTTCCGATTATCAAATTATAATTCTCAAAAATGTTAAAAATGTAATCCTATAAATTGTGAGCATGTATCAGAATGCCATTTAATTCACTGATGATTAATTCGGTAGAATGATAAAGTTATTGTTTCAGATGTTGCAAGGATGAAAGTGTTTATACAATATTAGAAATGGCTTTGCTCGATAATAGAGTGAATTGTCTTATGAGATAATAAGCCTCCTAATACTTGAAGCAGTGAGAAAAGTGACTGGAAGACAGTTTCCCAAGAAGTTCTTGTTTTAGGTAAGAGGTAGGATTAGATAATGCCTGCTTGTTTAGTGTCCTGGAAAGCAGATGCTGAGAGGGACTTTATAGAGTGCAGTACATTTTTTAAGGAGTGCCCTTGGGACCAATTGTGCAAGGAAGGGAACAGAAGCAAGACTGAACAGAAAGGGAAAGTCAAGCTGTAATGCAGGCCCAATGACCATCTTGATTGATTAATCCCAGGAGGAGTTGTGGTGTTAGAATGGCACTTTAGTGCTAGCCTGATTTGAACCTGAGAACTCCTGATTTATTTTACACATCAATTGTCATTGGATACGGCCATCATGGAAAGGAGTATTTTGGGCAAGACAGCTCTCTGTAACTGAGGCAATCTGTGAATGGGGCTGACAGTCAAAAGCCACCTACTGACAACACTCCCAGGAGCTTAGGTAGTAAGTCCTTCCCTGAAGAAAAGTGTGGGTGCCTCATCACAGTGTCCACTACAGTAACCCATAAAGTCCAACCCAATGCCAAGATTCTCTTTTTATATGCAACTATTTTAATAAAACATTGCACTAATTCATGTTGAATTATGATGACTTCCAAACTAAGCATGCAACATTATACACAACTTAAGTGGGCTCAATCAATGATGAAAGAAATAAACTATGCTTTAGTAGATATGTCAATCATTGATTTATAGCAGCAAATTTTTTATACTGTATGTCACAAATCTACATGATAATCCCAAGTGCCAGATTTTACTTTTGACTAGCTGAGCAAGCTAAAATATTCATAAATTCATATGAAGCCAGATGGCTTCCCACTGAATATGCATTTGAATGATTCCTGTACATTATTTATTCCAAGAGGTGCACAAAATACACTATCATCATAGCAGGGACTCCTAATAAGTTTGTTTCAGAAAGAAATCAAGGAATAACAGATGTCCAAAGTTAACCATATTTTGGGTTGAGCTTTGAGTCCATGTGTTTTTGAGGATTACTAAGAGCAAAATAAATATAGTTACTTTCTAGCAATCTCTGAAGTATCAGGAGGTTTCAGCAAAAGTGGCTTGCATTAGGTGAAGAGAGTTAAATTTTGCAAAGATTTTTAAAAATAATTTGCTTAGGTGACTAAAACTTCGAATATATAACATTTAATAAAATTGTTAACCAGTTAATATTAAATTGATCAATATATTTGAAGGGCATATATATTTTTCTTTTCAGCTTGAAATATCAAATGTGAATTTAAAATGAAAACACAATTTAGTCATTGTTTCTTGAAAATATTTTAGGAAAAATGAAGTGAAAAATTTCTGATTTTTTTCTTATTTTTTTAATTTATAGAGTTTTCTTTTCATTGATGTCTGCTTTTCTCTTTTCAGAGTTTCCTATTCTCTAGAGAGATAGTTATCATTGTCATCTCTCTCATACTGCTACTCTCTCTTTTTCCTTTAAATACGGTAAGCAAGCACAGTTGTTCTGTAAACTGTGTTTGGTAATTCCGCTAGCTGAAGTCAGTGGAGATCTACTTCTGATGCTTGTGTTTCAGCTCATGTTACCATGCTTTCTAGTATGTCTGATTAACTTTGATTGTTCGCTACTCATTGTCCTTGGTAAAGTATCCGTGGAGCTTCCCCATGGCCTAAGATGAATGGAACCTCCTTCAGGGGCTTTGCATTTGCTTCTGTCAGGAGACTGCAGAAGCATTACCAATTAGTAACAATCTTAAACTAAGTTCAACTGGAGTTCTTTAGCCTGCCACAGTCTGCATACCCACAGGGCAAATCTATAGTAGAGAGCATATTTGTGGCCATAATTTCTCAGGGACCTAATTTTACTTTCTTTCTGTTTTCTCCTGTTTGGTTCCATGCCAAAGCTGTCTGTTCCACAATTCTTTTGGTCTGGAATAGGGTATGACATATTTACTTCTAGTTGATCCTTAATCTGAAGGCATATTTTTGGGTGCGTTCCAGCTTAATATACCAAAGATCACCTATAAAAATCATCAACATGTGGGAACCCTGAGCCATCTCTGATTATTTGGAACCTAAGACCAAATGTATGTTTTTGGCAAATTCCTCAAGGCAAAAACTTATTCCTTATTCCACTTATATTCTGGGGTTCAAGCTTTTCCCTAAAATGGTTTGTATAGTCTCTGTTATTATTTTTATTTCTTCAATGTTTTGTGATTATTATTTTTATATTTTATTTAGAATTTAAAAATCAGTTATCTATTCTCATTTATATGAAACACAAATTATAAGTATTTTATTGGCTTATTATTCAACGTTTTCCCTACTGATGGTATATTTTTGTTAGTAGAAGGCATGGTGTATTAGTGGAGGAGATGGTACCGGTGATGATATATTTTTATAATGGATGTTATGATCATAGAATGTAATGATCATGGAAGTGCTAAATTTAGGAAGAGAAAAAAGGTATACATTTAAAACCTCATCCATTTTAGTCCACATTAAAGAAATCATATAATGAGGTAAACAACCCAGCACCTAGCATAATGCCTGGTATGGAGATGGTAACCCATTTTAAATCTTTTACAGAGGAATTCAGAGAATGCATAAGCAGACAGGAGGTATGTCCAATGTATATGCTTTGAAGTAGGAAATGCACTGACATAGTTCCCTAAAAAGCAAGGTTATAGTTTCAAACAAATAATATAGAGCACTGGTAAACCTGCTGTGATTTCAAATTATCAAACGTGTTGAATGTTAACTACGTGTCAGGGCCTTTGCTAAACACTGGGTATATTTTTCCTTGCTCTTAGGGTTTTCCAGTCTAGCAAATGATAAGATAGGGAAAAAAGCCATTGCAATAACTTGTGATCAGAGGAGCTACAATAAGCAAACTACAGGGTATGATGGGAGCAGTCAGCATAAGGCACTAACAAAGCTACGTGATCAGGAGTGGCCTCTCTGGGAAAGTGACATTTATACTGAGACCTAGAGGAAGAATAAGAACGGCCTGTTTATGTTTCTTTGGTTGTTTCTGTGGTGGGTAGAGGAGAGAAAGAGAATGTACTTTAGCAGTAGGAACAGTGTTTTTGTATATTGGCAGGAGAGAGTGCCTGAGCATAGGAGGGTCTCAAAGAGGCCCAGTCAGAAGTGTGTGTGTGAGAGTGAGAGTGGCTTGAAGGAATGTCTAAGCTTTAGGTTAAGTAACAGTCTTTTTTTTTTTTCTAATATTTTTATTGAAGTATAGTCAGTTTACAATGTTGTGTCAATTTCTGGTGTACAGCACAGTGCTTCAGTCATACAGGAACATACATATGTTTGTTTTCATATTCTTTTTCACCATAAGTTACTACAAGATATTGAATATAGCTCCCTGTGCTATGCTATACAGTATGAACTTCCTGTTAATTTTATATATATTAGTCAGTATCTGTAAATCTCAAACTCCCAAAGTATCCCTTTCACCCTCTTTCCTCTCTGGTACCTGTAAGTTTGTTTTCTGTCTGTGAGTCTGTTTCTGTTGTGTAAATAAGTTCACTTGTCCTTTTTTTTTTTTTAGATTCCACATATAAGTGATATCATATTTATAAAAATGTCCAGGCACCTTCTTAGAAATAAAATGCTGGCCAAAAATACGATCGATGATCTCTTTCAGAGAAGACAGGAAGTGATGTATTAGCAGCAGCAGCAGCAGTGGTGATGTGTGTGATGGAGGAGGGCAATTGTCCCGATATTTGGCTACCTACTGACAAAGCTGACTCTAGACTCTGTTAGAACATTAAAAAATAGAGAAGTAAGAAAACATGGTGTCTCCCCACAGATCATTTCCTAGTAAAACACTATAAATTAAGGGAAAGTGGTGATTCATGTGACAAATGTGCTTAACCATAAGTAACACATATTGAACTGTGTACAGTTGCAGCAAGAAAAAACTGGGAAAAAGGAAGTTCACAAGCAAATTAACACAGTACAAAGTTTCACAGAAGCATATTAACTTTAAACCTGAAAAAAGGTAATATTAATTTCAAAACTTTAGTTTTGTTTTTTTTTTGGTGGAGATGCTGGGGAATCAAAACTTGAGTTTTTAATCCATATTTTATATTCTCTTTAAACACGTATTTCTGGGAAATGTCTTTATTTAGACATGAATAAGCTACATTTTGTCTTTACAAGACTTTATTATCATCTGTGCTGAACCAAAATTCAGGTGACTTTCTTATTGATACAGAGATGACACCACATATGATGTTATTATATCAATCTGATTTAAAAAGCAAAAAGAATGTGTTTATGTAGTTAGCTACGCAGTAGAAAAATAACATCAGTAACAACCAAAGTACTTATATAAATGCATATTTTATAGCCTGTAATCAGACATTTGCTAAAGCACTGAAACAATCTTGAAAGTTTTCCAGTAAGTAAAAACAGAATATAATTTTCTAGCTAAGCATAGAGCTCAATATATGGCAAAGTATAAAAACTGGACAGTGTTTTAGCTTGGTTCCCAGCGCTACCGCTAACTCACTGTGATCTGCATTAAGCCAAACGTTAAAATACATGAACACCAAAGGCCACTGGGCGATGTAAGTGTGCAATGCTTTGATAAAAATTACTAGCAAGTCTTTTGCAAATGTCAATTAGAAAACACTTCATAAATGGGTAAAAATGTGCTGCCTGTTCAATTATGATGTCTAGAAAAATTTCATGGAGTTATTAAAGGAACATTTAGAGAATATGTACAATTCCTATCTTGAGCCACGGCAAATATATTTCATAATCCACTTCTGTATTTCCAAGAAAAGTTTTCTTTCTTTGATCGTTATTTCTTTCATTAATGAGGTAGGTGTCCAGCATTGAACACTACATTTCAAATGTAACCTCAAGAGACTTACAACATGCAAAATTGTTATCATCCTCATTATAAAATGATGCTTGTATTTAACCCACTCACTTTCCTTGGTGTTTCTTGCCATAATATACCATGAATACCTACATGGTTTGCATATTCCTCTCACGATAGACACAAGCTTTTGCCACTCCCCAGGTGCTCCTCTCCTCTGATAATTATTGTTTTCTTAGCTTTTCTAAGTTCTCTTGGTTAGACTTTTTGTTTTCCTTTTGAAACTCTTTTTAGCTATCTGATTTGTATTTTCCATCACGGCTACCACATACTTTCTCTGACATTTGTTATTTATGACTTTGCCTAGCTTAATCTCATCAACTGTTAGTCTCAAAAAAAATCAAGATTACGTTTAAATTACTTTGATCCCATCAGTTTTGTTTAATTTGTTTTACTGTGTAGAGCAATAATGATTTTAATGAACATCATTTTAATAATTTCTCTGAATTCTCTCAAGTGATATAGTGATTTAAATTGTGTCCATGCTCTCAATTTATCATGTGCTCAAGCTTAAATAGTTATTTATATTACAAGATTTTTAAAATTCCACAAGAAACAAGACCTATTTAAGTCATGCTATGTTCAAAAATCCTTCTGGATCCAGCCCAATGTAACCCTTTCCTCTTCTTAACTTATATAGCAGTGTGTTTTTGCACCATTCATTGACACTCATCAAAAGCTACTTTATAGGGTAAGTGATACTTTTGAATGTAAAATTAGGTTATATTCAGCAGATACACACACACACACACACACACACACACACACACCAAGCAGATACCCTGCTGCATATTTATGTTGTAGACAAGCTGTATCTAAATCACTTTTGGAGTTTTGATTTTCTTCTAATTCAAGGGCCTAACCCCAGTCGGTTCTGATTTAGTTGACCATAAATAGATCCTAGTAATTACAGTTTTTTTTTTTTTAATAAAAGCTCCTTGAAATTTTGGCTTGTATATTATTGCTAGAGCATCACCTACCTTGTATAAAAGATTAATGCTAGTAACTCCAAGTAGTGCAAAAGCTTCTTACAAATTAGGTTAATTTTTAAAGGGAAGATGAAGAAAATAAAGAGATTAAAAATTGTTGAAATTATCTTTGCATGGAATTTAAAAATGCTTTAGTGTTTTATGTACAGAATTGGCAATGGTTTCATCTGTACTCCCTTTACTTCTGTTCCAGACTCAAGCAATGTTTCCCTTAGTGAAGGGATTGATTCTACTCAATTTAGTTGGTTCAATCCAATTCAGTTTCGTTCAGTTTATCTCAGTTCAATTCAATCCAAAACAATTTAATTTATATCTATATCTTTCAGACACAGTGCTAGGCTGTTGGGAATGCAAAACTGAATATGACATAATTCCTTCTCTTAAGTTTCTCACAGCCTAATAGGAGAGGCAAATGTATTAATTCTATCTTCTGTAATAGTTGCTTTAATAGAAACAGATGTTGCATTCATATAGGCTTAACTTAGAGTAAGATTTAATGTTATCATTTTGTTTTATCATTGCTCTTGAAATATATAATGTATGTATATAACATTTGCATATATTAGTATATATAATCTGTATGTACACACATATATAATTGTTGTACATACTTGCCAAATATACATACATTTGACCATCAAAAAAAGGTATAACAACCACCTTTAATAACATTAAAGAATGTAGCCCTAATATTTCATCTTAAGATGATTTTGTGAATTAGTACACGTCCAGACTCAATAGAAATAAATGAGAATTACAGAATAGTTCAATGATAGGAAATGTGGGCTTTAAAGGATCCATAGATGACTATTGTGATTAGTTAGTAACTTAACCATTATGTAGCTAAGTGAGATAGAGGCCTTTCAGCATCATGGGAAATAGAAATTTCAAAAAAAAAAAAAAACTGTGGAATTAGTTTGTTAAACCCCAATTGATAGCATGCATTCATCTCTCACTCTGGTATACCTAAGGCCCTCACAAGTTCCAAATGCTTCATAACCCTTCAAGACAGGCTCCGTCATGTTTTCCCTGGCTGCATATATGAGGCAGGGAACTATGGGGACAATTTTAGGTAACTATTTGTGTAGTCAAACCTAGACCTCAACTTGGAAAACTCTGGACAGCAGTTAGAAAATGGTGTCACATAATAAGCCAGCTTAACAATTAGACTCAAGACTTGGAATTTAAACCTAGTATATTCCACCATGACTTAACAAACCTAAGCATGTAAGACTCCCAAGGGACATCATTTGCTTTATATCTCAGGAGGTTGTGATTTTATTTATTTTTTAACACTTTTTTTTTATCGAGTTATAGTCATTTTACAATGTGTCAAATTCCAGTGTAGAGCACAATTTTTCAGTTATACATGAACATACGTATATTCATTGTCACATTTTTTTAGGAGATTGTAATTTTAAATGGTAAGGTTTGATTGTGATAAGAGTGGGGATCCTTGGCCATGATGGAGGAGGTGCTTCTAATAATTTCTACACTTTATAATTTGGCAAAAACCTCTCTAGAATTGTTGAAAAAAATTTAAGGATTTTGTGCTGAGCTAAATCTACTAATTCACCCCCCTCCCCCGCCACACACACACACACACATACACACACACACACTTTAGTATGGGGCTCAAGTGAACACAATTGTGTGTTCAGGAGACAAAGCAGAGTACTAGATGCAATGAGAACAAGGAGAAGGTGGCATGAATAGTTTATGATGTTGTAAACACTACTTTGGCAAGGTGCTAACACCTAAATTGAATCCTGAAGTGGGAATACAATTTTTTCATGGGAAATATGGGTAAGAATGCTAGAGGTAATCACTCTCCATATTACCGAACTGGGAAAGTACAATACACACTTATTCAAATGTATCGGTAACTTCTAAAAATGACTTTACATGAAAAAAAATCGTCCTGAAGTTTACAATTATAGTCTATTAATAACCCATATTAAAGAGAGGAGTAAAATTGTGAAGAAAACACAAGTAACTTGTTCACAAATTCTAACTGAAAATACAAAATTTTATACATAGTTAGATTATTAAACTTGAATACTGGATGGGAAAGATGTATGATTTGGATGCCAATAAAATAAGATATAAATTGATTAGTATATATGTTGAGTATATAAAATTAGAAAGACTTAACTGAAATTTATTATCAAAAGTCTTCTTGGCAGTAAGGATATACTGAAACATTACATGCTATAAGAAGTCCTCTAATAATTGGCTTCAGAGACAGTAGCCCCTGCAAGAAGAAGTCGGAAAAGTGTGTGGACTTACAGTGACTTTCTGTTAATTCACCCAATCAAATCCATTAATGGAGCTGTGGGTAAAAGTTGACTTATTGGTACCCCCAACAGTTTTATGCTAATTTAACCATTGCACTCCTTTTAATTTATATTCAGGACATTCAAGATTTATATATATATATATATAAATGTTATATATATATAACATTTCAGCTGTGAAGGGAGCCAGCCTAATTCCACAACTGTAGTACAACATGGATGGAATACATTTTACAATTGTGTCAGTGGCAGTTCTGATTGGTAGGATACTGAGCTGGACTTTGTGAACAGAAGGGAGATCAAGAACCTTTGAGTATATATCCAAAATTTGATGCCATTTCTGACACTCACATGATATCGTATGGGAAGGAGTGGGGCATGAGATTCTATGGCATAATAACCATTATCATTATTCTTCCGCTGGGAAGATATATGGGGAGATGTAACAAAAATGATGATAACTATGCGTGGACAGACTGCTAACTGAGATTGTTTCTGTTTGGAGGGACTAAGCAAGGAACTGGTCATGTGGAATTACTCAGCGGGCTCTCTAACAACCACAGATCCATTTCTTTGAAGTAATTTGTCCCACCTACATCAAATTAGTTTTCTTTTCACTTTGAGGAACAGTAGATATTTTATAAGTAAACAGAAAACTAACTCAATTAAGTAGAAGTAACTACTTTGTTTCCCTTCTCCACCTGTTTTCCTCTTTGTTTTTAAATGACAAACCTCAGACATAGAAATGTTATTTGCTCAAAGACAATAATTAATTATTAATTGAATTATAATTACAACACAATGTTAGTTCCTTAGCAGGCCAGCTGACTCTTAGGAGGAGAGAAAGAAGAATGAAGAAGGAATGGACGTGGCCTGAGTCATGAAGTTTAGATTATTCTGATGATTTTAATGCTCAAAGAAAATTTTCCCAATTGAATCTAGGCTTTATTGGATATACCTTCTCATTATGAATCATTTATGTTTCTATTATAGGACAGATACAGTTGCCTATTTACTTGCTTATCCCTGGCCGCTGGGAACTCTTTGGAGTACTTAGTACAGTGCATGCTTATTGAATGAATAAATGAATCAGTCAGCCAGTGAAGAGCTGAACTGAAAATTGAAAGAAGCCCTATCAATTTGGGAAGGAAAGTTTTAGCCAATGACAGAGATATTACTCATTGCTGCTTAATTTATATTCATTAATAGACTTTACCACGCGTTCCCCCAGTAACAAAGGAAGGTGCAGGAAAGATTAAGATCTTTGCATTTTCAGTTGTAGTATTTGGAACAAAAATAGCAATTTTTTTCTTTCTTTAATATACTCTCACAGAGATATTGAGAAAACCTATTTAAATCACTTTATTGTTGATTTTTTTCACATTCACTTTCACTATTATATATTCTTAAGTCCCATTCATTTTTGAAGATTAATCTGAATATTACAACCAATGTTCAGATTCATAATGGTGATTTTTAGTTTTATCCAACATAGTATAAATTTAGATATTCTAGTGGAAAAGAAAGAAAACTTGTTTGACAAATAAGATTTTTACAAATTATGCTTGTCTAAATACAAAAATATATTGTTTAAAAAGAAATTAAAGAAAGTTTTTAATTGAGTAGGTGTAGACATCTTAGTGCTCAATTTTTCTTTTAGATGACATTTTTTCAATATAAGTAATTTAATGTTTATTAAAAAGAAGGAAAAAACTAAATATATAATAATTAGTAATTCTGGCTTATTGTATGTAAAGCAATGATTCTTTTAATTGCTTGTCAATCAGATGCAACACATCAAAAATTTAAACTTCCCTTAAACTTGGGCACATCTTAATAAGAACTCATACACAATGGAAGAGTGGTCTAGGTCTTAAATATAAATGGATTCACACTCTTACATGTGATAAGAGTTGTTCTAGGTGTATCAGTTTGATTTCATGGGATACATGTTCTTTATAGTTTCTCTGTTGGAATCATAACAGTAGAAGTGTCAAGGTCAAATTTGTATTTTTCATCTTGAAAGCATCCTTTTAAATATTTATTAAGAGACTAATATAAAATATAAATAGCAGATGCGCAAGTGTAGATTGGGATAAATAAATCATACAAACTGAAAATAAAGAAAGTCAAAAAGAATATAAACAGGCTTATTGAAGGGAGTATAGAACATACCTATGTATGTGCTGAAGTGGTCTGATAAATCAGTCGAAGAGAGGAAGGGATTAACATTAGATTTAGGCAATTCAGTAGAACACAAAGGCTGGTTGAAAAGGAACAGTTGAAGAAATAAGGCAATTACTAAATCTACCCTGACATTTTGAATGAAAAAAAAATACAAAAGCAAGTATAAAAGAAAAAGTATTTACTATTAGTTATGTATTGCTTAGAGAAGGCTTTTCCTTATAAGTTACAAATATTCCTTGAAAAGCACAAGTGGTCTTATTAAGGAATTACTATTCTTGGTATTATTTATTTATTATTTTTCATTTTCTTAATTTTAAAAAATTAATAGACCTTTTTGTTAAAACACTTTTAGATTTACAGGAAACCTAAGCAGAAAGTATGAAGAGTTTCCAATAACTCCTCCCACTGCCTACAGTTTCTCCTATCAACATCTTACTGTGATTTGGTACATTTGTTACCACTGATGAGCCAATACATTATTATTAACTAAAGTTCATAGTTTACATTAATGTTTTAAGGTTCTGTGGGGTTTTCTGAACCAGTACAGTACATACAGAATAATTTCACTATCCTAAAGATTCCCTGTGCTCCACCTATTTATCCCCCACCTTCTCCCTGCTACCCCTGGCAACCACTCATCTTTTTACTGTCTCCATAGTTTTCCCTTTCCCAAAATGTTGTGTGGTTGGAATCGTATAGTATGTAGCCTTATCTGACTGGCTCTTCCACTTAGCAATATCATTTAAGTTTCTTCCATGACTTTTCTTGGCTTGGTAGCTCCTTTAGTTTATTGCTGAATGAATTTCCATTTTTTGAATGTACATGCACATTTGTTTTTTATCCATTCACCTGTGAAAAGACAGCTTGGTTGCTTCCACTTCTGTGATTAACATTTACAAAATGAGACTATGCACGCACAGCCCAGTCTTTTATTGCCCCAGTGATTACCATAGGATAGAACCCTTTGAGAATCTGAAACCATCTTTTTCTCTTTATTTCAGTTTTCTCTTCTCTCTTCTGTTACATGGAATTCAAAGGATCAAAAACCTTCTGGTAAGTAGGCATCTTACTTTAAGCCATCTTAAAACAGTGCTCCTCGAATATGTTTCATGTAGCATTCACATTAGAATTATTAAAGGTGCCTGTTAAAATTCAGATTCCTAGGCCCTAATCCTGAGTTACTGAATCAGAATTTCTGGGTATGGTGCCCTGGTTTCTACTTTTTTTCACAAGCCTCCTCAGGTAACATCTACTCTCACTAAACTTTCTGAAGGTAAGCACTTTTGTAATTAGGTTGTATTTTTGATAACATATGAGATAACATGCTTTCTACACTTCTGGAACTCTCAGAACTGGGAAGAGTATGATTCAATTTAGAGCATGTGAACAACTCAAGGTAGAGAGAAGTAATTTTTACAGAAATGTGCTGAGTTGAGGGGGGGAATATTTCCTGCTTCCACGTGGATTCCCTCCAGCATTCTTTAGGAAAGAAAAGCAAGGTCGTTACCCTGGATTATTTACTTACCCCAGCTTTTTCCTCACCCAGGAGGCACCCAGGAGGATTACTTGCCCTCAACCCATGACCTAGACCCACATTCATAAAAAGGGCTTATAGATAGTGTTCCTTTGGAATTAGGAAATGCAATGACATTTAATATTTTAGGTATTGAGATATGCATTTTCCACATTTGTATATCGTTATCTACCTTTTTTAGCAAAATATATTCCCTTGGGGTCAACTGAGTTACTGATTGGATTTTCAAACTCATAGTAGAAATTATAGTTTTAAAGTCAAAGCCTTCAGTTGTAAGAGCCAGCCTTTCTGAGAGGATAAAAAGATTTTTGAAAATTAAAAGGAAAATCTTAAAAATCCATACATTAAACTTACATATCAAAGAGGAAATTGGAAAGACAGTGCAAGATGATATAAGAACTAGCTATTCCTTCATTGATAGGGGCAACACACAGACACACACACACACACACACACACACACACACACACTGGTGCAGGATCTGAAATAGTAGAGAGAAAAAAGAAAGAAGATTAGGGAAAATAGGCAGATTTAGATGTCCTCAAGAAGGAATAGAGCCCTGACTCCCATCCCTGTCCCTCCGGATTCAAGGTGTAAAAACCATGAATTTTAGGGATGTCTGAGAGAAGGGAGAGCTTATGCCTTACCTCCCAAGATATACCCCTGAGGGACTGCAAGCCTCTTAAAAAAAGACTATCCAGTATGATCTTCAGGACTGTACCGACTACTTGGTCTTAGTACCAAGCACTGAGGAAGTCAAGTGCCTTGGCCGATGGGCCTGAAGGCAGCATGTCTGGGGAAAGCAAAGACTTTCCAACCTGAAGGGACAGAGATCATACAAGTGCCGAGAGAAAGCTGGTGTGGTAGAAGATATCTGGCCTTCAAACAAGGAAAATGTAGAGTTCATGGGTCAAGTAGCCAAAGGCCCCCACAATGTAGCAGACATCAAGGGCCATGGCAGCATATACTGAGGAGTGGTAAGGAGAGTTAATTCCAGGGAAGGACAGAGATGTCCACCAAGTCAGGTACCTACTTCTCTGACTATGTCTGATCAGTATGGGGACCCTCCCTCTGGAACTTGGATTAACTTTGCTGAGAAAAAGTTGGGGGGAAGACTAAATTTGTTGAAGCATTTGCTTAAAAAAGAAACAGTTCTTTGAACATTCAACTATATATGAATGTGAAATCTATACCTACCATTACATTAAAACTATACCTCTGGAGTTGCATCTCAAGATTGAAATGTATATATTCTAGGTATAATTACATTATCCAGAAGAACTATATAGTTAAAAATCAAGATAACTTTTCTTTGGGAGTTTTCCATTTATTCTCCATCATATTCTGAGTTTATTTATATCACTAGAAATACACATATACAAAGAGAAATGACCCTGTGAAGTAAGTGGAAGGTGAATGAAAGAGAAATTATGGGAGATTTATCAGTAATAATATATAACTTGGACTTTAAAATCATATAGACTCAAAACTAATTCCAGATTCCTCCACATACTAGCAAATCTGGATTTTCTCATCCATAATATGGGAACAATATATTCCTTGCAGGATTGTATGAGGTAAAAATGACAAAATGCATATAAAGCACTTAGTCTAGTGTCTGGCACACTGTAAGCATTCATCTTATTGTTTGTAATCTTATTGTTTTTGTCTGTTATTTTATGAATTGCTATTTGAAGAACTCTGAGTCTTAAATTCTGATCAATGATTCTTATGGTCAGTATGTTCAACAAGTAGTATAAATTAATTATGGTCTATGTTGAGAATTTCTTCTTACAGACATAATTTTATAGCTCTAATATATGCCAAATTTACATTCATTCGTAGCATGCCATAGGATGTGGGTTTCCATTATTTACCTACTATAGAGACAGATTCTGTCACTGGTCACTCTTTTCCAACGGCCATTACTTTGGCTCGGGAGAAAATAATCCTGAAAGAAGATCTAGGTGGTTTTCATAGCTCTTTGTGAACCTCAGATGTAACTGAATCACCTTTTCGGTTTACCGATTAAAGAAATGTCCCGTGAAAGTATGTAAGAGTAGATAATCAATTGATGGAGTCAAACAATCCTATGGAAACATTTACTATTTATTTTTGGTACAGCTCTTTTAAACAGACTGATTAGTTCCCTTTATGATTTCACCCTTGAAAGCACAAACTATTTTGTTCCTTGTCATTGTTGCATGACATTCCATTTGGCAGTCAGCTTATTTTTAGCCAGACTATCAAAGTATTTTTCAACTGGATTGTCACTGCACTTGAACTTGGAATCTTGTAACCTGAGGAATTGCACTGGGGAAAAGAAGAAACTTCTAACAAATGGGAAATTATAAATCTAGACCAACTCAAACTTGCACTGGTAATTATTTTTATATCTTTAAATATAATATAGTTCAGTAGTAGTTATAGATAATTAACATGTCATTAGAATATCTGTTAATTTTTACACAGAGGATAAGACAACATATATGAAAGTGTTGAGATTATCTCAAATTATTTTTCTCTGAAAGATCTTTAGAAAAAACAGAAAATTTCTTATAATAGTATATTAGTTCCTAGGTATAATGTTATAGAAAAAATTTTGGAATGCTGCTGAATATAGGGATTTTAAGATTACATCTTAAGTATCTAGTATTTAAAATCTAAAAACTCTTATCTAGCAACCAGAGATTGCTATAATTATAATGCAATAAAATCAAATGAAATAAGTCAAATATATTCTTCCATGTAAATATATTATCCAATATCAAATGGGTTTTTAATTACTACAATTCAATATGATTGCATTTTAAATATAAGCATCTGCATTTTAAACTCACAATCAGTAATTTAAATAAAGTGTTATAAAATTCAGAGTAAAAAACAGCATTTTAATTACTTGTATGTTATGATCTGTGTCTACATTTTACAAAGCTCAGCTATGAATCAATCCCATTTGTTTCTCTCTGCTAGATGAATGGAAGAAGAAAGTCAGTGAATCTTATGTTACTGTGATAGAAAGATTAGAAGATGACCTGCAGATCAAAGAAAAAGAACTTACAGAACTAAGGCATATATTTGGGTAAAGTTGTCAGAGTTATTATTTCTTTGTATAAGTGTCTTCATTGTTGATCTACTTTTTAGATATATCTGTATTTAAAAACACAACCCATATAAACTCAGGTATAAATGGTCATGTTCTAAGCCTTAGAATGTAAGGTTTTCCCTTCTTGATCATTCATATAGCCCCTAAAATGCAAATATCTTCTCTCCTCAAAATATGACTTCCATGTTCCCATCACTGAAGTTTAAAAAGAGGAACCTAAGAGCTAGCCTTTAAATACAAACTGTTGATCTGAGTAATCTTGTCTAGAATTAGATCATTCTTGCAAGCCATGCCAGCAACAAATAATTAGACTTCTCTTCCCAGATGTTGGTAGAATACTGGCCACATCTTTCTTCTTGGACTGCTAGGGTAAGTCTGATTTTAACAAGCCCTTTGGTCTTTTTGACATTGAAAGGCTGTCCCTTAATGAAACTGAGTATCATTCTGCCCCTGAACAATCATGTAACAGTGTGTAACACTGGCTTCAGGCTTTTGGTGAGTTTTGTTCCATGATAGCAAGATAAAAATAATCTGGCATAGTGTGACAACCTTGTAAGACACAAAATGTTCAGAAAAGTGGGGCAGGGCCTCATATATACAAGCAACCTTCTGGAGAAATTGAATCTGTCATGAGAAACTAGATGTGTTTTGGAGGGTCGATTCAAGCTAGCTGCCTCACTAAGAGAAGAAGTTCCACGCGGCCATTTAGCCATGTCCACTTGCAGCTGTGCCATTCACGTAATGTGCTTACGACAAAGAACCCTCTCTGTTTCACTTGGAAAGTAAGTGTAAAGCAATGACCAAATGGTATCATATTTTTCAAAACAAATTTCAGATATAGTAAACGTGCAAAGCTTCTATACCTGGCAAATAAAATTATTCATGTATAATATAGTTTTTAATGAAATTTTCCAGTGGATTAATAAGGCCTTCATAAGTATTCAACTTACCATTTGGGAAATGGTTAATTCTCTGTGTTGTTTTGCCCAAAGTGATTAACTCAGCTTTGACACTTGTGATGAGATACCCTGGGCTGACTTGCAAGTATGATCACATGCCCACTTATGGGAAAACATTTGAAATTCCTGTGGAGGTATGACTGCTACTTTGGTATAATAGATTTATATATATATATATACAAATTAATTTTGCTGGGCAAGAGATATGAATGTAAAAGTGAACCATAAACCCTCCAGCTCTTATTGACTTACATAAATATGGTGGATGAAGTGTGATTAAACTGAAGAGATTTCCCTCATTTATAAAGTTAAAACCTTATTTATTTATTTATTTTTAATTTGGGCAGTATCGTGTGAATATGTCAAGACTAATTTAAACAGACATATCCTTTTAAGAATTAAGCTGGAGATGTTTCTTCTCATATCACATCAACAACAAGCAGCCGTTCTACAGGTCCTACTATACTACTTACTATTTGTGACAGATGTGACCTCCTTTTTGCTGATTAGTATTGGGGGTGAGAGGCAGGAATCAGTGTCAGGGAGATTATAGTTCAGAATGTGTTGTGCCAACTATATTCAAGGTGTTACTCCAGACACATCAAATACAAAACATTGTTTAATCCTCACCATGACCCTCTGTGATAGATAATATTAATTCTGGTGGGTAATAAACTAAGGTGTAGAGACAGTCAGATCTTGTCAAGATCATATAGTCAGTGAGTGCTGGAACTGTGACTGGTACTGAGGTCTGCCCGACTCCCTAGAAAGAGCTCTTCCTACTACACCCTGGTTCTTGCTCCAAGAGTTCACAATCTGCTTGAGGGGAAACATATATAAATAACTCATAAAAGACAGTATATGACAAGTGCTAAGTGGAAGGAAATGCAGGATGGTTTTCAAATATAAAAAAAGAAGATTTGATATCTTAATTTATTCATTGGTTTTGTAAAACATTCCAAATAAAAGTCATAATTAAGTAAAGATATATAAGCAAGAATGGATGAGGACCATGGAAAGTCTACTGGAAGCAAGAAAAAGTAATGACCATTTTATCTAAATTGAGTAAGAAAGCTATGTCAGTCAGTGTAAGGGTTTTGCAGTCATACATAGTTTTAAATTTGGTTTCTTTTATTTACAAATGATGTATGTATCTTTGTATTTACTACTGAATCTCTTTGAGCCTCATTTGTAGCTGTAAAATGAGGTTAATAATAGCAACCTCACAGTACATTTGAAAAATGATGTCAAGTGCTGTGTAGAGGACCTAACACACAGTAGGTACTGAGAAATTGGAGCTTCTATTATCATGATTGATTGGATTAAAAGGCAGTTTGAAAGATTTAAGACCTTATTATCAAGTAGGAGTAACAAATAGTTTATTAAAAATTAAGAAGTGAGGTTAGAATAAAGTCTTTTACATCAGGGACTTTTTTTTTAAATGTAAAATGTTTGAACAATTCAAAGATGATGTCAAAATCTGAAATATAACTTCTAAAGATTGTGGTGAAGAGGGATTTGAAGAATTTTCAGACAAGACTATTAGGAGGCTCATCAAAATAGATGTCAAATTCCCTGAGAATAATGGCAGACATTTTGAGGAGACGGGTAGCTTGGTGCTAAAATCATTGAGAAAGCTGCAGAAATGTCTCATTAGCAAGAAACGATAATTAAGGAGGCTGAGGAAAGGTTTACCCACAGCCTAGAATCACGTTTCTCCAAGGGCTGAGGATCTCCTACAGTAAAGTAGCCAGCAATTCATGCCGACATTTTAGACTCCAGGATCCCACCCTGTATCAGATGAAATCAGGATCTCTGGGGATGATTTCTAGAAACCTGAATTTTTAACAAGCTCCCTAGGTAATACTTTTGCATGCTAAAAAATGATACTTCAGCTAAAGTTTGAAAACTACACTTCTAGAAAGATATCTCAGTTGCACTGAGAACTCTGCCTGAGGTGATATCAGTGAACATGAGAACAGAAAGCAGGCAAAGGGTATGGTCTAGAGAGTCAAGGGAACAAAACAAACAGCCCAAACCAGAGCACGCTGCCTTGTCTGACTCCATCAAGGCCGACAGCATCCCCGGGAAAGAAAGTCAGTCCTGCCTAGGGCAAACTTCTGAGGGTTTTCTTTTCTGAAGGATAAAATGATGGATGACAAGGAAAGAAAAGAATGGAGCACTGAGAATATAAATTGTCCTACTCATTGGCTTACATACCAAAATTTAAAGAGTAGTTGGGAACTTTAAACCTAGTACTATATGAGATCACATTTAATTGAATATCTACATTTTAGGTGTTAAATACATCTTAGAATCTTTCTTTTTCATTTTTATTCATGCCTTATATAGTGTATGGAGTACTTCAATGATGACAAACTGTGTCATGCTGCTTGACGTCAGGCTTTCCCTGAACGTGTAGACAGCGAGGAAACAGTATAAAATGCCTAAAAAGAAGCATTTAATATTGGGGTCACAGGTAGAGGATCACTAGTGCAAACATAGGTTTGTCTGTTTTGTTTTGTAGTTTTGTTGTTGTTGTTATTGTTTTTGATTGTTGGCAAGTTTCTTTATGGCATTCATGCTGGATACTAATCCCATTCATTAAAAGAGATTTCATGTAGACATCATGAAGCAAGGCTTATACCTCCTCAAATACACAATCTTCTGGTACAGATTTCATCCACAGCATAGCTCAGGAACAACAGAAGTACTAAACTTAAAAAAGACAAAAAGCACTAAACTGTTATCTTGCTTATACCAATTTACAGCAGTTTTGAAATAAGAGCTTGATATGGCAATGTGGAGGAATAGAAATTGAATGTTGCTTCCTCTTCCACAATAAAGTCACATTCACTCATAACTGGGTATTTGTTGAGGTAATGAATAGGAGACTGAAAGAGATGAAAAATAGAGAAGCCTGAAGAAGGAAAGACAGAATTGCTACATTGGAATACACTGTGTGACTTTTTTCCTCCTCTGGGCTGTCTTTGATCATCATGATTATCAATATAATAAAACTTACTACCTGGTACCGGCTTTATCCATTTACAGGTCTTTCTATACCACTAGTATATGTGTTCCCTAGAGTCTTTGTCAATTTAGCTTTATTTATATTTGCATTTATTTGTAATATGTATTTCTATAGCACTTGAAAGGAAAACAGATTAGCTACTTAGTGCCTACCATATGCCAGGCATGAGACTAGGTGTTTTAATATGCATTAGCTCATATAATCTGAAGTGTACATATGTAAAGTGCTTAAGCACAGTGACTGTCACATGGTAAATACTCAAAAATGTTAGTTAAAAACTGATCATCATTGTTTATGTTAACAACCTTCTGGGGTACCTATTGCAATTGCCATTTTATACCTGCAGAAAATGATGCTAATCAAATTAAACTGGCTTGAGCTGGTTAAATTAAATGGCTTATATAGTTCGGCTGGGATTGTACCCAGCTGTACTTAATTTCAAAATGTGTTTGATCTTCATGATCTTAGTTCTCTCAAACTGGGAGGGGGAAAGAAGGGTGGATAAAAATTATCTTTGAAAATGTTTGTTTTCCCCACACCACTCTGCAGTCTTGCCATGTTCTTTTCATTAGCACTGTCCATAGGTATGGGCATTGGAGAATATGTTTTGCACTCTCACTCCCACCCCTTGGTGATACATGTACCTTTCCGTGATCTCTGACAACCACTTACACGATGACTCTCCACATCCAACTTTTAAAAGGCTTCCAATTAAATTATTTTATTTCAATATGTTTTAATTCTTAAGAAACTTTAAGAACTATGTTTTGCTCATTTCGTTGTCAAGCCTACTTTTTATCTGTTTAATCTGTAATATGAAATTTAAACCTCTATGAGTAGATTCCAAAGAAGTTATACTTTTTCAATGACGTGACTTCAACATAATCAAAAGAACCCTATTTTTTTTTGTCAATTTTAATCTATTTTAGCATTGAGAAGAAATATCTTGGTCCCTAAGACTAATATCTCACTTTGAAATTGATTAGATTTCATACGTGAACAAAGATAGTCAAAAGAATGCTCTGTTCCATGGCAAGGCAGTTGCAATATTTAGATGAACTGAAGAAAAGAGAAAAAAAAAAGAAAAAAAGAAAGAAAACAATGAGGGAGGTTTTCTGAGATGTACCTTCCTGCTTATTTTCTCCCTGAAGTTCCTCTGGGCCCAGCAGCCATCCACTGTACTTATTCTCCAAATGAAACATCTTCTAAAAAAATCTGCATTTTTCAGAACCAGTTGTGAAATTTAGTTATTATAAAATGAATAGCTCCAGAAGCACTGGAGGCTGACCTTACCTAAGAAGAGTGAACTTCTCTATCAAGGTGCTAAGTAGAATATTGAGGGAAGACATTTCATCTCACAAAATGAAAACTGAATGAAAATATTATTTGGCATGTTTGATTAGTGCATTGCGCTAATTAGCAATACTACAAAAAACAAATAGCAATATCAACAAAAAGACTTCAAACCAAAAAGCAGAGAATTCACCTTGCACCAAGACTGTCTGTCTCTCTGTTTCTTTTCTTGCTTGTCTAGGTAAAACTAGTTATGAATAATAATTTTACAGGAATATCTTGTAAAAAACCTTATGAAGCAGCTTGATTGCCACCTCTCTCTGTCGCTGTCTCCATTTCTCTCTCTGTGTGTCTCAGCCCCTCTCCTCTCTTGCTCCCCCTATCTCTCCCTTTCTATCCTCCCTCTGTTCTTCCCTCCCATCCCATTATGCTTTCATCTTTTTTTTCTACTTTCTTATCCCCCTTCTCAAATGCAAAGCAAAACAATGAAAAAGCTAAAATCATCAATATCAATGCTTTCATAAAAATAATTATTATAGCAGCTAATATTTACAAAAGTCTTACAAGTTCTTACCCATTTAAACCTCACAATAACCCTATGAGATCAGAATTATTATTGTCCCAATTTTACGATCCTTAATTATTCTGACTCTCCCTGCCTCCGTATCTCAGTAATTGTTTACAGTATGAATGAAAGAATGAGTATACTTCATGTTGTTAATTTGCATATTTGATTTGGGAGATATTGGACAAATATGTTTCTAGACACTTCCTAGGGATATAGCTTGGGAATAGATCTTATTGAAGATTTTTTTCTATTTCTATTATTTGAGGGGAAATCAGCAACAGCTATCAAGAGCTACACAAAAAGTTACAACCAGCCATTTGAAACCTAAATTATCAGTTTGGGAAACTAGATGATCTATAACAAATCCTTACCTTCTTTTACCTCTTTGGTCTTTACCTAAATTTCAGCCAGTGAATTAACTTAAAAAATATTATCTACCTATCTGAACATTTTGGACAGAAGTGTGTTATTCTTTGGCCAAATGCTCACATGCTATGTTTTAACCAATTTCCATTTGTGATCATGTCAGATATCTTCTTAAAAGGATGAGGTCATGAGAAGCTTAATTGGATCACAAAACTGCATACTTTTCTGGATAAAAGGTAGAGGCTAAGAAAAGAGTTCATTACGCTACAAGAAATAAAGTAACCTTTGGGTACAAAACTACCATTTTTAATGATTAAGGACAGAATTTACTATTAGAAATATCTTCATAATAGTGACTTCATTTTAATTAGGATCTTTATTCATGCTCCAGCAAGCACTATGAACTCATTAGGATATGTTAAGTTACAATATGACATGGCAGGTGATGAAAAATGTAAGGGAAAATTAAAAAATAAATTGAGCTTAGGGTATTAGAATACGTAAGTGATGTTCATTTGGCAGTGAATTTGACATACACAGTTCCTTTAGAAGAGGCAAAAGAAGAGAAAATGAAATCTCTCTCCTAGGAATGATTGCTTTAAAATCTTGTCTATTTTAATTGCATGTATCAAAACAGAAACATTTGACTAGAAGTCAACAGGAAGTGAGAATTAGGATTCAAATATAGCTCCAAAGTAACTTTTATTTAAAAATTGCATTCCAGTTATTAAAGTTAAGATAAAAAACTGTTACTATTAAAATTGCACTTGACTGCCAAGCATTGTGGGAATCTATTCTCTATTCATTTTGTTGGCATTAATAGAAGTTGCATGTGTTCAAGGAGAATAGAATTCAAGAGGAGAACATAAGTAAAGACTGCAGTTCAGTTTTGACAAGGAGTTCTTTAGGGCTGTGTACTGATTCACTTATGAATAATGGTCAAGTCTAGCATAAGATTCAGAGAACAAAGGAATTGTTAAATAAAACGTCTCTAATATAATTTATGCTTTCTATTTTATTTGTATAAACAATAGACATTCATTTAGTATCATTTTTAATAAAGCTGTGAACTTTAACATCATATATATATATATATTTTTTTTTTATTCAGTGTTTACTTTCTTTGGAAAACTGATTGGGACATTAGAGATCAGGACTAATGCTAAGGCCAGTTGTAGGATTGCATCTAGCATGCATAGTCCTAAGACTGACACACTTGCAGGATCTAGGAACAATGAATAGTTTATAGCAAGTAGTTCGTTGAAAACAACTTGAAATGAGCATTAAGAACAGAGGTGGACCACACAGTTGGTATTCTGTAGGTGGTGTGTGCCACACTGAATGTATCATCAAACTTAGATCATGGAATGAGAAAGCAATTGAGTCCACCATCTGAATAAAATGATTTTCAAACAATCTTTTTTCCCCCTTTGCATTTGTTGTTCTTTTAATACCTCCAATGTTGAAAATCAGTTCCCCATAGTAATGATGCTGCTGACCTTGTATTACAGAACTGTGATTCTAGCAGTTGCTGTCAATCAATGATAGGTGCCAGGTGTCACAACAGTGAACTTGGTGGCCATTTTTAAAAATATGTAAAGAAAAGACATTTTCTAGGCACCTGAGTCACTGTCAGCGTAAAACGTGTGTATCTATAGAATTGGTTGTCAAAATCAGGACATTTTACAGAGTATCAATTGTGAAAGGCCAAAAAAAGTCAAACGTGGTTTAAAAATTGTGCTAAAATTCTCTTAAGAATTAGACTACAAAAGGCAAGTTGTACCTTAACAGTGAATTTGGTAATGACAGCAGTGTTAACATAACACGTGCCATGTACTGTCATAAGCGCTTAACCTCATTTATTCTTCACAACAATACAATGTCATATGTATCATTTTAATCATTTTACAACTAAAGAAATAAGGCCTGAAGAGGTTAAACAACTATCCCAAATTGGAGGGGGAAAAAAATTACTTAAAAGGCAGAAAGCAGAATAGGATTTCAATCCTGGTGCAAATACAAGGACCAAATTTTAAGAATAACCTACATGGCTGAAATGATTTTTTCCACTTTTGAAACATTAGGACATGGCAGGTACTGCAGTATAATATCAGAGATACACATTGAAAAACTACTTTTCCTCAAGGGTTTATTGCTACAGAGGTGCTCCCAAGCTTTTTCTTCTTTCTGCATTTGCCATTCAGTTCATTATAGATACCTCAAAAGAAAGTACTTCCTTCTCTCTTTTTCTCTTAGGCTAAAGGTTAAGTAATTCTTTACATTTAACAGAAGGCTTCCCTCTCCTGCCCCATTCCAAGACTTTGTTTTCTGCCTTGTGTTCTGACAGTGTGTTTCATTTGCTGGACAATGAAAGGACCAAGTAAGAAAAGCCAAAGCAGCTCAGAACTTCTGAGTCACTGCCAATCACCAGCCTCAATTGCTAGTTACAATTTTCTTCCTCTTTTTATTTATGCATGCTAATTTCCTACAAACCTGAAGAGAAAAATCCAATCTACCTAGTTCCAAAAGCAGAATTCAGCTCTTCAGAAAACCTGTACTGTTTGAAATCATAACCACGGAGAAGACCGCTGTGAATGCACTTCCAAGTCCGGGCTGCCGAGTGCACTTGGTTTAGCACTGCCTATTTAGTTTAATTTCTCCAAGACACCTATAATACAATTTGACTTTGAGAGTTTAGAAGCCGGGCTCAGGCAAAGGCCACATATTTCCAAGAACTGTGTTATTTTATAAAATTAATGCACATACCATAAAATAGCTGTATCATTTACAATTAGGCTTATTTTAGGTAGACATTTAAAAACGGCATTTTCATTAGACTCATTTTTTTCCATTGTTCTCTGAGCTAGAGGAAAGTGCAGACAGAAATGGATCAAATTCTTAACTATTTTTCATGAAGTCCTGGGCTCCTTGATACATTATATTATCATCATTTGTAAAAAAAAAATAATAATAATAACCTGTTGAAGTCTATTGTACTTCTGCCTGTGGCATTCCAAAGCAAGTGAAGGTATGTTTCTCAATAAGCATAGGCTATGGACTTTGCTACAGGGAAGCTGAACCTGGAGAGCAAGAGGGTGGGAAAGTTCTGGAATATTCCCAAGCCTGTGGAAACAAACCACTGTACTTGCCATTGCTAATGAAAGCATTTCACTGAGATCCTTCCAGAGCCCTAGATTTAGAGGGGTTTGTTTTTAGCAGCACCCTGGAGAATAGTACCTTTCCTTTTCCTATTTTAAAATTCTAATAGCTTTTGAAGTTCTTAACTGGGTGCGTTGATGATAATGTTCTGAATTTATAGTACCTTTCAAGAGTAAGTACTTTACAAATGAGATGAAGGCTCATTCACCAAAGGTGGTGCTATCTCACGAAAGCTGCTGGAGATTTAAATAGGCAGGAGGCAGCTTGAAATTAACCTGGGAAGCCAAAGATATGATCGCATTTCTACTGAAATATGTCCTGGGAGTACCCATGACCTCAAGAGGTCAAGAATTTTAGCTGTACATTCTTTTTCAAAGGCTACCTATGGCTCTCTAGGGCCCTCCTGGGGCAATGGTCTTTGTTCAGACAAAAGCAAGGATTTTATTAATTGAATCACTAACATTCCTTTTCTTCTCACCTGGGACTGTATCACAGTACCGTATCAGAGTTGAGACCTTCTTTATCTGTGAAATCTGACCCAGTCAGAGTAAGAGGAAGCTTTGCTTCAGGCAGAATTTGTAATGCAGGGATTGTATTCCTTTTTCCCAGTCTCTTATCAATTGCTACTAATTTTTTTTTTTGGAGATAATTTCTTGAATTTTTCCATAAATATTATATGAGATTTTGATTGTGAGGAAAATGAGTTTACTTTCAAATATCTGTTTTCTATTTCTATATAAATTATAATTCTCAAGGTGCCCAGAAAAGTTCCAGTTATACATAGAACATAGAACTTGTATGAGTATTTAATTTAAACTTGGTCTCTCAAACTTTTAATATTATTTTCTCTTGATTTTAATCTTCGTCTAGAGGTATATTCAAAATTATTTTCTAGGTACCAAAGAATCCTAGAAGAGATGTATTTCTGAATTTGTAGTAACTAGATTTCCTATTATAATTTTTCAAATGAAAAATGATAAACTAAAAGATGGAATTTGTGATCATCTGTAAAATATTTTTTTCAGCTCTGATGATGCCTTCAGTAAAGTCAATTTAAATTACCGCACAGAAAATGGTCTGTCTCTACTTCATTTATGTTGCATTTGTGGAGGTGAGTGCTTGAAACTCAATACTTTATAAACTAGTTATATGTATATATGGTTAGTGATTTGAGCTGCTTAGTAGTCTATGAAAGAATTCTGTTCATACTCAATTTTCTCTTTTGCTTTGCCCCTGGACCCTGATAACCTTCAGTTGAAGAAGTAACTACCAGGCAGATATTCCAATTGATTTAGCTCTGAATTTAAGTTTTATTGTACTCCTACCTTGAACCGAGTTCCTTAGTTTGCTTGGAAAAAATTTTTTAAAGCATTTTTCAGTATTGGGCGTGCCAGTCAGGGACTAGGTTAAATACAGAAGCACTGAAAGCATTCCTCAAAATATCATCAAGCAATTGCTTCACAATCTGCAATAAAATATGTGGAAGGTAAAAAATGCCAAAGATAAAATCTCAAAGTGAAGACTGATAAAAGTGAAGATTAAGAGTTTAATTTACCTCATATCTTGTTCTGTTTTGTTCATTAATATATCTCAGGTATTTAGGATGGTGCCTGGCATATAGTAGGTACTCAATAAATATATGGAATTAATGAATGGGTTTTTATTGTTGTTATTAATCCAAGCTGGTATCCTTTAAACTCAGTTTTTAAAAGAACACTAACATTTAAGTATTGACTCTAAACATATCCTTTAACCACTCCTCCCAAACTAAGCAAACTCTGCTTAACATGTCTTCCTCCCAAATTTAAACATGCCTTCCCAACCTTAGCCATTTCCTCCAGATTCCTCTACTGTAAATAAGCTGAGGAATCCTGTGCAACTAGATGTTTATCTAAGCTTTTTTCACAAATAGTTTATTAAGGTGAATTTTTTCATGTTTTTTTCTGTTTTTTAAGCATGATGAGAGCATCAGATAAAAAATGTAACACAAATGCATTGAAATACACAGCACTGATACAAAGCTTTATGAGTGTCATAAAATGCTCACTATTACATAAGGCTGTCAATGATTTAAAAAACTTTACAAATGGCAAGCAGACCAGGAGTCTGATATTTTTATGTATCAGTATGACATTTATCATTAAGCTAAAGAGAGATTTTTAAGTCACTTAGTCTATCCCAACAATTTAACTTTTTTTCATCTTCTCTCTAAGGCAACAAGTCACATGTTAGAACCCTTATGTTAAAAGGTCTCCGCCCATCTCGACTGACAAGAAATGGATTTACAGCCTTGCACTTGGCAGTTTACAAGGTACAACAATTTTGTAGTGGAACCAAGGATGCTGTAAATGTTGTCTTTTTTTTTTTTTTTTTTTTGAGAATTAGTAATCATGGGAAATATTCAGAGTGATCAGAGCATTATATTCCTAGATAGACTTCTAGCTAACTCTTTGTTGAGCAGGTATTATCAGAACACATCCTTTTTATTGCTTTCTATATTTATCTGATTTAATTCTCAGAAGAACTCTGTGAACGAATAGTATTATTGTCTGCAAGATTACGTGGTCAGCTAGTGGTCAGCCAGAATTTAAGACCTGGCGGATTGGTACTTTTTCCAGAGCTCCTTCCATGACGAAGCTGCCCCTGTGCAAGAGATGAGGTTGCATTTGAGGAGGAAAGAAGCACATTGAAGCTGCATTTTTCCACATGTTTTCCTTAATAAAAACATCTCTAGAGTTCCCTTTAGTTTCCTTTTATTTCTCCTACTTTTGCTTCTATTGTTTGTTTCCTTGCATTAATCCCTAGTTTCAATATAATCTCAGTATCTATCAGAGAGTAAATATAAAAGTGGATTGGAAAAGCTGGGGCACTCGGTGTTACAATAGATCCTTGAAGTTGTCACAAATATACATTTATATAATATATAAATTATATATTATATAAATGTTCATTTTCTAATCAAAGTAGGTTTCTACTTACTCTGCACTTATTAAAAGCTAAGTATCACACGAGGTTTTATATACATTATTTCTTAAACCATTAAAATAACTTAGTGAGTTGCATATTAGTGTTGATAGAAAAGGAAATTGAAGATTAAGGTTGGATTTCTAGTAAATGTTAGAATAATAATTGGAATCAAGCACAGTTGGCTCTTGTTATATTGCGTATTTCGTTCCTTCTCAATCTCATGAATCTGTAACAGGATTTTATTTCAGTTTTATATATTCAAGTGTGATGGTGGCAAGGGCGGGGGTGGGGGCAGCTGTTCGCTTGTATATGGATGGCTTTTACTTTGCACTCCAACCCTCCCCCAACCTTTAGAGAGTTTATCATTGTGGGGAAGAGAGCCACGTTTTCCTGTGGTTCAGTTTCACATATTCCTGTGATTCATCATGCAAATATTCTAATGCTCATCCTTTTCCAAGCCCAGTCAATACCTAGTCAATTTTTCTGATTCCTTCTGAGAGAAAGAGTCAGGGTAAGTGCTAAATTGTCTTTAAAACCTACTAATCATCCTACAAAACTTGAATGGAGGCTGAGTTCAGGGTGTAGCACACAGTGTCTGATGCTGGCTTTTCTGCTGGATGGCAGGAGGTGAAAGCAGACGAGCCCCAGGGAATAGGAAGCTGGTGATGGGTAGTCACGGCAGTACTGTGAAACCATGAATTCTGAATTGGACTGTCGAGAAGATTCTTTCTATATTAATCCATTTTCCTAAGACTTTGCGTGACACAGCCACACAAATGGGTTCTGAATGATTTAGTGCTACAATCTTTAGGGAATTTATTTCTACCATCTCTGTTTATCAAAACAAAATTTCCACTTTTAGAGTTCCCTTTGCTCTAGTTCTTCTGTTTTGTTGTATTTTACAGGAGGATAGATGGACTATAACTTTTTTTAATAGCAAGTTTAAACAAATTTAGAATCTTAGGACACAAGGTGGGTAAAAATCCTTAAGAAGCGGTAATAGAATGCATGATTACTCTATTTCTTAACAAAGATAAAAACAAATTAAGTACATCACTTCACTTTAAACACAGAAACAATACAGCCATTTATCCTACCATTGGATTCGTTCTAGTTCTAACTGTCCCTTCCGGGACAACTGCAACAGGCATCTGGTTCATTTTGAGCTGCAGTTCTGTTCTCCCACATATTTTAATGACTTTCAATTTTAATATTTCAAACAACAAATTTCCAGACTCTTACAAAAAACTCCTATGTACACTTTATCTAGATTTACTGATTGTTTACATTTTGTTCCATCTCTGTTATCACTCTATTTATTTTCTGAATCATTTGAAAGTAAACTGAAGACAGCATTCCCTATTGCTACTAAATACTTCTATCTTTATTCCTTAAAAAAAATGAAATTCACTTACATAATCATAATATAATTATCAAAATCAGAAAATGTAACATTGATACAATATTATTTATCTAATCCACAGTCCAAATTCAAGTTTGGTCAGTTGTCCCAGCAGTGTCATTTACAACTGTTTTGTTGTTATTGTTGCTGTTTAGCATTTAATCCAGAGTCATACTTTCAGTTTTCTTGTCTCTATAATCTCCTTTAATCTGAAGGAGTTACTCTGCCTTTCTTGCCTTTCTTAATCTTAATATTTTTGACACAAACAGAAATTATTTATATATAATGAATAATGTAATTTCACATCTTTTTTTTTTTTTTTTTTTTTTTTGGCCACATTCAATTACACACCCTCAAATGCTGGGCCTGCCTCAGAGCTGAGTATTTTTACCAGTGGGGGCATCCCTGCTTTCATTAGTAAGAACAGAGCAAGTGTTTAGCTTTTCAGTGCCATGTGGATGGTTAGCTCTCATACTTCTTTGGTTTTTTGATGTTTTTGTTTTATTTCTTCTTAACGGGTTAGATTAATTGAGGTATAATTTATACATAACAGAATTAACAATTTTAAGTGTACAATTTGAAGACTTTTGAAAATGTATGTAGTCACATACCATCATTGGTATCATGATATAAGACTTTTCTGTCATATACAGAAGTTCCCTCATATCTTCTTGCAATCAGTTCCCTCCTCCATCCTACCTGGCCTCTGGAAACCACTGATGTTTTTTCTATTCCTATAGTTTCCTCCTTTCCAGAATTTTATATGAATGCAATCCATTCCATTTTCTTTTCTTTTATAAATGATTTCTCCTAGCTATAATGCTATTGTTAATGTGTTTAGTAATTAATTTCTTTTATTGGAAAGTTGTATTCCCTTATAAAGATATGCCGCAATTTGTTTTACCATTCATTTGTTGATGGACACGTGAGTGTTTTTAGTTTTAACTGTTATATATAAAATTACTATTAACATTCTTGTACAAATCTTTGTTTGAACATATGTTTTCATTTCTCTTGGGCAATATCTAGGAGTGGAATTGCTGGATCATATCATAAATGCATATTTAATTTTAATAAGAAAATGCCAAACTCTTTATTTACCAAAATGGCTATATAATTTTCCATTCGCATTAGCAATGCATGAGAATTCCAGTTGTTCCACATCTTTGCCAACACTTGGCATACCTATTACTCTAGGACATGGTCCTCATTTCTGAATATGGTTCTTATTTCTAAGGCATGTATTGTTGGAATCCTACCTGAATGCCCAAGTTATTCAATAAAGTCTCTCCATTCTGGCTGGCTGAAATTCTAAAATCTCCTAGTACTACATGGCCTCTGATATCATAACCATTCACATTTCAGCCATAAATCAGGTGATCTTTTCTCCATCCTATTAAGTCTCTGTCTATGTCTATACAAATCAAAGTAAGAACCTATATTGAATCTCCATGCAGACTTTAACAGTTTTCTCTCTGTGAAGCTTCTTTTTTATGCTCTGTTACCTTATTCTTCAAATTGCAACCATTTTGTAATCACAGAAAGCTGATCTCCATTGTCAACTCAATTAGACTGCCCTTCCACCTTCTCCTCTGTGACAGAAAACTATCTCAGGCAGAAAGCCAGGGAAATCATGGAATACAGTGGGGGCTTGCATTGTATCTTTCCCTCCTCCCAAGGTCACAGTTCTGTCTTCATGTTCTTCACTACCTGGGACTGTTTATGTTATATATTTTGTTCCATTTTATAGACTTGACTTGTCAGTAGGGAAGATGCATACAAGTTATCCTGTTGTGCTTCCATCTATTTTTAGATTGCTTCTAAAATGATCTGCATAAGACACAAATCTATGAAGTCAATGTTCATTTAAAACCTTCTATTGTCACCCATTGCCTATGTAATAAAATTCAAACTCCTAAATAAGATTAAAGATTCCCTAGTTCACAGTTTTGCTGGACTCACCTTCCAGACTCTTTTCATGCTGTCTCTGACCTCCCAAACCTAATGGTTTTCAAATTTAGTAAACATGAGAATCATGTGGTAACTACGTATTTAAAATGAATACGTCCCTCTCCACCTCACTCCAGTCTAATTTGGTACATCTTGGATAGGCTGGGAAGGTAAGTTTTTAGCAATCAGCCTGGACAATTCTGATGCAAGCAGTCTAAGGCTACATGCTGAGGACCACTGTTCAAGTCTTGCACTCCAATTGTGGCCGGAAGATCAAAAGCATCTGCCTCAGTTGAGAGATTCTTAGGACTGAAGAGTCCCACTTCCCATTCAACCAGAATGTACTTTTTTTTTTTAAATTTTTTTTAACCCCAGATGACAGGTTTGCAGGCTAAAGTTTGAAAGGCACTGTTCTAGATTACTCCAGTCTTTAGGTTGAGCACTTTCATAATTCAGTATTTTATTCAGTATTTCATAATTCGTAATTTTATTCTTATAATTTCTTCTGCTTAAATATCTTTTTCTTTCTTTTCCTGATAGGAAAGTATTACTTACTTAAAACCAAGATAAATTGAACCTTCTTGAGCTTTCTTGAATTCCCAAACAGATTTTATTGTACTCTCTTTGGGGTTTCAATTACAAATTCACATTCTTTTTTTATTTCAGCACTTAAAATTTTTTGTATTTTGGGTTTTTTTTTGGATATTTAACATGTTAGTCCGTGAACTTTGAACATTGGAAGTAAGTCTTTTTTTTTTTTTTTCATTTTGATTCCTCAGTCTATAGGACCTGTAAAAGATTTTTGATAAACACTCTTGAGAAATTGAGTATCCAAACATTTGTACAAACAATGCTTGATCTTTACTGATACAATGAGCCTTAATAAAGACCTGCTAGCTTAGAAGCTAGACTACTCATGCTCTGTCTCAGCCCTGAGCCTTAACAGCTGTACATCTTTACGCAAGTTGCTCTCTCCCTCTCTCTCTCTGAAATGGAGCAAATAGAATCACCTCTTTCATTGGGTGGTTTACAGTTTTAAAAAGGACAAACCATATGCAGTAATTAGCAAAATACCTAGCACATACTTAATAAAAGCTAGCTATTATTGTTGAACTTTTATTGTAAGAGACATTTATTGGAGAAACCTAATGTGTCAGTCATTTTACCCAGAAAAACTAAAAGAAAAGGACCGTGTCCTCTCGGTTATTGTGTTCTGAAGAGATGAGAATATGTAATTCTAACAATGTCAAAGCAGTGAAATCTGTACTTAGACCAATGGACTCCAAACATTTTTTACCATGTGCCGTATAAAATTAACACCTCAATATGCATATATTTGTTTATAAATTGTAATCACAACAAAAATCATCAGAAAATAGCTCAAGGCAAGGTACACTCTTTGACAGTGTTAAACTTTGTGGATATAAATCGATACTTCAAATATCGTGTTTTATAATATAAAAAATATTTTGACAAATTTATATTCAAAGATAATTAGATTGTCATTAGGTTTACCTAGAATTTAGCTTACACAAAACTCAGATAAGTAGAAATAAAAATGACAGTTCTTCCATTTTTCTTTTCTTCTTCTTCCATTAGTAATATATACTTGATCTGTTGTTTCATCACAGGTATTTTTTGAAGACAACCTGCCAATATTTTAAGGATCAATTCAGTTAGAGTTAGATATTAAAATCTGTAAATTCACTGAATGTGGCTCACATATGCTATAATGTACCCTCATATACTAAATGCTAAAAAACAGTGAGGGGCCACTCTCAACTTCTCTCCCTTTGGAATTCCAAGTATTGATTTATTATACTTTGGATACTGTATGTAACAGATAACTAGCTTATATAATCACTGAGAGCACACTGCAAATTTCATGTTAAATATTAGCACAATTTTTATTATCTTTATATATAAATAAATATAAATGGAATTTCTAGTATTTTCTTCTTGTGCCCTAATGAATTTCCTTACAAGATTTCTTATATTTGTTATATTTGCATTCCACTTTGGGGCACACTTCTTTAGATGGTATCTAAATTGTACTCCTGAAATGGAACACAAGCTTTGTAGGGAAAAATGAGATTTTTATGGTTTCAAATATCTTAAATAAGAATGTCAATGACCAAAATAGTATTAGACCATCTAATTTAACCTCACACATACCTCTCCTTCAACATACAGACAACCACTTGATGAAGTTTCTTCAATGAATGAAAAGTAGCATTTTGACTAGTCAACTTTTGTTTTAGCATTTCGTATGATAAATGCAGATGTTGAATAGTCACTATTCCATCTTACACGTTTCTGGCAAGATCTCATTCCAATCATTCAGAAGAAGTCATTTTATATATTTATTACAAAGGGGAAGGGCAAGGAAGGAGGGAGAATTTAATTCAAGCTTATGTCTGTCTGGATCACTAGACCTCGGTTCTTATTGCTACATATCATGCCTATCAGAAAATTCTATTTTCTATTACTGGTGATTCATACCCTGGAAACCACTATATGTTTTCTCCTGACTTTTTCCTTTCTTAGCATATGTGTCTGATTGCAAAGTTGAGCTTTTTTTCAACTATCCTAAAGTCCAGGACCCAAAGCATGTGTTTCATAGTTTCTAAATTCTCTATTTAGATCAAATTTTGCTACTGGTACTTTTGAATCAGACAGTTCCTTGTCGTGGGGGGTTTTGTGTATTAGAAGGTGTTTGGCAGCATTTCTAGCCTCTTTTCTCTAGATGCCAGCAGCCACTTCTCCCAGCCCCAACTGTTTCGCCAAAAATGTCTTCAGACATTGCCCCTGGGAGCTATCATCCCCATTTGATAACTGCTAATTTACAGGATAAAGTAAATTGATATATATTTTTAAATTCAAGTAGCCTTTTTATTTGAACAAATAAAGTGTCTTCATATAAGATTGCATTTTCCCCAAATGGGAATTTGTCAAGATAATAAATTAAAAAAAAAAAACTATTCCCCAAAAAGTCTCACTTTTTGCATACTTAACTTCCAGTTGCACTGCAACTTTTAAACACTGTTTAATAATTGATCCTAAATTTAAGGAACTAGGGATCATTTATACCCACAAATTAGAGCAATTACTAAGATGGATTATTTTTTTATATACTCACATTTCTTCTTAGTAACCAAATATTTCATAATCTCTTTCTAAATTAACATGTTCTCAATGAAAAGCTAATGGGATACTCACTAAAGATGTTAATTTATCCTTCAGTTCTATATTGGACAGCACTATTTCTTGGCGAACCTTCCCTGACCCCTCTCAAGTCTGGATTAGATACCCCTCCAATGTACTCTCTTAGCATCCTGTACTTACCTTATTGTACTGTGACTGACTATTTCATTACCTCATTATTTTGTTATATCTTCCTCTAGATTAGGGGTCACGATCTCCACATGCTTCTAGGAATGAGGCAGGTAACATAAATGAGTAAATGTGTTAGATAATACAGCAAAGTTAAATGGGAACTAGCGCTCAGACTTAGTGACAAAAAGTTGTGAATATTGTAGCAAATTAGAGAACTTATACCTCATGTAAGGGGAGTAGTCAATATTCTGCTAATCATTGCTGTATAGGAATGTTAGCCCAGTAATGCCCCAAATTTCGGAGAATCAGAAATTATGTGAAGTTTCCTGATATTTATTCATTGGCCATTAATTCAGATTTTAGTTGTAAATACATGCACACATGTACAGTACAAACCATGTACATCTTTTCCTGTTGAAGCTTGTTTGTAATCGCTGATAGACATTATGAGCACTGCCAAGTCAGGGACTGGATCCAAATTGCTTATCATCTTATTTTGAGCACTTAGAACAACTCCTGGTGTATGTTCATCATAATCCTATTGCACAAATAAATGAATGAAGTTATAATTCCATGGTGACTAGGAAGAAGAAAAGTACTTCAAAGAAAGAATCATGTTGACACTGGACAAAATATTGTCCTATTTTGGCCATTAAATTGAAAATTAAGAAATTGTCAGATATCTCTGTAAAGGGATATTTTAGTGAATTTGTGGGAGTAGAAAGTATAAAAATAGATTGAAAATAAACAGACTTAAAATGGAAGGAGTGATTATTAATTGCTCTTTCAAAAGACAAAAGATTGGGCAGTGTCTTGATAAGTGGCAGGATCACAGAATGATTTCTATAATGATGTTTTTCAATCTTTTTTTGAGGTCTTAACACTTGGATAAACATAAAAATTCAGTCTGTTTAAATATTTTTCAGTTAAAAACATAAAATCTAAGTGAAAGCAAATTAAAGAAATTTTTTCAATTTGCTTTTTCAAACAACACAGATTTGCCTTTTCCCCAACTCTCAGAGATTCTGATTAGAGCCTCCCTGTTAAATCACCACTATATTACTGAAAGAGAGAGCAAGTACATTCAAAGGGCAACTGGAAGCATCCCGCAGGAGGAAAGTGATTATGGGAAACTGGAAAAGGATCACAGAGTTGATGAGAAAAAAACAGGTCAAAAGCAAAATTGGAGACATTACTCTGGGAAAAATACCTGTACTGAGTGTACTCCTTCTCTCTCTTCTTTCTTTTTTTCAAAATTTCAAGGAAAGTCAAGTATTTCCATCACACTGAGATCTTTAATAATTGATATCTTTTGTGATGATAAATTCAGAATTATTTCAGCAAGAGGCATGTAGGTGTGAGCTTTCATGAGCAGTTATTTTTATACTGACTAATGGATCCTTTCATTGGAGATGTCTATGACTCATGAGGCAGCTCTAGTCCATTAAATTTTTATGCCTGGAACTAAATACATTTCACGCTGAAGCCCCATGGAGTCCCTTGTCCTAGAAGAAACCTTAATGTTCTTTGAAGACTACAAAACTGCTTATGTTACTTCTTTTCTTTACAAACACAAACAGGCTGTAAAAATTGCTGTGCTGGGTTAATTGGGTTGATGAAGAAAAAACTACTTAGATAAGCACATTATTAAAATGTTTATTTATACATCTCTATTTTCATACTCAGAAATTCGTCGTCTTTCCAAACCAATTTCAATTCTGCCTTGGAGCTTGATGTGACACTTCAGGGAACACTAGAATATCAGAGTTGGATAGACTTTACAGAAAACAGTTTAGCCCAACTCTGAAATCTTATAGGTGAAGAAATTGAGGTATTTCATGATTCAACATTTTTGGGGACAGAGTAGACTAAGGAATAAGGTGAATATTCTCATAGTTAGGTCAGTCTTGGAGGCAATACATTTAACATAAATATATAAAATTATACTTGCAAGGATATGGGGGTGATGAACATTTGCACATACATTATCACATTTTATCCTCATTGCAGTTCTGTAAGACAGACACAGCAGGTAGTAGATTCTGTGAAGGGCTTGCACATGAAAGGCAAAAAATTGGGAGTAGAAGGGTAGTTGGGGATGGAGGGTAACATATCTTATTGAGAAATGCGTTAGACTCAGTCAGAAGACCCACGTTCAAATCCCAGCACAGCTTTGATTCTAATGTACACTGGAAGAAAACATTTTATGATATGGTGTACCAGTTTAGTTCTTGAAAAGCAGGCTCTGATAGGGATTTATGTGGAAGTGATATGGTGAAAGGAAGAGGAAGGAAGTAGGGTTGGTCAGGAGGAGCTGTCAGACCACAGTGCAGCCTGGCTCAAATCTCTGCTGCCCAGTAGGAGCTCCAGAGCAAAAAGTGCCTATCAGAAGAGTGTCACATTGAGTGGAAATGGCTAAGCCTTTTACCACCCTCTTTCTCAGTCACGGACTGAGAGCCACTCTGAGAAAATGGTAGTCTCAGCTCTCATAGTGCAGTGAATCCTGAAAAAGCTAGTTGAGGGAGGCAGCCAGCTCACCACACTCCTGGCACACTCGTCTCGAGGGGAGATATGAGTGACATGTCTCTACATCTGCCAAACATGGGCAAATGCTCATGATTTTATATTAAATGAAAAAGGGAGATTACTTGCCTCTATGTGCAGTATGAGCTCAACTGTGTACCTGATCAGTGATAATAAAAATTGTGTCAAACATTGTGCTAAATTCATTACATTATTTGATTTAATACTCACAACTCTATGAGACTGATACTATTATTAACTTCATTTTATTAGAGAAAAAGAACTCACAGAGCAAGAGGTTGAGAAACATGTTCCAAATGTAGGAAGTGGCCATCCGCATGCAAATACAGGTTTGCTTTGCTGTGCTAGTCTGTGCTCTACTTTTATGAAGGCACATACCTGGGAAAAAGAATGACAGGAAATAAACACACACATAAATGATAATAGTGATTATATGGTAAGACTATGGGTTATTAAATTGATTTATTCCTTTATTTTCTGCATTTTCTGCTATGAGGTATTTTGGTTATCTATTGAGGCATAACAGACTACCCCAAACTTAGTCCTCTGATACAGCAATCATTTTGTTATTCTCATAGATTCCCCTTTCAGAAATTCAGACAAGACACGGTGGGGATGGCTTAATTTTGCTCCATCATGTTTAAGGCCTCAGCTGAGAAGACATGAATGACTCGGAGTTACTCCATCAGCTGGGGAACTGGAATCCTCAGGAGGATTTACACGTCTGGTGCCTGGGCTGGGGTGACTGTAAGGCTGGTCTTAGCTGAGTCATTTGATCGGAGAATCTTTATGTGCTATGAACCCTCTTCATGTGGCCTGGGTTTCCTTATAGCATGGCTGCCTCAGGTTAGTCCGACTTCTGACATTGTAGCTCAGAGCAAGTTTATCAGAAAATAAGGAGGAAGCCATGTGAACTAGCCTTGGAAAAAGACAGCTCATTTCAGCCATATTCTTTTGGCCACAACCCACCCAGATGCAAGGGGAAGGGACATAGATTTCACATCTAAATGGGAGAATTGTAAAGGAATATTTGCCATGTTTTAAAACTTCTGGAGGATGTATTTCCATAATCAAAAGAAAGTGTATTTTATTTTATTTTATTTTATTTTATTTTATTTTATTTTATTTTTTACATTTTTATTGAGTTATAGTCATTTTACAATGTTGTGTCAAATTCCAGTGTAGAGCACAATTTTTCAGTTATGCATGAACATATATATATACATTGTCACATTTTTTTTCACTGTGAGCTACCACAAGATCTTGTATATATTTCCCTGTGCTATACAATATAATCTTGCTTATCTGTTCTACATATGCCTGTCAGTATCTACAAATTTTGAAATCCCAGTCTGTCCCTTCCCACGCCCCACCCCCTTGGCAACCACAAGTTTGTATTCTATGTCTATGAGTCTGTTTCTGTTTTGTATTTATGCTTTGTTTGTTTGTTTGTTTGTTTTTGTTTTGTTTTTTTAGATTCCACATATGAGCGATCTCATATGGTATTTTTCTTTCTCTTTCTGGCTTACTTCACTTAGAATGACATTCTCCAGAAACATCCATGTTGCTGCAAATGACATTATGTTGTTGGTTTTTATGGCTGAATAGTATTCTGTTGTATAAATATACCACGTCTTCTTTATACAGTCATCTGTTGATGGACATTTAGGCTGTATTTTAGACATTATACAATCCCAGTTTAATCTTTTATTCTGGAAAAGAATTGGCAAAAAACCCTTGTGTGTAAATATGTGTATATACATATATACATATGTGTGTGTGTGTGTGTGTGTGTGTGTGTATATATATATAATATATATTAATATATATATATATATTAATGTATGTTTTTTGGTGGTAGAGAATCTGAGCTCTCTGACACTAATAGTTACTTATCCTGGCTTAATCTGTAGTAACAATCACAGAGCTAACAACAGGCAGATAGTAGAGCTGTATTAGAGTTTTATGCATAGGGCAAAGTCAGAGTTACTACCACTACAAAAATTTTTCATCCATTACATAAATCTTCAGAGGTCTATTGTACTCCCAATTCTATCTTTTCAAGGAGATAGCTGGACTGATTTTTTTTTCTCCAATCCTCACTCTTCCACACAAGGATTTTCTTTTGTTTGAAAATAATAAATATTGTATACATTAATGCATTATTGAGGCTTACTTACCCCACACTTTAGAATCCTTCTATGTTTCCCACTGAATAATAACATTGCAAAGTTGGTTAGATGGGGAAAACCTGTCAGTTCCCCAGAATACTGTCTAATGCAAATGTCTTTAAAAAAAAGTGTTCAAAAGTCTTTAAAAAAAAAAAACTTGCCCTTAGACACTTTTTATATATTGTGGAGTACAAGCAATAAGTGAGATCAGCTTTATAATATTTAAAATTTGCCTAATATCTTTATTTTCTATAAATTTCCTTTCCAGGAGATATGTCCTGTATTACTGATTTTTAAAATTGTTCCATTAAAGTATAATATTCCTGTAGGGTAGGGGAGAAATATTTGGGACTTGTCAGTTAAATACAACAAAATACAAAAAAAACAAAAAGTATATTCTCTCAACTATTTCCTTGGGATTTGAACCAAGAAGAGATCAGTGAAAGCACTATAGAAAGTCAAAAGTGAAGCATGGAGTCAAACAGACCTAAGTCTGTATGTAGCTCCAACACTTATAGCATGGCTGCCTCATGTGCCTCCAACACTTACAAACTTTTTAAGGTTCTGTAAGTACTTTAAATTCTTGAGCCTGACCATCATCAACTATAAAAATAGAGCTAATATTTTTCTCATAGGTCAATTGTAAAGCTTGAAAGAAATTATGTAGATAAAACATTTTATATGGTACATAGCCCACAGTAAATAATTTATAAGTAGCAATCATTGTTTTGATATATTTTAGCATAGCTTGGTAAGGTAAGAGTTCTATTTTTATAGTAGTTAATAAAAATATATTTAGATCAATCAGAGGTCAACTTGAGAAGTCCAATCAAGATATTTTAGTATCTAGTTTCAGGATAATTTAGTACTTTTTACTTTTGATCACACTATTTGCCTATTCTGAAGGAATACTTTCTCTTGAGTTCCACAAATTCTGGCTAAATAAGAAAAAATACAGACAATTGAGGAAAGGATGAATGTGTGTTTATAAGAATCTGCCTGACAGATAAATATTTCGTATGCTCCATGATTTTTATATATTTTTTAAAATTTAGCCTAGTATGGTGCTTATCATAAGGTAGATATTCATTAATAAATATTTGTTGAATTAAAGAGTATCCATCTTTCTACTGATTTGTACAAGTTCTTCATATATTAAATATACAAACCACTTGTCAGTTTTATACATTGTGAATATTTCTCCAATTTGTCGTTTATCTTATAATACTGTGTTTTTCTAATACTTTCATTTGCTCAAATTTATCATATTTCCCTATATTTAAAAAAATTATTTTATGCTTAAAAATATTTCTTCACCTCCTTGCATTTAAAAACCTGTCCATCTGCAGGGAAAAATGTTTTAGGATGATGTCTTTCCCATTTATCTCAGAGACTACTCATATCTTTAGCCCTCACCATTCAAATTAAAGGTTATTCATGAGGTTGGAGTAAATTCCTGTGAATTGCTTATTTCTGGAGAAGGCAGAACTAGTAGACATTTCCTAATTTCCAGTACTGGTTCAGAGTTTTCCTATGTTTTATTCCTTTGATTATTTCCATGGGTAACTAGCAAAGCAGACGTCAAGTATGTGGAGGAGGTAAAGTAAAATGAGAAAGATAAGAGAGTCATCTTATTTGGAAGTTTCCACTCACACTGAGCCCCAGACTCCCATGTCCATTGGTAATGAGCTTATTGAGTATTGTTTGGGCAGGTACCTTTTAAGTGCTGTGTATGCTTTATCACAACAATTGTGGATATACAGTTTATATTTTTTTTCGAATTGGGTGGATATGGTTTTTGTTCCCTTTTTTGATAACCAAAGAAATTAGTGTAAAGGAGTTATGTAACTTGCCCTAGTTTACATAGTCCTTAACAGAGCTGGGACTCTAACTAGGGAGGCTAATTCTGGTACGCACAGTCTTAACCTTGCACTATAAGTATCTCAACTTTAACATGGAGAAACAAAACATTTTAATCCTACCTCAGAACCTATCTTTTCCTGATTCTTTTCTATCTCAGTATCATGTCATTCTCCTGCAAAATATTGCACTTGGAAAAATTTGAACACCCAATACAATGCCTGCAAAGCCCTACCAAGTCGGGTATCTCTGACCTCATCTTGCACATTACTTTTCTTTTTTTTTTTTTAATCCTTATACTCAATGCTAGCCTTAAATACACTAAGCTTATTTCCATTTTAGGACTATTACACTAGCTACTCCCTGTCCTTTAATGCTCATCCTTGAAAATGTGACTTGGACTTCCCCTTTTTGGTATTTATCATTTTTCTCAAAGTCCACCTCCTCAGTGAAGCTTTCCCTGACTACTCAATCCATGTTATCATTTGCCTGTTTCATCTTAAAACCATTGGTACTTTATGACACTATAATATTTTCTTATTTGTTTATTTTCTCTCTCTCCTATCACTTATACACACATAAGTTCCATGAAAGCAGGGCTTTAACTATCTTACTGCAGTGTCCCCACTGCTCAATGTTTCACAAACATATGATATGAGTATATTTATATACTCAAGAAGTATTTGTTGAGTACATCAAAGGCTTACTGAAAAGTAGAATGATGTGGTCAAAACTGTGTGTAATAAAATGTATCTAATAGCAGTGTGGAGGAGGGACTGCCATGAAAAAAGGCTTAGTCACCTTGCCTAATTAGGAGGCTATGTAAAATGGAGGGTGATGTTAGAAATAAGAAGAAATATGAGAGGTACTAATGAGTTCAACCCAGCAGAATTTTGATACTGACTGAGTTGAAGGGATTCAAGGTCATTTGGAACAAGAAAGCACCATTAATATAAATAAGGAATGCTAGGAGATGACAGATCACACTGGGAAAATTATGAATAGTATTTACAAGAGCAATTTTTAATTTTTAATTTGGGATGCCATTGATATATGGGGTTTGGACTTAGCAGAGAAGTCAGGACCAAAGATAAAGTTACCAGATTGTGTAAGAATTACCAAAGGGGGCTTTTAGAATGAGAAAATGACTTAGGGCTAAACTAAATGACCCAATTTTTGGAGACAAACAGAAACAAAGGAGAGGAAAAGAGAGGGAAACCAGGAATATATGTTTTAGGAAAGCAAAAGAGACATGGATTTCAAGAAGAAAGAGATGATCTGACTATACAGAGGGGGAAGATGATTGACATTGGGTTTGGTAAACAGAGGTTACCTTCTGAAACTCAGGAGGTGATTTCTGAGTAGTGGTGAGACTTATGTCTCAGATGATTTCTTTTAATAATATAAGGCAAGGAAAAGGGGAATAAATGGTCCTTACTGTGAAGGGATAGTGTTAGAAAAAGCAAGTTCCAGTGTTTAAGGAGTATGATCAACTTAGTTGGAATTTATGCAAGATTTGGGTGTATGTACCTAGAGATTACTAAAGAAATGAGGTCAGAGCTGTCAGCAGTGAGTGTCAACAACTTTTTCTACAAACTTTGAAAATGAAGACAAGGATATAGATAAAATTAGCTTTGCTTCAGTGGGGAAAAAAAATGGCATTTTTTTTAGAACGGAGGAAACCGAAATCTCTAGACTGAGCAGAAGGAGCCAATGAAACAGTAAAGGAAGATGAAATCATTATTTAACTTTCTTGCTAGAGCAGGTATACATAGGGGAAGATTTGGAAACTATAACATTAATTTTGCTATTTGAAGTTCTTTGCCGAAGTTTTTTTTAGCCTTTACAACTTCTCCTAGACCTTAACTTATGTGCAACGGTGTTAAGAAATCAAACTTTGCTTTTTATGGGAGGACTTTTTTAACCAATAGTAATTTAAATTATACACACACACATACATACATATATATATACGTATATATATGCATAAATGCAATGCCTACCCCATGAATATGACTTTTTTGCAACTGGGTGTGTTTGAGATGTTGATGGGCCAAGTGTTATAGAAGTTGTGGTTTGAATTCTTCCTTTGAGGGAGAGAGTTAAATATGAAGACCTTTCTTTGTATTCCAGTTAAAATCTGGAGTTTTGTGAATACATGACCCTCCACATTACTCTTTTGAGTGTTCTGATTTATAAAATGAGGTTTATAATAGTATTTTTTCATAGGATTGGTTAGAGGAATATTTTATTTTTTATTTGTCTTTTATTTATCAATAACTATTTTTGAAGTCCTGCCATATGCCAGGTTTAAGTAAGTCAATGCTCATGAAAGGTTAATTACATTATAAAAATTCAGTGGATGCTAATTTCTATCAATATGATTAAAAAGTTCCATGTCTCTGCAAAGACAGAAATATAACACAAATAATAGTATGAAGAAAGTAAGGGTTACTTTGGTCATTAATTCTAACTTAAATGCTCAAATAGTGCTTCAAAGATTTTCATGGAGTGATAACATTTTAACAAATCACCTTGAGAAAGATACCACCAATTAATTATGTTTAGGGCCCATGACACTATGTGTCATTAATTATGTATAGAACCCATGACTCATATGTATTAGAGAAGCAGTTCCTGAACTCTACCATGAAATGGTCCACTACAGCCAGTTCAATACTGCAGCTGCTGGAGATAGTACACTCATTGGAGTGACCTACGTCTAAGAGTGACTTGAGTTTGCAAGAGCCTCACCACAGGTAAATGCCCTTTCTGTCTTTCATGATCAAGTGCTGAAGGGTTGACTGTAACTGTGCAGCCTGTCATGTGTTTCAGTCATCTGAGAGCTGCTTTCTGCTATCTCATGCGTACTTACACCAGAAATCACACTTAAGTTTTCTGTGAGCGCCTAAACTGACTGCCAGTCAGGGAATCAATACATCTTGTTGCACAGTGTTCAAACCTCCTATTAAGAGAAAAGTAACACTGAAGATGTGTTTCCTTACAGGATAGTGCAGAACTGATCACTTCCCTGCTTCACAGTGGAGCTGACATACAGCAGGTTGGATATGGTGGCCTCACTGCTCTGCATATTGCTACCATAGCTGGTCACCTGGAGGTAAGTCACACCTTGGTCCCCTGAGAAAACAAATTTGCCGCTTTGGATTCTCTTTTCCAACTGTTTTCAAATGCTGGCTTTTGAGATCCTAAGAGTTGATTTAATTTTTAACTACTGAATGCGCACATTTCTTTGGGGCATCAAATAAAGCTATACAAATGTCTTTTGGTAGTCAAGTCAGTCTGTTTTGTAACAGTGTAATCAGACATCAATTGATGGACACAGAGACCATATAGCAGTGATTAAGAGCATAGATTCTGGAGACAGGCAGTCCAGTTTCCTCCACTTGCTATGTTTACCTCAAGAAGTTACTATACCTTCTGATATCTCTGTTTACTCCATTTAGAAAATAGTAATAGTAATAAGCCTATTGTATGATTAAATTAGATAATCCATAGGAAGCACTTTGCAGATTGCTTCAGAGTAAGAACTCAGTGAAAGATTATTCATTCATTCACTCATGCATTATTTGATTTTTTAAGCATCCGTTGTGTACCAGTTACTGCATAGTTGCTGAGCTAACAGTAGCAGATAAGATAGGTAATTTTTTCTTTTAGTTTAGTAGACGAGAATGAGACAGACAATAAGGAAAAACTATCATATAATGTCAATAATAAGTATTACAAAAATAATGAAATGAGGTAAAATAAAAATAGCAAAAATGGGCACAATTTTAAATAACCTATATAGTAAAACTATGTATAATATATATAACAGCACATGCAAAGGCCCTGAGGCAGAAGATAGCTAAGTGTATTTGAGAGGCATGAGTGAGCCAAAGTCATTAATGTGGTTTGAGCTAGAGGTGTAGTGGTAGAGATGTGGTCAGATGGGTGGTTACAAACCAGACTGCAGAGTGCTTTAAAGGCCATGGGAAGGACTCTGGATCTTATCTTAATTTTAAATTGTTGAAATATTAATTTCATATATGTAAAGCACTTTAATTTGTGTTATTTAATTTAATTCACAAATACTCATGAAATAATTTTTATTATCACTGCCCTTAATAGATATAAAACCAAGGCTCTTGTACATTAATTGTCTTTACAAATTACAAAGTCATTGAGGAAAAAAGGCCACATCTGGAATCCTGGTCATTTTACTCAAAATTCTATGATTTTCACACTCTATTATACTAACCACATGTAAGCTCAACAGTATGGTAAATGAGAAGTCTTATTAAGTATCTATTTCTCCCTTTTAGTCATGTTGCAAGTTAAATTGTACTTTCTTCACTAACACACATGCACATATACACATATGCACACAACTGTGAACAAGTAAGGCTGCATACAAAATCATACATAAAACCTATAAAACAAGTGTGGATCATCACTTTTAACAGTGTCACTTCAAGGGGCTCTTACGTTCAATAAATGTTAACATATCTCAGTGAGAGTGAAATAGTTTCCATCATGTTAACATTTTCACCCTTTACTTTATCATCTTATTTCCCAGAAAATAAATCTTTTGATGATATTCCTTATAAATATAAGTGAATTTATCTTACTTATGAGGAGAGGAGTTACTAAATGTGTTACTAAATCCTATTAGAATCGCTTAAGTATAGATGTTTTCCAAAAAAAGGAACCAACTAAAGTCAGTGATAAAGCAAATGAAAGGTAAACATTAGAAAGTAGAAGAATTGATGAGGTAGATATTAAGTACCAGTGAAACACATTCAATCTCTTAATGCCAGGAAAATCATAGAATGTGTTTTGCAACACTTTTTGTCTAATGCTAAGCTGGTTACATTTGTGAGTGATAGAATCACAGCAGGGCCAAAAGCAAGATGGTTAATAGATTGGTCTCTTCATCTCCTGTTCAAATAACTGCTTTCTTGCTTTGTAAATCATAGTATGGAAGGAACTATCATATCCATTCTACCAGCCTCGGGGCAAACTTTTCAAAAATAATTCCAACTTGTTCTCTACTCTTGTCTTGCCCTTCTCCATGGGTTCGTTAACATACTTCATTAACTGTGGTGTAACATTTAATGACTTTTGTAGTCAGTCATGGATATAGCATAAAACAGGTGCATATCCATTAGCCTTTTTATCTTCTTATCTAATGAACTAATTAAGTTACAGATCAAACCATAAAGGAAAATGGTATCCAAAAAACTAGAAACATCATATTCAAAATGCAGATTTTTTCTTTGAATTATTTATTTCAAAGCTATTGATTGCAACAAATATACACTTTTAATATAGTTTTCCGTCACATTCATTCATCCATTTAATAAATATTTTTGAGTCTCTCCTTTTTCCATAGTATTATGTTAGAACATGGAAGTGATACAAGAAAATGTGAAACAGTTTTCCCCACTGAAGGCTTTAGAGTGTAGCTGGACACACAAAATGAACACACAGAAAAATTTATATAACCAATTCAAAAGTAAAATAGCAATATATTCCTAAGTATGAAAGAGGAAAGAGTCAAAGATCAGAACGGGTTTGATAATTAGGAATAATTAGAAATGCGATAACTACATAGCAAGGAATGGCAAAGAACACAAAATTAGAAGTGTTAGGATTTCACTCGGAATTGAGATCAATGTGAACTAGAAGAGTTAGGGAAGGATTTATGAGAGGTGGTTTGAAATTGGGCTGAAGTTTGAGGAGTGGTAAGAACTAGACAGAGAATAGAAGAGGAATCATGTCCAAAAAAGAAAAGGAGAAATTAGCTGAGCACGTTTAGGAGAGAGTGAAAGAATAACAGCATGAATCAGATTGTGAAGAGTGCCTGTAGGATCTGAGTATTAGGAATGGACCAGACTAAGGAGATTGAAAACAGAAGTCCAAGGAGTTCAATTCAGTAAGCAACTGTTACAGTTGACAGTGTATGCCACACAAGACTAGGTGGTGTGGTAGATAAACAGATAAGAATACGGAAGTTCTCACTCTTTAAAGACACTTACAGCCAATGGGATTTTTTTCCAATAAGAAATGAGGAACCATTGAGACGTTTTGAGCAAGAGAATGATTGGAGACATGATAAATAACATGTTGAAGTAAATTTCTTTGACCTCAATATTTAGTATGGATTCCAGAGTGATGATATGATGATTAAACAGACAAAAATAAAGGATTGGACAAAGGATTCAATTTTGAGGAAAAATCAATTAGCTCCAGACATGTTTATTTGCTGATAACATCCAAATTTTCAACTGGAGATGTTTGTTACTTGTTTAGGAATATGCAACTAGCATTCAGTGGAGAGGTTGGGACTTAATGTTAGTTTTTTTTGAAATTATATGTGATATTTGAAACCATAACAATAGCTGAAATTTGTAAATTGGGTCTAATACATGTCCAGAGACTAAACTCAAGAGAGCATCCACAGAGACTTTAGGAATTACTGAACAGCCGCTGAGGAGACGAAGAATTGGTCAGAGTGGTATGAGGGAAACAAGGATTTTGTAGTACCACTATAATTAGGGGTATAGAGAATTTCAGTAGATAAAGGATTCTGGGTATCAAATGGTGCAGAAAGGTTGAGTACAATAGAGTGAAGTACACATATAGTATTTACTCACTGTACCAAAAACTCAGATGCTTTTTCCAGTCCTACCTTTTACTCTTGATTAGCAGAGATGGTGGCAATGGATCAGTGGGAGTTTCCTTTTATTAGTAGTCACTTTCACTGCCCACCTTTTCCTGTGAAACAATAAAGGATGCTAACTCTGACAGGCCTCTTTGTCTACACATATCAAATTCAGACCCTCCATTAGTGTCACAAGTGTTTGTCCTCCCATAATTGTGAATTCTGTTATGCAATTTTACAATAAAATTTACATTGACTAGGCAGCTGTCTCCTTCAATAATGGAAGAGAACATGTGCTGTGGACTCCTAGACATGCTGACTGCAGTGTGAGACTCAGATTTAGATTTACTGTGCTTTAAAAAGCAGGCAAATATTGGTTGTCCTGGGTCTCTCTACTTCTCCCTGGCTGATTTATCCATCTATCAGCACATACGCATATGCTGCTTTATACAAGGGCTGACATCCTGTCAGCAATCAATAAATGTGCATTAAAGCCTTCTCTCCCCTTTGAGTCCAGAGGGCACATGAGTCATATGCTCCCTCACGCATGGAAAATGAAAAAATATTAGCTAACATTTGGTAGTTCTCTATCATTCACATGCATTCGGCATTTGGTTCTCCTGTGAGGTGGTTGCCATTAGACTCAGTTTCACAATGAGGAAACTGAGGATTAAGAAACTGAATGGCTTTTACAGGACCACACAAATAATAAATAAATGAAATGGATACAGTTCAAACCTGGTTATCTGACTTCAAATCTGCAATCTTGTAAATCAAAGAACAATTACTCCCTTATGACTTTTATATGTATTGCTAAAATAGGGCTTACAGCCATAAGATGCAGAACAATATTCAGAAACCAAACAGAAACAGAATGTGTTACTATCTAAGGCCCAGATATAGCTACAGATAACAATTAAAGCAACATTAAATGATTCAAGTATAACTTTATATGACACGTAGTATCTGGGCATCAGAACCCACGGAGATACAATGCATGTATGTGAGCTCAGTACATACACACACACACACGCAAGCACCCCCAAGTGTACAGCACTTCATATTTAGTCAAATAAGTTTAAAAAGCTGTTAAGCTTTGGTGTTTCATGCAGTAGCCTCTACTGTTATCAGAAGACAAATCAATTATCTGTAGCTTTAGACAACTGACTAGCAAAGAGAAAAGCATGTCTGAGATGATGTGATATATACTGTGTAGGGGTTGTGGAGTTTTATTTTTCACAGAAAGGCATAGTTTCATAGACACTTTGTGCAGGTGATAACATTATTTTCATAGTTGAATTTTTTTCTATCCTCCCTTACCCATTTTCAGATTGTAAACACTTATCCAAGCACTGTTTCAGAAATGCTTCCCAGTAATTTCAGAATTTATCTCCAATTTCAAGGAAATGTTGATGTTGTTCCAGTTCATTCTTAACTAAATCATCTGAATGTTTCAGGATAGAGTTTTGTTTACCAAGAAGCTTCTGACTCTTAAGTTATTTCTTTTAAAATAGCTTGAGTTTTTTTTCCCCAAAGGCACAAACAAGTGAATCCTTGGAATTATAAAATGTGGTTTCCTTCTCTTTATTTTTTAAAGAGGTAGTGGAGAGGGTATAGCTCAAGTGGTAGAGCACATGCTTAGCATACACAAGGTCCAGGGTTCAGTCCCCAGTACCTCCTCTAAAAATAAATAAAGAAGTAAACCTAACTACCCCCCCAAAAGTAAATAAAGAGCTAATGTGCTCATACTTTTTATGACTAACAGGGATCAGATCTGCCTCCAATTTATGAATAGACAGTAATCCCTTATGAACCTCATTTGGAATCAGACAATTGACTTAATCCTCATTTGGATTTTAATCCTCCTTTTCCAGATGAAAAAAAAAATTGAGGTCCAGAGAAGTTAAGTAACTTGTCCAAGGTGACAAAGCTAATAAATGGTAGAGCAGGTGTTTATATGCTGTCCAGTGTTGGATCCAGCTCTCACTCACAGTGCTACAGTGCCCTTCTCCTAATCCAGACAACAACCTCGCAGCTCACCTGACCAGAATTTAAGTTGTGGAAATGGTAGATAGAAGCTTAGAATTTAAATATCAGGGAAACATGCTCTAGTCTCAGCTCTGAATTATCTCAAAGACTAAGCAAATCAAGATATTCTGTGTGCCTCTTTATATGAACCCCATTCTTCTAAACTCTAATCTTTAGCTCTGGTGTTTATGGATTATATTTTTAAACAGCTCTGTTGAGATAAAATTCATATGCCACATAATTCACCCATTTAAAAGAAACAGTTCGATGTTTTTTAGCTAATTCACAGTTGTGTAATCATTACCAAAATCTAATTTTAGAACATTTTAGAACATGTCACCCGAAAAGGAAACCCAATATCCAATAGCCATCAGCCCCATCCACCCTTCACCCAGACCTAGGTAACTACTAATCTGCTGTCCATCTCTATAGATTTGTCTACTCCAGACCTTTCATATAAATGGAATCATATAATATGTGTTTTGTGTTTGGCTTCTTAGCATAATGTTTGCAAGGTTTATCTGTTTCAGTAGAGTCGGTTTATATCAGGATTATGTTATAATTATATGTGCCTTTATTTAGCAAAACAGCAAAATGTATATAGTTCAACCAGTTGTGTAACTGCAGTTCTTTTCAGCTGTTTCTCTATTTTCATTATGAATTGATGCTGGAAGAAAATTTTCAACTAAAACATCAGGTTCTCAAACTATATTATGTAGTCACAAGCGTGTGCTCTAATTGTCAGTTTAGAAACATTTCCATTAAAGAAAGTGGCCAAGTAGGGCCTGTTCCTGAATGGGAGTACCACCTCTTACATGGGCGCTAGACAAGACCCCGGTTCAAAATGATCAATTCCCCTGACTATCGTAGGCTCATGCTTCAGATTTAAAAGCAGTTATAAATTTTAAGGCTCCTCTGTGAAAATGCAAAATGCCCTGGTACCTGAGGTTAGCTCTTGTGGTTAAAATCTTAGCAATCAGTTCATATCCTAAAACTTTCTTAATTGAAATATGATCCACTGACCAGCAATGTAGGATCATCAGGGAGCTAGTTAAAAAATAGAATCTCAGAAAAAAAAAAAAAAAATCTCAGGTCCTACCTCAGACCTACCTAAAATCAGCGTTTTAACAAGATTCCCAGGTAATTGATATACATATTCAAATTTAAGAAGCACTTCCCTAAAAAGGAGTTAGGAGAAATTAGATTTAAAGGAGATAACTAGGAGAAAGCAAGCTTGAAAATATGAATGAATAATTAGAAAGAGATGCCCTTCATTTGTTTTATAGTTTTGCTTTTGGCTGACCCTTATTCAAATGTTTTAGTAACTTTTAAAGCAGCATTCAGGACTTACTCTAGAGCTCAGGATTGTTATCACTCACTCTGCATAATATATGCCTAGTACTATGTCACATAGTAGGCACTCCATGTATATTAACCTCTCTTTTCCTTTCTGAGGAGCAGTATTTAACATAAGAAGATAAATTTAAATGTAATGGAGAGACAACATAATAATTATAAATAACCTTGTTAAAAAATAGACTAAGGATTTGAATTGACATTTCCCCAAAGAAGACATACAAATGGCCAATAAATACATGAGAAGATGTCCATCATTAGTCATTAGGGGAAAGCAAGTCAAAACCACAGTGAGACACCAGTTCCTATCCAGTAGGATAGATAAAATAGAAAGACGATAACAAGGGTTGGTGAAGATATGAAGAAATTAGAACCCTCATACATTGCTGGTGGGAATATAAAATGGTGCAGCTGCTTTGCAGTTTAACAATTCCTCAAGAAGTGAAACATAGAGTTCGTATAGGACCCAGTAATTCCACTCTACGTGTATACTCAAGACAGATAAAAACTTGTACATGAATGTCCATACCATTATTATTGGTAATAACCAAAAAGTGGAAACAAATGTACATCAACCAATGAGTGAATAAATAAAATTTGGTATATCCATACTATAGCAATAAGAAGGAACGAAGTACTGATAACATGCTACAACATAGATGAAACCTAAAAATGCCACTGGCCTGTGAATACTGGTAGGAGGGGTGCAGTGGACTTAACTATCTTTGAAATCCATGATTATTCATGTTTATATGTGTAAGTGGGCAAAAGAGTATGTGAATCTTATATTTTGATAATTATTTTCAAAAAGCCTTTCAAAAAGTGGATTTGCTTACCTTTTACAGTTTGAATACCTGCTTTCTTTTGCATAAAATAGCAACATCTATTTTCTTCACCAATTTAAAGAAATAATGAGATCTTGTTAAATATCAGGGATTGGGTTTTTTTAATTGATAAGCTATTGATTCTTTATATGCCTTATCTTATAGACTGCCTATTTTTGTATTAATTTTTTTTCTTACTGACTTGGAAGAGATCTTTGTATATTGAGGAATTAGGCTTTGTCATATCATGGCAGATTATATTTTATTAGTTTCCTCTTTATGTATTTTTTATATATGTCTTCAAATTTATGTGGCCAGATTTTCAGTTTTTTGCTTTGTCTGCTTAGAAAGACTACTTGGTCCTTTAAAGACTGTGTAAAAAGACATCACAAATACGTACTTCAAGTACTTTTAATTTTGTGCTCCCCCCATATATAGATTGTATCTGGAATGTCTCTCAGTATAAAAGATGAAGCAGGAATCCAGTTTTTATTTTTATTCCTGAAAGGTTCTCCAAGTGTTTAAACAAAATGCATTGACTACTTTATGTTTTCCCCTCTGTCTTCTATGTAGGTCTATCTGTGTATTCCCATGCTAATAGCAAACCCACCTCTTTTACTAGTTAGTGTATATTTTGGTTAGTTTTAATATCTAACAGTGAAAATACTCCCTTGGCACTTTTTTTCTTTTTTCTTTTTTCAGAACATCCTTGACTCTTCTCCCATTTTTAATCTTTATATGAACTTCAGAGACACAGTAGTAACAAGTATGGACTACAAAGCCAGACTTTCTGCATTTAAAGCCTAGAAAACATCTACCATTACTAGCTGTATGCCACTGTGAAAGTCACTTATCCTGTCTGGTTCTCAGTTTTCTAATTTTAGAAAGTGAATTATATTATTGCTCATCTTATTGGCTGTTTTTGTGCATATGTGTGTGTATTAAGTGACAACATATGTTAAGTCTTAGGCACTGCCTAGAACACAAGTGCGAAGAAAGTTAGCTAACATTTTTTAATTTATTCTATTTTATTTCTAGTTTTACTGTTATTTGGTTTTTTTTCCTAAAGAAAACAATGTGGTGGTATCCTAACTAGGATAAATTCTAATTTATAGATTAATTTAGGCAAAATTAATGACCCCATTATATTGGGTCTCCCTATTCAAGAGCAATGTATTTCTTTCTGTTTATTTAAGCTTATTTTTAGGTCTTTCTGCAGAATATTCTCCTCATGGGTTTATTAAAATTTATTCCTAGATATTTTATCTTTTTGCCACTAAAGCAAATGACAATGTATTTTTTTAATTTGCTGTAGTTTGTATATAGAAAACTTACTGATTATTGATTTTAAATTTTATAACCATTGAACTTACTGATTTACCTTATTGCTTCTAGTAGATATCTTAGGTGAATCTTTTGGGTATCCCTGGTTGACAATTAAATTTCTGAGATGTGGTCATTATTTTGCTTCCTTCCAATAACTAAACATCTTGTTTTTCTATTTCCTAATTGCACTGGCTGATGCTTCCAGAACAGTTGTCATTCTTCTGTTGAATGGTCTTGTACTCCTAGAATGACACAGTTGGTCATGGCACTATTCTCTTAGCTTGCTACTGAACTTGTTTTGCTAATATTCATAGTGAGGAAAGTCTATGTTTTTCTTTTTTATATTATTACATTAGTTTGCTAGGGCTTGCATAATAAAATACCACAGACTAGATAGCTTAATAGCAATTTCCCTTCTCCACTTTAGAAGCTTAAAGTTCAAGCTCAAGGTGTAGGCAGGTTTTCTTTCTTCTGAAGCTTCTCTCCTTGACTTGCAGGTGGCCGCCTTTTTGCTGTGTTTGCACGTGGCTGTATCTCTGTGCGAACATATCTGGTGACTCGCTCTGTGTGTCCTAATCTCCTCTTCTTATAAGGATGCCAGTTGTATTGGATTTAGGGACCACCCTAACTTAATTAAGTCTTTGAAGATCCTACCTTCAAATGTAATCACACTTTGAGGTCCTAAGGTTTAGGGTGTCAACATATGGACTTGGTGGGGTTCAGGAGGGATCCCATTCAGTCCATAGCAACTTGTCGGTTTTTGGAATAAATGCTGTGCTGTATTTGTAAATAGAGCTTAGAGACTCTCTCTCTCTCTCTCTTTGTCTGTCTGTCTCTTTCTGTGAGATTCTGTTGTATAACTCTGTATGATTTCACAGTATGTAGCCCTGCTGTTACCTTATTTCTGTTTTCTCCAAAATTTTGCCAGCAGACAAACAAATCCTATGTGAACATCATGGGCTACCACAATTCAGATAAAAATCACAGCAAGGGCCAAATATACAGGTCAGTGCACATCGTTGTAAATCACTGCTCACACATTGCTCCAGTGATTGCCATCAATGGCTGATGGGTAGTCTTATCACCACTTGTTGGCATTAACGTTAAACTTGGTCTGAATGGTCATCTGCAGTTCCATGATGCCAAAGTTTGAGAAAGCTTCAGGTCAAATGTTTAAGTCTGAAATTAAACATACAGTCTTAAATAATTGAAACATGATTAGGAACATTACCTCTTCTGTGGCATTCAAAAGTGGTTTTCTCAGAAGTTGAAATCAGAAACTCTATGCTCCAGTTACTGAATATGCCCTGTGTTACAGAATACTGTTTGTTAAAGGCAAGGCAGCAGTCTTTTCCTGTCTAGGCTTCTAGTCTGGAGATTGAGATAAGATCATAGATCATGCATCATAATCAATAAATTTATGGTCTCAGAAGCAAAACCCTAAGCATGTATCAGTTATAAGAGTGATGTAAGGAGACACTGGATGAGTGTCACTTTTTTGGCACTCAAGTCTCTGCCATAGATTCTATTAGCTATTATTAAGCATTAAGTATTGCTTTGGGGGTAAGGTAAAAAAGCATAAGCAGGAAAAGCTTTATAGGCTAGTAAAAATGTAAATGAGATGTTCATCAGCTTGCTGGAAAATGATGAAAGAAACATTACTTGAGAAATTAGATTCAAAGATTATTATTAATCAAATCAATCTGAATTAGATATCCATTTGCCTTGATGCCATCACTTCTATGCACTGAATTGATTTCAGCACCCTAGGTTCTTCATACAGTAAGATACATAGATAGATAGATAGATAGATAGATAGATAGATAGAGATAGATATAAAGATATATATAGATATGTATAATGATTTTATATATCATATATCATTTATATACAAATTATGTTATGCAATGTGTCAGCTAGGCAAAAATAATTTCTCCATTAGTTATTTGTAACAGTTGATAAGAAACAACTATATATTTTGATGCTTCTGCACCTAACTCTCATTTTCTTGCTACACTCCCTACTAGGTATTTGAAGGCTGAGTTATGAATCATGGTTTCCATAGTTTGTTCAAGTCACATCCCCAAGAGTTTCAGAGCTTCCAAGCTTCCTATGTCTGAGGAAATTATTACTCTTCTTCCCGTAAATTAGGAAGACATTGGAAGATCACTGTTTTCTACCTGACCTTCGAATCCAGTAATACATAGATAGCAGTAGACTGTGGATGCCACTTTCTCTCAGGGATGATTCATTCTGGATTGGTATTTAGGAAGTAGCTCCCTTTAAGTATTTTATCTTCTCTGAACATTGTGTGAGTTATTCTCTTTGATGGCTCCCTTTGGTGGGTCTCCAAAAAGACCTTTACAAACTTGCTAAGGTTGGGGCAGTGGGAGCGAGAGGCTAGAACTTCCACGATTGGTCCTAAGCAGCTGCCATCTCTCATAGCATCTCTTTTCTGAGGTGCCCCTTAAAGGCACTCAGCATCTCTGCCTCTTATCACATGTTCTTGCACAATTGAGTATCAGACCAATATAGCTATTAACCATGGGTCAATTAAGGAAGGCACATAAAGCCTTCTATTGGTACTCTGAGACACAATTCACGTGTAATCCCTTGAAGCATCTTTTAACCTTGCTCCTTCTTCCTTTTTCCTGTGCCCAGAAGCAGGCTACTAACTAACTCCCTTATCTCTACACTGAGCGTAATTACTGCAGATCTCCACACCTGGACAGGTCCTGACAGAAGATGAAGAATCATTCTTGTAATCCTTTCCTGAAAATGTACACATTGACTGTCCAGGAAACATACGGAAAATTCTAAACTAAATAAGATAAAGGGCAACGGATGCAAAATCTTTGGTCTAGAATTATCAAGGATATTCCTAGGAGTGGTCAATGTGTTGCTTCAGGTTTGTCTGCATTCACACTGTCATTATCCTCCTGGCTCCCCTGTAATAGGATCCTGATTTATAAGGCTGTCTCCCAATCTTTTACAGTGCATTTCATCCTAAACACTCGTGAGAAGGTCCTGGGTGCTCCAAAGCATGACTTTGTTAAGAAAAGTTGTTCCTCTGACCAAGAAATTTGATGATTCCACAATACACCCAACAAGGGATTAAGTGGCAACGACCCAGCTCTCCTAACTTTCCACCATGGGTCCTCGTATTCTTCGTTTTGAAACCCATGCTCTAAATTAAATTAAACGCCCCATTTATATGCCCTGTGCTTTTTAACATACCATAGTCTCTTTATAGTGTGCCTCTCTTTCCCATCTGCAAGGTTCAGATGAAAAGCCTCCTTCATCAAACTAATGGGTTCCTCAAGCTTAAGGTGTTTCCATGCTCTCAACAAACAGCGCTTTATACCTTTCTCATGGGTTTAATGCTGCCTCTTTTATAAAGTTGTTTTATTTGATCATTGTTTATATTTTCTGGAGCATAGGAACTGCATGTTAAAATCTTTATAGCCCTCACAGGGTCAAATTTTGTACTTTTGCATATAGTATAGGTTTTTAATAAATGTTTGTTTCATGGCTAAATTAATGATTATCCAAGTTTTGTTTTAGAAATTATACAGAATGAGTAAAATTATTTCTCCTCTCAATAAATGCAGAAGAGATTATAATGATACCTTTCATGAGGAAAGTAGCTTACAAAATCACGGGCGATTTTCCTGAATACCTTCATACAAATCACTCTTACAAGATCTATAAAATGAAGTAAGTAGACAGCCTATGCAAACGAAATGAATGATCCAGTTTTGTCTCTAAATTTTTTCTCTGCCCATTCAATATATCTTTTGGCATATTTAAAATATAAAGGAGGAATTTGGACTTAACCTAATGATGAAGCTTGACCCTAGTAAAATTGAGTAGTAGAGTTTAAATTTAATTCTACTCCACAAAACCAAAATCCAACATACTCATAAGGGAGTATTCATTGTTAGATCTGCATGTGTCTCTCGATGACTTGGCTGAATTTTCCTAATCTCCATTCTAATCAATAATGTTGTCTCCAATCTAACATGAGAATTGTGCTCTCTGGCATAAAATCAGTTACTGACTCACAACCCTGCACTGTCACACTGATAGTTTGTGATCTATTTATGATCTGTCAAGATAAACAAAGATCTTTGGATTATTTATATCTGCTTTCCACCCCCTCCCCACTAATCTCATACTTAGAGAATTACTATACATCTAGTTCCTTTCTAGTTTGATTTTACATCTTTCAGTACAATTGGTTGCCAAACTGAATACACAACTTCTACACTGATGATGCTGAAAAGGATTGAAATGTTTTGTTCCGATAAGGGAACAGTCAGTTGGTTTACATGGTGGCACCCCCATGAGCAAGTGTGGTAACACAATCCTGGAAAATCCATTCAACAAGCTCTGGAATTATAACATTTTATTGTAAAAGGCTCTGGATTTTTTTTTTTTTTTTTTTAGCTTGTTGTCTTATTCTTTCTATCAGATAGTTGCTTCTAACTTTTCTGGGTACCTCCTGTGAGGCTCCTGTGAATCAGGCTAACTTAGAATTTCCAGCTAAGTAAGCACTTTTTGAGCACTTCCACAAATGAGCTATATACCAGGTATGAGGTTAGAGGGACGCACAGGATGCATTCTTTGCTTAGGATATTTTGCCATCCTACATTCCTTTCTTTTTGTGAGAGATCAAGTCTGAGCCCTTACTGGGGCTTCTGGAATTGTTGGCATTGTGTAATTTAGGTAACTAAGCCTTTCAAATCTCTGTGAGCTTACATAGCATTTGTAACTGAACAAAATCCAGTACTGATATATGAGTAATAAATTTGCCTTTGAAATACTGCTGTCAAATCATGATGAAAACTTTCTGCATTTTAGGCCATACAATTTTGCATATGTTATGATCCAGCAAATCCATTTCTAGAAATGTATTTTATGGAAATAATAAGAAATTGAATTGCAAGGGTAGTCATGCAAAATGAGTAAAACAATCCAAATGCCCGGCAATAAACACTGATTAAATAAAAAATGCATATGGACACAATGGGATACTATGCAGTCCTTAAACATGACATTGTATAAGATTACACATTGACATGGAAAGAGGTAAACAAGGGCTTGTGAAACATATAATGTTATTTAAATTTAACTTACTGCATTTAAGTGAAACACTTAAATTAAATTTTAAAAAATTCTTTTTAGTTTATTACTAGAGTAGATACATTTTCTTAAAAAGTAAATCTTTACAGAGATGGCTACACAATTAATGATTACACAGGTCTCCCCACTCATTGTTACCCAAAGGTAACTGCTATTGATATTTTGATGAATATTCTTCCAGATTTTTTCATATATTTTTTTTCTAAAAAATGGAATCACACTAAATGCTTCTAAAGCATCTTTTGCTTATTTAAAAAATACTTTAGACATCTTTCCAACTATGAAATAGATTCTTTCACTGTTTTAATTTTATTTTTTTATTGAGAAAAATATCACGCACATAAAAATATATATATAAACATATAAGAGCTTCTTCATAAGAGCTTTGTGTGACCTTCTGGTTTCATCTCCTTTCCCTGGAGCAATCACTCTCTCTCTTCGACTTACGATAGTCATGTACATGATATCTGTTATGATAAATATTCTCTTGCTTTCCTAGACATTATGTATGTGTATGTGTAAAACATCATGAATTATATTGTTTTTAATTTTTTGTGCTCTTGAACATTATGTAAATGGAATCACACTCATAAAATTTTTGAACTTTATTTTGTTCAACATTAAATTTGTAAAGTTCATGCTAATTTGTATGGCTGTGATTTATTTATTTTCCTACAATTTATTTATCCAATTTACTCTCGATGGATATTTGAGTTGCTTTGCTATTTTAGACAATGTTGTATGTTAATTTTTATAATGTTTCCTGGAGTATTATCACAAGATCTTCCCTGGGATATAAGATCAGAATTGTTAGGTTGTAGAGTATGTGAACATGCAAGGAATTGAGCTAGTTTGCAGTCCCACCCAGTGGATGACTGAATGTATGAGCGTTCTCTTGCTTCACACTCTCACCAGCACTTGTATAGTAGACTTGTTTTTTTCCCCCACGCTTGTGGGTGTGGAATACTTATTACATTTTTATTTTAATTTGCATTTATCTGATTAGTTATGAGATTGAACGGTTCTTATATGTATGTGGCTATTGGAGTTTGTATCTTTTTGTGAAGTGCCTTTTTGTATTTTTCTATTGAATTGTTAGTCTACTTTAATTGATTCATAGGAATTATTTTCAATGTATTATGAGTAATAGCAATAACATTTATGCATATATAAAGGGCTTATTATGTGCCAGGAAATATTCTAAGCACATTGCACAAATTATCTTGTTTTGTCTAGGATCGCCATTATTATTAGTTTTGTTCTGCAGATTAGGAAAACTGAGATACAGGCAGGTTAAATAACTTGACGTAGGTCACACAGCTAGTAAGTGATGTAGGTGATACTCAGTTCGAGGTTATATGACTTCACATCCATGGTTTTAAGCACTGTTCTACACTGCCTCTCCTTTCTCCTTTTGGGTTATATGTGCTACAAATGGCTTCTCCTAATTTATGGTTAATGCTTGCATATAGTGTTCAAGTGCCACCCCCAGGCCCAATTTCATGAAGCTGTTATCTCATATTTTCTTCTTAAAGTTTTGTGGTTTGCGTTAATATTAAATGTTTCACCCATCCAAAATTGATTCCAGTTTATGATGTGAGATATGAGTCCAACTTACCTTTTTTCTATGTGCAGTTGTCTCAGCATAATTTATTGAAAAGCTTACATTTTCCTTATTGATGATCTACAATACTAACTGTGATATATTAAGTATCCATTTAATTGTGTGTCAGTTTTCGGATCTTTATTCTGTTCAGTTGGTCTGTTTGTCTATTCGTGGAACATTATAATATTATCTTAATTGCTAGCTATATAAAAAGTCTTAAACATTCTAGCCAACTGTTCAAACATCATACAAAATTGCTGGTAATGTTTTTACTTTTCTAAAGCATCCATAGTGGTATAGTATGTTCTTTTTCATTCCTGATAATAGTTATTTTGTTCTCTCTTTTTACTTGCAGTCTTATCAGAAATTTAGCAATTTTAAGTCTTTCCAAAGAATCAACTTCTGGCTTTGTTGATTTTCTCTATTAAATGTTTGTTTTCTTTTTCAACAGTTTCTGCTCTTCCCTTTCTTATTTTACTTTCAGATTTATTTGAGTTAATTTTTGCTATTTGCTTTCCAATTCTTTAAGATAGATGCATAGCTTAACTCACTGAGTTTTACCCTTTTTTCTAATACCTTTTAAGGCTATACATTTCAATATTCTATTTTGACTATATTGTTCAGGCTTTGATAAGTCATATTTTATTATTATTTAGTTCAAAATATTTTTTAATTCAACTCTGAATTCTTTTTGACCCACGTGTTATTTGTTTTCTGTTGTTGTTGTTTATTTTTTATGAGCAGGAGTAATTAGGTTTATTTATTTATATTTGGAGGAGGTACTGGGGATGGAACCCCGGACCTCGTGCGTGCTAAGCATGTGCTCTACCACTTCAGCTATATCCTCCCCCCTTGAGCCACCCATTATTTGGAAGTAAGTTTCCAACTTTACAAATGGTACTTTTTTAATATTAAGTAATTATAGTTTATTTTGGATGTACTATTTTACAAAGAGAATCTTTATCTTTTGGAGACAAATGCAGATTTTTTTTAATTTTTATTTTTTATTGAGGTATAGTTAGTTTACAATTTTGTGTTAATTTCTGATGTACAGCATAATGATCCAGTTATACATATATATATATATATGTATATTTCTTTTCATACTCTTTTTCATTATAGGCTACTATAAGATATTGAATATAGTTCCCTGTGCTATACAGTAGGACCTTGTTGTTTATCTATTTTGTATATAGCAGTTAGTATCTAGAAATCCCAAACTCCCAATTTATCCCCCTTTTCTCCCCTGGTAACCATAATTTTGTTTTCTATGTGTATGAGTCTGTTTCTGATTTGTAAATATGTTCATTTGTCTCTTTTTTTAGATTCCACATATATGTGATATCATATGGTATTTTTCTTTCTTTTTCTGGCTTACTTCACTTAGTATGACAATCTCCATGTCCACCCATGTTGCTGCAAATGGCATTATTTTATTCTTTTTTTTTTTTTTTACCTGAGTAGTATTCCATTGTATTTATATACCACTACTTCTTTATCCAGTCATCTGCTGATAGACATTTAGATTGCTTCCATGTCTCGGCTGTTGTATATAATGCTGTGATGAACATTGGAATGCAGGTGTCTTTTGAATTAGAGTTCCCTCTGGATACATATCCAGGAGTGAGGTTGTTGGATCATAGGGTACATCTATGTTTAGTTTTTTAAGGAATGTCCATACTGTTTTCCATAATGGCTGCACCAAACTACAGTCCCACTAACAGTGTAGGAGGGTTCTCTTTTCTCCACACCCTCTCCAGCATTTGTCATTTGTGGACTTTTTAATGATGGCCATTCTGACTGGTGTGAGGTGATACCTCATTGTAGTTTTGATTTGTATTTCTCTGATAATTAGTGATACTGAGCTTTTTTTCATGTGCCTATTGGCCATTTGTATGTCTTCATTGGAGAAATGTTTGTTTAGGTCTTCTGTCCATTTTTTTTTTTACTGAGTTCTTTGCTTTTTGCTATTGAGTTGTATGAGCTGTTTATATATTCTGACACAAACAAATGGTACTTTTAATTTACCTTTCTTATTGATTAAGTTAATTTGCACTGTGGTCAGAGAGTTTCATCATTAGGTTCCCAGTATTTGAAATAATACTAAGTGTTGCCACATGGACCAGTATATGGTGAATGTTGTGAATATTTCATGTGTTCTGTAAGTGAATTTGCATCCTGGAGTTGTTTGTTATATGTTTTGTATGTGCCAGTTAGGTCAAGTGTTTGTGTTCTTCATATATTTTATATCCTTTTTTTTTTTTTGGCTTATTCTATTAACAACCTATTAAAATATCCCACCATTATTGTGCATCTGTTTCTTAACATGCTTATAGTTTCCTGGGGAAATGACCCTTTCATTATAGTGAATTGAACTATGTCTCCAGAAATTCTTTGCTTTACCCATGAAGTCTAATTTTTCTCATACCAATATAGCAATACCAATGTTTCCTGCTTAGAATTTACTGGGCATGACTTTTTTATCCTTTTATTTTAAGCCTTTACAAATATTATATTTTAGAGGTATCTGTTATAAATAGCATATACTTGAATTTTATTTTATCCTACTCAGATATGCATTAATTTAAAGAATAATCCATTTGAACTGAGTGTTATTACTTACACATTCAGCATTAAATCAATGTATATGTTTTGTACTTCCATTTGTTCCATCTTGTTTTATGCCAAAAATCAGTTGTCTGTATTTGTGACAGTGTTTCTCTATTTTGTCCTACTGTTCTATTTGTTTCTTGTATGTCAAAACCACTATGTCTTCATTGCTGATATTTTATAATGAGTTTTGATATCCAGGAGTATAAATGTGATCATCTTTTTCTCAAGACTTTTCTTTGCCACTTGTGGCCTTTTACATCCATTATAAACTTAAAAATCAGATTATCAATTTCTGTGATGCTGCCTCCGTGGGTTTCTTTCATTTGTTTACTTTAATCTCATATTCAGAATATACTCACCAATATATACTCCTCCAATTTCCCTGTAGAAACCATATTTCATTTCTACATCATGCTCAGATTCCAGGATCCCATCAAATAAATCAGATCCAAGTGTGAAGGAGGTGCCTTGAGTTTAGTGTCTCTACTATGATTTATCTCAATCTGAATTCCTGTGAACTAAAGAGACACGTTATCTGCCTTTCATACACCTAGCACACAGTGGTGAACTAGGCAGAGATGATCACAATAGACATACCTGCTTAAAAAAGTAGAAAATGGAGGCACACAGAAGGTAACCAGATATTGGTGTCCCAAAGACTCAAACACCACAACACAGGCAGGGAGAGCAAAGAGTAATGAGTGACTGTAGTGAGCTGTGAGAGCTCTTGGTCATTTATAAAGTTTTGAAGGTAAACATTAAAGTAATTGTCATGCACATGTGTGTGTATGTTGCGTTTACATATAAATGCACAACTGCAAATTGATTATTATAACTTTTTTCATGCTACATATTAGCTAATTTTTTTGTCGTTCTATTTTGGGAGTTAAATCGTCTAAGTTTTTAGAAGTATCATAAATCTGGAATAGATCAGGTCCTAGGTATTTGGCTAAATCATCTTCCACTGTAGGTTTCCTTTAAATCCTCAAGTCATATCATAATTTTATACTTATCAAGTCTGAGCTATGAAAACTGAGGCTCTTCTCCCCTATGCTATATAGAACATGCTTCCCTGTACTTTATATGGGAGATGCATAAGGGAATAATACCTAAGATCATCAAAAAAATAGATAACTCATGGCTAATGAAATTCCATAAAATATTTTCATTGTTTTCATTTTAATTCTGAAGGAATCAGAAAGTGCCCATCTTGGCTAATAAAAGAACATCAGTATCTCTTCTAACAGTGACATAAATAAGACAGCAACTGGCAGATTTATTATTGATCTATGTTTAATTTAAACTTGTTTTTGGAATATAGGAAAAGCAGTGAAAGGAAACTGACAGCTTCGAAGAGATATATGGTCTGAAACTCTGTACTACATCATTTATTTTAAATTAAGACTTGATATTATTCTTTCTGAATTATATCAGAGTGAAGTCCTGTTCTTCAGAGGGGGACGGGGAAACAGAAATAAGAAACCTCTTGAATTACTGATTTGTGAAACATGTCACAGTATTTGCCACCACAAACGCATCAGCCTCTAACCTGAGGTGTGCTGACTGGCAACGGTCTTATGTGTTAGGATGCTTATGGTTACTGGCTTTTGCACTTCTGTGAGAGAATGTTGAAGTTTTTTTTTCATTTAGATAATTTATCAATGTATATGTGTATAATCCTGTTTATCTTGCTATTTTATCATGCTGCATGTGTGAGCCTAATATTTTACAAAGTTACCAATCATATCAGTAGACTTTAGCAATTTTGAAAGAAAATTTTGATACATTTCCATCCTAAAAATACGTCATTAGCTAAACTACTGGAAAGTAAACCCAGATTAAATCACCAGTCTATGAAACAACTTTCATTGAGTGCTTTCAAAATACCAATTATTTTCTAAGCACTTTACATGGATTATCTATTTATATTCTCATAATAACTCTTCAAGACAGGTGATATTATTATCCTCATTTTATAGATGTGGAAACTAAGTCACCCTATTTGATGTGGGAACATCTAAAGTGGAAGAAACAGTATAAACAAAGTTACAGAGGCAAGAAATCTCATGGTGTATGTGGGGGAATACAAGCAGTTCTGTTTCTAGACTTAGAAGTTTAAGATAAGGAGATTCGGAAAGATGCTGCTGGAGAGATGGGCAGTGGCTCCTTTATGGTGAGACTCCTTTGTCATCTTATGGGGTGGGAAGCCAGTATTCATATTGTAATAAATTGAATTATGTGCTGATACTGACATATAAATAAATATATTGAGTTAAAAAAGTACCAAGTGACAAACAGAAAAATTTTATTATTTTTCTTCACATTCCAAAAGCTTCCCATACTTTCTAGCTATTTTTATAATTTAGAATATTTGTTTCCATTTTGAGTTCACTCTTGTGGCTGTAGAACTATCTTTTTACCTCTTTACCTAATAAATTTTGTGGGCAGGATTAAATTGAATCTGTTATAATTTATAAGAAACAAAAACCTAAGCAACTTATTGGACATCTAGGAACATGATAAGAAACAGAAACATTTCAGAAAAGACTTACTTGGCCAGAGATGCATTAAATCCAGCTCTGGACCACAACAATTGCTTTTGTATGAAAAATCAACTTTAAAAAGACCTAGAACATGCATGAATTTATATATTTCAGAGCATATTTAAATAGCTATATAATTATCTCAAGTTTCTAAGGGTTTTTCTTTAAATACAACGCATAGTTGACCTCTAGTAAATGTTAGTTACTATTCCTGATGGAAATTCCTTGAGTGGAATTGCAGAGTTATCATTCAGTATTAGATCTGAAGATTGAGTCACATAAAGGATTTGTCAGAGGGCAAAGAAAAGTCAGGAGAGTGCCTGGAGAGGAACCTAGAGCACTAAAATCTTCAACCCAAAGCCTTGGAGCCCTGTGTCTAGTAAAGACCATACTTCTACTAAGAAAGGACATTAGAACTGAGCATGATTATTCATAATTCCTATCCCAGTTTCTGGCAGACACCAGTCATAAGGCAGTATACTGTTGGTTAAAAGTGTGGGTATGCTCTGGAGACAAACAAACTTAGATTTAAGTCTCAATTTCACTTTTTACCACCTGGTTGGCCTTGGATGGGGAGAGGTGTGGGTGACTGCTTTACCTCTAATGCTTGATTTCTTTCTCTCTAACCTAATCATAATTTCAGGATATTTACTTTTTATGTGGTGAGGAATAAATGTAACTAAAGAGCCTAGTACCATAACTGGCATTGATATATGCAGGTTCTATTTCCTTTATTCAATATAAATACACTGAAAAAGTGTGGTTGTGCTTTTCAGTGGAGATGTATATAGGAATTCTGTTAAAGATATGACACTCTGTACAATACACACATACTCCGTTTGTTTTGTTTTGTTTGTAAGAATACTTAAACATGAGAACCTCCCTCTTAACAAATTTTGAAGTGCACAAGACCATATTGTTAACTATAGGCGCTATATTGTACAGCAAATTTCTAGAATCTGTTTATCTAGCATAACTGAAACTTTAGATCTAATGAACAACTAACTCCCCATTTCCCTCACCCACTGGCCCCTGGCAACCACTATTGTGTTCTCTACTTGTTAGAGTTAACTTTTTAGATACCTCATATAAGAAAAATTATGCAATATTTGTCCTTTTGTCCTTCTGGTTTATTTCACTTAGCATGATATCATCCAGGTTCATGCATGTCGTTGGAAATGGCAAATTCTCTTTCTTTTTTAAGGCTGAATAATATTCCATTGCATGTGTATACCAAAATTTTTTTTAATCCATTCATCTCTTGATGAACACTTGACTAGTTTCCATATATTGGCTATTTTGAATAGTGCTGCAATGAATATGGGAGTGATAGTATCTCTTTGAGTACTGATTTCAGTTCTTTTGGCTGCATATCCAGAAGTAGGATTGCTGAATCATACAGTACTTCCATTTTAATTTTTGAGGAATATTCATACTTCCATAGCTACTCTGCATTTTATATTTCTGCCAACAGTATACAAAGGTTCCTGTTTTTCCACAACCTCACCAACACTTGCTACATATTTTTTTTTTTAATAATAGCCATCCTAACAGGTTTCCTAACAGTCTCGTTGTGGTTTTCATTTGCATTTCCCTGATAATATTTAGCAATTTTTATATTTCTGTTGTCTGTTTGTATGTCTTCTTTGGAGAAATGTCTGTTCAAGTCCTTTGCCAATTTTTTTAATTAAACCGTTTGTGTTTTTGCTATTGAGTTGAGTTCCTTGCATATTTTGGAAATTAGTCCCTTATCAGGTATATGGTTATTTTCTCCCATTCCACAGGTTGCATTTTAATTCTGTTGTTAATTCTGTTGTTTCCTTTGCTGTGCAGAAGCTTTTTAGTTTGATGTAGTGCCACTTGCCTGTTTGTGCTTTTGTTGCCTGTGCTTTTGGTGTCTTATTCAGGAAACTCTAGGAAGTCTCAGGTATTTTATTGCCTGATTGTGGTGATGATACCGTGAGTGCATATGTCCAAACTCATCAAATTATACACATTAAATATACACAATTCTTTGTATATAAATTATACTTCAATAAAACTGCTTCAAAAATAAATTATGTATACATTTCTCTCTTGTCTGTGTTAGTAAAGAGTGATACAGAAAATCGAGAGTAACCTAGATAGTTCTAGAAAAGGTAAGAATAGAAAAGAGATCATCAGCATCAGTCATATTGAATGCTCAAGTGGAGAAAAGTTCTAACAGAGGTGAGTTCAAATTCACAGAATAGTCACAAGTTCCCAAAACAGAGTCGAAATTGAGTGCAGAGAATTGACCTTCTGTGTTCTGGGAGATGAAGTCTTTGGATGACCCTAGTCTGGCAGAGCTACTCACCAAAATCTATGTTCTTTCCTTCTTCCTGGATGTTCAGGAAGACTGCATTTCCCTGTCTCTCTTGCAGTTTGGTTTGACCTCACAACTGAGCACTCAATGAAAGTACACCATTTCCAGGTGTGGCCTCCAGAAACCTCCTTAGCTGCTCCTCCATACACATTTCTCCTTTCTGTTGGCTAGAATGAAGTCAGCTCTCAGAGGAACCTTGGAAACCGTTTAGTGAAAATAGCATAAACTTCTAAACTATGTAAAGAGGTCTATTATGCCAATTTGTTTACCTGTTGATTATTGGTAAATGATCAAGAAATGAACTTCTGTTGGGTTTGAGACATAAATTTGTGGATCCATTTATTACAGTAGCTAGTGTTACTGTTTCGTAGTTACTAATTATAATGATATGGTAATGAGATATAAGGAAAGTTACAGTATACTGAATTAAGACATCTGTTGTTCATTTTTGTGGGCCTCCACAAGAGGAAGCGTGGAGAAAGGAGTTGAAAGTGGTAAAGTGATGGAAAAAAGTTGAGGACTGTACCTCTGGATTGTGTTTAAGTCAGATCGTCATCTTTGACATCGGTTCTCAGGCAGGATACAAGTGGTTAGATGTTCTTTGAGAGCCAGATTAAAGTGAAAGCGCAGTAGAAGTCTACTGCAGGACTCGCGGGAAGCAGACTCACACATTAAAGATCAGGATGTTTATTGGAGCATGCTTTCGGGATCAACACCTACAGAGAAGGGGAAAAAGTAGGACTGAGCTGGGGAGAAACTAGACTGTGATACAGTCCCAACCAAAGCTCAGTCAGTCCCACAGAGAGCTCTGAAGCTGGGATGATCTTTGAGAGTTTTTCAAGTTGGAGGTAGGATGCTGAGCTTTTATACTGGCAAGGTAACCAATCATTAGATTCCAGTTACAAGGCAGCTCTCTTTAGCCCAGAGAAATCTCCAGAGGGGACAGACAGCTGAGGGCTATGCTGTTGGCGCAGCTGATTTCCCAGCAGCTTGGGTAATATATTCCTCAGACATTACAAAGCTTCTTATCTCAAGTGATCAAGACCCTGTTTAATAGATTAATTGAAAAATCATTAGTAAAAAGAAAGAACTTACATTAAAATGCATACCACAGTTGAACATTTTGTTTTAATTTAACATATAAATACAGATTTGTTCATCATTCTTTTGGTATGAAATCTTTACTTGAAATGCAAAATACCAACTCTTTTTCCTGCTTAAACAACACTTGTAATGGATCAGCTATAATTTATTGTTTTAATTTCTTTTGAATGAAGTAAGAATTTAAAGACACATGCAATTTTGTGAGAAACTACCAAACTGTCTTCCAGAGTGGCCATGCAATTTTGTATTCCTGACCACAGTGTATGAGAGTTCCTGTTGCTTTACATTCTCACCAGCATTTGGTGGTGGTTTTGGCCATTCTAATAGGTGTGTACTAGTATCTCGTATTAGTTTACATTTCCCTAATGACATATGATATGGGGTATCTTTTCATATGCTTATTTTATGTCTGTGTATCTTCTTTGGTGAGGTGCCTGTTAAGGTCTTTGGCCATTTTTTAATTAATGGTTCATTTCCCTATTGTTGGGACTTGTGCCCTTTCTATATTTTGGATTAAAGTTCTTTATCATATTTTTTATTTGCAAATATTTTCTCACAGTCTGTACATTGTCTTTTAATTCTCTTTATATTGCCTTTCACAGAGAAGTTTTCCATTTTAATGAAGTCCAGTCCTTTTTCATAGATTGTATCTTTGGTGTTGTATCTAAAAAGGAATCTTTATACTCAGGGTTATCTAGATTTGTTCCTAGGTTATCTTCTAAGAACTTTATAATTTTATTTTTATTTGTTAAATAATAAATTCATTTTTAGTTAATTTTGTAAAGGATATAAGGTATGTGTCAAGATTAGTCTTATTTTGCAAGTGAATGTCTGTTGTTCCAGAACTATTTGTTGAAAAGATCATCTTTGTTCTATAGTATTTTCTTTGCTCTTTTGTCAAAGATCATTTAAGTATATTTATGTCTATCTGTATTTGGGCTCTCTATTCTGTTCCATTGAACAGAATATTTTTCTATTCTATTTGTCTATTCTTTTGCCAATAACATACTGTCTTTTTTATGGAAGTGTAGTTGGTTTACAATGTTGTGTTAATTTCTGGTGTACAGCATAGTGATTCATAGTTATATACATATAATTGAATATATATTCCTTTTCATATTCTTTTTCATTATAGGCTATCACAAGGTATTGAATCCAGTCCCCTGTGCTATGTAGTAGGACCTTGTTGTTCATCTAGCTTATGTATAGTAGTTAGTATCTGCAAATCCTGAACTCCCACTTTAACCCTCCTCTCCCCCCATTTCCTCCACTGGTAACCATAAGTTTTTTTTTTTTTTTCTATGTCTATGAGTCTGTTTCTGTTTTGTAAAGAAGTTCATTTGTGTTATTTTTTTAAGATTCCATATATAAGTGATATCATATGGTATTTTTCTTTCTCTCTTAATATGACAATCTCCAGGTCCAACCATGTTGCTGCAAATGGCATTATTTTATTCTTTTTATGACTGAATAGTATTCCACTGTGTGTGTGTGTGTGTGTGTGTGTGTGTGTGTTTATACCACAACTTCTTTATTCAATCATCTGTTGGTGGACATTTAGGTTGCTTCCATGTCTTTGCTATTGTAAATAGTGCTGCTAATACCACACTGTCATGATTACTATACTTTATGGAAAGTCTTAAAGTTGAGTAGCATCAATCTTCTAACTTTGTTCTTCAGTATTGTGCTGGCTATTCTGGGTCTTTTGCTTCTCTATATAAACTTTAAAATCAGTGTGTTGATATCCATAAAATAATTTACTGAGATTTGATTGGAATTACATTAAATCTGTAGATGAAGTTGAGAAGAACTGGTATCTTGACATATTGAGATTCCTATCCATGAACATGGAATATCTCTCCATTCACTCCATTTATTTAGTTCTTTAATTTTTCTCATCAGAGTTTTGTAGCTTTCCTCATATATTTGTATATTTTTCGACTTATACCTAAGTATTTCATTTTTGATGCTAATGTAAATGGTACTATGTTTTAAATTTCAAATTGCATTTGTTTATTATTGGTATATAGGAAAGCAATTGATTTTGTGCATTGGCTAGTATTCTGCAACCTTGCATAATTGTTTATTAGTTTCAGGACTTTTTTGTTGATTTTTTTAGAATTTCTATTTAGATGATCATGTCATCTGCAAACAAAGAGAGCTTTTTGTCCTCCTTCCCAAACTGTACACTTTTATACCTCTCCTTTTTTTTTTTTTTTTCTTACTGTATTAGCAAGGACTTTCAGTACAATGTTGAAAGGAATGGTGAGAGGGGACATTATTGCCTTGTAACTGATCTTAGTAGGAAAACTTTGATTTTCTCACCATTAATATGATGTTAGCTGTAGATTTTTTTTGTGGATAGTCATTATCAAGTTGAGAAAGATCCCCTCTATTCTGAATTTCCTAAGAGTTTTTTGTCATAAATGGGTACTGAGTTTTGTCAAATTCTTTTTCTACATCTCTTAGTATAATCAAGTGGTTTTTCTTTTTCAGTCTGTTGCTGTGATGGGCTACATTAATCGATTTTCAAATTTTGAACCCAACTTGCTTATCTGGGACAAGTCCTACTTGGTTGTGGTGTATAATTCTCTTTATGTTTCTTTGGATTTGTTTTGATAATATTCTTTGAGGACTCTCTTTTTGAGATATGTTGGTCTATAGTTTTCTTTTGTCTTTTTTTTGGTAATATCTTTGGTTTTGATATTAAGGTAATGCAGCCCTCATAGAATGAGTTAGGAAGTATTCCCTTTGCTTCTATTCTCTGAAAGAGATTGTAGAGAATTGGTATAATTTCTTCCTTAAATTTTTATAAAATTCACCAGTGAACCCACCTGGCTCTGGTGCTTTCTGATTTGGAAGGTTATTAATTATTGACTCAACTTCTTTACTAGATATAGACCTATTGAGATGATCTATTTCTTCTTGTTTGAGTTTTGGCAGATTTTATCTGCTAAGCAATTGGTCCATTTCATCTAGGTTATCAATTCTTTTAGCATAGAGTTGTTTATATTATTTCTTTATTATTATTTTAATGTCCAAGGGATCTGTAATGATGTCCCATCTTTCATTTCTGATATTAGTAATTTGTACCCTCTTTTTTTCTCAGTTAGTCTGGCTATGATTTTATTGATAATATTGATCTTTTCAAGCAAATAGCTTTTGGTTTTATTGATTTTTCTTCATTGCTTTCCTGTTTTCAATTTCATTTATTTTGTTCTGATTTTTGTTATTTCTTTTCTTCTATTTACTTTGGATTTAATTTGTTCCTTTTTTAAGTTTCTAAGGTAGAGTTTTTTAATCCATTCAGCCACTTAATATATTTTACTTGGATAATTTATTTATATTTAATTATTGATAGGTAAGGATTTACTATTACTATTTTATTAATTTTTTTCTGGCTATTTTGTAGTTCTTTTATTCCTTTCTTTGTCTTTTGCTCTACTCCTTTGTGATTTGATTATTTTCTGTAGTGGTATACTTCAGTTACTTTCTCTTTATCATATGTGTATTCACTATAGAATTTTGTTTTATGGTTACCATAAGACGTACATAAAACATTTTATAGTTATAATTATCTATTTCCAGTGATAACAATTCAACTTTGGTCACATACAAAAACTGTACCCTTTTACTCTTCTTGCTTCACATTTTATGTGTTTTGATGGCATGATTTACTCCTTTTATATTGTGTATCCATTAACAAATATTCATAGCTATTGTTATTTTTAATATTTATGTCTTTTTACATTTATACTAGAGTTATAATTGAATAACATGCCATCATTATAGTAATCAGAGTATCCTGTATTTGACTATAGACTTACCTTTACAAATGAGTTTTTTACTTTCATATTTTTCATGTTACTAATTATTGTCCTTTCATTTCCACTTGAAGAGCTCCTTTTAACAATTATTTTAAGGCAAGTCTGTTGGTGATGAACTCCCTCAGCTCTTGTTTTGTTTTGAAATTCTTTATCTCTCACTTCTGAAAGACACTTTTTCTTGGTAAAGTATTTTTGATTTGCAATTTTTTTCCTTTGAGTATTTTGAATATATATCATTCCACTCTCTCCTGGCTGAGAAAATTTCTGCTGAGAAACCTTCTAATAATCTTATGGGGGTTCCCTTATATAAGTTGGGTTTCTTTTCTCTTGATGCTGTCAAAATGCTCTCTTTGTGTTTGATTTTTGACAGTTTTATTAGAATATGTTTTAGTGAAGTATTCTTTGTGTTGAGTATGTTTGAAGGCCTCTGAGCTTCGTGTACCTAGATGCAAATATTTCTCCCCAGATTTGGGAATTTTTCAGCCACTATGTATTTAAATAAGTTTTCTGCTTTTTTCTTTCTCTCTTCTCCTTCTGAAACTCCCATAATGTGAGCATTGTTTCATTGGTTTTTCTGATGGTGTCCCATAAATCCCATTTCCTCATTCTGTTTTGTTCTTTTTGTTGTTGTTCCTAACTAGGTAATTTCAAATTATCTTTCTTCATAGTCACGTATTTTTTCTTCTACTTGATCAAGCCTTCTGTGGATGCTCTCTATTGCATTTTTCATTTTATTCACTGTGTTCTTCAGCTCCAACTTCTGTTTGGTTCTTTTTTTTATAAGTTTAGTCTCTTTGTTGAACTTCTTATTTTGTCCATGTATTATTTTCCTTATTTCGTTGAGTTGCTTATCTATGTTCTTATAGCTTGCTGATCTTCCTTAAAATGATTTTTTAATTTTATTTTTATTGAAGTATAGTTGAATATAGTTCCCTGTGCTATATAGTAGGTCCTTGTTGTTTATCTATTTTATATATAGTAAAATGGTTTTTTAAAAATGTTTGTCTGGAAATTCATAAATCTCCATTTCTTTGGAGTCAGTTACTGGAAAATTATTGTGTTCCTTTGATTAGCAAATGTTTCCTGTAGCTTTGCATTGATGTGTGAACATTTGATGGAGCAGTCACTTTTTCCAGAAATTATGGGATACTTTTGGTGGAGAAAGATCTTCATCCACCAGCAAGTGTGAGGGTGCCAGCTGGATGTAGTGTGGCAGTTCCAGCTCTAAGGAGGGCTCATCAGTGTATTCTCATTTCAGCTCTGTCAGCTAAGGTAAAAACTGATGAAGTTTATAGGGATTCTCTGCAGCCAGTATTGCGGGTGTCCACGGTAGTGGTAATAACCATTGGGGTCTTTGTTGGCAGAGGCTGCTGGGGTCCTCTTGATCTCTTTTTCTCCCATGGGAAAAATTTGTGGCCAGGGATCTCCTTCTTGGTATCAGTTCTGGCTCATGGGTGCACTTATGGTTACAGTGGCATGTCTGATGTGTAGACACCTGTAGGGCAGCCACAGAGCTGGGATCTGGAGCCTGGGAGCCCATGGAGTGACAGTGGAGCTGTGGTCTGGAACTCAGGTAACAAGGAGCTGATAGCAGCTCTAAGACCTGGGATATGAGCCTTCTAGTTCTGGCAGTGACTCTGCTGTCCTAGCAGAGCAACAGGTGCTTACATAGTGGCCATAAAATTTGGCTAGAGATAGCCATAGTTGCTAGGCATGTGCCAAGCAACTATGGCTCTGGGGTTCAGAGTGCAGACACACCTGCTGTGGCTGTGGCCTTGGAGTCTGAGGCACAGGTGTGTATGGTGCTGCCACAGGACTGGAGTGCAGGTGTGTGTAGAGTAGCTGCAGCTCTCGAGTCCAGAGCATGTGCAGGATTGATGAGAGTGGCCATCCCAGTCCACAGGGGTGCAGCGGAAGCTCCTTATTGGCCGGTATGTAGCAACTTCTTCTCCAGGGATCTTCAGTGACAATAGCTGTTGGGTACCTCAGTAACAAAAGCTGCTGATGTCCTCTGTGGAGCAGGCTGCTGGGTCCACGCCAGTGAACACTGTGGGGTCCTCCACTGTAAAAGCCCTGGGGGATCTGTGGCTGCCATCTGCTGTAGAGGATACTGTCTTCAGAGCAAAGGCTCCTGGGATCCTCTACAGTGCAGGTCACTGAGGACCATGGTGGCACTCACTGTGTGGCTGCCATAGCCCTCACCCTTCTTTGTTCCTAGCCATCTCCAGATATCTCAGCTATCCCTATCTTCTCAGAAATCCTTTGTGTGTGATTATTCTCCATTTTTTGCTCCATTATGTTGCTGCAGGTTCTTTATTGGACTCTTGGACCCTCCCAGGGCTATATTCCTTCATGGATAGAAGTTGAATTGTTGTCTTATTGTTGGTTGGACAAAGGCTGGTGCCTCCTACTCTACCATCTTGCTGTTATCACTCTCAGATGCTTGTTTACTATGCTGATTCTGCCTTACCTCTAAGGATATAGCTGACTACCTGTAGCATGATGGGAAATCAGTTCCTTCCTGTGTAGCTCACAAGTATCTGCCATGCCTCCTATTTGAATTTTGTGACATGACACCCCTTGCTCACTTAGTTTCAGTGGTGGAGTACCTCATTCTGGCCAAGTGCAATAATCACTATACTTCACTGCACTTTCCCCTTGGTACTTAAAACAGGGCTAACTTTTAGACAGCTCTAAGTCACTTGTTCCCCGGTTAAACATTATTTCTTTTCAGAGTAGAGATTTCAAATTATAGATCCACTTATTGCTGGATAAGTTTAATTTTTTTCCACAATTAACCTTGAGATGTAAGATTCATTGCCTTTGAACTGTACTATATGGTAAAGTTAGAGCTGTTTGATATTTGAAAACATAATTTTTAATTACTTCTTCCACAAATGAGGAGCAATTTAGGAGTTAAAGTGAGTTACACTAACAAGTTTTCAATTTTCATAACCAGACAAATTAATTCAGAACTTGTAGGTTTCTAGCTGTCAGGAATAAAAATCTGTCACATACAATGGAGGGTTTTTAAATTATTAATTAATTTTCCTCTTAGTGAAAAAAGTGGTTAGTCCAATTTTAAGTCCCCTTGGTTGCAGTGAAGTAGGATTAGATATGCTACACCCCCTATTTTTATGTGAAAATAACTAGAAATATACTAACGCAGAAGAATATAACACCTGAAACATGGCAAAAGTAGATGCAAGCCCTTCTTTCCACAGTAGACTCCCAGGGTACTTTTTATGAAGGTATCAACAGCAGTAAATTGTTTTTAGTATGATTAGGAGATGTCTGTCATCTGGACCAAATTTGAGATTTCTTTGTTTTAGGGACATTTTATCATGTGAATGGGAGTGAGTCTTGCCATAGGTCTGAAAATGAAATTTTGGTCTCTTTGTTTGAGCCTCTCCCTTGAATACTGAAGTTTTGTGTGTAGAAAATCCCTTGCTTCTTATCTAAAGTTCTTTGCCAAGTAACAAGTACCATTTATTTTGTGCAGGTAGTATGTATTGTGAAGGAATTTACAAACTTCACAGCCTTCTGACCTAGTCATGAGTATCTAAAACACAAACTGTAAATATTTGTATGTTGCCTCTCTGTAACTTTGTAAAATTAACAGCCTTTGATAACCTCTGTAATTTCCATTTCATATGGTAAGTATTAACATCCTGTGAGTTTCCTGTTTTCTTGCTCTTTTAAAAGACGAACAGCTTTTCTGGGGATAGTGGATTATTATACTTCTTGGGTTGGAATTTACATATGTTTATTAATCCATATATTTTTTAAATTCATGAAGCATATGGTCATAAAAATGAAATCTGGGGAGAGATATAAATGCAGAAAAATTGTGGAACTTCTCTTTTATAGATTATTTAAAAATAGGATAAATTACCATCAATCTCACTTGTTGTAAGCAGTCACCTGCTTAAGAAGCCAGCAACTGGAGGTCTTTCTGGCTTCTCAGTGATTGTCTATCCTGAGACATACATGTACTACAGTGTATGGCACTGGCTGGGTTTGAATCCAGACAAACACATTTGTATAAGATAAAAAGCTTATCATAGAATATAATCATGGGGTTGCCACAGAGATGAGTTAAGGGCAAACAAAACATAAGGGGGGAAAAAGGATGTCTTGTACTGAGGTTATTTATGACTTGTCTTTGCAGGCTCACTAGAAGATGATGATGAGGTTTTTTTCATTTTCAATCCAAATAAACACAAGGAATTTAAATTAGGCAATAAGGAGGGATTAGATCAAGAGGTCAATTCCTGATTATTCTGGACTATTTTCTAATTGGTAAGGTGTCCAAGCTAACCCTTACCAAATGATCTTTTTAGCCATTTCTATCTTCCTCATCATCTTAATTGGAAGGTTAGGAAAAGAATAGATCATGACATCTGGCCTCTTCACTAGTCAGTGATTAAATGTTCCATATAGAGGAGAAGGGGAGAATCTTAATTAAAATGAGAGTCAAGGATCCTGGTATATTTCTCAACTGTGCTACTATCTCCTCTATTATTTTTCCTGTTCCCCTTGCCCCAGTTTCTTACCTTCAACCTTCCTAGTTCATCCCATTGTGCAACCTGCGCTCTCTTTGGAAGACTCAGTTTTGCTCTAGGACCAATCAGGTCCTAAGCAGACAGTATTCAGACAGCCTCAGCCACATTTTACCTGATCCCTTCCTGTGACATTGAGAATGGTTCACTGTCCTGACTGTAGAGCCTGGGATTCCTCTAGCCTTTATATGTTTGGAACTTCTTTCACCCTTCCTTTGGATAGCTCCTATGCAGTCTTCTAAGCAATATTTTAATACATTATCTTTTGTCTCTTCTTTTGCCTCATAACACTAAATTTCTCTCTAGCATACTTACTCTCATTATGTTAATATCATATATTTATTTGTCTCTCACCCAAGACAATAAATTCATCAATTCCAGGACCAGGCATCTCTCTCTGTCTCCTATGTTTGGCACAGAGTAAGCATTAGATGCTTGTAAATAAATAACTGGTTGACTCAGTCTGAAGTGCCCTGGAGTCAGTTTCCTCACACCATTCCCATGTCTGGCCTTCTGTTTAGACTCCTCCTTTCCCATATTCATCTTGTCAGACTTCTTCCTAAGCCTGGTGTCCTGGCTGCTAGAGGCTCACTGAGGTTAACAGATTGCCCAAAGGATAGCCATCTGCCTGCTGGACTGTATTAGTGCACTCAAGACTCCCAACTACTGGGCTTTCTCCACAGATTCTGTCCTCAGAGTTGCCCCATTGGAGCTAAACTTCCCTTGCCTTTAGACATGGCACCAGGCGTGATTTGGATCCACTGCCACTTCACAGCCTGTACTGTCCGGGTAGGAAACTGCTCTTTCTACACTGTTGATAGGGTTGATGCTCTAAACAGAATGCTGGAAAAATGAACACTTATGAAGGATTTACTTTAGTCAGGTCTTTTGCTTATTTTATTATTACACCATCTAATTTAATTCTTACATAACTTTATTGATGAGGAAACTGAAGCTCAACGAGATGAACTAATTTGCACCAAATCATACAGCTATTAAGTATCAGAGTCTAACATCTATCCCAGGCTGTTCGACTCCAAAGACTGAGTTCTTAGATCAATTTTCTGTAGAGCCAAAGAGGGAAGACCTTTGGAAAGATTATCTCAGGGAAGCTAACAAGAGAAAGTCTGTTGCTTATGTATATTCTTCAAGATGTCTACTTCTAAATGTGGCTCTTTTTTGAAGATTGTTCTCAAGATTCCTCATCAGTAAGGTAAATCTTTTGAACATTATCCTTCCTATTTTTTATCTGTTTTTGGTGAAAGGATAGAATGTTAAGTTAAGGGTGTATTTCAAAGAGACTATGGAAAAATAAAACACCTTGTTTTTCAAAACATTTCAAGGTGTTTTCTTGATTGATTCTGATTGGGTCTCATTTTTCTATAGCACTCAATTTTTTTAACTTAGTAACAAAGAAAATTTTGTTAAAAATATTTGCAACATTTTGTCAATTTTTTGGTCTCATTTGTTGCTTTATCATTTGCTTCAGCTGCTGTCTTGGTATCTAAAATTTTCTTCTTCTATACATTGCTTTCTTCTTTGTTCAAAAATTTTATATTATTGCTCTGTTTAAAGATTAGACTAGTCAATTTTTTTCATATCTTTACTAACTACATAATTTTTAGGTCTCAGTGGAAAAAAAAAACTGTGGAGTCCCTTGTTGAAAAATAGGAATAATTTCAAGATAGCAACAGTAAATCATTAAAACAAGCATAGGATCATTTTAAGCATGGGGTCCCATGTGACTATATAGGTTGTACACCAAGATGTTGGCCCTACTTCTCATACAATTTCATAAATATTGATGAAAATGCTTTAGCAGGAAAATTATCAAAATCATAATTAAATGGAAGACGGAGAGTGGAAATTTTCATATAGAATTGTTTCTGTTCTCCCTAATTTGATTAGAATTGAGGGGGGAGAAGCATATTTAGTTAAGTAGCAATAATGATACTCCACAGCCTCTCAAGCTGTGTGTTGTATTTTGCTAGAGCTTAGAAAAATTATTTGGGTCACTTGGTTTATACTTGGAAGATAAGAACAATGAAAGCAATTTTAAATTTGTGTTTTAAGCCTCTACTTCATTGCGTGTCCAATCATGAAAGAGTCACAAGATGTCTTCTACTAAACCCCCACTATCTGTGACCAAAACAGAAGCATATGGAAGGATATTTCTGGAAAGAAGGCACAACTCAGTGAAACGTCTCTCTTAGATGAATGCTGCGTATACTCCATGATTTGCATACAAAGTGTTTATGGAAAGAAATTAGGTTTTGTTTTGATTTGGTACTGGGAACTTGTCACATAGTGAAAGAGAGTGCATAACAGCAATTTTACAAATAAAGGTGTCTTTAGAAAAGAAAATGTAATCAGAGACAGTGAAGACTCCATTATTGGCCTAGTTTAAATACTATTCCTAAACCTGGTGTTTAAAAATTTCAGCCCTGCAAAGAACCACTAGAGAATGAATAATGTATTTAGTGTGTATTTAAAATGTATCAAGTATTCCCAAACAAAATATATTGTTATTGTATATTTCAGTCAACTAATTAATGCATACATTTGTACATTGCAGTGTTGGTAAACTGGACTGAGACTTGATTGGTATATACTGTAGCTTTGACTTTCTCAGTATATTTTTGACAAATATGACCAAGTTTTAGTTTCTTTTTTTAATTGGATCTGTAAGAAAACAGGATGGCTTGCCCCATTATTATTGCTTTCCTAGAGGCAATTTTGAAGCTATGATTATGAATAAACTTCTATTATTAAGTTTTATTTCCCAGAAGTCGAGGAAAAAATCCATCATTGGTTCTCCCTTGTGTGAATTTCATAGTTTCTGGCAATATGTAAACCTTAAGAGTTCATGTTCCCTGTTTAGACATTTTAAGGCTTATCTTGACTTTTCATTTGCTATTCTACAGATTTTTCTTCAAGGATATTTATAGTACAGAAAATGAAAAAATTGACTAGGAAAGAACAAATCTAGTCAGTAAATGCTTATTGAACATTTACACACAAGAATATAGGCGAGTTGTGACAGAAATTGAAAGAAGTATAAAATATAGCTTTGAATGTTATGTAGGAGCTTGAAATCAGTTAAAGAAATTTTTAAAAATGGAATATAATAATATATATTCATTCTTTCCTCCAATCAGTCAACAAATATTTATTGAGGGACTAACAGTTTCCAAGACCTGTGGTCGACACTGGTAATTTAATAATGAGTAAAATTACATACAGTTCCTAGCTTTACAGAGCTTACAGTCTGATGGAAAACACAGGCAATCAAAGAATCACACAGACATAAAATTGCCACTCTGATAAGAGCTATGATGGTCAACAGGGTTCTATTCCTAAAAGAAGGTGGTTTGGTCTCCCTTCTTCTTCCCTTCCCCCTCAGCCTATTCTGACAAGGCAGGCTGAGTGAGCCTTTTAAAGTGTATTTCATTTAGAATTTGGAAAACTGTAGTTTTCACTCTTTTCTTATTTATTCTTTTCAACCTTAAATTCCTCAGACATACCAGACATGCTCTTGCCTCTGGGCCTTGGCACTACTCTTTTCTCTGCCTCTTTCTTAGTAACTGAATATCTTACTTCTTTATCTTAAGATCCTGGTTGAAATGTAATTTTATTCAACAAGGTATTCCTAGATGTTCTTATTTTAAATGAAACATCAAATCTCTGGTACTTTCTCTAATCTGTTTCCTTTTTTATTTCTCTCCAGCACTGATCACTATATAACAGCATATCATTTGTCTACTTTGCTTTACTGTCTCCTGTGCTAAAATAGAAGTTCAGCCAAGACACAGCCTTTGTTATTGTTGTTCTTCTCTCTCCATTGTCCTCAGTTCCTAGCACAGGGCCTGGCCAGTATGTAGTGGACACACAATTAGTATTTGTTAAATGAGTTTGTCCGTAGTCATGGAAGTTGAGAGAGAATCTTCAAGGGACTGATAATTCGGCTTATAACTTAAGGACCTAAGTAAATGTTAACCAAGTAAAGAGAAGAAGAAATAATGATGGTAGCAGTGGTAGTAATAATGCTTAGCTATGTACCAAGTGTTTTACATACATTAAATCTTAATCCTTAAAACAGCCCTTCAAGGTAGATATTATTATCTCCACTTTATGGATGAGAAGTTGAGACACACAGAGAGCTTTCCAGGCAGAGGAAATAGTTGTGTAAAAGCATTCTAACTGTAGGGAATAACAATGAGAAGACAGTAAAAGAGTATGTGGATGGAGCTGAGAGAGCTAGCGGATGTGGTGGAAAAGGAAGAACGTGGAGAAAATGGTTAGGGGCTGGATGACCAATGGACTTATTTGTAGGGTGACAGTGAATTTTGACTCCTCAGGAAAGTCCCAGTTTATGCCTGCTGGCCTGGTGTAATCATGTGAACCCCCTTTTACCCTCAGAATCTCCCTGGGTTGGATGATGGACTGAGTTAAGAAGTTCTGTCTCTCTTGTAAAAGCGATGAGAAGCCAATAAGAAGTGGTAATGTGGTCAGATTTCCATTTGGATAAAATAACTCTAGTCACAATGTTAGAAACAAACTGAATTAGAAGAATTTACACAGGCAGATATATTTGGAGGCAATAATCTATAATGATTGCCTGGGTGTCGGTGGTATTAGTAAAAATGGAGAGACGAGAACAAATTCACAAAATATTTAGATCGTAAAATTAATTAATTTGGTGATGGGTTATATACGAGTGGGACGTTAGGAGAACATGGTATCAACAAACACTTCTAGGTTTCTGATGTCAGCAGCTGGATAAAGGATTTCTAGTTCATTGTCATAGGGAACAATGGAAGAATATCTTCTCTGTATGTGTGTGTAGAATGGGAGGTGGAGGGTTGAAGAACAATAAATATGAAAATTTTAAATGTTACTTACAAGATAAATGATTAACTAAAATGTCTAGTCAGTGAGTAGGATCTCATTGTTTGGATATGCCACAGTATTTATCCACCTATTGATGGACGTTTGAGTTGTGGATTTCCAGTTTTGGGTGATTATAAGCAAAGCTACAATGAAGATTTCCATACAAGTCTTTGTATAGACATGTGCTTTTATTTATCTTGGGCAGATATCTAAGAGTGGAAGGAATGGCTGGATCATTTGGTAGGTTTATATATAAATTTTTGAGAAATTGACAAACTATTTCCAAAGCGTTTATACTTTGACAAACAGTTGTACTATTTCACATTCCTACCAGCAGTGCATAAGGGTTTCGATTACTCCATATCCTCACTAACACTTGGTATATTCAATCTTTTTCATTTTAATCATTCTAATAGGGAATGAGTAGTGTCTCATGGTGCTCTTAATGTACATTTCCCTAGTGGCCAATGAGTTAAGCATCTTTTCCTATGCTTATTTGCCCTTTGCATATCTTCTTTGGTGGAGTGTCTGTTCAGATGTTTTGTCCATAAATGTTATTTGGATGAAAAAGACTTTATTTCACGATTGTGTTTAGAAGATATTCTCACTATAGTTCTAAGTTACAGGTTTTTTTTTAATTTTAGTACTTTAAAACTATTACTCTACTGTCTTCTTACTTGCATTACCTCTGACAAGAAATCTGTCCTTTTTATTTTTCTCCCTTAGTGCATAATGTGCATTTTTTTCTCTGACTGCTTTTAAGATTTTCTCTTTATCACTGATTTTGACCAGTTTAATTAAGATTTTGTCTTAGCATAATTTTCTTATTCCCTGTGTTCAGGGTCTATTGAGTTTCTTGCACCTGTGAGTTTGTAGTTTTAATTAACTTTGGAAAATTTTCTGCCATTATTTCTTTAAGTATTTTTTTCTGTCTCCCCTCCACTTACATGCACATTAGGCTTTTGGGTGTTGCCCAAAACCTCAGTGATGCTCTTTTCATTTTTAAAAATTCTATTTTCTCTCCATATTTCGTTTTGTAGAGCTTCCATTGCTACATCTTCAAGTTTACTAACCTTTTCTTCTGTAATAGCTAATATACTGCCAATCCCATTAAGTGGATTTTTATCTTTCGTATTATAGCTTCTATACCTAGAAATTTGATTTTGGTCATTTTTATATCTTTTGTGCCTCTACTTAACTTTCTAAACATATGGAATACCGTATTGATAACTATTTAATTATCCTTGTTTGAAAATTCTAGCATCTGTATTAACTTGGGGTCAGTTTTGATTGATTACTTTTTCTCTTCATTATGTTATATTTTCCTGCCTCTTCACATTCCTATTAATTTTTTATTGGATTCCAGATAGTATTAATTTTATTTTGTTAGGTGCTAAATATTTTGAATTTCTGTGAATAGTCCTTAGACAACCTTTACATCCCTACTGGAATGCTGTTAATTTACTTAGAAACAATATACTCCTGTTCGGTCTAGCTTTTAAGATTTGTTTGATGGGAATAGAGCAGTGCTCGGTGCAAGGCTAATAGTGAACTACCGAGGGAAGTCTCTCGTGTGTGTTTTACCCACAGCCGCATGAATCATAAGGTTTTCCAGTCTGGGTGGTGAGAACAGGCATTATCTCTGGACTTGTGTGAGCACTGGGCATTATTATCATTACTCCCTTTGTTGGTTCTTTTCCTAGTCAGCAGTAGACGTTTCCTCATAAATGCACACTGATCAGTGCTCAGCTTTATCCTCTAGGGGGTCCTCTGCAGATCTTTGTATTTCTCTCTGTGTGGCCCTCTTATCTCTGGTACTCTGTCTTATGATCTCTAGCCGCCTTAGCACCTCTGGACTAATCTTTTTTACTCTATATTGGATGCAACAGGGAGTGTCTAAGAAGTTGTTTTTTTTTTTTAATGCAGATTTGTAGTATCTAGAGGTTTTGATTCAGTAATTCTGAGGAGGGTATCTGTAATAAATTCTTCTTATAAGCCTCAGTGTGACTCTAAAGCTATCAAGATATTTAATCACTTGTCCCAGGGATTAGTTCAGTAAACCTACAGGTCTAAAAAGATTGCATGAGGTGAGTAGACTTTGAATGAGATTTTAAGAAATAGTAGAATTTGGCAAGGATGCTTTGCACTGGGCATGGATTGGATGATCAAATATATCTGAGGTATGAATGAATTGATTGATCTTTCCTTTTCTGCTTAGCAAACTTCTACTTCAGTTTCCAAGGACACTCCCCCTCTATAGGTTTCTCTATCTTTTCCAGACCAAATTTATAACTTATACCCTCTTTGTTTAGTTACAGTAGCCCATATATTATTTCCATCAAGTCCATGTTTACTTTATATAGTTATTTTGTTTTGTTTCTTCCACTAACCTGTATATTCCTTTTGAGCAATTGATTTTGATCCCCAGAACCTACCACAGTGCTTAGAAAACCTGGGTGCTCAAAAATTTTTGCTGATTTGACCTGCTGCTCCTCCTTTAATATTCACAAGTGGGCAGTAGGTAACTATTTTACTGTAAAGTCAGTTGTGACCTGGATCTTTTTAGTAATAAACTGAAAGGCACAGCAGTATATTTAGCTAACTTTTATGGCATAAAAAATTACCCCAGGACTTTGTGGCTTAAAACAATAAACACACATAATCTTGCCAGTTCTGTATCTCAGGAATCTCAGGATGCCGTAGCTGGTTCCCCTAGCGTAGGGTCTCTCACAAGGTTTCAAGTGGGGCCGTAGTCATCTCAAGGGCTGAAATGGAGACAGTCCACTTTTGTGCTCACTCATGTAGCTGTTGGCAGGTCCTCTCTGGCTGTTATCCAGAGACATCAGTGCCTTGCCGTGTGATCCTATCCGTAAGACATCTGGCTTCCATCAGAGAGAGTGATGGAGAGATCAGGGGAGGGCAAGTAAGATGAAGTCACAGTCTTTTTGTAACCTAATCTTGGAAGTGACATTCCATAACTTCTGCCATATTCTATTAAGGAGAGGTGAGTCATGTCAGGCCCACACTCAAAGGAACTACTTAGCTTCATGTATATCAATACCACTTGTATTTTTATCAAAGACAGTAACAAATATAGAGAGAGATGGATTTATACAAGGATTATGTGTTATGTCTGAAAGATACAGGCTCTGTTAACCCAGGAAACTTGGCACGATGCTAATAATGGTGTTTGGCCCAGTCTTTTCTTAGAAGCAAAGAGGATCTAGCAAGTAGGTGTGGTGGCAACTCTATTCTCCAAGAACTAACAACTCTCTTTTGTTGAACAGTGATTTCCAGTACACGTTCTCTGGTTGTGTAGCATTCCAGTGGTGACTCAGAGGTCATTCAGGGAGAAAGGAGAGAGTACCGAGTCCACGCCCCCTACAACTAGGTGCCATCCAACCCAATTCCATCATAGTGCTTATACTGAGTACTTATGACGAGTTCATCAAGTAAAAGTTTGAAAAACTGTTTGAAATGTTTGAAAAATTGGGTTCCTAGAACAGTGGTTTTTGGCTCTAGTGGTATATGGCATAGTCGTCAGGCGTGTGGGCTCTGGAACATGCCAGCCTGGGTTTCTTTTATCCAGGTTCTGCCATTTCCTACCCACATGAAGGCATTTAAAAGTCTGGGCTTGAGTCCCATGCAGTTATTCCTTGGCTGTATCCACTTCTGAAGCCAAAACTACTTGGGCAGATTTGATAGTGTGTTTCCTTTCATTTTCATTGGTAGGCTTCTATTATTAGTTACCCTACATTTATCTTAGTTTAACATGACCCATGGAGTGGTTAATACATTTACCACCATCATTCCTACTGTTTTCTGTCCTGATAAAAGGTCTCTGACTGGATGGTGTGTGTTCTTCTTTTAATAAGCTTCTTATCTAGAAAGAAAGGCATCTACAATTGATTACTACACCTGTCAAGGCCTAGTGTTTCACAGTCAGTTAAAATATTTTTACAATGGTAGATTTACCAATATCATTGTGTCAGTTTTTCCAAGTTATTGCAGACTAAGGTTTTCAATTATGTTGTTAAATAAAGAGCCCTAGGATATAACTGATTCTCTACATCAGCTGTTCTAAAATGAATTAAGGTAGTGTCTTGCAGTTCATCAAATAGTGAGTTTTCTGGCTTAATTAATGAGGAAGCTCAAAAAGGGGAACACTAAATATTCTATATATTGTGTTTATAACAGAACTAACCTTTGAGTCTGAGCCTTAACTGTTGATGTTGTCTTTTAATTCTAGTTGCTGAAAATTAATTGACCATTGAAATAATTTTTTAGTATTCTTATTATCTATTCTTATCTAAGAACTAAAATCTTTATGTATTCCATCTTATGTTCTGTTAGTTGACTACACCTCACCTTCAAAGTGTAATTTAGAAGTTGATTTTTTTCAAGTAGAGACCAATCACTTGTTTTCCACAGGTGATTTGGGCTGGAGAACAAGAATCAGGGGAAAACCCTTTGTCAGATGGTACTTGCAGCCCTCCATAATTCTGCTGTCCAAGGTGTGTGCAGTGTGCAGAGAAACATTGATAAGAGGGAGCCTAACTCCTACTACAATTTTCAAGTCCCTACAACTGCAATAAAGTGAAAAATCTTGGGCCTTTGGCAAGCTATAAAAATATATCTCATAAGAAAAAAAAATTGTGGCTTTTGAAATGCATAGAACATGATGTATTCATAACACAGTGAACATTGAAAACCTGTTTTCTCAGCCAAGGATTTTAAAATAAGATCCTCACATAAGGAAATGCTGCAAAAAAGTATATCTATATGGAAAAAAATAGCACAGCAAGATGATGATTTGCTAGAAGGCTTAGAAAAATTTGCCCCTCTTTTCTTAAAAATTTTTCTTCCATAGACTTCCTTAATAGGCATCCTTTTGTTCTCTTTTTCCTTCTTGGATGACTTCTCTTCTCCCTTGCTGACACCCCTTTCTTCCCAGTTTTAGCCATGAATATCCCACAAATATCAGCTCTTACCTTACAGAGGTGATATTATCTCCTTGCTTCAATTATTACTTCTAAAAAAATGATACCACTTGTATCTCCAGCCTTGACCTCACAGCTTCTCATCACTCTTCTTCATCCACCAGTTTTCCTACTTAACATTCTCGTTTCCTAAGAAGTGATACATTTCTATAATCATGGGAATTCTTTTATTATATGCATACAAGTTGATATATTGTTAAGCTCTATTTCTACAACTTAAGAATATGGAGCATCCCTTTAATTTTGATATTATCTTGTGGAATCTTTTTCTGAGTAATTTTCAGACATGAGATAATTTAATTTTAACATGAGATAATAAGCAAAAGATCACATAAGAGAACCTCATTTCTGTGACAGCCTGAAGAAACTATTTTCCAATAAGTTTTTGTACTCAAGTATTTAATTAGAGCTATGTCAGGTTAAAAAAAAAAAGTTATTACAAAAGTATTCAGCCAGTGTTTCAAGTAAAAACCTCTGTAACTACATGATAGAGAGTTTTCATCTAACAATTGTAATGGGTTTCAAGAAGTGAGTATATATACATACTTAAAAATAAAAAATTCTACAGAAAATAGAGCATAAAATCAAAAGATGTGCTTATTAAATCCAGAGCAAGTTCTTCCATCTAAAATGCTAAGTAATATAAGCCCTGAATACAAATAGATATGCAATTGTTGGTATTTCTAATTGGCATAGCTGTTGGTTGTTGTTTGAAAACTTGAGAATTATGTTCACATCTTGATTGAGGGCTTGGCCCCAACTGAAACAGCTTTGGTGTTGGATAAGATCACAGTGAATGACCAAGGGGAACTGGAAGAAACTAGGCGATGTTCCTACTTCCTAAATTCATGAAGTAGACAAAATTTGGTCCTCATACTCACTTTCCCTTATAGACTTCCTCTTTTACAGTCCTCATTTGTTGATAACTTTCATCATCTCTCCCCATCCCCGGTCCTCCAACGTGCTGAGTCATGTGATTCTACCATCTTAATGTCTCTAAAACCCATTCACCATCTCCAGGCTGCTACTTCTATCTCAGATCATTTTTATCCTTCTCTCTTTCTTTTTAGTTTACTATGAGACCCTGCCACCTGATCACTGCTCTTCCGGTCTTGCTCTGTCTTCAGTCCACTTGCTATACTATCACTAGAAGGCTCTTTTTAAGATTCAAATCAAAATATACTTTACTCCTACTAAAAATCTCTTAGTGAATCCCCATATGGAAAAAATTTAGGAAAAAGTCCTAAACTTCTTCTCATAATATGTAAGGCTCTTCAAGATCCCTAACATACAACTTCTACTTGGAATAAGTTTTATCTTTATTTTTTTCAGTCATCTGCAAACAATTACAGTCTTACTGTTATACTGCCTATATAGCTGTCCTTGAAAAATCCTTGAAGAGCAATGTCAACCAAGAGCTACATCTTGTACAAGACTATCTGAGATGGCAAGAAGTAGCTAGCTGGCCCCAGATAACACACAAAAAGAATAAAAACAGGATGGGGTAGTAGTGTGCTTTGGACTCCCATAGATCTGAGTTTAAACTTCACTGCCTTTTCCTAAAGCACCTGTGTAATTCTTAACTTTATTGTTCCTATTTTTTAATGGGGCTAATAATAATTCCATGGGATTGTTGTGAACATTAAATGAGATATTTTCCTTTAGCTCGTAGATATTCTCAAAGTACACATTCAAAAAATATTAGTTCCCTTTGCCTTCTAATGCTTCATTCGAAAGAATAAAAATCAAAGGGCAAGTGATATAGATGAGATCAATGTAGGGAACTATATAAACCCAGGGTAAACATAGTTGGGAAATAGAAAAGAAATGTATAATTGGACTGTCAGTTGCCAAATAACAGAGCCGGTACTGGAGGAAGTCTGGGAAAAATACTTGTATCTGGAGAGGGAGGTGTGCATGTGTGTGTGTGTGTGTGTGTGTGTGTGTGTTGTAGCAATAGCAGCAGCTGTAGTAACAGTTGTAATAGAATCAACTAGCGGATGTATAAGCCAAGGTAGCTGATAACCACCACTTACTGAACACTTACCCTTCTGTGCCAAGCACTGTGCTGCTTTACATGTATTATCTTAATTATACAAGAGAATTAAAGCAGACAAAGGAGATCAAAAGGAAACACAAGTGAGGAAAAGGCAACACTTAAGAAGCAGTTAAGAGGTGAACAGAGTCTCCTCTGCAGAGGAGAAATAAGAAATCTGCAGAGAGGTAGCAATCACATTCAGTGGGCGTCAGTCAGTCTAAGGGAAGATAGGATCTTAAGGAGCAGACAAACAGTAACAAATACTGGAGAGATATTAAAATAAGGAAAAGGCCAAAAGTGTCCAATGGAATGGGCAGTTAGGAGACTTTTGATATCATTTTCCAGAGAAATTTCCCTGGAGTGGTGAGGCTTGAAGCCAGAGTGTAGTGGGTTGAGGAGTGAATAGAAGGTGAGGGCATGTGGACAAAAGGTGTAGACTATCTCAGAAGAAGATCATCTGGAAAGTTTAAGAGAGAGGGCGATGGTTTGAGTGAGGGGACGCAATTGAGAACTAGTTATTAAAAATCAGAACTGATAATAACTGAAAAATATCCAATCTACATCAACTTGCATGTTAACATCTTTGGGATCATTTTGAATTCATGAGGCATAAACTTTGGAAAACATTTTCCTTTAAAAGTTTGCTAATACAGATTTCCCACTGAATGGAAACGGGTATTATCCCCAGATAGCTTCCCTTTCTGCTCGCTTTAAGTCTCAATAATAAACATTAGATAAAAACATACAGAAGAGAAAACTCTGGCTTTATGCAAACTATGAACCCTAAGGGAGACATCAGTATGAATTTGAGGAAGACTCCAAAGAAGTCACAGGAAATGAGATATCACTTAAAGCAAAGAAAAATTTAATTTCAAAGTGTAGATGTTTGTTGAAGGTCTACTAAGTATAAGACACTATATTTAATTTTGGTAATTTCAACTTAGATTGATTGCCGTCTTATTCCATGTAGAATTTACCTTATTCTATTTTTCTTCCATGGGACATTTAGTTCCTATTGATAATGGTCATTTTTTTCTTCTTCATCACTGCCAATGATTTTCATAAGATGAAGGTCAGAGTGGGAGCTAAATGGGACCAAGTCAATAAATTAAAGTCATCCTTTAGGAGAAACATTCAGCCTGCGAGGACAATTTGGGTCTTTCCTCTTCTAGGCATTGCTTTCTAAATCTCTGGAATTTTAAATGATAAGGTCTGACTATTTCAGTTGGAAGTATTAAATCCCAGTGCCTCAGGTGAAAAATCTTTTTAGCTGGAGTGAAAACTTCTCACCCTTCATTGAGACAAGTCTAAAACATGAAAAAAAAATGTTTAAAACTTTATGTAATACCAGTTTACTTACAGTGATAATTAATGCAAAGATTGAATTGTGAGGACAAATAGTATAAGCATTTAGAGAAAGAAGTGATCAATACTCTAAAGTATTTGTGGAAGATTCTCAAAGAGAACCAGAACAGAGCTTGGCCTTGAGGCTGGGATGTTGTAGGCAGAGAAAGAGAACAGAGGCTTTCTAGGAAGTAAAAACAGAATGTGTGTGAATACATGTTTAAATTACAACCTGGAAACTGAAGAGACTCTGGTTCTTTTCATGAGTCAACTGGCAAATAAAAATACCTTTAAAGGGTAATGTAATAGTAATAGTAATTCCCTGCCATCAAAATAAAGATCTCTGATCCATTTTGTGTTCCTAAAACAACCACTTGAGGGATGGCACTTTGTGGTGCTTATCATTCCATCAATAAAAGATATCAAGGTACCAGCCCATATTTGAATCTTCTTTCTTTAATAATAATAATAATACTGATATATATGTCAGCATACAAATCTAAGTATGATATAGACAAAACAAAAAGACAGCCTACAGAATGGGAGAAAATATTTGCAAACAATGCAACTGACAAGGGATTAATTTCCAAAATATACAAGCAGCTCACACAGCTCAATATCAAAAAACAACCCAATCAAAGAATGGGCAGAAGATCTAAATGGACATTTCTCTAAAGAAGACATACAGATGGCCAACAGGCACTTGAAAAGATACAACATCACGAATTATTTGAGAAACACAAATCAAAACTATAATGAGGTATCACCTCACACTGGCCAGAATGGCCATCACCAAAAAGTCTACAAACAATAAATGCTGGGGAAGGTGTGGAGAAACAGGAACCCTCTTAGCCCTGTTGATGAGAATGTAAATTGGTGGGGCTACTATGGAGAACAGTATAGAGGTTCCTTAAAAACCCAATAATAAAGTTACTGTATGATCCATTAATCCCACTCCTGGGCATATATCTGGAGAAAACTCCAATTTGAAAAGACACATGCACCCCGATGTTCACAGCAGCACTGTTTACAATAGTCAAGACATGGAAGCAACCTAAATGTCCATTGGCAGATGAATGGATAAAGAAAATGTGGTATGTGGAATACTACTCAGCCATAAAAAGGAATGAAATAATGTCATTTGTAGCAACATGAGTGGACCTAGAGATTATCATACTAAGTGAAGTAAGTCAGTCAGAGATAGACAAATATCATATGATATCACATATGTGTGAAATCTAAAAAAAAGTGACACAAACAAACTTATATACAAAACAGAAAGAGATTCATAGACATAAAAAACAAACTTATGATTACCAGAGGGGAAAGAAGGGAGGAAGGATAAACTGAGAGTTTGTGATTGGCTGATACAAACTACTATTTTCAGATAAGATAAACAACAAGCCCCTACTGTATATACTGTATAGCACAGAGAACTGTATTCAATGGTTTGTAATAACCTGTAATAAAAAAGAAAATGTATATATATATGTATATATATATGACTGTATATATATGTGTGACTGAATATGTATGCTGTACACCAGAAACTAATGCAACATTGAAAAAAAACATGAAAATAAAGTGAAAAGTATACAAAGAATTCTAAGTATGATAAAGTTCATTTCTTTAAAGAGTTTAAAGATTATTAAAATATCCTTTTTGTGATAAGACTTGTTCCTGGTATACAATTTCACTAGTAGTTTTGTTATTGTTTTTGAGGCAAAGAATCAGAGCTATGTATTTACTCAAAAAATTTAAAACAATAAAACTTTATGTCCTGTAAAAATCTTAAGGAGCTAATGTAAGTAAAACTCCAGCCACAGATCCTGGCATGGAACAGGCCCTTGGGATTTGCTAAAGGTTAATTTGAAATGAATAATCAAAAGCATTTGTTGAATTGAATTGTTTAAAATTTCTATCACATAATTAGATCCCTACTATTTTTTTTTTTTTACCATTTAAGCCATTTTTATTTTTCTGGATTTATTTTTTTATTGACATATAGTTGATTTATAACGTGTTAGTTTCCAGTACACAGCAAAGTGATTCAGTTCTCTCTCGCGCTGTATATGTAAAGAGAGACACATATATGTATTGTTTTTCGTATTCTTTTCCATTATGGTATATCCTAATTATTAATGTTTAAATTCCCTGATGATTGATGGTAGAGATATAATCCTATTATTTTTTAACTAGAAATACAGTCAAATTCAATAATTACTTGAATGCCTATTATGTACCTAGCATAGTGGTGCGTAAAATAGACAGTTTGTGACATCATGGGGCTTTGTGTAGTGGAAAGCATGTGAAGTTGATTGGGAGTTGGGATTGGAATTGCTGGGAGTTTGGGATTGGAGCTGAGCCTCCAGTTCCATCAGCTCTTTCAGGTTCTGTAGTGGGGGAAGCATGGTTAAAATGATCTGATAGACATAGGTTCCAGCCTAAACATTAATATGAGTCCATTGTCTTAGCCACATGACAGGCACATTGGTACATCACAAGCATTCCATTATAGTCCTGTAAGATTGCTAGGGAACACACTCCCCATCGTGACTCCAAATATCATAAGAATGAATAAATGCATTCAACTCATATAAGTAACATGTGAAATTATTCAGATAATTCCAGTGAACATTGCTCTCAATGGTTAAATATTTCCTTGAATTTTAAAACAAACTAAATAAAGCCTACAGTTCAATAATGACTCTGTGTGGTTTCATTAAAACTTAAATTTTGACAGTTTCTCGGAAGGCCAACACTTCATAATTAATGAATGCTCAGCCAAAGGATTGACCTTCTGAACGACTGGATAAGTGCAAATTTAGGAGGGAAAAAAAAATTGCTTTGGACTATTTGTTGAAGCCTAAGGGTCGTTATCTTTGAGAATGAAAGTAAGTTCTGGAACCAAGCCTAAGAAATTGGCTCTCTGTGTTAACATTTGAGAGTCATTTTTACAATAAAAAGGCATGCTGTCTACTTTGTTTTATGCTATATTTAAAATGAGAGAAATTGTAAAAAGCTTCATTTACCTTGATCGTTTGTGACCTCCTTTAAAGGTTCCTAAGATTGAACTCCCAGGCACGTGACGTTTAAGATACCAGGCGTTTGATATAAATGGCTCCAGCGTTCATTTCTGAGCTCAGTCTACAAAGCTTCTACTGACAGAAAGTTCCTTCTTACCTGAGATTGAGGCAGTTAGTTCATTTACTTAAAGGTTAGTGTTAATGAGATCAAGGTCACAGGAGAGGCCTGATGGAAACTTCAAGTCAAACAGACCTAAATTTGAATTCCAGTTCTGCTTCTTACTAGTTGTATGACCTCAAATAAGCTACATAGCCTCCCCGAGGCTCAGTTTCTTCACCTTTAAAATGGGAAAGTAACACCTACCTTTCTGTGTTTTGGGGTGAGACAGAGACACTCCAGTTATTTATGCAGTTGGTTCAAGGACTGATGCGTAATATGCCCTCAATAATGTTTTTTTGTTTTAGTTTTTTAATAGAAAAACAACTCACTGTACACATTGTGTATTCTATTGATCGTTAGTCAGCAATATCCAAATATCGGCAAAAGCATTGTACGGAATGCATATAAACCTATACACCTGCTTATTATACTTTTGAGCCCACCAGAAATTCAGATATTACAACAAGAATTCCTTGTCTCTTTGATAATTGTATGACAATTACAGTCAGTTCTAATGCGATCCCAGTGACTGAATAAATTGTGAGAATAAGCATGTAAAATAACATAGTTTTAGCTCACATGTGCTCAATAAATTGTGTGCTGGTACATGGATACATGGATGACTGAATGAATGGACTATTTAAAACTGTGGAGCACTCAGAAACAAAGCTTGAGGTAAGAGACTAGGGATTTACTTCCCCGCCGACACTGACTTGCTCCATCACTTTGAGAAATGTCTTAATTCCTCTGATTCTCAAATTCTTCTTAAAAACCTAGTAGTTTGTTGTGTGTCCATGAGCTGCTCCATTTCTGAAGGGCTATGATTTAAACAGGCAAGAAAAGTTGATTTAGGAGGCAGTTTGTGTACAGGAACAGAAGAGGTGTTCCCTGAGCTCTTAGATCCCGTCCTCACGTTTTCTCTTCTAAGTCTATCAGACTTTTGAAAAGTTTCCCAAATGTAGGTTATTTTATCAACTGAAGAATAGAGAATGCATTAGGAAATTATTTCAATCAGTTTTCCAGAGAAGAGGGACTTAGAGATGGGAAATCTGAAGGGTCAGTCAATAGCTCCTGGTAGGTTTTTTTCTTTTCTTCCCCACTTGTTCATTCATTCATGCAACAAGTGCTTATTGAATAATTACTGTTTCCATGGCAACATGCCAGGGTAGGATTGTAAAGACGAATTTGATATTCTCTTTATCCTTAAAGAATTTGTTCTTTAGGGGGGATGGAAAAGCATGCACGTACATGTTAAGTGTTCTAAATGGCATGAAAGTTATATGAGATTTAAAAAGAAGGTAGACTTAATTTCAGCAACTTGGTTGGCAACAGAGGAAGGAAAATTAAAGAAATCTTGGAGGAGATGGCATTTAGCTTGGGTTTGGACATCCGTAGATTGGGCAGAAGAGAAATTCTGACAGAGGAAATAATGAACAAAGACTCAGAACAGCAGGAAATGGAGTGCAGTTCAATCATACAATTGGCTTTATGAAAGAGAGTTATGGGAAATCCATTTAAAAGGATGCCATCAGATTGAGAGGGCCTTGAATGCCATAGTAAGGGGGTTGGTTTTTATTTTCTAGGCCAAAGCAAGCCATTGCAATTTTCAGAGACGGGAGAGGGAAGAAAATTGTGTTGTAGGATGTGACTCCCAAAGAACAGCTGTGCATTATGGTTGTAAAATGAACTTCGATGGGCAGATGTCCCCGGTGAGTCTCCTAACCCAACTCTCGTTCTTGTCCAGGCTGCTGACGTGCTGCTGCAACATGGAGCTAATGTCAACGTTCAAGACGCAGTGTTTTTCACTCCGCTGCACATCGCAGCACACTATGGGCACGAACAGGTAAGTCAGTAGCATTTCCAAAGCCTGGGGGATTACTTAAGTGCTCTAGGCTTTTCTTGAACTGTCCTAGCTTCAAAGAAAGGATATTTAAGGTATCTTTTGAATTATTTTTGCCGTCTTCCTCATCAGTTCCACCCTTGTGGAGCTTTTGCAGATCCACAGAAACATTGCAGCTGCTGAGTTATTCATTTTTACTGACAAAGTACACAAGAGGCAGGAGAGTATACTGCTAAGTGTGCAGCCGTAAGAATCAGCCTGAATTTGAAAAAAATGTCTAGCTTTTTGACCATGTGTATGTTGTATAATATCCCTGACCCTCAGTTTCTTGATATATAAAGTGGAGAAAACATTAATAGTACCTATCTCATAGGGTTGCTGTTACCATGAGATATTAAAATTAAAATGTTTGGCAAGTTGCTCAATAAATGTAATGAATGCCACTGTGATGATGCTAATGACAGTAACAATAGAACAAATCATAAAGGCCATTCCAAAAGTTCTCTGAAAAGAAATGACTTTCAGAATCTAGGTTTCTTCTTTTCTGCTAATCTGGGATGTGGTAGGCTAAAAAATGTCTACCAAAATATGTTTGCATTCTAATCTGTGGAACCTGTGAATGTGACCTTAAAAGAGACGTTGTAGATGTGACCAAGTTAAAGATCTTGAAATGGAGAGATTATCCTAGATTATCTGGGTGGACCTGATGAAATGACAAGGGTCCATAAAATCGGAGTGAGTAATAGGAAATATGACAATGGAAGCAAGAGATTAAAACGATGCAAGAAGGCACCACAACCTAAGGAATGCAGGTGGCCAGCAGAAGCTGGAAGAGTAAGAAATGAAAGCCTCCAGAGGGAATGTAACCTGCCAACACTTTGATTTTAGACTTCTGACCTCCAGAACCGTGAGATAAGAACAATGTTGTTTTTTTTTTTTTTAACAATGTTGTTTTAATCCAGTAATTTTGTGGTAATTGCTACAGTGGTAATGAGGAGCTAATATATGGAATAACCTAGATAAACTGAAAAATAATCACTAAGTGTGCTTTAAATATATAATTTGCTTTAAATATATAGTTGGACAATAGGTACATATTTATAAAATTTGATAATCTGTAATAAAATGATAACATGTATAGAACACTTTTAAGTCAACAATATATCTTTATTCAATAAATAATTTCATTTGACCTTCATGACAACCTTATGAGCTTAGTAAGAGTTACCACATGAGTGAGCTCACATTATGGGACAGGCACTGTGTTAAGACCTTTATGTGGACTTCTTTTTTTCCCTAAGTTTGCCGCAGTCCTAAAATTAGCTGTTATTTGCCCCTCCTTATCAGCGTTGCGCACTGATAAGCACATTGAGCTTACTCAGGTCAGGTAGCATGCCAGAGTCACGCAGCCAGAAAGGAGAAGAGCTGGAATACGTAGTCAGGTCTGTCTGATCCCAAAGCCTGTATTCATTCTGTTGTACCAAAGAGCCTTTTATTATCCCTCTTCTACCAGTGAGACAGATCATGAAGTCCAGGCCATTTACTTAAGTGGTGGAGCTAGAATTCAAGGGCAGGTGCTATCATCCCAAAGTCCATTGATTTTAAGCATCAACATATTGAAAGACAAGATCTTTGTGTGCTGCTTTCAAACACCATCTTTTAGCTGTACCCAAGGAACTCGATAGGACCAAATAAAACAGAAATACAAATGCAATTGGAGAACCAAAACTTAGCTGCTCTTTTAACATCTCTTTTTCACTCTTCCTCATTTAATATCTCTAGATCTCTAGTCTCACTCAGTTGTGCAGTAGAATCACACCTTTTTACCTTCGTAGAGGTCATGCCGTTGCACTGCCTGAGGATCCCAGGTTGAAAATCAAACTTGCTTGTGTCTCTGTGCTGTTCTCGTCATTGTGCCTTTATTTCTTTGCTGACTGGCATATGCCCGGACACTCTCAGACCTGTGAAGCGTGACCTATGGCTAGGGAAGATTGCTCATTTCATTGATGTGCTGCTCAGAGTGCACTGGAGTGCACTGGAGAGCTGTGCACTGAAAGTGCTTTTGAAAGTACGGAGTCCAAAAAGCTCAGGTGATGAAAAAACTCCCAACTTTCCTGACTTCAGGCACAGACAGGATGTGCCCAATGCATGTGATTCGTAGTGTCATCCTCTTGGATGATTAACCTCATCACCCAGCAGAAACATAGAGCGTCTATGCATGTGGTGTGGAGTGCTAAATTTGTTTGCTTTCCCTGAGCTTATAGTCACAGTCTTGTAAAATTATGCTAAACTGTGGAGGGCCCTTTTATGATAAGAGACTCACTTTCTGTGCGCAGAGGCAGCATGGAAGTAATTTGTGGTCGCTATTGTCATTGGCTGAAATATGCTGACAGGAGAATGGTGCATTCGATATAGAAATGTGCCTAATGTGCCAGGTTCCTTGCCGTTTGTTTATTTACTTATTTTTAAGTGGAAGAGTAGATGTCTCGTACCGAGAGCAATATTTCCTAGGTATATGATAATAGTGCTTAATAGACAATCGATTTCAAAGATAGTTTAAATCTGTCCATTATAAAGTCACATAATCAGAATTTATGAAGTCTGTAAGTGGAAATATCTGCTTAGGAGTGCAAAGTTCTTGAGACTAAATGTCTACTGTTCAGATTTCTCCTGAATTAAGTATCGGTCTGTCCATTAGTCGACCAAGGGGTAAAATGCACATTTTCCACGTTGGTGCTACCACTTCTGCCATCGTTTATTGAGGATCAGGCACTTTTCTAAATGCTTCATGTGTGATAACTTATTTAATTCTCATGAAAACTCTGTGAGGTAGAACTAATATCATTCCCATCTTAACAACAAAGAAACTGAATTTCAAGAGGCCAAATGATTTATTCAAGATGACATTACCAATAAGTAGAAGCCTGATTTCCAATCCTTGTTCTTTACCGACGACACTCAATAGGACGCCTCCCCACATTCCACCCAACTAATTTTTTGCCTAGAATTGCTATCAAATGTATGCCACGTTCTTGAAAGGTTTTTCCCCATGATATATTTATTTGCTGCCACCTTAATGCTGAAACCTCAGTGGTCAAGACATTTGAAGCGTCCTCCCATAGCTGTTGTTTTAATGGTACAAGTGCATCCTAACTTATCTCTTGGGATCCCTGTGATGACTTCTGAAATTCCCAGGGGAGGCAATGTCAGGTTTAGAGAAATTATTTGGAAGGCTCCTAAGGGAATAGGTAAATATTTTGAAGAAATCCCGTAAATTACCTGAAACAACCCCTGCAAGCTCCTAAGTTGTGGATTACTTCATTTCTCTCTGGCCTTTTGGATGTGAATCTCCGCTGGTTTGGGAAAATGCTCAGGGCTAGTGAAGCTATATCCCATTTACTCACAAATCCAGAAAAGGACCCAGAACGCCAGTAGCAAGATGGCAGTTGGTGACCTATGCATGGAGTTGCTGTGAAGATCAGTAATCTAGGAAACAGTGCTGGCTTTGGCCAGAAGGAGACTTTAGAAAAGATTGTTCAGAGAAGATTATGGATGACTTCAGAGAAGACTATTTATGTACACTGAAGACCCAAACCTGAAATTGTCCCGGTTTTGGATTTCTTGTTAGTTGACATAAAAATAAATTCCTTATTGTTTAGGCTGGCAGAGTTAGGATTTTCTGTTATTTTCAGGCAAAAGTTATCTAAGATAAGGACTTAATGACATGTCTTCTTCCATATTGCTAAAAGTATTGCCTTATTGTTTGACATTTGTTACTAATTTCAAATGAATGGATCCTTTAGGTAACCCGCCTCCTTTTGAAATTTGGTGCTGATGTGAATGTAAGTGGTGAAGTTGGAGATAGGCCCCTCCACCTAGCATCTGCAAAGGGATTCTTTCAGATTGCAAAACTCCTGGTGGAAGAAGGCCACAAAGCAGATGGTAAGATTATGGTAGAAGAACTTTGCTGTCTCTCAATTTATATATACTTTTTACTTCTACTTAACTTGTTTACTAGAGGATAATCTTTAAGCTGATTAATCCTGTACTCATATACTAACTTGTTCCACAAGTTATAATTTATTATTTTTAATGTATTAATTAAACGTGTATGTTAACCCTTCTTTACATAGTTTAGCTCAACTCTTACTGTATTGGGTGCTCCAGTAAAAGTAAAGGGGTTTTATTAAATTATTCCCACTTGTTGTTATTCACTAATCTTTTTTTTTTTAATTGTGGTAAAATTTACATATAGCAAAATTTTCGAATCTGAATGAATATTGACTTAAGTGAATATTTACTTGTGGATACACCTTTGTAAAAGCCACCTAGATGAAGATACAGAATATTTTCATCTGGAAAGTTGAAAATATTTTATCTGGAAAGTTGAACTCTGGAAATTCCTTTGTGCCCACTTTAGTAAATAGCTTTCACCACCAAGGTAGTCAGTATCCTGGCTTCTGTTGCCAGAGGTTAGTTTTTTCTGTTATTAAAGTTAATATAATTTTGCAACTGCCTTCTTTTGATCAACAAGATGATTTTGACTTTTATCCATGTTGTTGCATGAATCATAATTTGCTCTTTTTTTTTTTTTACTACTGAAGATTATGTGAATTTTCCATAATTTGTTTATCCATCCTCCCTTTAATGGAAGTTTGAATGTTTCTAGTATTTGACTTTTGTGAATATAGCTGCCAGAAGCATTCTTATTCAATTCTTTTTGAGGATATATGTCCTAATCTCTCTCGGGGGAGTGTGTAGGGGGTATATAGCTGGATCAAAGGGTATGCTCATGTATAACTTTTTTAGGAAATTTCAGATAGTTTTCCAAAATATAATTTTTCACTCCCACAGCTACACATGAGAGTTCCTGTTGCTCCCCACATCCTACTTAGTATTTGATATTACTGTTATTTTTAATGGAAATAGCGCTTAGAGTGATCTGGTTGAGGGAAAAAATAAACTGTAGAAAACACAGATTTTAGATGCAGTTAATAGAATAGGATTTCCTGCAACTTTTTGTTTTTTTTAATTATAAAATGAATTTTGGAAAATTGATTGAAAGTATTGAAAAAGAATTCCTTTCTCTTTTTTTCCCTCTCTTTTTCACAAACTTTATTTTTTGACACAGATTCACTCAGAGTTACATCTTGTCGTTAAATTCTCTCAGGCATATCCAGCATTCTTCCGTTGACCCCCAAGAGACCTAATTAAAAGCCCAGCTGTAAGAGCTGCTGGCCTTTGCAGCAGAAATGATGCACATTTCCAAAAGCACGAGGTTGTCAAAGCTCTAGAACTGACATTGCCTTGCTTCAAAATTTAGATTGATACTCAGTTAATAAAACTAATCAATATTTTCACCGACATGTAAGGAGAACACAAAGGCTCCCAGAGACAACAATGGCAAGAGGCTAGGACATTTCTGTTACCATGTTGGAAACAGAGCCATCTTATTTGGTAATGTTTGACAAACACAGTTTGTATCATTTTCTGAGCCAGTATGCGATAACTCAGGAACCTTCTCTATGGTATTATCATAAATAACCTGTGTTGTCAGGATGCAAGGAACGCTGTTCCTCGGACCTTGTTTAAGCAGTCTCTTTGATTCTGTTGGTTTAGAATAGGCAGAGGTACACCCATTTGAATCACCGAACACATAATTGTTTTTGAAACTGCCTCGCTCTTCCAAGGGGTCAAGAACTAGTCACATTTTCCCTTTATTATCAGTGTCAACCCCAGCTTTTTATTCCTCTGCACAACTCCAAAGCTCAGTGGTGTCAAAATGAGTGTCATTTATGATCAGCATGTCTCCAGGATCAAAGGACTCTTCTACAAAAGGCACTGAAATGTGTACTGTGCCCGTATTCCCCATACACACCAGCCTCATATGATACAATTTTTAACATTTTCTTTCTGACTCACACAAGCACTATGTGCCTCCTGCTCAATCATGTAAAAATCAAGAGACAACATGACTCAGATTTTTAAGTATTTTTATTTTCTTCCAATACACATTTGATACTGAAGTCCCTCTTGCACTTCAGCCAATTGCAGAGGATAAACCAGAATATCTTTTGTGCTAATGGACACTGCACAAGATTTATTACCAGTGAGTTCACTTATTCCAAAATGTAGCTAAGCCTCCAGATGATTTATTTTAGATCTGGACCTTGCCTGTGGTTAATGGACACAAGGGTAAGAGTAAATGAATGACCCCAGAAGAGCACAATTTGAAATCTAGAATTTATTGTATGTTTCCGTGGTAACAGAATGTCACAAATGAAAATAAATTCGGGTTACAGAATTAGCCAAAATGGGATTCTGAAAGCATGTTCAGCGTGCTCGGGAGACTGACCTATTTAGTCATGTATGTTTTAAGTCTCTAGTCTTCTTCCTTGTACATCACAGGGCAATGAAAAAGGAGAAATGTGATGCTTTTTGAATGAGATTGAAAAGGTCAAAATATTCCTAGACTCCACAAGAAGAAACTAGAGATACAGTTCTTACAATTTATGATTTTAATAAAGTTAAAAATGGAAAATTTTAAATTCAAAACTTATTAATGTTTGTCACCTGAATGTTGAATACTGTAATTATTTTAATGTGGAATGAGGTATTAGAGAAAGTCACAAAAATTTCTAGGGCACGGTCAGTAAGGAGAAGTAATTTATTTTTTAAAATATGTCTTATCAGATCTATCACGCAGATTTGTTATTGAAAGGTTTATTTAAGACACGCTTGGGAGTTGTTTTAGAGAGCTAGTGGGATGTGCTTACATTGCTGAGTTAATATGGAAATGTTTATTTTATCTTTAAGAGCAATAAGCAGAAAGAAACAAGAAGTAGCACCCATCTACCTACCCACTCTTCCAATCTTTCTTTCAAAAGACATTACTGAACACATACTCTCTTCAAAGTAGAAGACTAATCACCATGTATTTTCTGATAATGACTTACATGTATTCCTTTGCTTGAAGTTCTCTCTTATTTAAATCTCTCAATAAGGTATTAAGTTAGAGCAAATAGAATATCATTCATACATTCAATTTTCCTCAGATAAGATACATGATAATGCATACATTTTTTTCTTTGCAAATTGGCCCAAGGCAAAAGCAAGATATCACAAGGACTGAAGCAGAAATACAGATGTATATATGTAAACCCCATGTCTGATCCAGATTTTTCCTGGCTTGTCACTTTGGTTGATATTTATATCTTCTTTGATGGGAAGAATATCTAGGCCACTGCAGGTAATTCACCAAGTAAATAATCTACTTTGAAGTGTATTGATTCAACTAGAGAAGAGTAATGTTGGGTGGGGTCAGGGACGGCCAAAGGAAAATTATGAATTAATGGAATATTGTGCTGCATTCTGCTTTACAATGTCTCCTCTGAACCTCAAGAACTCTTACGTGACCTCCTGATGCCCTGGGCTCCCGACTATTCTCAAGCATTGACTCATGCTATTGACTTTCCCTGGCTTTCAACAGAATGTGAACAAAGGAAAAGTATCTTTAAAAGGAAGACAATCAAAACAACCAGGCGCATTCTTCTGAAGGAAGTGTGTCCTTCTGAGCCACTCATTAATAGAAAAGATTCAAAGGTTTATTTTTCAGTAACAGCCTTGGGAGGAGGAGTTCAGTAACTTTGTTAAAGATTTCCCTTTGGCTTAAGATCTTGCAGGATAGTAAAATAATAATCATTGTCTACAAATATAGTGGTTATAAAGCCTAAATCAATTTTCATTAAATGCTAAATGATGATTATATTTGCATTTTTAAAAATAAACTATTATCTTGCTTTTTTCCCCCTTCCTATTCATCATTTAAGAAAAATTATTTCCTTCAATTCTTTTGTGTCTATGGGTAATTTCTGTTACAGCTATATTTAAGAATGAGAATTAATGGGGCTTGTTAAGGACTATTATTTTCTATTTTGAATAATGCACCCTGTACAGATGGACAAAGTAATAATGTAAACAAACAGCTATAGAGCAGTTGATCCAGTTATTTTTAGCTTTAAAAATTGTGCTAAAGCAGATCCAGAATACACCAGTTTGGTGTTCATTTATTACTACTCCAGGCCTATAATTATTGACTATTCAACTAGGTTGTAAATCATCTGAGGGTGTAGACTCTATGCATTTGTAGCTTATTGGCCTTAGCACTTAGCAAATTTCTAAGAGGGAAATTAGAAAAAAGGGAGGGTAGACTGCTTTATTAAGTGTCTACTATGTGACAGGCATCACGCTGGGTACTTTCCAGAAATGATCTCCTTCAAATCCTTTCAGCATTCCTGCAGCAACAATAATATTGTTACATTCATTGTTACTGATAAGAAGTCAGTATCTCTAGTACTGAGCACGGTGCTTGGTGCAAACTGATCATTTAGCAGTTGTCAAGGAATGACTATGTGTCAGTCAAGTGTTCTTATTTGTGAGAATTGAAAACTAAATCCTGCTAATGTAAGGACAAAAGGGATGTATTAAAGGATGTCAGTAAGCACACGGACTCTTCCCTAGGACAGGGTAGAAAGCTGGGTTTGGAATTCTCACAGCAAGAAATGATGTCCAAAAATTACACAGCAAAACTAGTCCTTCGAAGACACTCCTGCTAGGCACACACACACACACACACACACACAACCCAATACTTGTGTTTCTGGCATCCAGTCTGTTCCTGGAATCACTACCACTGGAATTGAGTTGGAGCTACTCCACCACTGCTGTGTTGCCAAGATTGGACAGACTCAGCCTTTGTGTGTCATCAGATCTGACATTAGAGTCTGATATAATGTGTCAGTTGGAGGAGCCGATAGGAAAGTGTCCAACCAGGCACTGTCAAAAGTGAAAGGGCCCTGCTAAGAACTCTGCTAGGATAACAAGCCAAAACTGGAATGCATGGTCACCCTCTACTAATGCTGTGCTCTAACTGCAAAGGAGGCTTGGGAAGCACATTGGCAGCCTCAGTGAGAGGACGTGATCTTGGCCTCTAGTCAGCACTTTCAGTATAGGGATTGTCAGAAGAGGTTCTAAGGCTGGATGGGACAGAGAAGGTCAAATGTCCACTCCGGAGTGAACAACGGGATGTTAGATCACTGTCTAAGGTAATACAATGAGCGGGGTCTGCCTCACTCTAAAGCTTGTCATTTCATAGTGCCTAGTAGGACATTTCTCAGGTTGGGGGATGTCAGAACCTCCTAACTAGCGTTGTAAACACACAGAGTGCTAGGCCCCACCCTAAACTATTGAGCCCAGATTGGGGGTGAATTGTGCTCTGTCCAGCATCTGAAATTTTTAATATCTTCTGGGGGAGATCACTTTGAAAGGAGATACTTGTGGAAATAAGGCCATGAGTACCTTTTACATACTTCATGGTTTCCTGAACTATTCCATTGTGCAAGGCAGATTTGACTAGATGCATTCTATAGATTTATGGGAGCTAGAAGAAAGCCTGCTTAATGTGGTAAATGGCTATAGAATAGAATTATAACTTTTTAAATTGTTGTGCTTAATTTCATTTATTATTATCATTAATTGGCAAGTTCCAGGAGTCTCTGAGGCACTTAGAAAAATCCCTGATACTACACATGAGAAGGCAGAGAGAGAGGATTTCAGATAGCATACCTTTTCCTTTCTTGCTGATGGCAGTGAATGCTCAGGACAATGAAGATCACGTCCCACTCCACTTCTGTTCTCGCTTCGGGCACCACGATATTGTGAAGTACCTGCTCCAGACCGATTTAGAAGTTCAGCCACATGTTGTTAATATCTATGGAGACACCCCTTTGCACCTGTGAGTATTATATGCAGTTCCACGGGGACTCCAGTTATACTGTGTATACCTTCTTACTATGCTCAAAATATTTTCTTTACCTCTAGGGCATGCTACAATGGCAAATTTGAAGTCGCCAAGGAAATCATCCAAATATCAGGAATAGAAAGTCTGACTAAAGAAAACATCTTCAGTGAGACAGCTTTTCACAGGTAAAAGAATATTTAAGTGCAATGGCCACTAAACTTAGCTAACACCCTACGACACCTGCAGTTGTGTACATGAAGCAAGAATGAATAGTGGCAGATGTTACAATCAGAGAGCAAGAGCAGAGGGGAGGCAGAGGACAAGGAGCCTAAGCTAGATGCACAGAAGAAAAGGTAGAGGCAGATGCTGCAGTCAGTACAACAGATGGGGCCAGAGCCAGATGCTGCCTTCCTGGCAGCAGCCACAGAGACAGGGACTGATGTTGCCAAGGCAACGAGCACATCAACATCTGTAAGCATATTGCTTCTATTCCACTTCACTCTGCAGAAAGCTGCCAAAAGGGGCAGTGCCCATAATCCTCCTCCGACAAGAATCTCATTACCAGAATTCATCAACATCAAATGTGACATTTTTTCCTTACCACTTAAACCTTATGTACAAATGTATCTACCTATCTAAGACATCCATCTGTCAGCCTGTAACAGCTTAGTCAGGGTGGCCACTGAGATACCTAAGAAGGCATTTGCTCCTTGCTAGGAATCCATGAGAGTCCTTTACAGTGTGCTCTGGAAAAGCACACTGAAGGAGCAGCTGGGTTTGGAAAAGTTGCAACAAAGAAAGAAGGAGAGAGGCAGAGACAGAGAGACAGGGAGAGAGAGAGAGAATGGTAGAAAGGAAGAAAGAGGGAAAATTTTGCTAGAAGCTCAGAGGCATGACTCCCTAAAATGTCCAAGAAGAAGGCAGATGTTTCATCAAATTTAAAACTCTCACTTTTAACAGATTGTTTTGCTTATAAAAGTAAAAATATAGTAAACCTTGAATGTAAGACCATTTACCCATCATATTACAGATTTTTTGGCTAGTTTGCAACCTCTAAAAATGTAGTCAAGACTAACATGTTGTTTATGCAGTGTTTGCACTGCCCTGGTAAATAATAGAAATGAGGGTCTCATTTTTTTTTTCATACTGAACTAAAATTAAGCCTGTGCTTCTGTATCAGGCGTCAACTTGTCAAATTTTACTTGGATTTCCATATTTTTCTTATCAACCAAAAAGGTCAGCCAAAAGGGAGATGAAGTAAACTACCACTTTTGGAGCAGCAAATATATGCTGGATGATTGGCATCCATTATCGCATTTACTCCTCATAACCATTTTATGAAGTTGGATTTACTATCCCTCTTTTACCAATGAGAAAATTGAGGCTCCAGAAAACTAAGTAACTTGCCAAAGAGTCTTATGGCTAGAAAATCATGTATTAAACACCCAACTAATTCCACATCCTGTTTATATACATCTTCATGTTCTAGTACCAAAATATTTTGTCTGTTTTCTATGCACTCTGTTACAGAACAAATGCAAGAACTCTTCAGATCATGCCCCCAGTCAAAGTGGATGAGTGGAATTCGTCCCTGAGGGGGACAATTGGAAGAACTGATATGTGCGGTTACTAAGTGTCCTCTTTCCCCATTAGGTCATGCTTGTTAAGGCTGACCCCTCAGGCTAGTTTTCAAATCTTTTTACTACTCTGTGCACACAGATTGAAACCAACTATAATCAGAGGGTTATTGTCACCTCCAGAAGATTGTCTATATGAGAGGATTAGTGAAATGAAGTTCTGAAGGGTGGAAATCCAAGGTCAAGGTGTCAGGTTTGGGTTCTTCTGATGCCTTTCTCTTCGGATTGCAGATGGCTACCTTCTCCTGTCTTCACTGGATTGTCCCTCTGTGCATCTGTGTACTAATCTTCCCTTCGCATTAGGATACCAGTCACATTTGATTAGGGCTCACCCTAGTCATTCCATTTTAACTTAATTACCTCTGTAAATTGTACCTCTTTAAAATATAGTCACATTGTAAGGTTATGGGACTTAGGGCTTCAACCTATTAATTTGAGGGACAAACATTCAGCCCATAACAGAGGTTCTCTAATTTCCCTATGTTGTATTTTTCCAGTGCTTGTACCTATGGTAAGAGCATTGACCTGGTTAAATTTCTTCTTGATCAGAATGTCATAAGCGTCAACCACCAAGGAAGGGATGGGCACACAGGTAAGACTGTGATGAGAGCGTCACCATTTTCTGATGCATAGCAGTGCTCAAGAATAGTCGTGTGCTCAAAGGGCGGGGGTGGGGGGTGTCAGTGGGAGTAGTCAACCCCAGTGAGGAGGAATATTTTATCAGTGACATGGTTTAGAATTCATAGTGCATGGTGACAATAAAAAGCAGAGTGACTTTGGTCAGTTTCATTATTGTGCTAAATTATCTATAGTCTGTGCATCCACGATGGTCTTTACCAGGAACAGACTGACCACACTGCCTTGCCCTTGGTTCGCTGCTCAAGAAAAACACGTGTTTGTGGTCTTTGTTCTTTGATTTGTGCAAAGATGCTAACATTTCTTCTCATAATTGCAGTGGATGTAGAAATACTAGAAGTTGTATTAAGCAAAAAGTAGTCTATATAGAAGATCAGCTAGAATAGGATACTTCTTTTCCTTAAAGAAAGTCTTGTTTGCTCAAAGATAGAATTAATTATTTGTCCAAGAAATCAACCCTCGCTTTATATGTCTGGCAACAATGTTATTATGTGGTAATGACTGTCTTTTGAAAATGGGGGTTCAGTTTTCCTCTTTTCTCCTTTCACACTTTTCATTCTACTCTATTATAGGATTGCACTCTGCTTGCTACCATGGTCACATTCGCTTGGTTCAGTTCCTCCTGGATAATGGAGCCGATATGAATCTGGTAGCTTGTGATCCAAGCAGGTCTAGTGGTGAAAAAGATGAGCAGACATGTTTGATGTGGGCTTACGAAAAAGGTATGTTTTTCATCATTGCATCTCTGCGGTGATAACATTGAACTGTGTGCACAGATTTTATCCAAACATCAATAAGTTTTTTGCTTGCATGACTTGCACCCTCCCATTTCCTCTAGAGATTGTATCTGAGTCACTGGGGACTTGGATCAAAGAGTACAGTAGACCATCAGTAGGGAAGGCAACTCCTGGGCTGCAGGTGAGCTGAAGGCGTTCTTGGCATTGGCGTTTTGAGAAGAGAAGGAGCTATCACAGTTCTAGGCACTGGAGAAACAAATTGTGATAGGTAATGATGGTTACTTCCTTACAGTAAATGTCTTTACCTCTTAGATAGAAGTCTTTACCTCTCAGAAGAACCTTGATGTGGATTCAAAATGTTTACAAACAAACATAGTGCAAAGAAAGAAAGGGAATATTTATCAGCTCTAACCCTGCTAACAACGCCTGCAATAGAAACAGGAATGGAGCCAATCTTTAGTGCTTAAGTATGAATCTACTTGAGCTCAAAGTGGTGAAAACTTGGGCTCTGACATGAGAACACCTGGGTTTAGATCAAGCCGTGTTGTTTGATCTTAGGCAAGTTATTTCTTCTTGCTGAACTTGAGTTGCTTCATCAGAAAAATGAGGGCAATACCATCTCTTACTTCATAAGACTGTAAAGAACAAATGAGACAGTGCATGCAAATTTCTTACTATAGTGGCTGGCACAAAATAAATACCTGATAACTGGCATTTCAGCATTAATAGCAGTAGTTCAGAAATAACTATTATTAATAATAAGCTCTTTATTTTAAGGGAAAGGAAACCAGAGACAATCAGAAGGTAAAACAGCATCTGTGTCACTGTTACTAAGCTATGTCACACCTTTAAGTGAGCTCTCCATAAACACAGGAACTCCAACAGAATTTAAATCTGCAGGTGACATGGAGCAGTATGCATTGCCATTGAAATCAGAGAGTTGCAACTACACGTGCTAAAATGTATCAGATTTTGTTGCCTGTGTTGTCTTATTAGGAAGTTTAAAGTATGTGAAGAAGTATTCTTATCTCTTTAAATGCTAGAATCTTAGAAGACCATACTTAAAAGGAGTAATTACTAAACTGGAAGATTTCTTAGGCTACCAAGCTGATCTAAAAGGTTTTCTGCCTGCAGTAGTACGTGAAAGTCCATTAATGAAAGGAGAGATGAAGTTTGATGGATAGAAATAAAGAGCTAAGTAGACAAGGAAAAAGAAAAAAAACGTACAGGTCTGAAGACTGCCAGTGAAGAAATGATATAGGAGTTACTTTACTAGAGACAGTGAACAGACATGGAATAGCAAGGAATGAGCTAGATACAGGCCTGTTACGTTTTTTGCTTTTTACTTGAGTATTGTATAAACACACACACACACACACACGTTTGCACATTGTAGCTGAATGAGTTTTCGTAAACTGAATTCACTCAGCATCCTAATGAAGAAACTGAGCTTGGTTGGTCAGCACCCAAAAGCCCCACTTACGTTGTCTTCCAATCACTCCCCAAAGAGGGCACTGCGTTCTTGGGGCACAGACTACCTTTGCCTCTTTCTGACTTTAAATAAATGAAATGTTGTGGTATGTATGTCTTTCTGTCTGGCCTCTTTTGACCAACAGTTTGTGAGATTCATTCATATTGTTGCAGGTAGTTGTAGATCGTTCATTCTTGTGTGGTATTATGTTTTTAATTATGTCATGATTTATTTATTTATTCTACGGTTTCAGGGCACTTGGATCATTTTCAGTTGGGGATTACTAGAAATACTGTTTGTAATAACCATCACGTGAATATCTTCTGATGAATATCTGTATGCATTTCTGTGACACATACATGCCTTCTAGTCTATATAAAAGAAAGTCCAGGTGGTTTTATAGTTGCATATCAGTTGGAGAATCTTAACATATTCTAAAGCCTCAGGAGGCCTTACTAAGTTCTAGTTACATTGCATTTATCCAAGTGATGCTCAGACAGCGTCTCTCAAGAAATCTTGAGTTTCAGAGAAAGACTGTTTATAAAGCATTAGTCTTCTGGAAGACAGCTCAGAAGTAGCTGCTACAGCTTGCTCTTCACAGGGGTCGGCTTTGTTTGTTTTTAGTTGATTGAGAGTGATAGTTGAAAACTGGTTTTACTTTTTTTTTTTTTTTTGTGGAATTCCACACTTTATAAAACAGTAAATCATTGTGTAAGCTACTAAGACTTCCTACCAGACGACAATAACAGAAATCCTTTGGCTTAGAGGACTTACCCGCTGGTCTCTGCAACATATGCCATGCTTGTCGGCCTTATTTGTTCAGCTAATGTGCCAGGCATCAGTGCCGCATTTCATTATTACTATGAATTTTAACAAATTGAGTGTTACTACTCAGGAGACAGATGGATGTTTTGCATATGTTCTAGGGCAGAGCAAGTCAAACCAACGAAATAAAATTGTTGCTGTTTTCTCTTGCTAGAGAAATGTTGCATTGTTTTCCTGTGTTCAGGGAGGATTGAAATGGCCTTGTTAAAATGTTGCCAGCAGGGCACTGTCTCTATTTCCCTTAGATAAATAAATGCTTTTCTTTCTCCTTCAGAGAGGGAGCCACCAAATTAACTGATGTGGCATACTAAGGATTTTCCTGGGCAACTAGGAGATGGAGTTGAGGATGCACTGAAACCTTACTTGGAGTTTCTTTCTTTATGGAATAGAGATGCTGTAGACATGGCCCTGTCATGGTTTACCCTGTGCACTACCCAATCCTAGGTGAGAAAGAGCAGAGAGAGCTTCACAACCAGGGTCAGCTGATTTGAAAAGGAATACTTTAGGATGTGCCCCAAAGCTCATCCTAGTCTACCCTCTAAATAGAAAACCTAAAGGCTTTCATAACAGCACTCATCTTTGAATGATTCTAAGGCAATTTTTTTTCCATCCCAAAAAAAATGTTTAGCTGACACTAGCAGCTTTTCTGATGCAGCACGTTCAGAAGTGCTTTGGAATTCTCAAAGAGTTATCTACTCTCTTTTGAAATACCATTGGAAAAGAGTTTCCTCACTATGGCTCCCTGTGGGATCAGGTATGAAGAATACTTCCCATTTACATAGCCTTTTTAACCCAAAGATATCACAGTCAGTCCTGGAAATAATTTTCCTGGTGACCCTGCTTCTATGCAGAAGCCTACTGGTGAAGTTTCAATATTTTTCTGCTAGACTGCTCAGAGCTCCAATTTTACAATACTTAGAGCATTCCCTCTGCCCAGTCTGTCCTCCCTCTTCTTTTCTACTATTCCGTCTGAGAGTAGCCATAGCTGTCTCACTCACTTGGATTTATTCTGCCCTTTCCCTGGGGTACAAAGGACTTGTATGAATCAATTTAAATTGGCCAGAAGAAATAGCCAGCAGCCTGCTTATGTTCAAATCCTCTGCCCTAATCACCAGTATGGAAAACCCACTGAAAAGATCTACACGTAATCTTACATCCACTGCATTAAAGATGAAACTGCCAGATTGAAAAGATCTCAGCCAATTAGAATTGAACACATAGCTCAATAGTGTGTCTGGCAGTTAGATTTGAAAAGGCTGCCTTTGATAAAGAAAAGCACTCCTTTATGTCAGGCTATTTAGGGTCAGAAAATAACCCAAACTAGAAACAGAACTAAAAACTTCTTATTTGCTTCAGTACTGACACCAGTTAAAGTAATTTACAGAGGCTCCTATCCCAATATCTAATTACCCAGAATACAATATTTGTATACAGCAGAACCATTCTAATTCACAGTGACAGGGAGCTGCAGTTGGAGAATTAGTGAGTAAGTGAGCAAAAACAATAAAAATCAAGGCTTCTGTACCATGATATATACTTTGTTCATTCCTTTTGACAAGTGTAGTGTGGTGTGAATTATTTATAGTAAACGCACCATAGTGTATTGTCTGAAAGTAATGAACTCTTACAGTTGTAAGTTTCTACAGTTTCCAGCCAGTAAAAAATAACTAAGTGATAAGGGTGAGGGAGGAGTAGAAGGAAGAAGAGGTGGCTTCATTAAATCTTCTGATAAATCTTCATGGATTATAAACTCCCAAGCTTCTCCTGTATTGACTTCTTATCTGTTGGGAGCTTAGTTGCTTAGTTTAATGAACCTAGTTTAGTGTGCTAGAGGGGAGTAGAGGGGAACAAACAAAAGATTTAGATGGTATTTCAAAATCTGTGTGTAATTTTGTGTATTTTGGTTACCTTTCTACATGGTAATTAATGCTCTTTTTTAAAAACAAATAAAATAATACTAATTCTTTTTAGAATGGGAAGAACTTTTATTCTTATAGGGGGATAACACAAAAATATTTTTGAGACATAACTGTGTAATAAGCTACACACATTAGCATAGTAAAAGAGAACTTCCATTTATTGATCACCTATTACGTATGCATATGAATATGTATATGATTTAATTATCAAAAATAACCCTTTAAATTGGTACTACCTTTTGACTACTGATAAAAAGTCTGAGACTTAGAGGCACTAAGTCACACTAGCCCCACACACAGCTCTTAAGTGGAGAATTGGTACCACAAAGAGGTCTGTCTCACTGCAGAGTTCAGCCTCTTACCACCTCACTCTAGAATCAGATAGATCTAAGTTCCAATTCCGTCCTTACTACTTAATGACCTTGGGCAAGTTATTCAACCTCTGTAAGCCTTAATCTTCAAATTTAAAATCAGTAAATTAATAACCACTTTACAGAATTCTGTTGAGGGTTAGGGATAAGGTGAAAATGTCTGTAACATAGATTCTCAATAAAAATGGCGGTATTTGTTATTAAATGCCTACCAGAGGTCCCATCATGCTCCACATAACTCCAAATCTCACAGTCTTTCCTAATTTACAACATGCTTTAGTCTCCAGTAAGAAATATGACCATACTGACATATTAGGATAATGGGCACCCTCTATAAACCTCCTAGTGAAACATTTTGTTCCTGCCAAACACCACTGGACGAGCCCAGAATATAGAAAAGCTTGTGTTCTTTTGTTGTATTTATACTTCTTATTTATAACTTAAGTAATACCATTCATTTTAAAGCTTCAGGATTGCAGCAAGATCAATGAAGTTTTGAAAATCACTAATCAAAATATTATGAAAGCAATTTAAAATCTTTGTTCTAATCTGTATGGTTGCATGCAAATGTGTGACACAATATTTTAAAATTTTAGTACAAATTTCCGAGTCTCGTTATTACAACAGGGTTTCCCCCCTCAGTCACAGAGATGTATCAAAGGTACAGTGGCCATGTTTTCAAGTCACCAGACCAGCTGACGTGCTGGATCCCTTTACTTGGAGCTCTGAGGAGTCTATAAAACTCAGCAAGTCCAAAATGGGACTTAAGCTCTTTATCGTCCTCATCATTCAGTTTCTCCTATCATATCCCTTATTTATTATGTCATTTAATGGCATTGCCATTCCCTTAGTCACTTGAATCAGAAATCTGCACTGATATTTGACTATTTTTTTCCCTCAACCTCCCTTCCCCCATATCCATGCAATCAAAAAGTTTGGTTATTTTACTTCATACTTCCCTTAAGAATCTATCCTTTCTTCCTTATTTTTCCTATCACTATTTCAGTTCATAACCCTATCATCTTTCTCCTGATTTGTTTTAATAACCTCATAACTACTTTTTTTTTTTTTTTGTCTTCAGCATCTTGTCTTCAGCATCCGTTTTCCAACTGTAATCTGAAAGATCTATCCAGGGTGTCAATAGGGCCACATCAGTCCCCAGCTTAAAATCCTTCACTGACACACGATCACCTCAAGGAAAAAAGTCTCAGTTTATGATCCTGGCACACTCTGTGCCCTTCCTACCTCTCAAACTTCATTATCTAGTCACTCCTGTCACATGAGTGACCCCGCATGCTATGATCATCATCACATTCATGAGCTCACTAACCTTCACTGGGAGTTCCCTCTTGTGCCAGGCATGTTCTAAATGCTTCATAAGCATTAACTCATCAAATCTATACAATAACCCTGTAGGGCAGTTACATGATATGTGACGTGATAGTTATACAAAGTCACTGGCTCCTCCCTACACATATCATATTATTCCGTGTTTCCAAGCCCTTTCTCCTGCAGCCCTCTGTTTCTCTGCATCCTCCCATCCTCCCTACCCAACTCTGCTCTTTAAATTTCTGATTCCTACTTAGGCCTGCAAGACTCAGTTTATGGATCCCCTCTTCCAGAAAGTCTCCCCTGACATCCCAGCCTAGCCTTTCTTTATGTTTTGTGGTGCCGCATATGCATCCATATCTCCGTGTTTACCACCTCACGGTGACACACTCTCTCCTCTACCAAACTTTAAACCTTTTGAGAACACACATTTGAGCTATTAATCTTTTGACTTCCAAAAATTTAATTCAGTGGCTTATTCCTAATAGATTCCCCATTTGTTGAAGTGAATTAGAGAATGAGCAGATATTTCAGTCATAACATCCTATTCCTTGTCTCACTAAACGGCATCTGATCCGTCATAATATAGTTGATCTTTTCAAGAATACTAATTACCACTAGAAAACAGAATTTTTCTCTGTAGGGATTTTTTTAAATATCATAGGTTTCTTATTAACAGAACAATCCTGATACTCAAATTAGTAGACGGAAGATTTTAAAGGATGCCCTAAATAAAGTTCTTCTTTCTAGCCACTGGAACTGCGAAAATTTTCCTGCTGGCTGGAATGCTTTTCTTCTCCTTTTCCTCTTAATCAACCCATGCTCATCTTTCAAGTTCAGCTTAAAAGACAATTCTTCAAGGGACTCTTCCCTGACTCCTCCAGCCTACTGTAGAATAGAAGCATTATGCACATTCACAGCATCCTCTACCTTTCCTTCCTAGAGCTTGGGTAAATAAAACTTGAGTGAATATTTACATATATTTTTTTTTCTTTTCTACTAGACAGCAGTCATTACAAGAGTAAAGAGCATTTGTTTCAACATTATACTCGTACATTGTACCATTCATTCATTCAAAAAATGTATTACAAACCTAATGCGTGTTAGACACTACGCTAGAAACTGAGGTAAAATAGTGAGTGAAACAGACCGTGTCTCCCTGCTCTTAAAAAGCTTGCATTTCTAGCAGAAGAGACAGGTCATAAGCAAGGAAACAAATAGGCACTATCAGATGATAATGAGTTCTATAAATAAAAATAAAAAGGAAACACAATGGCGAGTGAAAAGTTCAAGAACGCTATTTAATACCAAGTCTCAGAGGGCTTCCCTGGGAACATGTTGCTTGAGCTGGGCTCTAATGGGCACTCAGTAAATATTTGTGGAAGAGAAGGGAAGGGAAAATACAGGCCAAACAGGAAGGGAGGAAAGGAGGAAAGAGGAGTGCTAAATGACTTGGTTTGTATATCATGTCCCTTTGACATAAACATTCATCCTTGTGGGATTCTGACCTCAAGATGAAGGAGGACTGGACACCTTCCTGTCTGGGCCTGGTGATCAGGGAGAAGAATCATGCGGGAAGGGGGAGGTATGTTCCCTTTCTTGTGATATGAAATTAAAGCATCTCTCAGATTTAAGTCCTGAGAAGATGTAGCAAGTCTGGGATTTTTGTTGCCTCTGATTTAATTGACAGCGTGTGGGAGCAGGACTGTCAGAAGTAAAGTGAGCCATGGAAGGGCAAATATCAGGGGCCCTCCTCTGATCCCACTTTTCAGTGCTTCTGGAAAGTGGATTGTAACATGATAGAAAGGGAAGATAGCACTATATTGAGCAAAGTCTCATCTGTGTCATTGCTGTGAAAGTTTTGTTCTTTGAGGCAGGTGTAAAGAATGGCCCAGACTGCTTCTCTGATGACCTGGGCATGTGGTACACGTGAAATCAATAAGAATTTCTTGGCTTCTGTGATTGAGACCAAATCTCCTGTTCTCTACTTAATAATCTTGGACCCAGAGGGCCTCAGGGTCACAAAGTCTGGAGATCTTAGAACTGATGTCATTCACCATTAATCTCAAGCAAGTTTTCTTCTATGTTCTTAAAGTAACTTCTCACAGCAATGAACAGCATTCATTGTTTCTAAGATGCAACAGTGGGGACTGAGAGATAACCTTAGAGGGAAATAATGAAATTTGCACATTTCCTGCTTGAATAATCAAGAGTCCTCTGTTGTGTACATGACCACAACGTAGATAGTAAACTGTCCACGTGACAGCCTTTGGATGGACTTGCAGACTTGAAGAATAACCTAGGTTTTAAAATAAGGAGCTATTCAGAAAGTTGAAACCAAGGAGGTTGGTGGGGTGGGAACCACTTCAGATGTTAAGGAGTAAAGGAACACAAGAAGAAGACAAGTTAAAGGGAAAGCGTAGGCTCTGGGGGAATACAGACAGGCCTGGAGGAATGAGGATCAGGAAATGCAAGTGACATCAGGCCAGCAGGAGAGTCCTATTTGCCAAAACCCTCAGGGGCACCAATAAATCATACTCTGAGAGTGCAAATCCTTATAATAACTGCATTAGGCAACCTCCTATTTGGATAAAATACTTGGATGTAGCAAGTAAATTCTTAGATAAAGGAAGACACTGTATTTAATTAGTAGAAGTTTGATTATCTCTGGATGTGTTCCATTACTGTGCCTTGGTTATCTGGGTATATCCATCATCAAGAGTTTGGCTTAAAAGTCCATTTAGTGAGTCCTTGCAAAGCATTTTGCTGCTTAGCCCCTCACAGCCAAGTATCAGGAGGCTGGGCCCTGGTGGTTTACAGGTTTCTTTGCATACACTGGTAGTTTGTCAGAGCAGCAACAGCAGAGGAGAATTTCCCAGACATGTGCGTCTCAGCCGGTAGTTAGCAGGAGGTGGGAAATCAGGCGGAGATGCCTTCCAGAGCCGAGGGGGCCTCTTGGCATTTCCCTGGCAGCCTCATGCTTATCATCAGCCAGAACCCGGCACTCATTAGGCTCGTGATGAAAAGCATCCTAAAGAAAATGCCAGCAAATTGTGCCACAGTACTGGCAGGAAATTAAAACTGCTCAGAGCAAGTGGAGCCAAGAGAGCTGTTGAAATGAAAGGTAACATCAAGGGTGTGATCACCGACTCACACAGGCGCTCAGGATTCAAGATGCGGCTTTCTGCTTCACTCAGGAAAGCAGGAAGCCCTCTCAGCTGTCAGCCACAGTCAGTCCAGCAGAGGGGCTGAGGCAGGCGGGGAGGTGCGTTCTGTGAATTAAGCTTTGTTGTGTTTGGGTAAATTTGGGTAAATGCTTGCGGTTTGGGTTATATTGTTCCCCCAAAGGAACTTACAAGAAAAACGGAAATAAGAAAAAAAAAAAAAGGTTTCTTTCTTCCTTCCTTCCTTCCTTCCTTCCTTTCTTTCCCTTTCTTCCTTTCTTTCTTTCTTTCCCTTTCTTTCTTTCTTCCTTCCTTCCTTCCTTTCTTTCCCTTTCTTTCTTTCCCTTTCTTTCTTTCTTTCTTCCTTTCTTCCTTCCTTCCTTCCTTCTTCCTTTCTTTCTTTCTTTCTTTCTTTCTTTCTTATCACAAACAAAGATCAAATTAAGTAAAAGAACAAGTCCCGAGGCACCACAGGTCCTGCTGAAGTCGGGGCAGACTGTATGGAGAGGAGTGGACAAAACCTTAGAACCTAAGCGTCTCAGGGCATTTTAACTCCAGAGGAAACTCTCGTCGGTGGTGCTGGTTTATCCTGAGGCTAAGACGGCATCAGCAATGGGGAAGAAAGAGGACCAGCACCAACAAGCAAGCAAAGCACACTGAAATGTTCATGCCAAATGACGGTAGTAGGCAGGGTGACGGCCCTCACAGAGGCCCAGGTCCTAGTCCCAGAAGCTGTGAGCATGCTGCCTTACATGGCAAGTAGCAGAGGGGCATTACGGCTGCTGAGCATCTGAAGTAAGAGAGAGAGACCATCCTGGATTATCCACATGGGCCTGTTTAATGACAGAGGTCCTTAAATGTGGAGAAGAAAGCAGGAGCAGAAGCCAGGGTGACACCACATGAGAAGGACTCAGCCAGCTAGTGATGGCTTGGAAGTTATAGAAAGGGGGCTTCAAGCCAAGGAAGGTCAGTGGCCTCTAGAAGTCGGAAAAGGCAAGGAAACCAATGTTTCTCTAGAACCTCTAGAAGGAATGCAGCCCTGTCAACACCTTGATTTTTAGCCCAGTGAGAACCATGGTGGACTTCTGACCCCCAGAACTACAAGATAATAAAGTTGAACTGTCTAGTCCACTAAATTTGTGGTAATTAACAATAGCAACACTAGAAACTGAATATATCGGTATTTCGAAAATTTATCTGAAGTTCCAAAAAGGAGTTTCCACGTTTGTTTACAATTCTTGGGGCAAAATAGTAAGACAAGAAAGCAGTGAAAATACCCAAAACTATCCACGTATCTATGTGTTAGGATGGTTAGGCACGTTACATACATAATCTCACTTAATCTTCGCAACATTCTTATGAGGATGCATCATTAGTTCTAATCTGTAAACAAGCGTATTTTTAAACAGTGAAAACAAATCATGTCCTTCAATTCATTGAACTCCTCTAGTAGTCCCCATTATCATCTGGGGGGGGACAAAAGCCAAGCTCCTCATCCTAACCTGTAACACTGTGAAGCCCCATGCCAGTAGTGTCGGTGTGGACTGCCGGTCAGCATCATCCGGGGCTTTGTTAGAACAGCGTTTCTCAGGTCCCACTGCAGACCTTTTCAGTCAGACTCTCTGGGAATAAGGCTTAGGAATCTGTGCTCCAACATGCACTCCAGGAGATTCTGACACACACAGTAAAATTTGAGGAGCACTACTGTGCATGATGTGCACTTACTTCTCCAGCCAAGTCTGGTACCACTCAGCCTTGCCCGTGATGATCTAGCTACACTGGCCATCTCTCATTTTCTAAGCATGTCATGTTTTCTCCCATTTGGGGATCTTGACATTATCCCTTTATGCCTGTTAGGCTCTCTTACTTTAGAAATATACCTGTTGGCTTACGTCGTTCCTGTTTTGAGGTTTCCCTGATTGTGAGCACGTCAAGAGTCCAGCGAAAGAGTACTGATAGGTTTGGCTCCCCATTATTTCATCATAACCTACGTCCATGATATGAGAAAATCACAGATCCACCAGTCATAAATAGAAAGCTATAGATGATAAGAAAATGGACACTAGTTGTTAACTCTGTAGATTTAAGTTTTGCTACAGGTTTTAACAATTTTAATCACAATTCTTTTGGTTTTTTTTTGAGGGATCGAGACTTGGAATGTTACATTTGAAAAAGCTCTTAGTGCTGACACGTATCTCAATTATTCCATCTTATGATTTTGCATGGCTGTATTAATTTTAATTCTTTTTTGAAGGGAGGATTTAATAAGTAGGCACAACTCTCAGTGTATACTCTATACATTAGCCAAGTTTATTTGCAACAAAAAAAAAATATCTTTGAATCCTTTGTGACTGATAAGCACTTACACTCTTTCGATTTCTAAAGTTTGCCATTTTTACAATGAATTCTGTTGCATTTCACAAGTCTCTTGGCAGGGTCTTTAAGTTGACTTTGCTTTCCTCTTGTATAAATTAGCTACACTTAGATTATTTTCACAGTTTAAGCATAAAATAGTATCAAAGTTTAGTTCTATTGAAAATCTTTGTCTCCTCAGAGGAGCATTTAGCATTTTTATTCTTCACAATAATAAGCTGCAACTGCAGTTAACAAACTCCCAAAATTTGGTGGTGTTATGTAATAGAAATTTATTTCTCAGTCATGTAACAGTCCAGGTTGGCGTGTCTGGTTGGTGGATGGCTTTCTCTCTTCCCATAGCACCTCAGAGCCCTCACTATCCAGCCAGCAGATGCAGAGAGTAGAAAAAACTCACCTGTTTCCCGGAGTCCACTCCTGGAAGTGACTTTTGCCCCTCTTTCCTTGATGAGAATTTGTCCCAAGGCCACAGCTGGATGCAAGCGGGAAAGGGAATTGTTGCCCTGGGTGGGCAGCCATTCTCAGTGACAGAATCACTCTGTGAATGGGAAGTACAACTACTGGTAGGCAGCCAGTGGTCTCCTGCCACAAAAACCAGTGTAAATTATCTTGATGTCCTGCTCTACTGCACTTGCCAACCAAATGTAATGCTGAATCACAGCAAACACATCTCTCCTTCCTGGCTATCATATGTGCTTTTCGTCCTTTTAATGATGCCCTTATATGCTCCCATAACACTTGATATTTACTAATTTACAAATTCTTGTCGTTCTTATTATTTGTTCAACTACTATAATTGTCTTAAGAGTAGGGCCACAGTTGCCTTGTTCATTGTATGCCCCATACCCAACATAGTGCCTAGATAATGCCTCACATACAGTAGAGTCTTTTTTTTTTTTATTGAAGTGTAATTGACTTACAATATATTAGTTTCAGGTGTACAATTGAGTGATTTCATATTTTTATACATTACAAAATGATAGTAGAGTCTTAATGAATTATTTTGACTGAATGAATGAATGAATGAATGAAGGCTGTTCCTATTGCAACCTATTACCTTTAAGATTCATTTTATGTTTCAAGCTACCTCTGGTTATTTTTGGATTAGGCTGTAAGCTGAATAAGTCAAATGAAAATTAAGACCCTTTGTCCTCTTTTTCTTTTCATAAAGGACATGATGCAATTGTCACACTCCTGAAGCATTATAAGAGACCTCAGGATGAATTGCCGTGTAATGAGTATTCTCAGCCTGGAGGAGGTACCCCCTTTCTTATTCAATTATCATTGTTAGTTCAATATTGTGCCTAAGGTAAACCCGTGTTTCTATTACCATCGTTCTGGAGTTAGGGGGAAGGGCATGTCGTATTAGCTTTACTTTAAGAAAATTTATGTCTGGGTGAGTCTGAGAATAAACACACCTCCATTAGGTTACTTTCTAATTCGCCAATCTGCAGCTCCCCCAAGTGTCACACTGCCTGGGCTAGTTGTTTTTGAGGCTGGTGCATGACTGGGAGGGTCTGGGTAAGCTGAGCGCAGTCATTTTCCATTTCAGTAATCTATTAAAGCCAGACACAGAATACTCACATACAGACACAAATTAAATCTCCTGGAGTCTGCCAGACCTTAGGCTTTTATTTTTAATCATTTTAAGTACTCTCTAAATAAACACTTGCTGTACTGTTTGAGTATCCAGAGGAAGACCTGGACTTAAACTATAGTCTCAGTTTATCCCTTCCCACCCCCTCCCCCCACTGGTAACCATAAGTTTGTTTTCTATGTCTGTGAGTCTGTTTCTGTTTTGTAAATAAGTTCGTTTGTCTTTTTTTTCTTTTTGGAGTTTGAAATTTGCAGATACTAATATATATAAAATAGATAAATAACAAGTTCATACTGTATAGCACAGGGAATTGTATTCAATATCTTGTAGTAACTTATGGTGGAAAAGAATATGAAAATGAATATATGTATGTTCATGTATGACTGAAGCATCATGTGTACACGAGAAATTAACACATTGTAAACTGACTATATACTTCAATAAAAATATATATACAAAACAAAGCAAAAAAACTATAGTCTCATTTGGTTTTCTTAGCAATTTTATTTTGTCACCTGCTTCTCTTTATAATGTTTAACTTTTATGCAGAAAAAAATGTTTGCTACTTTTAACTCTATAATATAATTTGATTTCTAGATGGCTCCTATGTGTCTGTTCCCTCCCCTTTGGGGAAGATTAAGAGCATGACAAAAGGTATTTAATATGGGACAATTGTTATAGTTTATTACTAAGAATACTACCTCAAATATGATAACTTACAATTTTGTTTTATATACTATAAATGATGACTATTTTGCTAGCATAAACAATACTATTAATAGACCATTTTTTCTATAATTAACCTCATTTGCTATGCTATTTTTCACATGCCCTCTCAGTTCATGAAGGTATAACAGTGAAAATTTCATATGGGTATTAAAAGATCAAATTCTCATAGACATTTTTATTTTTATTGAAATATAAATTATAATTATAAATATCTTTTAGAATTGGCAATATATTTGTCTTAGGGGAAAAATCTGAAAAATAAATTATTTTTTGAAAGATCTCAAATAAGAAATACTTTGGGAACTTTTTTGAATGTATGCTACATGTAGAAATTAATACTGTTATATCAAGAAAGTAAAAAAAATGGTTCAACTGTAAATTTGTATTTAACTATTTGGAATTTGAAGTTTTAATAAATTATTTTTGGATTTGGATGTTTCTTCTGAACGATTTTTAGGCTTATTTCCTAACTGGCATCTCTTTGAGGTTTAGTTTATGATATTCAGTTAAGCCTATTGCGATAGGTTGCAGGGAATGACCAGACAAGACTCTTTATCATGATGCGATATGGACTAGATTCCAGGGTTGCCACATCCTACAGACAAGCTACTTGTTGATCAGATAGGAACAGACCCTTAGCCCTGATAACAAAAATCAGGTAACAGAGACAGAGAACTAACTTTTAAGGCAGACGGATAGGGATCATTTGTGATGAGGGTTTAGTATGTCTAAGTAGCCAGTGACAGTTGGAAAGTTAAACGTTACTAAGGAATGGTGTTTTCGGTTAAGTAAAGTATAAATATGTGTGTGCATGTGTGCACATCCACGTGTGTGCTTTTTATCTTAAAAAATACAACAATTCCTGTTCGCAGAGAAGGCGGATGTGCTCCTCCTAAGGGCTGGGTTGCCCTCACATTTCCATCTCCAGCTCTCAGAGATTGAGTTCCATGAGATCATCGGCTCAGGTAACCAAAGAAGACGCTCGTCTGTTTTAGTTTAATGAGCTCAAGATAATGTGTGTTTATTTATTTCTCTTAAACAATTTCAGGTTCTTTTGGGAAAGTATATAAAGGACGATGCAGAAATAAGATAGTGGCTATAAAACGGTAAGCAAGCAAACAAGAAATTTGAGCATCCGAGTAGAGTTGTGAATTTTGAGAAGCATATGCATGGTGAGTCCCCTGTTCTGGTTCATCTGTTGAAGATTTCCTGTTGCTGCCATTTCCAGTTACCGAGCCAACACCTACTGCTCCAAGTCGGATGTGGATATGTTTTGCCGAGAGGTGTCCATTCTCTGCCGGCTCAATCATCCCTGTGTCATTCAGTTTGTGGGTGCTTGCCTGAATGATCCCAGCCAGTTTGCCATCGTCACTCAGTACATATCAGGGGGCTCTCTGTTCTCCCTCCTTCATGAACAGAAGAGGTATGGCCCCTGGCTCGTCATTTTACATGTCAACACCTCATAGGCTGTCTGCTTAGATGAGCCTTATCCTGCAGAAATCTCTGAGTGCTAGGAAACATGGTGCCTTAAAGATGGGTAATAATTTATGCCCAGTAATTATGTTTTAATGAATAGAAATACTTCTGTGCTTTTTAAAAAGGAATTCAGTTAAAGATAACAAACTTAAGGAATTTAAATTAGTAACTGAGCTTATATAATAATTAGGCTAAATTTGACATAGTAGTAAAGCCAATATGTGTAAGTGCAGAATAAAATAGTTACCAGGAGGTCACAGTATTTACTTATAAAAGTTTTAAGAAAGAGGGGTCTAGCACAAGTCTAATTTGAATTCACTTCCTAGATCTATGCATAAAATAATTGGAATGTGTTTTTTACTTAGTGATGAAAGTAGATTCCATTTTTATGTTGTCACAAAGATAAGTATGATATTACAACATTATAAAATCAAGTAGAATATTTAAATAAGAGGGACTGATATCTGAATTGATCTATAATTAAGCATTATCTGATGTGGAAAAGCTGTTTTTCCAGATTTGTTGAATTTCTAGCTTAACCTTCAATAAAGCAGAAAAAAAGGCTGAAATGATACAGAATAACATATCACACACGCTATTGATTTCTTTTAGAAAGATACGGTATTGGCTTTGACCATTTCATCCTCATTAAATCTATTTTTAAATTCTAGGACTCTTGATTTGCAGTCTAAATTAATTATTGCGGTAGACGTTGCCAAAGGTATGGAGTACCTTCACAACTTGACACAGCCAATTATACACCGTGACTTAAACAGGTATTCCCCCCCCCCTTTAAAATAATGAGCTTGTAATTGTGTAACTGTCTAGGAGCCTAAGACAGATTTTAGTGAAGATATATTTTAGATTTATTGCAGATCAGAGTTTTCTACACTGTGGGTAAGGGGACAGGCTACCATAAGCCTAGGCGATAGAAAGTTTTGTCATTGTCTTTTACAGAAATAGAAAGCAGTTTAACTGCCTCTCAGGGATCTTTCAAATCTATGAAAAATGTCCAGAAAGATAGTGATGTCTGTAAGATTCGCCAGCCAGCTAGCTCTCACGTCAGTAAAGTCAGATCAAGGATTGAGATCAATTACTGTTACAGAATGTCATGTCTCATACAAAGTCAAGTATTACGGGGGGACCTAATATAAAATTATCTGAAACGCTACTTTTGTGCTAACATTTTAGTATTTTTCTGATAATAATAAACTCAGCCAAAACACAGCAGCTCAATTTACCTGCTAATCATGTGAAGATGTTTTCATGTGGAATAGAGACTTGAAACAAATACAGAATGGAATGTTTCAATGGAGAAACCCCAAGGGTTTTCTTTTTTTAAAAAATAGTGAATGCTTTCTCTAAGCAAAGTCTTACAGGAAGGCCAGTATACAAACTGGAGCAGCTTTGGGTGAAGACAGAGTATAGGGTAGAGAATTCTGTTCATTTACCATTTCCCACTGACAAAGAGAGAGATCCTTGGGCCATCTCTCTGGAATCCCAAAGGTGCTGAGGAGAACAGCTAGAAATCCACTGATCTGATAAACCACTAGTTTATGAAACAAGCCAGTTAATCAAAATCAATAACTTCCATTTCATGATTGTCAGTAAGGTTTGTGTAGGTCCCATATATGGTCCTATATACAAAGTCCACAGTTTTGAAACTACTAAATATTGATTAATTGCTCCATTAAGTCATTTGTATGACAACTACTTGGGCATCTGCTAGGTTTAAAGCCTTTAAACATGGCACAAAGCTTGCAAAGTGGAGCTGCCATAGACTCCATTCTCGAGGAGCTTTCAGACTCCGCTGGAGGAGAAAGATACCTAAATATATTTTAGGTATGAAATAACAAGTTCTATTAAGGAATTAGTGAAATTTTTTCTACAGAATTTCGGAGAGAAGAACAGTAATTACTTCTGAGGTATTTAGAAACAACTTCATGGCGGAGGTGACATTCGAGCTTGATCTTAAAAGATCAATAGAATTTGGAAGAGTGTCCTAGGCTTAGGGAAGACAGTAAGAAAATAGAGATTGGAAGTTAAAGGTGTATGTAGCAACAATGAAGAGTTTCACTTTAGTGCATGAAATGTGTAAGTGTATGTAGTGTATGAAGCGGATTATTGGGAAAGACATTCAGAAAAATAAATTAGAACGAGAGCACAGAAATTAGTGAATGCTACAGGAAGGTAGTTTAGACTTGGTTCTGTACGCACGAGGGAGGCACTGAGGATGTGTGAGTGAGGAACCACAAATCCAGAACTGTGTCATGGAACGATTAACCCAGCACCTTTGTAAAGGATCAGCTTGAAGCAAGGACGAGAAACTGGTGAAGCAGTTGTTAAGGCAATCTAGACGAGTAATGAAAAGCAGAATTTCTCTAGTGGCAGTGGAAATGAAAGGAAGAGACAGATATGAAAGACAGGAGAAATAAAATAAATTAGGTATCAGATATGTGGTTAAATCTTAGATATTGAACATAAACATACATAGGACTCAATCTTGATAGTTTTTAAATAAAATTCATTTCTTTCCTGTTATTATTTATTTTCTTTATGTCTCTTTTAAAGATATTTATGTTAACAAACGTATTTTTTCCTTTGGGTTTCAGTAACAGTATGTAGGAAGCAGATTTAGGTGATAAACTAGCATAATTCAAACTGGTGATTTGTGAGTTTTAGGAGCATTAGTTTGTCTTCCCAACCATCTTTGCCTGTGGTATTCAAACAAATGAGTGATCACTGAAAGTTTTCTCTAGCGCAGCTCTTCATCTGTGGAGCAGTTGAATGTGTGTTCTGTTGCCCTGTGAGTAAGTGTAAGTTGTTACTGCCAAGTTATAAAGCAGGACCAAACATATAAATGTTGATTAAAGTGAAAATAGAGCATTTACTGTATAACAGATTTAAGTTTATATTTACCATTTTTTCTGTCTCTAATCCAACCTAAATGTTTAAATTGTATCAAAAAGACTTCAATTTTTTATGAAACACTTTTTCCTAGGTGCCTTCCATATAATAGAGTACCAAACTAGTGCATTTATTATTTCTGGGCTATTTTTTACTGATCTTTAATCTGACAATAAAAATTCAGTTTTTCAGGTTAACACAAATACATCATGCCTATTGCCCAAAGGAATGAAAAGTCTTTCTCCTCAGAGGGCTTTCTGCAATCTGGTTAGGTATAGAAAACATATGCCCAGGAAGCAATTTAATTGCCATTTAAGGTAGAAAATGATTAAGGGCCAAAATGATTAATCAGCAGTTTTCAAAAGCTTTCAAGTAAATCAAAGATCAAAGTAGAGTGGAAAAGCTTCCTGGAGGATATAGAGCTAAAACTAGACTTTGAAGAATAGGCATGTATCTTTTCTCAGCCTTCTCATAGCGTACTAATCCTTGCATTTGCACGATGCTTGCCAAGTCCCACTGAAAGAGGTAGAGGGAAAGATGAACATAAGGGGATGGGGGGTAGGAACTCAGACACTGCATTTGTATTGAAATGACCTGTTTCCATGTTTCTCTCCCGGGCTAGTCTGGCCATGTCAGGGCTTCAGAGCAGAGATCCTGCTCTCTTCATCTCAGAGTTTCAGAACTGAACCTAATATCTCACACTGAGGTGTTTAATCAGTGCATTTTTAACCGAACCAAATTTTTGAGGCATTTCTATGAATGTCACTTCAGAAAGCAGTGCCCTATTTGGTACAAGTATGGCTGTTTGTAGATAGAGTCTGACTAACTTACCCAGTACCTTCTATAGTTCTAAAGGGAAAAGGCTGTTTGGGTTTACAGATCAGCCCACAGGAAGGGGACACTTCTCTCTTTGGTGTTATGGTTGTTGATTTATTTGAGTGAAAGGGGAAAGTCTCTGCCTTTTCCCTTGTAAGTTTCTTGCCATGTAAATCTGCAAGTTAATCTCGATCTTCAGTGTATACTGAAGAGAGGTTCAAGGAATAATTAAAGGAGTGCTTCTTTCCAGTGACGAGGATGAGAATTTATTTAGTGCTTACCATGTGAAATAAGCCTTGTTGTGCACGCTCTCATTTAATTTCAGAACAATTCTATATACAGTTGTTATTATCTCCATTTTACTGTAAGGAAACTGACTAAAGCGATGAAGTTCACAGCTACATCCTTACAGTGTTATTAACACTGTGTTAGGCTGGCCCAACACCAACAAAACCAAGTCAGCACAGAGAGATAGAAGGAGGCTGGTGATATTGGATGAGCATCAGCCATATTGATCAGCCTTGCTCTTTGTGCTTCAGTCCTTATCAGGTTCAAACCATTTCTCATATCATCTCCTTGTGCTTCTGTGTTTCTGCTTTATTTCTTTTTCTACACCCCAGGTTCTGCTAGTATGAAGCAGAGGTTGCATGTGAGGCACATAGATATGTTTACTTTGGCCCACAGTGTTTAAATATTTTTTTAAAATGTATATCGCTTTAGGCAGAAATGTACTTTTCAATTTGTCACAGACCCCACCACCTACCAACTTACCAGTTTACACCTGGTCCAATTTGTATTTTCATTTTGTGGCACTGAAGCTTGCAAAGCTTGGTTTTACAGCTAAACACTCTTCACACTTTTTACTTAATATTAGCAGCTATCTGTGTTTTCTTGAGAAAGTACAGTTTCTGAATTATTTGACATTGAAACCAAAACATTGTTGCAAACATACATGGATCAAATAAATGGTCTTTCCCCTGTAGAAGTATGTAGTATGACAACACTGTGAGCAATGAAATAGTGATGATTCCAACAGAGTGGCTCTGGCACTCCCAAGAGTCATGTAAATGAAAGCATCTTGTAAACTGCAAAGCACCATACAAATACCATTTGTTACTGCTCTTAATCCCTCACTTGTTCCTTTATATGTCAGGAATGAAAAAATACCCCACAATATTCTCATACGTACAGGTATTTCTTTTTATATAACATAACGAATTAATTGGGGGTCTAGGTCTAGGTCTAGATATAGAAGGACTGTTTTTGAGTATCAGCTTATTCGAGTGACTTTAAAGAAAATCATTAGTGATAATTTTTAAAAAGCCAACTTACTGATGATGAGTGACAGATAATTTAAAATGACAACACTGGGCTAAGGGCTAAAAGAATTTTGATTTTGTATATGGCTTTAAATTAGTGAGGATTTCAGAAAGTATCAAAGAAAAAAATTGATTATAATTTTTAATAATTGTTTATAAGTTGATACATGCATTTCACCACCCAACTCATCCTCGTCTTCTCTGATAGGAAATCCACCCTTGCTTCCCAGTTCCCCAGGGGCCAGCTTTGTCCCACATGTTGTTTGGTTCAGGTTCCTCACCCTGAACCAAAACAGCAGGTCCCCCGCCCTCACTTACTCTCCTAACGTCTCTGAGTCCTGCATTGTCCTTTGTACTCTAGTGGAAATAGCTGAAGTTTCTTTCCTCCCAGGCCCAGTTAAAATGTTCTTCCTCTGTCAGCTGCCTCCATTAGAACGTCTCATTTAATTTTGGCTGCATCCACTAATTCTAAAAATAGTGCTCTTACTTAACACCCCATTAAGTAAATTCCCTTAGACACATACTCCCTTTAAATTAAAACAGGTACATTTAAATCAGAGGGAAACGTTCATTCTGCCCACACTGTCATATTGCTCGCACAGACCTAGTGACACCTGCCATCTCTCACGGTAAGTTCCACCAGAATCTTTGCCTCAGTCGTCCCAGTCAGACAGATCCCTGAATCTCCCATTTTAGAGGTAGATTCTAAGCCACTATATGCCATTTGAAACAGTGTGCAAAATAAATGTATTTGTATGTAAAGAGAACATAGAAAGTCAGGGTTTGGCCCCAAACAGGAATATTCTGTGATACCAAATTCACCTCTGATTTGACATAAAAAAACTACTGCTTCACACCAGAACCTGGCCTCAGGCTTTCTTATTCCAGTGATTTTTGTGGTGAAGCGGTTCACTCTGCTGCCTCTCTCCTCCGTACAACGCAGCCACACCCTAGGAATTCCCAAAGCCAGAGGCAGGACTGCTTTCCCTGTGGCGGGGTTGCCCTCTCTCACCCCAGGGTGGAGCTTGGCGGGGGAGTGATGCCCACCTTGACCGGCTACAGCCTTTCCAGGGCTCCCCTGTGACTGGTAGCGAACTTGCTGGCCTGCAACCTTCTACTGTTGCTGGCTCCCCACATTGTCATTTTCCGTCCTTCAGGGATACGGCCTGTATAAAGTCAGCTTTCGAAGATGTCAGCAAAGGCTTTTCTCTGTTCAACCTCATTTCTCCTCTGCTCTCATTTCTTGGAAGGCACTGCCAGTGCTCCACTTGGCACCTTGTCGATTTCCTAAGCAACTAACCTTTCAGTAATGACGTGAATGCTTCCTTGTGGTTATCTGTGCATTTCTCAGTTCATCATGTTCAATCTTTGCTTGCTGAGATTCATTTATGTTGTTGTGTTCTTAAAATCCTGGAGTTTAATAGAGTGCAGCCTGACTAGGGACCCAGAGCCAGAATTTCTAGCTAATAAATGAGGAACAATCTTAATAAGTGGATATTTATTTTTCCACTGATTGAATTTGCAACAGCTCTACCTTGAATTGGGCCTCGATAAAAAAGAGTTGCAGATAATTGTAAACTTTCCTGCCTTGTTTAATATTTTCCATTTCTTAATCCTCCTTGTCAGCCTTGGGAGGAAGCAACTTTTCCAATAATGTTAGTCTTCTTTCGGGCTTGCAGCATGGACAGCTCTGGGAATCTGTGGTGTGGGTCACCACCCTACTGGAAGGTCCCAGGATGAACCAACTGAGGTTGCAGGCTATGGAGCCAGACCATACAGATTCACACGCCAACTCTATCACATCTTCCCTCTGTCCTTCGGCAATTTGTTTATAAATCAGTTTCCTAATTTGCAAGATGGCAATAATAATCCTTACTGGGTTTAATTAAATATGAAAATACATTAGTTATTATTGTCTTTTCTTCTCTTCTTTATTTTTCTGAAGGAATATATTCACTACTTAATTTTCTTGGGTGCCCAAGTTTCTTTACTGAATTGTTTCTAAAGGCCTGTCTCTCCTTTTGGTTGTATTATCACAAGCATTATTTATAATATCTCAGATGGCTAATTTCTTGTCATAAAGATCTAAGAGCTAACTGGATTGTTTCACTGGAGATCTCTTTATATGTGTGTGTGTATATATATATATATATATAGAGAGAGAGAGAGAGAGAGAGAGAGAGAGAGAGGGAGAGACGGCCCATGGAATTCTAATCTTGTATTACTGCCTTCATTGAGACCTCTCTACATGGCTCAAATTTGCAGCAGTGATTCAGTGTGATGCTCTCATTGGGTTGATGCAGATCTAGAACAGCACTGGGATAAAAACATAGCTGAGGGTTCGTAGGGTTATTTGATTATCCAAGATCCTTCTGAGTGATTATTCTTCCTAGGGCTCCTTCACAAAACTTAAGCATACAATTTAAACACCTGCCATTCAATCATTCAGTGATCATTTTTGTGGAACATAGTGGCAGAGAAGGGGAAGCATCATTTAGAGGCATATCCCAGAGTTCACGCCATGTAAAAAGTCAAGTAGGAGAAGCCCTAGTTTTGCAGAGGATGTGTGGAGCATCTGTGTAGTTAGGCATGTTTCCTTCCTGGTGCCCAGTTAGCTCACCCAGCTACTCAGCTCGGAAATTGACCTTCTCACTATAAGGAGCAGGGAAGAGTGTTTTCAAAGTTAGCATTGAGAAAGTTGCCGCCTGCTCCTCCTTCAACATTCAGAGAAAAGAAAGAATCACATCATACCTTCTCGATTCCCAAGAGGTGACCATTTTTCTCATTTCTGTTTCTGTTCTCATGGTGTCACTGTTACTATACCACTTGACTTCTTTCTGCCTCAGGTTCCTCATTTGCAAGTGGGGATAATGATGTCCATGTCTACCTGTCCATAGAGCTATCCTTGCAATTAGTAGGGGTGTCAGGACAAAGGTACATGGACCACTTTAGAGAAAGACTCTGCATGAGAAATCAGTATATCATTTATATTAATCACGTGGAACCGAGTTGCCAGGGAGTCTCGGAATAAGCTTCTTTCTGTATCCAGCTGCTGGGTCTGTGCTACTTGTAGAGCGGTCTGAATTTTCTCCCTCCCACTAAAAGCAAAAGGTGTCGTAGTTACCAAACGGCATGGGCACAACCCACTCCTTTTCTGAAGGGCTTACCATTCCCTTGACCAGCCTGGAGAGAAGAGCATGCAAGCTTCCCGGAATGATTAGAACTCTTTGATCCTGGAGCCACGGTCTTTGTATCAATTACATTTAAAGGCTTGTATGTGAAGAGCTGTATTCCGTGGCTAAGCCCTCTTTTAATGGCTTTAACAACCTACAGAAAGCCAGTGAAAAGCATGCCTGGAGCCACAGATGAAACAGCGTTAGAGCGCTGATGATGTCTGGCGGCTTTTCTTTGGGGAGGGAATTCCCCTTCTAAATTCTTAAAATAGCAATTGGCTTTCATTAAACCTATTCAGAGTTAAGGGTCTGAGGATCTCGAGTGACCCCTTCCTCTGGGAATGGAGCACATTTTCATAGGCTTTTTCCTGCCTGTGGTCCCTGAAAGATTTAGCCGCTGGCAGGCCACCTGAATCGCTGGGATTTGTAAAGGAAAGGATTGATTACATGCTCCATCTAATTCTTTCTCTTTCTTTGATTTCTTTTTTTTCCCATTTCATACAAAGAATGAGAAGGATATTCTGAGTTTCCTTCTACTGAGACATGGTTGGCCTTAAGGGCAGACGTTTTCGCATTGAACTTTCATTAACCTCGTCTGGGCTTGACAAAGTTTCTTCTATTTTGCTTCCTAAATATGAGCCTAAAGAGCTATTGTTTGCCAAACTTGTTCCCCAGCACTGTAAGCAGGAGAGAGAAAACAAAAGTTTGGGTGTTTCTGTTTTGTTTTGTTTGGCTTTCTCCACAGAATTGCATCTGTAGTCTCTATCTGAAAAGGTAAATTTAGCATAGGCCTAAACACGTGCGATTCATTCTGATGGGAACAGCCACCGCTGCCACACTTCCCTCCCTTCCCTCCTCCAGTGTCACTTTTCTCCTGGCTAATTCTCAGTCCTTCTTCCGAGAAGCACTCCTCTGTGTTTCCACAGCACACCGTGCTCCTGCTTATCTCAGGACAGCACTCTTCAAATTGCTCGTGTCTTTGAATACATTCCCTGCCACTCACTCAGGACAGGGGCTGTGGATTTTGCACTTTATTTCCAAGTGTTTAGCACAGTGACTGGGTCCTAGTAAAAATTCAAGTAAAAGTTGTCAAAGGCATGAATGAATTAATAACATCTCAAGGAACATAAGAGTATCATATATTGTTTCTTTGTGCCAGGCATTGAGCTTAGTGTTTTCATGTAGTAGCTTATTAAATACTCATAACTCTGTATGATAGCCTTTTTAAAAAGATAAAGTGCAGAAAGGCTTAAAGAGACTAAGCAAATTATCAAGGTAATACAGCTGGTAAGTGACAGACTGAGATTATTACCCACACTATCTATTCATAGAGTCCACGTCATAGAAATATATAGGCGTTTAGTCCTGCAGACCAGGAGCAGCTCTGATTGAACTGCAAAGCAGTACTTGAAAGAGTTGCCTTACCAGGGGAGGTGTAGTTTGTAGAATTCATAACAGAAATGAGAAGGTAGTTTTTACTTAATATTGAACAATTCAGTAGCATTTAATAATATGAAAGTCTTTCTTTTGCTTAATTAAGACTGCTATTCCACAAGTCACTTTCCCTGGCTGTTTTGTGCTCTGGATGATTCTTTGCATGCTAGTCACTACAGCCTGTCCAAAAAAAAAAAAACAGTGGAGACAGCGAGAAAAGAAAATATAATCAGTTGTTTGACTGCTCTGATTTCCTAATTTACACAGGTGAAAAGTTAGCCAAACAAACTGATTTTGCCGTGTAGACAAAGCCAAAGACTATCTGAGGATTCTCAAGAAAAATACAATCCCCTGAAATTCTAGTGATTTCTAGTCACTACTGACCATGTAGATTTGAACCAATGCCTGCTTTTTTCTGAATTGATTGATTTTCCTTCTCACAGGCAACATTTTATTTTCTAACCTGCAGCATTTCTGTGCCTGACTGGAATATTTTTGCATTTGATTAATGTTTTCATTTGACTTTCAATGAGGTCTCAAAACAGTTTGGCTTGTCACAGTCAAATTATTTAAATATCCTCTGAAAAGAGTATGTGGGAACTAAAATCAGATTCATGTGAACCTGAAAAACCAGTGGCGACATTTCCTGAACTTGTTATATTTTTATCTCTAAATTAATCATTTCACAATTTGTTTTATGTTGATGCTCAGCTTCTTAAATATAGTGATTATTGGATCCCTTAATGGAAAAGTTTTAATTTTTAACTGACCTGAAGTTACTCTCTGGCAAGGATTTGTGTTCTTTGTTTGAATAGTCCTTTTGATTTCAGCAGCACAAATATTTATGCCTTATACTTATATTAAGATTTCTTTCCTTTGGGTTTTTTTTTTTTAAACACAAATACCTAAGTCATCCTTTTCACTTCTCAATTACTCTTTGATCCCAGTTGATTGGAATTGTCCCAACTATGGGTTCAAATACAGTCAGCACGCTCTGTCTATGTTTAACTTATGCCATGGGAAGGAAGGCACACTTAAGAGTACATACCATCAGATTTCATTTATGTGCAGTTTTAGAAAATGCAAACTAATCTCCAGTGTCAAAAAGCAGATCAGTGGTTACCTAGGGCTGGGATAAGAGAGGAGTGAACAGCGAGGAAAGTGAGGAATTCTATTGCGGTGACAGATATGTTTTGTACCTTGACTGAGACAGTGGTTTCACAGGAGTATGTATCTCTTAAAACTCACTGAAGTGTCATCTTTAAAAAGATGTGTTCTTCCTTCTAATGTGAATACAAATAAATTGTCTAATATAGGTCGTAAATATTAAAAGTTCAATCCTTAGAAAGAGATAGGCAAAGACATATGAATCGGAGCCTTTCTAATCATGAACAAAAGGTATTTATTTGCCCTTTTTTAAACCTAAAAAGAAGAAATAAACATTTGTCAAATAATCTCACTGAGGATATCAAAACCAATTCTAGCTAAAGGAGAAGAATCAACATAACCTAACTGGAAGAAAAAGGGTTTACTCAGAGGCCATCACTGAATACAAATCTGTATCACACTAAGGTCGAGTTAGCTGTCTGCAGATGTTAGCGTTCAGTCTAAGGATGGCAGACATTGACAGGAAGGGAGCTGAAAGAGTGTCTTTGAGACTCTGCACTTACCCTCTATTCACTCTTGCCAGTTCTGGTCTGATGCAAATGATATTCAATACCAGAATTTACTCCTCAGCTGAATGTGAAAGTGCATACATTGAGTGGCAAAGAAAAGGCCCAGAGTGTCTATATATCATCAGAAAAACTGGCGGGTTGAAGATATTAGATCTCAAAAATTGCAAACTGACAGTTACAACATCTGGAAAGAAAAAACTACCCTAAGCTCATTAAAAGCACGTGCTGCTAGATGTGAAGCATGAAACTATGGATCACAGGGACGCAGCCTGAATGGCTTCTTTGGTTTTCAAAATGTCATTTATGACAGAAGACATCTATGGAATCTATGAAAATTGATGCTGTGATTCAGAAAAGATACAATGAAAGAATTAATTTGCAAAGATCATGGAAGTGACATTACATAAACAACATAAATCATGTGCAAGAAATATAAAATCAGACTTCTTGAAAATTAGAATTGTAGAACACTTCTATCTGAGTGTCAACAAAGGAAAAAGTATTTGCTGAATAACTGGTTAGTGAAAAATGTTGCCACGTACACTCTAATCTAAGGTCAGCGTAGCCCAAATTCAGAAAACTGGATTGAACAATTCAGAATTAGTTGGGAGAAGGAAAAGAGCAGTGTGAACGTTCAAGCTTCTACAGTGAACACAATGAAGGTGTTTGTGATAAACTGAATATTCTCGTTATGACTATAAATGTATATTTTTCTATTTTTGCTTCATATTTTTCAGAGTATTTTAAGGAAAAATAAGGGTTTTTTTTAAACTTTTTTTGGTAAATAAAACCTATTACAGTAGGAACTAAGAGAATATACTCTGAGTGAGAAGAACACCCCCAAAAAGAAAATTAATTAATTAATCTAATTAAAATTTTTATTTTGAGCATTTGATCATGAAGTGCTGTTAAAGCCATAGATTGGTCAAATGCTTGTATAACCAGCAAGTTTACACAACTTTAAGCACAAGAAGTTTCTGCTCTGGAGGCCAACACTCAGAACTGGGATTTGCTGCAAAAAGAAGACCTTTGAGACTTCTCAAATTAAAGCTCTTCTCTCAAAAGTTGGGCTTGGCTTGCACATACTAGCTTTCAGTATCATTTCTTATATATATATAAAAAATTTACTATAGGTTTGGGCCAAAAATACAGAGGCTAAAACTTAAGGTGGCAGTTTTAAGAACAGTTTAGTATCAAAGAGATCCTATATCTCAGGTAAGGCAGAAAGACTGTGCAGTTTCAAGCCAGAAATATCAAGGCTTAATCTGCCATTTCCTAATGCTGTAATGGTTAACAAGTTATTTCTAAATATCAGTTTCTTCATTTATAAAACAGGGAAAGTAGCTACCTTACAGCAATATCTGGCCACAGTAGACATTAAATAAATTTCAGCTCTTGGCCTTTTACCTAAAGTGGTTCCAGAAGTAATTTACTTCCATGTATGTTTACCAAAGTTCCAACGCTTATATATTTAAGACAGATAAGAGTTACAGAGAATACCTCTAAAGAAAAACACTTAGTAATTATTTCTCTGCCTTCTCACTCTCCCTGTCCCACCCAACCAAAATTTCTGATGATCATAACAGTGCTTTGCTCTGCACTCATCAGAGAGAGGGAGGGAAGGGAGAGGAAGAAAAATAAAGTTAAAACATCCCAGGCCAGAAGTAATGAGGGTCTGAACTGAAGTAACAGCAATGAGAAAGCAAAGGAAGGTAAGAATTAATGATCTATAGTAGAGGTGAAATTGACTGTACCTGGTAACTGATCTCAAATGAGGGTGAGGAGGAGGAAGGATTGAAAGATATCAAGATTTCAGCCTGGGTGGCTGGGTACATGGTGAGTCGCACATTAAGATGCAAAGATATTGAAAATGACTCCAGCCATGTATGTTTGAAATGCCAGTGAAATAATCAATTTCACTTTATATAAAATTCCGAGGAATGTGGTTTAGGGCATTTAGAAATTGCCTGAGTGTTTCTTCCCTCCAGACACCTTCTCTGATCCACATCTCCTCTCCGATCAGGTTGGGTGCTTCTTTCTGTGCTCCAGTGGCACATGTTTCCTTCCTTATCTTAGCACTTCCTTCCTTTGGAATTGCCTTTTTCATCCTGCCACCTCTGTTAGACTGTAGTCTTGGCGTGGGCAGAGACCATGGCCATTTTGCTCATCTTAGTGCCGTTATACCAAGCGTAGAGCCTAATAAGAAAATACCCCAAGACTGTTTGTTGAATGATTAGTAGCGCTTGGAATCTTTGGAAGTTATAAAGGCACAGTTGTACATTTCAAAGAGGCAATAGCTGTGGCTATAGGACTAATTGACTTTATTGTCGGTAAAGAGTCCAAATAGAAATAGCAACAGGAATAAGACCTGAGGTAGGATGAGAAGCCACTACAGAGGGAGAGGAATAGTCACAGAGATAAAGGTAAAAGGGAAAAAAAATTAGAAGTTGTCAGAAATGTCAGGTACCTCAAAAAGTCCAGAATGTCTGGACAGAGATCAATGACACTGGAGACCTTTGAAAGGTAATGGTCGGTGGAAAGCATTGACAGAGAAAAAAAATTAAGCATGTCTATTATTATTTCAAAACTAAGAAGGACAAGTTTAAAAAGAATGCAGAGGACATCGTAATGATCCCTACAATCACTGGATTTTTTTAATTCAGTGTCTTCCTAAACGATATTGATCAGAATTCTAGTTAAATGAGGTATGCCTTAGAAAAAGGCTCTGATAAAAGAACTGTGGGTAAAGTTGAGTATTATCTCCCACTTTTAGAGATGCAGAAAATACGTTAGAAGTTCTGTAGTGATTGTTCAATTTCAACAAAGCATTTCATCAACTTCTTTGACAACTTACAACATACTTATTAACATTCCAGATGAAATAATATTCCATGGAATGCAGTTTGAAATATGCTGCTTTGATTGTGTGACTGCACACAGGTTTATATTCTCTAATTTTGAAAGGTATAATAGTGGATACTGTCAGTGTTTAAGTCAGAAATCTGAGTGGTTCAGCTGACTCTGTGAAAGTGTTGTATTTGAATTCCATTGAACCGCATCTTGTAGATGACATTGTACACTGACATTCCATTGTACATTGACTGTGTACCTGCTGAGTAGCTCAGTGCTCAGTGCTGAAGATATAGGATTAAACAAGATGGCAAAGGTTCCTGGTCTCATGAAGCACATAGTGCAGGGATGTGGGTGTGGAGGTGGGTAGGCAGGAGGACACAGTAAAATAAATAAGCGAGATAATTTCAGATAATGATAAGCACAATAAAACGTGTAGATGTGATAGAAAGATAACAGAAGTGGAGAGACTAATTTTGATTGTTGGTCACGGTAGACCTCTGTGAGAAGGTTATATATTGAGCTGAGATCTGAAAAACACAAAGGAGCTAGCCTAGTGAAGATATGAGTGGAATATGAATCAGAGAAAAAAAACAAGTTTTAGCAAGTGAAAAATTCCTAAGTAGGAATTTTAAAACTGTTATATATATGTGTGTGTGTGTTTGTGTTATAGATACATATTTATGTTGCAAATATATATTTTATATATAATGTTATACTACACGTTATATATACATGGAGTAGTAGAAGATAAAATCTGTGTTTCACTAAAGCCGGATGGTGTATGGTCTTATGGGCCATTTGGAAGTTGAAATCTTATTTTGAATGTGATAGTAAGCCACTGAGATACTCAAGCAGGAAAGAAATGTGATCTGATATATTTGCTTATTCATTCAACAAATATTTACTGAGTGTATACTGTGTGCCAACTCTTTTGGCAGGGGATACTGCAGTTACCAAAACAGATCCTGCCTTTATAATGTTTACGTTTTGGTAGATGAATGCTTTTAACGTAGAATATTCTAAATGTGTTGTGGAGAATGGAGCGAGAGTGGAAGCAAGGAGAGCGGTTAGGAGTCTACAGCAGTGTTCCAGGTGGGACATGAAAGTGAATGGGGCTAAAAGACTAACAGTGGAGATGGACGGAGGGAAGTCAGTAGATTTGGTATGTTTTTGCAGGTAGAGTCTACTAGAGGTTGCTGTTGGATACCTATGGGAGGTGGGAGAAGAGAAACAGTTGGTAGACACAGATGCCATTTTTTGAGATGTTAGTTGTAACGTTAGTTGCAAAATAGCATTTGGGGAGCAGAACCCAAGAGGTCTTTGTGGCCATTTATACTTAGGGCGCTACTTAAGAAAAGACCTTAAGAAGGCAGTTGCAAATGCAAATCTAAAGCTCAAGAAGAGATCAGTACTTTGGATATTTATTTGAGAGTCTCAGCAAATAGAAGTTTTGTTTTGTTTTGTTTTTTAAGCTGTGGGAATTGATGAGATCCTCTAAGGAGAGAAAAGGGAAGAAAAAAAAAAAAAAAAGGAGAAGAGGGCCTGAGACAGAGGAATAGGTGCTATCAGAGAAGGCTGGAAAGGCCTGCCAAAGAGTAGATGGAAAACTCAAGAATAGAGTGTCATGGGAGCCAAGGAAAGGGCTTGCTTCAATTAGGAGGAAGCTACCAGATGTTGAATGCAACTGAAAATTTAAGTAAGATGAGAACCAACTAGTGACCGCTGGATTTGTCAGGATGGGAGTCACAGGAATACATGCCAAGAACAGTTTTTATTGATTGGTAAGGACCTATAATAATAAATGCTACCATTTACACAGTGTTTACTGTGTGTCAGCTTCCACCCAAGTGCCTTATATGTTTTACTTAATAGTAACAACAATAACTATGAGTTAGATGCAGTTTTTATTTCATTTTACCATGGAGGAAACTGAGGCACAAAGACATCAAATAACCTGCCTCGTAGTTACTAAGTGACTGTGCTGGGACTTGAACCCAGGCAGGCTGACTCTAGCATCTGTGTCATTTCTACTTTACTAGATTACTTCCCTAAAACCTCATTAAAGTGGCTTGCGAGTGATAATGGAAGGCAGAGCAGTAGAGATAGACTTTTCAAGAAGTTTTGAAGTGGGAAATTGAGCAATTGGATCATAATTGGACAGTTCTGTAGGTGAGGGAGGGTTTTTGGAGATGGGAGCCAGCAGAGCATGTGTGCATGCGGATGGAAAAAATCTGATAAAATAAAACTCGTCATTTGGATAAAAGCATCTAATTGTGTGAACAGAGTCCTGTCATTTGGCTCAGGGGCTGGCAGAGTCAGGGGCTCAGTACAAGTCTCCTGAATTACAATAAGTTACTTAAACCTGGCGAGTAACAGAACTGGGATTTAACCCCCATCTCTGACTCCTGGTCTGGTTCTCAGGCCACCAGACCATGCTGTCTCAGAGCCCTTAGTCCAGTCTTCTTCCCATCTAAAAAGTCATTTTCCTCTGATGCTGTCAGTAGTCTCACTGTTTTAGATGCAGAAGTCCCTGTTTCAATTTCTTGCTGGAATGGATTCTCCACAAATAAGGATAATCCTCCATTTCATGTTTACTCACTTGGTTGACCTCCTGTATTCCAAGCGCTTCCCACAACAGGCTTTGCCGTTTGTATTTTCTGAGACTTTCAAGTAACTGGGAGTTGGTATTATGACCAAGTTACCTCCTGAAATGCATAATTTTCCTCCTTTATCAATTTTGAAACAAACAGATGAATTGCAAAGGAGCTACATTAATGAGATGTTTAATTCAAGGTTTTAATTTTGTGAGTGTTGGGAAGCATAATTAAGGTTCAGGCAGTACATAAGTGTCTTCAGAAATACAGGAAATAAACTATATTCTGTATCTGGAATTTTGGGAACATTTTCTGCTCAAATACAAATCTCTTATAGCTATCTTCCTTTGTTATACAGGCACCCTGGGCAGAATAAGCAGAACCTGTACTCCTCACAGAGGAGGAAATAGATAAATAGCGTGGTTGTTATTGTACCAATTAGCAGAAAACAGTATGCTGGGGGAGAGGTAGAGGTGCAAGTGAGCGGGCACTGATTTTATACTTCTTCTATTCTCAGAATTGCAGGGCAATTTTCTTTAATTTCATTTTAGATGATATCTCAGATAATTCATGCAGTGAGGAGAGAAAGGAATAATGAATTAGAAGGGGATACAAATAGGATGGTAAAGACTTCTGGGGAAAATGTGAGCACAGAAAAGATTGGAAAGCTTAAGAAAAGTTATTTGTAAGCATTTCTCTGGATCAGCATATCACACAATTATTAAAAAAAAAGAAACAAAACTTTACAGAGACGTGGTGCATCCATCAAGATGGATGAGGGAAAGAAAGTACATTTATTTTAGATGGTGGAGAAAGAGCTACTGGTGTTCAAGCTTCCAGAATGGCTACTTCACATCAAGAAATGCAAATGCAAGTTTCCAATGTAATTTCTGTCTCTTAGGTGATGTCTAGCACACAAGCCAATTAGAACAAAATTAAAATGAGTCAAATAACCAATACTCACAAACTTGCCTATTTCTACTTTTAGAATAGTATTTTATAGCTTCAGGATAAAAACAGTAAAAATATATTGATTGATTGAGTGAGTGATGCATTCATTCAATAAATATTTATTGGGCTTCTGTTAGGTTGAACCATATGAAATTGCCCCTTTTTTGGTCAAAATGGTTGCAAATCAACAATATCATATGATTCAAGGTAATATTATCTTTAAACTAATGGAGAAAATTTCTTTTATGATTGAAATCAACCAATATGCATTTACTAAACATGGATTATAGATTCAGGACTGCATCAGATGTTCCAAATCAGTGGTAACAAAGATATTGAGTATGAGAATCCCTTTTAGTATTAAAAGTTAGCCCTCAAAGGGTGCTGTTCTATCTTTAGAGTTCATCAAGTGAGAAAACGCATAACCAAGCTAGCATAAAGTTAACAGCACTTACAGACACTTTTTCTTTGTTTTATTTGTTATAGTAGTGTTGCATATACTTGAAAAATAGTAGCATACATATATATACACATATATATGTAAACAGTACATTTATATACATATATGTACATGCGTGGTATATATTATTAATCTCTAGACTAAGTTTAGGACAAATTTGTATCATTAATCTGTATTAGACAGACTTTTTAAAGTTGCATTTTGCAAAAAACCCGACTCAAACTGACTTAAGCAAAACAGAAAATGATTTATGCTTACATAACTGAAAAGGCCCAGAATAGATGTGTTTTAAGCATGAATTTCAAACGGTATCATCAAACTTGTTTTTTCTCCATCTGTAGGCTTTTTTTTTTCTCATTGGTTTAATTATTCTTGGATTTATTCTTGATCTTCACCTAATGGCCACAACTGCACTGTGGAGCCGTCCTCGATTTCCACATTCCCAATGCATGTCCTAGAATCGTGCATCCTTGACTCTGATTGACCTTGCTTTGGACTCATGCTTATTTCTGAGCCAATCACTGTAGATGGGAGAGTGTTGATCTAATCGGTCAGGTAATTCATAAATCACTCCTAGAATCTTAGATGTATGTACTCTCATGAACTAAAAGGCAGCAGAGAGAAATTCTTCAAGGAAAATAAAGAAGTGTGAGTGTATGCTGACCAAGCAAAACCAACAGTTTTCCAACTGTGTGACCCCTATGAAATGACTTCACTGCCACTAGAGACCGTGGCACATGAGTGTGACATCACTGCTCTAAAGATTATACAATGAAAGATGTATAACCTTGCCTTATTCTTACAGGTAATTGGCTTATTCACTTATCCAGCAAGAATTAATTGAGAGTCTGTTGTGTATTATGTTTTGTACCAAGGGATTCAAATTTGATTATGACATAGTTTCTGTTTTCAAGGAGCCTTGACAAAACTGATGAGTGATAAACCAAGTCTTGTGAAAGTACAGAAGAAAATGTAACCAACTTTGTACAGAGAATGTGAAAGAGTGCACAGGCACAGTGATGCTTGAGCTGGGACTCGAAGGAATAGGAGTTTTCAGCCAGAACAAAAGGAGAAAATAAAACAGCAGTAATGAAAATAGCCAGGATAGCATAGTGCCTAAAAGGGATACCTAGATGATTATTGCTATATGAGTTGAGAGAAGGTGGTGCATGAGGGTCAGGAGGGGAAACTGAGTGCTCATATCATCTACACTGCAGTGTGTCACGCAAACACCAGTGGGGTGAGGAGGGTCGGGAGCAGTTTAAAACATTATGGGGACTTGGAGAAAAATCCTGTACAACATCTCAGACCGCTGCTTGATAGTGCAGCTTTTCTCAAGAGCTGTTTAGCAGTAGAGAAGCCAATTAGAAGGAGAGGAGACAGGGGTTCACCAGCGCCCTTTGATGAGAGAGAGAGAGAAATGGGGAGAAATTCAGATTATTGCAGCAATGTCTTTGGGAGCAGAGAACTGAACCGTCTTAGTTTCTCAGTTTATAAGGAAAGGAGAAAACATCAGAAAAGTTTTGCGTGATTTTGGTAATCTAAAAGAGAGCTGACCTTGATAGCACTTAGAAATAGGAAGTCAAGAATATTGAAAAGTTTTTAAAAGTCTTAAATTCAAGATTCACTTTCTTACTTTTCAAGGTTGGTGATGAACCTTATACTAAAAGTCAGTTTTTAAGAAGCTGTTCCGAACTGGCAAAGGGACTGAGTGAGCAGAGCCCCTGTGGGGGTTTTCCTTTGATACAGCTGTGATAGAGAAGATACATTTCCTTCTATTCCGCATTCAAATCCATATGCACACCCACATATGATGCACTGAATGCCATATTTGTTGATTTTCCAGGTCACAGCAGTTCTGGTACTTTGTACACTTCTTTGTGATGAACTAAAAAAAGATTTTTTAAATGCATTTCCAGTGTCAAGAACTTTTTTTAACTTTTTATTTACCGGTTTTAATACTTAACCATGTAATTCAGCCCTTTGTTATTCACAAGTGGTATTCAATCTTTAATAACACTATCAATGAGAAGGCATGTACCTGTCTGCATTTTGTAACAAAAAGGAAAATATATAAATAGCTTGCCATTGTTTGGTAAATTCTACTGCTTAGTTATGGGAAAGCTGAATAATCCATACTCCATGTGAACAAGTTAGAAAAGAGCATTTAATGAGCTACAGAGGGAAGTGTTTTCAGAGTACAGCACTCATTTTCATAAATGTTGCTGGAGAGGCAATTGCTCAAATATAATTCTCCCATTAGGAGGTTAAGAGAGATAATAATGGCTTAACACAGAAGGAGATAACAAAAGAAATAAGATGTCAAATATGATCAGATCTGTCTTTGCCGTATGAATTCAAACAATAAAATTGCTATATAATTATTGTAAAACTCTGCTTATTTTATTTTTCAATATTAAATTCTTTAAGCAAGGATCTGCAAAATATATCTGGACTTTGGATCATCCATAATATTTGCGTTTGGAGGCGAGCTTGTTAAACAGGAAAAAAATGCAATTTTGCATCTATCCTTATTAATACCATCCTAAATCATATTAATAGAAATGATACAAAGTTCAGATTGGTATGTATTGAACATTGAATGATAAACTCAAATTGGAATAATCTGAGTGTTCTCATCCTTCATAGTTTTGGGTTTCTTTGTTTTTTGAATAGCTAACTTCTGTTCCATCATAAAGAGTTATCCAAGAATAGATAAATGAAAATAGCGCTGGGTTGTGTGACCTGACTCCTTATGTCAAATCTTGACAGTCATTATGTGACTCTTGGAAGTGATAGAATGGGGCAGGATTAAGAGGATATTTCAGTAGGCAACCCAGGAAGCCTACAGCCTGCCTTGATGGTGACTTTATTGCTCTTTCTTAAGAAGTCCTGGGGAAAGTTTAGTACAGAGAACTCTGACAAAGCAAGGAAGAGTAAGGAATTATTAGCTCAGAATTTGGCGCCCAAACCCACTGAAAACTTCTTTTTCTTGTCTGGATCATAAGGAAAACTCATTTTCTGCCGATTCTAGAGATACACTGAAGTCTTAAACCGTAGTGGGTCAGATCCAAATCTGAACCCCAGTCATAACCCCTTTCCTGCTCCATGGATTAGTCTTGCCCCTTTTTTAGCTTTATATGTTAGACTCATAGACACATTTTTACATCTGGCTTCTTTAGTGCAATGTTCTTTTTGTGAATTCATCCACTTAAAATATAGTATTCTGTTCTACAAATACACTTATTTTTCCATTTTACTGTTGATAGATAACTGGGCTATGCCATAGTGTAATATGCTTCTCTGAACATCTTTTACTTGTCTTTTGGTGGTCATACGCATGCACTTCTGTTGGTTATTTATTTAGGAATAGAACGGGAAAATCCCCAAAGGAGGAAACTGACCTCACAATTCTAGGCTCACGTCTCTGGGTTTCCTTCTCCTCCTGATCTTAGCCCCTTATTCCTGCACTGGTATTTTTATTTTTTAGCTGTTTGTGCCTTCAAATAGATTTTTTTTGATGTTTTGTATAGCTCCTCTCAGAACAAAGTTTGATGTGCTATTACCACAAGTGGAACTCTCAAGGCACATCCTCTTTTAATTTATTTGATTAAAAAAATTTTTTTAATTTTAATTTATTTTAATTTTTAAAATTGTCTTATTGAAGTATAGTTGATGAACAGTAATATTATGTAACATACAGGTGAACAATATAAGGATTCACAAGTTTTTAAAGTTATTCTCTATAGTTATGATTTTAACTTGTCAACATCAAGTTTCAGGTTCAATTCCATATAGCAAATAGGATTATATTTTGTTCTGAATTTTCTTGGTTCTGAAGTAACATTTGTTTCTCTCCACTTCTGTATTACTGACACATTTTTGGATATCTCATTGCTAATTTAGTTAGGCATTGCCAAATGTATAGTGGGATTCAATAGCCACTTGATCAATAGATTGAAAACAATAGCAAGTTACCCCGGGGTGGGAGGGAAGAACACTGTCCTGGCTGTAGCTATCAAAACACCTGCATGACAAGTGACAATGAAGCAGTAGCTTTGTTTACACGATGCCAAATATTTAGATTTCGGGAAATTCCTAAATAATCTGCTGGGTTTTCATTCTTATATGAGTCTTTGGCATCACATACAAACCACATGGAAATAGTGTTTCTTCTTAAGAAGTCTTGTGCATAGTTAACGAGGAATGTAGTTGAAAGACTTGGCTGAAGTCCATGCTAATTACATTACTGAGGATGATGAAAAGTTAGCCGAGTATTTGTTTTTAAAGTGCCACTTCTTTTGCTTCATTTTGCCTGCATCCTATTCTCATTACCATCTTTAGGGTAAGGAACTGAAAACTGTTCAGTCTTCGTTACATGTTACCTACTTAGGAGTGTATGTCGGTTAAGAAGCTGGTCCCCGTCCCAATATTCTACTATTTGAACTAGATTGGCCACTTCCTACCCATGCTTACACCTTAGTTCTGGTTCTAAGTCAGGCTATTTGGATAAGGATTATAATAAGCTAATGCCTCTCAGCTAGGAACAGAGGTAATACGTATCTGAGTCACCTGGAAAGACTTTATTAAATATGAATTATTACTCCCATCTCTTTTGTCACTCCCGAGGATGTATCAGAGTCTATACCTCCCATTGCCACTAACCTACTGAGATCTGCTGCTTTAGGAAAATATTGCCTCAATATTGTGATCTTACTTGCTTTTCTCCCCCCCCTAACTATTGCTCTATCTCTCTATACCTGTTCAATTCCATCAGGATCGATAGCTTAACTTTTCATATCCAGTGTCTTTTAACTTTACCTTTTCTTTCTAGAAACTTGATCTCTCAGATATTTGACAGTGCTTGTGAAAATCCAAGTGCCTTGTCTAATTCTCTCAGCCTAAACCAGCGGTTCTCAGACTGCCGTCTGGAGGGCTTATTAAATCACTGCTCCCCGGGTTCCATCCCCACGGGCTCCAGTGCAGTAAGTCTGGGTTAGGGCAGAAACACTGCATTTCTAACAAGTTTCCAGGTGAGACTGATGCTGCTAGTTTAGGTCTCACACTTTGAGAGCACCGAATCCTAACCACTAGACCACCAGGGAGCGTCTGGGCTCACACTTTGAGAACCCTTGGCCTCTGTTGACCCCCTGACTTTGATTCACTCTAGCAAAGTTCAGTTCCCTACAGTTCATCCCCTGTATGACTCTCTTATCTGTGTTTATAGCCCACTGTGCTCCTGCTAACCAAACTCCTGATTCTGACTTGGGTTTTTCCAGGCCCTGAAGAGCAACCAGAGCTCTGTTAACCTAATTTGATTGATTTATTCATTCATTCACTCACATTTATTTATTCATTCATTCACCCCATCATTCATTACATTTTATTTAATGCCTAGTATGTGACATTGTTTATACGTGAGCAAAATACATCTTTTATTATTAATGAAAGTTAGGGTTTAAGAAGGAGAGATCATTGAATAAGCTAATAATGTCAGTACAATAAGTTTTATGATAATAAGCATTGGGTTCTACAAAAACATGCAGAGGAGATCTCACCCTGACTTCACAGGAGCAGAGGAGGCTTTGGGAGAGAGAAGGGGCCTAGGCTGAGCCTTGGGGGAAGAGTTCGAGTTACCCAGTTGATCAGTAAAGTCAAGGCACCCAGAGAGGGTGGGACATATATAAATAACTGGGAAACACTTAAGAATCTCAATGTGGTTGGTCAAAGGGTAATAGATATGAGTCTGAAAAAGAACATGAGACTGAAGAATTAAGCAAGGGCCAAAATGCACAGGATTGTTTAAGCCAAGTAAACTAGTATAGAGCTGTGGGGAGTCACTGAAGGATTTTAAGCAGGTAAGTGATCTGGTCTATGTTAGAATTAGAAAGTGATGAAAAATACTACCCTTAGGGAAATAACCAATGATCTAAGTGAATAATGATGAGAAAATAAACCAAAATAGTGAAAACTGATATGTAGTGAACCAGAGAGATTTTGTTTAAAACTGTTGATGAAATAGCACTTCTACAACTTCATGACATAAAGAAGTGGTAAGGACGATCCCACTGTCTTACGGCAGAACCAGTTGGAACACCAGGAGGGAAAACCGAAGAGGTTAGCTAGACAAAAGAATGAGGGTTAAAGAAGTTTTCATAGGAACGGAAAGAAGGAAACATGATTTCTTATGATCAACTATCGGGTTCCCTATAACCATTTTTGAGTGATGTTAGAATAAACCAGCTGAGGTGGTATTATTCCCTCATGATTTTCAGAAAGTCAGTTGAGTGCTAGTCTGAATTTTTTACATCTGAAAAATGACCTTTTGCTTATATGCGCATCTTCACAGTTAGTTATATTCATTCATTAATTTCTGCTAATTAGTTGCTGCTGTAACAAACAACCACAAATTTAGCAACTTAAAACAATGTAAACATATTACCTCACAGTTCTATAGGTAAAAATCTGGGTTGTTTTGGCTGTTTGTGGGGACAAAAATATCAAGGTGTTGATCAGTCATGCTTTTACTGGGAGACTCTGGGAAGAACCCACTTCCAAGGTCATCCAGGTTGTTGCCTGTGGTTGTAGGACTGAAGTCCCTGTTTACTTGCTGTGTATCAGTTGGGAGCTTCCATTAGCCCCTAGAGACCTCTCCCCAGAACTTGCATGTTGGCCACTACATCTCAGAGCCAGCAAGGTACGTTGAATCCTTCTCATGCTCGGTATCTCTCTGACTTTCTCTTCTGCCTCCAGGCAAGGAAAATTCTGTACTTTTAAGGGCTCAGGTGATTAAATTGAGCCCTCCAAGTTCGTCCAGGATCATATACCTGTTTTGAGGTCTATAACCTTAATTACATCTGGAAAATCCTTTTTGTTGCATATAGTTAACATATGCACAATTAAGGGGATTTAGGGTGTAAACATCTTGGGTAGCTGTTCTGCCTACCGCAATTCCTGTTAGGCCTTTCCATTTATTAAAATAAGCAGAAATCATAGTCCAGTATGATTGACCTATGCCATTTCCCATTTTCATTGTAGCATTTCTCTGCTTCTCCCCTCACTGGCACAAAGAACTTCGAGCAATAAGCCATATCAAGCTAAGTGCTTTAAAATTTCCTTTCTTTCTTTGTTTCTCCTCCTCTTCCATCACTCTGTTAGTCAAAGATAGCATCTTTAGTATCAGTGAAAATGCGTTTCTGTCAGAGCTATCCATAATAAATCAGTGTTGAGCTGAGCTCTTTTTAAGCTAATGAACACACAAGACTAGCATGTGTATTTGAAGACATGATACTTGATGAAAGCCGAAGTTAATGAGATTATCAGTGAAGATTATTTTGTTCATATTTTTGCCATCCCCTCCCAACTGAAAGTCAATATTGCATGACAAATAATTCAGCTATTGATGATGTGGTTAATATACATTAGCAAATCCACCGGGGCTTCTAAACATGCTGTTAATGCAGAACTCCTTGGAAGATGTAATTGTATAATATCCTTTATTGCAGTTATTATGCTACTTTGCCTTCCAGCAGGGATTTCTGCTGTATCAGATCCACAGAAGTGTAATTCTGATACCTAATGTGAAAAGGAAATGTGATGGCAGGTATCAATAAGAAATTAAGTTAGTATTAACTTTTACTAAAATTTTGCTGAGGGAACCATTTTTTTAGGTCTTATGATTAAAGATTTGCATTTTTGCAGTTGGTGCAATCACAGGTTTTATTGTTATTTTGTTTTTCTAGAAGTACCTATTGGAGCAGACTTTAGCTGGATTCTTATGCCTTCTCCTCCAGACATACACACTTTCTTCATTTTGAAATACCTGGATTGTCATGTGTTATTTTCTTTTAGTGTTACAGAAAAGATGGAAGCACAAGCCACAATCCTTGGTGATTTGGAAAAATTCAGTAAGACAAATGATTGTCAGGATAGTTCACCCGCCTTTGTTGCCTTTTTCTAGTTCAGTTTTTTTTTTAATTTGCAGAAAAGAAGAAGAAATTTATTTTCTGTAAGCCTAAATCCTGTGGTGTCAGATGCCAGGGGGATGAAAACTGCTATGCCCAACATGAAAAAAGCACTGCACTCTTAAGTATAGAGAATGTAACATTGCAAGTGGAGATGATGCCTTCTGATACCTGACAACTCTCTGGTCTTGAACCTCTGTCCCCTTTCTGTATTATGAATTATACAGGATGGGACAAAATTCTTAGTTCTCAGCCAGAGACGATGTTGTGGCGTTTGGCTTCTCTAGATCTGCTAGAAGCTAATGTGAGGAGACACCATGTATGATGCCTAAATAAGAATAATAGAACTTCGGCAGCCACCTGCTCCTTCTGTAGGCTCTGCTGGTGTGTGCCCATGCTTATCACCAAGTTTCTTCCCTCTCAGTCACTCATCTTCTTAGATCTCACTCCTGAATGTGGACGACTTTACTCTCTGCTTCAGTCAGTGTCTGTACCACTGCTGCCACCCCTTGGCCAGTGTAATAGCCATCCTTCTTCACAAAATCCCCAGATTTCTAGAAACCCCTCCTCCATCCCTTAAAGAACACGATGTTTTTCTCTCAACCTTGCCACACCTATAACAGCTAGATGTGAGAGCCTCAAACTTCACAACAACCAGTCAGCCCTGCTTCCTACCACAAAGTCCCATAGGTATGTGGGTGGGATTCTGAATGCAAAGCTGATGACAATTTTTCATTGTGAGCAGCCTTTCTTATGAAGTACTGGCCTTAGAAAGGACCTTGGCGATCACCAAAACTCTTTACCTCTGCCACCTAGTAGCTCATGGACAAGATCAGCATTCCATTTTATTCACCCTGGCTTTCTTCTTCCATAAAAACTGAAATTAATATTGCCATTTGCACAGCGTTCCTGTTCCTATGAAGACTGGATGAGGATATGTTTCTGAGGTGCCTTTCACACTGCCAGGTGTGTAGCAGACATATGACAAATATTAGTCTCCCTTCTTTCTTGCTCTTGTCAGGTTCACATTCTTCTTTTCCCAGTCATTCCTTCTCTCTGGGCCATCTCCATGTACGTGACACATCTTATCCTCCCACAAACCAAGTTCATGAAAGAGAGACACCCTAACTCTGTGTTCCCTGTTAATCAGGTTAACTCAGGTTAGTCACAGGTCGTAAGCATAGAATGTTAAATCCTTCTTTATTTAGTGTGTCTTGGTAAACAGATCAAAAGTCCCTGCTTCAAATCCAAATGCAACATGGTATTGTATTTTTTAAGTCCTTCAGACTAAGGTTACAGTTTGACATTCAACTTGACGGTTTCATAACGCAAATCTGTATAAGATATTTGCGGTATTATACTTTTTGTAGAAAACCTGTTTCAACTCATCACACATACCCCTTAATTAGAAAAATCTTTCTCTTCCTTACATGTACTTGTAGAAAGATGACACTGATCTAATGCCTCCATATAGCCAGAAGAACAAAGGCTCTTCTTAGCACCAGAATTAGCTGCTACTCCATCAAATAGAATTGCATTGGCACAGCACTTCGCAATTTATAAATACTTTACTCATCTGACCTTCTCAACAACCTGTAAGATAGAAAAGACCCTTTTATCACCAATTTGCATTTGCAGTGAGGAAATTGAGGCTAAGTAAGGTTATGTTGCTTGCCCAAGGTCATGTAATTAGGAATTCCAGGTGTCAGTGTTCAAACCCCTAGTTTGACTAAGGATAAAACCTGAGATCCTCACTGTTATGACAAAGAGTCACCCCAATCTCCTTACTCAGTGTGCAGTGTGTTTTGCTCTAATTCATGTTGCCCTTTATATTTGGAGGGGGTTTTAAGGCATGAAATATGATGAAGAGTTGTTTATTGCTTTGATTTTGCTTGAAGCTCTATGCGTAACACCTTGAACATATCCTGCAATATATATATAAACTATTTTATTTCCTATTTCTGACTGTATTTGTATATAGCTTAAGTTTAAATGTAAATCATGTAGAGATTTTTTAAGTAATTTTTAAAATTATTTTTTTTATTACTGGCACTTGGATAGTATAGGAGCTTTACTGAGAAGGTCATTGAGTGAAGGTGTACCAACCTCCCAGCTGATTCAGTGGTTATTCCTAGACATTCTAAGAAACACAGTTTCTACAGAAATACCTTAACCCCTGACTTCTGCTAAAGATGCCCAGGCAAAAAGTTGTCTGAGCAGAAGTAATTTAAAGCACACATTAAAAAAAAAAAAACAACTTTGTTTTAAAATAATCCTTGACTGACGAATATAGTAATGGGATTCTATATGATGAATTAATTCTGATAAAATATATTAGAGGACCCAGGCTCCTAATCACATCAGTGAAGGCAGTTTCTACTCTTTAATTGTATATTCCCATTTATAGAATCTTGCCTTAAAATATATAATTAAAGTGACTATTAACTTCTAATTCCATTATTTAAAAATTGTATAGCTTAAGACTCCCTAGAGAGGCTATATTAATTTCCCCCAAATCACACAGCAAGTTAATGGTAAATGGAGATTAAAACTCTGCCTAACTCTGACTATTAATCCTAGTTCTCTTTCCACTACTCTAGTCTCCCTCAATAGTTGAATCTCCAAAATTTTGTGAGGTCCCTTGTATCCCTTAAGAAACAGAAAAGTATACTTAATTTCTAACAGAATAAGAAATTTCTATTTTTATCTGCATTTCACCATTGACCTCCAGTTATACTGCTGTTCTTTCATCAACCTGGTTTCAGACCTTGTCCTGTATTTCTCCTAAGGCTCACCAGCTATAAAATCAAGCCATGAAAGGCCAGACATAAACTTGACATCTAAGAGGAGAATGGAAAAAAAAAAAAAGAAATCTAGTATTCCTTCCAAGATACAATAGTATAATAGCCAAGATGATGAGATAACTGTCAAAAGCCAATAGGGATCTTGAATTGAGATTTATTCTTTGAAGTCCTAACTATGCTCTTAGGGTGCTCTCAAAATCACTAGTGTCTTATGAGTGATCACAGCCTGAGACTGGCTTTGAATGATCTCAGTAAGAGTTTCAAACAGACTGATTTCTTTCAGTGCTCACTCATGTCCTGTGGCGATTAAGAGATCGTTGAAAAGAAAAGGTTTCTCTCCTTGACAAATGGTGGGTTATTGTGGAAGGAACTTTTTTTTTTTTTTTTTTTTTTGGTCTTTATGTAGTTGTACCTTAGAGCATACATTGCATGCTAAGTTTCAGGGATGGAAAATACTAATGGCCTTCCACGCTTCAACTTTATAACATAAAATTGAAGTTTCTGGCAAAATGCATAGCATCACTAACTCTATCAGCTCCTAGGTTTTTTATGATATCTATATACCGTAGGTTTTTATATTTGAAGATTTCTCAATGAAGGATAATAGCATGACCGTTCCATTAAATAATAAGCGTGGCTGTAAGGCCCCAGAACAGGTAAGGTTCTATTTAAATGCTAATTATCATCATTATAAACCATTTGGGATGCAACTAAGTGTGGACACCCTGAGATAAAAACTTTTTATCTAAAAAAGACGATAACCGTGAGTAAAACTCGCTGGCTCTTGTAGGAATCAACCCGAGACAACCCTCAATTAGAAATTCTCTTAGTACAAATGCCGCAAATAGAAGTCTAATGAGTATGTCAGCTAGACAGCAAACATCATGGTGTGCACTGAAGGAAAACCTCCCCTCACCCCACACACACATATGCACGCACCTCTTGTCCAGAAATAATGGCTTTGAAGAACTCTGACGGAAGCCTGAAATTCTGCCAACACATCTATTCACTAAACCTTTCTTGATTGCCTATTATGCTTCTTGCACTGAGGGAATAGAAAAATGAATATGAAACAATCACTGCTCTCAAGAAGATAGTAGAATAGGTAGAGAAAGGACATTCAAAAGAAAGAAGAATATAAGGGATACAGATAAAGTAGGAAGCTGTTAACATCTGACTGTTGGAAGAGTGGGCATGGGGGAAGAATTAATACTGAAAGTGTGTTTGAATCTGCCCTTGAAGGATGGGCAGGATTTGGACACATAGAAGCATGGAGAATGGTCATTTCAGGTTCAGAGAAATTAGAGAACTGTTTCCTGTTAATGTCCAAATGCCTCTTGAGTGTGTTCCTATCAGTTGATGGCAGGTGGCTAAGATTAATTTACTAGATTAAACAGTACGACAGGTAGATGAGCCAAGGAGGGATGGTAACTTCTACATCTTTCTCTCTTCAAGTTTCTGCCTGGGAGAATATTTTTTTAATGTTCACATTTTTCCTGTCTTTATAGAATTAGCAAACAGCAGACAAACAAGCTCATTGATTCCACTTTTCCTTTCGGTTTTCACAGTAGGTCTCTCCCCATCACAGGCAAGCTTCTGACAAAAGTTGGAGATGCTGAGCCATTTCTATTTCTTCTCCCATTCCCTATGTTACACTCATTAATCTGAATTTCTACCTTGATTATCCCATTGCAGTGTTTTTTTTTCCAAAACCTTGACTTTAGTTTTGATCTCAGATTTTTATCTTTGGTACAAACCTCCGAGCTCAAGACCTAAATATCCAACTACATGTTTGACCTCCTCACTTGGATAACTAAAAGGACCCTCCAGCCCAAAGTATCCAGCACCAAACCTGTGATCACAGCATTGTTCTTAGCCAATTTTTTTTTTCAGAAATGGTACCACTGTTTACCCATGTGCACATACCAGAAACTATTGTCATCCCGCAGAATTCCTTCTCTTTACTCCCATATCCAATCATACAAGTCCTTTGACTTTAACTCGCAGCTTCCAGATGCACTTGCTGTCCTCTATCACATTGCCATCCTCTTTGTTTTAGCTACTAATATCTCTCCCTTAGTGGCTGAAATAGGCTCTGAACAGGCCTTCCCAAACTTTATCTTCCTCCCATCTAATCAGTTCTCTACTTTGTGTCTGGGCTATTGCAGAATATATAATCAATTCTATTACTCATGGGATATTGTTATATTAATCCCACTACACTCCAATGAATCATGCCTCCTGGGTATCCATATCCCTGTGTGGTCTGTTCTTACCCCAGTTCAAAGCTTGGACAAGTGACTGGGTTTGGCCAAAAGGGAATCCGGAAGCATGACACAAGCAGAAGTTTGATATGTACTTACTCCTTGAGACTTGCCCTCTGGAACACTGCCGTTACTGTGTGAAGAAACACATAATTATTGTTGAGATTATTGAGCTAATCTCAGTAGCTCAGGCTGGCTTGTTCCAGCCCACCTTATCAGAGTCATAAACCCCACCGCCCTTTACAGACCCTAAACTTCTTACCTCATCTACAGCCAATCAGAGACTTGTACACAAGCCGATCAGGCACCTTGTGACCCGACCTTATAAAAGACCCCAACAACCAGCCCTCAGTGCTCACACAGGCACCTCTCGTCATTGGGGCCTTCTGTAAACTGTGCTGGGAATAGGGCAGAGGAGGTGGATGCAGCCAGTGTGGGAGGTACTCAAGATTCCTACTAAATACTGTCTCACCTTGATTCAATAATAACAGGCCACATAATTTTGTACTCTTGGTCACATTCAGTCTCAATTCCCTGTTACCCAAATATATAGGCCATGAGTTCTGAGTGGGCCAGGTAAAGAACTGTAAGCAACTCAGGAAAAGACAGTCATTATGGCTAGAAAAACAATTTAATGCAAATGTTACAACAGTGATGTCCAATTAACAATGCCACCTTGATTAATCGGCTAGTCACTTAACCCATTCATTCATTCATCTGTTTATTCTTTCACTTGTATAGTAACCATCTAATTAAACATTAAATGTTTGCCATATGTCAGGCATTGTAGGAGCAGAGAAAAGAGTAAGACAGACTCTTCTAAAAAGCATTAAATAACAAGTAGATAGGCATTTTGGTTACATTCATAACTGTGTTAGATCCAGAGGAAAGTCCTAGATCTTTGTATAAAGCAGGCACTAGAAGATGTGATTAGTTTGACTTTTCTAGCCTCTTCCCAATATAACATCATACATTTCACTACATACACTATATTTAATACTTGATCCTAAACAATTCCAGGCTATATTAAGAAAGCCATAGTAGTTTCTAAAATAGTGGTAATCAATTATAAAGGAGTGGTCACAGGAGAGTCACATATATTTCCTAAACTTCAAGAGTATTTTAAGGTCTGACTTGTTGATGTTCAGGAAATTAACTGATCTCCTCTGATGAAATATCTTTCATGCAAACTATACATGTTTTACACCTTTAATGTAATTTACACATTTAATGTAATTTTAAAAATTCAACTTTCATGGAAGTTAATTGGAAGCCCTTTAAGCTCTGTATGAAGAACACTGAGAGCTCTGCCCAATTTGAATGCAAGGAAGTACCAAAAAATACGTCTATAGTAGGGTACTACATTACACTTGGCTTTTTAGTATGCATCCAAATAATTTTACTTTTTAGTGTTATTTCCTAAAAATGCTCAAGATGTCCTTCAAAGAGAATAGAAAAAGAATGTGTAAAGCTGGAGCAGTGTATAAATTACAGTGAAATCAGTTGCAGTCAGTTCTTTCAGCTGCATGATGGCAGGGCACTTAAAGTTAATATATTTACTTGCATTTAGAACGTTTTAAGATACATATTATCTGTTGGATTGCATATCCTTTTCAATGGCGATTTGCTGTGTGGTAGAATAGGAGCATTCTGCAAGTTTTAGTTTCATCAAAATCTACTGTAAAAATGTTGAATTAGTGGATCATTGAGTGCATCAAGAGTAACGACTTTATAATTGAGCTGTTGTGTTTATTATTATTGTACTTGTAGCATCTGAATTGACTACGTATTAAAAGTCCTTTGAAGTTTTAACTTGAAAAAGTTCCAGCCACACACAACAATTAATGCTGGTTATCTTACAACTTTGATTATATAGTACCAAATGTATTGTGCCTTTTCTCCAAAATTTACCTTTTGACATTATGATGTAAGAATCTAATAGCAGTTCATTTTAAAGAATAAAATATGCATGGAGTTTTGCATGAAGAAATTATCACAACGAATGAGACATAATGGCCATTTGGTCTAGCACACGAATCTTAGCCCTTCTTCCAGTCGTACCTCAGATTGTTATTCTGCTCATGATCTTACGTGCAGTAATGGGCTGAGAATTCTTGAATGATGTTAAGTACATTTTACATTGTTCTGCTACTATTACCATTCCACAGAGCTCATTTTTAAATATCTGTCTATAGAAATTAAATTTAGTTTAAAAAATACTGATTGCTTGTTATAGGGCAAATACTATGTTAGTGTAAAGGAGCTAAGCTGAATAATACATTTATTGTGTCACCATGGAACTTAAAGTCTTATAAGGAAGACAAACAAGCAAGTCAAGAAGTGCAAAAGGCATCTAACCAATCTGGAAATTCTGTCAACTCTCCCTTGAACCCACGGTCAGAACTGGCCATTGCTCACTCTGTGCACCGCTAGCATCCTGATCCCAACTGCTCTTATGCCTCACTTGGACTATCAGAGTAAATCTCTAATTCATCTTCCTCTTTCCATTCTTGGTCCCCTCAACTCTTCATTCTATTTTCAACAGAGCAAAAAAAAGGCATTTTTTTAAAAGCCAGATCATGTCACTTCTATTCTCAGAATGTTCTAGTGGCTCCCCAGATCACTTGCAATAAAAGTCAAAATGCAGTGGGCTAAAAGGCCCATCCTCTGATCCCTGCTAATGCTCTGACATGAACTCTTAATGCTCTCGTCCTGGTTTACTCCATTCCAGTCACAATGACCTTACTGTTCCTTGAACACTCCAACCATGCTCACCTTCAGCCCTTTGCACTTGCTGCTTCATTTTCCCAAAACATTCTCCTCCCCCTCTCCCCCACCATCCCCGTGGGATCATCCTCACTTCCATTCACACTCAAATCTCACCTCACCTGTGAGGCCTTCCCTGACCATCCTAGTCAAGTAGCAACTCCTGCCCCTTGCAGCTCTCCTGCTTTCCTTACCCTGCTGTGTTTTTCTACACATCCTTCCTCACTCTTTTATTTGTTTAAAAAATGATTTGTTTAAATGTTAACTTACTTGTCCTCCTTACATAAGTTTATGAGTGTAGGAATTTATCTGTTTTGTTCACTGCTAAACGATTGCTTGATACAAAGTCTGTTTTTGCTGGCTTTTTTATCTAATAAATCTTTCCTTACTTTAAAAAAATCTTTTTGTAAAAATCTTTGTCTTTTAATATTGGTCTTAAATACAGTCACATTTATTGTCATAATTATTATTAGGTTTTACTACTTTCTAGTTTTATACTTTTTTTTCCACTTTACTGATGTCTTTTTTTACATTTCTTTGCTACATAAATATCTTTATGTCTTTTGTGTACAGACCAAACTTCCTTTATTTTTCTTTTCCCCAGAGATTTGAACAATATACACCCTGTTCTTGGTTCTAGGTTGCGGTTTTCTTTACATTTTTACAAACCACTGTTGAACCTTTTTTCTCTGTTTATTATGAGGTAGGTGGAAGTCCTAGCTCTTGGCCAAGGACTTGGTGTGCAGCCATTTCTGGCTTTCCTTTCAGGAGAGACCGTACTTTGGTTGGCTTGAAGAGTTCTGTATGTAGAAGGAGAACAAAGAATCATCTGTGTGGAAAGAGGAGATGCATAGATCTCAGTCTGGTCCCAGACTCCTTCAAGCCTCAGTTCTAAAATCTTTGGCAGAAGGAGCTCTACATCAGAGTAGCAGTTACTCTTTTCACAGCAGCCTGCCCGATTCTCAAACGTCCAAATATGGCACGTATCTGGGGAGAGGGAATTTTTCCCAATTTGACAGGAAGTGCAGTGCAGCATTGGATTTCAAAGACCAGAGGAATTCAAAGAGCTGGGTCTGTTTTTCACTGCAAGATGTGCAGCAACCTCTGGTGATAATCACCTTGGATGTCATGGTGGGTCCTACCAAATGAGACGGTGGCACGGCGCCATGGAAGGGCTGCGCTAATGATAAAGCATGATGAGCAGAGCTGGAGCAGCAGGGGCCGCTGAACTGGTGTGGGGCAACTGAAAAGAAGTATTTGTTAGCACGTACGACACAGTGCTGAGCACCCTAGGAATTATCAACGTAGACTCTTCCAGGAGATAAAGATCTTAAATTAGTAGGTGTGGTTGTGGAAAGAGAGCTTAGATAGTTAAATCCGATAACCATATTAGAACATTGGACTCCCCTAATTGAAAGCAAGCACTTGAATGTGCTTTTATTTTTCCACTCCATATTTTCTAATATAATTTGAAATGAGATACATGGATTTTTATTAATACCCTTTCATATTTTTATTAAATATCTTGTCTTCCAAGAAACATTTTAACTCTTGCAATTTAATTTTGTTGCATTTACCACTCACATTTGAAAAGAAAACAAAAAACTACCTATTTGACTGGTAGCAATGTTCTCTGGAGTTCTGTTACGCTACAATTTCTCCATTTCTGTCTTTTTCTTTGCTGTTCACTTCTTCTAGAGCATACCTTTGTGTAAGACCCCATGATGTGTGTATTAATTTGAGCCTTTGAATATCTGATAATTCCCTCCCAGTACTTTTCGATACTAATAAAGGTTTGGCTAGGTTGTCTCTACCTTTTTGAACTCCAGGAGCTTATAGCTAACTGCCTACTAGTTATCGCCACTTGAACATTTAAAAGAGATCTCAGAATACATCAGATAATGCAATTGTGTCAGCATGAAATTCCAGGGTCGTAAAATGGCACTGTGGTTATGTAGGAGAATATTTCTGTTCTTAGGAGATACATAATGAAGCATCAGATGTTACAGCAACTATGAGAACGTGCCACTCAGATCTTCTACTGTGGGGAGCGAAGCTGACTATTCCAGCTGCGGCTCTTCCTGATCCACCCCCTGTTCAAGCCAAGAACACACTCCCTGTAGGCTTCTCCCACCCCTGACTGTGCACAGTCGCGGTGTTAATGCCAGCCCTTTTCTGCGAGGGGTGGACTCTTTAACAGGCAGCTTTGGCTCGAGGACTTTTCATGGGCTGGCTGAATCTTTCTTAGAACTGTGCTCGCTTCTGAGTTACTCCCCGATCCTCCATCCTTCTTCTTTTTCGCAGGAGTCTTAGGTCTCACCCTGCTTTACCTGGCTTCTTGCTCCTTCCACTTTTATCTGTCAAAGGTTTCATATAGATAGATGATATAGTTATAGGTATAGAAATAGAGAGGTGGAGGATGGAGAGAAAGGGAGGGAAAGGGAGAGGGAGGGAGTAAAGGAAAAAGACTAAATCTCTCAACACATTAACAACTGGAAAGCCTAGCCGAATATTAAGTGGGGGTTCATTGCACAATTCTTGTGAAGATTTGAAATATTCTTTAAGTAAAAATTCGGTAAAAAATAAAAGACTACTAAAAAAGATATCTTAAGTTCAACATATTTGTTGAAGAGACAACTGTTGGTCTATTTCAATATCTACTCTCTCCATTCTTCTCAGTGCAGATCCTTGATTTTATTTGGGGCACAACGCATCAGCTCAGACTTTCATTTCAATTAAACTGTCATCTAATCTCTACATTCTAGCCATTGAAATGCACATGTATGGTATGTGGGGCTTATGGGCAGTCTTCCTGAAAGGCACCAGGTGCTCCGTCTTTCTCCTCCTTCTTCACGGCTTCCTGAACTGTGTACAGGATGACTGGGGCTCAAGCAGGCATCTTAGACCATGAGGCAACACATCAGAGGGGGCAAAGCAGCAAGACGTGTCTGCAGTCAGCACAAGAGCCCTAGGTCTTCTACCTCCAGGATTCTTTAACAACAGAGGAAATCAGACTCCTATCTAGGTAAAGATGTTGTTATTTGTTGTTTTTATTTAGACAGCTAATTTAAACGAATCTAACACCCCAAACTGAAGACTTGATTTCCATCCCTCCACCCAAATCAACATTCTCCCTAGTCCATTCTTCTAGATGCTTAGGGGGAAAAAAACTTATAAAACTTATAAAAATCTGTATTTATTTTCTTTTTACTGAAGTATAATTGATTTACAGTATTGTGTTACTTCAGGTGTACAACATAGTAATTCAATATTTTTACAGAGTATACTCTATTTAAAGTGATAACAAAATAATGACTACATTTCCCTGGGCTGTACAATATGTCCTTATTGCTTTTTTATTTTATACACAGTAGTTAGTATTTTTTAAACCCTTACTCCAACCTTTTCCCTCCCCCTTTCTCTCTCCCTGCTGGTAACCACGAGTTTGTTCTCTATATTTGTCTCTGTTTCTATTTTGTTATATAAATTCATTAGTTTTATTTTTTAGATTCCACATATTAGTGATAACATACAGTATTTGTCTTTCTTAGTCTGAGTTATTTCAGTAGCATAATATTGTCTAGGTCCATCTGTGTTGTAGCTAATGGCAGAATTTCATTCTTTTTTATGACTGAGTAATATTCCTGTGTGTGTGTGTGTGTGTGTGTGTGTGTGTGTGTGTGTGTGTGTGTTGCGTCTAGTATGGTTTTCACTTCAGTTACTGTATCCATCAGTTCTGACTGGCTCTTTTTTATATTTCCCAGTTCCTCATTAAATTCTCATTGTATTTATCTCTCCTTTTCTCTAATTCAGTTAGCATTCCTATTAGTGATGCTTTGAATTCTTTGTCTGGTAAATTGTTTATTCCTGTTTCATTAGTTGTTTTTTCAAGGGTTTTCTCTTGCTCTCTTTATTGAGGCAAATTTCTCTGTCTTCCTATTTTCCTTAACCTTATCTCTATGAAATTAGGTGAAACAGTTATCTCTTGTGGTCTTGAAGGGATGTCCTTATGAGAGAGCAACCCTTATATTTAAAGGCGTAAAACCGCAAGTAAACATTTGCTAGATGTTTTCTATGGTTAAATTTATACACTTAAACACTGCTGTTTGAAAATAAGCATTTTAGACTTCACACGTTCCAGCCTATGCATCTAATTGCTCAAACAAAAGGAGGAAAAGAACAATAAAGGATTCTAGCAAGACTGCCAGAGGCAGGTGCTGGGATTTGCTTCCATGAAATGTCTTCCTTGACTGTCACTTTACCTTTGAGGACAGGCACAGGGCTTGAGGAATACTTCAAAGAAGTTTTCTAGCCAGCTATGTTTTGCCAAGCTGTCGTAGCTTTCTCAGAGCTTTCAAAATTATCAAATACCAACACATATCTCCAACACTATTACTTTATCAGCAAAGGACACTGCAAGCAGCATCGCAACTTTCCAAATTCTTTATCATGTCATGGAGCAGCTGCAGTCAAACTGCAACGCCTCTACTCAGGCTATAACAAGGCAACGTTGGCATTAAGATGTAATGATCCGCAGATCCCACTGTTAGCAATAGCTGTAATAAGTGTCAGAGGAAACGTTATCATGTGGGAACTCTTTCAAGCCAGGAATATGATGCTTACCAATCTTTGAAAGTAATTGTTTGGCTTCAAGTTTGAAACGGGTGAAAAAATGGTTTGTACTTACTTGTACGGTCCATAATTTTAGTTAGCTTTGCTCTTTTTCTTGTCTTGAATATATTTTACCTCCATCCATAGGCATAATCAGTTACCTATTAGCTTCTAAAAGGGAGGAGAGATTACTAGGCTTTGCCTAAGAGTTCCTGTGAAGTTTAAAGGCTCTTTCTGTATTTGACAACCCCCAAACACTGCCAGCATGATCTACTGAATGTCAAATGTGCAGAAAAAACAAAACCTTCACCAACTTCTAATCTTTGAAGATGCAGAGACATAAAAAGGAAGACTCATGCTTTCAGGGGCATACAGCTGAATGAAGGGTGCAGAAATACACATAAATGATGAGTGGTTACATTTATATAGTGTTTTGCACATTACTAAAGTCATACAGATTTATTTTTATCCTTAACCAGAACCAGACAAGATAGCTCTTAAAGATAAGAGAATTTCAGCTAACATAAATAATTTGAATATATATATATTTTAAAAGACTCTTTATTGGGAGAGCTGGACTAGAGACAGAAGTCTTATTTCTCTAAATCCTGTGTTATTTCTACTACACTATAGTGGTAAGAGTTTAAACTAGAAAGAGAGATGACTGTATAATGAGGAAATTGGTAGAGACATCACCAGGAGAGGTGACTTGGTATGATGATGATGGATAAGAGGACTGACATCGCCTGAAAAGCTGGCGGGAATAAAGACACAAGTCATGTCACAGAGATGGGACCTGCCGGGCCTCCTCGGGCCTGCTCTCTAGATTCCCACTCACCGTGAGCACTCTCGCACACAACGTCATCCTGATCAACAAGCTCTCTATTTGACAACCTCTGAAAACTCCTTTCCCAGTTGAGCAAAGTCTGAAAAACCAAGAGTAACATGCAAGTCAGGGAAAAAAACAATTGACCAGGATTGTTTTGCTTTTTAATTTATTCAGGGCAATAGGTTCTCCTTAGGACCTCCCTTTCCTCAGAAAGAGTTTTCTAAATTTGGGGGTTAAATCAACCCTTTTGAGATATGTATTCAGTTGTAATATTTGGAACCATAATGTGTTAGTTACCACACCTTTTAGAAGACCTAATGCTCTAAGGTTATTTGTTCTTTTGCTCACTATTTTAAATTGTTCACACTCTCATTCACATGTCAGAAAGTGAGGATATATGGATTTTTTCTTTTATTCTATGAAGAATGTATCATGTGTTTGTGTTATCATTTTTGGTCTCTTTTATGAGAAACCAACTAATTAATTCTCTGATGTTGGCATCTAATTTCCTTTATTTAGTTTTTTATTGAGAAAATACTATGTGTCAGATTTATGTTACATGAATTTTTTCAAAATTATTATTTCGTGTAATCTTTATTTAAAAAAAAAATCCACACACCTCACAATCCTAAAGGAGAGAAACTTGAAGTTTAGTAAATTAATTTCTTCCCCAGAAGTCACTCAGTTGACTAAATGGAGCTGATATTTGAACCCAACTGCTCTGACTCCCATCCTTTACTCATTCCATGTTCCATAAACAATTCTCTAACCAACCCTCAAGGGCCTGGGTCTGGGGCCACTCGGACTCATTCTGTCCTCTAGAGATCAGACACTCAGACTGATGTCTGCATTTGTTTTCTTGACCACACAGGGTGTGTGGGGAATGTTTATAAGATCGTTGTTTCCATCAACATTAAGTTAAATAGAAGAGCGATACACAAATCAAAACCGAAGACAAAAACAAAAAACAAACAACCAAAAAGAAAAAAAAAAAACAAAAAACACTAAATACTTTAGGAACAAAATGTTCTGCAGTGCTGAGTAAGTGCGGAATACAAAGTATCCACAACGTGCTGGATAGCTTGTAGACATTTTTAGAATAGTAATCACTTGTCACGTCCATGCTACATGCAGGTCTGGGTAGATGTTAGTAAACTTGAATAAAATCACTGGGTATCTTTTGGCTTTGTTTCAGCTGGCAGATTCATCAGTAACCAGTCACATAAGGCCAACATCATGAAATATGCATGTTGTTGAACTCTTTAGTCACATAAGAAATTTTCTAACACATTCTCATTGGATTTCCTAAACACTATCAAGGCAGTTCATCCTTGCATGCATGCTCCAGCTTAGCTCCTCCTTCCAGTCCCATAGGTCCCTTCTGCCACCACCCCTACCCCAAATCCTCCACCCCACCGCTCCCACACCTCGGCTCTCTCCTCTGTTTGGTCCCTTTTTTTCTTCCCTTTCCACATCCAGCCTTTTCTCCTTAGTCATCATTTCCTTTACTGCACTTACATTCCTTAGAGATGTCATTATTTTAGCATTCATCCTCTTTGCCTTCATTAAAAACAATATTCAAAATAAATGTTCCTAAATTAATGCAACAGATTAGAACTTTAGGCTGTACCTTCCAGTTTCACTTTTCTTAAACTGTTTTCTGTAACCCTGTCAAAGTACATATGGAAGAAAGTTTGAAGCCAATTAGATGTGGATTCTAATCATAATTTTGACACTACCAAAGGCATGGCCTTAAGGAAAATTATTTTAAGCTTCTCAGCCTCAATTCCTCAGCTATAAGATGAAATATTAATACCATCATATAAGACTACTATGGAGACTGAATGAAATGAGGAATTCAAAGTACCTAGCTATGTTACCTTAGGGAAGTTGCTTAACCTTTCTGCGATTCAATTTCATGTTTAAAATGGTATGGGTATTATACTTAGCTCATTGGGTTGTGTGACAATTAGACAGGTTAACATATATTGCTTAGAACTAATGATATTTAAGTGTAACTTATTGTCGTTACCTTGTATCTAACACCATGCCTAACACTGAAAGATCTCCTATGGGTAGTTCTTTTCCACAAATGGGGTGCCAGTAAACATATTCTTAGGTTATTGACTTGTCCAAAGGAGTAACTGAACAATGTCTAGAAGACCTAACTGGACAGATGAAGAACATCCTAGAAAGGCAGAGTTGATAGGACATGGTGACTGATTTTACGAAGGGCTTGAAGGACAGGGAGGAATCAAGTTTGGTTCCCCAGGTTTTATTTGGGTCATTCAATTCATGGTGATATCCTGCACTAAGAGAAGCTTTGGCCAAGAAGAAGGAGGGCTCAGGATAGCATATGGTACAAGGACTAACAGCCCATGGCATTTAGCAAAGCAGAAGTTCAAGTTGGAAAGGTTTCCTGGAGCGGCAGGATAAAAGTAAGACTAGTGCATTGAAAACGGCACGGTCAGTAAAGAAGCAGAAGCAGTAAATTTTAAGAAAACACTTCAAGAATATTGACTATAAAGAGGAGGCGAGAAATAGGAAGTTGTCCAGAGGGTCACTTTGAAAAAGGCAGGATGTTGTCTCAGTAGCTACACTGATTATTCACAACCATAATGTTTCTTGAGATGCTACAGTTTGCCAAGTCCTAGGGGGCAAGGTACAATAAAACGGTTTAAGAATAGTTTTAATCTATCTGGGGGAAATAAGAGATACATAGGAAAAGAGGGAATAAGAAAAGAGAGCATATACTAAGTACCATATATGTAGAACTGAAAATAGTGTTACAGGCATTCCGTTTCGGAGCATTGACGTGGGCTAGACTGGAGGTGGGGACTCAGGTGGTCAGGAAAGGCCTGCGGGGAGGGGGCCGTGGAATGAATAGAGCTTCAGGCAGAGCAGCCAGTGATCAGAGGGGTGAAGTGAGACGCGTTTATTCAGCTCATCTCCTTATCTTTAATGGAAAGGTGGGTTTGTTCTAAAGCTTTCTCTGTGTTCAGCAGCATAGGAGATGCCAAATAAATATTAACCAAATGTTTGTTGAGTAAATACTGGTTATGTAGGAAGCTGACAGATAAGAATTTGCCTCGAATGAGGCTAAACAGGGGAAATTAAGGTCTTCAGTCTCAGAGAATTTATTCTGAGTCACATATTTGGGTCTGTTATTGAAAATAGCAAACAAAAATTTGGCCAGAGTAACGACAGAATTCAGTTCTATGGAGTTTGGAAAAAGTCACTGCTGAATATGACCACTCCATAAAATCCCCCATCATTCTAATTCTTTCTTTACCTTTACTTTTCTGGGATCAAGAAGAAAATTTAATTCAGTAAGAGTTTATGGATCAACAATAACTTCCCTGGCTTGTGGGTCTTACTCCTGGGGAGTTTATAATCATAATGGGGACAAGCGCTGTGAAAGCCAGACGAAGAAATCCGAAGAAGTGGGGATAATTATTTAGAGGAAAAGTTGGAGGTGAATTCAAACTTGGAGGAGACAACAGGGACAAAGTGAAGGAGAGAGGCGGGAAGGAGCCAGGGGGTATGGTGGGGACAGTCACACAGCATTGGCAAAGGGTTAGAACCAAGACAGCCCTAAACCGTCATGGTTGATCACTTACATTTCTGTGACTAATACTTCTATCCCATAGGGATGGACCATCTAGTGTCTTGAAAAAAAAAAAAAAACTAACAGCTCCTCTTCTCAGCAACTGAAGAGATGCTGAACGATTCAGCAAGTTTAAAAAAAAATAGACCCATGCATTTCTTTTGAATTTTCAAAGTGTCCTTGAAAGAAGGCATGCAGGATTAAGTCCATTTTTAACCTGCCCTTTTGCAGAGACACAGGGACTTTGTCTCCCTGTGCCCACTAAGTGGGGAAGGAGATACCGCAGTAAAAGCTGCAGTTTCAGAAGAGTCCCACAGGTAAGCGGCTTCCTTTCCTGAGTTACCTGCAAACCCCTGCCTCCTGCAGGACAGCAGACGGATTCCCTCGAAGCCATCCTTTTCTAAACACTCATCTTTGGCTCATCCTGAGAGTTAGAAGGAGAGGTTCCTCAGAGGTCGGGCTCTGTAGGAGCACAGCCTCTGTCTGTGGGAGACAGTCCCAAGTCTAAGGCCGCACTGATCAGTGCAGGAGATGTCATTTGTTGATGCAGCCCAGCTCTCAGCTGTTATCTTTGAGCTCAGCCCCGCTCTGCTCCACACACGTTCACCTACGGTGGGGTCTTTCAACCGGAAACTTGGCACACACAGTATCAGTGGTGCCTGTCATGCCGAGCTCAGAGATCTCTCATCTCTGCCTTATTTTTCACATATTTCTGCTCTTATTCTCTCCTATCTCTGGCCTTTTCTTTTTCCCCATTAGTGTCTAGGATTTAATTTTAACATGCAGAGATAGAAGCTTTATCACAGACCTTTTGTGTCTGAATCTTAAATAGATTCTCAGAAGGCCCAGAGTTAGTATTAGATCTGCTCTCTCTCTTTTATATATATATGTTTTCATTTAATTGTTTTTTTAGTGGGGAGTAATCAGGTTTATTTATCTATTTATTTTGACTGAGGGACTGAGGACTGAACCCAGGACCTCGTGCATGCTAAGCATGCACTCTACCACTGAGCTATCCCCTCCCTGCCAGATCTGCTCACTTAAACACGCGTGAGAAGAGTCCTCTTACACTTCTGGTGCAGGTGGATAGTCTGTAGTTGGTGCCCTTAGCATCTGCATCTATGTACTTACCATGGGCTGGAGACAAGCTTGGATCCTCAGAGATCAGGGAGAATGAAGTAAGGCAGGAAAACGAGCGGTTACCAGTCAGGAGATCTAATAGTGACCTTGGACAAAAACAGAGTTCTTCAAATTCTTCCTTTATAAGTAGATATTTTGATAATTTCTAACATCCTTTCAAATTCTAAAATATTGCTTGCTGTATCTCCTGTTTAAGTCCCCCGAGTTTCTGCCTCATAGATTTTCATACTATTTTCTTTGTTTTGTTTCTGCAGACTCCCATTCCCTCCTCGCAGGTAAATGCCCTGTGCATTTCAGGGCTTACATACAAAGCAGGGTTTGCATAAGAATCTTGCAGGTTTGGATATTTTTTTTAAATTAGTGTTCAGAAAAGTAAGCAGGAAGTAGTATTTAGATGATAGTGGAAGTAGCAAATGGTGGAAACTTTTTTGCTGCTTTTGGTTTTGTGAGTTTATTTTGGTAATCAAGCTAGTTAATTATTACTTTTCTACACTTTGTTGTCACATATCTTTGCCATTGTCATCCTTCCTTAAAGTTTTGACTATGGGCTTTGTGGGAAAAACTTTTCCCCGCTGTCCTCCTGTGACCTCCCTCACCGAAAGTTTCACAACCAACTGTCTGAAGTTGAAACCCTCTGCTCATCCATGGTCCCAATGCATTAGAAAAATGTTAGCCCCCGTGAAGGAAATACAGTCAATATGATGTTTTCCAAGATCCTTCTCCCTTTTTCCATTTTAAGTTAAAATGAATGATATATAATGAATGCATATCTGTTGATGTCTGTGATGTCATCTTGATGGTCACTTTCTCATTCCAAAAGGTTCTGTTTTGCAGTTTGGGTACCTGAGATTCATGATAAGATTATGTCCTGTTAAGAAGGATAAGCAATAACTCCGGCCATACCTAGAAAGGGAAATGATACTCGCTTGTTGCTTCCAGGGCACTGGCTCGCAGAAGGCTCACGATCGACATGTATGCGTGGTTAGATTTATTCAGTCATTATCACTGCTCCCCTCGCAGTTCACGGTGCTGAGCAAATAGTGAGTGAAGACTAGGGTGTTTTTTCACATTACCCACAATAAGTGGGTTTAACCACAATACAAATCTGATAATCCACCTCTTCAATCCCACTGGCAATGGGACAAATCCGGCAGCTTTAGAAGTAAGCCTTCAAATATACTTCTCCTGACAGACTGGAGTTTGTTTTAAGAAAAGTCAAGGTTCTGCAGTCCTTTGCATTTATTGGAGTTTTCTGTTTCCATGGTTTCCAAGCGTTCACTGAAATTAGGCTTCCAGTGTTTAGAAGTTCACGATACGGGACTTTGGTAAATTCCTCTCTCTTACCTGGGTTATGTCTAAGATCAGTATATTGCTATTCCTGAATGAGTTTGGGGCAGGCGGATGTACTGTTCTGTGGACGTGGTTGCTTCCCCTGCAGGCCTTTTCAAAGAACCAAGGGTAGATGCAAGTCAGTCTGTATGAAGCCAAACCAAGGTCACTTTCCGGCAGCATGAAAAAATAAAATTACAGTTCCTATTCTGAGCAAAGAACTACCTTCAAAGAGATTAATAGAGAAATCTAGGCTTGCGCTTCTCTGGCCTTTGGCAAAGAGCGTGGCCTGATAAAATAAAAACTCAAAACTCAGTTCCAGTGGTTTCACATTTCTTGCAGAAGAACAACAACAAAACTTCCTGGTGGTGGTAGGCACCCTGGAGAAGTTTATGTTGAGCTCCAAGGTAGAAAGGAGGAGTCATCAAGGATACAGGTAGAGGCTTTATTTGGCTGTGAAGCAGAGTGTGTGATTTCTGATGTTACTGCACAATTGTTACGAGGTTTTTATGTGCAGCACAAATTGTGAGAGACCCTCAAGGGGTTGCTGACAGTCCAGTCACCACATTACATATGAAATCAGTAAGTAACAATAAGTTATCTGAACCCAAATGTGCTATCTCCATTATTCGGGCCTTAAACCCAGGACCTCCAGCAGTTACCCCTCATGAAGATAATGAGGTTTTGATTAGTTTTCGTTACCTAATGAAGTAAGAAGCAGAGATGGGGGAAAAAATCAAAGGCAGAAATACCAGAAAAGGGAGACTATGAGAATATGTCTAAAAGAGAAGTAGCTAATCTGGGTGACTTGGAAGTACTTTTTAGGAAAGGGTACAAAGCTCCAAAGCAAGTAGACGTGAGTTGCACTGCATTTCAGGGGTCTAGTTAGCACCTTGGATAACACTTGAAGCAAATTGGAAGCAGTTCAAGGTATGGGGATCACCTGCTCAGAGGTAGGGAAGCTGCATTGAATTTGGCAGTGGTGAGAGTTCCAGAGGGGTTCTCAGGATGGCTGGAGAGGAGAGAATAGTGTAGTTGCCTCTGCTGGAGGTCGAGCAGGCCGTACTCCCCAGGGAGGCGTCTGCAGCGTCAGGCAGCATCACCGTCCCACTGGCGAACGTGGCAGCAGGCAGAGGCAGGACTCCTCAGCTTTGGGTCTGAGTGATTGCTTGTCAGGCAGATGTGTTTGTAAACTAATGACTTTCACAGTGTGATGAGATTGAAAATGAAGCCTAATTGCTTCCACTGATTTAACCCTTGGAATGCTTCCAGGCATGCCGATAGCCATGTGTCTTTAATCATGTCAGTTAATCACCTTCAGGCACATACCGGGAAACAGTGGCTTATAGGAAGTCTGGGAAGCATTGCTGTTCAGTTACGAGGTTTACAGTCTGGGGCTGTCATCTCTTCAAATAAGGACACTGAGAAGTTGGCCATGGTGCCCTTAAAGTAGTGTTTGTTAGTAGCAACTGACACAGGCAATTACATGGTTCTATAATTCAGAAAAAAAAAAAAGAATTAATATTTATGTGGGTTTTTTTAAGTGGCTTAAAAAAAACTCTTAATGGTAGTGGAGTGCAGGTAGCAAGTCACCTTGATCCATCTACAGCCACCATGAACTTCAGTCTGGCTCTGGAAGAAAGTCCGAATTGGAAAATGGTCTAATACAGGCTGGTCTGATTAACAGTGACAATTAGTACTGGACTATAGTGCGTGACCAACTGATTATGACTCATCTGAGCACTTTAGGTAAATTTTCAATACAGGCAATTAAAATGAAAAGGCTTGTGATGCTTACATAATGACTTCATTAAATTAATTCAGTTCTGAGGTTGGAAAATTTTTTCTTTTGTCGCAAGAAGCCAGCAGAATTTAAATTCCATTCACTTTTGTTCAAAAAAAAAAACTTTTAAGTGAGAAAACACTTAAAAGATATAAACACATACACACGTACACACACAGCCCACGTTGAAAACAGCTTATTCTTTTCCGAAAGCGGACTGTGCTACTGTGGAAGACGGAACTGAAGGTCAGAGCATGGGTTGTATTCGCATCACTTATTTGGACGAAGTAGATCTTACCCTCAGTTATATTCTGTATTCTGCTAAGTGCATGCATTGTTAAGGTTAAAAGAACTTTATTGTGGAGCAATCTGTAAGGGACAGACACTTCAGAGAGATAAATATTCAGTTCTGTTACATAAACAATTGGCCCAAATCATTTGCTTCATGATAAAAGACAAAGCTGGAGCCAAGTCCAAACACCGCAGTACCAGTGCAGCCAGGGGAACAAGATTCCTTTCGGTGAAATGCAGTCATTCAATCAAAGCCGCAATCTCTTTGTAGCATTAGACAATGGGAATGGAAGAAGAAGAGACTCTCTAGGGCCAAGAGTGAGTTGAAATATTCCATAAAAAAGTCGGTTTCTATTGTGGGTCTTGATTCAGGACTCGTCACTGAATACCTGACATGTACACAGCTGTCTAGCTCAGATTTACATTTACATTGCATTTACGTTGTACAGGTGCTCTGTAAGCTAGGTCTTATGTGTATTAATAATAACCAACACCTCGTTAGCAGTTCACAGCTCGCAAAATTCCATATGTTATGTCTTTTAATTTCCTTAATTCCTCTCACAATTTTTAAAGAAAGGAAGACTCAAAAATATTAAGTATTATAATTTGTCCAGAATCACAGGACTAGAACCAGTAGAAACCAGGTGTTCTGACTTTCGGTCCTTGCCTTGCATACCCTCTCCTGTCCCTCCTGTACTACTTTATTAATGATCTTTTTCAGTATTCTCATGTTCACTGTATTCTTCTCTAGGTCACTCACCATGGAAACCACTTTAAATTCTAGCTTATGTATGGTAAAGTCTCTTCCTTTTAGTTTGCATTTCATCCCCACCCCCCGTCAGACTGTGTTCTCTCTGAAGGCAGGCGCTGCAGTTTGTAGCACAAAACTAGGCCCTCACAGCTGGAAGAGTAAACCTGAGCAGCCCTCACAGGGGCCTCATCGCAGCGTATCCTTTCCCTGGCCCTGCAGGACGACCAAAGGCAGCCGGAAAGCCCTCGGAGCTGCTGGTGCCGCTCGGATGACCCGACGCACTCACCAGCCGAGCAACTTGCTTCTGAGCTGACGCCTCATTTGACACAGCAAAATCTCAAGTTAGCAAATAGCACAGGCTTTCAGAATCCCACTCATCCAGATTGAATCAAAATGTTAAATCCAGAAATACCAAAAATTACTGTGAGAATTAAGGACTTGTTGACCATTAGGACCTTTAACGTCTGTTCATGGTTTCACCAAACTCCTCGGTGGCACTTCACCCTGAACCATGTGTCTGGAGGGTTTGGAAGGCAAGCGTGTGTGATGTGGGCGTGCACGCAGTTTTGTGTGTACGTGTTGGTGTATTACAGTAGCTGGTCTCCATTTCCTCCTCCCTCTCAGGGCAGCCTCTCTCATCTCCAGCCCTTCACCTCTCCCGGGTTCCTCTCCCAGGTCATAGGACTTGGACTAAGGCGCAGCTCTGACAATCACTGACGGATTTGCTTGCCTGTCAAATTCATGCTTCCACCATGTGTTATCATGTGCATGAAGCTGCTCTGTAAAGCACCGTATGTGACAGCAGACCGCCTCTCCCCAGAATCTTACACAAAAGCAAAGAGATAAAAAATGAGCCTCCAGAGTGGTCTTCCAGGGGAGTGTAAGTCTCAGGATTCCCATCACCTTTCTTTTATTTCTCTCTTCTGAGCTTGATGATAGTCTCCCAGGCACTGAGACTCTTCCTGTGCCTGGCTTCCTTCCCAGCTTGGACTGCAAGTACCCTGTTCACAGTGAGCGTGCTTCGTTCCCTGCACACGACACATCCATCACACTCTGGAACAGAGTGTCAGTGTCTCTCGGTGGAACAGAGGTCGGTTAGATCAATTTCCATGCAGACTGTCGACTTCAGTCTCACTGCCTTACAGTCATGCACTGAACGCAGGTATGTGGTGCACTAGCTGGTAGACTTCTCTTTCCCCAGCAACATTTCTGGAATTTCTGCCCAAGACATCTGTTGGACTAAGGTTTTGGTCCAATAGTTTTGGCTCCTCAGGGCCTGTCTAGAACATGCAGGGGTCACCTTCTCCTAAACAGGCAGGCTTTGGAGACTGAAATTTGGCTGCTGGCTTCACTTCTTACCAGCTGTGATACTGGCCACCTTATGTAACCACTCTGAGCCTCAGTTCTCCATCGTGCAATACTAACCACATGGTGGCTCCATGAGGAATGGGAGAATCTCGAAAGCACCAGTGCCGGCCCACCGGAGGCTCTCATGCAATATTTCATCACTTCTCTCTTTACTGCCACCTTTTTTGTTACTGCCAGACCACGCCCACAATTTTCATTATTCTCACTCTTCTCAAAATTTTCAGTTCAATATATCTCAGTAATGAACTCTTAAACTCATCACTAATGTTATCCTTGCTGGCTTCAACTCCATGGTTATCTCTTTCCCTGAGAACTGACTCTGATGCTCATGACCCTTCAGATGACCTCTCTGACCCTGGCAGACACCCACTTGGAGGCACTGGTCCTGTCACTGATTGGCACAGATTCGTCTGTGTCATCCCTACCTGTCCCCCTCCATTTATTTCACTCCAGACAAGAAATATGGCTTAGCACTAACCAAAAAGATGAATGGATGAATCTTAGAGGTAGTTCTAAAAATTTGTTTTCTTTGTTACTGTGTGTTTAGAGAAGGAGTGGACAAACCCAAAAGACTGTGGGTGAAAAGAACATTGCATTTTATTCCAGCACTTCCCAAAATGCTCTCGCTCTGCTATGTCATTTTCTTAGCATCCTTCTTGACATTTGGACCCATTTGCTGCTATGAACTCATATTGTCTTTATGTTCCTAAGTTGTCACTGCATCTTTGTTCTGTTTAATTTGTTATTGTTTGTTAAGGACACAAGAGTTCACTATGAATGTTATTTCAGTTTGATGAAAATAATCATTATTTATCTGGTGAGTCCAATCTTGCCAAACACAACAATGACTTTTTTTTTTGCTTTTATTTATCTAGTTTATTTACAAATTTTAAATAAGGTATAATTTACTTAAAGAAAATTCACCCTTTTTGCTGTGCAGTTCTGTGATTTTTGACAAATGTATAAAGTCATGTAATCACCACCATAATTAAGACACAGGACATTTCATCACCCCCCCAAATTTCCAGGTGCCCCTTTGTCGTCAACCCTCCCCCAACCCCATCCCCTGGACACCTCCGATTTGTGGCTTTCTGTCCCTAAAGTTTTGCGTTTTCTGGAATTATCATGTAAATCTAATCATCTGTTTCATAGCTTTTTTGATTTTGGCTTTTTTTTTCCACTTAGTGAATGCATTTGCCCTTCACCCATGGTACTGTAATGTGTAATAGCTCATTCCTTTTTATTGCCAAGTAATATTCCATTGTAGGGAAGAAGTACTTTTTTTACCCATTCCCCATTAAAGAACATTTGAGATGTTTCCAGCTTTAGGCAATTTGAATTATGTCCGTATAAGCATTTTTCATTTGAACTTCCAGAGAGTTCTTGATGCTGCAGAGTTCTTTAACATGACAGCGTCATTCTCATAGCATGTATTAATTGGTGACTTACAGTTAAAGAGAACATCTTGGAGGTTTTTCCTTTGACATCCTCAATTACTTCTACAGTGGGCTCTTCCAAGCAAAGTGACCTTGAACACATTCTACAGTTTCAGTAGTTGAAAAGAGGATTAGGTGTATGGCACAAAAGTAAAATTCAATAATGATGGAGATAAGGGAAGTTCAAGAGCAATCTTCTTATAATGCTTAACTCAGCACCTGAAAGTGCGTATATAAAAGATTGAGTATCATACTGGAATTATTCGGACTAGAAAATGACTTTTAAAAATTTCCTTTTTTAATCACGAAACAAAAATGAGGATAGAATGGATAAATAAATATAGCGTGGCTTTTGTGCACTAAAACAAATCCAGTGGGAGGTCTCCTAATGCTGAAGTGACTTGTTTAGAAGCCAAATGTGAAATGAGCATAAAGCAAGGCATTCAGTAAGAAGCGCCCAGAGACCCTCTTGGGTCACAGTATGTTTGTCCATAAGATATCTCAGGACTCAGTTCACCGCTATGTGGGAGAAATGACCCCTCTTTGGACTGCCCCAGCCTTGATTTACTTCTTGAAGAGGACGGTCTTAATCTAACTTGAGTTCTGGTTTAGAAAGGAGGCTTTGATGACCTTTATATGTCTTCCTCCTCAAGACTTGAAAAAGCAGTTTAGCTGGACTCATTTCACAGGCCTTAAAACATTCCTTTGTCCTGGGATTATAGCCAGGACATACTGACTAAGACGCTGTCCATCAAGAGTCCTTTTACTAAGTTCGTGTCAGACCCTGCCTTGGGCTGTCCTTGTGCCTAGGGTTCCAGCAAGCTGTTCCCTTGCTCTGATCTAAGACACTCTCAGATACCTTTTACCGTTGCCTGTAACCAAAGTTTGTTAGCAAATCAACTCCAAGGAGCTGAAAAACTTATCTTCAGCTAATGAGTCTTCTGACAAGTTTAAAGCTTTATCTAAAGTAGAATACTCTATATACTTTCAAAGTCAGGTATGAGATGATCACATTTTATAAATATTCCTTTTGAATTAGCAAAACTAAGAAAATCAGACTCACTAATCTGAAGTGCCTGTTAGCCTTTTGGGACTTGTTTAGCCTCCAGGGTGAACAAATGATGATTATTGTCCTCTTCCTTGAGAGGCCATTCAGATTAGGAAATAGTAAAGTTGACTCAAAATCTACTTTTTTTTTTTTTTTTACAGTCACAATATTCTCCTCTATGAAGATGGGCATGCTGTGGTGGCAGATTTTGGAGGTGAGATTCCATGAATAATACCTCCAAATGACATGCTTCTTTCTTCACCCCTCGTTGGCCGATACTAGATGAGGAATCTGAAAGCAGATTTCACACCGAGGGCTATACTTCTCCAAATCATCCAAATTTCAGTGACCCTGAATTTTAAAAGGCTATCATTTATTTTGAGTTTTTCCTCTTTCATATATATCTTCAGCTAAAAGAAAGGAAGTGAGAATTTAAGTATGATACAGGTTTCTTGGGGTTTCAAAATTTTAGCTGTAATCTTCAACCTTGGTTTTAAAATACTTCCTTTGACATGAGTTTGTTTTCTGCTTCCCTCAGAATCAAGATTTCTACAGTCTGTGGATGAAGACAACATGACAAAACAACCCGGGGTTTGCCACTGCTCATGTTCCCAATAATTACGAAACAATTAAAATGTGTAAAGTCAGCAGGAGAGGCAGGGCCATGAGAGCAGCTTTAACGAAGAAACGTCCTTGTCCCGAGATAATGTTTTATGTTTTTATTTTTAGTAAGCCCCCAAAAGAATAATTTCAAGGTTCTGTTAGAGAAATAGAGTAGATATGTATTTGGAAAACGGTACAGAAAAAAATAACGTAATTCGTTTCAAAAATAATTGAAAAGTACATAGTGGGCATGGATAATTGGCTTTCATGTTTAGATCTCCTTATTAAGTGGCAGAGTTAGCATTTAATAGGTAACCATCAAATTCACAGTGCATCTGCACCCATTAATGATTCATAGTTTTCCACTTTAACATCATAAGGCAATAGGCGGTATAGTCAAATATTAATATTTAAGGAAAATACAAATCACAACATCTGGAGCAAGCCTAATTGTGCAAGAAGTGTCTGCCTTCAGATTGGCCATCTGCCTTCTCCTGTCCCCTCCCTAAAAAAAAGTGCACTTTTCTTTCCAAACCAGCTGTGTCACTCACTCACCCAAGCTTACTTTTCCTGCTTCTGCTCACACCGCACTTACTCACTTTCTCCATTTCTGTTTCTCTTCTTTTTTAAAGCCCATCTCAAACTCTCATTTACCACTACTTCATTCCGGGTCCGTCCTCTTTATCTCGTCTGGACCATTGTTCTAGGCTTCTAACTCCATTCCTCTCTTCCAGTTCATTCTTTGCAACATCAGCCAAGTGCTGTATTCTAACAACTCACCTCTTCCTGTAAATTACCAATGATGCTTGAAGTGTTATGCCTCCCCCCCAAGTCCCCACCCACGAATCCAGCCCCAAGGCTCCTCTGGGACCTCCTCTCCCACTGCCCATTCTCTCAAGTCCCCTGTGTCCCAGCACACAGGCCGTCTGGCTATTCCCCAAGCATGCCATCACTGTCACAGCCCCGTGACTTTGCTGGTGTCATATTCTCTGCCTGCAGAGCCCTTCACTGCACCCCAACTGGAGGAAGTCTACTCACCTTGCATGGCCCAGGAAATTTTATCCATTTTAAGTACCTTCCCTCCTGCAAACTAACCCCTCTCCTGCCTCCTCCCCATACACTTTTTCTCTCTGTGCTTTTGTAGCACTTTGCACTGCTAGATGGCACTCTTAATCTTTCAGCAAACACATATCGAGGGTATCAGGCATTGTACAAAGGGCCAGGAAATCAAAATGCAAATAAAAACTTAGTCCTTGATCTCAAGTAACTCATTTTGTACTGGGGAAAACATGTAATAAGCAGGTAAGATTTAAAGCCATGTGGACATTCAGTGATGGGGAAGTGACGAAGCATACTGGGAGTTCTGGTGGAATGAACAGGAATAAGTCAAAATCGGGGAGAATGGAAGGGGGCTGTCCGGCAGAGAACAGCGTGAGCAAAGCCACAGGGGAGGATGAGAAACACCAAGACTTCCCAGGGGACTTCAAACAGCTCAACATTGTTGGTACACTGTGTGAGGAAGAGAATGTGAGAGATGAGTTAGAGAGGAAGGCAGAAACCACACCATGGACCACGTTGCATTGTAAGTAGGATTGAGCATGCTGCTTCCCCAATTAGATTTCACTCTTTCTTTCAACAAGTGCTTATGGAACACCTCCCAGATGCCAGACATTCTTCGAGGAACTGGGGATACTGTAGTGAATAAAATAAGGTTCTTGTGTTTATGGAGCTAAAAATTCCAATAGAAGAAGGTAAACATTGAACAAAATAACAAAATATGTATCAAGTGGTGATAAGTGTTGTGAAGAAAAAGCAAAGCAGAGTATATAAATAGAGGGTGATGGGCATGCCATTCAGATGAGTGAAATGAAAGACACATTTGGTAAGAGGCCTATGCCAGAGTTATCCATGAAAGAGAAGAGCAGTGTAGAAGGGTTAACAGTAAGTGCAAAGGCCCCGAGGCAGGAGAGTGCTTTGTGTGTTCAAAGCCAGAGTGACTGGAGTAGAATAAGCAAAGAGGAGAATGGTAGGATGTGAGGGAGGTGGGAAGAGTGAGTCTTTTTTTTTTTTTTTTTTTTTTTTTATTTGACAGGACACACAGACCTTATCTAGTACACGGGACATGCAGATAGCTAACTCAGTGGTTCTCAAGCACAGCCGCACATCGAAGTCACTTTGGAAACTTTGTAAAAGCATCCATCCTGAATCCAGCCCCCAGAATTTCTGATCTCAGTAGCCTGGGTTTGACCTTGGGTCCGTGTGTCTTTTAAAAGTTCCCCCAGATGATTCTAAAATGCAGCCAGTTGAGATTCTCTGACTAAGTAAACTTTTGCTGAATGAAATTGGGTTGATTTTCACCAGTGTCACCAGCAATGTTCTCTTATCCTGGCTGTGGAGTCTTTCAGCACCATTCGAGGTTTATGTTGAAGGCTATTTAGCTTCTTACTAGTTCTGTGGCCTTATGGAAGTTTGCTAATTACTCTCTTACCTCCCTGTGAAAAAACGGGAATCCTGTATGCCTGCTCCCACTTACGCAGTGCTGTGACACAACACAGAATCAGCTGTGTAAACGGAGGCTATTTGGAACGTGAAAGCTCATGTGGGAGAATTGCATACAAGCACCATAATCGGAATAAAGATATTCTTGGAAAGCTGTAATTATACATGATTTCAAACTGATGTAGACACTTCAGAAGAATTATCAGCAGGCAGCACTATGCACAGAATTTCAGTAAGAGTAATAAAAGAATACCAGTTTCCTTCCGTAGAGATACAAAGAAAGAAGATATTTGGCAAAGTTTATTGATATGATTATGAAGCCATGAGGTTGGAGAGGCTGGAAGGGCCTGCCTCCTCCGTTTTGCCCTTGAGGAATCTGAGGTCCAGGATGTGTAAGAGACTTGCCCAGAGCTGCTCAAATAGTCAGTGGTAGGTCCAGAACTAGAATTCTCATCTCCTAACTCAAAATCTGGTGCTTTTTTTCCCCCCCAAACCACAAATAAATTTATGCATTTGCATCCCAGAATGGAAACTTACATTTAAAAATGAAAAATATATAACTGCAAGTGAAAAGAATGTAAGTAATGCCATTAAGACATGAGGATAGAACTTTGTACAGAGAACTTTGTGAAGTTTTATGGCCTTGCTTTCTGGAATATTGTACAAACAGCATTCAGAAATAACACAACTGGGTGGACAAAGGAAATATGACAAGCCTGATCCTGCCAGTGAGGAATCTGCTCTGTAGAAATATTTGGGCACTCCCCGTGGCCCTTTCTCTCCTCAGTCATGTGGGCACTATTTACAGGTCTAATTCAGTGACTTCCTAAATCACAACCTGGAAGTCTAAAGGAAGGAAGCCTCCTCCCACAATGTGTGATTCGCCCCCAGGGAGGCATAGAGTTCCTGGATGAATCCACGGATGGCTACTCAGAAGCCTTTAAGGCTTCCCAGGGAAAGATGCTCAGAGATAAATAAATTTTTTTTAATGCTGCTGCTGTGACCACCATTTTATAAGAGGCAGGGTTATTTGATGATTAATATTGTTGCAATGTTTTTGGAAGAATTACGGATTTCATGATTTTCCAATGATTAAAAAAAAAAAGCCCTTAGGAATACTAAACAGCAGCAGTAAACACGCTGTTTATGCATAAACACGCCCATTTACTGCACGCACTGAGGGCACTATCAACGTCACTTTACGTTTACATTTTTGAGAACATAGAGAGAACACTTAATAAATCCTCACTAAGAAGAACACGATCCCACAGTAGCAGAACTAAATGCTTGCTGAATGACTTGTGGATGTTTTTTGCCCTGCAGAACCTCCGCTGGATGGCTCCTGAGGTGTTCACACAGTGCACACGCTACACCATCAAAGCTGACGTCTTCAGCTACGCTCTGTGTCTGTGGGAACTTCTTACCGGCGAAATTCCATTCGCTCATCTCAAGCCAGGTAAGCCATTAAAGTTGCTCTGTTTTCCAGAGTTCTGTGCATTTTCACAGACGCGAGAAACATTTTTTTTCCCCAAAAATGCCTATTCTTGGTGGGTTGATAAGGTAAGAGGTAAGGAAGAAGTCTCAAATTGTTTTAAGGTGTGTGCCCAATCCGAATTTAATGACCTATGTGATTTTAGACACAGGCATACAGAAGTGTAGGCAGTAGATTTTATTATTCAAGTTGAGGGCTTTGATTTATCTGTTGTTAGTAAAACAAGCAAATGACTGTGGCCATGTGGTGCAAATAATGTGGACAATGCAATGTTTATTTTTTGAGATTAGATGTTAGAAGTGCCTTTTTTAGTGTGTATATAGTGTGTATATCGGGGTGAACTGAACATAGCAGCATATAAAAATAACCTATCAGGATGACTTTCTGCTTGTCTCATATTATGCAAAAGAAAATCACTTTGTAATATATATATATATATATATATGTATTTGTAATATATATTACAAATATTGATACATTCCAAACACGGTGCTTTGTGAGCTTATAATGTTGCTGTTGATATTTTGTTGATAATATATGTTATACTCTGCGTATATGTAGAAAGTGGCAATGGGGAATCTAATCACAGGGAAAATGTACAAATATTTGAGGTTTAAGGTAAGTTTTATTTGCATCTCTCCACTTTATTTGGGTTTCTCTCCTGTCTTGTCACACTGCTACCTACTTGTATCCACTGTGAGACTGGAAACTCCTTAAGGACTTCGCATCCCCAGAACCTAGCATATGTGCTTGAAAAGTAGTTGTCAAATTAAGTCATAAATAAATTTTAAATGAATTATATGGTGAGCTCCTTAGGTGGCCACCCTATTACAATATATCAGAAGGATCAAGTCAAAAGGGAAGTTAGGGAAAGATAAATCTTACAAGTGCAGATACTCACAAATTAAAAGTCTTAACTAAAGTCACGATATTTTTTTAGTACTCATGTCCAGAGTGAAAGCCGTATCTCATACTTTTCAAAGTATTTTTCCCCCTAATAACCATATGGTCTTTAATTACACTCTGCATAATGTGTAACAGAGTGCTTTTTGTAAATTATATATACTGTACATAGTTATTGAGCACAATGATTATTTAATCACCCTAATCTTTCTTTATATGCTTTCATAGTTTTAAGTGATGGGATTTGGCCCTCATTATAGTGTGGATGCAAGGACTCCGTTCTGAACTGAACCAACACTGCTCTTTCTAATATCTTGCTTTGGTGTTCTGCTATCTCTCTACTTCTTAGAATTTGCTTTCTGGTAAGACTGATAAGTATATTTTTAAAAATCCACTATAATTCTAGACTTATTATAGCATTTTCATAAGAGAAAGATATATCTCCCTTCCTCTCATCTCCTGTGTCAATCCATTCAACTTTTTCTGTGGATTTTATATCCTAAGTACATCTTGGACTTTTTCACTACGTACCATCATCCACAATCATCTGAGCTCAAGCTTTCTCATTTAAACTCATTTAAACTATTGCAATTTCTCATTTAAACTATTGCAATTATATTTTTTTAATCAGGTTTATTGAGGTATAAATTATATAGTACAATTTACCATTTTAGGCTAACAGTCTGATGAGTTTTAACAAATATATTCAGTTCTATAATCACAACTGCAATCATGATACAGAGCACTTCCATCACTCTAAAAAGTTCCCTGGTGCTTCTTTGAAGTCAATTCACTTTTCCCACCTCCAGCCCCTTTTAACCACTGATCTGATTTATCTCCCTGTAAGTTTGTTTGCCTTTTCCAGAATGACATGTAAATGGAGTTGTGTTACTGTGTTTATCAGTAATTTATTCTTTTTCATTCCTGTGTAATACTCCATTGTGTTGATGTACCGTTTATTTATTCATTCACAAGTTGATGATTCTTTGAGTTATTCTCACTTTGGGATAATTATGAATAAAATTGCCAAAACCACTTAGGTCTTTATGTGGATGTTTTTATTACTCTAGGATAAATACATAAGAGGTAATTACTAGATCTTACAGTAAGAGTTTTTCCAAGGTGTTTGTACCATTATGAATTCCCACCAGCAATATATGAGAATTTCGGTTGTTTCATATCCTTGCTAGGACTTTTTATTGTCTATTTAAAATGAAATGTTAGCCATTCAAGTATATAATGGCATATGTGGATATATAATAAATGTGGTATTTTTTATATTTCTCTCATAACTAATGATGTTGATAATCTTTTCATGTATTTATTCGCTGTTCATATCTCTTTCTTTGGTGAAGTATTAATTCAAATTATCTTATTTACTTAGAAGAGTCTTTAGATTTTAGGTAAAATCTTTCATCTGCTTTATGTTTTACAACTGTTTTTCTCTAGTCTGTAGCTTGCCTTTTCATATTTTTATCAATGTCTTTCAAAGAGCAGAAGTTTTTCATTTCAATGAAGTTTACCTTATCAAATTTTAAATCAAATATGTTATGTATCCTATCTAAAATATTCTTGACTCCCTCAAGGCCAGAAAGATTTTCTCCTGTTTTTTCTTATAGAAATCTTATAGGTTTTGGTTTTATATTTATAAGACCTATTTGAGTTATTTTTTCTAATGGTACAAAGTAAGGGTTGAATTTGTTATTCTTTTATTAATATATTTATTTACTTTTTAACAAAATTTTTCAGCCTGACGTGTTGGAAAAAAATACCTTTACTTTTTCCATTATTTTGGTAATGTTGTCAAAAATTAAATGACCATGTAAGTGTGTATCTATTTATGGACTCTGTTCCACTGATATAAGTCTACCCTTATACCAATACCACACTGTATTGATAAGTTATAGTTAGACTTGAAATCAGGTGATATGAATCCTCCAACTTAGCTCTTTCTTGTTAAAATTACTTTGGCTATTCTAGGGTTTTTGCTTTTCCATATAAATTTTAAAATCAGCTTGTCTATTTCTATTTAAAAAAAAAAAAAAGCCTGCTGGAATTTTGATTGAATCACACTGGATCTGTTGAGCAATTTGGGAAGAATTGACAAGTTGTGCATATTGACTCTTTCAATTGATAAACACAGTAGCTCTCTCCCTTGCTTTAGGTCTTTGATTTCTGTCATCAGTGTGCTTGTAGTTTTCATCAAAGAAACCCTGCACTTATTTTTTAGAATCATTCCTATGTATTTTGTGTTTCTTGATACTATTATAATTTTTTTTAATTTCAGTGTCCAATGGTTCCTTGCTAGAATAGAGATATAATTTACTTTTAAATAACAACCTAGTACCCTACAGATTTGCTAAATTAACTTACTGGTTCAAGTAGCTTCATTCTTTGGGATTTTTCATGTAGATGATTATGTCATCTGTGAATAAAGAAATTTTTGTTTCTTTCTTTCAAATATGTATGTCTTTTATATTTTTTTCTTGCCTTCTCACACAGGCAAGGACCTCTAGTACAAAGCTCTATAGAAGTGGTGAGATATATACCTCTGTCTGTGTCTAAAGTTTTACCCACCCCAGTAGTTCAAACTGCCATCTTTATCTGTTTAACTACCGCAATGGCTCTTTGACCATTCTCCCTTTATTCTTGTCCCCACCTTCCTCTCCAATCCCTACACATCTACTAAGATGATATTTTAGAAATGCAAACCTCATTATGTCACCATTGCTTAAAATCATCCTATGGCTTCCTGTGTTCTTGGAATGAACTCTCAAAATTCTTAATATGTCCTGCAAGATGCTACACGATTCAGTATCTCTGACCCCGCTCCTATCATTTCACTTTCTCTGCTCCAGCCACTCAAACCTTCTTTTGCTTCCTTGACTTTGTTGCATTTCCTCTGGCCTCTAGGCCTTTTCACAAGCTCAGTTTCCTCAGTAAAGGCAGTTAATGATGATTCCACAGAGATTACTGTGAGGATCAAATGAGATGATTTTGTGAGTAAACTCTGTAATTGAAAACTCCCTGCAACTGGAAGATGAAAGCAGGGCCAAGTGTAATACAAGGTCAAGGCTTCCTGTGATTCTGTGCTTGAGTGGGACTCTCATTCTCCAGGAAGCCCATATAAAAGCTTCAAAGTCCCCCTTGAATCTTCTCTTTCGTCCTTCCTTCTTTTCTTTTTTCACTTATTATTTTCAATCCCACTTTCTAAATCTCTCTCAAATCTTACCTCCCTCTCCACTGCTCCCTGTTTACTTCACAAGTGGAATATGGCACAGTATCTTACATGGTACCCTTGTCTCTGGTTTTGCTCACCATCTTTTTTTCACCATTTGCCATACTAGAGCTAGATTTAGCTTCTAAACACTTCAATTTGATCATCTGGCTTCCTTCACTTTAAGTCTTCAATGTGTTTCTTTTGTTCTTAAGATTAAAAAAAAAAATTCTTAAAATAAGGCACAAAGGCCCCTTAATTATGTTTCTTCTTTCCTCCCAGGTCTACCGTTTGCCACTTGCAGACCCTCATCTATGTTGCAGCCACAGGGAATGATTTCACTCCCTCAGTGTGACGTTTTTCCTCTCTCTTCCATGTCTTTGCACACATTAGTCATTTGTCAGAGACACTCCTCCCCACTTTTCATCATACTAACTCCAATTTACTTTTAGGTCTGAGCTTAAATATCACTTCTTCCAAAAACGTCTTCCTTAATTCCTCAATATTGAGTGAAGTGCCATCTCCTCCATGCTCTAAGTTATCATTTTTTCTCACACAGTTTTATCATAGTATTTATCACATTTTCCTCATACATTTTTACAATTTTCTCTACTCTGTTATCCTTTGCTAATTATAAACTCAGTATTTTAAAAAGATAAAGATTCCCTCTCTCATGGGCTCCCCAGAAATATTTGCTCTTTTCAAGGGAGAATATAATATAATAAAACAGTTAAAAGTCTTACCTAAGAATAAGTTGATTTCAATATCCCAGGTATTAGAATTTATGTTACGGAAAGAGTTTGTTTATGATGGATGCTGAATATTTTTAAGTTGGACAGTGACCATGCATCAAGAAATGAGATTGTTAATATCATAGCAGTGGTTAGGCAATCTAGCAAATGTTCAGCAATAAATTATGTGAAGGATCGGATTCAATATAAGCTACATATTAGCCATTTACAGTGAGGAACAAATCCATGACTACAATGTGGGACAACGTTATCAATTATCAGAGTAGCAACATTACACATGGCTCATCCTCCTGGATTTAGCAGATTCCTATTTCCTGGGAGAAATATAGAAATAGAATGCAGATACTAGTGTTGACTCCTATGCAAGTGCACTCAGAAGAACTTGAGGTTGGGGTCTCTTACATAGTATATGTTCAAATTAACCTTGTAATCTCCAGTTTAGAAAGAACTGAAGAAGCTATCCCATCCAGCATCCCAATGGTCACATGATCAAGCGCGCAAAGGGGTCAGGGGAAGCAGGAAAATGCTTGATGCAGGACAACATGATGAACAGGAACCCCACGCTCTGACTCAAGGGGATGGCTGTTACCCAGCTTTAGCCGAACAGTGCCATGCAGGGAACAGAGGGATGCCTGCTCACTGTTGCTGTGTCAACTAATTTTGGTGGGATTGTTTAGAAATCTGAAGGTTTTTAAATATTGGCAATTAACTTAATTTTTAAGAAAACATTTTTTTCAGGCTAAAGAGACTTGGCATAAGTGTAAGAGCAGGAGTCTTGCAACCTTATGCAAGCTACTTAACCAAGCGACACTTTCGTACTTCAGGGTCTCTATTTTTTAAATGGGCGAAATAGTAGGACCTGCCTCAAAGGGTTGGAATGATGGCTGGAAATAGTAAGAACTCAGCAAATATTAGCTATTATGTTATCTGAAACCATCTTTGAGTGTTCCTCTGGCCAGCAACTATGCTAGAGTAAGAGGAAAACAAAGAAGAATAGGGCATTGCCCAGACCCTTAGTGCAGAGGGGGCGTGAGAAAAGTATACTCAGCAGAGGAAATCCTAACTAGAGAGAAGCACAGAGTGCGAAGAATGCCCCCTGGTGGGAGCTTCTGCCCGGACTGGTGGCGGAAAGGGGTATCGGGGAAGGGTTCTTAGAGCAGATGATACCTGAGCTGCATCTTAAAAAGGTGAGTACTAATTAATAGGTAAATTGTGGGGAGGTGCAGAAGGTGTCCTGGCAGAAAGCAGCATGGGCAAGGCACAGAGGTCTGAGAGATTCACAGACAATTCAGTAGGGGTGATTCAGAGAATATAAGGGAATCAGTAGCAAGACACATGCTGTAAATGTAAAGCTGGAGCTACATGGTGTGTACATGGCCTTGTGGGTCAACAATGGAAGTCACTGCGGGACTTTAAGCAGGACAACAGTGCAACTCTGTTATGTTAGAATGCTTCCTCTGGCTGCAGAGCAAAGGCTGGATTGGAGAAGTCTGAAACAGAGGCAAGGAAACCAGGTAATCTAGAAGAGAATGTATAAAAGCTAGAAGAGAATGTATAAAATCTTGACTAACGTAGTGGCTTTGAAAGAGAAAGGAAAGGCTGGTTTTGAGAGATTTTAATAGGACTTGCCAACAGATTGAGGTGAGAGCACATGGGAGAGGGGGAAGTCCAGAATGACTTCCAGGCTTCTGGATTAGCCAGCAGGAGGATGTTGGAAATAGGAAGACAGCAGGTTTGTGAGAGAAATGATGAGATTAAGAGCAGAAGGAGCCAAGGTATGAAGCCAAGCAGGCAGAGAAAAACCAGGCAAGATGAAAAAGGAGCTGGTATGACTTGGCAAATAAGACCTGTCATGGATACATTTTAAAGAAAGAAATCAACACCTGCTTCCCAGATTTTATTTCTCCCTTGGACATCTCTCCTGATAGATCATGAAAAACTGAAGAAGAAACCTGGGATGAATGCATCCATCAATCTGTATTTTATCCCATCCCGTCCCCTTACAACCAGGCACCAAATTTTGTGGATCACTTTAAGGTTACAGTCTGGCGCCAAAGAAGAGAGCCTCTGATCTTCCTTTTGGTTTGCTTGTGGGGGTGCCATCTGGTTCACAGGGAGACTGAACTCGGTGTCCTGGGATTCCTAATGCCAGGCTCTAAGTCTGGGATGTGACAGCAAATTAAGAACATCTGCCAATTTATTTTAGCCAGGTTTTGGTGAAACTTCACATTGAGGCTTTACCTCAGTTGCAAAATGCAGTCCAGGAGCCAAATATGATTTGCAGACTTTTTGCATGTCACATATGATTTAAAAAATATATGAATTAATGTAATTTAGAGATACAATTATGTCACAGGCCTCATATTTGTAGACATCTGCATTTTCTACTCCTGCTTAATAGTAGATGATTATGTTCTGCTTCATATGTGATTAGGATCCTAAAGCATCTTAAATATGATAACCTCAAAGGTTATAAGCACATTGATGATGTGGACTGCGCTTTGACAAGTGACAGGAAAATACAAGTGAACTGAAGTTCTGAAATCCTATGTTGACTATGCTAATCCTTATCAGTTTATCACTGAGAAGAGTAGAGCCAGCCAGTCACACACAGATCACTGAAAAGATCAGATGGATTCAGTGGATGGTGATATTCCTATGAGTATAGCTGATATTAACATTCCAATACTTCATTACACTGACAAAGATTGCAATGAGAACAGACAATGGTGCAAATTAATCTATTCTTCTGACAGTCTGTAATGAGAATGGGATGTGGTTTAAAAAATTAAGCCATTCTTAGTACAATCTCAAGATTGCAATCTCATGGTCTCTCTCAGACGCTGTAAGCTCGGGTGATAAATCATTGAGAAGTGTCAGTTTAACAGAACGTGTCTTAGCTCTTGCTGGGATGGTAGAACACATTTGCTTTGTCTCATCACAGCCCTGCCCATTAAAAAACAATGCAGAAGAATCAGTTGCGTTTTTTAAAACACACATAGACACAATCCAGGAAAAAAAATTCTGGCAATTTCATCTTAGTCAAAACTTACAAACAAAATATACTTTATTGCTCATTTTTTTATACAAATGCCTAGATTTACTTTTATAAAACATAAGAGAGGAAGTGACAGGTTACTTTAGGAATTCAAAATCTAGTACCAATTTACTCGTAAGCAATGTGAAGCTAATTAAATTCATCGTGGAGAGCTGCATGGTCATCCTCTCCAACGGCTGGATTGCATTATGAGCTGGGGCTGATGACAGATGGGATGGCTTTCAGTCTTGTGATCTGAAGAAACTCAATGCAATATTTCACGTGGTGACCATACTCAAAGAAAACCTCAAAAGGAACTAAGGTTTCTGGTCTAAACACAACAGAAAATATACAATATTATAGATATCTGGTTCTCTAGGTTCACACTAAAAGGAATCAGTAAGAGCCTTAGGTCTGTAGATCAGAGTTATAGTAACAATGAACTACCACTCATTGAGAACCAACAATGCGATGGATGCTCTCTGTAGACTCTAATTCTAACAATAACCTATGGTTTAGGTTGTATTAGGGTAAAAATTTGTGTTCAATGTTGTATGCTAGTAAGAGGTATAGTCAAGACTTAAATTCGTGGCTTCCTGTCCCCAAAGCCCATGCTTGTCACCATTACATGGTGCCCTCACTGCTTCATCTTACATTTAGAGAAATTAATACTCATGGAGGCAAATTGGCTTAATTAGGATCTCCCAGAGAGTTAAAAGCCAACCCAGACTGTAAATTAGGTCTCCAGATATCCTAGTTAACAGCATTTCTTAATATTCATACTGCTTTAGTTTATTGAAACCCTCTCCAAAAGTATTTTGAACAAAAGATAATATTATGGACTAAATATGCCACCAGATCTCAATAATTCATCTAAGTATGTTTTAATTTAAAATTAAACTAAATATTGTATTCATTCTACAATGTTTCTTAATGGCTAGATATTGTGCTGTGTCCTAAAAACCTAACAATGAGCAACATACTAATTAGCATTAATCCATCATCTTCATTCATTTGAGTCCTTATACTATGTTCTATATTATTTCCATTAAAATCATATTTTGAACTATCTCATTTGTTGACTCATTCAGTGCATAGCTACTGAATGCCTACTAACTGCCAGTCATTGTGCTAGGTACAGGAGATACTATGGTGAGAAGACACAGTCCCTGACTTCAAGGAGCTTGTGATCCATTTGCAGAGACAAACAAATAAATAGGAAATTAAGTTTAGTATAATACATGCTATTGTAGTACTGAAAGTTATGAGAGTCCATAGAAGGGCACCCAGAGTTCATCTTAGCTAAGATCTAAATGATAATAGATGTAATGCAGGAAAAAAGGGTAGGAAAAAAGGAATCACAGGCAGAAAGGATCACATTTCAGAACTTGTGACTGAACCATGAAACCAGTGAAAAAATCTAGTAATTCATTTATTTATTATTATCCATTCATTTACCAAATTTTATTGGAAAATATAACATTTCTTTTTTTCTTGCCCATTATAACTCACATAGAATGTTCAATACATTTCGAATAAATGAATGAAGGTTAACGCATGTTGTACTGCATGCCTGCTCTATTGTTTTTTGGCTTCTCTCTTCCGAGAGACAACGCTCACAACCTCCGTTCATAGCTTTTCTTTTCTTGACAAAGTATTAATAATGAAGAAATTGCATCCACAAATCAACACCATGGTTATGTAGACCCTTGAGGCTGACTCACAAAATTGTGTTTAATTTGTCTCATTCAGGATAGTGGGAGCTGTGCCCTAGGATTGTGCTGTCCAATATGGAAGCCACTAGACACACATGGCTATTTAAATATAAATGTATATTAATTGAAGTTAAATACAATTAAAAATTCAGTTTCTCAGTCACACTTGCCACATTTTAAGTGCTTCATAGCCATATGCTACCATACTGAACAGGGCAAGAACATTTTTATCATTGCGGAGAGTTCTGGACAGTCCTACTCTAGAATCTAGATCTTAAACTTTCCTAAACCCTTGATAATTATCTCAGAGTAGCACTGAAGAAATAATAGGCACTCAACAAACAGTTACTGATATTTTCAAATGTAACCTATTCTCTTTTAATAGCAAAGTTTCGGCTGTGAAAGTAGAAACCAACATTTACATAAAGCATTTCACATATTTTGTGTAGCAATCAAGGTAAAAATTTGATTAATGGGCTAACGGTCTGTTTCCTGAATCTGGAAAATCAGAAAACTTCCCAGCTGTTAGTGCAGCATGGCCACTTAAGCAAGACTGACCAAAAAAAAAAAAAAAATCTCAAAGGTGACAAATTTCAATTCCATGACCCTTCATCTTGCGCTGCCCACTTTCTGGCGGAGGCGCTAATGAGTGGCACCACTGCCAAGAGTGCAGAAAGCAAAAGGGAGAAGGCGATGCCAAGGCCTCGCAGAATTGACTCTGAATAATGCAGAATTAAATAGCGTTCTTCTTAAACTGATTTTTCAAACACAGGGCCAGGAAGCAAACAAGTAACTTTATATACTTGATATGAGAGTCTAGAAAGAGTTTCAGAGGAGACGTTTGGCACCTGCATCTGAGTTTAACTCACTTTATGAATAGTCCCTCCCTGCCCATTAGGATATGTATAATTAGTTTAAATGTGTTCACTACACTGGTTTATGTGCTTGTAGCTGCACCAGCTCAACAATATCTAAACGATCATAAGGTGAAAAAGCAGAGTTAGAAGATCCATGATCATTAAGCATCAGTTTATTTGTTTGCTTATTTATTTACTTCACTCCAAAAAGAATTAAAAATAGTCCAGAGTAACCACTGAAAGGAACCTGAGAAGCCTATTTTGTGTGTGTAGTGACACAAAAGACGTATTTTATACGTTGTGTTAAGTGTGCTAAATGTATTTTGACCACTCTTTTGTTTCTTTGTTTTCTTAGTGTCAGCGACTGTAATTCTACTTGATAGTGACTAGAAGTGGTTGGAAAATGTGACAATGCAAATATATGACAGAGGGCATTGAAGACAAAAGCAGGAATGAAATTCCTGACTCTGCCCTCAGCCTGAACCTTTGTACAATTAGATGGCTGTTGCAAGGAAATATTGAAATTCCAGGTGGGCATAGGGCATGAACTTAAGATTTTAAATACAAATAAATTCCATAAGTATCTAGGAAAATATTAAGCCTCACTACTTATCAAAGAACAAAATTTAAACAACAACAAATGAGCTAATATATTTACCTTTCATATTAGCAAAATCTTTTAAGTAATGAGAAAACCTAATTCTGATGCAGGTAAAATAACAACCCTTTCTGTTGACAGTATAAGTTATTATAACTGTTTAAGAAGAGAGCTCATCAGTATGTATCAAAAGTCTTTAGAGTAGTTATGCCCTCTGACATATTAATTTTACTCCTCAAAATACCATAAATGACCTGTGAAATTGGGGAAGCTGTATTGGGAAACATATTCTTTGAAGAGTTTACACCCAAGTTTGAACAGCCTAAAACTGAGAAATAATTAAGTAAATCACACTAGATGCAGAGTCATTAAAAATATGTTAACAAGAATTTCAATAATGTGGGAAAATGCTTTTTAAGGGAAGAAGTGTTACATAATTTATATTGGACATGAGCTCAATAACATGAAGAATATATAAGAAATGTTCAAAATATTTTAACAATTGTTTGCTCTGAATAATAAGATTTTATTTTTTTTCTAATTGTCCTCATTTTCTAAACTTCTATGAAAAATGAGTATTAATTTTACATCTGGCAAAATTTTCTAGTAATTCTGAATCCATAAAGCAAAATGTTAAGTTGCACTGCATAGAATTTCACTACATCTGCTGGATGTAGATCTATAGACAGAGTGTAGTTGGGGGAACTTTGGTGGAAGAGAGGGAGTGGTCGTGGGTCATATGTCGAAAGTCATTAAGATACAGACAGATGCTTGTGACATCACAACCTAGAAGACAGGAAGCAGCCTCCTGGAACGTGAGCCTCCCATGGGTGCAGAGCAATTTTTAAGAGGAACAGAAGAGGTTCATGTGTTGCTTACAAAGTATTTTCAATGTGAAGGGGCTGAAGAGAGCATGACATCTGAAAAAAGAGGCTGCACCAACTACTGGTTCTATGATATTTTTTTATAAATTAAAAACTAGTTACATGCAACACACACAAACACAGGTAACAATAAACACCTACCTTGCGTGGTTTGGGAGGATTGAAAGAGCTTGTGTATGTACTTAGCGTGATAACCTGATACAAAACATGCTCAGTGAAAGTAGCTATCAGCTTGGTTTCTAAGGGAATATAGGAATTACTGGTTACTGAACAGAAAAATAATGAGCAATCAGGAATCTACAAGGAAGTCCCAAGGATCACAACACGGCGATGAGGAGTTTGAGATGAGCGATGTCCAGACATCCATGCAGGCAGACAATACTAGGGCATTCATTCCATGAGTAATAGTAGCTAAAATGATGGATTTGAAGTATCCAGCAGAGTTGTGCAAATAATAACCATTTTATAAATACTAAAAATTAAAATTCCTACACTCTTGTGACCAGATTTAACCTTAAAAAATGATCTGTTTTGCCCAAGTGATACAAGTGCTCTCAGGGGTGCAAAGTTCAGTGGTACCCTACCTGGCTTTGTGTGCTATAAGCTCATTAGCCTGGGATGTACATGGCATCGTATAGGTTGGTCCAATATGCCTGTCAGTCTTTACTTCCTAAAATACCACATACATACTCTATACTGCTTGTGATTCATGTGCTCCTTTGTCTGTTTCTTTGCTTTTTGTGTAAATCCCCCTGCTCAGTATTTGTTGAATGAACTACTGAATGAATGAACAACTGTAAAGATAAACTTATAGTATCAAGTTATCCACCATTTTGCTTATGCATTAAAAAAAAAAACAAAAACAGCATAAAACTGCCTCTTTGAATCTCTGCTGCTGTTGCACAGATTGATTTTTAATGATTTTTGGTTGTCTGTTCACACGCATCTTGAAATAAACATGTGAGTTTCAAAACTGACATTGACCATTTGGTTTGCAGCGGCTGCCGCAGCAGACATGGCTTACCACCACATCAGACCTCCCATCGGCTATTCCATTCCCCAGCCCATATCTTCTCTGCTGATGCGAGGGTGGAACGCGTGTCCCGAAGTGAGTAATTTTTTTATTTCCTCTTAGAAAATGTGTGATGGTCAAAATCTGTCACAAAGAGTGCAGCTCCAGAGTCTACTTTCAGCGTGTATTTTAAGACTGCCAAGGCAGGAAGACTGATTTGCCTTCTGCTCTTTAGTCTCTAATTGCCTCAAGAAGTCTGAGTGTCTCATATTCCTCTGCTGCTGCTCTCTGATTTTGAAATGTTTCTCACAACTGATTAGTAGAAGAGAGACCAGGGGATGACAGATGACTCAGTCTCATCTCAGCTGCAATTTTATTAACCACGCTTGAGCGGCACTTAAGTCATTTTCTGAAGAAAGGAGTTTGGCACGAGATGGATTTGCGTGGGCTTTTCACCCTGAGGCCAAGGCCCCTTGGCCAGTGGTCTGAGAAGCACAGGCTCAAGCAGGAGGCAGGAGACCTGGCCCCAGTCCTCTCTCCGAGTGGCTATGTGATAATGCAATTAAGAGTATAGATGTAGAGTCCAAATGGAAGGATCAATATCGTGGAAGGAATAAGTGAAGCAGGAAATGTAAACAGTGAAAAGAAATTTTAATAGGATCACAGATCTAAGAGCGTAGACGGGGATAGTCACATGATCCCAGAATGAAATCCCAGACCATCTGTCCCCAGGAAAGAGTTCGCAGCCGTACCAGACAGATTGGCGTCTGCTTTGTTCTCACAGATTGACAAAGGAGGAGGGTCCACAGCTTCTCTGTTGACAACAGTTTTGTACAGTGTCTGAGAACCTCCCTGCCAGTATGTTTGTTGCCTATTGAAATCCTCGTGTTTTGACACCAGCCCTCATTGACTCTTGGGCTCTAAGTGGAGAGAATTAGTCCACACAGGACGTCCTCATAAAGGCCACGTGGCCCTCACCTGTCCAGTCCAAACCGTCCCAATTATTGTTGTCCTTTTCTTACACGACCTGGATGCCAGTCCTTCCCACATACTTTGTCTCTCTTCAACAAGGGAGTGGATGAAGTAGGCTGTTGGCATCTCACCAAAGGAGAAATAGAATAAGGCTCAGCCCAGATGTTTGGAAGCAGAAAGCAAATTTCCCTTTCTTTTTCTAAAGGCAAAACCCAGACCACATCATTACCCAGTCCCATGAAAACTCTTATGAAGAAAAATGAAGATTATTATGGGACATGGACTAAGTATGTCAGAAGAAATAACTTCTTCCTCTGACCCTTTAATCCACCAGATTATATATTTATTTGTGTGGACTCTTCTCTCACTGCCGGAATATTAGCTCCATGTGCTTTCATGGGGGGGGGGGATTTTTTTGTTTGTTCATTTTGCTTTGTTTGCTATTGTGACCCCTTCACCTAGAACTGTACCTGCTAGATGCTCAAAAATATTCTTTGAGTAAGTGAATGAATATCACTATTGCTTATCAATGCCTCCAATCCCCTTATCTGGAATTCAATGTTTAGAAAAAATTGTCTTGAAAATGACATGACTTAAAAAAGCTCTCTTTGTCTTTCAACTTGAACTTCAGGCATGTTTTCTAGGAATAACTGTGTCAAGCACCTAATCCAGAATTTCCCTCTCAACCTGTTGTGTGAACTATTCTAAAGTATAACATAACAATCAAGGGAATCCCTTTTGCTTTTATTAACTGACTCTTCAGGATTATAGATAAGGGACATAAGGAAGTTTTAATTTGGAATAAAAGCAAGTCATTGATGCTTCTAAAAGCATTTTGGGGGTCGGATGGATGCCACAAATAACAGTCTGGAAAATGAGGAAGAGAAACCAGAATAGGGCCAGATGAGAATACTACTAAAGATTAAAAATGAAAATATTAAGAGGCCAAAACTTGAGTGCTTAGTAGAAAAGTCTTATTGCTAAACAGGGAAGCCTGTGAGCACAGGGTCTGGGCCCTGGGGATGAGGTGCCCAGAGGTGGATGGAGAGAAAGCACAGGAGGAAAGCCAGGCCTCTGACCAGCTGGCGGTAGCCGGGCTTGTCAGTCCGGGGGCCTGGTTTGGCCGTGGCACTCGTGTCAGCATCACACATTTGAGCTGCTTCTCTAAGTGACGCGCCTCAGTCATCACCGCATCGCCCAGTGACGCCTTCACCACGTCAACAGGCTAAGTGGTGAAATGGAGCAATGGGCTAGTTTTCACTCTTTTCTTAAATAATTATTTATTGAGACTCCTACTACACACAACCCCAGGGACAGGTGAGGAGATTCCATGCGGACGTGCCCTTAATGGCGCTGAATGCCCAGCCCATCATCTGGAGATTAACAGAATAAACACATGGATGTATTGATAGCTAAAAACCAAGCTGAAGGAAAGTAAGACTAGATGAGAATGGATACTAAAGGAATACCAGCCAGTGGGGGACAAAGAGCTGGGTCAAGAAAGGCTTCTTGGAAGAAGTGACCCTTGAACTGAGATTATAAGCATAAATAGGAGTTTGCTGAATGAATGGGGTTGGTGAGAGAGAACATGTGCAAATGCACTGTGAGAAAGGACACAAGGGAGAGACTTACTGGTTATCAGAGCATCATAGCTGCTGAGCGGCTATCCCAGACCCTCGTTCCAAACAAATTCAGCTTTAGATATAAGACAGTAACATCATGCTGCCTGGTCATTATTTCCTAGGTTATCCCCTCCACTTCTCATTCTTTGCTTTGCTTTGCTTCATTCCTTAAATTTGAAGCACATTTTTGTCTCCTATGCATGTCTTGTTAGTCAAGACGAACAAAGGTAGAACATAGTCGAGACCCACAGAAGACCGAAGAGGAAAGTGAGAACACTAGCCTATCAGAGACAGGAGACGCTTGTTGGAAAACAGTGGGGGGGAGGGGAGAAATCCTGATAATTAGATGGGATCAGATTTTGGAAAGCTTGGGAAACCAGAATAGAGAATTTGGACATGAAAATATAGGCAATTACATTTTTGTCTCCAGTGAAAAATATGATAAAGGAAATTTTCTGGAAAGTTCCTCTGAGTTTGATATGAAGCACTCATTCAGTTAAAGAATTGTATGTAGTTTCTATGGTTAGGCGGGCGGTGAATTATCTCCTCATGTGTACGGAACAGCGAAGCATGGTTTCTTAATATAGGCTGTATGTTCTGTGCTCCAGATTACCCCAGGATGTTTGTTAAAATGAAGCTTCTGGGGCCCTGTTCTAAATCTACTGAATCAAAATCTCCAAGATGGAGCCTGGGCCTTTGCGTTTTAACATGCACCCGCGGTGAAATGTGCCCAGTAAGGGCAGAGAACTGGTGGGCTGAAACAGAAGCGGAAGACGCTGAAGTCAGAGCCTCCAGCTGGGCCTGCTACTGTGGCGGTGATCCAGTGATTACAACACAGAGACCACAGGGCTACCAGGGGGATTCTGGAGCAGGGCTAAACCTGAGAACTACTTCAAAGGAAACAGAACACAGGAGGTAGAAGTCTGGATTTAGGAAATGGATGAGAGGAAAGGGTCTAGGAGAACTGTCATCGCTGCCTCCTGAGTGGAAGCTAGTGACCAGAGCACTCTGAGGGCCCTGATCTCAGGGACACTGTTGGCAGTGAGAGGAGAGCAAAGCTGAGGGCTGTGCTTTAAAAAATAGGAAAAGGGAAGAGAAAGATAGCTATGGAGAGTAAGAGTAACCTGCCCTACAAAACTGAGGGCGCTGGCAATTAGAATACAGGAGACTTACTGTCCAAGAAGTTGGCATCCACGCTCTTCTCACCTTCAAGGTGCTTAACAAAACGAAGCGGGATCAGGCAGGCAGACAGATGGCGGAGGAGGCGAGCTCAAGCAGGGAAGCCAAACAAAAATCGAGAGGAGAGGAGTTGGAGTTAAAAGCAAGAAAGATTTGAATCCAGGGAGAAAAGAGAAAGAAGAAAGACAATAAATTTATGGACTTTTCAAATTATAAAAGTTGTCATTTGCCAGCAATTCTGAATAGGAAAGAAAACAGAAGACAGGTGGGGCATGTAAGCAAAATTTATATTGCTCTGATAGTCCTTAAAGCTTTATCACCTTGCCACATATAAATATAAGACTTAGGGACTGGGGAAGAGAAAGTTAGTTGCCTTTGCAACCTTTTTCCCCCACGAGGAAGTGTGAAATATTATAGTATTCTATACCATGAAAGTATGCTTTCAACATTTGACTACGGTATCCCTAGTAAAATTGTTTGAGTATATCTCTCTTTCAAATAAGTGTGGCTTTGAATAAGAGATGCTCATTCTACCACTGCTTTTCAGTCCAACATTTATAAAGATATTTAATTCCTGTGCACACGGAGGAGTAGTCACAGCAAACGACAGTGGCACGCTAAACTCAGGAGCTCAAGCCTTGAAAGCTTACCTGCTCAAGGGTTATTTAGTTTTCACAATCTTAAGTTAGTAACAATTGGCAATAAAGCTTGTTAAAATTCCTTTTGTTCTGGATCTATTGTGTTGGTTTTGAAGCCCCATTTGTTCCAAAATGATTGAAGCCGACATCTCCACCTAGTGGGCTGATAGAATTTTACAGCTTTTATAGAAATGGCCTACTACCTCTCTGGAAATCCTTAATTTTTTTCCTCTTTGAGAAATAGCAGGTTTTAAAGCCTTCTACTTAGGATCTAGCATAATTGTCAACAGAACAGTTGCGAATGGTTGAAATATGCCAATATGCATATCAGCTAGACTACAGTTAACAAACAAAGCTCAATTTTTATTTTCATACCGTAATTAGGAAAACAGATCAGGCACAAATATGAATATGTAATCATCTGGGTAGAAAGCAATATTGTAATACCCACTAATTGAGATGTGTATAGTCATTTCCATAAAATAAACATCGAGTGTAAATCTGCTCAAGTACTTTTTTCTTATTTACTTCTTGTTTGCTTAAGGCTTTTTTTTTTTTAATGTTTGCTTTCTTTTCCAGAATGAGGCCCAACTCTGCCTTCTCGTTTCCCCATTCCTTAGAGAAGCAAACTCAAATAATGGGGTCAAACATATTTTGTGGCTCTATCTTAGATATTTGCATTATATTCAACCGTGTACTTTTACGTTATTGATAACAAAGAGTTACTGAGGATTTTTCCTCCGAAATAAAGCATTTGAAACGCATGCAACGGCTGGGGGCTATTTGTGTGTCCTTTTGAAGAAAGCTAGAGTTCAAATGGCCTATTATTTGAGTTATTTTGTTCACTTTGTTCTGCCTCTAAAGGTGGTGAATTAACATATTCAGCAGACGGTGGATACCGTGTAGGGTTAGGAGCAGAGTTTTCAGCTTCATTTATTCCTCTGGGAATTAGAGGCATCTCATTTTCTGCCTCAAAACTAATGTCTTTTAACTCTGGCGGAGGGGAAGGGCTTTATGCGTCTCCCCTGTGACCTCACCTTCCTTATGTGCACTGTTACCTTTATCTGGTTGAAAATTTTGAACTTCTCTCAAATCATGCATATTACTGTTAATTTTAAGATCTATTTCACTACAAGGTAGTCTATTTTCGGCTTCCTTCGTGGTACTCAAATCCTTAGCTGTGGTAGTCTCCTCAACAGAGCTTGAATCATGTAATGTATGTTTTTCATTTTTTCCAGTTTCCCAAATTGGTTGCTTTCCTTCTGCAGTGCCATTTGAGGTCATCTGCGTGGTTCTAATTAACATACTACAATTTGCCTTGCTTTCATGGAGCGTATTTTTCTCTTCTCTCCCTGCTATTTTTACCTCCGGTGCTTCAGTGCCGTCATCTCTGGGCAATGCATTTGTGCCGTCAATTCCTTTTTCACTACTGTTGGTTAGAGGCCAAATGGCTTGAGTACTAAGAGAGGTACTTATATCCTTTGGACCCTCTGCTCTATTTTGGTGTGGAAGAGAATTTGTCTTCCAAAATGTTAGCTTGCCCTTGGATTGTGTCTGGGGAATGAGAGAGGAATCATAAGTTTCTGTTTTGGGAAGTTTCTTTTCTATGTCATTTCCCTCATCCCTAACGCAACTTTCCACAATTGGATGTGATATTTTGGGTCTTGTCATTAATGTTTTTTCTTCATTTCCAAGTTGTTCATGACTTGAGAGTTGTTCCGCATGTTGTGCAGTTTGATTTTGATCTAAAGTACGTTCCTTGTAGGTGTCAGGCCTGCGGATTTGATTCTCCAGGGACAAAGAAAACTGGCTTAGCTCACTAGTCTTTGATTTGTCCTGCTCTGTGTGCTCTGTGGGCTCTGTTGCTCCTTGGTCAGTAACCTCCTTGGAATGGCAGGATGGTAAATCATCCCTTCCTGTTACTTCCAGAGTAGCTGGTAAATAACTAGGAACATCCAATGCCAGATGAGCTGCACCTCCCACTGGCTCAGCCGAGAACTGAGAATGCCTGTGTTCAGCCACCATGGGCGTGGGCTGAGGCAACGGTGATGGGTTTCCAGCAGGAATATGACCAGTAGGGTGACACCTGCCTTCCACTGAGCTCTGGCTAACTACAGATGAGTTGTGAGCACTGAGCGGAGGAGCCTTTTTAATGTGTTTTTTGTAATATGAGGTCTGCTTTGGTGCATGTTTGAGAGGCAGCCTTTTTGCGGTGAATTTAACATAATTGTTACTCTCTGGCTGTTGGCAAAAATCTGCAGAGGATTCAAAGTTTACTTTGGCTTCTTTCTCAGATTCTTTGGATAGTTTATTTGAAGATGACAATACTTGCTTGTGTTTCTTTGGGAGTTCTGGCAAGGATTTTTCTGGATGCACTCGGACTTTGCTAAAAGGGTGTAAATTTAACTTTATGCTTAAATTTTTTCCTTTAATTTTTCCTTTGAAGTCAGATTGATTGGTTCTCTTCTTTTTCAGAATTTGTGGATCAGTAAGCCACTTTTCTCCTTTGTGTCTCTCCTGAGGATTGCTACATTTCTTGAGATCCAAGTTGGTCAGGTGTTTACTTTGATTTTTCTGCCGTTTCCAGTGGCTTGATGTTTTGGATGACATCATCAAACTATTTTTTTCTAGTAAATCAGGATCATGGAAGCTAACCCTCTTAGGCGAATATGTTTTCGTGATTTTTGTTGATAACCCTGATAACTCTGTGTTGTCCTCACTCATAAGGAATTTTTCTACTGCACTGTTAATTTGGATCTGCTCTTTCTCAGGCTTTGAATGTTCTCGCCGATTTGGCTTTTTTTCTTTCACATAATCTTGAAATTGATCGCAGGGCACATATTTACAGATAAGAGAACTGTTTGGCTGAAAACACCCAGGCCTGCTCCGTTTTAACAGTCCACAAGGATCATCACATTTTGATCTATGTGTTTGTAAGATCTTTCGTACGTAGTGTTCCTCAGGCTCACGGGGCTTGGATGGTGAGCCTGTAATAAAACGTCTCTGCCTGTGAGGTTGTAAGCCATTGTCTCCTTTTTCTATTGGAGGCTGCCATGATTCATTTGTTAAATGCTCTTCAAGACTTTCTCTTGCCAAATCTGAAGCGGATGTTGCATATCTTCTACTAAATGTGTCACTGCTGATATCTGCTGAATAATAAATGCAGGAATTTAGCGCTGAGCAGAGTGGTATTACCCCAACCAAACAGATGCCTGTAAACCTTATGAGAGGTTTACAAAAAGGACTCCTCTGATTATGGCAATTCTTGAATATTTCCTAATTTTTAACCAAACTGGCAAGGGACACTTGGCAGTTTGGTGTTTGCAATGACACTCTTTATGGCTACATTTTCATCAGTTGTGATGCTGATGCAAAAGTTATGGAATTAGAAATAAAAACATTCATAGTTGTAAAGCTTTAGATTAGTTGTTGGTTAGGTGAGCTTTAAATATGAATACTATCTAAATTATTTTCAAATGGCTATAGTAATTTTTTTTTCTGAATTCATTTCCTACTTGAAACTAAATATTAGGGAGAATATGATACAGTTTGAATAGTGTTCAGGTTTGAGGCAGTGAATAACCTTAACAACAAATGAGAAATACTTGTGATACTATTGGCTCTATTAAAACAGAGACCATATCTGTTTTATCTGCCATCACTTAACACATTAAAATAGTCATTAAATATTTGTTAAGTGAGTATGTATTTTGGAATATGGCCTGGTCTGTGTTGCAGGAATTTCTGTCTTTAAAATGGTGCATGTTAATATAACATCAGTGATACATGCTAAATAATATTAACAACAAAGATTATAGTAATATTTATCATTAATTGAGCATATACTCAGAGCCAGGTATTGTGCTAAATACTGCACATTTATTATCCCATTTAAGATCCATTAAACAAGTCCTGTTATCTTACCACATTTGCAGATGAAGACACCAGTTTAGAGAGGTTGACTGTTTTCCCCAGTCACATGTCAGCTACATGATGTGGGCAGAACTTGACCCCGGTCTGTCTAACATTACACCCTGTCCTCTTAACCACAATGCATATTAAGTTTAAAATTACATCTCATCAGCATACTTTCTCTTGTTTTGTAAAATTGTTTTGTCCAAAGGAAGAAAGAAATATTTCTTTTAGTGATAGAAAGAAAGAGGTGAACTAGGTCCCAGTTTGCATTTAATTCTAATTTAAGATCTGCCTTCAACTCTCTGGGTGACCTTGGAGAAGCCACTTACTCACGGGATATCAGGAGATTAGACGAGAGGGGAACTTTATGTGGTATAAAATTATTCTGGGAAAAGAATACGTAGCCTTCATCATATTCTAATGAAGGCTCAAAGATAAATATTAAGAACTATTAGACTAGATCACCTCTAACGTCTCCTGGACCCCTGAGATACTGTAACGCTGTGTTTCCGAATCAGAAGGCATAATCAGAGTGTTCCCCTTACTGACATTTCTGGAGCAGGTGGGACTTGGATGTTTTCTCCCAGATATCTGTCCTTTGCAGCTTCAGTGCAATGCCTGGCTGTAGCAGAATTTCAAGTCTTTCTTAAAAGTAATTGTATTGATTTCACAAACCGGTGTTCTCTGTGTGAATCAAGAGACTGGGTTTTAAATGGTTAAGAGACCAAATTCCCTTTAGTATAGGGGTTACCGGCAGAGAAGTGAAGGCTTTGGACCAAGCTAAAGTGAAAGATCTGCCTAAGGTATGATTCTGTTGAAAGGCTAAGGGCTTAGTTCTTTCTAAAATAAAACCAGTCTGATTGGGTTTCTGTGGCAGATGGTTTCCTCCTTGGCCATTCTTCTTTTCAGTCAAATCATCAGGCCCCAGAAACTATTAAGAACTGAAGTCTGGGGAATGCAATGGCGTAAGTTCACATCCTGCTTTATACTGCGTGTGAAATAACACACAGTTTCATCCTTTTCCAGTTTTCCTCAAGTCCATCCTGAAAGCCAGATCCCCATGGTAAGAATTTCTTGGTACAGCACCTCTGTCATTCACATTCTGAGAGGAAGCTCTGCTTGTTGTAAACCAATTCAAATAAATGACAGGAACCTCTTCACAGAGCGGCTGTCAAAGTTTTCACCGCTGAGCCTGAAAGCATTGCCTTCCTATTCAGGGGGAAAAAAGGAAGACATTTAATTCATTGCCTCCACCTAAATATTGACATCGCCCATGTACAGTGGGTAGATGTCACGGCCAGATTCACTTGGCTCCCAGCGTGGGGCAATGAATTAAGTCCTGACTTTCCCTGAACTGGGAAGTTATCATCCCTGACAGCTCAGCAAGCAAAGTATGTGTCTTGACATCACTCCTGAAATGAATCACCAGTGTTAGAAGGCCCATTCTTCTAACACGTCATGCTCTGGGAAGGTTGCTTACTGCAGAACTGGCATTAAAGCTCGAAGGATGTTGGGAGAGAAGCCGGTACCCAGCCTCCCATAAATCTTAACAGTGCTATTGCTATTTAAAGGACTTCTTTAAAAAAAAAAAAAAAGCAAAAGAACATTGTGAGGTGTCGGGTCATGAAATTTGTTTTCCAGCGGGCACAAGGAGTACTCTCAGCTCCCGAGGGTGCAGCGTGTCCATCTACAGCTCACCCCAAACACACATGCAAGTACAAGACATGCATACACACGTGTAGGACCTTTCGGGGAGGAATGGACTGGTGCTACGGTGATTTCTATGGCATTTCTCTTTTGAGGAAATCAAAGGAGGCTACCCCTTTGGAGGGATTTAAACAGAGTGGGGCTGTCTAGAACACGACCACTCACCTATCGTTCTTGTTACGTGCTGCTGCAGGGATGGAGGCTGGACTTCCGCAGGCTCAAGATTCCTTAGCTTTTCGGCTCTCTCTGGACAGTGCCTTGTAAGTAAGCCTGCTTCGTGAAAGGCTGCCGTATTCCCGGGAGGCTCTGGACATCCCGACCGCAGCATTCTGCCACCAAGGCAGAAGAAGGTTCTGTCTGCCCCGGGGCCCTGCCCGCTCAGGTTTCTGAACGATCCGTCAGGGGCTGTGGACTCCGAGGCCAGCACTGCTTCATGGCTGTTTTCCTGTAAAAGTGGCATTTCCTTTCTGGACCCCACAATGGACATGACCTTTATCTCGTTTTCCTGAGCTAAGTGGCAGTTACAGTATCCCTTAGCGTGGTAATTTCTCGCCTCACGATCACACAGGGATTCACCGAAGGTTCTGCAAGGAAGGTTTTCTGATGTGTGTTCATTTGCTTTGCCTTGTTGGAGTTTCCAGTTAAATACAACTAAACCTAGGCAAGTGAGACCAACAGCTCCTGTGACAAATAGAGAGACTATTAAAAGATAACATCACGGGAAGAAACATATAAATTGCCAAATGTGAAATCCACAGATATCAAGGTTAATGGCTTTAAAGGGCATTGGAATGGGTGGGAAATCTGTCACAATGTGGAAAAAAATATTAATTCAGACAGAGGCTATTTAATTGACATTGTTCTGCTCTCTAATTTGGATCTTTTTGGTATCTATTAAAAATTATAAGAAACAATACCATCTGGAATTTCTTTGATAGAAGGAGTTTTTTTATGGACTGAAATTCTTTCAAGATAAAATAAGATAATTCCTGCATGAAAATTCTTTTTCTGCCTAGGGGAAATGAAATTTCCTGTTTCTTAATCCCATAGTCAATAAAAATAGACCCTATTTAGCATATACCCTGAAATTCTCATATACAAAAACTCCCTCCCCCAAAGAAAAAAACACCCTGCAAGCTATTGCCATATTTTAATCATCCCTAAAGATTCATCCCCTACTTCAGAACACATCATCGGGTTCCTATTAACATAAAGGTCAAACTCCTTGGCATTCAAGACTTGGTGCGATCTGGCCATAACCTTCCTTCCTAGGCTTATTTTTCCAGTTATTTACCACATTTAAATACTATGTTTCAAATTCTTTGATTCTTTAGTCTTACAATGCACCTCTAAGCCTTTGGGTATTCTCTTAGTGATGTTTGTAATACTTTCTCCTACCTTTGCTTATTTGAATTTTATTTATCCTTTAAAATCTAAATCGATGCTTCCCAATTTCTTGACACCGTTGCTACTTTTTCCATCTTGTGAAGATCACTCCCTTCTCAGAGCTACGGCAATAAAATGACTGACCTCTAATCTCAGAGTTCCTGGTGCTGCCATCTCATGTTCTATACAGAGTAGCTTATCCTCTAAATGAAATGGTAAAGGGCAGTGTCTCTCACACTCAAGTACAGAGTCTAACCTGTTTCTACTTCAGGTTGCCCATCTGGACCAATAGCGTCCTCAACTGCTGAGATGTTCAAACCAAAGTCTCAGAGTTACACCCAGCTCTCTCTCTGACACAGTGATTTCCCTTTTTCTTCTCACTCATAACAGTGTAAGATTATTGTGTTCGCTTATTCATTTGCTTGTTCACTGTCTCCACTGTGAGGAAATGGACCTTTCCAGTCTTGCTGGATGTGGTATCTCCAGCACCCACAACCCTGGCACAGAGGAGGCACTCTAGAAATGTTTACTGAATATTCCTAAAGAAACAGAAGGAATTCTGTTTATGGTTTCTAACAGTGAAAAGCGCTGAGGGGTCTAATCTCACAAATCTCCAAAATAATGATCTGGAGAACATGATGTCAGTATAGACTGAGTTTAGAGCTCTGTGCTCTAAGTCCAGCTCTGCCTATAACTTGCTGTGTGACCTTGGGCAAGTCATTTGCCCCAGAAAAGTCAGTTCCCTGACTCTGGAGATGAGGACAGTGAGTGACATGAAATTCGCATTCTAGACTCTTTGATTGACGGCACTATGCCTGGTTCTCTCCACTACAGACAACTTTAATGACAACGTGATGATTTTTTTTAAACTTGAAAGAAAAGAGAAGGTGTCAGGGGTGATTGTTTTATTTTTTTCTATTAAAGACAAAGATTAACCAAATAGAACAGCAGTTTCTGGTAAGAAATCCATCAATCTTTGTGTAGTTCACCAGATCTTAATGCCTTAAGCCCCATTTTAATTTATTTGACAATACATTCTTAGAGAGTGCTCTAACATATTGAAATAATGAAATCTCTATTAAAAACACAGCATTTTTTTTTAAGTAGTAGCATAAGTTAGATCAGAACATTTTAATTGCCAGATGCTAGCATCTGGGTTATTCCAAAGGAGGGTTTTGGTTTTTAAATTTTAAAAACATGAAAGGAATAAAATTTTAGAAACAACTCTGTCTCCCTTACATTGAGTAAGAAAACCCAGGACTCCAGCTCTGCTCTAATACTTCACTTGAGCATGTTTTCTAATCTGTCTGAGCCTCATTTTTCCTCCTCTGTCCCATAGGAATAATTAATACCACTCCAAGATTAAGCGAGAGAGCACATGTGGCATTTCTGATACAGCGCTGTGATACCGTACGATGCAATGAGTGGGCGTTGTTGAATGTTAGTATGGTTGTCGTAGCTGCTGCTGCTGTATAGGTTTTGTATTTTCCTGTTAGGTCCTAGAAGCCTCAGCTGTTAAGGAAAAAAAAATTCAAAAACAAATCATCAAGAGAATACTTTGTATGACTGATGCAGTTACTAAACCAAACAACAAAGGGAAGGAAAATCCCTAAGTTTTCTTGAGCGCAGTGCATCAGCTATTGAAGAGAGTGGACATAATCTGATTATGGGATAAAGTTTCTCCTGTAATTGTGTCTAAATGGTGAGAAACCACTCACTCTCCTGCTGTTGATGGTAAGCTATGTCTGGATCACATTACTGCTAAGGTCTGGTCACCTCCTGCTAATGCAGGGAGCAAAAGCAGAAAACGAAGCTGCTATCAGGAAGACGGCTGAATTTTCATTGCCGTGGACATTGTTGCTATCTTTAAAAAGTGTTCTAGCAATCTTTCTGAGTGGAAAAAAAAATTACAAAATTAATAAGATCTCATTGAAGTCTTGGAATTGTTACAGCTTCATGATAGCTTTCTCTTTTTATCTATCAGTTCACAGAACAGGAAGTTTCAAGATGTTAGGTGTCAAATAACCACTTATTAGTTTTAAATTCACTGAATATTTTATATATTCCTTATATATTATGATAATTTATCTACAGCCAGAGAAGAAAAATGGAATCAGAGGCCAAATTTTAGTTCTAAGTCTTTTCCCTACAATCTTGAAGTATAGATTATTGACCACACCTACTTCACGAGTAGAATCTTAATGGAATAAATTGATATCAAAAGTCAGAGTTTTTTTTTTTAAAGATGAATCTCTCTTAAAACCAGGATCTTTAATAGTTAAATCAATGAGGTACATGGTTATGATAATTCCACGTGCTACAGCTTAACATGTGTGTAATCACACTTATAACTTCTCAGCATATTAAGCTTCCTATCATTTTGACAAAACCATTGGAAGCTTCCAGAATTTTTATCTATCTCTGTACTAATACCGAGTTGTTAACTTTGTAAAAACCTTTTCTAAAAATAGATATAAAAGATATCTAGAAGATACTCTAAAATTACTCTATTGTAGTATTTCCCACATGGTGTCCTGAAAAACGCTAATTCAAGTGAAATCCTCTGTGGAAAAAGGGTTAATGGTCAAATAAATGTGAGAAATGTTCCACATTATATCTTCCTCTCAGTGAGTCAAAATGCTCATTAGAAAAATGAAAGACAATGAAAAATGCTATAGTAAAGAAGCCTATTTCACTTAATTTAATCCAACATTTCCCAGATTTGAACTTCCAACCTATTGCTTATATGTGCATCTGTGTGTGTTTTGATTTGAATATCTACTAATTATATCCTAGAATTCCTATTCTAAGAAACACATTTAAGGATAAACTCTGTTGCCCTATTGCTGTTGTCTTTTGTGGTAAATTATTTCCTAGCACATAAAATTACTGACATGGTCACACATTTTCTAAAACAATGTAGCTTTCTGAGAGGCTTGAATTCACTTCCAAGTGAATCTGATTACTGCTGGTGGCAGTTTCATTGTCGAGACCTGACACTGGTCTCCATGGATCTTGATTAAAAGTATAACTGTCAGGAGTTAAAAATCTGATGTTCAAGTGATTCACTGGAAACCTGCTATGGAATAATTATTTATAGTACGTATTCAAAATAAGTCAGTTCAGTCCTGAATGCCATTTGCAAGCCTCTGGTTTTCCAGTGTTGGGGCACCACTCCCTGCATGCACGCACGCACACACACACACTTCCCATCACCATAGTTACCCACAGGCACAAAGGATTTCACCCAGCACTGCAAGCACACAAACATCTAGGTAGATAACTTGACAAATCTCATGCATATTTGGTCTTCGACTAATGACACCAAACATCACTTTATATCATTCATCCAGAGAGTTGTAATAATAGCTGATGCATAGTTTTTAAAATGGTAGAACTACCATAGGAAAATTAAACAGCTGAATATTATCCGCTCCTTAGTCAGTCCGGGGAGGTATGGGCCAGGTTTATGAACAAGTTAGACAAACAGAAATCGTAAAAGAATTCAAAACCCTCAAGTAGGAGGAAACCAAGGCACAGAGCAGCTAAACAACTTGCCAAGTCACACAGCAAGTAAGAGCAGAGCCAGGTTTCAAACCTGAATAAGCCAGCTGCAGAGCTCATATGCTTAATCCCCCTGCTACACAACCACTGTAGAGTGGGATGCACCTGACTGTCGGCACAGCATCTCCTCGTGCGCTTGGTGAAGCCACAGAGTCCTGCTACACCACGAAGGGGCTCTAGGGTGTGAGTGCCTTGAGGAGAGAGCTATGACTCATCACTTTTTAAATCCTCATCTCCGAGCATCTGGAATGTGCCAGTGCTCCCCGACGAATGGATGACTGATGAAATATAGATACTCTTCCCTCATTACAGACAAGAAAGCTGAAGTCTAAATAGCAGGTTAACTTACTCCAGATCACAGTGCTACTTATACCAGGACTAGAACGCTTGAATTCTGGTTCAAGGCCCTTTCCTCCATGTTAGACAGCTTCTTGGCAACAGGAAATTTTTGCAAACTGTGCCAAATCAGCTGACATCCTCCCACCTGTTCTGACAATCTCTCCGTTCCACAAGCCCTGGCAAGGTTCCCCAGTCGCCTGCGAAAGGCATCGTTTAGTGTACTTCAAGAATGTGATGAGAAGCTGGGCACACTTCTCCCTGGCGTACCTGCAAAGCCAAGGACAGTCAGCAGGGCCACGTCCTGCCCTGGGAAGAAGGGACTTCTGTCCTTTAGAACCAGAGTGAGGTTGGGAGCCTTGGAGTCACAGTTGGTCTCAGACAGCCTTAGCACACTCTTTGCAGGGGCCACAGCGGTGGTGGACGGCTGACAACTTAGGTCCTTGGCGTTCCTGAGCGTGCGAGCAGAAGACTTTATGTAGTTTCTTAAGAACCGGGCAAGGGGGTGGAGATCACAAGTGCAGCTCCACTGGTTCTGATCTAAGCTCAGAAGGGTTAACTGCTTCAGTGGAGTAAAAACATCCGGCATGTGGACCAGCCTATTCCGGGAAAGGTCCACTTCCTGGAGTTGAGGCAGGGACCGGAAGGCATCTTTCCCAATGTAGGAAATGAAATTGTTAGATAAATCCAGATGCCTGAGATGGTGGAGATGTGTGCTTCCAAAAGAACCGTCTGTCAGATTAGTGATCTGATTCCCGTCCAGCTGGAGCCGGGTCAGGCCCCTGGTGTGTCGGAACCAAGACCCTCGCAGGGTGCGGAGAGCGTTGTTGCTAAGCGCCAGCACCTGCAGGCTGCGAAGCTTGCTGAAGGTGTGGTCGGTGAGTGAAGAGCTGGATATCTGGTTGTGCTCCAGCAACAACGTCTGCAACTTTGAAAGGCTGTGCAGGGCGTCTTCCTGAACATCCTCGATGCCATTTCTGCTCAAGGAGAGCAGGGCGAGATTAAACAAGAGGGACAGATTTGTGCTCTCTATAGAGGAGAGCGATCCATCAGTGATGATTAAAACCCTCGTGGTCACAGGGGCTGCTGCGGGGAAGAAAGGCACAGACTAGAAGCAAGTACACCCAGGTGGGAGGGGAGCACAGTGGAGAGCAGAGATAATCAATACCCTCTGAGAAATCTTATCACCTGGGTAAGAACAATAAACAAAATGAAAATGATTCTCTGATTTCTCAGTTGAGGGGCAAGGTAGCTCTTTATCAGAATGATGGATTTTTATATTCTTTGTTACCATGACATGTTTATTGGAGAAACATAAACCCATCTGTTCCTTTAGATGTCAAATTTAACTCATTGTTTGGGATTGTCATCTTTGATTTCTTTTTGTTTGTTTTGAAAGTGGCGTTTCAGGCTTCCTCTCTGTGAGGCTGTGTGCTGACCTGCTCCAGCCCTGCTGGCCCAAGACAGATTCAGTCAAGAGCCAGGCAAGCCCGGGTCTGAGCTTCCTAGCTCGTTTTCCACTAGCCATGTATATTTATGCTGTGAAGTCAGGCATCTTTTCTCTCAAACATAAAGGTGTGGGTTGGGGTGGGGGAAGTGAGAAGGAGGTTGGTTTCTGCTTTTTAGCTCCAGGCTAAAAGTTGGCAACTTGGTAAGGATCTATAGTTTCTCCAGACAACCCGAGGATCTGTCAGTGGGGTTCTCATTATAGTCTGGGCCGTCTTGGCCTCCTGTCTAATATATGAAGTCCATCACGTGATGACAGGTGGTACTCAGGGCTTCCAGCTGCTAAATCCCTTCCCCATGATCACCCCAGACCTATCTCTGCTCTGTCATTAGAAATCAAAGCGTTTTAACTCAATAAAGATGTATTATAATCAGGAGTTATTGTAACACATCTTTATCATGCTAAAATTGTTTTGACTGCAAATGACAGTGTCATGAGGGTGGAAGAGTCCATTGTCCCTGGGAGGTCTACAGGTGATATTAGAACAATCAGCCGTGGGGGAAGCAAATTCCCTTGTGGAGTTCAGACTACATCACCGAAACAAAGAGATTTTTTAAAAGTGAGAGACAAAGGATTTTCACAATGCTTTCTTTCAGAAGAATTGCTCCAGTCTCTGCAGCACAAGCAAGCTTAAGTCTTGGGATTTTTTGTTTGTTTGTTTTGAGGGTATTTTTTTTAGTACTTATTACTGATTATTTTAATTCTATTAAGTCTGGCCAGTTTGGCGTTTTGTTCCTTCCATCATTCTTTTTGATATGGGTTGAAGGAGTTTTGTTTTTATGGATTCCCCTGTCCTGTAGGGATTTCCGACTCTGAGGGAGCTGGCTATTGTTTCTGTTAATCACTTCTTGTCTAGGACCAGATAGGCTCCACTCACAAGTCATCCATTTACTTCTTTGTGTTTATGAAATCTGACTTTACAAATGCGGTGTTCTGTAAATGGATGGAGAAGGAAGAGATGGAGACGCAGCAATGTAGACGAGAAATATTTGTTTCTTACAGACATCAGCTATCTCTGATCAAAACAAACAAACAAACAAACAAACAAACAAACAAAATGTAGTGGAGTCATAAAATCCATTGGACCGGGTGGGAGTTTAGTGTTTTTTAAGTGTTTTTGATACAGATTGGAAACAGTGTACAACCAGCTAACCTCAAAATGGTCTCTCTCCTGTCAGGAATGACAATGCTGTCTACCTCTTAATTCTCATAGAGTCATAGAATTTTAGAAATGAAGGAACTAATTTTCTTCCACTACATCTTAACTCAGACTTATTTCTGAAATTTTTCTATTGGTGGAGCTTATGGCTGTTTATCTCTTCTTGACTATCAGGATGTAAATCACATTCTCCTCAAATTTGTTAATAAGGTGTCTTATTAAATTGTTGACTTAAGCAAGCAATATGTAATGAATACAGGCAGTGTATCTTGTTAGCATTTCTACAGCTCATTTACCACCAATAAAAAAAGACTACACTTTCAAAATTAGATGCACTTTGATAATAATCTGTTTTGCTGGTACATCACTTAATCTTACTAATGTTAAACAATTGCACTTCAGGTTTCTGATTCATTGATATGTCTTTCAGCCTGTGGTAGGGTTCAAATCTGTACAAAATGTGGACAAAACTGTAATTAAAGTGATCCATTTTTTCTTTTATTAAAAAAAAGCATGCAGCTGCATAAAATGGTAATATTCTTTTGTAATAATAGCAAAATATCTCAATTACTTCTGAAGGTCTTAAAATAGTTTGGGTTGAGACCAATAGGAATGAACAGGAAAATAAAATAATATTATCGGTCTTTAGTCACCATGAAAGGCTTGTTCTTTAAACATTTACCTCTTTCAGGCTGAGCCCAGAGGATAGCCAGTACAATGAAAGGCATAGCAACAAATTTGCCAGGAACATTGAGCACTGCTTTTTGGGGTTATTGGTTTTATTACCTACTATATAGGTTAGTTGGTGACAGAGGGTTACATCTTTGGTGCACACCACACATGATGCAGGGCAAGCTGCCACCAGCCGCAGCATGATGGCAAAGAGTATGAGCCATCCACCTGAAAGGAAAGTAGAGGGCAATTCATGTCATAATGCCGGCATTTATTACCCAGGGATTTCAGTATATTCAGCTCATGAGGCATTTTGGGGATTTCTGCGTTTTACTGAACATCTTGAGCTCTCCCATGATGCAGGATAAATGGCTAGAACCCTTGCTTTAAATAGCATTTAAATTGAACTGTTATAAGCAATGAGGATATATTGTACAGCACAGAGAAATATAGCCATTATTTGTAATAACTTTAAATGGAGAACAGTCAATAAAAATACTGAATCACTATGTTGTACACCTGAAACTAATATAATATTGTAAATCAACTACACTTCTAAATATATATATCCACACAAAAAATAAATAAATACATAAATAAATAAACTAAACTGTTAAAGCATTTGATCATAAATTTAGAGAACTCACATCCAAGGCACACTCATTAGTGTATTAAATTATTTTGTAAGACACTTTACAGTTTGTTGAGCTTTTGCATATATGTTAATTTATTTAATTCTTTTAATCCTACAGCTCAATTTGCAGCTGGGAAAACTGAAGCTCAGAATGGTTAATAAACCATCCAAAGTCACACAGCTTGGGTTGTATGGACATTGCAACAATATTAACTCTTCCAATCTGTGAGCATGGAGTAGCTTTCCATTTATTTGTGTCTTCTTCAATTTCCTTCTCAATGACTTATAGTTTTCAGTGTACAGGGTCTTTCACTTCCTTGATTAAATTTACTCTTAGGTATTTTATTCTTTTTTGATGCATTGTAAATGGGATTGTTTTCTTCATTTCTCTTTCTGATAATTCTTTATTAGTGTATAGAAGCACAACAGATTTTTGTTTATTGATTTTGTATCCTGCAACTTTATTGAATTTATTTATTCGTTCTAAAAGTTCCCTTTAGTGGAGTCTTCAGGGTTTTCTATATGTAATATCATGTTATCTGCAAATAGTGAGTTTTACTTCTTCTTTTCAAATTTGGGTGCCTTTTATTTCTTTTTCTTACCCAATTTCTGTGGCTAGGACTTCCAATACTATGTAGAATAAAAGTGGTAAGAGTGGGCATCCTTGTCTTGTTTCTGATCTTAGAGGAAAAGCTTTCAGACTTTCCTTACTGAGTATGATGGTAGCTATGGATTGGCTATTGGGTTGGGAACATATTTTTTAATAGGCAAAGAATAGAAGCAATAAAAGTAATTAGAAGGAAATTATAATTATACAAAAAAGAGGTGATCTTGGTTTAGACATGAGAGGTAGTCAGATTCTGGATAATTTTTTATGATCATGATGCAATTTAATATAAAAAAATTGAGCTCAACTAAGCTATCCTATGTGATGAAACATGCTAGGTATACAGAAGTAAATAGACCTTTGCTTACCCTCAAAGCAAGTTCTAGCTAGTGATATAGATGTGTAAATACCTATGTGTAATACAAGAAAAAGAATGGATTAAATCTAAATAAAGGGGAAAAGTTATTTTGTAAAATCCTTGGACACTTTAAGGAGGATGTGTCTAGTGAGTTGGGCTTGAAGAGGGCAGAGGATTTCCACAGGCAGAGAGTAAGAGATCTTTCCGGTCTGAGAAGACAGTAAGAACAATGTCCTGCACTGGCCAAAAAGTCTCATCTGAGTTCACTTCTCTTAACCTACCCGGGCTGCTTAGAGCCTGCCCTGGGCATTGTGTGGTTCCAAGGTCAGCCAGAGAATCAGGCAGGGTTTATATGCAGGTTCTGGGGCTCCCTCTCCCAGATTCCCTTCTTCCAGGATCTCTGCTCATTTCCTAGCACCTATGTGTGATAAGCAGGATTCTAGGGTGGCCCCCAAGATTCCTGCCCCTGGTGTACATGGCAAGAATAATCCCCTCCCTCTGAGTGTGGGCAGAACCTGTGAATGAGACGAGATATTACTCTCGTCATTATGTTTCCTCCTATAGCAAAACAAAGATTATCCAGAGTAGGTGTGACCTAATCAGATGAGCCCTTTGAAAGCAGAGAATTTTTCTCCAGTTGGTCACAGAGGAGAAAGTTTAGAGAAACATGCCCTTGCTGGCCAGAGAGAAAGCAAATAGCCATGTTGTGAATGCTTATAGGGGCCAGGTGGCAAGGAACTGTGGGCATCTTCTGGAAGCTGAGAGTCACCCCTGAACAAGAGTTGGCAAGAAAACAGGGACCTGAGTCATATGACCACAAGGAAATGAATTCTTCCAATAATGAGTGAGGTTGGAAGAGGCCTCTGAGCCTCAGATGAGAATCGTGGTGCCGGCTGACAACTGTGATTTTAATCTGGTGAGGCCCTGAGCCAAGGATCTGTTTACCCTCTGCTGGCCCATGGAAACTGTGAGATAACAAATGGATGTTGTTTAAAGCCACTAAATTTATGACAATTTGTTACAAAACCACAGCTAATACACTCTACTCTGGTTGCTCTGAATTCTGTCCTCTGGTTCTTCGGAGCAAGAAAAACTGCAGGCTTTCAATCAGAATTTTAATTGCTCCCTAATATGTAGACAGGATCTGCCCTTACAGTACATATTGTAAAAAAATAAAAGATGAGGAATCTACCCCCATGGCCTTCGTTTCTTCTGTATCCTCCTCCCAAATCTGCCTACTTCTGTTCACACTATGCTGCTTTCAGGTTGCTGTCTTTTATATTCTGTTTGGAGTTTACAGTTGTTATCTGGGGAGGGTTGATCCAATATAAATGCTACTTGTCCAGATTCTGGATATATTTTGAAAGCAGAATAAATATGGTTTGCTGGTGGATTAGAAGCAAGAGTGTGACAAAGAGAGAATTAGGAGATTATCCTATGGTTTTTGGCTTCTGCAAGTGAAAGGATGGAGTTGCCATTTACTGAAGCGGAGAAGACGATAAATACAAGAAATTGCCTGTGTGAGCTAGAGTTCAAGAAAGAGTGCTGGGCTGGATATAGGTATTTAGAAGTTTTTTTTTTTAAAGCCATGAGACTGAATTAAACCCTCAACAAATTAACTCTAAATAGAAAAGAGAAGAGACCGAAAGACGGAGGTCTGGTGCAATTTAAAATTTAAAGATAAAGCAGAGACATGAAACCAAAAGAGGAGACTGGGAAATAGCAAGTGAGAGAGGAGGAAAATGATGAGAAAACAGTGACCTTAAATCCAATTGAAGACTGTTTCAGGGACAAAGGAATGATTATTTGCATTTAATGCTGCGCCAAGTAAAATGAGCATTGAATTTAGCAATGAGGAGGTAGGTCTCTGTGTCCTTGACAAGAGGGGTTTCAGCAGGGTATTATAGGAGTAAGTCTGATTGGGGTAGAGAACAAATGGAAGGGAGAGAATAAGAGACTGCAAGTTCAGGCAACTCTTTAGAGCAATTGTGGTAAACAGAGAAATAGAAGAGTAGGTTAAGGAAGAAGCAGAGTCAAGAGGTTTTTTGTTTTATTTTGTTATTTGTTTTTAAGATGAAAGCATTTCTCTGTCTGTACATTGATGAGATTAAACAATAGAAAGGGAACACTGATGATGCAAAAACATAGAGGGGAGAATTACTGCTCAGGCAGCGTCCTTGAGTAGATTACCAAGGATGCAATTTAGTACCCAGTGAAGGAGCTGGCCCCGGATGGAATCAGGTAGCGTGCACCTACAGGAAAGGCAGTGAGGGCGGACTGTGTGCTTTAAGCATAGGTGGGTGGTGGTTGGAGTAGTGGGAACTAGAGGTTTGAGGAAAGAGGAGAAGGTGCGAAACGACCATCTAGAGTGTTGACAGAGTGAATGAGCTAGAAGTAAGCTCTCTAGGACGTACTGAAGGTCCCCTTGAGGTCTGAGGGTAATGATTTTGAAGTAAGACCAGTCAGGATAGATTAATAGAGACTGGGATTTTTTTCAATTTTGTACAAAATGCATGATAAGGCAGAGGAGTAGAGGCTGTGTGGAAGCGAGTGAATATGATTGCCAATGAAATCTAAGCTAATAAGGGAGGAAATGAGGTGAGTGGATGACACTGAAAAGATGGTAGGATAGATAAACAGAACAGTATTAGCAAACATGGTTTTTAAGGCTGAGTGGTATATGCATGGGGATTTATTGTACTATTCTCCTCTGCTGTAGGGTGTATTTGAAAATCTTCACAATAAAAAGCTGGGGTAGGGGGTTTAGTGGTAAGATTGTTTGTGTGGTCAAAGATGATTAGAGTCTGGGTTCTAAAAGAAGTGAGCTAGAAAGAAAACACAGCAGAGCCCAGAGAGTGACCTGATGGAAACCGTGAGGATGGCTAGCACAGAGGAGCTGCAGGCTTTGCGAATAACAGGGTCGAGGGTGTGAATGACCAGGGGGCAAAGTGACTCAGGGAAGGTGGAGGATAAGATCATTGCAGAAGAGGGGATGCAGGAACCCAGAGGTCAGGCCACCTTAATGATGGTCTGCACAGGTAACAGAAGCACTGAGAGTAGTGTCAGTGTGACAGCGAGCCAGACGCTATCACCTTCAAAGAATGAGGGAGGGTAACTCAGTGGAATAGCTTGATAAACTGGTGGTTTTCAGAGGAGAAAGCACCGGAAAGTTGTAATGTCAGTAAGAAAGACACAGAGCCCCACTTACCCACTACTGCTCCACCCACCTAGATGTACAGGGAATAACGTGAGAGAAAACAGCTTCCTCTTGAGAGAGCTTTGGGGGAAGCAGTGTCCTCAGGGGAGGCCTAGATATTAAGGGAGAAATTGTTCTGCTAAGAATCGAAATTAGTTGGTTACTGCACCTGAATGTTAAATTGGGCCATCTACCTCCTGGCAGTGAAAGTTTCATAAAGGGAGAAATGATAGGTTATGTAGTCCTTAGGACCTGACAAAAGGAGGCATATAATTTCTTCTAAAGAGACCAACATTTTCTAAAATTCCAAGAATTTTTTCTACAGATCCATTATCATTTTCATATCCCTAGCAACTAGAACAAAGCTGGGAACAGAATCGGAATACAATCAATGTTTGTTCAACCAGACTCATCTGACTCGGAGGCTCATAATGGACAATATCGTTAATGACAGTTTTCGAAGATAAAAAGCTTATCTTCACCCCTAAAGTAGGGCATAGTCGTGAGGTTTCTATTGATCTTAGTTCTGAATCTGAGATGGCATTTCCAAAAGTGAAGTTATTGTAAAATGAGCCTTAGCAGTTCTTTTCCCACCGACATGTTGCACAGTGTAAGGCACTGACATGGTTAATAGTTCGTAGTATTCACTTTTATTCTTTCATTTTGAAGAGGAAAACCTGCCATTTAAAAGCATGCAAAGCTAATTAAAGCTTTTCCACTATTTCATTATCTGAATGTAGTTGCAAATTCTGACTTAAAACTCTTATCAGAGGAAGACTCAACATCCCTCCCTGAGCAGCAAATGAACATTCAATTAACACTTCAATGCAAGTGTATTTTAAATAAAAATATACTTTATTGTTAATCTCATTCCTTATAAATGCAAATACCCAATTTTAAAATCCAAAGAGAGTTGCTTCCCTTTTATTCTTTGGGGGAGGAAAAAAAAGTATTTTCTTTATTTACAGGGAAGACCGGAATTTTCTGAAGTTGTTACCAAGTTAGAAGAGTGTCTGTGCAACATTGAGGTAAGAACTTTAGCTTCTGAAATCTGTCCATTAAACAGGCTGGAATGTCCGAAGTGGTTGGGGAATGGAGTTAAAGAAAGAAAGTGTGAGAATCCGTAACTCCATTCACATTTTTACCCTGTTAATTAAGTTCCTAGGAGGGAGCAGAATTGACTGCATCTTTAGCGGCAAAGGCAAATTCAGAGTGAATTTGGGCCCTTTCAACAAGTAATGAGGCAGGCAAATGGACATGGGCGTGCAGTTTAAAAAATCGATATGTAAAATTTTGAAAATATAACAAATATGTTAAAAGGTAATTTTTTAAATCAGTTTTTTCTATGCAAAAGTTCCTACATACAATGAAATATTAGCTAAACTGTTAAGCCATTGTCCATTTCTGTTCAATAAGAACAGGAAAAAAATTATTCCTAAAGTTAGTGCATAAATTAACGGGGAGGCAGTGGTTTTATACCACACATGCGTTACGTAAAGTGATATATGTTGGTAATGAGGCTAATGGAAATTTCTTTCCTTAATATCAAGGAGCTGTTTGCTTTAATTTTCTCTGTAATTGCCTTAATTTTCTATACACCTGTTCGGGAGATAGCATTTGAAAATAGGCCAGGGAGCTGAAACATGAGCACTAATTCAAAAATAACAATGTATTCCCAAATGCAAACAAGTGCTGTGGGGGAGAGGGATGGACATGACATATACGTGCATGTGAAGGGAAGGAGCAAAAGTCAGGGGAAACCACATCAGCCTGCACAACTGAATCCCCAAGGGGGACCATCCAAGCAAAGTTTTCTTGCCTTAAAAACAATCTTGACTAAGAGTGACTGGAACCTAATCTTTTGGGAAAGTGTCCCAGGGCTGCAGTTGCTGCCTGTAGTGAGTGGCTCTGTCTCGTGACTCTTTACTGGAACTTATAAAGAGCAATCTTCTTATATAGAAGCTTTAGTCTTTAGACATAGAACTTCCTTCCTCTTCTCTTCAGTCCTGAAACATACAAAGGCGAGAGAAGTAGAAATCTATCTGGTGGGGCTACAGCAGCCCCTACCAACAGGAGCATCTGCCAGACACCTGGGATGTTGAGAGATGCTTTTAAGGCATGAGTTCCAAGTATCCTCTCACTTTGAACCTCTGTGTTTGACAGGACAAGGCTGCTCCAAGCCTCCAAGCCTCCAAGCCTGGGATATATCCAATTTGATCAGAGAGGGAGTTTCAGAAACAGGGACAATAGTAGGATCTGCTAAACTAGCTAGTCTTATTCTATTGACCAAGCCTCTCAGGACAATCTCCCCTGGTGGAGAAATGAATGACTGCAGGCTAGATGCAAAGAGAACTTACTGGACTGTGTTGTGCTAATTAATGGACTAGACTCAGCTTTAAGGGGCTTAACTTGTGGAGTTCCATAAGGCTCTGTCCTCTCTACTCTTCAACATTTTAGTCAATGGTTTAGACCAAGGTCAGGAGGACTCTGCTCATCACATTTGTAGATATAATAAAACGGAGACAACAAGCATTTGAAAGCAGGATTCTAGCATATTTGGGAGGATAAAGTAATAGGGCATGTCTAACAAGAATAAATTCAATAGGGACAAATACAACATCATGCAGTAGAGTCAAAGAAATAATAGTAAAAAGAAAAAAAGTCAAATGGTGGAGATGTGACTTGGGGGCAGCATGAAAGTTAATGGATAATCAGCTCTTGGGAGTTAGAATATGAAGTTATCTGTCTCGCTACAGAATAAAGAACATGATCGTTCCTCTCTCTTCTGAGATGGCCAAACAAAACAGCGGCCAGTTACATCCTTTTAAAGGGATAATTAAAACTGCAACACAAATTTTAGGGACGAGAGATCAGAATGGTGACTAGATTGAAACTCATGCATGTGAGAACCAATGAGAGGAACCAAGGATGCTTGTCCCAGAGAAGAGAAAATTAGGGTGAGTCCAACAGCTGTTTTTAAACATCTGAGGAGCTATCATATGGAAAGGGGTCGGCCTCATTCTCCGTGGACCAACAGATGGAAAAGAAGTACAGTAGCAGGTCTGGTTTTTTATGGGGAAGAACTTTCCGATGGTCAGAGCTGTCCTAAGATAAATGAATGGATCTGGAAGGAGTGGTTTTCCCATCACTGGAGGCTTCCCGTCAGCTTGCAGAGCCAACATGAAAAGGGTGCACAGAACAGATTAAATCATTGAAGAGTGTGAAGGTTCATTTCAACACTGACCTCATATGATTCTCAGAGCTTTACTTAGAAATGCCTTGGCTTGACTACAAAGAGTCTAGAATTTGCATACATTACTTTTTAAAACCGAAATTTCCTGTCTACGTGTCTTACGAAATTATAATGTCAAAAGCACCGATGTTCTCACTTGTGTTAGGTGGAGTGCATAAACAGCAAGGCTGTCAAAAATTCAAGAAAACCGCTCTTCTATTTTTCCTCTTCTCTTTCTCATTTTCTTTCCTCACACTCTTCTATTTTCTAACCATACGGAGCTATTTGTAACTATTTTTAAATGTTCTCTTACAACAACTCTATTTAGTCCTCATGCTTGCCAGGCATTAAAACATCCTTCCTTTATAAAATAGATGTTTTATACATCCATTCCATACTCTTAGAAAAGTGTATAAATCCACTTTATGTAAAGGGAATAATTTCCTGTAAAGGGAATAATTTTAAGCTACAGTTTAAAGGAACTCTGCCACGGGTCTTATTGCCATGGTGAAAAATGTAGAGAATCCTTTCACCATTAAATAATAGCCTTCTATCTATTTTATGAATCTGATTTGAGTCTGCTGTGTTTTCTGAAACATGAGCAGAAGTTTTATGGGCCAGCTTTCAGCATAGAACTGGGTTAGAAAAGTAAATTAAGCGAGCCAAGTGTTGCCTTCAGAGGCTGAAAGGAGAAGCCAGAAACAAGCTTAGATGAGGAGAAATTAAAGTATGAGAAATCCTAGAATAGAAAGTTAAAATAAATCTACATTCTACGCTACGCCTTTAAGCCTGTTGGGTTTATTAAGTGATTGAAATTGCCCCTCCTTCACTCAGCTGATGTCTCCTGCGTCAAGTAACAGCAGTGGGTCTCTCTCACCTTCCTCTTCTTCCGACTGTCTGGCGAGCCGCGGGGGGCCTGGCCGGAGCCACGTGGCAGCTCTGCGCAGCCGCTTTGAATTGGAATACGCTCTAAATGCAAGGTCCTTCGCCGCCTGGTCCCAGAGGTAAGTGATAATCTAAGCAGCAGCCACACAGTCGAGTCAGAGTCCAGAATCTCGTCAAGAAAGTCACCTGATCTGATTAGTATCAACTGGGGATTTACCACCCCTGTGGCAAACTTTGTTAAGAGGAGTTGGGAGCCCATTTTTTTTTCCTTCTAATATTATGACTAAAAATTATAAATTTCATTATCAATGAGTTTAGGTTCTCTGAGCTTCAAGTAACAGTAGTTAACTCTTGATTCAGCAAGAATTTTCTAGCTACAGCAATGAAAGGAATGTACTGGAAGTATTCTGGGCTTTTCTTATGAGTTCAAGGAAGAGTTCCTTGTGTAGGAATCAAGAAATAGCTTAGAGGATCTGGGCACCAAAAATTCAGCATTCTGAGAATTACCATATGACCCAGGAATTCCACCCCTAGGTATATACCCCAACGAACTGAAAAACAGATACTCCAACAAATACTTGTACTCACATGTTTATAGCAGCACCGGTCACAACAGCCAAAAGATGGAAACGACCCAAATATCCATCAGCTGATTAATAGATTAAAATGGTGGTATCCTCACAATAGAATATTATTCAGCTGATAATAAAGAGGAAAGGTGTACTGATTCAGGCTACCCATGGATGAACTTTGAAAACTTGCTAACTGGAAGAAGCCAGGGATAAATATTACATATTGTATGACCCTATTTGTAGGAATATCCAGAATATGTGTATTAGTCCATTTTGGGCTATCATAGCAAAATGCCATAGATTGGATGGTTTACACAACAGAAATTTACTTTCTCACAGTGGAGGCTGGAGGTCTGAGGTCAGGGTGCCAGATGGTTGGGTTCTGGTGGGACTTACAGATGGTCACCTTCTCACTGTACCCTCACGTGGCAGGGAGAGCTCTGGAGTCTTTTTATCTTTTTATAAAGGCACCAGTTCTATGGGATCCAGGGCTCCACTCTCCTGACCTTGTTTAACCTTAATCACTTCCTTAAGGGCCCTATCTCCAGTACAGTCCTACAGGGGTTAGGGCTTCAGCATGGGAAATTGGAGGAAGGGGACACATTCAGGCCATAGCAATAGGTAAATCCATAAAAACAAAAAGTGGATTGGTAGTTGCCAGGGGCTGGGCAGGGAAGGAGGAAATTGGGAGTAACTCTCTAATGGATACATGGTTTTATTTGGGGGGAATGAACATTTTTTTGGAATTAGATAGAGGTGGTGGTTGCAAAATATTGTACATGTGAGTGTACTAAATGCCACTGAATTGTTCACTTTAAAATGGTCAATTCTATGTCATGTGAACTTCACCTCAATGAAAAAGAAAAATCAACCAAAAAAAAAAGAAAAAGTTTAAGCAAAGGGGCAAGTCAGGAAAAAAAGGGAAAAAAAGAAAGAGTTCAGCTTTCTTCTATAGCAAGCTCCGCCACTGACATGCCCCCATTCCCAACAGTCTCGCTGTCTCTCAGTTTAATTGCAAAGTTTCAAGGAGAGATATATCAGCTATCTATTGCCATAATAATCCTATATAAAACCCATACCAAAACTCAAGGGTATACAACCATAAGCATTTATTTTTTGCTAATGTGTCTGTGGACTGGTTTCAGGTGGGCGTGATGCTAAGCTGCAGGTTGTATCCGAGTCAGTTGCACATGTCCCTCCCCCTCCTTTTTTGCCTGTTATTCTCATGGGCGAAGTCTTGGAAGCTAAGAGGACAAGCCCAGCTTCACACACATTGAAAGCCTTTGCTCAAGTGGCATAGATACGAAGTGTGGAATGAGTCAGGAGGAAGTGCAGTCTGCCCTGAGAGAGAATGTGATTGGCCCCTTGGGATCATATGGCCACCTGTGGTCCAAACAGATGTGCATACTGCAACCTATGGAAAATGAAGAAAGACTGGCTTAAAATCCCTGTCCTTCCACATGTGCTCCAGAGCATTTGCACATGAGCCGTTACACATGTGCACTTAGACACACATACATGCACATACATACACTCACACTCTGTCATCAGAGTAAACATTTTTATACTGAAGGCAGGAAAGATTATCCGGAGTGAGCAAGAGATCTTATACCATCTACAAATTGCTACTGTTGCTTTTATAGTGTAGTTATATTCCTAGTCTGACGAAAGAATTGCAGCTGCAGCTAGGAAGAGATAGGACTCTGAATCATGGGGATTTTAATCTATGGAATGTCATAAAATTAAGTATCAGCGAGTTTGATTGATACCAAGGCAAACTGGACACAATTCTTTACTGGATTCCAGTCTCTTACATAATTTTGTAAGGGGCACATAGGCCAAAATTAGATTAGGTTCAGACATAGTATCGTCTTCTAGTTCCATCTCTTCTTCTTCATTACTTGAGGTTTTAAAATTAATTTTCTGAAAAGCCAGATTTTGATATTTCCAAAGCAAGTTACCCGAGGCTTGTCCACTTGAGGCAAATGTTAAGGGGACGAGCAGTGAGGTCAGACACAGCTGAGGTTCGGTCTCAGCTTTGCCTCTTACCAGCTCAGTGACCTTGGGCAAGTTACTTAAGTCTTATATGTAAAAAACAGATAATATCAGCTCTTAGGAGTGTTATTGGGAGGGGCAGTATTGTCACAGGAATAAGTGACTTGTTGAAAAATGCCAACAGAGCCAAGCAAAGGATACAAGTTCCTATCACGTAGGTAAGTCACACGACTTACAATACATTGACAGCTACACAGCATAGGAACACAGCAGACATCCAACTGGACAAGTTGAGGGTGGAAGGAACGCAGCTTCTCTGGCCTTCAGACACCCAGGAATGTATGCCACTACTCCTAAAACTGCCCAAACAGGGTGGCAAAAAAATAATGTTTTTTTTGAGATGCTCTCTTTGATATTCTCATAAGGTTTTTTTATATCCCTCCCTGGCCCTTCACAACAGTTATAGGACTCTGGTAAGTGCTTGTCTGTCTACTTGGTACAAATTTCTCTTAACAGCCCAGCATACCCTGCAAATTTGCTGCGAGGGTGTGCCGGAAGTCAGTCTGTAGTTGTAGTTGTACCATCCTCTGGTAAGTTCAGTCTTCGGACTGCTTGAAATCAAGGGCAAGCATTTAGCTAAGTTGTTAGGTGCACCAAGACAGGAATCACATCTGTTTTATTTGTAACTGTATCCCTAGTAGCTAGCAGTGTGATTGGAATGAAGTCAATATGTAATAAATATTTGTTTCATAGATAAAGAATAGGGTAAATTGGCTCAGTAAATTGTAATTATTCTTAATTTGGAGCACAATCAGTAAATAAACTTTATTTTCTCTCCTCTTTCCATTTAAATAACTACCCCTATTGTACTTCTACTGCACACTGGGCACTATTTTAGACAGTTTGAACAGTTATTTAAGTAAACCTTAGAAAGTAGGTATTCCAATTTTTATAGATGAGGAAACCAAGGCTCAGAAAGGGTAACTTTATTAAATTTATGGAGGTGGAACTTGAATTCTCCCCCAGGACTCCCCTATACCCTCTGAATTTCTCTGGCACAGAGACGTCACTTTTCAGAAGCTTGATATGCTTTTCCAATTGCTGTATTTGCTGGACTTCTTCCAGTTTCTTCTGGAAGTTGGTCAGGGAAAGAATTCAGCTACTCCCCTCCGATCCTATCTTTGTACCCTGTGTATATGAAAGACAGAGCAAAGGAGACCAGAGGTCCACAGGTCCTGAAAGTCAAAGAGCCCAAGGATCCAGCGGGTTCATGAGTTTAACAGCCTGGAAGACAGTGGCTCTCAACTTCGGCTGCACATTAGAATCACCTGGGGAGCTTTTATAAGCACCAGTGCCCAGGACCAATTAACCCAAAATTTATGGGGTGTATTCAGACGTCAGAATCTTTTTAAAGTTTCCCAGGTGAGTCCAATGTACATCCAAGCATGAGAAGCATGCTAGAGGAGATGCTACAATCCAACCTGCTAGTCACTCCGATGCAGCTGATGGGGTAAATGAAAGAGGAACATGAGAACAATGGTAAAACAGCAGCTGTGACCAAGGAGATCATCCTGAAGACTGAATACCGGTGTGGTCTCTCCCAAAAGTCCTTGCAATGTGCTAGCTGCCTCTGATCTAAGAAGCATTCTAATTCATTACAATCACACAAGGTGTAATTTTTAGCCCAGTATTACGTCTTTAAAACATAGGAACTAGATTAGACACATTATTCTGACTAATGTATGTTCCCAATTTGAAGTCTCAGAGCCCTCAACAAAGTCTTAAAAATGGTGCATTTATTTTTCAATTTTTGAGTTATGAAGTTTATAGCCTGTGGTTTTGTAATGTCTGATACAGTGGCGGGGTTTGGTGGTTGTTCGTTTCCACATTTGTTTTTAATTATTATTTTCCTTAATAAAATAAGCACCAAGGTGGGAAATTTTGTCAGATATTTTCTCCACAGATAATAGGCATTCTCTAATTCCTGCTGAAACCACAGATTGGTGAAGTCTGAGTTTGAGAAAGGCACTCCTGAAGTTCTGCCTCTTTTAAAATATTTTGTGTCTCTAGATATATTTGGAAAATGAAGCATGTGGCACTTGCTCCTCCCACAGGGTATGAAATCTCCCATCTTGTACATGGATTACATCATGTAAATTTAGAAACGACAAAGTGATACACAACCTTTCAGATGTGAAAACCAATTAGTGTTTGTGCAGGGCTGGGCTCTGAGAATAGAATGCGATGACCTAAATAGCTGTCCAGGGGAAGAAAACCAGAGATCCAGAGATTGGAGCTGTGAAACAGATTCATTTGGAATTAATTTTCCACATTACAAAAGTGTCCATCAAAGGGGTCCTTTAAATAGAAAGCTTGCCTAGTGCACTTAGGATGCAGTTCAACTTATAAAAATTGAATGTGTTACACAATTTTAATTTATACTTGGTTTGTCCAGAATACAGCAAGTGTGTAAGATGACAGCACCAGGAAACTGATGTTCCTGGGAGGGAAGGAAAAAAAGAGTGGTGAGGGGTCCATTCACTGCTGGGGAGCACGATGTTTTTCAAGAACAAGCCATGGTGTTGCATCCATACCTCTGCAAGTCGAATACTCCGCTTTTTAATATGCCTCCTCTCCTCCGTGTACTCTTTGTTCTGACACTTCCCTCAGGCTCCTTAACTGTTCACTTTTCTTCCAGTCCCTTCTTCATCCCCATTTTTGTCTCTCTTGTCAGCTCACCACAATCTGAAGTTTCAGCACCGTGCTCAGGACCAAGTGAAACTTCCCCCTCCTCACTTCTCTCTTTGTCACTGATTTAATGCAATCCATGGCTTCAACTCCCTTCCCGCCCCCTTCCCTCACAGAGTTAGCCCCCAGTCCATCTGTCCACACGTGGCTGCTGTGTTCCCTTTGTGGCATCTTCACCTTCTCTTCCTGCCATCCAGCTTCCCCATACCCTAATCTCTCAGCCCTCCACTGCCAGCATAGTCTCCCTTCAGTAGAACTCCAATTATAACACTACCTTACTTTAAAACCACCAGTAATTCCTCATTGCCTCTAAAATTCAGTGAAGTTATGTCATCCTGGAATCCAAAATGACCAGTGATACACATTTCCAGTTTCACCTCCCGCTGAACATCAGATGCTCTGGTGGTTCTAGACAGAGAGTAATGCTGTCTCTTCTCATCTCAAAAACGTTGTAGGGTTTTTGGAACTGGGAGGTATTTTTTGGGTAGTCCCAGTGACTAGGGAGGTGCTACTGATATTTCATGAGCTGGAGCCAGAGTGTTGAATTTGGACAATTCCATGAACTAAAGAATTATCTTGCACAAAATAACAATGGCATCCTGGTAACGCACACTGTAGACAAACTAGATGTTCTCCTGTTTTCCATGCACACCCTGCCTTTAGCTGACTGCCAGCCTATTCCCATGTCCTATCTTTTAACCTGGACACCTGCCCCTAATCTTGTCAAAATATTAATCAGCCTACAGTAACATCTCAGTCAGCTTGACCATTATGTCGTGAGAGGGCCTTTTCTGGGTCTAACTCCTCCTCACTCATGCCTTTCCAAAGGCCACAGCAATTTGTGCCACTTTATGTATTTATGATATTTTGTCTGATATTATGGTTATTTATTTTCAATTCCCCATTAGCTCACAAATACTTTAAGGACAGAAATTGCCTTTTCTTTTGTTTTTATTCAGGCACCTACAATATCTCGTTTATAACTGAATTGTGTGCAGTGAATATTAAATAGTTTTATCTATAATAAATTAGAGGAATCATTAGTTGGGCTGTGAATACCATGCTTTGTGCTTCCAAATTGTGAGTAATACTGTGGCCCTCAGAGTTTTTTGACCCTGACATTCCTGTCAAGTTCAAATTTGTTTTTGTCCAAAAATAATGAACCACCAGTTAACTCAAACTGTTTTCCACCCCACCCCCTCACTATTAGGGCATTAATGTTAATCCATTTCTTTTTAATAAACGAATAGAATGTAGGTACATGGCATGAATGACTGACGTATTCATTCCCAGTGTGTCTAAAAATGGAGTGATGGCTTTGAAATGAGGTAAGTTGAGAAAGTTTTCACTGAAGAGAGAGATGATGGGGATACAGTTGAGGTGTAAGGAGAACAGGATGAACAAACATGAAATAATGACTGTGAACTTTCCTGCCCTCCACTTTAAAAGGAACGGTCATCCCTTTCCCAGTGATCTGAACTAGTAGCTCGCTCACGTATCGAGGACTTGCATTTAGACAGATCTGTTTTCAGTTTTTCTATTCTGTTCCCTTGGATGTTTATCCCTGTGTCTGTGGTACACAATTTTAATTACAATAGCGGTCTTAAAGCCTTGAAATCTGATATGGCACATCCCATCCTGACTATTCTTGATTATTCTTGACTTTTTCTCTTCCATATAAATTTTATAATCAGTTTGCATTTTCCACAAAGATGTAAGACTTTGATTATAGATATTTCAAACCTACATATAGATCAGTATGGGAGGATATGACATCTTTATGATATTGAGTCTCCCTTGCCATGAACATAGTGCTTTTTGCATTTATTTAGATGTTCTTTAATATCTTTTAGTTGGTTTTATAATCTTCTCTGTGAGGTTGTTATACCTTTTGTCATATTGTTACATTCATTGTGATTGCTGGAATAATTTGAATTCATTGCTACCATATTATTTTATTCTGTCTGGGTATTTTTCTCCCTCTATCCTTTTCCCTGTTTTCCTTTGGGGTATTTGAACAGGCATTCTGTTTTTCTATTCTTTGGTGGGTGCCCTAGAAACTCTAACATATTATTAAACAATAAATTTTATGTTAAGATGTTTGTCCTACTCCCAAACAAAACAGAGATCTTAGAGCATTTTGGTTTCAAATCATTCCTGAATTATATATTTCTGTCCATTATTTTACTTTCTTCATGATTTTTAAATTCCACAGCTTAGGTATTATTTTATTGTTTTATACAGCTATGGGTTATTTAGACTTATGCATATTTACTGTCTCATTATTCATTATGCTTACATTTTACACCTTCTTCCTAGATCATTTTTCTTTTCCTCAAATGCATCTTTAAAAATTCCTTTAACATGACTGTTAGAAGTAAGCATCTGAAAACACCTTCATTTTCCCTCTTTCTTGAAAGATATTTCAGTGGATATGGGATTTGAGGTGTTTATTTTTTTCTCTTGTATCTTTAAGATGCTTTTCCACATCTTTGTTGTTGTTATAGCTGTTAAAATATCATCTGTGAATCTAATTGTCATTTTTAAAAATTTTCAATCTGCCCTTTCTAAGTGCTATTGGAACTTCTCTCTGTCTTTGCTATTGTGCAGTTTAACTATGTTGTGTATAGATATGGATTTATTTTTATTTATCTTGCTTTGAATTTGTTGAGTGTCCAGAATCTGAAGATTGACATCTTTCATAAATTCTGGATAATTTCTCAGCCACTACCTCTTTTAATATGTCTTTACCCCATCTTCTTTACTCTCTCTTTGTGGAATTTTAATTAGATGTGTTTTAGATCTTCTTGCTCTATTTTCCACATTTCTTAATCTCTCTCTTTTTAAAAATATATTTTCCGCCCTGTACTTTCTTTATTCTGGTAATTTCTTCAAATCCATCTTCCAATACACTATTGTCTTGGTAGCTGGATCTACTATGCTGTTCTGTTCATTACATTTCTAATTCAACTAATTTCTAATATCTATTCCAATTCTAGAAATTGTAGTTTTTGCAATTTGACTAGACTGTTTTGAAAATCCATTTCTTCTACATTCTTTTAAATTATTTCCCTTCTTCACACACATTTATTTTATATTCTTTGTCTGAATATCTGATATTTCTGTATCTGAAGTTTTTGTAGATCTAATTATGTAGTTGGTTATTTCTGATAATTCTTGCTCTTTGTTTCATCCTGTATTTAGAATATATTTGTTTGTATTGTGACTCATGTTCCTTGAAACTTTATTCCTGACAATTTTTTTTTACCCTTATTTGGTGTAAGTTACTTCACAGATGATTTGCTTTTGCTCTTGCTGATTATCTAGGGACACTAAACCACAGGATCACTTTAAACCTTCAACCTGGAGTTTTTCGTAAAACACACGTATTGATAGTTTTGTTTTAAAACTTGCATATGTGTGGACTTGTGGATGGGACCTCTCAGGGTTCACATTTCATTTTATCATTTTACTCACTTTACCTAGAGCCAAGGATGAAATGGAGCAATTATCCTCTGTATCTTCCTGTATAGAATGGATTTTATTATTCCCGGTTCAACCAATCTTAGTGTTGTCCTTTGAAGATGTCAGCTTTATACAGGTGTTTTCTATCTGACCTCCCACCTTGTTGAGCCCATGCTGTTTCTCCCTGTGTAGTCCGATAAAATTCAAGCGTTAGACCCACAAGAATCAGTAGGGGAGCTTCTTCAGAGCATATACATAAGCCTGCAATTAAAGTTTTAGTCAATCACTTACTCTTTTATTGTGAACACGGTGAGAGCATGACCTTCTCTCCTTTTTGGTGCTGTCTCCAGTGCTTACAACAGGGTCTGATAGGTGCTAAATACCTACTTGTGGAAAGAATGAAAGCTCATGATGGGTCCTCACAAACATTATTCCATTTAACCTTCACAAAACAATGTTATGAAATAGGCCTCCAGGTTTCCATTTTTCAGATAAAACAAACTGAGACTCAGACGATTTAAGTAATTGGAATGGAACTGTATAATGGGGAAATGGTAGTTATTGGTCGAATCTGGGCCTGTCTGGCAGCGTTTCCGTTACACTCTGCTGTCTCTGGAGATGGTGCTTGGCCAACATGTTTGAACTATCTGTAAGAAGCAGAAGCTTCTAACCTCTGGTCTGGGCTTTGAGGCGCTGTCTAGAGTACTGAAGTGCCTCCCTCAAAAGCTCTGCCAGGTTCAATGGATCATAGTGCACTCTCAGCCTATGGCCAACACAGCCTTTGAAGGGAAATTTTCCCTTCTCATTCTGACTACTGACACTAGCCACTTTACCTCAGTTAATACCTGCCCATTACATGTCTTTTTAATCAGCTGCCTGCACTGATACAGAACTAACCTGAACACAACAAATTCCACATCTGCTGCCTCATTCACCAGCATGCCATGGCACAACCCTGCCTTCCCTGTCTTTAATCATGTCTCTGGAAGCCAGCCTGACTCCCTGGCCACATTTCTAGACGCAGCAAAAACTAATCAGAACATATAAAAGGATGAACTCCTTGCTTCTAAATATCTGGGGACAGATTTTGAAGACAACTCTCCTTTCGTACGATTTCTTTATCAAATTAAGCACATTGTAAAACCAGACTTTTTTCATCATTAAATGAACTCTCCACTATAGTAGTCAATTGCATTCACTGTATTAAAAAAAAATCTTTTAGGTGACATTTTTGTGCAACAAAAAGTGTATCTAATGATGAGGATTTCATGAGTTGTTTTTAATTCTGGAAATGAAGAGAAACCCTGCCCTTTTACATGCAAACACAGTGAAGGCCCAGAATATTTCTTTAGTAGCTTTTACATAGAATTTATTTTAAGATTTATAAATTTAAGAAAATAATAAAAAGAAAGCATCTTTGGCTGTCTAAACTACATTTTTACTTACTAAACATTGTTAATTTAAAATATCACATCTATAGTGTTTACAAAAGAACTCAGTGTGTATCAGAATATCATAGTAATATCCAGCCCTCAATTCAGCAATGTCTTCTGCGCTTGTACAAGGAGTCACCTAACTCACTTGACATAAGTTCTATGGGCTTTGCGCACACTGTTTCTATAATGAGAGTAAGACATTGCTTGTCCGATCTAGCTTGTCCGAACTTTTTTTTCCTCAGGATAGTAATCACCTCTGGGATGTATAATTTTTGTGGCACTCACTTGCTGAAGGTCAGTTACCAAGCTCATTAAGGGTCTGTGCTAGAAAACTATAAAAGCCAAAGGCGAGCAGCTGGAATCTAAGCAAGTGCCATGATGCCTGTCAGTTGCCTTTTATCTCTTTCTGTTTAAGCTCAAATCTGCCCATAAATTTTTCTAATTAACAAAAGCAGAAAATTCCTTAATGTCATGGGTGTGGGGTTGAGAGAGAAAACACATAGCTATGCATATTGATGTGAGGGTGTGAAAATGCCTGTTATACCTCCTCTTTATGTCCCTGAATGTCATCTGATAAAGAGGGAGAATTAAAGAAAGTGGAAGAGGGTCTTGCAGGAAGTTAAAACGATTTCCATAAAGGTAAAAAAAAAAAAAAAAGAAGCATAGCCATCCATTTGTATTTACACAAAACCTCTTCGCCACAGCTAGGAAGCACTATAGTGCAATCAGAAAACAATTCCCATATGCACAAAAAGTGAAAGGAAGACTGTGAATTGATTGCTGGTGCCCTCTGCATCTCATGCTGCTGATATCCTACAAATTATCAGAAATGGAAATAGTCTGAGCTGAAATACTATAGGGCTCTCCGTAAGAATTTGCTTTCAGCTGATGTGGACCAAGAGCAATCGGGTTAGTGGCTCTGTTCTAGTTGCCTTGCTCTCTAGCGCCACCTAGCAATCAGTTGACAAACCACACTGAGGCCTTCAAGCCCCTCAGACGGCTGTCCTGAGTGTTAGCGATTTCACGCCGAACTGAGGCGTTCAGCCTTAAAGTTAGGAGCATGTGAAAAATGTCAGTCCTCCCCTTCAGCCCCTCGACTTGAAAACCAGCCTTCGTTTGAAACAGCCTTTCTCCATGAAAAATGTAGAAGAAATAACATCAAACAAAGTAATCTGTTCAGAAGAGGAAGTGATGAAAAATGGGAAATGAATAAAAGTGAAAATATGAGAAGACTCCTACGTGTGTAAAATTGGCACCTTCTTCATAAGCTTTAAGGACCTGAATGATTGTCAAACATGAAAGATTTGCATGAAAAGAGTGAGCAAGTGACATATTTAGGTCACAACATGTGCACTTGAGAGGAAGATGCAGCTCTCGCCTCGGCTGTTCTGATGCTCATGATTTCATGTTCTTTCCTATCCTTCAGCAGCGCTTGTTAGCAACCTGAAACAGGTCCCCTCGTAACCCAGGGGGCGAGCCAGAGTGCGCTTCCCTCTTGGAGTGTTTTGTAATACTAATTAACTAATTCCCAGTCACAGGAAGGGAACCTGCAAAGATTCGCCGGAGGCAAACTGCTAAATAAATGGTGACAGATTTCTCAGTTTTCAATTAGACGAAATGACATATTGGGACAACGAATAGCCTGACTTTATAATGATAAGGATTTTATGAGTTTTTCGTTCCTGGAAATGAACAGAAACCCTGGCCCTTTCTCCATTCATAACTGAAAGGCGAGCAGAGACACACTCTTGCCTTCATCAAAGCACACAGATCCTGCCGTTGGCGGCGATGTTCATGGACGACTGATAGTAAGACTTGGTCCAAACATGCTGCTTTTGAGCCTGCTTCTGCTCTACTGAAATGTCTGACAGGACCCAGCCCAGGGACCAAAGGGAACAACCGGCCTAATTAAATCTGTACAGGCAGCACTGTGCTGTTCAGTAGCCATGACTCCGGCCCTGGCCCCACCCCGCTCCCTCCTGACTCTAGCATTTGTGCTTCGAATCTCTGGCTAGCATGGCAACTGTTGCTATGTTTGCAGTAATAAGAAGTGGGTGATGCTGGTGTCTCTAATGATTCAGATACAAGAGCAGTGATTTCTAAACTGATTTCTGAAGCAGCTCTTACAATGGCTCTGCACAATTTAACAAGTTTAATTCCTCATAGATTTTTTTTCTTCTTTTCACCTTTACCATCTTCCAGGTGGACTAAATCTAACCCTCATACAATGCAAAACAGCAGAATCCTTTCTTTTGCTTGCCAGTATTTAGAGTAGGAAATTTCATGTTAAAGAAGGCATTTCACAAGTCATTGTTTCTTTTGTCTCCTTGAAAACCATTAGATTGAGTTTTTCTTAGTATTTATCTAAGTAGCTGAGATAGCCTGAAAAAATCGTGGACTCAGGAAAAACAAATCCTGCATTAATCACAGTGGGATGAAAAGCATCCACCGTTAATATTTGTGATAATAGCTGCTCAACTATTAATTTTCTGTTAACAAGCAGATGTTTCAAAGGCTTCAATTGCAAAGAAATACATAAAGTTCACTAGTGGATATATGTTTACCTTCTGAATCCTTTTCCAAAGAGACAGCAAAAAAAAAAAAAAAGAAAAGAAAAAGAAAAGAAAAGAAAAAGAAAGAAGTCACCCTTTTTGGCCTTAATCAGGCACCGTTTGGCAGCCAGTGTTAACTGGCCCCCTGCACGTCACTGGATGCTAGTGCAGCCTAGGCCCTGGGAGAGAGAGATGATGGAGATAAAGCCTTGTGCACTGATGGCAATATTAACATGGCAAAAAAAGGAAGAGAAGACACAGTGTGTGTTTCGATCACTTACTATGTTCCAGACACTGTTGTGCGTTTCTTTGTATGCCAGTCATACCATTGACTTATCACAGCTCTTCTACAGGCTAGGAGATATTTATCAGTGTTCTACAAATGAGAAAACTGGAGCACAGGAAGGATAAACGACCTGCCCAAGGCTTTGCAGCGAGTAAACAGCAGAGCCAAGATTGAGCCTCCATCAGTCTGACTCTAAAGCTTATGATCTTTTCACTACTTGCCGAGCCGCTGCAGCGTGAGACAGAGGGCTGCTCTCATACTAATCATCTGCGTGGCCTGGGTGAGTCCCTTCCTGCCCTGGGTTTCAAGATTCTGATCTGTTCTGATGCATGTGAACTGGACCTTGCTACTCAGGATGTAACCCAGAGACCAACAGCTTCAGACCACCTAGGTGCTTGTTAGAAATTCAGACTCCCAGGTCCCACTAGGGCCTGTTGAATCACAGTTGGCGTTTTAACAAGATTTTAACAGGTGACTTGTGATTGTACATTAAAGTTTGAGAAGTACGGGACTTGCCAATCTCTGTGGATCTTTCCAGCTCTAGTACATTTAGAATGCTGTCCCCTTTATCTTCATATTTCTAGAATCTACCCTTTCTTCAAGTTGCATCACCTCCCCCTACAGGCATTCCTAATCCCATCCTATACTTGATAGAAAGCTTTTTCTCTCTTCTAAGAAAAGTCTCATTTACCTTAATTCACTCACCACTTTCTGCTTAGTATCATGTCTGTGTTGTGTAAGTTCCTTCATGGGGAGACCCATCCATGTGAAATAATTTTATACTTGCAGTACCAACTGGCATGGTACATTACGCTAGAGAAAATATGTTGAAAGACATCTTGAATGAATCATTATCTTAATTTAGTTATAAATATCATACAGTGCTCTGATTGCAAGATCACCATATTATCCATTATAAATATTTCAAGGCAAGCACACTCCAAGAGTTCTTTAAATATGGGTCCAAAGAAGCTTGCAAACAGCTCACATAGGAACAGTTTTCAAGCTTCCTCACCCTGCCTCCACCTTTTTAGCACACAAATACATGGAAGATGCAATGAAGACCAAGCTCAACTCCAAAGTCACCTCTTCTAGGAAGTCTCCCTTGATACCCTCAACTACTAGATACGCATCATGTTAGTTGCCGTGTTATCCTGTGCATATCCCATCAGAGCACAGAAACTATGTTATAATAATTATAATTATGTCAGCTGCCCCCTACACACAGAATCACACACATTGTACACTCTATGAGGTCAGGACTTGTGCCTTTTATCTTTACAGTCTTAACATTTATCGCAATGCTTGGCACATAGTAAGTGGTAGGTACATGTATTCTGAATGAATGAATGAATGAGTGGCTCAGTCAATGCAAACCTTTTGACTGACGCTAAAGTCTACTTTTTGCTCCACATTAGGGTTCCACTGAAGCTTAGAACATGGGGAAGCACAGTTCTATGGTGAAATTTAAGTGCTTGTTTCAGCCACATTGGCAATCCCTGCCAATATGGCACTTTTATTTAGTGTCACATGAGCTAGTCACCCAGGCATATGAACCTGGAGACATAGGAACTTGAGTGCTTTTGGACACCTAAGGTTGAAAACTGAAGCAATGTTTGTTTATTTCCTCTTAGTAAGTCAGTCATCCATTCATTCAACAAACATTTACTGTGTGCCCATATTGTGCCTGGGGTTCTCCAGGGACTGGAGATGTCAAGAATACATAGTACAATTTTTCCTCCCTCTAAGTAATGTACTATGGAAAATAGACCCCAAATGTATTTATAATACAGTGTGATAGATACAATAATGGGCATGTAACTCAGGTTCTGTAAACAGAAAGGGGTATCCCAGGGAGTGGGGAGACACATGCCATTGGTCTTGAGGTGTGTCCAGTGATCACACATGTGTCCTTCTCTGGAAAGGACAGTGAATTTGGAGAGTAAGAAAACATTAGCTATGGATTGGCAGGCAATGAATCTATACCAAAGAGGAGAGACACTGAAAACATAGGAGAAAATAAGGAATCTGGTGGGGCACAGATTCATTAGTGGCATATGGTATAAATTTAAACAAGATTCATGGGAAATTGGTTGCCAGATGGCAGAGGGAAGACCTTAAGCTCATCTCCTCCCACAAACACACCAAAATTACAACTATTTACAAGCGGCTTTCTATGAGAATGACCTGAAGACTAGCAGAGAAGATTTTCCACAACTAAAATATGTAAAGAAAGAACCATAATGAGATAGGTAGGCAGGGTGGAGACACAGCATTGTCAAGACCCACACGCTTAGGTAGGTGACTGACAAACAGGATGATAATCACAGTTGCAAAGGCTCTCCTCAAGGAGCAAGGGGTCCAAGCTCTACATCAGACTCCCCAGCCCAGGGGTTCTACACTGGAAAGATGAATCACAGAATGTCTTGTTTTGAAAGCCAGTGGGACTTGCACATGGGAGAGCCAGGGGGCTATAGGAAGGACTCCTCTCTCAGAGGGCATATGCAAAATCTCACACTCTGAGTCTCAGTACAGAGGCAGTAATTTAAAAGGAACCTGGGCCAGACCCAATTGCTGATCTTGGAGAGCCTCCTGGAGAAGTAAGAGGCAACTGGGTCTCTTCCTGAGGACAAAGATGCAGGCAGCTGCTATTTTTACAAGCTCATTCTACCATGAGGACACTGGTTATGGCAAGCTTCATTTTGGAGTCCTCCCTCTAGCCTATTAGCATGGGGCTTACCAGCAAGTCAGCACCAGCCCAGGATCCCCCAGGCCACACAGCCATCTGTACTGGGACCCAGCCCTGCCTACCAGTGGGCTGGCAGCCAGTAGGGTCTATGGCAGCCCTACACACTAGTACACCCAGAGCAGTCAGCCCCACCACAGCAGAAGGGCCCATGCAGCCCACATAGAGAGCACCCCTAGAGCATATAGTTCTGGTGGCCAGAGACAAGTGTGCTGCTGAGCCTCATAGGACATCTTGCACATAAGACCACTTCTCCAAGATCAGGAAATGTACTGACTGCCCTAATACATAGAAATAAAATTAGGCAAAATGAGGAGACAGAGAACTATATTCCAAATAAGGGAACAAGACAAAACCTCAGGTAAAGAACAAACAAACAAAAAAAAAGTGCAGATAAGTGATCTACCTGATAAAGAATTCAAGGTAATGATCATAAAGATGCTCAGTGAACTCAGGAGAAGAATGGATGAACACAGTGATAAGTTTAACAAAAAGTAAGAAAATATAAAGAAGAACCAAAGAGAATGGAAGAATATAATAACTGAAATTTAAAAATCCACTAGAAGGAATCAAAAGTAGATTAGATGATGGAGAGGAATGAATCAGTGAACTGGAAGAGAAAATAGTGGAAATCACCCAAGCTGCACAGAAAAAAGAATTTTTAAAGATGAGGATAGTTTAAGAAACCTCTGGGACATCAAACATACTAACATAGGGATCTCAAAGGGAGAAGCAAGAGAGAAATGGGCAGAGAAACTATTTGAAGAAATAATAGCTGAAAACTTCCCTAACCTGGAAAAGGAAACAGACATCCAGGTCCAGAGAGCACAGAGAGTCACAAACAAGATGAACACAAAGAAGTTGTTCACTAAAATGCAGTATAATTAAAATAGAGTAGAGTATAGTAAAGTGCAGTATAGTTAAAATCTCTAAAATTAGAGATAAAGAGAGACTCTTAAAAGCAACAAGAGAAAAGCAACTAGTGACATACAAGGGAAATCCCATTAGACTATCAGCTGACTTTTCAGTAGAAACTTTGCATGCCAGAAGGAAATGACATAATATATTCAAAGGGATGAAAGAAAGAAAGAAAAAGAACTACACTCAAGAATACTCTGCCCATCAAGAGTATCATTCAGATTTGAAGGAGAGAGTTTTACAGACAAACAAAAGCTAAAAATAGTTTGGCACCACTAAGTTGGCTTTTCAAAAAAGGTTAAAGGAACTTATCTAAGCAGAAAAGAAAAACCAAAATTAGAAATATGAAAATTATGAAAGGAAAAGATCTCACTAGTAAAGGCAAACATACAGTAAAGGTTAAATGAACCACTTATAAAGCTAAGAAGCAAGTTAGAAGAGAAAAGTAGTAAAATTATATCCACAATAAGTAGTTCATGGGTACACAAAACAAAAATATGTAAAATATGATGTCAAAGACATTAAACTTTGGGCAGGGGGAGTAAAAAGGCAGGCATGTTAGAATGCAATCAAAATTATAAGATCATCAACCTAATAATAATCACCTATATATATATACATGTATATGTTGTTATATATGACCCTCATGGTCACTATAAACCAAAAACCTATAATATATACACAAACAAAAAAAGACAAAAGTATTCAAACATAGCACTAAAAATAGTCATCAAATCACAAGGGAAGAGAGCAAAAGAAGAAATGAACAAAAATGAACTATAAGAACAACCAGATAACAATTGGCAAAATGACAATAAGTACATACTTATACATGGTTACTTTACATGTAAATGGACTAAATGCTCCAATCAAAAGCAGAGAGTAGCTAATCATATACAAAAGCAAGAACCATATATATGCCGCCCATAGGAGACTGACTTTAAATATAAAACACACACAGACTGAAAGTGAGGGAGATGGAAAAAGTTATTTCCATGCAAATAGAAATAAAAAGGAAGCTGGAGTAGTGATACTTATATCAGGTAAGATAGACTTTAAAACAAAATTGTAACAAGAGACAAAGAAATACAGCCTATGACAATCAAGGGATCAATCCAACAAGAAGATATAACAACTGTAAATATATATATATCCAATATAAGAGAACCTAAATACATAAAGCAAATATTAAAAAATAAAAAGGAAGAAGTTGACAGGAACACAATAATGGTTGAGTTATCTAATACCCTACTTACATCAATGGATAGATTATCCAGACAGAAGATCAGTAAGGAAATACTGGCCTTAAACAACATAGTGGACCAGATGGTTTTAATATATATATTAAATTATATATATATATAATTAATATATAATTAAATTAAATTTATATATATATATAAAACATTCCATCCAAAAGCAACAGAGTACACATTGTTTTTAAGTACACAGGAACAGTTTTCAAAATAGATCACATGCTAGGCCACAAAACAAGCCTCGATAAATTTAAGAAGATTGAAATCTTATCAAGCATCTTTTCTGACCACAAGTGTTTGAAGTCAACTAGAAGGAAAAAAACTAGAAAAAAGTATAAAAATGTGGAGGCTAAAGAATAGGCTACTCAATAACCAAAAGGCTACTGAAGAAATCAAAGAGGAAATCAAAAAATACGTGGAGACAAAAGAAAATGGGCACACAGTGATCCACGGGACACAGCAAAAACAGCTCTCAGAGCAAAGTTTGCAGCAGTACAGGCTTACCTCAGGGAAAAAAAAATAAAACTCAAATAAACAACCTAATCTTACACCTAAAGAAACTAGAAAAAGAAGAACAAACAAAACCCAAAGTTAATAGTGAAGGAGATAATAAAGATCAGAGCAGAAGTAAATAAAATGGAGTGTAAAAAAACAATGGAAAAGATCAATGAAATTAAGAGCTGGTTCTTTGAAAAGATAGACAAAACTGATAAATCTTCAGCCAAATTCATCAAGAAAAAAGACAGAGGGTCTAAATATAGAAAATCAGAAATGAAAAAGAAGTTACAACCAACACTACAAAAATACAAAGGGACATAAGAGATTACCACAAACAATTATATTCCAATAAAATGGGCAATCCAGAAGAAATGGATAAATTCCTAGAAACATACAATATTCCAAGACTGAATCAGGAAGAAATAAAAAATGGGAACAGACATTAATAGTAATGAAATTGAATCAGTAATAAAAAATTTTAAAAAAAAACCTCCCATTTAACAAAAGTTCAGGACCAGATGGCTTCACAGGTGAATTATACTAAACATTTAAAGAAGAGTTAACACCTATCCATCTCAAACTATTCCAAAAAATTGTAGAAGGACTGTTCCTCATTCTACAAGACCAGCACCACCCTGATACCAAAACTAGACAAAAGCACTGCAAAAAAAAAAAAAAATACAGGTGAATACCAATGATAAACATAGATGCAAAAATCCTCAACAAAATATGAGCAAACTGAGTCTGACAACACATTAAAAGAATCATATATCATGATTAAATGGAATTTATCCCAGGGATGCAAGGATGGTTTGTATCTGCAGATAAACCAATGTGATACATCACATTAACAAATTGAAGAATAAAAGTTTTATGATCATCTCAATAGATACAGAAAAAGCTTTTGACAAATTCAACTTCCATTTATGATAAAAACTGTTGATAAAGTGAGAATAGAGGGAGCATACTTCAATGTAATATGTGCTAAATCTACAGCCAACATCCTACTCAATAGGAAAGAGCAGAAATAATTTCCTCTGAGATCAGAAACAAGACAAGGATGCTCACTCTGTCAGCTTTTATTCAACACAATATTAGATGTCCTAGCCACAGCAATCACACAGAAAATGAAATAAAAGGAATCTGAACTGGAAAAGAACAAGTACAACTGTCACTGCAGATGACATGATATGATATATGGAAACTCCTAAATATGACATCCAAAAAAAACCTACCAGAACTAATAAATAAATTCAGTAAAGTTGCAGGATACAAAATCAATACACAGAAATATGTTGCATTTCTATACACTAACAACAAACTAGCAATTAAGAGATATTAAGGGAAAAAATCCCAGTTACAACTGCATTAAAAAGAAAAAAAAAATACCTAGAAATAAATCTAACCAAAGAGATAAAAGCCTCGTACTGGGAAAACTATACAGCACTGATGAAAGAAATTGAAGATGGCACAGACAAATGAAAAGATTATACTATGCTCGTGGATTGGAAGAATTAATATTTTTTTAAATGACCGTACTACCCAAGGCAGTCTACAGATTCAAGGCAATCCCAGTCAAAATTCCAATGGCATTTTTCACAGAACTAGAAAACATAACTCTAAAATTTGTATGGAATCACAAAAAAATCCCACATAGCCAAAACAATCTTGAAAAAGAACAAAGCTGGAGGTATCACACACCCTGATTTCAAACTACACTGCAAAACTACAGTATGGTACTGGCACAAAAACAGACACACAGATCAATGGAACCAAATAGAGAGCCCAGAAATAACCTTATATGGTAAATTCATCTAAAATCAAAACAAAAATAAACAAATGGGACTACATAAAACTAAAAAAGGATTTGCATTGTGAAAGAAACTCAACAAAATGGAAATGCAGCCTATGAATGGGAGAAGATGTTGCAAACAGTATATCCAATAAGGGGTTAATGTCCAAAATATACAAGGAACTTACATAATTCATCATCAGAAAAACAAACAGCCTGTAGGACCTGAATAGATGTCTTTCCAAAGAAGGCACACAAATGGCCAACAGACACATGGAAAGATGCTCAACATTACTAATCATCCTGGAAATTAAAATCAAAACCACAAAGAGCCATCACCCACCCCATACCCATCAGAATGACTGTCTTCTAAAAGACAACAAATAACAAGAGTTGGTGAGGATGTGGAGAAAGGGGAACCCTTGTGCACTGTTGGTGGGAATGTAAATTGGTGCAACCACTGTAGAAAACAATATAAATGTTCCTAAAAAAATTAAGAATAGAACTACCACACAATCCAGCATTCTCATTTCTGGGTATTTACCCAAAGAAAACAAAAAACATTAATTCAAAAAGATACATGCATTCCAATGTTCATTGTAGCATTATTTACAATAGCCATCATGGGGAAGCAACTGAAGCCTCTGTCAATAGGCAAATGAATGAAGAAGACATGGTATACACAATGGCATATTATGCAGCCATTAAATAAATGAAATATTGCCATTTACAACAGCATGAATGAACCGAGAGGGTTTTATAGTAAGTGACATAAGTCAGAGTCAGACAGACATTGCACTATCTCACTTTTATGTGGAATCAAAAACAAAACAAACAAAATGGAAATATACTTATGGATACAGAGAACAAAAGTATGGCTGTACAAGGGAGGGGGTAGGAGTTGGGCAAAGTAGGAAACAAGGATTAAGAGGCACAAGCCTCCAGTTATATAATAAGTAAGTCAGGGATGCGCTAGACAGCGTAAGGAATATGGCCCATAATACTGTGATACCTTTGTATGGGTACAGGTGGTGACTAGACTCATCGTGGTGATCATTCCAGAATGCATGTAGAAGTCAGTCACTATGTAGTACACCTGAAACTAACATAATATGGTATGTCAACTGCATTTCAATAAAAGAAGAAAAAAGAAAAAGAAACAGGACTTCTGGGAGCAAATTACAAACAGAAATGTCCAGGGGCACCATCCCTCGAGTTCATGTTACCCCTCAGAATGGTCTACTCCACAGAAGGAGCCTGTGCTTTTATTCTCTCTGTATTGACCATGTGAGGATGCAGCTTCCCCTCTGTCCTGAGAAAGGCTATGTTTGAAAGGCAAGTCCCTGGAGCTGACCTCTAGGATCTTGGACCTAGGGAGACAGCCCTTTCCTAAAGGGGAAAGAGAAAAAGCTTCTAAAAGGAGAAAGAGAAAAGCCTCAGGACCTGTCAGATTTGTCTCTCCTCAAGATGGTGTCAGGATAAGGAACAGGAAGTGGGAAGGAAGAGAGACCGTGTTACTCCTTGCCTGATCCATACATCATTAGCTACCTGATACCTAGTTAGTCAGCCTTCTGCTCACACTAATGTGTCAGGTAGGAAAGCTCATAGATGAAGGTAACAGAAAACTTGATAGTCGTTTAATAAAGTAGAGGTTCACCTTTCGCACATAACAAGGAGTCTGGAAGGAGACAGTTATGGGCAGTGGTTCTGCTGCTTGGCAGGCCATGGAAGACCCAGGCTAATATTTTTTCTCCTTCATCATCTTCAGCATATTGATCTGTCTTTTTTATGTTTGTGGCTGCTTGGTCACAAAATGACTGCAACAACTCCAGGCATCCTGTCTTCATTTAAAGCAGGCAAAGCGGGCTAGCATGTACCATTGGTGTGATTTTCTGACCTTTATCCTTTTAGCAGGAAATCAAAGGCCTTCTGGGAATACAGACAGCGAGTTAATGGTCAGGAAGCGGCCCGGGGCAGGTGTCAGGTAGGAGAGGCTCGGGAGGAAGGGGGCGATTTGCTGGTAACAGAAGTGGGGGTTGATGTGCTCCACTAGAGAAAGGCCTGCATCTTGGAGCGGTAGACATGTGTCAAATTCCTGTTCTGCCTCCTAAACAGTGTGAACTTGGGCCTGGCTTTACTAAAACAATACTCGTGATATTGCCTTGCCTGGATTTTGCAAGGGTTGGAGAAAATACATGTAAAACACTGCATATCATCCCTGGGAAGGTTGTGTTGTGTGGTTTAAACTTGAGATGATTGTCCACTGTTTCATAGTTCTACCCAGAGACGGATAAACACCTTTCTGAGACTGAGAAGAAAAAGCCTATGTCTGACTGGAGTTCAGAATCCTAATCCAGGCTCTCTCGTCTCCGTTTATCACTTATTCTCTTTGAGATAGTAGAACACTCCTTTTTCTCATTAAATAGCCGCTTTACCCATAAATTTCTCATAGCTTTTCCTCACCTGTCTACACTACTTGTTTGTCAAATTCAACAATGTTGACCATTTCCTAGCCAAGCTGCCATTTGGATTAAAGTCAGTGCTTCTGGATGTTTTCCATCCAGTAGCTATTTACATGAAAATGACAGGAATCAGGGGAAATGACTTTCGAGGATTTCAATTTTTCTCTCTTTGTAATCCCTGAAAAGAAAACTGTAGTTAATTGTAAATGGGCCTGCTAAATGCTAGAGCACAACAAGAAATTGGAAAAGATTTTAAATGCTTTAGAAACAACAAATCTAAATAGACTGCTTTTACCCAAATAAGTGTTTTTCCTTCTGTTAAAAAAAAAATCCTTTATTGTTCAAAGCAAGATGGGACTTTTACCCTTTTCTTCAGTAATATTTTACCAAATTAACACAGAGAAAAAAATTATGGAATCATAAAAGAAGTAAAATATGACACACATTACTATATATAAAATGAATAAACAAGGACCTACTATATAGGACAGGGAACTATATTCAATCTCTTGTAATAACATATAATGGAAAAATGTGAAAAGAAAAAAAATATATATATATAACTGAATCACTTTGCTGTACACCTGAAACTAACATGGTATATCAACTACACTTCAATAAAAAATTAAAAATAAATAAATAAAATAAGTAAAATAAAAATTGATGACAAAACACCATGTTAAAATGTTGGCTGTTTTTGACACATGGCATATGTTAAAAAATAGAATACTTGACTGTGGAAGGTACCAGTGAACTACTACTTGTGGCACTGAGCTGTCTGAACTTCATTTTTTGAAACAACTTTTCTCCCGCTTGTGTATTCTTTGGCTATTTTCCTCCGTTTTAAAGAGTGGACAGTTCTGAGTTGAAAGACTACTTAGAAAAGTTAAAGTACCTTAGTTACCTCCAGATTTTTACTTCCTGAGATCTTTAGCACAAAGGGCAATAAGTTTCTATCCTTTTTCCTATGTCTGGATGGAAGGAGAAAAAAAGAGAAAAATTGAAATGTTATCAAGTTTCTTGTATTTTTTTTTCAATTACTGACCATTGAATTAGGCCAGCACCATATACTATAATAGTCCTAAAGTATAAAGATCTGTGTGTTACATTTGTTTAAATAAACTCTTCTTTATCTTAGAGAAACAGAAACAGGAACTTGAACAGTATACAGAGTTTAACGGAATATGGCTAGAATTGGGAAGTTCGTGGGATTAATCAGTTAACTCATAAGTATGTTCTGAGTTTCTACTGGGTCCACAGAACTGCATCTGACCCTAGCCAAAGAGTCCCCAGTATTTTGATAGCTAATCTTGTATAAAAACTCTTGGCAAACTGAATACATTATCATTTGTTCTATCTTTCCTCTTTGGCTTTCCCTTTTTTTTCTTTATTTATAGGAAGCATTTTACACATAGGTGAGGAAAACCCACTGTGCGTGTCATGTGCCCTGATTACCCTACCCCTTCATCTACCTGATTCTATTGCTCTTTTTTTAGGTTGTGCCACTGGAGATGCATTCATCTAACATTTTCTAAGCATCTGCCATGTGCCAGATCCTGTAGCGGATCCTGGGAATACAAAGGTGGATGGCACGTCTCCCTAGCCCTGAGAGAATTCAGTCTAGTGAGGCTATCAGAGAAGTCACCAGGGGGATGCCAGGTGTGGGGTGTCCTGGGAATCTGGGAGAATCAGCCAAGCAGAGACGGGAAGGAAATAAATAGTAGGGAAAGGAAGCAGCAGGGGCAATAGGGAGATGGGAACCTGTGTGGTACACTTGGGGAACAGCAAAGAGTTGGGTGTGACTAGAGCAGAAGAGATGCACGGAGATGTAAAGTGGGCAGAAGTAGAAATAAAAGAACATGAAGACAAAGGAGTTCAGTATCCAAGGAACGTTGGAAGAAAGGGAGTAGCTTTCCTTTATGAAGCTTCCCCTCCGGACACTAAGACCTCAGACTCTTCAGCCAGACCGTGAGCCTATAAGGCTCTGGATGGGACTAAATACAGCAACCAGTAGTATTTGCTGACACTGCATTGGAGCATGACTCGAAATTCCTAGTGATTCTGAATGAGCATGATTTCTGCAACTCTGTTTAGAATGGGCCCTCAGAAAGATTCAGGGGGGGTAAAGAAAATGGGATACAGCTGAGACATGAGTGACACAGACACAGAACCCAAGAATGGCCCCTGGGATACTGCAGACCCGACAGCACCACAGGGGTGGCTCTTGGCACTCGGCTAATCCTGTATCGATGACACCACGCACATGACCGTCTGTTTATGAGGCTAGCTCTTTATATGGTGAGGAAAGTGAGACAAAGATGTAAGGATCCAGGAATCATGATTTAAAAAAAAAAGAGAGAGAAAGAAATTAACTTACCCAAAGGGTTCACAGCTTGTAGTTTGCTCATCTCTGCACTGAAAGGTGGATGATGAAACTGAGACCTACTGAGTTAACTGCCCAGAGTCTCAGCCATATGCCTTATTCCTCTTTATATGCATCTCCACTCCCACACCACTCCCACCCGCCTTCATCCTTCAGTGCCTACAATAGCACCTGGCACATGGCAGTTCCTCATCAAAAGTTCATTGAGTGAAAGAGCCAACACCCACTGCGGACAGAGCGCTATTTATATTGTGCTGTGTTCCCTGTCGGGAGCTTCCTACTATGGCCTTCTAAATGGGCATTCCGCTGTGAGGTGCCTCGCTGCACAGGGAACACTCTCTTAACAAGCCTTATGACTGGGCAGACGAGAGCTTCCAAACGGCTTTTTCTGCCTCTCTCCTGGGAAAATGGCTCACGGTGGAAAGCCATAGATAACTTTTGCCATCTTACAAGCACTGCTCATGACAAAGCACTTGACACAGAAAACACTCTTGGCTTTTTAATGTTGATGCCAATTTTGGGTGGTCAACAGTGGCTTCGTCAGAAGATTTTGTTGTTAGATCAACCAAGCACACGGGTTGCTCAGTCAATACTCTCTGAGTAGCCTGAGATCACAGCACAGGTGCCTGGGGTGAGGAGCTGGCTGCAGAGAAAGAGTTGGCGTGACCCAGAAGGCCATGTGCGCTTTTCCAGTTTATTCACTTCGCTGACATTTACTGAGAATTTTCAGTGGGATTTGGGACTGTACTTGACTAAGTCCCCGTCCCTTCTCTCAGTGAACAGATAACTGTAATCCAGCACACTGAGTGCTCTTCTCAGAGTCCATGGAAAGCTGGAGTCACAGGGGCTCTGCTGGGAGTTGAGAACCTGGTGGTACCTCTCTTGCAATGCTCCCTCAGGAGAAAATGTTAGTTCAATAGGCACACCCTTCTCCAGAATCCTCCGCATCTGCAGAGAATTTTACATTCTCACTGCAGGAGTAATTCCTTTCCTGTTCCTCCTTTTTCTTTCTTCTCTTCCTCCCTTTTTCTCTAAACCAAACCTAAGCAAGTCTACATTATCCAGAGGCAGCTGGTGCTACAATGTGGGAGTGTTAAATGTTTAACATCTTGTCACTCGCAAAACTGATGGAGTCATCCTTTTTGTTTCAGAGTTTCGTGTTTAGGGGTTGAAAAGCTAGACTGATGAGCAATACCAGAGAGAAATATTTTTTGAGAAGCAAGGGAAGCTGATGACACGTTACTTTACAGGTTAGTGAAATTCAGCAAATCTAATTCTATTATCCTGTCAAAGTTTCACAAAAGGGAGACCTGAAAGCATATTTAAGATGAGTCTTTAAAGATTTCAGAAGCCACAACCACATCTGCAAAAATCAGATGCATCTGGTGCTGACAGACCTTTGTTTCTGTTTTTTTATAGACTAAAGGGAGCAAATAACCTTCCAACAACTAATTAAGTTTAAATAAAGTTATCTTGGTGATGCAGCTCCTGCTTCTTCTCCCTTGAAAAGATTGTCCAGTGTTAAACCATAACCATGTCTGTTTTTTTTTTTAATTCAAAGGCTTTTCAAAGTTTACATAGCCAGATTTACCCAGGAACACTAAAATAGAAACTTCCTTTATGAATCAGAGAACAAAGTACTGAAATGCAGATTTTATAGAGCATTTAAATCCAGATCATTTAGGCCCTTGTTTATTTCCACAATCAAGTATGAAATACGGTCTAATAAATGCATTCTTACCAAAATGTCAGGAGTGATTGTTTTAAAGCAGCTATCCACAACTCTGTGTTTTATTTTGAGGTTCACTAGCTGACAAACTGAAAAGGGTTTATAATGCTTTTGACAGTTGATATGATTGTGTATACACTTGTACTGAAGTGTTCATTATTAAGTCACAGAGAAACATTGATGCAAGGTTCATTTTAAAACAAATTGCCTTTTTTTTCCCTCTAATATGTAACAATCATTCATTAAAGAGGGAAATTCTCAGTAGAATGTATTGAGAATTTATTATGTACTGTACATGCATTATCTCATTTAATGTTCCTAGCTACCTGCCAGGTAGGTATTATCTCCACTTTGAAGAGGACAAAACTGATCAAAACAGGAAAAGCCCTGAGATAGTGAGTAAAGAAGCTGGGGTTGACCTCAGTCTGATTAATATGACTAATCCCAAAGCTCATGTGAACTCTATCCAGGACAGCACAAGAAATTGTTAGGAACTCACGATGAAAACCGCGTCAAGTCTATGGTTAAAAATGTGAGGGGATGTCACAGGTTGAATTGTGTCCCTGGAAAAGATATGTTGAAGTCTTAACCCCCAGCACCTCAGAATGGGATCTTATTTGGAACTAGGGTTGTTGGTTAAGATGAGGTCATACTGGAGTAGGGTGGGCCCTAAATCCAAAATGAGTTGTGTACGTATAAGAAGAGGAGAATGTCATATGAAGACAGTGAGGCACAGGTGATGGCATCTCCCAGCCAGGAACTTTAAGAATTGCCAGCTGGCACCGGAAGCTAGAGACAGGCATGGAACAGACCCTCCCTTACCTCTCTCGGAAGGAACATCTTGATTTCGGACTTCTAGCTTCCAGAATTGTGAGAAAATTAATTTCTGTTATTTTAAGTTTTCCAGTTTGTGGAATTTCATTATAGCAGCCCTAGGAAACTAGCACAGGGATAGGAGCCCTTTGTCAAGCCCAGGAAGGAGCCAAGCCTGGAACTTGAAGTTAGGCTGCTGCCATGTGTGGGAATAACAGTTGCTTATTATTTTTCCTACATCATTTGTGGTTGTACAGAAAACCTACACCCAAATCAATATGAGATTTGAAAGACATTTTTTGGTGACTTCTCAGGAAAAAAAATATAAATATGACTCACCAAAGTTGTGGTTGAATTCTGACATTTTATAATGCCCATACATGTCACAAGGACACTGGAAGACGTGATCTTTAACTGAAGTTTGACTGGTGTCTCTTTGATGGTTGCTGTTGGCAACCAGTCCTACAAGAGGCACAAGTGAAGGCCTAATTAGGGCAGGAGTCAAGAAGAGACTGCAGGTAATTGAGGTCAAACACCACTGAGGTCGGGCAGGTGACTGACATCTGAAGTAGTCAAACTAAGGGGATCAAGGTTTGAGGCAGGCAGACAACAGGTAAGGGCTGGAGCCTGAACACTGATGGAAGTAATTAAATGCCGGATCTGACAAGGACATTCACGCTAGGTCAAACAGTAAATATGATAGAATCTATGGTAAGCCTGAGGTTCTCATCTTCAGAAACCCAGTCTCCCATAACTGGCTCTTTCTCTAGACTGGAGACCTTCAGTTGCTAATAGGACTATACTCCTACCCATGACAGCCTGATGTCCAGTGGAGCCCGTTAACCTCCCTTGTTTCCTCAAGATGCTGATACCCGGCTCGGCTGAGAAGGAGGCACTTGTCTCTGGAAAATGTGGATGGAGAGTACATGTCTTAAGGAACCTCATGGAGACAGGAGAGAGATCTTCCACTTACTCGCTGATGAAGCCATCCTCTGGGGATCTGTGAGCTGGAACTAGGCTAGGAATGTGAAAGTCAAGTGCAACCCATCCATATCTATAATTTTTATTAATGATAATGCTGGTATTTCAAGATTTTTAAAAATCTGGCCATTTCTCTTTGTTCTGAAAGTTCCTGTTATCCAGAAAACAATTTGCTAATGTTGAGAATAGTCAGTGAATGCTGTTATCCACTCATCCGTTCACTCATTTGTTCAAGTATCTTTAGGGGAGTGGAGAGGGGTTTCCTAACCCCCAGATATGTTGATACATGCTGATTCCTTAGTTAGGATGATAACAGTTCGGTCAGGAAGGCATTATCAAGCCCATAGAATACAATGCAATAAGTGCCTATAGTCAAGAGAGCAGTCCTTCCACTGTGGGGATTAGCATGTGAGGGAACCTGAGGAAGTTTATTGGGGGTGGAGCCTACATGAGGCAGACAGCAACAGGTTGGAGAAGTGGACCAGGTCTGCTGCTGGGGCCCTGAGCCCCGGGGCCTCCGCGGTAGGTGGGGTGGTCAGCCTTGTCTTATAGGAAGACCATTTCCACAGCTGTGCTGGGACCTGGGGAAGGGAAGGGGCTGCCGAGTGGCAGAGGGAATTAGTTATAATATTGTCAGAATCAGGCTTTCGTTAATCTTGCTGAGTTTAAAAGAGGAATGACAAGACTTGGGGAGTATTACAGGTTACAAATAACACATTACCTACTTCATATATGAAGATGGCATTACATATTCCCAATCGCCAATTCTAACATTTTATTTCCCCAGTAGTAATGATGGTTATGTGCCCTCTACATCCACACTCTTTCTTCGACCCTTATTGTGACAGGTTAAAGCAGCTTATTCCTGGGATTTGTCCAGTGTTAGAATATTCTTAGATGATATGGCCTTACTGACAAGTCACACAAATGATATCAGTAATTGTTAACCACACTTTAGACAATATTTTCTCTAGCAACCTCTCTCCAAATGCGACAGAAGTCTAAAAGAAATGTTCGCAGTGCATGTTCCCATAAGCAGGATTATGAGGAAACACAGATAACAATTCAAAACAAACAGAAACATTGTTGTCCCCAGCTCTGTTGATGTAGATTATTCATAGCATGTCCCTATTTCGGCAGATGCGGTTCATTATTATGTATCACAGGACTCATTCTCGACATCTGTGGACACTTTTTTATGTGCAGTGTGTCGGTAGAGTAATTCTTTTAAAGGAGGTTAATAACATTAATCCCATTTTACAGATGGGAATAAAAGCAACTGGTTTATCCTATTTTCTCAGGTCAGATAGTAAATCAATGTCTTATTAAACATTCATTAGAATTTTCACTCTATTCAATTTCAAACTAAGCTCCTTCCCTAAGGCACTTAATTAGTATCAAGAATTTCCTGGCATCGACTCTTCACTGGTTCTTCTGTCAGTTGAGCCCATATATGAACAAGGCACTGGGTTAGTGGTACAAGACCTGCCAGGAAATATTCAGTGGGTCAACTGAACTAGCCTGTAGAAAGTGTTTTAGGATCAGGGTAGGGGTAGCCTTTAATAAGAGAAGTTAGCAATAGTGGTGTTTATGGGGGGCTCCATGTGTGATCATTATATATGATCTGCTGTTTATAACTCATAGTGACCACCTCAATTACACCTCGTTTTTAAAAGGAGGAAACAGAGGCTCAGAGACTGACTTGTGTAAGGAATATGGGTAGTAAGCAGAAAGAGGATTTGAGGCTAGACCATCTGAACCCAGAGTTCATGGTCTCAATCACTAAGCTGGTGATTCTCAAATTTTTGTATTCATCAGAATCACCTGGAAGGCTTCTTAAAGCACAGGTTTCTGGGCTCACTCCCGGGGAGTTTATGCTTGGGTCAGTATGACGCAGGGTCAGAATTCTGCATTTCTAACCAGTCCCCAGGGATGCTGAGACTGATGATTGGTTACTACATTGTGAGAACCACTGCTTTAAGCAATACTCAGTATAATCATCTGTGACTGTGCTTAGCACATAGTGGGAAGCCATTCAGAGTTTTTGCACAAGTCATGACCTGGCCAGAGTTCCGCTTTAAAAGATGGATCTGGCAGCTGTGTACAGAGTACTCGAAGACAGGTGGCAGACTAGGAGGTTCCCAGCTAAGGCAAGCAGACAGTCATAAAGGTGGGGAAATATTGCCCCAGTGGAGTGGAGAGGATTTGCTGAGTGGCTGAGGGAGAAGGGGTCATCAGAGGTGGACCTCTACTTTTTGTTCTGCGAGGCTAGAACAACTGTTGCAGCATTAATACAAATGGACAGGACAGGAGGCAGATCTACCCTTATGTATTTCATCTGTTTCCACGTAGCTGCTACCACTTGCTGCCTTCATTTACTGTTTTTGTCTATAAGATTTCCAAAGCATTTTCCGTCTCTTTCCCTATGGGACCAGTGTATCCAAACTGCAGCTAAAGACTTGCTCTCCTCTGAGATGTCACTCATCACCGGAGCACCTCTGATTCTCCCACTGTCCCATCAGCTCCTCTTTCTAGTGTGGCAGCGCAGCTCACACTCTGCCCAGGGATCTCAGTGGATTCTTCTCATCATGACTGAGTTTGTGGTTTCTGTGCTTTCCCCGAAGCCTATCCTGGGAATTCACTGTCAGTGACAGAGGCCTCCTAATTCATCATAAACGGTGTATGAAAAAATAATATCTGTGTTTTTAAGTTCAAATTTGTTATATTGGGTTTTTTTGGTCTCATATTTTGCATTTATGTCATTTCTTTTCCATAAATAAAGAGTGCATTTTTAAAACCCCATTTCCAAATATGCAAACTTGAGGGAGTATTTAATCTTCAATTTAAAATAAATTATTTTACCTTAAAAGTACAATTTAAAAAAAAATTTTTTTTAATTGAAGTATAGTCAGTTCACAATGTTGCATGAGTTTCTGGTATACAGCATAATGTTTCAGTCATACATACACATGCATATATTCCTCTTCAAAGTCCTTAAATTAATTTTTCTAAACTAATAGGGAAGTTATAATGATAGGAAAGAAAATTTCTGAGACTCTCTTTATAAAGAAAATGGTTTTACAGAACAATCCCACAGCTTGTTGGTTTTTTAAAGTTGTAACACATCCATTCTGATGTGAGGACAGGAAGTGTAACCAAACCCTGTGGGGCCTTCCCAGGACAGCCCCTCCCCCATGCCCTCTGCCTACCTCCTGTTTGTAGAAAAGCTAAAGCTATAGTCTCCCAGACCTTCCCTGAGTCACAAAGGTCTGGCTCAAGAATTAATGATCCAAGGATGTGAACATGTAGTGACAAAAATAGCAGTTGGGCCAGGAGAACTGTTGCTTTACAGGTGCTCAGGGCTTTAATCTGCTCAGCGGTGAACAGTGGTGATGTGGGAGCAGAGCTAAAGAGATGTTTGGAGAGTCCCCAGCAGTCCCAGGGCGGTTTTGGGTTCCTGTCTATGAGAGCGCAGATCGACTTCCGCTGTGCTCTGGGGGTGCTGACTCAACAGTGTTCTTACAGATATTTCTCCTTTGGGCAACAGCTCAACCCCGCAACTTCAATTTCAGAGCATTTTTAGAAAATGTCCTCTCTCCATCACCACAGCGGTTTGCAGAGGTGAAATGATGATATAAATGGCAGGTGTATATAGTAGTGATTAAGAGCAGGCTCTCCCGGTCAGACTGGCTGGGTTCACATTCTGGCAATAACATTTCCTATGTGTGTTATTGGCCATTTACCTCTTTCTAAATGCTTCCTCATCTGTGAAATGAGAAAATAATACTACTTCATGATTATTGTGAGGGTGAAGTGAAACAATCTATGTAAGTCCCTTAAAACATCGTCTGGCATATAGTTACTGCTCAATTCACATTAGCTTTTACATGAAATATATATTTTAATATAATAAATTTCTACTTTATATATACATGCACACACACATATATTCCATATTAAATGCTACTATTTCCATAAAGCCTTTTTCCCTTCCTTCCTTCATTCCTTTGTTTAGCAAATCGTTGGTAAGGACCCACTATATTCCAGGCGCGGGGGATACAGTGATCAGCAAGATGAACGCAGTCCCTGGCCTGCAGAGTTAGTGAGGGAGCCATTTCAGCAAAGCATGATACATTTTATGATAAGAGGGCCCAGGGTCCAATAAGTGAATACATGAATGAATGAATAAATGAGTGAATGAATGTTTCTTGCTATTTTTACTTAAATATTATGTGTTTTGATCCCTGACAATAAGTAAAACTGTCACACCTGTGCTAGTCTATGCTTAGTGCCATTTCGACTATGAATTGTAACTCCTCCAAAGCCCAGAGTGATCCTCTGCATCCAACTGTTGTTAATCTTCTAAACAGGTAGCTGGGGTCTGGGCAGAGCAAGAAGTCCAGATGAGGGAGATATTTCAATATCCTTCCAAAGACAGACAGTCGGAAGTTCCTGTTATCTGTCTCAGTTCCTACCCCTCTCACGTTTCCAACTCTCTCATGCTGAGATTCACTGGCCAAGGATTGTTCCTTTTTTAAAAATCTGGTTCAGGCTCTAGGGGAAATTTTTACATAGCAGGTAAAGCATTCGGGCCCGTGATGAATCGGGGCCAGACACAAATAGAAGGCTGTGGACTCCAGGGCTTCAAAGAGAGACATTTAGGGCAGTTCTGCGCTGGGAGCTGCTGCTTGCACTTGCTAAGAGCCGGATTCCAAAGCAGGCGGCTGCTGCAAATGCGGATCAATAAAGGGAGCGTGTTCCCGGCGTTCCTATGGGAACCTGCGGCTGCTCGGATTACCCGGTCCCCAGACACGGTTTCCTTTCAGCCTGGTGTCTCACATTACAAGGTAGACCAAGGGGTGCACTTTCAGAGTGGAGCTTGGGGGATATGTGTAGTGGAAGTTGCATGACTAATTCTCCCAACACAGTATAGGAGATTTATTCCTGAAGATATTAGATATTTTGAAAAGGAGCGTGAAAAAGGGGGAATCTGTCTTTTTTCTACATATTCCAAAAATATAAGTGATTGTTTTTCTAAGTCCCTAAAGTGTGCAAGTGTGTGGGTGTGGGTGTGGGTGTGGGTGTGACATATCTAAGGAAGTAATCCCAGAATAACATTATTCATGTTCTGATTGGGAGATTGATGGTGTGATTCAAATCTGGATTAAAATTAGTGGTTTTTTTCAAGTTCAAAATCTGTCGTCTTTTTCCCTCAGCCCCTGACTTTAGTGGCAGCTTTGCCTGTAAGATCCGACTGTGAACACAGCAGACCCAGCACTGTGTGATCCGCGGCTTCAGTAGGTTCATGACCAGAAGCCCACATTTCTAACACCAAGCCTGGTTGTCCACTGGCAGTTGAAAAATCCAAATTGCTAATGAGAGGAAGAACCCCCGGAGTATTCACTTCACTCCGGCAGGTCACGAGGCTCTCTCTAATGCGGAGACACTGGGGAGCAGAGAAACAAGGAACCGCTGCGTGCGGTCTGGTCTGCCTCCTCCCTATCACTGGCCAGGTCACTCACCTCAGGCGAATGACCTGACCTTTCCACCCTTCAGATTCTTCAGATAATAATAATGATACTACTAATAAATAAAACCCACCCCACATGGCTGATGAAATGAGAAAGTCTGTATCTGAAATGGATGTTCTGAGACTTACGATTTTAATACTTTTATCCTCATCACCCTAGTCGATACCCCTGAGAAACTTCATGGCTTTGTAAAGACACGTATCGCAGCACTGTGGGTATGACATTTGTGTTCTGCTGTATTCTCTCTGTCACGTGTCTGAGAGAACAAGGCCACTCTCCCAAGCCATGGTCCCAAAAGCAGGTCCTTTCACCCGAGAAGTGTCTGCAAAACTTCGGTGTTTGGCAACAGCCCCGCTGTGACCAGCTACAAACACACTCAAGTAATTTGTGCTGCAGTGTCCACAAAGGCTTCAGTGAATTCTTCCATGTGAAAAGTCTTTAAAACACACAGTAACTATGTGGCACTTGGCATTAATAGTATTTGGAAGCATTCAAAAGAGCCTGTTGGGTATTTCAAGAGCCTGGTCTCTGCCCCGTTCAGCTGGTTATGGAAACCTGCAGAGAGGTCGCCTCTGTGGGCCTGCGTGGAGCAGAGGGGGGTTGGCCCTTCCCATAATGAGGTGCGGGCCCTCTGCACCTGGCACCGTTTAGACTCCAGGGCTGCTGCCTCGTCCCACTGGCTGTGGCCAGAGCTGGGGTACGGCCAACTGGGAACCCCCTGCAGGGCTTCCATGCAACCCTTTCTTATACAAAAATTGTACAGGAAAATGCATTTACAAAAGGCCTCATAAATTTTTTTCCAGGAAGAATTTCATACGAGATTTTCCATTTGTCTCAGTTCTAAGTTCTTTGATTTAATTTGATCATTCATTTAGCAAATATTTATCCGGGGCTTAGATTTCTAGGTTCTGTGGATACTACAGCAAATAATACAAACAAAATAACCCCTTCCTTCAGCGGGCTCTTACTCGAGTGGGGTAGAAGCGTGACAGACGCTTTTTTAAAGTAAGTGGGTGTAGTATATTAAAGCGGGGTTAGGGGACAGAGAGAGAGAAAGAGGTGTGGTCTGCAAGTTTAAATAGTATGATCGGGGCAGGCCTCACCCAGGAGGTGACACTGGAGCAGAGCCATGAACAGAGAGAACATGAAAACCACAGGCCCCCAGGGAAGAGCGTTCCAGACTGTGGGAACAGCAAGTACAGATTCCTTGAGGCAGGATCACTTCTGGGAATTCAAGAAACAGGCGGGAAGCCAGAAGGAGCAAAATGATCATAGGGAAGAGTAATAAAAGACAGCGCAGAGAAGGAATGGGGCCAGGCCTGAGGGAGGTGCATACAGGCCGTTGGGAGGACTTGGGCATTTTCTCAGTCTGAGAGGCGTGCCAGTGCGGGGGTGGGGCAGAGAAGCGACGTGATTAGGCTCCTTCTTAAAAAGATCATCCTACCTGACATACTTTACGGCACTGAGAGGAATGGTGGTCAGTTAATCTGCTCTTTTTAATTTTTTTCGATTGGGTTATAGTTGATTTACAATGTTATGTTAGTTTCAGGTGTACAGCAAAGTGATTCACTTATACGTGTATATTCTTTTTCAGATTCTTTTCCATTATAGGTTATTACCAGATACTGAGTATAGCTCCCTGTGCTTTACAGTCAGTCCTTGTTGTTTATCTGTCTTATATACAGTACTCTATGTATGTTAATCCCAGACTCTTAATTTATCCCTTCACCCCTTTTGGTAACCACAGATTTGTTTTCTGTGTCTGTGAATGTGTTTCTGTTTTGTAAATAAGATCACTTGTATTATTTTTTAGATTCCACATATAAGTGATGTCATTTACTATTGGTCTTTTTCCTTCTGACTTCACTTATTATGATAATCTCTAGGTCCATCCATGTTGCTGCAAATGGCAATATTTCATGCTTTTCTTTATGGCTGAGTGGTATTCCATTGTGTATATACACCACATCTTCTGTATCCAGTCATCTGTTGCTTTATCCAGACACTGAGGTTGCTTCCATGTCTTGGTTGTTGTAAATAGTGCTGCTATGAATTGAGATGTGCCTGTCTTTTCAAATTAGAGTTTTCATCTTTTCCAGATGTGTGCCCAGGAGTGGGATTTCTTCATCATATGGTAACCTATTTTTATTTTTTTAAGGAAACTCCATATTATTTTTGATAGTGGCTATAATTAATTTGCTCTTTTAAATCTACTTTCCATTCATACAATTGTTTAATAAATAATTTATTTAGCACAGGCTGTGGGCTGGGTACTAGGGGAGACAGACAAGTTTAAAAAGCAGTGAGGAACAATGTGGTCAATCCCCTACCAAAGCTACTTGGCAGCTAACCAAGTGCTGGGGGGAGGAGGGCCAGGCTGACAGCTGAGCAGCACTGTCCATTAGAGGAGAGGGAGGAGAGAATGCTGTGGGCAGAAGTGGTGAGGGGGATGAGGACCATACATGTTAGGGATTCTTCTACCTACTTCACAGGTCTACTGTCATATAATCCACACGCAGAGCCAGTGAACATGACAGTTACTGTTAGCATCCTCCATCGTACAGAGGGAAAGTGAGCACAGGACGGTTAAGTTACTTCCTCAGAGGCCACAGCTAGGAAGTGGAGGTGCCCGGACGGGAAACCCCACTCTGTCTGACTTGGACCTCACGCCCCTGACCACTCGGCCAGCCCGCACAGAGCACTGAGGCTGAGAGGAGGCGAAGCTGGAGAAGTGACCAGGCATTCAGGTCTACCAAATTCATTTCTAAAATATGTGTTGAAAGCGGACGCTGTGCCAGACCCCACATGCCAGGGCAGCAGAGAGAAGTAACAAGGCATGGCTCCTGCTCTGAAGGAGCGTGCCGTCTGGTGGGCCACCTATCAGGCTTAATAAATACCAGTGTGAAGTTGGCCACGCAGGTCTCACTGTGCAGAAGGCCACAGAGCACTTCGTACAGAATCCAGTCATGTTCCTGCCAACACAGAAGGCAGGAGCGATGGGCAGCCCAGCAGGACGTGTCGAACCCCGCGCTGCCCCAGGATTCAAAGACACATCACCGCACATCTCAGCAGAGTGGGATAAGAGCCCCCACATTCCTGGTGGGAGAGAGCTTTTCAGTGAAAACAAGGCACCCTAGCAACCTAACGCTATTTTGTTATTCAGGGTCTGACAGCAAAGAATACACAGAGGAGGGGAGCAAAGCTTTGGTGGTGTGTGATGAGGCAAGAGGTCCCAGAGGTTCGGTATACACTCACTTAAAACAAAACCAAACCAAAGAAAAATTGCTTGTAATTTTGTAACCTCCTTAAGGTGTTTCAAATGGTTTGTGAAGATCAATGTTCTGCATGTTCAAAGAGTTTAGGGAGTTTTAAAATCTTCCCATTCAGACTGGCCTGTCATAAAGAACAAAGGAACATGGAATTTCTTGCAGGGATCTGACTTCATACAACAGATCCTCGAGGTGTAAAATCAACAAAGATGTCCTTTGAACTTCCCTCAATCCAACAGGGGAAAAGAACATGTACTGCTCTGTAGGTTCCTATGTGCTTCCTGCTTTTATCTTCCATCAGTAAAATTGGGTTTGTAATTTTTATTTACGTAGCCACCTAGTGGCCCTTATTATAAAGTAGTGGTTCAAAGCGTAGGCTCAGATGGACCTGAGTTCAAATTCAAGTTCGACCCCTTAGAAGCTGTGTGACCTTGGGCAAGTTAGTAGAGCTCTCTGAGCCTCAAATGTCTCATCTACAGGATGAAAATAGGAATATCACCTTCTTCATAGGGTTGCAAAATGAGGATTAAGTGAGAATACAATTTGTATGTGTCTGATATATGGTAAACACTGAATAAATGTGAACTATGTTTTTTTTTTCTGTTTTGCCATTAGCTCATGTATTTTAGTCTTTATTCTTCTTCTAGGAAAAACTATTAAAATGAAAGATGGATGGAAGTCCTGCTTTCACTGAGATTGTATTGTTTGGCCCAAAGGTGGAAGGCAGCTTAGGGAAGCAACACATATAGGGTTTATCTATTGCTCTAAAGCAGAGGTTAATAAACTAAGACCCTCAGGCCAAATCCAATTCCCTGCCCGTTTTTGTAAAGTTTTGGTGGAACGCTGTCCTATTTACCTCTTACGTATCGCCTTTGTCTGCTTTTGTGCTACAACAGCAGCAGTTGTTAAACAGTTGCAACAGAAACTGTACGGTCTGCAAAGCCTGCAATATTTAGTATCTGGCTCTTTACAGGCAAAATTTTCTGGCCCTTACTTTAGAAACATAAAACATTCAATTTTTCCAGGTCACATAGCTTTGAAACTGCATGCATTGGCAACTCATCTCCATGGAAAAATCTAAAGGCTCCCTTCAAGAAGTTAACACACTTCCTTCAACGCATCAATGCCAGGTGCTGTCTGAGGCCCCAAGGGACACAAAGACTCATAAGGCAGGGTCCTTCCCCATGAAGAACCCACAGTACAGTTGGGGATCAGGTGAAGATGCAATGAGCCAAATTCTTTGCCAACGATGAGAGCAAATGGCTGGGGTGACCCTGAGGCCACTGTGGTTCATTCTTCCCTTCCATACGGCCATCAGCCCTATCCCAGAAGAGGTGAATTTTGAACAGGGGCTCTCTATTGTCCTCCAGCTCACCCTCCTATCTGTAAGGGTGTGCTGAGAACCACTGCAAGGATGAGGGCTACCGTAAAGGAGAATCATTCTCAGATCTCGCTGGCAATGATGTGGAGGTGGAAGGGGCCGGGCAGGGAATAAGAATCAGAAGTCTTCTTTAGGAGTCACTGCTCTGATGCATGAACTGTCAGAGGAATGCAGTTCATTTCTGAGTAGTATCTAAAAATATAGAAGGAGGTTGACCGATGAATTAGAGGTCAGCAAACAAAAAGAAACATGGAGGGGAGGGTCTAGCTCAGTGGTAGAGCACATGCTTTGCATGCACAAGGTCCTAGTTTCAATCCCCAGCACCTCCATTACAAAAATAATAATAATAAATAAACAAATAAAAAATAAATAAACCTAATGGTCTTCCCCTGCCAAAAAAAATTAAGTGTTAAAAAATTTTAATGAAAAAGGAAAGAAAAAAAAATATCCTTACAGTAAAAAACAAACAAAAAAACAAAGATAAACATGAATGAAGCTGTGAGGGAAGAATCATTATTCATTCAGTCAGTCATTTACTGGGTGTCTAGAACATGACAGTTAGTTTAAGGCACTGGGGACTGAGACGCAGTGGTAAAGGAATCCCAGTAGCAGACAAATCCCAGCACTCGGCTCCGAGCTGTGCCCCATGTGATGCATGGGTTCCAGTCACTGCCGATGGGCTGCCTGCCCACATGCACACCCGCCTTACTGCTCTCATGTTCCAGCTTCTCCACACCAGGCCCCTTCCTGTGCAGGGAGGTCTGTGCAGGAAAGGTATCCTTTAGAACATGTACCGTGTGCTCAGGCATTGAAGTTCACCTGCACATGCCTACATTTCTGTTTACCCGAGACGGCAGAGTCCGTGTTCATCACACTCACATCTGTATTCCTAGCACTTAGCACCTGGCATTGTGCTTGACAAACAACCATGGAGAGAGGGAGAGAGACAAGGTTACAGGTGTAAATTTGGGAAACATTTCTAGAGCCAACAAGGTTAAGTGGGAACAGCAAGAGACTTGGATACTGCCTCGCCTAGGTCTGAATGACAGCTGTGTGATCCTGGGCAAGACTTAGACTCTCTGAGCCTTGATTTCCTCCCATATAAAATGGATTGTTAGGTGGAGCAAAGGTAATAAAATCTGTAAGGCACCTAGTTGAGTTCCTGGCACGTAGCAGGTACACATGCAACAAACTTTAGTTTCCCCTTTCACTTGTAAGTAAGAATAAAAACTATCGAAGAGCACTAGAAGCTTAGAACTCCAGCTCACATAGATTTTTTTCACTATAACCTTACTGTATGAGCTTGGATATGTTATTTTACTTTACAAGGCTTCAATTTCCTCCTCAATAAAATAGAAGGGGAAATGGAGGAGTGAGGAGTGGGTTTTATGACATCATACAACCAAAATCTCATAGTTCTAAAATATAACAAGCTTTCCCTTTTTTGGTTGATGGTGGGTACAGCGAAGGACAGGAAAGATTCTGCCATGTTTAAAGGATGCTCCTCAGTTTTAGTTTAGGGTGCAAAGTCCACCTCCTGATAAATTATACAATTGACTCATTTATACCTACTTACAGCAGAGGTAAACTGAGAGTTGGTGACGGGGTTAGGTTACTGTTGAGCACATTAACAATTTAGGAACCATCAAGGAATTCACACACACTTTCAGTTCTCACTGCATTTCTCCTTATTCATAATTCTTTGCCTAATTGCTTTTTCCTTTAAAAAAGGGGGCGCTGAGACCTTGGATATTTGCCTAATGGCTCAAACAGAGCCATGACCCATTGCCAGAGTCTTTCAGTCCTTTTATAGCCTGGGGACATTTGCCACTGAAAGAAAGCTGATGGGTTTGATTTTCCTGAAAGAGATATTTTGCACAGACCTTTGGCCCCATTAAATACTTTGGCCATTGCCCATTCACTATAATGGGTGCGATAAATTTGTTTTAGTTTGGGACATTATCAAGTAGAGAATATTGTCAAAGACAAAATAATGTTTTGAAAACAGCCAGGATGAAATCATGAATAAATAAATACGTTGAATTTAGCTGATAAATTAACAAAGGCTTATTCATCGGCATCTGACTGGACCATTTCAAAGTTAGGCCAAAGGTGATTCCATTTCTAATAGAAATGCCGTCTTCCTCTTTAGGCCAAAGCAAAGGTGGGCTGCGTAAACAGACATCGCAGAGTGTAGAAAGGCATTTATCCCTTCTGCAGATCTGGTTTAAATAGGTCTGTTTGTTTTCAGCAAAATGCCAAAAGAAATGGCCAGCTGACTCTAGTCGCCTTTTCAATGGCGAGGCATTTGTTTTGTGTAAACACCTTTATGAGGGATCTCAGCAGGCCTTTCTCCACCTTTTCTTTGTATTTGTCCCTTAGATTAGTGTCAAAGGACTGAAATTCTGGTTAAATATTACCTGTGTTTCCTTTTGAGTGAAAGAAAGGACTCCTAAATTGGATATACTCCTCTCGAGGAAGGGGACAAGGGTGAGCACGGCGTTGACCCACGCGCTGGTATTCATATACAGGTAACCCTATTGTGAGAGGGCAGAAAGCTCCAACAAGCCACGGAGTGTATTTGCAAAGCTGTGAGGCCTTGGATGGTGTTGTTTTATGCAAAGTGCAAATGGCTTAATCTTCCAGGTTGCAGGTAGTCCGAGGGCATTTTGAGCTGCATAAAAACTAATTGGGACAACTTGAATAGAGGAAAATGTGGCCTGAAGTCTTCAATCACACTGGTACCTAATTGTTTTCCGTTCAATTTAGAGCAGTGTTTAGGAAGATGACTGCACACCACAGCTTGGGAAACCTTTCACGTGCTCGGAGAGTCTGGCAGCATCATAAACTTCTCATTTGGAACGTCTAGCGTGTAAATCTCCTGTTTTGACTTCACTGTTCAGGGATAGGAAACCCATTGTTAGACTAGCGGAAGTATAGGTTTTTTTTAAGTTCTAACAAGGCAAGACACGAGAAAGCTGATTCTGGTTTCTCTCTGATGGTGAGGGACATTTCTCTGTGAGGAATTTATTCACACTTTATATGCAAAGGGTCCAAAACCCTGTGACTCATGACTAATTCAGTGAGCTCCTCAGATGGTAACACACCGACGGTTTGACATGTGCTGCTGTTAAATGAAGTGTATTTTAAAAGAGAGAGCACGGACTGGAAGTCTGAAGACCTTTCATTCACGTTCTGGTCCTGTCTCTTGCTGGCTCTGTAAGTTTATGCAGGTTATTCAAACTTTCTGAGCCTGACTTGCCACCTGCATAGAATTAGTATCGTCTCAGATGCCTCATGGGAGTTTTGTAAAAATTCTTTAAGCTCATCAGCAGAAAAGTTTGTGCAAGCTATAAAGACCTCGTCAAGTTTAAGAAACGATTACTGTGTCATTGTGATAGAACTGGACGTTCTAGGTCACTTTGTGTTTTTTGGAGGGGGTTTGTTTTCATTTCACTCTTGCTTTTAAACCACGTAGACTATATGCATTTGCTGTAATTCATCAAATCAAAGTCCCCAACTCTGCAAAAGCTACACTTGGAAGAATGTGATAAAAAAAAAAAAATGGTTTCTTTCGGACTGTCTGCCCATCTGAAGTCTGCTGCGGAATGGAACTCGGTCAGGAGCAGTTACGGCACTAGCAAATGCTCTGAGAACTCCTGAAATCCCACCGCCAAAACCATGATTCGCTGCTTCAGTACCAAAAGCATTTGGCAGGCTGTAGTTTGGAAGCCATGGTACTGGCTGCTTCTGAGACTAAGTGGGGGCGGTTTGCCCCACGGTGGCACTGCCTGCTCCCACCATCTGGGACAGATGGTGCCAAAATTTCCTACCGTCAGACAGTATTTTTCCTTATTTCCTCTTGGGCTTTCCTTGACAATATACTTTTCTGGATTAAGAGAGAACATAGTGTTTTAGGGTTTTTCCCCACCCTTCAGACATTGCAACATGAGTATTCTACAAATTTATCTTATCTAAAAGCCTTTATGAAGTAGTTCCGAATTTTCCAGTACCAGCCTTGCACAACCTGTCATTCAAATTCTTGATGATGGGTTTATGTGAAAGTGGTTTCTCCACACTTCTCTTTGCTTCATCTAGGATGGCAGCGTGGTTCTTTGAAAAAGGGCTCTCAAGGAGATGGTTCCTTCAGGCAAATAGCATGGTTCTGTTACTATAGCAAATGAAATGTATATGGACAAAAACCACAAACACCAGCTTGAGGAGGAGTGGTCATGCATAGACAGGTGTGCTGTGGCATGTGTGGGACTCGGACATTCAGCCCTGACCAAACGTCAGGCAGTGCAGATCAGGAAGATGAAAATCTTCTGCCTTCATAGGAACCATGGAATCTCTGCCTTTCCAGCTTAGCAACGCTAGTTTCACAAGATCTATGTTGTACACAAACACCTAAAGAGTCATCAAATGTAAGCAGTAGAGGGACCTGGGATGTCCAGTCATGTGACCTCCGGGTAGACACCTGAATCCCTCTGTAGCACCCAGTGCCACAAGGTGCTCCAGCCACAGCCTGAATACGTCCAGGGATGGGACACTAATCCTTTCCAGAACAACACAATCTATTTTTGGACAATTCTAATTTTAGGAAGTGTGCTATTTTGTTTGTGACTATTCCCAGTGTTTAAGTCTCAACATAACCCTTATGGGGAATGTCACCTATCTGAGGTCTGTATCTGTTCTGGATATTCAACCAGTAACAATCCAATGTAACCAGTCTTCACCCAGTGCAGATCTCCCCATGTTCCTTACACAGATCTCCCCCTGTTACTTACAAAGTAATCAGGAGAAACTCTGCCCTTTACCTGCAGGGATCCAGGTGTATGTTCTAGCCTTTAAATTTACCCTTACCAAAAAGAAATAAGGCAAATCTAGTATGATTTTTTTTTTCTTACTGAAGTCATGTGAGCTTCTAGTAATCAGAACTTTTTTAAGTGTACAGAATTCTCTGTTTTAATATTCCTTTTTGGAGTTTGGCCTAGAATGTACATCAACCCCCTAGTTTAGTTTGTAAACTCTGCCTAACTCCTTTGAAGGATTAAAGCTACATTTGGATATATTCTATCTGCTAGTACTTTTCCCCTTCTTCATAATTCCTCTGTAATCTTACATATATAATTTACTTTTCATTGGCTAATATTTACGCTTAATGTACTTGTCATGAGTGTCATTATCTCTGCATTCATTTCAGCTTACCTAGCCTCAGATTTTAGTTTTGGGTCCTCTTTTTGTCTTTGCTCAGGGTGCATGAGTGACTATTTGCAAACAGGCTATTTTGTGCTGACAAGCCGTAGTCTGAATGGCGTGCACACACAAAAATACAGATTGCATGTTTTGGATCTGAGTATGAACTGGCCTCATTAGCAGCCAGTCTACTAAGTACGCTATACCCATAAAGCATAGATTGAGAAGCAAAAAATATTTTCTGAATTTTGGTTCTGCTCATCTTTCTCGGTAAATGATTCATTCCCTAGTGCACCTTTGTAAGAGAAAATGTCTGATGATTACGCTTATCTTGACGTACACATCACAGAGCTAATATGAACCATTTAGCCTAACAGGACTGAACCTCTTTTAGCACGAAAATAAGATCTGTTAATATAATGCTGTAGTATGCAAAAACTACCCTAAGGACTGTCTCGTCCTCTTTAAAAGAAAATTTCATTTCATTCTTATAAAAAGTATACATAAAACCACCGTTATAATATTGCATACCAGTCACATGTATGCCTACATAGGGTATGTATCATCCTTTTAGCATAAAGCAAGCTACCTAGGTGACCAGTAATAGGAAACCCTGCAAAATTGAATGCTTTCCTTACCTGCCATTAGTTCCCACTTACTTTCATTGAATTCATAGGGCAGCTGCATCCTGGAAATGCCTATTTTCACTGACCATAACTTCAGCAAACAGAGGTCCTGGTGTGTCTCTCAAACTCCGGGCTTCTGCTGAAGTCTGGATACACACGGGCTGAGGGCAACTAGTTCCACTGATCAGGGTCTGGTTTCTTCTGCTTTGTTTAACTTGGTTGTGCTTAGCTTCCATCTGTCTGTCATCCTAGAACAGCGGCCAGAGACAGCCTACGTGGTATCTCTTGGGCAGAAAGGTTAAGTCCCCTGGCATGAATTGCATTCAGCAGCTGGGTAAATAAGACAGCTTGGAGATGGGCTTTTATTCATAGGAAACCAGATAGCCTTTTTGATGATGAAATATTTATTCCCTATTATCTTCTTGTTGCCAAGACTACTGCTTTTGGCACATTTCTTAAAAGGAGCTAGAGGTTACAGGACTTAGTAGGGTAGATTTTATTTTGAAAAATATCTTGAATGATACAATATTGTCCAGAACCGAGTATGGTTTGCCATTTAATGTTAATTGAGATCACATCATGTCCCCCACTTTAAGTCAATCCTTTTTCTTCTTTTTAATCATTGCTTTCCTCTAAGAAACAACATCTTCACTTTATAGCTTAAGAAAGTGAGGCCAAACATGCAGTCACTTTCAAGGCAGCTAAGCGAATTAATCCATGTGAGTTCATGTGAGTGCTTAGAAAAATCTAACATGTCCAAATGAACATTTTGTAATAACTTAGCTTTATTGAACACACTTTTTATTATTTTAACTGTTTACAAAGTACCAGCTAAGCCCCGTAGGAGACCCAAAGGTGTTAGACAGGACGTCTGACCTGCAGGAACGTTCTGTTCAGTGGGTATTAGTATACCAATGCAGATCCATCTACACCACGGCAGAGGCGGACAAGCACTGTGGTAGGAGCACAGAGGACTCGCGGGACATGGAATTCTGACTGGGGGTGTCCAAGAGGACTTTGAGGAAATACTGTCTCTGAGTTGGAATTTGACAAATAATAAAAGTAGGTAGCATTTATTGAGTACTTACTAAATGTCAGCACTGTTCAAAGTACTTTAAACTTATTAATTCTTTTAATTTTCATGATTAACCTTCTAAGCGAAGTCTTGTTATGATTCCCATTTTACAGTTGCACAAACTGAGGCATAGAGCAGTTAAAATAATTTGCCAAAGGTCATAGAGCTAGAAAGCGACGGAGTGAAGATTCAAATTCAAGGAGTCTTGCACCAGCATGTTCACCCTTGGCCACGCTGCCTTACCACTTCCTGTCACGATTAAATGAGGTGTCACCAAGCAGATTCGAGTAGTGGGAACAGCTCAGCCACAACCTTGGAGAAGGGAAAATTCGGGAATGTTTGAAACATCTAAAGTTTATTAGTGTGACCTGAACTTGGAGGGAAAAAAAGAGGCTGGTGGTGGAATTGAGACACTGGAGAATACGAGATACACAGGATGCAAGGGGGAAGGAGGGCTGGATTGCAGGGTTTAGAGTGTTGGTCTGAGGAACTGCAGTGCAGAGCAGGGGAGCGCCCCGGTGAGATTTTTATCACAGGAGGACCTTGTGGAGGGGAGGATTGAATGGTGAAAGAAAAAGACATCATTTAGGGATTATTAATTAAATCAACCACAAACTAATTTCTGAGCTTCTCCTACATGCCAGGCAGTGTTCTGAGTGCAGGGAATACGGGAGACAAGACAGACAAGGCTTCCAGTTTCATTGTTTGAAAGAATATGGAAAAAAATGGATGAAATAGCAAGACAATTTTTTTAGTTCTGAAAGAAAGAAATAGGTTGATGTGATGTGACAGAAAGTGATGAGGGGCAGGGGAACGGCCACTTAGGAATGGTGGTCAGGGAAGGCCTATCTGAGCAGATGACATTCCAAGTGAGGCCTAAGCGATGGAGGAGCCAGTCATGGGGAAGGCAGAGGAAGAGTTCAGCAAAACAGGATTTGGTTTCATTAAGAAAAGCATTCCGTGCAGAGTTAACAAAATGCAAAAGCTCTGGACTGAAGAAGATCAGAAAGTTCAAAGGACAGAAAGAATACTAAAAGAAGTACTTAGCGAAAGGAGAGGAGAGGGGTGCGCGTTGAGATTGGAGAGGTAGGCGGGGCCAGGGCCTCATAGGTGAGGTAAAGTATGTATGTTTTATTCTACAGGAACTGGGAAGCCACTGGATGATTTTAAGTATGCTTTAAGTAGGTGAATGGCCTATTCTTTTCATATTTTGAAAAGATCACTCTGCATAATATATGGAGAAAGGACTATAAGGGGATGGAAGTGAATGCAGGAAAATCAATTAGGAGGCAAATTGCAGAGGTCCAGACAAGAATGAGATTATATGGCCCAGACCTTGAAGGAGGAGAGATAGATGGATTAGGGTTACATTTGGGAGGCAAAGTCAAAAAGATTTGAATTCTATGAGAGATGTGAGAAAAAGAAAGATATCAAGGATCATTCCAAGAATCTTGGCTTAAGTATTTGAATGATGCGGCACCAGTAATTTAGATGGCTTGTGGGGAGTTAAGAATTCTACTGTGGACACAGTGAGGGCAGTTCTGGGGTAACCAGGGTAGCCTGATGGAAGATGCTTAAGTATGCGTGAGAGAGATGGATGCAGGAGGAATTAGGACATACAATTAACTGACAGGTGTGATTAGATATTAGGGTGAGGGTTTTGAGAACTTCAGGTTTTGAGTCTGAAGAGGTGGAAAGGAAGCAATTCCATGAACCAAAGTTGTAGAAGAGCGGGAGAAGTTTGGCACAGAGAAGGATTAATGAATGCCAGGAATCATGAAGAAATTCCCATCTGAACGGTGGATAAGGGTACAGGCTTTGGAATCTGAAAGACTTGGGTTTGAATCCTAGATGAGCCATTTGCCCAACCTGTCCCAAGCGGCTTTACTGCTCCAGCCTCAGTTTCTAGTCTATAAAATGAGAAAAATGATTTGGTAATGACAAGATAGTTATGAAGATCAAATGAAATGATAGATGTGAATGCTTAATACATAGAAATCAGTCACTAATCATTATTATCACTATCTCTTATAATTACCATTATAATAATAGCAAAGTAATAATAATAATACATCTTGGGATGCGTTTCATTTATATGGATTATTACTAAGATAATAATGTTCTGGTTATTAGTTCCTTTTAAGTAAGGCTTGCAAGGATATTAACCCAGTATTTAGACTCAATACTTTTTTTTTCTATATTTAACTATCAAAACAAATTGCAAATTATTTACTTTTCCCACTTTGCAGATCAATAAACTTAGGTTCAGAAAGGGTAACATGTTCAAGGTGACACAGCTAGGAACTGTAGTCTACCTGGAAGAGCCAGGACTCACACGTAGATCAGACTTGCTTGGAATAATTCTGAACTCTTCCCCACCAGTCATGAGTAAGATAAAAACACCTTTGCATCACTGTGCCAGTTTTCTGGGATCTGTGCTGAGTGAATAAATGCTGTTTTATAAAAATGTTATTAGCAAACCACCACCATGGTTATCAAAGTATCTCATGGAATTTTCCAGTGCCGGACAATGTTCTGCCCAAGGCCTGTCTTTGGAGGACGTGAGGAGAAGCCTTCAGTTCTCACCCATTGACAAATACGGTAAGTGTACAGATTCTTCAGATGGATTCAGGAGACTACCCCTAGGAAGGTGGTATCTATCTGATAAGGAGGAAAAGAAGATTCTATTTTGTGGTAACTAGAAATGAAGGATGCTTTATGAATATTATATTATAAAAGTGCGAACTTTAATTTTGTAAGTCATCTAAGTGTACATTTATTTACCTTTGTGCTGAATAATGTGTGCATAAGTGTGTAAGTCTACATGCAAGTATATAAGAGTGTGTGTGCACATGGAAAAAACGTACAGCTCTTTTTTGATGATAATCTCTTGCATCTCATGATATTCCAAACACCTTGTTGCTGCCTTATTGAGTCCACTGCCTCTAAGCCGCACCTTGCGGGGCACATAGGGAGGGAAGAGAAGAGATGTATCTCCACAGTTACATCGTTATCCTGGGGGAGCACTTCCTCTTTAGCAAGTACGTGAGAGTATAATGTAACCCTGGTTATTCACTCAAAAAAGCTGGAGAGGAGGTGAGGGTATCACGGATGGGATCCGTTTTGCACAGGACTGCTTTAGAAAGAATCAGTAAATCTCTTTGAAATCGTAACACAGTTACTATGTTCCCTCCTGGAAGCCAGAGGAGGGCCACCCCCCTTATCATCAGCTGCCATATTCATGTGCCAGGCTTGTGATGTCCTTTCTCCAGTCTCTAAGACAGAGAGGTTCTGTATTTAATTAGAATTTTAGTACAATGAGCTCATTTATTCATGGGAACTTCCTTTAACAATATAGAGGACTGAAAAAAAGTATGTCTGTTAAAGAGATCAGATTTATTACAAGAACTGGGTTTGTGGAAGAATAAATTGGATGGTGTGTTCCCAGTTCTCTTATATAGATGGCAATAGACCTCACAGCTTTGCACCTGTCCGCAGAGTATCGTTACCTAAGGCATTAGGAAATCTTTAAGAAAGAAGAAAAAAAATTGTTCTGGATAGATACAACAAGCTACTTGGAAACTTTAAAGAAAGGAAACTCTATGCTTCTGACTCCCAGTACGTGTCCAGGATGCAGCCGAGTGCTTTTTATCATCAGGTTTACAACGTAATTGGCCGGTCCAGTAACAGGGGAAAATGTGCTCAAAGTGTCACATCATCACATTTTTTATAGATATAATATCATTTTTCCAAGCCTTTACAGATGTGACCGCACAACCACAAAATATAGGGCACCCTTTGAAATGTGTGCTTTGACCAGAAGTCTTCCCTTTCATGATGGAGTTTCAAGATGAAGCATTTCTTTAACTTAACGATCTGTTTCTTAATAGGATAAGACTTTTAGCAGAATTCCTCAAGATGGAGAAATTAGGAAAAAATGATGCAATAATACAAAAGTAGGTTTTCCTATGCATAGCTGTACCAGGAGTTCAAGAAAACACTAGGGTGTTTGAATGGAGTGAGAGCCCCAACAGGCAAAGAAGATATGTTCCATATCTCCCACTAGGACCATCTCATCGCACAAGAAAGAATCCTTTAATTGCCCTTCATTTCCGTCCCATAAACCAGTTGTGGTATAACAGCAACTTTATGAACTGTTTCTTATTTTTTCTCCCCCAGAGAGCAGGGCTGGAGAACGAATTAAAAATTAAGTACATAGCTGTACTTTAGACCTTTCATCCTGAAGTACCAAAAAAGGTGCAGACATGGTTCAGTCTTTCCTTGAAGGGTGTGGTCGTATTTCACTTGTCCCTCTTAAGCTGAGTGGCTGCACAAAGACAATGCGTTTGTCCTTCAGCTCTGGAGATGATGGCACCCACGACAAATGTCAGCATCCATGCCCTGCTGATTCTGCTACCCATCCTGAAAGGAGACCCGCCAACCCTGGAGGGACATAGGCTCACAGTAAGGTTTCCATTGGAGACCTTTGGGGAGAGGCAGGGAGCACCTGAGGCCAGTAAAATTGCATGTCATACATTAGAAGGTTGCGTATGGTAATGAAAGGATGACGAGCTTATTAAAGCATCTATCTATGCCCAGGAGAAAGTTGCAGTTTCGGGCTGGACAAAGGGAGTATTTCTGCTCTAAGATGTAGGTTGTTTTTGTTCACCCAGAATTAGGATTCGGTAATGTGTATCCTGCTTCCCCATATCTCAGCCTCCCCCCACCACAACCTTCCTCACTTCCGACCAGGGCCAGCCCTGCTTGCCAGCAACAGAGGACAGTGGGCAGCAGTGGCGCCCCCTCCTGGAGAGTTTATGTGCTGCCTAAGAGATTCTGACAGAGACCTTTCTGATGAAAATAAATACGCCCATCGAGCTGCATATTGCTAGATGTCATGATGAAAATGTGGATGGCTGAGTTGGTTCGGAAAACTCAGCTATCAAAGGGGAGCAAAAGCAGCAGTAGTTATTGACAAATGCGCCCATTTTCCCAGTAGAGATGAGCAGCCTCCTTACTCAGAGAGGGAAGGCTTCCCTGCCCGTGTGCAGCGTTCTCTAGGACAGCGGCCAGATCCCAAGGCACCCGCTCAGTTCTTTGGACACACCCAGGGCTAGTGCTTCAATCAGTATCAAACGCCACTAGGATTCAGACCTAAGCACCGATGTACGCTCAAGAATTGGACTCTCAGAGGGGCTTAAAAAAAAAAACCCAGCCAGAGCCCACCTGCTTTAGAGAGTACTCCCTCCTTTGTCTCTCTCACCATCTCCACCTTCCTTTTACAGCCATCATTTGCTTCCCACCCACTCTGTGTCAGACACTGTGCTGATTGTCTTATGTGTGTTTCCAGCCTTATAACTGAGGACTTTTATTTTTCCCATTTACAAATGACGACACTGAGGCTTAGAAAGGTTAACAAAAGTCACAGAACTGGCAAGTAATGACGCAGGCTTTAAACCCAGACTTGCCCGACACGAAGCCCACGCTTTTAGCCATCGTGATAAAGCGCCTTCCTGAACTGCACCCTTCTTTACTCCACACTCAAAATGTCACCTGGCCAGCTTGGGTTCAAATCAGACACCCATCATTGCTGTTCCTCTGGTCTCAGCGCTCTGTTTCCGTTTTAAATTTTGCTTTTGTTTTACAGTTGATTGCCCGCAACTCTGGTCCGGGCTCTCTGTTCCCAGGAGCCTGGGGGAGATGCCTGGCCGCTGTGCATTGTACTGGGTGAGGCTGGCTGAGAAAAATGGGGAGGTGGGCTGAAAGGCCAGTAAGTAACAGCTGAACTTCTTTCCTAATGCAGGCTACGTGTCTGATCCCCTGAGCCCAATGCATTTTCATCCTTGCCGGAATAGTGGCAGCTTTGAGGACAGCGGCTGACAGCATTCTGCATCTACCTATGGAGAGTTTTCCCCCAGACTGACAGCAACAATTCCAGTCATGGCAGGCTTGCTTCCAATTATAATATTTTACCCTCTAAGGTCTACTTAAATTGGCTTGTTTATACTGGTCCTGTTTAATTCCCTCCTACGAGTGGGGCTTTGGATTTGCAGCTAAGGAAAGAAATGCAAAAGAACCTAAACAGGATATATTTGAAGAATTGTTTTTACTTTTGTAAATAAAAACATAAATTTATGCTGTTGCTTGGAGATGAGGCCTCAGTCTGTAGTAGGGACTTAACAATTATGTTTTCCTAGACTGGATCATGTAGACTTGTGTCAGAGAGCCACACGTTTGATTTCTCAGAATATTGTTCATTTTCTTGTCTCATGATGTTACTTCTAGTGTCCAGCTCTGTGATTAAAGATTCTTTAGTGACATACAAAATTGATTCAGAAGTGTATTTCATTCCAACCAGACTTCTACTCAGAATATACCTGCTTGCAGACATATTGGTAAAAAGAAATAATGACCTTCAGATCAAGAAGCTTGCAGAAGTACAGCACTTAATTATTTGGCCTCTTCTGTATGTTGTCCCAAGTGCTCTGTGCTCTGCCTGGGTAGCCTGCTGCTGTCAGCACCAAGGTGTCACAAACGCCGTCGCTACCATTATGAAACCACCCCACGAATGCAAACCTGCCATTCATACCAGGTAGCTCAGGTGCCTGCTGCCTTCAGAAAATGAGAAACCTGCCCTCCATGCTCATCCCAACCAGGAAGACAGGGACGCTTCCGCCAAACAGAATACTTTTGCCATTGAAAGACAGACCTGGAAAAGCAGGCAGGGAGCCATGAAAATTCAGTGTCATAATCACTACTTTTAACCTTGGTAAGAGAAATAACATTAGTAAAGGAAGATTGGGCACCCTCCAAATCAAGGTTTCTGGATCGGCACCGTGGACAGTTTGGAGGGAATCACTCTTTGTGGGGCTGTCCTACGCACTGTAGGATGTTTAATAGCTTCCTGGCTTCTACCCCCACCCCACCCCCAGAGCCAGTAACAGCTCCCTAAATCACAACAATCAGAAATATCTCCAGACATTTCCAAATGTACTCTGGGGGTACAATCACCCCATGTTGAGAACCACTGTCCTAAATCCTGAGAGAACAAGTAGGGCCCCGAAGAGGAAGGGAAGGAATATAGAGCCAGACAGAGTGGCTGTATTTGGGCAAAACCTCTCTGTCCTCCTCACTGACGCGAACTCATATACAAACAGGACTGAAGAAGAGATGGAAAGACTGCTCCTCCGATGTCTGTGACAAGCTCCTCCATCGTCCCCTCTCCCCTACCAATTAGAAACTGTTTCCTGTGGGCAATTCTATCAGAACAGCAACCCCACCTCTAAATCCTTCTGAGCCTTTTCTTATGACCTGTGGTCATAAAGTTGAAAGTCCCCCCTAGTGCTCTGAATAGCTTGGCGACAGCCCAGTGCAAATGCAGAGGTAGAAGTTAAAACCCTGGTGCTTCCCATTAGATTTATCCTTTTTTAAGCCTCCAGCCTTTTCATGTCCCCACCCAATTATTCAGAGTCACAGATACTCTATTCCCACCAAGCCAGTTGCCAAGGGACTTAATAATAAGCAGGACCAAGGAGCCTGAAGTGGCCATACAGGCAAAAAGCCTTCTGGCAAAGACAGAAAAAAGGGGGCTGGTTCAGGAGCACCTGTCTCTCTGCGGCTCTCTGTCTAGCCCTCTGCTCCCGCTGCTTTAGGAAATGAGCCAGCACCAGCCTGGGATACTTTGAGGCTTAGTCATTTTATGAGTTGAGTTGAAAGGAATACCTTAGAAAGTTAAAAAAATTTTAAAATACATACATACACACCAATTTTAACTAAAAATTTCACAGTAGGTGTAATGCCTAACATGTGTCTGATCAGGAGAGCACGGGGTAAAGCAGGCGTCCTTCCAGGCGCCTTGAATGGAGGGCCCTGAATGACTGTTTGCCTCTGAAATACCCCTCTTTTAGAGAAGGCTTTTCTAGAACAAATCTGTCGAGCTCCCTTTCTTTGTTTCCTTTCATTAACCACCTACTCTCTCCACACTGGGTTTCCTTATGTTGCTGCTTCCTTCTGGCTCTTGTCTTGTCAAATACCTGCAAATAATGAGACTAATGTGTCTTGATGCCTGAGAAGGGGAACCTTTTCACAGATGCCAACCTACAGCTCACAAGCCCTATTCATTACTGCACATTTAATGGGGCCCAGGGATCTCCATCTTAGAGCTTGTCTCCAGACCGTGGGGGGCAGGGGAGGGCTGGGTGTTTTTTTTTTTTCCCCTCTCCTTGCTGAAAAAATGTCTCACTAATTACTTTCTTTTTCTGCTGGTAAAAAAATGAACTTCTCTGATCATGTTTTTGCATGCTTAGCACATTCAATGTCTTTTCCACGTGCGTGCAGCACTGAGCTCACTTAGAAGATGTTCAATTAGCTATAATTGTAAGCCAAATTACAGCAGCACCAGGAGAGAGTTATTCCAACAGAGTGATTATCTGGGTTAAATTATTTCCAAAGCTGACATTTCCCTGGGAAGAGGAAAAAATAGGTACCAGTAGTGCTAGTCAATCCATCTGAAATGAAGGGCCTGATTTCTTTCTCTCTCTTGCTCTCTGTCTTTCCTTCTTTAATTTCTTCTTTCTTTCCTTTCTTCCATCCTTCCTTGCTCCTTCTCTCCCTCCAACAATAAGCATTAACCCTGGAGTCACTCTAACCTTAGACAGCAGTTGTGTGATCTTGGGCGAGTCACTTAACCTATCTGAGCTCCAGTTTATTATCTGTAAGATGGTGATAACAAAAATTATGTTATAAAGTTGCTGTGAGAATTGAAAATGATGCAAAGTGCATTGTACAGTTCCTGGGACACCACAGTAGATACTGTAAATGTTACTGTTCATTGTTACACTGCATCACCATGGAGCCAAAGAGCTGTTCTACAGGGGCGCAGGAGGAGGGTAGAGATCTTTTCCTCTCTTCTGTAAATAGCCATCAACATCCCTAAATACCCCACCTTTGCCAACAGCAAACTGCCAAGCTTATGCTTCTGAGGCAGTTTGAGCCAAGAGCCATCAGGTAGTGATGTCTTATGCACATCTGAAATAAAATCTGAAGAGAAATCAAATCCTTTAAATCAAATGCAAGAACCAGAAAGAACTTCCCAAACAAAGGGGATGCTAATTAAAAACAGAAGGAAAACACATTTATTGAGCATCTACTGTGTGGCCGGAACTGATTTAGACGATTTTAAGTGCATTATTCCATTCAGTTCTCTGAATAGCTCTGGAAAGGGAGAATGCTCTTCCTTATTGGTAAAGTGAGTATAGTAAGGAAGCCAAGCTAGTATAGGATGGAGCCAGGTTTCACTAGCTTGTCTTGCACTACTATCCATGATTTTTTCACTACACAGTACTGCCGCCACTGGGATAGAGAAAAAGGATTAAAAATAGCAAACCCTCACAGTCCAGAATTGTGGTAAAAGCAAGCAAACCTGCAGTTCCACAGTGCTGCAAGTCCTGAGGAAAATTTGGGAATTACCCAGGAGAAGTTCTAGGGGCAAAAACAAAAACAAAAACACCAAACCATTCCTGATTACTGTGGCTTGTGATTGTAAAGTAACTGCCCCCCCCCCCCCAAAATCATCATCATTTTCTCTGTTTTAATTATGGGGAAAAAAAGGGGGACTGGAATAATCTCCAGGCTCAAAAAACACACATTGTTATTTTCTAGGCAGAAAGAACCAGAAATGATTGACAGAAGCAAGACTCTCACCGTGATAATCAGGAACAAAAAAGTTATGAGGGCAAAGCATAGCAATTAGGGGAGCCACAGAGTTTCACATTTTCCTCTGCTCATTAGCACACCGGATAGGGAAAGTGAGGAGAGATGGCGTAGCCATTACCAGTCGGATCTGAATACCTTATTCCTTCCTGGTTTTGTGTTGCTTGCAGTTACTCAAGCATGCAGACTACAGCACTCCCCTGATCAATTCTCTTCCATATTTCAAGAGCCGCAAGGGCAACGATGAGCCATTTGACATTTGCAATCCGTTCATAGGGCAGCGGCTGAAGGCTCAGCTGTTTCAGGAACAGACTGTGGACCAAGACTGTCAGCTCAATTAGCAGCATACGCGAAACATGATGGAGAAGCCAGTTCCTCTCGCTCCTTGGACATCCTAACTTTTAGAAGGCTAACTAGGTATAAAAAGAGCAGGGGTTGCACATTTCTCCTTAGGCCAGACATCCAAGGCGGCGCAGCACCCGACCCAGTGGCAGGGTGTTAATTAAATTAGGCTTCTTGAGTTAAAACACTGCCACGGGGGCCAGGCCCTGCTGATGAGGACAGGTCTCCCAAGCACTCTTGGTCCAGCTTTATGTTTAAGTAGTGAGATAAAAAGAACACTGTCTCAAGTATCTATCTTTAAGCGATGAACTCATACGCAGGAGAAAGGTATCTTCACCATCTTTAAAGAAGGTTCTGAAGCTCACTAATTTCACTAACCTCCATGTCTTCTTTTATCTCAACTAATCAGGAAAGGGTAAAATTCCAGTAAGACCACGAAACACAATAAAAGTCACCTGAATGTTGGTTTAACCTTTAGTTTTTTTCTGATAATAATTCATGGTCTACGTAACACCACTTTAATAGTTAATCTACTATGGAGAATACCAGGTTCTTCTTTCAGAGATTTTTTTTTGTTTGTTAGTTTTTTGTTTTTTGTTTTTGTTTTTCCCTTTCCCTAAACTCAAATGAGTCAATGGAAAAGAATCAATGTCAAGACTGAGGATAATCTGAGGTGAGCAGAATAAAAATGAATGGGACACTGGTTGGCGTTATGTTTATCCTAGACCAGGTAGGAGACAGCAGGAGGCAAAACAGAAAGGAGCAGTTCTGAAACTCTAGCGAGTGTCAGAATCACTGGAGGGATCATTCACATGCAGCTTGCTCGCCTCATCTCAGGTTCTAGAATCAGAAGTTTTGGAGTGGGGCCCAAAAATGTGTATTTCCAACAAGTCCCCAGGAGACCTAATGCTGCTGGTCCCGGGACCACATTTTGAGAAGCACCGGCATAGTGGTTAAGGGCATGAGCTTTTGAGTCAGGCTTGGGTGAAAATCTGTCCCTGTGTGACTTTCCATGGGCAAGTTACTCAGCCTCTCTGATCCTCAGGTTCCCCATCTGTAAAGAGGAGATCATGATCCTTACATCATAGAGGGGATTAAGTAAGATAATGCATGAAAACCACATGTCACAGGGATACAGGCAAAAATGGAGCATCAGAGGATGGACGTGACCCAGGTCTTTTGTTGAGTCTCTGGGAAGCGCCCTGCCAAGTGAGGATCCTTGGCTTCACCCAGGAAAGGATTCAAGAGCAAGCCACAGCTGAGTAAAACTAGATTTATTCAGAGAGATACATATTCCATAGACAGAGTGCAAGCCACCTCAGAAGGCCAGGGAGGCCACAAGGCACGAGGGTGCGTGCTTAGTTTAAAGTAAAACTAGATCACACTCCATAGACAGAGTGTGGGCCATCTTGGAAGGTGAGGGAGCGAGAGGCCGTGAGGCACGGTGTTGCTAGTTTTTATGGGCTCGGTAGCGTCACAGGCTAACAAGTGGGAGGATTATTTCAGCTACTTCGGGGAAGGGGCTGGGATTACCAAGAACTGGGCCACCGGCCACTTTTTGACCTTTTGTGATTAGCCTGAGAACTTTATGGCACCTGTGGAAGTGCCATTTACCATGCTAATATATTACAATGAATGTATAACGAAGCTCAAGGCCTACTGAGAGTCAAATCTCCCACCACCCTGGGCCTCAAGGTCTATTGGGAGTCGCCTTCTCGCCATCTTGGTGCTAACTGCTATGTCATTCCTTTCATGACTGTGCCCTGCCCCCTTCCTTCCTGTCTCAATGGTGCCAGGCACGTGATCAATGTCCCATAGCATTCAACCAGGCTTGATATAGCACGACTGAGAGAGGAATCAGACAAACACCAAGGGCTATTTCCTGGATGCTAATGAAAGGATTATCGTTTGAGAAAATTTAAGTGTTTGTAAGACGGATAGACCCTAAGTTAGCATCCTGCAATTGAGGCTATATAACAAAAAGAATATGAGAATAACGTAAAAAGCACAACATGGATAAAATTATAACCAAATTTGCAGTGCAGTAGAGTTAAATATAGTTAATTACTAATGTCTCCAAGGAACGTGTATTAGGTACCTCTTTTATGCCACCTCAAACCTTCTTGGTCTCACCCATGCCATTGGCCATTGAGTCACCCACCATCACCATAACCAACTTCCTTCCATATCGGGCCTGGTCCCTGCTGCCTTGTGCCCCACCTACCACCCCAGATCACTGCCATAGGGTGTCGCTATTGCCTTGAGGAGAGATGTCCCAGGTTCTGGCGGCCTTTGCAGCTCAACCAGATAGTTAACACTTGTGAACGTATGGAGTAAATCTTTGACCAGTAGAGATCAGGGCCAGGGGATACATACCCTCTTCTCTACCACATAGCAAATGTCTTGAGGCACAGTCATTCTTAGAGCCTCAGAAGGCAGCTCAGTAAGACTGACAGTCAGTTGCCCTTGATACCAAACAGCGTCCAGCTCAACACCACACTGGCAGTTGTGCTCTGCCTCCTCCCTTCCTCACTCCCTCTGTCCTCGTTCCTGCTTCCACGGGCTTGCACTCCCTGAAGAAGTAGCAGCACGTGAGCTTTGGCTCCAGCTCTGCTTTCTAGTGAGACCAAGCTAGGACAGACAGTACGCAGATGAGTTTAATTTTACCAGTAGTTCCTCCTTAGTAAGGAGTGGTTTGCGGAGTGAAGGAGTGAGCGATTGGATAATTAAATAGGAGCAAGGATGAATTAACAAAGGAGTAAGGGATTCTGTAGACTGCTAGGCTGGGATCATCATTTTAGCCTCATTTCTTTCAGCCCCTTTTGACTCTCCTGTTGTCTCTGTTAAAAGATTAACTGAGGCATATTAAACATTTTAAGAATTTATTTGAGCAAATAGGCAGTGCCAAATAGGAAGTGGTTAGGTGCATTCTACCTGCAGGAACCAGGGGTGAGACTTTTAAGGAGAAGAAACAGAAACAAAGCAATTATTTGATTGGCTATAGCTTAAAGGGTTGCTGCCTTGGGAAAGCCCACTTGGCTGTTTGTGATTGGCTGTCCTTAGGTTGTGACTTCTTAACCCTGAGGCTGTTGCAAGTTTAGGATTTGGTTTGCTTATACAGGCTGCGAAGGAGTTAGAACCACCTTAGCCTAACGGCCTCCTTGTTTAGTTAGTTCAACACGATCTCCGCTTTTTCTCGGTGTGTTCTGTGCAGGATGTTGAACTCAGCGCTCCTACGCCTGGTTATGCCCTTTGTAAGTAGCCTTATCGCCAGTAACAGTAGCACTGTGTTACTATGAATCTGCTCCCTTTGCTCTAAATTTCTGAATTTTTTTCCTCTCTGTTTTTTTGATTGTTGTGATTTCTCTCTACCAATCTGCTTACTCATTTTTCTACTTTATTCGTATATTCCTATTTAGCCTTCTCTTCATTTCGGGTATTCTTTTTCCTGCCTAGTTGCGTGTTCAGAGCCTGTCTGCAAGTTGGCTGTGACTTTTCACGTGCCCTTCAGGAAATTCTGTCATTTGCATGAAAACGACCAGCTTCCTCGCATTGCCAGGAGGCGGTACTAACCCCCTCAAAGTCTGTCTCTATGGTGCTTCTCGTTCTTTCAGTTTAATCAAACGTCCCCCCTTTCTTGGAGGTCTAAAGAATGAAATGCTCTGTCATGGCTTTTGCTTTTAACTCTTCAATGCTCATTAAACATGGGCTTCAGGAATTTTTTTTCAGTACTAAAAGAATAAGGATGAAAAGCTCAAGTTTGGTTATAGCAGAGCCCCACCTACAATGTTATAATTCCTCCTTAGAGTAATTGCCTGCCTATCCTTCAAGCCATAGTTCTTCACAAAGAGAACAAGGAAGCTAAACTTTGAAATGAACAAAAGAGGGCTGGTTTGGTAAAGCACCAAGTTGAAGGCAAAGACGAGGATGAAAAGCAATGGAGTAAAGTCACGCACGGGGTTGTCAGTCTACTACTCGGCACTGCAGAACCCCAAATGTCTCCGTTTTTTGGCATCCACGTATTCACCAAAAACATTCCATCTCCTGTATTCCAAAGTCAATGCATTTTGGGGGCAAGTTCAACTGGTCAAATCTATGCAAAGCAAGCACATTTTAAAAGATTCTAGCAATTAAAATAATTGGCCAGCTAAGAAAAGGCTGTCCTAGTTAATTTGTCTCCACTGAAAGAAACATTAGGCTTTAGGGAAAAATGTATGTTTAATAGAAGTAATAAGTTATTAATACAAATGGAAATTCTGCAAAATGTAAAATAGTGAGTAGTGAAAACTGTTCAAGTTGCTTCCTGAAGCTAAATTAGTTTGTTCCTTTCTCCCACACTATCCATTAAGTTGTTAATTGATTTAAAATATTAATACAATTCAAGAGTCACAGAGAAACACCTCCTTATTTGCAATTTTTCTGTCAGATGTCTTACTACTGTATCAAAAATGATTATTCATAGTGTAAGCATATGTTGCAATTAATCAAAGACATATTGCACAACAAGCAAGAGTATTTACAAATGTTCTCAGTGTTCTCAGCCTGGTTAAAAAACAGATCCTCTATTCCCCGTATAATTTTAAATAGTCTGCCTTAGAAGTCATGTTTTCTCTTATTTTTATACACTCCATAGTTCATGTTCCTGTGGTGCTAATTTATGGTGTTTATTTGTCAACCTGGCATTAATAACTATTTAAAAAAAAAAAAAACCCACCAGGCATTTAAAGGGGGCTATTAGTTGTGTCTCCGGGGAGAAGATGAATGGTTTTCTGTGCCCGCATACAGATGCCGGTCACCCTGCTGGGTGGCTGAGGGATTTCATAATAGAGTATTCAGCAGGCAACGAATGTTTGTTATCATCAGTTAGGGCTTTGTTGCACAATGCCTTTGGAGAACTAAGATAAACCAGGAGTGTGTCACACAGAGCCCCTTTTTCCCACTCTTTTAAGACCCGGTCAGAGAGAGGAACTGCCTGCTTCATCCTCCCTTGCCTCTAGGCCTTCCCGTAGTTTCCACTTTGCTGTATATATATATATTTAATTTTAGATCATGATCAATTCGCAGGAATTTGCAGAATCGTGTATAGAGAGGTCCTGTGTATTCGTCACCCCGTCTCCCCCATAGAACATCTTGTATAACTACAGTGCAACCTCGGAAACCCGGAAATTGACATTGGTCTGCTCCCTCTTTTTAAAGGGGCTTGTTACTTAACTCTACATAGAAGGGAGTCCCCGAGTGCGTCGTATTTTACCAGCTGCTGTGAACAAATTACAAGAGAGTGAAAAAAATTGAAAAATGAGGTACTCAGAATATAGAACGCTTAACTTCTTTGCTTCTCTACTCAAAAGTTTCATACAACCTAGTTGTTTCCTTGACCCATATGTGAACTCTTCCTTGGGGTTGGAATAAGGGAAGAAATGCCACTAAAAAGAGCATTACAATGTTAAATGCCAATAACAAGAGCATCGCAATTTAAAAATCTCTTCAAAGCATTTTAAGACAATTGTGTTAAACCATCATTTAAGACACTTTAGTTGTGGAGAAATGGTCTCCATTGCTAGTATCCTCACAGTCAATCCAAACCTTATTCGTGGGTATTTGGAGCGATGATTGTTTGAAAAAAATGTATTCTCTTACTTTACAATTAAATGATGTAATTACTTTGAAGATTATGTCAAAAGTCTGCCTTTTGTAATACAAGGACTTGATACTTTGAAGGGCTTTCCCACTGCAAGTAGAACCTGCATAAAATTAAAATTTTTACTTTGTTGCTGAACTTGTAAGGAATAAGGAAAGACTTAGAAAAAAAAAAAAGGTGTGCTAAAACTATCAATGATCAGGTGAGCACAAGGGAAAAGCAAGGCTGCCCTGAGGGCAATGGGATATTAATACTGAAACTGGAGACTAAGCCTTCCATCAACGATAAAGGGAAAATTCATTAAAGAACTAACACATTAAACTGGATCCTGAAAGGATTTTCACAAACTGAAATTAACTCAATACTCACAAACAAGTGAGAAACAAACCCCCATGAATGAAGTCAGCAGAAATCACAAGCTGCAGATCCAGACCACCGAAGCTATCAGGTGTTAGAAGACGAGGTTTCAGAATAATCAGCCACATATAAAGAACTTAAAGAAATTGTAAAAAAAAAAAAAAAAGTCACAAAGTAGGAAAAAATTGGCAAGCAGCACAGGACCATCAAAAATGAGCAAATATATTTGCAGTTTTGTAGTTAAAGGAAGGGGTGTTGGAGTACTTAATACAATCACATGCCTGGTAGCACAGTGAAGAAATAGATATAATGTCGGTAGGACTGGGAGTCTGGTGGGTCAGGAGATGTGCTGAGTAATAAGTGAAAATACAGCATCACTGTGCATCTCTCTTTTCATACACGTTTAAATTTGTTTTGCTTTTACAAGAGAGTTTGCTGTCTTAATACTATTGGCGATAATTGCTACTGTTGTATTATCCTCCTTGGTTCATTGTGGAGCCTGATAGACCCTTTCTTCACTCTAAATGCTGATAGAAGTGATACAGGTACATATACCTTAGGTTTTTGGCACAGTTTAGAAATTCAGTTTAGCTTCTGTATAAGTAGTTTTCATACTTCAGTTCCCCCCACCATAGTCAATTAGTTTTCATTCTTATTTTATACCTATTACAGTAAAATGTCAAAAAGTTTTTGTGGATACCAGTGACATACTAAATAGTAAGTTTTAACAATTTTATATCACTTTTTAGCCATATTTAGCTTAACTATTAATTCATTTTAAATATTTCAAAATCAATATTGAATTATTATATTTCAATATTCAATTTGCTTCTTAACTCTCTAGGGATCCGTTTTCTCCCAGCCTGAATTCTCAGGGCACACCGTTGCTGAGTAACTGCAGTGTGTTGCAGCTTAACCCTTTGTATATTGGGATGATGAGAAACACACACTTTTTTGTTCTCTTTGTTTACATTGTACACTTGAAACTTATATAATTTATAAATCAATGTTACCTCAATAAAAAAATACAGTCATCTCTTAGTATCTGAGGGGCATTGGTTGCAGGAGCCCCCCTCGGATACCGAAGTCCAAGGATGCTCAAGTCCCTTATATAAAACGGTGTTGTGTTTGCATGTAACCTACGCGCACACCCCCGTATGCTTGAAATCATCTCTAGATTACTTATAATATCTAATACAATGTAAATGCTAGGTAAATATTTGTAAATAAAATGTAAATGCTATGTAAATAGTTGCCACTGCTTGGCAAACTCAAATTTTGCTTTTTGAAACTGGAATTTTTAAAAATATGTATTTTCTATCTGCGTTGGTTAAATCTGCAGATGCAGAACCCATGGATACAGAGGGCCAACTGTACCTGCGCTATCGTCCTGTTTGCAACTAGATTCCACCTCATAAGAACAATGCAAGGTGCGTGTGATAATAATGTGTAAGTGGAAAAGAACCACTACTATATCAGCAAGGTGTAATGGAGATTGCCTCTGGCCCTTTCCACCCCTTTCCCTCAGGCTGTCCTTATCTAATTTATTTTTCTCTTCCTCGCTTCTTTTCAAATAATTCTTGTTTCTGTACGCTGATTTTTCCTGGACATTAACTCTGGGGGGGCAAGGTAAAAACAGACTGTGATTTAGCCCCTCCCAACCCCTTGGGATCGACATAGGCGCCTGTTTTCCAGGCATGAACTGGACAAGTATAGAGTTGTTAGGTAGTTAGATAAGGGAGCCCTGAGCAGATAAGGTGGAGGAGACAGAAGATGATCCAGAAGATGGCACCATGCCTGCCTTCAGCATAAAGGGCTTTACTTCCTCTAAATGAGTGCCAGCAAGAAGCCTCCTCAGGGCAATTCTTGTATGCAACCAGATTTGAGAACCAGTGGTTTAGATTTGAGTTTGTTAAGCCCATTTGTATATGCTTAGATAGATTTGTGATTTGTTGAATTCTACTGGAAAGTTCTGTGCTAAGGAGGGAGCCACTAACATTATGATTCATTCAGTGGGGAGAGTTTCCATTCATTCTCAAAAGTTTTTCCTTTCTTTAAATTAATTAACTCTGTGTGTGTGTGTAGTAAAATAACTAGTATGTGGAATTTCTGCAGTCTCTAACCACAAACCTTTGCATTCTCAGTGGGGATTACAAACAGGCAATGACAAACCTCGGCACATCTGTAATTCAGACAACTAAAATGTTTCACTTAAGCCTCATTTAAAAACTTGTATTTCAGTGTTTGCAAAGCAAGAACAAAATTAGCTGTTCTTAAAAACCAAACCAAAAAAAAAAAACAAAAAAAAACCCACCAAGTTTTGGAGAGTGCATTTGATGAGAAATTGCTGTTCTGTAACTCTAAAAAGAAAATCTGGCTAATGAGAAGCCGCATTGTGAAGTGAAATAAACTCTAAAAATAGGAGTTGCACTCCTGCGTTGTCCCTAACCGGTGTGTAGCCTATTCCTCAGACCCTCTGGGTCTCTGCTTTCTCAGTCAGACAGCCACAGAGGTGCTGGGGATCTCTGACCTCTGGTGTCCCTATTTTATGAAAATAACTGTCACTCTCTCTGCAGTCCGCAAAGCCAGCTACTCGATGCATCCTATCAACACCAATTCAATTTAGGCTTAAAAAATTCAGAACAACATATAACAATATCACCTTTGCATTTTAGTTCTTGTAATCATTCTTTTACCAGATATTTATTGTTCTTGGCACAGGGAATTGAACAGGGGCTCGAACGGACCACATCTCTTCTCTCAGGGAGCTGACATTTTATTGCAGAACGAGTCAGCCTGTGTTCCATGAAATGTAATTGTCAGAACTCTACAGTTCCTTTTCCCGTCTTCACAACATCTCACATTTGCGTTCTAGCAGATGCACCAGAGGAGATGGTGGCAGTGTGGCAGGAGGGACTGAAAACCTGGCTAAAAGGAAGCTTTGTAGTAATAGTCTTGAAAGGGGAGAAACATTGCAGTAAATCATCTTACTCCACCAAGGGGTAAAAGCGCAATTTGTTCCTTTGTGCTAGTTTTTCCCAAACGGTTGTGATTAGGCATATTTTGGAAAACTGAAAAGTCGGTGGCATACGGGGCAAGGGGGGTGGGGCGTGAGGATTAGTTTACACGGTTATACAAGTTGATTGCTTTTTAAAACCTCAGGTTGGCAAACTATAGTCCTCAGGCAAAATCTGGCACTCCACCTTTGTAAATAAAGTTTTACTGGAACACAGATACAGACACTTGTTTAAGTATTGTCTGTGGCTGCTTTTGCCCTAAAATACTCAGGATTGAGTATTTTTGAGTGTATGTCCTGCAAAACCTAAAATATATACTGTCTGGTTGCTCCTTTGTGGAACAAGTGTGCTGACCCCTGCTCTTCAGCCCTGGGTTGCTGTGTGAGCACAGCTGTTGACTGCCCTGATTGTGTACCCAGACACACTCAAAGGGCACACTTCCCTCCCTAGAGACAGCTAGACATTGTGCTGGGGTTCTGACTTCCTCCTTGAGGCATCCACAAGCTGTGGGGCCCGCTCATTTACTTTCCTGACGGGCCTCACTGTCATAGTATGCAGCCCAAATAAGTTTTATACATTAATAAAAACTTTTGCACTCCCTTGGGATAGCTGCCATGCCTCGCAGCTCGAGAAAGCTGCTCTCCTTGTCCATTACACCAGTGCGCTGCAGATACTCTTGCTCCCTTGCCGCTGAGAGAGCTTTGAAACACTGTCGGTGCACGCACACATTTTTACCCCGACATCTACACATTTTCGTACGTTTAAATAGTCGTTACGGATGTAATTTCTAGCATGTTATAAAGTGGAATGATTTAAGAGAAAATGGTTATATCTCTTTCCTAAATGTATCCCCCCAAGTTGAAATGCCATCTCAATTTGATATCACTCTTACCCGGGTAATGGATGCTGCTGCGTGACAGCCCGATACGATACTCCCTTTACAGCTGACATTCATGCTGCCCGGAGTGGGGTCTGCTGCTGGTGCACATCTGAGTCTCTCCACAGGAGGTGCTTTTGACTGAAGGGAGCTGCCTAGTCAAAGGTTAGGCCCCCTCTGTGGAAGGCAGCCAATGTCCAGTGGCTGGTCTATCGTGGGGACTCAGAGACCTGGCCCCCTCGCCTTCATTCTGCCATGAGCGCTCCAGAGCTCCCCCTTGGGGGGACGCAGGCTCGAGGGCAGCTGCCTCCCAGCCCACCTTCTCTCACCCCATTTCTGCTTCCCTCCGCGTCCCCCACAGGGCTATTCCTGAGAAAGCAGAAATCTAGCTAACATAACTAATAATTCCCTGATGCTAAGGCTATTTACTGATTCATTTTGACACATCTTGTTTTTCTTTTTTGTTGTTGTTAACTCTCTCAATTGCTTTGCTAAGATAGCCCCCAACCTTCCCTATACATTCTCTAACCCAGAAACTGTTTCCCATAAACTAAGACCTCAGAAGAATGGACAGACCTGCCGCCAGCTGGACTTACCAAGATTAAGAAGAAGGCAGCACCACAAACTGCCCCTGATTATCACTCTTCTGCTCCATCCAGTTTTACTATAAAACCCCAAGACCCCAACTCCAAGATGGGGTCACAGTCTCTAAGGCTGTGACTCTCCTTTGTCTAGCAAAGCAACAAAGCTGCTCTTTTCTGATACTCCCAAAACCCTGTCTCCTAGTCTGAAATCGTCTTTTGGGACACAGAGGCTGGTTTTTTGGCAATGTTCCCAAGAGCACACACCAATAAATGTGGGTAAAAACCTCTATTCTGGAGTGTTTCCTGAGGTGCCTGACCATTTTCAAACACACGTGACTCAACTCTTCTTTAGCATTAGGAAATCTCACTTTTTTTTCCCTTAATAAACTTATAGTTTCATTCCAGTTTGCCGACAGAATTTTATCCTCCTGCAGTGCATTTTTATGCTTGAAAGTCTTTTATTGATCACCCTATCATACTCCTCTGCAGCTAAATCATTATATAAATTAAAATTTGATTTTAAAAATTTCTTCTGACTATGAGGTTCTATATGGCGAATTTCTTCCGGATTGAGCTACCCGTGCAATAATTAGGAATCTACATTTGATCACAGCAACATACATGGATTACAAATTTTGATACACCTTACACATGAAAAGTAGAAACACATCTTTCAGACAGTGATGACCATTTTTAATTAGTTTGCGTATCTGTGAGCAAATATTATTTCCTGCTAGAATGAGAGTGTCCAACATCAGTGCTAGTCCCTTTTCTGTTTCATTTGTGCGGATGTACAAGCACCACACTTGTGCATTTCTCATAAATAAGCAGATGGGAATGGAAGTAGTTTGGTTCTGCTGGGCAGCAATGCTCTACTTTGAACTCTCAGCGATTTACCAAAAGTCACAAACTGATAAAATACCAAAAACGATTTAAGTGGCTTATCAGTTGACAAGTCAATTAGGTCCTCATCTGTTTTTTTTTTTGGAAAACAAAGAATTGAAAACCACTTGACTTGCAGAAGGATTTATTAACCAGTCATTTAAGGTCATTCCCTTTTCTCAATACCTACACTATATTTCAAATGGTTTCTTTGTTGCTTGTGACATCCCTGAGACAACACAGTAAAACTATTAAATGGATGAAAAGTTGGCCTCTATTATGAAGAGAAAGTGGGGAATTGGCAAAAGGAAAGATCTTGACTGCAGGCTAACTCTCACACAAGTCTATTTTATGACAAAACATGCATTGAGGTTGACATCTGCGAAGTAGCCTTGCCAGTGAATCTCTTGAAAAACTTCATCTCCCCTCAGGGGTACGACCTACACAAGCTTGAGGGTCTCTGTATCACATTAGTACCAAGCTCCTGAACAACCTCGAGATTTCTCTTATAAATGTTTCCATCATTTGGCCTTTAATTATAATCGGATAGTTAATAAGACTAAGAAACATTTGACAAAGGTCTTCTATAGAATTTGGTACCCATGTATCTGTCTCAGGAACCTCTGTGTACCTCATTTTCCCTGATTAAAAAATGGGGATTCTCATCGTTCCAAAATATGGCATGTGTTGCACAGATTATTAAACAGCCTGAGACTTCTGATAGGAATTTCAAAGGGAATGTGCATTCTCAAACATGCAGCATGTTATCATAGAGTTTGTGTTTTCTGTTACTTTGAAAAGCATGGTTTTATACAGGGCATGAGATTAGAAGGAAGTAAAAAACACAACAAAAAAAAAAAAAGGGTGAGTTTGAGGGGAACTTTTAAAGAATTTCAACTGTATTTATTCCCTGTTCTCTTGTACCTCTTGCTGCTGGCCATGGTATCTGGGAACACCTTTCAAATGATAAAATCAGGTGGTAAGAAGACCAAAAGAAAATATTACCCAAGGTCAGAAGTGTCCTCGCCTGGGCTGTCCCTGAAGCCGGTGGAATATTTCACATGCTAGATGAACCTTTTTTACAGCTTTCTTTTCTTTTCTCAAATAATCATTTCCAATGGCAATAATTGTGGCCAAATTATTGATCTTAGGTGTTTTAAGGAACTCAAGTATAATTGTAATCTACAACACCAAAACTTACAAAGTCATAGATAAGGTTTAACTCAAGGAATTCAAGTAACCTAACTCTGCCTATCTGTAATTTGGTTGTCTATTTGTCTCTTGAATTATTTAAATAATCTACCGTATTCTTTGACACTGGCTGGAAATATACCCCTCTTCTTAATACAGGGTATAATAATGAGATTTGATTTTACCTTCTACAAGTAAACAAAAATACATAGAGATTCACATAAAGTATCTTAGTATCTATTTACCTACTTAATATTCCTCTTCCTGGAAGAAAGTGTATGTGATTAAAAAAAAAAGTCAGAGTTTGGAGTGAGATCTGAGATTGCCCATGATTTTAGACAAGCTACTTAACTGAGCTTCTATTTACTTATCTAAGAAATGGTGATAACAGTTTTCCCCTCTGATATTATTCCATGTATATGAAAGACCTAGATGAATGCAAACAGTCAATATAAACACATATACTAAAAAATACAGCCCAATGAAAATAATTCTCTCTGCTCTACTCTATGGAGTTTAGCTTTTGTAAGGAAAGGACAAAAAAGATTTTAAAAGTCCAATCTTACTTATGAAGGACCGTTCATGTCTTATCTTTAAGCATATGGTCTACTTATGCTTTTAATAATGAAACTAGGGGGAAAAAACCAGTTCAGCTGAACATACAAATAGTTTCATCAACATAGTATTTGCAGAGAAAGAATTCACTTCACGAAAATATCACAACACTGAATTTCACATAAACTCGCATGCAGATTGTAGAATTATTTTACAGAATGTTTTGATAGAATATGTTAAATATAAGAATAATCCAATGCAATTTCCATTTAACACATTGTACAAAACTCATTCTTCAATAGAATTAATAAGTTTACAATCTTTCCCGTAAGGTGCTATGTATTCAAAGTGCATTGTAGCAATGAGGTTGAGATCAGCGAAAAAATACTGTAGAACTCCATTAATGCAGCTCAGTAATAAATGAAGTTGGATCTAATGTAGATGAAATCCACTCATAAAACAGAAGACAGATAACAGAGCTCTGTGATGTGCCGTGAGTGATGCTCGTCCTCAGCAGGGGTTGGGGCTGAAGGAATTCATACATACGTCATTACTGTCACGATGAAAATGAGTTTAAAGTTGAGGTCATCACTTTTATAGTGAGTACCACCTCTCAGAGAAAAATGAAAAAGAGAGACAAAGAGACGGATGGAGAGAGACAGAAAGTGTACACTTCTGCAATCCATTTTCTGCTGAGACTAATCCTCAAAATAATCAATAGTCCGTGACAGCAGTTTTCAGACCATAGTGTACATCAGCATTACCCAGAGGGCTTGTTAAATCACCAATTGCTAGGCCCCACGCACAGGGTTTCTAATTTAATAGGTACGGGATGAGGGCAGGAATTTGTATTTGGACAAGTGCTAGATGATGCTGATATTCTAATCAAGGGACCACATTTTGAGAACCACTGGTCCATTATAGCTTCAATCGTTGAATGACTCCTTTATTTATTAAAATGAAACAGGCCTATATAGCTAATACAGAGTCCCTAGGGACATACGGCAGCCAGCATGGATGGTATTAATGATCAGGGCAGCGGTTCTCAATTTTGGCTGCACAGTAGAATCAACTGAAGAATGAAAAAACAAAACAAAACAAAAACTGATGGCTTACACCCATCTAAAACTAATCAGATCCAAATTCCTGGGGTGGGGCCAGGGGTTGAATCAATCATTAAAGTGCCCCATGAAAGGCTAATGTGTAGTGTGACTGGAGAATCACTGCTTTAGAATATCTTCTTTCACTTCCTCACGTGAAGAAAAGATGGCCAAATAGACGTGCCCTTCGGGTACTGGTATAGGAACAATGATGTCACAAGGAAATCAAAATCCCACAGGCGCACTGATGCACAACTACTCCTGGTGATACGGGGGAGGGGGTGATTTGGAAAATGATTGTGACTGTTGTTTTGCAACGCAATGCAAGGTTAATTTACAGGTTTGAAATAACAGAACTCGGGAAGGTGAGTAGCATGCTAACTTAATCCAAGTTTCTTTTCCATTGAATGACATCAGCCAAAGAGCCTAGAGTCTAGAATGTTGGCATCTGGGCTGATGTGCAATGTTTACCTGCTATAATGACTGTTACTCATTTTACTCAGCTGAATTATTGACTATGTTGATTTAAGTTTGAGTGGCCGCATAAATAAGGTGCCCAGGGGTGAAGTGCCACAAACATTTACCAGTCTACCTCAGAAGGCAAGACTATGGAAACACACAAAGACAAAAGATTAACACTTAGAATTAGTCATCTGGCACAGACAGAAAGAATGACTATTTCTAACTGTAAGTGAGTAGACATGCCATGGAATCCTTTTCTGGAAAGACTCACAGGTCTGGAGCAATCTTTAGTATGTAGAAGGACTTTTCACAGACAAAACTACAGATTTTTAAATAAAACTCTCATGAATGAAACTGGGACTAATATATGATTATAAATAAAAAGGAATTTAAACAAACCCTAGATGTCAGGACTGAGCCTTTCAGGTACTCTTTGGTAAAAGTCAAACATTTGAAAACTATCAATTTGATTTGAACACAGACATGTTAACTATGCTGAATACGTAGCAGCCTCGCAGTGCTTCCTTAGGAGCCTGTGCCCCAATGAGGGTCTGCACAAATCTTCTCAAGGGGCTCACTGTGCTGCAGACCAGCACTGGCAGATTGGGAAACGGCCTAGACAAGCACAGGGGTTTTTTTTTCCCTAAGATTAAAATCTAAAGTCCAGGAGAGATGCTCATGCTCAGGTGAATCCTTCTCTGCTCTTTAAGTCTTCCAGAAGACATCTTGAAAATATCCTGAAAAATAATAAAATAGAACTATGAATATAATCGCTTAGGGGAGTAGAAACCAGGCATTAAGGTTAGGACGGCATCAAAGAAATAGCAGGAACACAAGGAAATGCTAGAAATAATTTTGGTCTTTTGCTACAATCTTCAATATTTTACATATATACATATATTTTAATACACTTTAAATATTTTAGTATATTTATTATATATATATATAAAACTTCACTAAACTAAGGAATAGTGTCCATTCAAGGGCAAATAATCATAGCCATCCTTTTATACACTAAAAGGGAAATGAATTCTGGAATCAAGTTTGATCATTTCCTTCTGTCCCGGTGGCACTTTCTCCTCTGTATTCCATCTTCCAGGCCCTGTACGGGAGATGGGGATCTCGCTGCTTCGGAGAGCTGTGCTTGGAAAGACAGAGGATATGACTTAGAGTTGCCAAGGGAATAGAAGAGGGTCCTTGTGTGGCTCTGTTCCCACCCCCACCCTCTACCCACTGGTGTCCACTCCTTCCCCTCCTTGAGCTTGAGGTTCAGCAGCCCAAAATTGGAGAGAGAGAGAGAGTGTGCGCATGCATGTGTGTGTTTGGGTGTGTAAGGACTGATAAAAGGACCAGCCAGCCCAAATGAGAGGGGACTTCAGGAGGGGTGTCTGTTTAATCCTGCAAACAGGTTAGGCTTCAACTCACCATCAGCCAAGGTCTCTTAGGCCTTCCTGTTGTCGTTCAGGGAAACATCTGGGTTCTCACTTTCTCTTTGCTTCTCTTGGGTTCCTGGACAATCGGGCTTTGCAGGGTGTGTTTCCATGTCCTGCCGACTCTCTCTCCCGGGCTCTGCCCTGCTGTCTTGGGATAATCCTAGTCTGAATTCTTCAGCTGCACCCCTCTCCTGCCCGCCAGCACGGCTCCCCTTCCCTGCCTCCTCTCCCAGCGACTCTGCCCCCTGTGTGCTTTCAGCCTCCCCTCCCTCTTGATCCGGCCAAGGCTGTGGGGTCTTTTCTTCCAGGTCTGAAGGCTCCCCTGGAGCCTCGACCTCAGCCTCCGGAGCCCAAGTCCCTGTCACCTCCTCCACCGCTGGCGCCTGCTCCCTGCCCAGCGCTGCTTCCTCTGCAGCCGCCTTCCCTGCAGCTGCCGTTTTTCCTAGCAACTCACCCACTTTGTGCCAAGTTTCTTCCCCAGCAACATCTGAAAAGGAGGCTGTACTTGCTTCTGTTTTGCCCTCGGCTGTCGTGGAATCTGCCAGCGCCTCCCTCTCTGCGACCGTTTCTGCCACTCCTCCTGCTCCGAGACCTTCCTCAGCCACAACTGCTGCTCGCAAGCTCCCGGCGCGCTCTGCGTCCCCGTCCTTCATCACCCCTGTCCCCAGAGGGCACTCTTTATCCGCCTCCTCCCCGAGATGCGCATCCGTCACTTCTTCACTCAACGTGTCTGCCATCGTGGTATCTCCCTGGAGCACATCTTGGGTCCTCGCTGTGACCGCCACTCCGCCTGGCCCCTGCGAAGGCCCTTCTTCATCCGTCCCCTCCCGGCCCGCCAGGCCGTCTGCACCTTCGGCCGCACACCCCCGGGCCTGGTCTGCAGCCGTGAGCGCGGCCGGAGGCGCCCGCGCCTCCCCTGCGGGCGGGCTTCCGGGGGCTCCGAGGGCGCCCCCCGCTTCCGGGCCCGGCCCCCCGTCCCGCTGTGCGGGGGCCTCGTTCTCCCCGGAGAGCGGCTCTGCTCTGCCTCTGCGCTCTGCGCCTGGGGCTCCTCCCAGTCTGTCCCCTTCTCCCTCTTTCCTCAGAACCATGACGTTTTCACATCCAGGGGCTGCTTCAAACATGGTCGCCTCTCTCCCTCCCAGTGGCTCTTCACCTTGGGGCCGTGTGTCTTCCGTTCGTTCAGGTGCCCCGGGGGCTGCTTCATCCGCAGGGTGACATCCTACTCCATCCCGGGGGGGCTGCGTCGCCTCCTCGGGTCCTGCTTCCTTCGCGGGTCCCCCTTCTTTCCCTTTCAACTTTTGCTCTCCTTCTAAAGTGCCTCCATCCTGAAGCTCCCGGGCCCAGGTCACCTCTTCTCTCTCAGGTTCCACTCTCCCCCGCGGCGTTTTCGGCCTCTCAGCTTTCCTCCTCTCCCCTGCTACGTCTAATTCCTCGGGTAACAGGTCTTCCCCGTCATCCTCCTTGCTAGATTCTGCCGCGGGCCGAGCCTCCTCCCTTCCCACATCATCCTTACGAAGTTCTTCCAGGCTGTGCTCCGAAACGCCCATCCGAGTTGCCTGGGCTTTCCCGCAGGTCCAGGAGCTCCCAGGTGCTCCCGTGCCCCTAACGGCCTTCCTCTCTCTGGCTGGTGCCTCCCCCCTGAGTACTGCCTCTTCTAAACCATCCTCTCTCTCGGATGCAGCGTCTTCCACGGGTCCCACGTCCTCTAGGTCTGTGGACACTTCCTCTTCGCTGTCCTCCACACCTGGCTTTTCAGACCCGGCCTCACTCACAGCCTCCCCTCTCTCAGACTCCTCTTTCTCCGGCCTTGCTGCCTCTCTGGGGGCTGCTGCCTCCTGGACAGGCTCTAAGGTCATTGCTGCTGCCTCGCTTGTGAGCACGGCCTTCCCCCAAACCTGCTCCCCTTCAGAAGCTGCCTTCTCCGTCTCCAGCGCTGTCTGCCTCCACGCCTGCTCCTCAGGGGCCGCCCCTTGCTCCAGGCCTCCAGAGCCTCTTGCTGCTTCTCGCCCTCTGGGGCTTAACCCCTCTTTATCCAGCCTTCCATGCCCCTCTGCTTCCGCCTCAGCCCCACCTGCCCTGCCCTCAGGGATCTCTCTTTCCTCTATAAACTGTTCTACTAATCCTGGCAGCTCTGCTGTTGGCTTCCACTGCCCCAGGGGACTCTCACTAGCCCCTGCTTTCTCCCACTGCACCATGTCCCCTATTTCTTCTGGGTCAGCATCCCTGGGTTGGGGAACTTCATCTTCCTCCACCGCTTCCTTCTTCTCCAGTGTACACGCCTGTGACACAACTTGCTTGGATTCCTTGTTTGAGCTGAATGCCGCCCTTTCCTCCACCACTAAATTCCTATTTGGTGCTATAAAACAAGGTTAGAAAACAAGGTTACTTTAATCAAAGTGCAGGGAGGAAAGATATTACATATAATCTTATATAAGAGATATTTATATATAATATCAAGGGGCTACTGATATTATATATAAACATCCTCAATTCTATGCCATTGACTGTAACATGCACCGTGATTTAATAACAGCTTTTCGTGAGGAAAGAAGTGCTATCGAATTTAACGGACACATTGATAGTCAAGGAAAACTGATCATCAGAAATGTTAAAAACAAACAAAAACTTCATGTCTTGGAATAATAACATCATTCTCTCCCCTCTCACCTTCTACACACACACACATGCACACACGCACGCACACACACATCCCTCCTACTTTCATTTGAAATATTAGAACTTGCAGGAGAATTATGCACTAAGGAAAATAGTGAGTGCTTCTTAGACATCATTGCTCCCTGTAGCACCATAATATGCCTGTTCTCAACCTATGTTTCTTGACTCATGTGGGCATTTAGCAGCATAATCATAATACAGTGTGAGCTGATCATTATCCCATACATGACTCCCACATTTTAAAGCTGCTATATCTAGATTTAGTCATCAAAGAACATTGGAGCTCAAGGTAAGACTTCTTACTAAAGACACAAATTTGTATTATCGGTCAGAATACTTGCCATCTATGTTCAGAAGCTGATTTGCCTTTGGCAAAACAGGATCACAGAGCAAGACAGGACTTTGTAGTCAGGGATAACTTTCAACATAAATAAACTTCTTGAAGTATTTCATAAGTTCTCCTCCATAATTTCCTGCAAATCTGGGTGTACTAGCAATCCTACTTCAATGAATACAAGTTCAAAATGTTTCTTAAAAGACTTCAGATGGAGTTCTTATTATTTAGCAAATACATGCATTTCTGTTGCAATGATCCATGCAAAATAAATAAAGGCATGTCAGGCCAAATAACCAAAGAATTTATATTTCCCAACTGCAGAATCATACTTAGGAAGGTAAAAGCTTCTAAATGGTCATCTCGATACTATTAATTTAATCTTTTTTATTTATAGAAGACACAGACTAGGTGCTATAAAATAAGTTATCATACCACTGTGTCAACCTCCAAATTATATAAACTTACACATTGTCTTCCTCATGTGTTTTTCTCTGGCTTCCCTTTTAGACTAGCCATCTCAGCCCCGCCCCATCACCAACAATCTCCCAGAAACCTAGAGCCTTGATCCTACTCACTTCGTCCCTATTCTGACACTCCATCCAGGACTGTCTTGTCACTCCCGTTCCCCTCCTTAACACCACACGTGGCTGTCCTTTCTTGCCCTCCCCTGGCCTCTTGCCAGCTATTATAAGCCATTTTGAAGTAAGACAATAACAGCTGATACTAGATTTCCCTTAAAAAATGTATTTGAAAGGTAACTTTTGATGCCTTCTTTCAAAGGAGTAACAGACATTTCAGGTCTATCAGTGGGGTTGGTGTTGACTTTTTTTTTCCACTGCAATTATAATTCATGTTTATTAAAAGGACTATACAATGGAATACTACTCAGTCATAAAAAATAATAAAATAATGCCATTTGCAGCAACATGGATGAAACTGGAGATTGTCATTCTAAGTGAGGTAAGCCAGAAAGAGAAAGAAAAATACCATATGATATCACTTACATGTGGAATCTTAAAAAAAAAAGACAAATGAACTTATTTACAAAACAGAAACAGACTCACAGACACAGAAAACAAACTTATGGTTACTAGGGGGGAAGGGAGTGGGAAGGGATAAATTGGGAGTTCGAGATTTGCAGATACTAACTACTATGTATAAAATAGAGAAACAACAAGTTCATACTGGATAGCACAGGGAACTATATTCAATATCTTTTAGTAACCTATAATGAAAAAGAATATGAAAACGAATATATGTATGCCTATGTATGACTGAACTATTATGCCGTACACCAGAAATTGACACAACATTGTAAACTGACTATACTTCAACTAGAAAAAAAAGACCATACAGACAAATGAGTGTGTAGGGTTGAGTAGCTGTCTGATAGACTACATCAGTGTAGGTAAAGCGTTTGGTTTTTCAGATTTCACACAAACTTCATGCCATTCACTAAAGGCAATTTTACCTAAATCATCTCAATACCCAATTTTTCAATGATTAAATTAATTTCAGTTGGTGTTGACTTTCATACGTGGTCCTCAGCATTCCACAGCAGTTATTTACTAAATGTAGAACCAAATGCTCCTCAAAGAACATGTAGCCAGTTCATCTGAAAGAATGTGGTTCATTTTATCTCATTACAGATTATTATTGGATTTAAAAGAAAATTAAATTAAAACAATGAGAAACAACATGTGTCTAGTCTCTTTAATAGTGTAGCTGTTGCTGTTCAAATTCCCACATGAAAGTATATTAAAAAGGTGTCAGTTATGAAAAACATTTAAAGGAAGTCCTCTGATTTACTGAGCTGGCCTCTAAATTTACAGATTCATTAAAGAACATTCAGGAAAATAGAGTAATAAAATTGCCTAGTCACCGTGTAGTAATAGATGTATTATTATGTGTCCTAGGAGAGAAAGTACTATGGCCTCTGGCTGAGCTATTACACACACACACACACACACACACACACACACACACAACACATACACAACACACACACATACACAACACACACATACACACATGTACACACACACAGGTAGGAGGTCAGACATGATTTTCCAGACTTGGGAGAAAGAGAAACTGAAGCTCTTCTAAGAAACATCAGTACCAATACATGACATATTTTTTTATAGCAACCTCATGGGCTTTTGCAAACCCATAATGGATGTAAGAGAGTGAGCAGTATTCACAAACAGGGGCAATCTGATTTACTGGAACGAGTGTGTACTCGGGAGTCAGACAGAGCTGGGTAAGAACGCCAGCTCTGCCACTTATTAGTTGTATGAACTTGGGAAATGACTCTTGCCTAAGCCTTTATTCTCTTATCCATAAAATGGGAAGAGCAATGCAGGGCTCACAGAATCCTTGTGAGAACGAAGCACAAAATACGTAACAGAGTGCCTGGCACACAGAAAGCCCTAACAAAGCTCACTTCCACTCTCCCTTCCCACTGCGTCCAGTGTGTTATATTTTGTTGCTTGAATCGGATGTGACAGACAACAAGTACTTTACCCAAGTTGCAGGAGGTCGGGGAGGTACACTAGAACTCCTCTGGTTACATGTCCGCTACGAAAGATGAGGATTCTCTAAGCTCAGGGTCCTTCTGCAGTTCAGCCTGCTGCACTGCGCTCAAGGGTCACCCAGCTCTCTCCACGTTGCCCAGGGGGAACTGGAGCTTAGGCAACTGGCACAAGCACAAATCATCTAGCTACTGCTATTTGTTGTGAGTAATGAAGCCCTTTCTCTCTGATCTACGAGTCTTGTGTCTTCTGGCGCATCTGTGACACTGTGGCTGGCTAACTCGAAGCTTGCTCGAAAATAGAGTGAAATTTCAAATACCTCACAGGGCTTGGTGCCTGTCATTAAAAATTGGAGGTGGGGGTAATGTGACCGTATGATGAGTAAAATGAATAACCCTCCTCCAGTATCGCCACACACACATACATGTATTCAAATCAGGGTGTTTTTAAAAAGTCATCCATTAAATATAGGGAAACTTGATTTCAAGGACACAGGATGTTTGACCACATCTGTATGAGTCATGGTCTGTTGAGTCACTCTAATTGGCACTCTTGCAGCTGGAATACTCATCTCCAGGAGCCAGGTCATATGCTGATGGCAATGAATTCTTCCCTTATTTTAAAAAATGAGTTTAAATAAATCATCATGAAACATGCCTGGGCTCTCCATGTCTCCAATCTGTCAGTTAAGCAAATCCACCCACCTGGTCAACTAACTGGGACACAGACTACAAATAAGACTGGTCTGAAAACCCCTACCAGTATTTTTTATTATCTGAAGTCCTTTTCTTTTTTTCTTTTTTCTTTTTCATTCTAGGTACCAACATATTCAAAAAGGAATAATAACTTTCATATCTGATATCAGCTCTAAAGCTCCCCTTAAGGCCCCTCGCCCACCTCCTGCCATCATATACATTAGCTGGAAAGAAAAGGTGGTAAAAGGAGGAAGCAAGGACAGGAAGATGAAGGATGGAAATGGCGCTGTCTGTTGCAGAGGATTTCTGCAGGTCTTCCCCAGGTAATAATGTGCCCTCACCTGCACCTGTGCCAGCCTCCAGCTTCCCTGAGCGCGTCTCTCCTTCGTCTGCACTGCTCACACCAGACTCAGAGTCATAGCGGCAGGGGTGGTCAGGCTCCACAGCTTCGGCCGTCGTTACCCGTCCAACTGAATGGAGATCATGTAAAATACCAAAAGGTATAAAAACAGGTCATGAGAACTCTGCAAGTGGAACACGAGCAAGCGGGGTTAATTTAAAAGCACTGACATTAAAGTGTGACCTTTGTTTTTAAAATCTATTAAGATCAAACAGCTTGTGAACTATGATTTAAAAAGAAAACACAATAGGAGATCACAAAATAAAGAAATCCATGCAAAGAAAATACTTGATTTAAGAAAAGGGCAACAACCAGAAGCAGGGACAGATTTGCCAAATGCGCACGCAATGAAATAAATGATTGAAAGGGAGTTTAGTTGCCTTTTCCTTCCTAGAAACACGTGTGATGGCTTTTGTAGCCCCACTCATCACTGAGTGTTCTTCTTGATTTCTAAAATTACCAGAACTGACTATACCATAAGCATTCCATCCATTAGTAGATTTTAGTGATTTGACCCCAAGACTCACTCCACGTGGACCGAGCAAAAAACCTATTGCATGATTCCCACAAATTTGACGGTAAAGGCTGTTGTAGAGATTCCTGCTTACCGGCACTGACCTTTAGGAACGCAAAGACCTAATTTCAAGTCCCATACTTCATGCTAACTGTGTCACCTTGGGTAAGTTCTTTGGCCAAAGCTTAAGCCTCAAGCTCAGTTTACACATTTGTCAAAAAAAGATATCAACTCAATGCTATATTGGGAGGAGTAAGTGAAATAATATATGTAGAACATGCGTATATTTCACGTATTAGCAGGTGCTTGAGCACCTGATAAATGGTAGCTGTGATGATGGCAAGGATGACATGTCTATTGTAAGTATCACCACCCAGTCTGACATGATTCTAGGCAAACTGTGTTATCACTTAAGCTGGTCTTTAGTTTCCAACATGTCCCTGTCTATGTGTCTTGCTTATCATCTGATGACTTGTGTCCTTAAGATCCCTGACATCTACCATCATGCCTTCCTCCTAGTTAACAACAGCTCACTCAAATAACACTAGACTTAGACTTGTCTGCCTAGACAAGGACACTGCATCTCCAAAACACCCTTTCTTCCTTTCCCTCTTTATCTCTTCCTCCTTCTCTCTTTATCTCTCCCTCCCTTCTCTCACTTTCTTGCTTTCTTTCCTCTCAGATTTTCTGACTCAGTTGGATCCAAAGACCGTATCTCAAGAAAAACAGAACTAGAATGTGATCAGTTTAAGATAAACGGCTAAGAGTTAGTTACTTACTGATCCCTCTGTGTTTGGAAATAAATAGTGAAATATCTGTCTCATGTGACTTTGGGGGAAAAAAATGGAATGACTTAACTATATTAATCTTAAGAGACCAAACATGGAAATGAAAAGAGGTGCAACCTATAGGTCTAATGTATTCTCTTTACCAAAATATTGAATATCAGTTTTCCTCATTCATCCAATATGCCAAATAAATTTTTTTTACAATAATATAGTTTAGAGATGACATCAACTCATGACAATTAGGTTATGGTCGAGTTATTTTAATCAAGTCAACCTTTATTTTAGTAACTTTATAAATATAGCAAATATAAGTTAAATATCATCTTACCCACTATACTAATTAATTCTAACACTGTACAACTAGAGAGTTTAAATAAACAGTGTTTTAGGTCTTTGCATATAAATCTTCTAGGCTGGCTAAATAATAGAAACCCCAAGGATGACAGGACAGGAGGGTGGGAGGAAGTCTGATTTGGTAGCATAGCAATTACTTGAAGCCTTGTTTCATCAGAGCTGACAGGGCACTAGGTTTTTTCCCAGGCTATAAAGAAATATGGTGTATTATACAAATACCGAATCATTATGTTGCACACCTGAAATTAATATAATATATGTCAATTATACCTCAATAATATTTTAATATAGTTTACAATAATAATTAAAATAAACAATTAGCAGCTATTGAACCAAAAGACTATTCTAAGAAGCCAAATGGTACTAGCATAATCTGAAAATTACAACTCACTCAGAATTAACTGAAGCATGTGGTCCTTCTGTCTCAGGACTGTAATCACCACTTGCCCATGGCAGCTGGCTTGCCCCTGGAGGGTTGGGCTTTGGATGTCGATGAGAGCCTGTACAGTTAGGTGCTGCCTGCTTCAGACTCAGCAGGAACGGGACCCTGGCCTGAGCATCAAGGACTTATTAGGTGTGAGATCAGAAAGGGCCTCACTTGGTCATTTTTTCCTCAGATGTTCTTCTGAAACTGAAACTTAAAAGCAAGAACTTGGCCAGTGTCTAACCTTGACCGTTCTTCACCTACAGTAAAGAAGGACTGTGCGTCCCGAGACTCCTGTGCCAGCCATGTGACACATCACCTTGTTTCCTCCATCCATTTAGCCCATCATCCCTCAGGGCTCCAATCCTCCACTTCTCCATAGAGAGGGCCATTAAAAGCAAAGGGCATTATCAGTTCCCACAGCATTCGCAGCAAAATGGAAGAGAATTTCATACAGAGAATTTCTTAGGAAAACACCTTTTCCACTCAAATGCTGTAGGATATTTTAAGATTTCTTTTTAAATACCAAAATATTGTTATATTACAATGTTAGCTTTTTTATTATGAAAACAAACATATTTTAAAATAATACATATTGCACTTTTTCTAAATATGAAAATAGTACATGTTCACTATCTAAAGCTTGAAAAAATTAAAAAGTACCAAGAAGGCAACAAAAATTATTCTAGTTTCACCACTCAGAAACAACTACTAGTTAACATTTTGGTGGATTTCTAAGTATTCTTTACTCTGCTTTTATGACAGATAGCATTTTGTATCCCATTTTATTCATTTAGCAACGTATTATGACTATTTCCACGTATCATTAAATAAGAACCATTCTTCAATGACTGCACAGAATGTTCCAATAAGGTTTGGCTAAAACTTGGTTGACCAATGCCTAGTGCTAGATATTGAATTATTTCTTTTTGTTTGTTTGTTTTATTTTTATTATAAAGCTACTTTAAATACCACTTAAAATTATTTTGGTTACTTGTTTCTGACTATTGCCTTAGGACAGATTCCTGGATTGGAATTTCTGTGTCAAAGAGAGTATTTTTAGAAGCTTTTGATATATGCTTCTCTGTTCTTCAAAAAAGGAGGCATTAATTAACAATTTCACCTAAAATGATGAAAGGCCTTATTTTCCTATACTGTTGCCAACAGTGTCTCAATTTCCACCAATTCTTTCTAAATAAAATAATTTAGCAATTGAAAAGTGGTAGCAAGAATATAGTTTTCAATATTAGTAAGCAAGCTTTCTAAATTCATTCCCTCTCCTCTGCTTGTTTTGAAACTAAACAAACTGTTTCCACCTTAAAACATGCTAAGAATCCTGAGCAGTCTATATCGGAAGAAAGTCTTGCCAAGAACTTTTTATCTGAATTTTAAGAGCATAAGAAGACCATAAAAGCAGAGTAAATACAGGGCCCAGTTTATTCTAAGTTCCCGGTCACCTTCAAAACTATGCCTGTTCTTTGATCATTCTTTGTGTAGCCAATCAATTATCTTCCCAACAACCCACCATGACAAAATTCATGACTAACATCATCTACCTACACAGTAAAGATGTTCCTGTGTTACCTTTGGCATTGAAACATGGCTTACAAAAACCCAGGATTAATTACAACTCAAGACCACAGCTGTTGGAAGGCAACAGTTTTAGGAAGCTAAAGTCTGTCCTCCACAGAAGCGAGAATAATCTTTTCAAAACTTTCAACTCATGTCACTGGTATGCTCTGATTCTTCCAATGGCTCCCTATCCCAGAATAAGATAAAAGCCTCCCCACAGCACCTCAGTTTCTCCCTCTGGCCTCGTCGCCTACCACTCTCTGGCTTGTCCATTCTGCCCTCGTCACACCGGCCTCCTTTCCAAACCCCCCATGCAACAACTGTACTCCTAATTCAGAGTCTTTTCATGTGCTGTTCCCTGTGCTTCCTGTGCTCCTTTTTCAGATGGCAGAGTGGCTCAGCCCTGCACGTCATTCAGGTCTCTGCTCAAACATCCCCTCCTTGAGAGAGGCCAGCCCTACAATACCACCCCCTCCTCAAACCATCACTCCATCTTACCTGATCTTCCTTTCTGCTAGGACTTAGCTCAGATGCCCCACTGCATGTTCATTTTTCACCTGTTAGGCATATCTCCCTGTAGAATATTAACTCCAGTACAGGCAAGGACTTCGTTATGCTCACACCGAGAACAGTGGGCATAAGGCAGATACCTAACAAATATTCATTGACAGAAGAAATCTATTTACAATTCATTCAGAAATTGTATTTAGACTATAACTCATAATATGTGGTTTTCTTATCCTTTCATCAAGACCCATTCTATCCTGCCCGCACGCTGATCAAATTGCATTTTACTTCAGTCCTAACATGGTTTAGTCTTATACTACCTGGCCAAGCATTAGGGCTCCTCCTAAGTCATAGGTAAAGGTATAAAATGCTTATTTCTATATGCGTTTTACATTATACTTTACATTCCAATACTTTATTCTTACATTTTATTTATATTCATAATGTATACATTATTTTAACTTCACAAATTAACGCGCCTGAATTGTTCCACCATTAGCACACCATGTGCCCCAAAGTGTTAAGACAGCTTAAACTGAAAATAACAGAGAAACATAAACACATTAAGGTAGGACAATGCCTCATAATACAAAATTAACTCCCAAGGACACTGTCTCATTGTAGCTAGCAACTATGACCTTTTACTTTATCCACTTCACTGCATACAACGTGTCTTTTACATAAATTCACCTGATTTGTTGGTGGACTGGACAAAGCCCAACTAAGTGCGACATACTACACAATGATGAGAAAGAAGCTCTCGCTTTTTGCTATCAACCTGAAAGGTAGGAAGGCACTGAATATAGTACTTTACAGATTTATCCATTGCTATGGGATAAGTGAAAACAATTCAGATTAAGTTGTATTAGCTTAGACACTACAAAACATTGTCTGTGATTTTTAAGCCCAGAAGCTTATTCTTAACACAATCGCAATTTTTATTCTAAGCCTAATTGAAAGTGATTAATTCAGCACTATAAAAATATGAGATAGGATCTTTTACATATTATCTCAGCCCCCATTTCATTTCAACCTAAGATTCTAATCAGGGATCTACGTAAAATGTACACATTGCAACCTGCACCAGCCCTCTGGCCTGATTTTATATGAGCTGTGTTTTGCAGCATAATCACCTAAATGACTTGCATTTCAAGCTTATAACTTTGGTTCCATCCCTCTCGCCCTCAGCCATCTAACTGAAGATCCAGGCTAAGAGGAGGAAGCAGCCTCTTTGCTTGGCGTCAGTATCAATATAATGAACGATGCATTCAAGACCTGGTTTATTTTATCTGAAATTTTCTTAGGAATGTTTATTCATAGAAAGAATTTTGAGAATATCTGTCACTTCCTTTAATCTATTATTTCAAATATTTATAAGTTTATTGCATCATTTCCATGAGTATATTTTAAAAAATCAGCACCCAACTGTTCTAATCTACTAATCCTTAGGTTTTGAGAGCATAATCTTCCCACATCATTCTGAATATTTCACATGGCCTTCATTTTCTTTTGCTTATTAATGTCTTATTTTCCACTGTACTTTATTCTCTCTGCCTCTGGTCCTCTGTAACCAAGAAATTTTGTTATTTTGTGGAAGATGAACCACAGAACAAATCTGCCAGTTCTTACACAAAAGGCAACATATTTTAAGGAAAATATGCAAAATTATAAAATACTAAGGCAATATAATGCATACCATGTTCATTAAAGAAGAATGAAGTATTATATGTGCTGATGTAAGATATTCAAGATAGTGTCAAGTGAAAAAGAACAAGTTTTAAATAAAATGTATCATGTTTCCATCTGTATATAAAAATAACATTTGAATATATAATATATGAATACATGTATATACGTATATATAGAGAGAGGAAAAATTTTCTGGAATCATACACATACAAAAAAAATCTTATCTACAGTTGTCTCTCTATCTCTCAGGAAAGAGAGTAGAGTTAGGGCAAGGAAGATTTTAGCTTTAATTTTATTCCCAACTGTCTGTATTGTATAAACTTTTCAACCAATTTTTTGTAATAAAAAAATTTTTTTTCAAAAACCTTAAAATGTCTATTACCTTTGATCCAGAAATTAAACTTCTTGGAACCTAGCTTAAGAAAATAAATATTAATTTTAAATTAACTTAGGCAATAAATTACTAGAGTACTATTAATAATAGTGAAAGTAGAAAAAAATAGATAAATGATTAAATTATGAGAAAAGCCACAGAATGGAATAATACACAGATATTAAGCATAGTCATGAAAATTACATAGTAACATAAAAATGCTTCTGGTATAATGTTAAGAATGAAAAGCAAAATACACCATTTTCTAGAAATAGGACAACATTGTGAAGTCTAAGTTTAGAAATAAAAAGCCTGACCAAATGTTGAAAGTGATTTTTTTGTGTGATAAATCTATAATTTCTTAAGACCACTTTTCTCTGTTTTCTAAATGTTATTTCATAAGCTGATAATGAAAAATAAACACTGATACAGAGTTTTGGTACGTATATTAGAGTTTAAGAAAGATAAACAGTCGTAAACCTCGCCCTAGCATTAAACCCACCTCAATGAAGAAATAGTAACAAAAAGTTTTAAAATTATAGATGTTATCAAGTCAAGAACACAGGTTTCCCATATCTGAGAAAAATAATAAATCTATACACTTTTCATTTCACAAATCCAGAGGGGAAAAAACCACTCTCTTCCAAGTGACACGATCCCGGTCGAACGTCTGTTACTCTGTCCATCACCTAATTACAGCCCACATCATGTGCACCTAATTTTACAACAAGATGTTTACTTACATAAATCCAGGTAAGCAATCTAGATTTCTGAAGTGGAAACAATAATAGTAATAATAATTAATAATAATAATAATAATAGTCAATGTTGTTACTGAACTTTTAACATCTCTACCTTTTTGGTCAGCAGCTTAATGAATTGAACACATTTTCCAAATTATACATTATATGAACTAGAATTGAAGAATGAAATCCAAGATCAAAGATTTGAATTATTTTATAAAAAGGTTTCAAGTATATTTTAGTAAGAATCTTAACTCACGTATGGTAAAACTCTTTTTATAATGTTGAGGATCTTTGTGTTATAGTTCAAGGGCAGCAGTTGGCAAACTTCTTCTGTAAAGGACCAGAGAGTGAATCCTCAGGGCTTTGTGGGTCATAGGATCTTTGCTGCAGCTACTTAACTCTGCCCCTGCAGGGCAAAAGCAGCCCTGAGAATGTGTAAACAAATGAGCATGGCCCTCTTCCATTAAAACTTTATTTTCTGGCACTGAAATGTGAATTTAACATGATTTTCACATGTGACCAGACATTGTTCTTCTTTTGATTTTTTTTTCCAATCAGTTAAAATTAAAAAAAAAAAAATTCTTAGCTCATAGGCAATACAGAAAGAACAAAACAGCAGGCCAGATTTGACCTGTAGGCTGAAGTTTGCAAACTGGTTACTCTGGAGTGTTTGTTTACCTTGTTCAAAGCCCTTGCTGCTTTCTGCTGTTTGGCATGTTTCTGTCCTCCTCCATTCCACCTTCAAAATCTTATCTAACCTCTAAAGCCCTCCTTAAACAAGTCCTTGATGAAAACGTTCAAGGTGTCCATCTAATGGGAATTCCTTTGAAACCCCGTAGCATTTGTACTTTCTCTGGTTTTACATATGACTACTGAACCTTGTCCAGCTCTTGGCGCGCCTAGCCTTCCTCTTAACGTTTTACGGAAGGAGCCCTGTCTTACATATTTCTTATTGACCATGGTGCCCTGCACACAGTAAGAAGATCAGTAATAATGTTTGAATGGAAAGATAACCATGACGTCCTCAATTCCTAGACGTGGGCCCCCGTGGTTTAATAACAGCCTTTAAGTTCCTAACATACATATGACAGACATTGTAAGTATTCATAAGTTTCAGAACACAGATGGATTTCAGTAGCATTAAAATATGAAACTAAGTTTTACCTTGGAGTCAAAAAGAATGCCCACCATGTTGGCAGGGGAGACAGCAGGGAAAGGGCAGGGAAAGGACAAGCGGTGCGGGTTACAGGGCGCAGTCTGCCGGCATAACCCGCTGTCTGCAGGACACAGCTCAGTCCTGTAACTGTCTTCCAAAAGTTGAGAAAAGTATCAGACTTCCCATGTGTCTAAGGTACTGGAACCTGATTACCCTGGGCCACTCTTCAAGACTTTCTGTGTCAAATGGAACTGTCCTACACACCCAGGAAACCCCTGGATCAGAAATTCACCCAGTTTCAGAGAACTCAAGTGAAGACTGTAGTTTTCTATGAAATTTTCATAGTTTTAATCTAACTCTAAATTCCTATTGCACAGAAAAATGAGAAATCTTTAGAAACTGCAGCCATTCTCCCTGAATTCAAATCCTAGGAATGCTTCTTATCAGCTGTATGATCCTTGACGCCTTACTTAACCTCTCCAAGCCACAGTTTTGTCACCCATGAAAAAGAGATGATAATAACAGAACCTAACTCGTGGGGATACTGGGCTGTTGTAAGGATTAGGTGAGTTTATACATGCACGTGTTTAGCACTGGCACGTAGGAAGCACCTATCAATGTTAGCTGTGTATACATGTCACTGCTTATTTGGCTAAGAACAAATCGCATCGCCAATATTAAATAACCTCTAACAAGCCGCAGATAGCCTTGCCTTCAGACATATGTTGTGTTTTATTTGATTCTTGAGATAGAATTACCATGGGAAGAAATTCACAGAAAATAGGAAACAGGCTAGAATTATCGAGTAATTTTTAAAATGCAATAGAAGGAAAACAGCAAGCTGAAAATACATGTATGATTATGTGGCATAGAAAGAAATAGGAAAAAAATTGAATTCCTGTGGCATTACCACAATTGTATTTCCCAAGCTTGAGCAGAACGTGATGACCAAAATCAGCTTCCATGCATGGGGACAACGGCAGGCCAACTCAATAGCCACACTTACCGCCTTTATCCACCCTGCGGGGACCCGCCTCTTTGCCCTTCACCTTAGCAGTGCTTCCTTCCCAAAGTTTACTCCTCTCCTTCTCCTTTTCTTCCTTGGAAACACGATCCCTGGACTTCTCAGATAAGCCTTCTGCAATCACCTGGGTTCCTTTCTCCGTTTCTTCTTCAAGACCACTCTTCAAGTTCTCCTGTATTGGCAGAGGCTTGGTCTCCACCTCTGCTTTTATGATTTCTTGCTCTTCAGTTTCAGTTTCTAGGGAATCCTCAGTTGGAAGGTGGAATTTCTCCAGCTCATCATTTTCACTCAACTCCTGAGAGGACAAGCTTCTGGCACTTTCATTTGGACTGTTTCGGGCATGGTCTTCCCTGTCCCCCACCGAAGATTCATCTTCACTGCAACTAGAATACGTGTGACTTCTGGATGAGGGCGATGAAGTAGTTTTTATATCTACAAAAAATAAAGAAGATGACTTCATTGTTTTTCCAGAAAGCGAAATTTAATAATAATAATTGTGGGAATTATGTTAGAAATGAATCATACTAAATTTTTAATATAGTTTAGTAGATTTGATACTCTTTTCCCAAATATTTCACATAACTGTCATGATAAAGAAAAACCTACGTAATCTGTGAATCTACAGAAGTTTTCGATAGGAAGTCACATTTAACTGAAAACCAATTATATTTATTTAGTTTTAGGAAAGCCATTTTAATGGAAAACCTTTGTATGTATCTATTTTTGTTATAGAAGAAATTGAATAATCTTTTACTTGTTCAGCAAGAGCACTCATTTTGTTATCATCTTGGATAGCCACAGTATTCTCTGTGCATAAAATTTAAATTTTTATCTACTGTAACACCCCCCAAACTAGTATACCCTGGTCGCTGGGTATGGTAAGAAGATCTATGCATTTGCATGGTAACGAGACACTTAATAAATATTCGAGGTAAAGCTTGTGTGTGCGTGTAGAAGGAGATACTGTCTTTTTCCAGGTTCCCCAGAAGCAGACGCTGAGATGAAGATTCACATGCAAGTGATGTTCTAAGGATATGCTCCAGGAGAAAGTCTTCTGGGTGCAGGGGAAGCAGGGCAGGGAAGGGAAGAAGCCAATCAAGGGAGCTATTTCAAGCAACATCTCAGCCTCAGCCTGATCCCATGGGAACCTGTGAAGTCTGAATTATATTCGAATTTTTCCTCCCTTGAGGAAGAAGTTGGGCTTTTATAGGCTGCTCCAGTAAGATGGGGCTGCAGGCCACGCTGTGGGGCATAAACTCCTTGGCACTTCCGCGATCCTTGTGCCTGAGGGTGAAGCAACTCCAGGAGCCCAAGGCCATCCTCTGAAGAAGACAGAGGCTGCAGACACTGGGAGATGGGTGTACAGAATCAGTTAAAAAAAAAGATTCTAGGCGATCTAGGCAGTACACTGACATGATGCTACAGATATGCCGTCTAGAAACTTACCAGAGCCAAATGGTTTAGTACTTACTACCCACAAAAACATTAAAAATCTCCAAGAAAGTAACACACATACTGAATCTCTAGAAGGAAGATGCCACCTGAAAGTCACCGCCTCCACTGCCATGGGTCAAAGAAACACTAACTTGCTTTTGATTTTTTAACCTAATAGATCTGTATTTATAATTGTTTTTTATAACATTTATTTTTCAAATGAAATAGCCCACACTGACAAGCTGCCTAGCTTTCTTGTTTTCTCTTCTCTGTGTGCTCCTGACTCTTTTTTCTGTTTTTTTTTTGTTTGTTTGTTTTGTTTTGTTTTGTTTTTTTCCTGCTTGGCCTCTACACAGATGGCTGTAGCAGCTGATGCAGAATTTAAGGGAAGAAATACCTGTCTTTCCTCTTATTCTCTTCCCTCCAGCCCCAACGGCTCTCCGTGACAGGGCTTAGCATTTTAAGTACAGTCACTGAGACGTATCAGAGTTTCGACAAAGATTTGAGAGATGCTACACAGCAGTAAAAAACAAACTTAAAAAGCCTTTAAGGAACAGAACCCCTTAAGTACCATTCCATTCCTTCTTATCTCCCAACTACCTTGACAGGCACCAGATGACCAGTTTCCCAAGGGAATCATGCACGTGCTTTAGCCACTCATTCTTTCTCTCTGCCTTATGAAACCTGAATGTGCTCTCTGCGGAGCACATAGCAGATCAAGGACAGTCGTCCTCTCTCTTGTTCGTACTAGTTCAGAAAACTCAGGGACTAGGATCTCCACCTCTCTCAAACATCTCACATTTGTTTTTCTAAAAAAGAAAAAACAACTCCTGTTTGCTAGTGGTCTGGGCAGTGGTTTTCGTTAATTGCGCACTTAGCTGGGACGCAATGTTACACTTGCTCTGTGCTTCCAAAAATATCCGTATCTACCATCTGAATGTGGACATGTGGACTCTCACTTTTGGCTCTGAGAGTTGTTCACATTAAAAAAATAAATAAATAAAAGAATGCTCCTCTTTCTTTAGTAGCTTCTATTAATTGTATTACTTTATTTCAAAAGGATGAAACATGCTCTGGTTCAATTTTGAGTCCGTCCTTAAAAGAAGAAAGCGGGGAATGAAGTGAATGGCCTCCAAGTGGTGAGGGTACATGGCCCTCTCATATAAACTCATTTCAGTTTTTAAATTTCTCTCTAACCTTACTGTATAATTTCATTTAACTCTCATTTCTTATTCTCATTTTCATAAAGACACTGGGGCAAGATTTTGCTACAAAAAAACTCAAACTGCTTTAGGGCCATGGAATGGGATTCTCAACACTAATTTTATTTGTTCTCTTAGAAATAAAGTTTTTATATAAAAACTTTTATATAAAGGAAATTTGGGGCAGATGTGTAAATTGTAAATTGTTTTTCATCATTAGGAGGGAAAAAGTTGCCTTAGAGGCATGTTAGGAAAAAACTCTGCCCCCTATCCAATTCTACCTGTCTCTCCAGTCCTACCTCCAGGTACTGATGGTAAAGAATCTACTCTTGGTCTTTGTGGTAAGGACATGATCTCACACATTGCCTGAGTGCTTGGCAAAAGCCAGCATGTTTGGTGCCCTGGTGCCACATCCTAAGCACAATCTCTGACTTTTCTCTCTCCACAGTCAGTCAGACTCCAAATCCTCCACTGTCTTCTCTTTCCGTGTCATTGATAACACCCCACTAACATCATTGGACAGGTCTTCCAGACAGAAAATCAATAAGGCAACAGAGATAATAAATGACACAATACAGTAGTTGGATTTGGTTGATATTTTTAGGACATTACATCCCCCAAAACCAGAATATACATTCTTTTCAAGTGCTCATGGAACACTCTCTAGGATCGACCACATACTTGGGCACAAAAGAAGCCTCAACAAATTTAAGAGGATAGAAATTATTCCAAGCATCTTCTCTGAACACAGTGCCATGAAACTAGATATCAACTATAGAAAAACAAATGAGAAAAAAACGACAGCATGGAGACTAAACAACATGCTACTAAAAAACCAATGGGTCTATAATAAAATCAAAGAAGAAATTAAAAAATACCTTGAGATAAACGACAATGAAAACACAACCACACAAAATCTATGAGATCCAGCAAAAGCAGTCCTAAGAGGGAAGTTCATAGTGATACAGGCCATCCTCAAAAAAGAACAATCTCAAATCAACAACCTAACCTACCATACTGTTATATTTCATGTGCTATATGCATACCATGCTGATATTTCATACTGTTATTTTAATGGCATAAGGACTTGCATTTATTGCATTCAGGTGGGAGTCAGGCTGGTGGTCAGAAAGCGTCTGCAGAGTACCAAATCATTATGCTGAAAGACATGCAAAACCATCCCATCAACATTCACAAGATTCTGATCCTATTACAACTGCTCTGCAAGCAATTTCCACGTTTATGGGTTTAACAAAAGCTCAGTGTTGTAAATGTCGCTGCCTTCAGCTACAACTAAAAACATTTCAGTAAACCTATTTTTGACTGAAAAAAAAAAATTAAAATGTGACTAATTATGCAAAAAGAAAATCACAGATACAGATTCTGACCAAAAAAAATCCTTACATCTTCCCCTAATCCTCTCTGGTCCAAGGAGCAGTCAAGCTAAACCGGAGTCCACAGAGTGTGGTTCGCAGCATGCACAATTTCAACTCAGAATGAGCAGCTTTCCCTCGTATGTGCCTGTTCAAGCTCATAGTCAGGCCAAGAAAGGACAAGTGAGATTCTTGAGGTCAGTAAGCCAAGTAAACAAAGTATTTTTGCGACTCTGAGATTTTAAAAGTCTGTAAGACCTACTTCTTCAATTTAGTGGAAAATAGCACAAGTAAAATATTAATCTTTCTTAATAGAAAAAATTTTGCTTAAATTCTTATGTTATTTTCTTTATATTCTGGAAACAGATATTTCTCTCTCTCCCTTTTTCTCTCCCTCTCTCCCTCCCTCTGTCCTTTTTCTCATAAGGAGCTACTTAGTTGTCACCTCTTACTCATAGGCACTATCATCCAAATTGTCCATAAAAGTCTATTCTCAGCGACATGTCACTTTCCCCTCAACCTTATAACATTCATCTGTGACGATCTATTTTCAACTGGTGAATCAGCGCCTGGGGTTGCCAACACAAACACAGAGAAAAAGAAGCTGTCACTCTTTTTAAACGATGGGAAGCCTCACACATCATTCCTAAAGCAGGGTCCTCTCTTAGTCGGTGCTCAGTCCCTGGCACTCCATCACTCGCGGGCTGCTCAGCACAGTGTATTCATCAAGGCGGGCCGATGCAGTTGTTAGCTGGCAGTTTAAATGGGGCCGACTTGTCACCAGAGTGACAGCCTGGGCAATTGTTTGCCCTCTGGGAACAGGTGCAGGCAGGTTCAAATGAAACACATCCAAATACTAACAGCAAGATCCTTAATCATGTCAATAAAAAGGATGTACTGGTGTCTAGGATTCAGTGGTCACAATATGCCTCTTACACTTTTGAAGATGAAATGCTGTCTGGCTTTTCAATAGAGTGTTCCAAGGGATCTATCCTGCCATTATCACTTTTCATACACACTTCTTGTTTGCTGGATGAAATCTGTAATTCTGATACTCCGCATGCTAAAAAGCATGTTTTTGAATAACAAGGGGTCAGGTTATCAAAATAAAGGGATGGCAAATAAAAGAGCCTGGATGGAGGTGGAGGAAAGAAACAGTAATAAGCAATGAGATTTTATTTCAGAATAATGGCAAAGTTTTAATGTAAATATCAAGGACGCAAAGGAACTCTTAAAAAGGATTGTTGAATAATGTCATTTTTGAAAGCACAAAATAAAAGAGTTAGCCAATTTAATTTTTGGTTCTTAAACTTCCCAACATTGTGGACTAGATTTTATATATTCTGATAGCTTTCATTACATGTCTATTTAAAATATTATATATTCTGCAGCCACATAGTGCAGCTCTCTATGATGTTTTGAATAAAATTCCAATAATCATCATATAGTGTAAATGTAACTAGATATCGTAGCACTAGCAAAAGTATCTTCATATTCTTAATGTTAAACAATCATGTAAGTGCTTAATATTCACAAAATATCTTTTAAGACATTACCTCTGTGAGGAATCACAGAGACAATGTACAGTCCTAGCTTTTATAGTATAATTAATTTGTGTGTTATTAACTTGTGCAATTAATTTAAGGTGCAAAATGTAACACGAATGAAGCAATAAGTGAAAAATGAACTACTGAATGACAGAGTTTAATAATTTAAAGAGCTCAGGGGAGGCTGCTGACGGAGGATAGTCTTGTGGAGGAGGAGAGGGTGAGCTGGAACTGAGCAAAAGGCCTGGGAGTGGAAGGGGAAGCCCATCCAGGGAGGAGAAAGGTCAATTTGGGTAGAATTAGAAAATGTCCATTTTAATTTCCTCTGTTTAAAAACCAAATGAATCAAAAAAAAGAAAAAAGATGTTAAAAAATAGGATAAGATGAAGAATTCAAGATAAATGCTTCTAAATTATACATTCTTTTTTTAACTCATTTTTTATTGACGTATAGTTGATTTATGATGTTAGTTTCAGCTGCACAGCAAAGTGATTCAGTTATACATATACAGATACATATTATAACAGACACACAGTACTGTATATAAAATAAACAACAGGGACCTACTGTATAGCACAGGGGACTATGTTTAATTTCTTGTAATGAGCTGTAATCAAAAAGAATCGAAAAAATGTGTGCGTATATGTATAACTAAACTGTGCATTCTTAAGGAAACAAAATCCTCTTATTGGGGGGATTTGCTTTAATTCTAAATAAGAGAATAGTTTCTGATTTGAAGTAATGTTACACTGTTTCTCCAAAATCCAGGCTCTGAAGTCTGCATCTTGGCCCCACCATTTTCTGGCTATGTGAGTTACTTCATCTCACCACTTCCAAGTTTCTTTATTTATAAGATGAAGATAAAAAGAAAAAGTACCTGCTTTTTAAGGTTGTTTGAGGTTAATCAGATAATTCATGTAAAATATTTAGCACAGTGCTTAGCACAAAATTGAGTCTTAATAAACAATACCTATAGGATGTTTTTCTAAACACAGGATTCCAATTATTCAAATGCAAGCAGAATTCACTGTTAAAGCTTATCTATCACTGTCAGTTATTCAATAATTACAGGTCTAAATGATTAAAGCTTTCCCTCCAAGTAACATCCAAGTACTGCCTACATCTTTGTCTGTTTGAACATAAAAAATAACTCTGTCTTGGAAAATATCGACTTGATCCCAAAAAAGCAAGTTGAATACGGAGTATAAAGATAATCCCCAGATGACCATGTATTGAAATAATGTACTGACTCTTCATGAACTCAATACTTGGTCATTCCCCACCATTATTGAAGAAATGAAAAATTGAGTTCTTTGTGTTCTGAGCCAGTTATAATTATATGCAAACACTTGCAATCCTTTCCCAGGTTCAAGTCATTTATATAGTCTCTTTAAAATTTGATTCAGGTGACATGACTTTTCCATAGAATTCTTTAGCTTTTTCTATACCATACAGTAGGAATATAAACTTAAATTCAATATTGGCATTCAAATTGAGAAAAAAGCTTATATGTTGGGCATGTCCGGAAACATAAAATGTAAGTATTAAGAGAAATTATAGAAAAGGCCTAATTTAAAACTTCACAAAAACATTTCAAAGCCTGTTCATTAATATTGACTAGTTCTTTCAACTATATTAAAAATGGCAACAAATCTTATTTTCAAATGTACTGAAAGTTAACATCATTCTAATTTTTCACATTGTGCTTCGCTCCTTACTTTGACTGTCAGGAAGCACAACTAAAATTTTAGTTGGAGTGCAGTCATGGTCTCACGGACAGTTATCTAGTAGAATTCTCTTCTCTCTTACTCTAAACAATTTCTGTTCTTTTCTTTTACTGCCTTGTGTATGTGTGCATGAAATTTTAGAATAGGTTTCCTTGAATTCTTTCTTGAAGGGAATGTACTATAAATATTTGCTCTTGTGATTACTTGATTACTTTATTTACTCTTGTTTTGCACTATCCTAATATATTCCTTGAAATAAAATTTTAAGATTTTATACAGAAAAAATTTAAGAGGTGAAAAAACTAGGGAAATAAATAGCAATTCAAAAAGTCAACATAATATGACCTCATTCTCTAGTCTAAAGCAGACTACAAAAGACATACACTTACTTAAATATAAGAGAGTTATTGTACTGTAGTTACTGTATTGTACTACTGGTAAATGCCAGGAATGTACCAGGAAAGATCTCTGATTTACTAAGAAACACATAGCCTTGGCCAAATTCTCTTACAGGACAAAGCTGGAAATGGGTTCCTTCTTTGGACCTTAGTTTGATAACTTCAGATTTTTTAAAAAGTCTTAAAAATTTAAGTTATGCCTCAGATGATGACGGTTTTTGTTTTGTTTGTTTCTTTGTTTTTTCTTTTTTTATCTATCTGAAAAGCTCGATATTTTCCCTGTGAACATTGAGTCATTTTAGGCTTGAAGACTGTGAGGGGTGCAAAGTTGCCAAGAGTGGTAATCCTTCCACAAGCTAAAATGCCAGCATTCGGTGTTCAAGGTAAGTTAAGATAAATAAAGGAAGGAAGGAAGGAAGGAGGAATTTTCAATTTTTCCTTTAATTGAATGGGAGCTACTTCTCATTTTTCCAAAACCACAAAAATGGTGTGTGTGTGTGTGTGTGTATGTATGTATATATGTGTATATAAGAGGAGATAGTTTGAGGTTTTTTTTAAAGTAGGAACTTTCTAAGTAAACAGAAGATGTGTCACTACAAGCTTTACCGGACCCCCTGCTGAAAAACCCCAGCAAACTAAGGAAAGAGGAAGGGGTAAGGAGTGACCCCTGACTTGGGTATCTACGGAAGACCAGCTGATGAGCGGCCTCTGGTGAGGGAACCAGGCTCTAAACATTCCTTGAGAAAGGATGACCTCATTAAGTAAAAGGAAAAGTAATGAGTACACTGTGTCACGTGATAAGCTAGGCAGCCTGCCCTGTTGCTTCTCCTCCAGTTCACTCCCAGAGAATCCGTCACCTTCATCTTTCACGTTGTCGTCAGCATCTGGTGCCTTCGGCGACGAGGTTTCGCTCTCCTTCTCAGGGTCTAAGAGACCCGTTTCATCATCTGAGGGTGGCTCTGACATTCCACTCGTTCGACCGTCCGCCTGTCCGCCTTCATTAGCTGTCTCATCTCGTTTCTCCTCAACTTCGAAATCTTCTTCATATTCTGAGAAAAGAAAATCTCCACTATGACAAGGAAAACAGAATCCCTAATGCTCAACCCATGTCACTCTAATGAGAACTTTGACTCCATTCTCCTCTCCTCTCTGGGTCCTTTCTTCGCTTCTTTTTCACACAATTAGTGAACATGCAAAACTAATAGCAAATGATCAAAGACTGCAGTCAGTTACACAGACAAGAGCACCAAAGAAATGATGCTCCAAATGGCAAGCCTGAAACCTAATAACAGTTCATTTACAAATGGACGTCGTCATCTCCAATAACCAAAGTGGACAAGAGAAGAACTTGGTAGAAAACAATACATTAGAAATAAATTAAAAATGAAGAGAACAGGGTTATAATATTGAAAGTTAATTTGGAGATCCAGTGAGGTCATATTTCACAGGATGAATGTTCAAAATATTTGGATATCAAGTTAATGAATAGTGAAGTGGAAGAAATTCAATTAATCAAGTCCAAAAGTCTTGGGAAGTAACACCGTGAATAGCATAATCTTTGAGAGGGACAAATGGACAGCAAGAAAAGGCATTATGAAGGAGTCTCTACCTCGGCCAGAATGGAAACCCTATGCTATTCATCCCTACAATCAATAAAATAATTACACTCCAAGGATAAAAATTCTCATCAAACAGAACATTCCTGTCACAGTCATGAATTTGCTTCATTCCCTACAGAAGTGCAACACATCTGTAGCAGAAAAAGGGAACTGTCACATCAGATAAACGCCAGCTGTCCCCCGTGGTTATAATTTTTCACCTTTCATATTTAATTGTTTCCCTTTTTCTTCCCCCCAAAACTAAAAATCTTGAAGTGACAACATGCCAAGGATAGAAAGCAGAAGGATTTCATGCAGAACCAATTAGGTAAGTAAACAATTATCTTTAAAATAAAAATTACAAGGAAAAGAAAGGTTTCCCTGTTCTGTGTGTTTTAGGAATTAGTCTGGTTTCTTCAGCAGTGGGGGCCTCTCAGGTAATTACTTGAGAGCTGTCCACTTTGCCACAATGAAAGAAACTTAATTTAGAAATACATGCCCTAGTGGGGAGGGTATATGGTATACTGCATGCTTAGCATGCAGGATGTTGTAGGCTCAATCCCCAGTCCCTCCATCAAAATAAATAGATAAATAACCTAATTGCCTCCCCCACAAAAAATAAAAAAATAAAATGCATGCCCTGTGCATATGAGGAAAGCTCTGTTAATGCAGAGAATGTATGAGGGCGATGTGTGAAGAAAAGTGAAATCAGAAACTGTAATGGAAAAAGGCAAACAGAACTCATCACCAGAAATTTTTCATGAAAGAGGTTTAATATGGAGAAAGAGAAATGTGAACGATTATCGATAAAACAGTATTACAAAATAAGCAAGAAGATGAAGAATTTGGTTTATGACATGATGCAAACAGGAAATGCTCAAAAACACAAATATTTTGATCTGAATATCTCAGGCCACGTAATAGGACAGTTCCTCACTTGACCCCATTAGCCGTCAATCAACAAGCCTTTACTGAGAACCTTCTATGTGGGAAAGGATGAAATTGCCAGATAAGGACATTACACTAACACAACCCCTGCCATTAAGAAATCTCCAATTTTTGTTGAGGAAATAAGACATAGGTACACAAGAAATACTGTACTCATGTTACAGTAGTTTTTATATGTGGCCCCCAGTAATGTTAGTCTTAACACTATTGGGCTCGATTGCAATGGATTTTTCGATAGGACTCATGATCAATCATGTGAAGTAGTTTCAAATAAGTGGAAGAGAATCAAACAAGGGTGGAAAGTCATTTGGAGATTGTGGAAGATTTCCTAGAAGAAGCAGTTGAGGTTAGCCACAGAATACACACACACAGAGGAACACCTCCACGTATCACTTTACAGATACTTGCTACTGGTCACAAGATAAGCAGGGGCCAGGCAGCACGTGGGTAAATTGCCGCAGTTTCACAGACAGTATGACACAGTGATGAAATCTGAGGGATTTGGAGTCGGGCAGTCATGTGCCCAAGTACCATTTAAAACACTCAGCCATGTGACCTTTGTCAATTTCCTTAACATCTTTAAACTTCAGTTTCTTCATCTGTGACACAAAGCCGTGGTGAATACTAAAAGCAATAATCCCCCAAATATGCATACTACAGTGCCACGGACAGCGGGTACCTAACAGATGTCAGAGGCTGGTAGTTACCATGACTGATGGGGCAGGCGGGGCGTGGAGGAGGCTGGTTGTAGAACAGGAGAAATCACACACAATAGGTGCTTTATGGACAGCAATGCACTATAGTGGAGGTACCTGATTAAAATCAGAGAAGTGTCCACAACTGACACACAATTATAGCTCCATTACTGAAGCAGAGCACAAAATGGAAGGACCATGCAGTGAACCACAAAGACCAATCCCCACATCCTATTTGGCAGAAGCTTCAATGTTTTCTCTCAAAATAGGAAATTCAGGGCTGCCCTGGCTTTGTTCCACCCACCACTATCATCATACTTAAATCTTAGCCTCTATGAGCCACGAGCGAGCACTGTGCTAGCATCACGGCTCAGAGCACAGCCCCTCTGGGTCATCTCCTCGAGTTTTCAATATGAATGAACTAGCGGCATGCCTTCTAGATTCCTTTTCATAATTTCTTCTATTTCCCCAGCTCATCTTCCTTCTTCCAGAGAATGTAATTAGCTTGTTGTTTACCATCCCCACTAATGAGGAAGCAAGTCAACGTGAGGTCAACCTCAATCCAGCTGCAACGCGCCCTGGCTGACCTCCACACAGGCTTCTCACTGCCCTGACCATCACCGACTATTCTACAGAGAGCTGAAGACTTGCTGCTGCTGTTTCTTCTTCTTTTTCAATGAAAATGGGCATTTAAAGTTCATGAACGAGACACAGAACGAGACACAGAAGAAGAATCTTGGAAAAAACTGTATTATATGCATAAAGTATGTTACTCACAGCCCTCGCCATCTTGGTTTAAGGAAAAAAAAACGCCCCAAATGGAAAGCCTCTATTGCACATGGTCCCGATAAACCTACCTACATGTCCTGAGAATTAAAACACATCCCATTTGTTCATCTCTCTGCTGCTGCTATCTATAGATACTTCAAATTTTCAGTGTAAAATCATAATAAAGACTAGAAAGGGTCATGGAGACAGGTAAACTGGGTCAAAGTGAAATCTTTTTTAGATAATCACACTGTTTCAGTAATAAACAAAGTACAGTGCTATAGTAACCCTGTAATTATCCTCTTGGATTTCTGAAAACACTGGGCAGCAACTTGGTAAGGCCAGGAAGAAGAGACCTAGGATCTGCCCCTTTCCAGATGCCAGCCTTTCCACGGTCATCCCAGTCCTTCTGAGGTCATCCCAGTCCTTCCACGGTCATCCCAGCCCTTCCATGGTCATCCCAGCCCTTCCGCGGTCATCCCAGTCCTTCCACGGTCATCCCAGCCCTTCCATGGTCATCCCAGTCCTTCCACGGTCATCCCAGTCCTTCCACGGTCATCCCAGCCCTTCCACGGTCATCCCAGTCCTTCCACGGTCATCCCAGCCCTTCCACGGTCATCCCAGCCCTTCCATGGTCATCCCAGCCCTTCCACGGTCATCCCAGCCCTTCCGCGGTCATCCCAGCCCTTCCGCGGTCATCCCAGCCCTTCCGCGGTCATCCCAGCCCTTCCACGGTCATCCCAGCCCTTCCGCGGTCATCCCAGCCCTTCCGCGGTCATCCCAGCCCTTCCGCGGTCATCCCAGCCCTTCCACGGTCATCCCAGCCCTTCCACGGTCATCCCAGCCCTTCCGCGGTCATCCCAGCCCTTCCGCGGTCATCCCAGCCCTTCTGCGGTCATCCCAGTCCTTCTGCGGTCATCCCAGCCCTTCTGCGGTCATCCCAGCCCTTCTGCGGTCATCCCAGCCCTTCTGCGGTCATCCCAGCCCTTCCATGGTCATCCCAGCCCTTCCGCGGTCATCCCAGTCCTTCTGCGGTCATCCCAGCCCTTCCGCGGTCATCCCAGTCCTTCTGCGGTCATCCCAGCCCTTCCGCGGTCATCCCAGCCCTTCCGCGGTCATCCCAGCCCTTCCGCGGTCATCCCAGCCCTTCCGCGGTCATCCCAGCCCTTCCGCGGTCATCCCAGCCCTTCCGCGGTCATCCCAGCCCTTCTGCGGTCATCCCAGCCCTTCCGCGGTCATCCCAGCCCTTCTGCGGTCATCCCAGCCCTTCCATGGTCATCCCAGCCCTTCCGCGGTCATCCCAGCCCTTCCGCGGTCATCCCAGTCCTTCTGAGGTCATCCCAGTCCTTCCACGGTCATCCCAGCCCTTCCATGGTCATCCCAGCCCTTCCGCGGTCATCCCAGTCCTTCCACGGTCATCCCAGCCCTTCCATGGTCATCCCAGTCCTTCCACGGTCATCCCAGTCCTTCCACGGTCATCCCAGCCCTTCCACGGTCATCCCAGTCCTTCCACGGTCATCCCAGCCCTTCCATGGTCATCCCAGCCCTTCCATGGTCATCCCAGCCCTTCCGCGGTCATCCCAGCCCTTCCGCGGTCATCCCAGCCCTTCCGCGGTCATCCCAGCCCTTCCGCGGTCATCCCAGCCCTTCCGCGGTCATCCCAGCCCTTCCGCGGTCATCCCAGCCCTTCCGCGGTCATCCCAGCCCTTCCGCGGTCATCCCAGCCCTTCCGCGGTCATCCCAGTCCTTCTGCGGTCATCCCAGCCCTTCTGCGGTCATCCCAGCCCTTCTGCGGTCATCCCAGCCCTTCCATGGTCATCCCAGCCCTTCCGCGGTCATCCCAGCCCTTCCGCGGTCATCCCAGTCCTTCTGCGGTCATCCCAGCCCTTCCGCGGTCATCCCAGTCCTTCTGCGGTCATCCCAGCCCTTCCATGGTCATCCCAGCCCTTCCGCGGTCATCCCAGTCCTTCCACGGTCATCCCAGCCCTTCCATGGTCATCCCAGCCCTTCCGCGGTCATCCCAGCCCTTCTGCGGTCATCCCAGCCCTTCCGCGGTCATCCCAGTCCTTCTGCGGTCATCCCAGCCCTTCTGCGGTCATCCCAGCCCTTCCATGGTCATCCCAGCCCTTCCGCGGTCATCCCAGCCCTTCCGCGGTCATCCCAGTCCTTCTGAGGTCATCCCAGTCCTTCCACGGTCATCCCAGCCCTTCCATGGTCATCCCAGCCCTTCCATGGTCATCCCAGTCCTTCCACGGTCATCCCAGTCCTTCCACGGTCATCCCAGCCCTTCCGCGGTCATCCCAGTCCTTCTGAGGTCATCCCAGTCCTTCCACGGTCATCCCAGCCCTTCCGCGGTCATCCCAGCCCTTCCATGGTCATCCCAGCCCTTCCGCGGTCATCCCAGCCCTTCTGCGGTCATCCCAGTCCTTCCAAGAGTCATCCTAGTCCATGGTTATTGCTCCTCTAATCTGGGCTTTGTCCCACAATGTAAGAAAGGCACTCAGGCAGCATTCCCTTTCTGATTCTTTGGACATATTGCCCACAACCAGGTGGCATCAAGGATAGCTTATACAAACTAGCAGGTTGTATGCACAGTGGTTGAAAGTTTGGGCTTTAGAATTAGAGTACCCCAGGTATTGAAGGCTAGCAGAGTCTGCCACCCCAAACCACCACTTCGGCATAAGGATTATTTTGAGCTGAAGGCAGTTCAGAAGAAGTAAATGTAAGAAAAGCTCTCTGCCCTCCCCCTAGTTCCCTAAAAGCAGGATATACATTTTTGAAGGTGTCTGTGTCTCCCCTCCCCTCTCTCCCAGGAAGGACAGAAGTTAATCATAAGGGACAACTCTGGATCCTTATCAGCCCAGAGATGGCACCAGAGGAATCAACGCAACAAACATCACTAAAACCAGCACTTATCTACCATGAATTTCCTCTTATATCTACCTTCCCACAATCTGCTGCCCCTAGAAGCTCAGAGTCCTTTTCCTTTGCCTTTTCCTTTTTGAAAAATGCACTTCTGTTTTGTTAAGATGCCATGTAAGCCCAAGTTTTAACCACCCCTTGGAGTTACTGAGCTCTGAGCGCTCCCATGTGCATGCACGGTGCACCTGCTCAGAGACTTCTGTTTGCTTTTCCCTTTCTAATCTCTTTTGTTGATCTAATTTACAGCTAATGAACCTAAGATGGATAGGGAGAACACAGTTTTTCCTTTCCGATCATGTGAATCCTATTTCTGCTTCTTTCTTTCTGTATGTCTGTGCCTCAGTTTCTTAACCTGTAAAATGGAGAGAGTAATATCTACCAAATCAAAAGGTGAGGATAAGATGAAATCGTGTGTGAACTTTTATTATTGTTATTATTATGTGTGTGAGTGTGTGTATGTGTGTTTAGAGGTGGGGAGAAAGAAAAAGAAGAGGGGGAGAAGGAGGCAGAGAAGGAGGAAGAAGGAGAGGAGGGAAGGAAGCAAGAGAAGAATAAGAAAACAAGAAAGTCAGGCAGGGTCCAGGACCGCAGGGTCCAGGACCCCAGGCTCACGGGCACTGTTTTTAGTTTTGGAATATTTTATCACCACATAATCATGTAGGCTGTGCCTACCTGATGCCACAGCAAATACATTCAAATACTTTTAAAACATAGGCAAAATTCTATTTGGTGAAAATGGTCTCTCCCTGCAGAAGTGAACAGAGCCTCTGGCTCACTCAGACACAAAGCCCCCGCCCCGCCTCCCCCACAAGCACCTTCAACCCTTGGGGGTCAGGCCCGCCCTCCTCTCAGGCAGGCGACGCAGAACGCCTTGCATGTAACAGCGTTGTCTGATGATCAGAACTGAGCACCATCATTCAATGCAGAGTTACTTTTGCAAATTTTTATAATCACATTTTAAAGACGTAAAAAAAAACAGCAACACCAATGACAAAAACAACCCTGTGTTGTTCATTACCGTATTTAAGTATGTTTTCTCGGTCTTCTTCCCAAGCATCTTGCCCTTGTTCCCCTTTCCGTTCCATTTCTTCCACAGCGGTTCTCACTTCGTCGACCCCCATGTTTAGTTCTTGAGCTGAAAAAATGACGGAAGCAGAGGCTTTGCTCCCTTCCGTCTCTTTCCTTCTTGGTATCAGGTACTCTCTCTCCTTCCTCAGTTTCCCTTCACCTTTCTTCGGTTCCTCTCTTCTCTCAATACTCTTCTCTTTCCTCGGTTTTGGTGAGGTTGTTTTCTTGTCAAGGCCCATTGCAATAATGCACCTGTGACAAACATTGACGCAAAGGGTTTATTAACCAGGACAGACAGCACAGGGGACTGCGAAGCTCTTTCAAGCGCTTCTCTCTCCTTCCAGTAAGAAATGTCACAAGAAACATTTTTATTACCATATACATCGTTCATTAAAATACACTACTTTCTCTGTATTAATACTAAAATCTTGTAAACACAACAAATTCTTCAGTTTCACCCACAGTAATAAACGAGAGAAAAAGGCAACTTAACAGCTAAGAATGATAGTCTCAAACTAAACTTTTCGCATTAAAGTATACTTTTGACTTATAACAGGGTCATATATATACATATTTGTGTATATATATATATATATAATTTAAATCTTACATAAGAATTATGTGATAAAACAATATTCAGGTTTATAAATAAAAGGAACCTGAGATAAAAAAACATCACCAGAAGAAAGATGCCACTCAGTCTTCGATAATTTATTATTCCAACAACACAACAACAAAAAGACTTACACACAAGGTTGAATCTAATTAATTATGATTGATTTTTTTAAGAAACACGGACAGTCAAATATTGTTGTGCCCTTTAAATAAACACTTCAGAAGCCTGAACGCTTATTTTAATAGAACTGTCATTATTACTTGTAGAATGGCCTTTTAAACCCTGTACCACAATTTTTTGGTGATTTTTGCCACAAATAAACTTCTGTTCTTTGAAAATGGCAATAATCTGTAGAGGTCATAAAGTTATTCTAAGTCAAATCTGGTGGGCCAGGAGATGATCTGAATGTATTAAGACATTAAAGAATGTTTTTTAAAATCTGTTATAACAAAAGTAACATGAATAAGTTCTCCTATAGCTTTTTTTCGTGCTCTCCAGTTAATATCAAAATAGGAATTCCAATGATGATAATACATACGTTAATAAAAATGATGATTATGATAATAGCAATGAGCTCTCCCTGAGTGCCAGGCTGTTTGCTGGGAACTTTATATACGTTGTCGTACAGGAGACATTACCCCACAGGCCAGTAAGTTAGGAACTAGCATCACCACTTTGCAAATTAGGAGACTGAGGCTTAAAGAGCTCCATGACTTGCCCAAGTCCAGCCAGCAGGTTAGTGACGGCGCTGGATTCCGGCTCACCACCTCACGCTGAAGCACAGCCATGTTGCTAGGTCACAGGTGCACCCGCTCGGATGACTCGTCACACAGACGGACGCTGCACTGCTGGGCTGACCGCCAGGCCAGGCGCTCACCCTCTCCCCACCAGAGACTAACACAACCTGAGATGTTGTCGCCGAGGCCTAGACACAAACCCTGACCTGAAAGAGGTGCTTGGCAGTTACCAGTCTCCACACTCCTCTCCCCTAGAACATCCCACGTCCCCGCCTCTCCACATCACGTGAGTAGGTGAGAGGCGATCACAATGCAGTTAAGACCTGCCACTCCAGGAAGAACAGAAACAATGTGTAAAATCTGAAAACAGCCTCGTGGTGACTCAAATCCAACGGCAATCTCTTCAACGGAAGGTTTCACTACATCTCAGCCGTCCCTAGACTGGCAACGGCACAGGAACCGAGCTTAGTTCTGCCAACGAGCAAATACGAGAGCTTAGTTCCCCGCTTGCCCTTTCACTACCTCCTCATAAAGTAAAACTAAAGGGACTGGCACTCAGAGTAACTACCAGCTGTGAAAAACGGGAGGGAAAGAACACGCTCACTTCACCTATATTAAGAATGATAAGTATTTCTTGACTATAATGACAATGTACTTAGCACATTGCTTTCCTTGGAATAAAGGTGTCATGAATCTTCAGAGACTATCACTACTAGCACTGCCTTCTGTTCAAGCTGTTCCTCCCTTATCAATGGCAACACCAAACCCATCGATTTGGAGCCTCTGATACGCTGTTGCGTTTAGTTTATGTGATGACTGTGTGGAGGCTTTGATGCCTCCCTACTGCATGCGCAGACTTTTTATTGCCCATCTGCTTAAGGGAATTGGACAAAGTGGGTAACATCTGTGCTCTCCTCGTCACTGACTACCTATTTGACTTCGGAGTATAATTCGAGGTGTTGATTCTGATTACTAAAGCTCAGAGCAGTCTGCATTCTACTTGGCTAGGCAATTCTTCTTCCTGTGTTTCGCTCTAGCAACGGAAAATGACAACCATGCCTCTCCAAATGGTTCCCATGATTGAGGGACCAGTACGAGGGTGGGACCTCCACACTCTGGAAGGGACCACTGCTGAGCTCTCCTGGTTTCCTGCTTTAAACAAGTAATTCCAAACCAATCTTTAGAAATATAATTCTCTATTGGTTTATTCTACCATGCCCTCCTTTTCATAAGAAGAGCTCTAGGAGCCAATATTTTTAAATGAATTAAAATTAATTTAATTTTAACAAGTTGGGGAAATGAATGCCTACCCCTCTAAATAACTAAAGAAAAGTATTATTATGGATGTGACTCCAAAAAAAGTTATGTAAGTGATAGCAGTCTCCTTAGAGATAGTTTTCAACCTTCACTAGAGTGCTGCAATGTTGGTGTTTCTGGAGTAGTCAGAGTTGTCTCAGGTAGGGCAGGTAGGGCAGAGCCAAACAGGCAAGGTTCTCACCTGCCCATCCCTGTCCCGTTTGAAACAGTCTGCCTCGATTTCCACCTGATGGGCAGTAGGGAGACATCAAATGACACCACTCCATTCTACCCTGGACATTCACAGATTATATTTGAAGAAATGGTTATAAAGTTAACAAAAATTGAAAACCAATGTCCTATGAGAATTGTGCACTTTAGTTGAGGGTAACAGAACTTACTCTGAAGTATCACAACCATTTTGTTTTTATTTTTGAAAAGATCAAAAAGAGAAGCTAGAGGGAACCAAGTGAAATCATATGAAGAATTGTACGGAAGCTAGTAAGTGTTGGATAGGAGAGTAGATGTCATCAACTGGCAGATTTTGGTACTGATGATTAAACCTCCAAAAAAGTGTTTAGGACCAAACATCGACAGTTTGGATTTATAGAGTAATTCCCAAAGAATGAAATGTGCTCACACACGGATGGATTGTGTATAAACTCATTAGATTTCTTGGGAGGTAAACAGAAATCTGGGAAATGACTTGCCCACAAATATGGAGAATGCATATTTGACTTGGGAGAGAAAAGCAACTTCAGGTGGGTCCTACGTACATCTGGGCATTCCTACCACATTGCCCTAGACCATTCACTGTCCCACTTGCTGGATGACTCTTTCACACTTCTTCTCTCTCCTAAAATTTCCATGTCCCTCCTCCCTCAGCCTTAACCTTGGCTGATGAATTCTTATTTGACTGGAAAATAGAAACAATCAGCAGGGAACTTCCAGATGGTCCCAATACGTCCACCAACTTACCTGTCTCTCTCTGCTCTATGCCGCCTTTCTTCCTGTTACTATAGAAAAATGTTTCTCCTCATCTAAGACTGACACCTCCATTCAAGCCCTCGATCCCATCTCCTCTAGTCTACTCAAGCACTTTGCTCCAGCAATTTCTCTCTCTGTGCCATGCTTGAGAATTTTTTTTTTCTTTTCTAGGATACCAATCCTATCTCTCAGCATATAACCATATTATAATATTTCCCATCTTAAAAAAGAATATGCCCCCTTGGACCCCTATATCCTTCATTCTGGCTGCCACCCAATTTCCATCCTTTTTAGCAAAACGGCTTAATAAGAGTTATCTATCACCTCTGGCCTTAGCTCTTCCCCAATTACTTCTCAAACCCACTCCAATCAAGCTTGCATTCCCACCACAACACTGTAATAACCTGGGCCAAGATCACCAATAACCAACACATTGCCGAGTCATGCTCCACCCTCAGTCTACGTTGGCTTCACCTGTCCACACATTCGACCCAGGTGATCATGCCCTTATTCTTTACACACTTGGTGCATTTCCAGGACATTGCATTCTCTGGATTCTCTGTCTAATCACTGGCTTTCCTTCCTAGGCTTTTTCCTGGCTCCTCTTTATCGCCCTCACCTTTGAACTGAAGTGACCTGGAGCTCATTATTCAGACATCTTCTCTTTCTGCATTCCATCCTTAAACAATCTCATCTCATCTTATGACTTTAAATGCCATCCATATATAAATCCTTCTCAAATTTGTATCTCCAGACTGGATCTCTGACTAGACCCCAGATTCACAGATCCAACTGCCTCCTCAACATCTCTTGCTTGCACATCTCATGAATGCCTCAAACTTAGTGTGTCCAAACCCCAAATCCCCTCACTTAGCTCCCAAAACTGCATCTTCCACAGTCTTCCACATCTCCGTACATGTCAGCTGGACATCTTTCCAGCTGTTCAGGCCAGTAACTTTTCAATCATCTTTGACTTTGCTCTTTATTTCATGCCCTGCATCCACTCCATAAATAAATTTTATAATCCCTAACTTCAAAATGCATCTAGAACCCAATCACTTGTAACTCTTCCCACCATTCCCTCTCTTCTCTGGATTAAGGTAGTTTCTCCCCTTCCCCTACCCTCCCTGGTATATTATCCCCATAGGTGTTACTGTCAGATCATGACAGGCCATTGCCCTGAACCCACCATAGAGGCTTCCCATCCCCCTCAGAAGAAAAGTCAAAGTCTTTGCAATGACCTAGGGAATCCGTATGACTTGACCCTACTGTCTTTCTGCCCTCAGCCTCTATCACTGTCCCATTGTTTACTTTTGTTCCAACCACACTAGTTTACATACATCAAGCATAATCCTGCCTCACACCCTTTATACATATGTCTCCTCTACCTGAAAAACTATTTGGAAAAGGAGACATTTTGCCTGGTTTCTGCTAGAAAAGCATCTTATCAGAGAGGCTTTTACAGACTATTGTACATACAATAATACTGACCTCTGACCCTTGTCTCCAGTCCTCCCACTATCTCTCATCCCCTGTTTGTATGCACCATGTTCATTACCATCTGACATACATTAATTGGTTGGTTTATTACTGGTGTATTGGTATATTATTTGCCTTTCTCCTATCAGAAGAGGCTCCATGGGGACAGGTTCTTTGGATGGTTCACTCCCATGTTCTGGCTTGGCAAAGAGTCAATTCTCCATGAGTATTGTAGGAAAAACTTAAAGAAAGCCTTCAAGCAAATCCTGATTTCAAACAGAATGTCCAATATGAAAGCTGATAAATAATAGTCATAAACAACCTTTTATCACGTGTTTTGTTATGCTTGAGACTGACATCAGAGGCAATGAGAGTGAGGATTGGGCCACACCATAATGCAGGCACATCTCTAATGTGCATAACTTATAACATCCAACTGTGTACACCAGATGCTTGACACATGTTTGGGGGCTCAGCCCAAAACCAGTTATTAAGAGGAATAAGAAAAAATAATCTTTCTCATTCCCTGCAGAAACAGAACTTAAAGCATTATGAGGAAAGGAAGAGATAGAGAAGAAACAAAATTTGAAACACTACCAGTTTTTAGCCTCACTATATAATAAATCTGGAAATCTAATGTATATCTTATGATTTAGGTACAACACACAAGATTGTGATAAACAAATTTTAACTTAGAAATCTTAGGCTCATCTCCACTGATATCTTTCTTAACAAATTATGCTGAGATATACATCAGTAAAGCAAAAAAAGAAAAATGTAGCAAAGCTCGCCCTCTACCAAAGGACATGCGTTTCCATACTTGTAGCAAGGAGACGATCTCTCGACACACACAAACCCAAAGTAGCCTCGTTTGCCTCCAAGTCTGGAACCTTTTCGATGCTTATATTCACAGCAGGAACTTAACCTGTTCACCTGTATCCCATTCAGGAAAAAGGTGAGACTGAAGGGGAAACCGTGGTGCCTTTTGGAAATAAACTGGAAGGTCTCTGGAATTTAAAAAGGAAATATGTTAGTAAAAGCAACTGAATTTGTTTGAAATGTTCTAAATCACATTTTTCTATAAGTACAATATTATGCTCTAGATCTCCTTTTTAACTTGAGGACAATTTTTCAATCATAAAAGCATACTCAATTACCTTTATATATAATAAATACTCCAAGGCATTATAAAAACTGTTTGATTTGTAATAAAATAATAATACCTAAAATTCTATGAGCATTTACAATGGCCAGGCATTATGCCTGATTATCTTGGGTGTGTTATTCCTCAACAACCATGTGAAGTGCGAATATTACTGTCACTAGTTTCTATAACACAGAAGGAAACTTAGGTTTAGAGGAATTCAGTAATTTATCCAAGATCATACAGTAAATAGGAGAGTGAGTGTTTGAATCCAGATTCCATGCCTCCATCTTGCTATGTTATCCACCAATAAAGTACACGACAAAAGGCTACTGTGAGCTCAGAAGTGCTTTTAAATAATTTTTTATTTTTAGCTGTGACTTGGAACATCCTAATACATATATGGATGAGGCAGAATTATTCCATCTCCAATCCATTCTCAGTTCTGCCTGGATTAGGGGCCCTTCTTGCTCCCCCACCTACCCCAATGTCCCACAATAAATTAGAAACCACTGCTTGCAATTAACAATTTTCAATCAGGCCAAATCTCTAAAATGCTCTTTGAAGAAGTCTCAGCCTAGACACCCCAAACCCCAACTTGGAGAAGCGCTTTTTATAGAGTGACTCAGAACCCTACTTCTCATCATACTTCTAATGTCACGTCCCACAAAGGAAGTCTCCCTGGACTCTTCCACTTCCACCAAAAATAGACTTATTATTTTTGCCTCTCTGCTAAGTATGCATTTCCTATTGTTGCATTTATTACAATATATTAAAACATGGTTACACACAGTAGTTCTTAAGCTTTAGTGTGCATCAAAATCACCTGAAAAGCTTATTAACACACAGATTGCTGGGCCTCACCCCAGAATTTCTGATTCCATAGGGCCCCAGAATTTGCATTTCTATCAAGATGTGAGGTGATGTTTACACTGCTGGTCCAGGGACCACACTTTGAGAACCCTGATCTAGATATTTGCTGCCCTGCTGTTTGTGAAATCCATGAGGGCTGAAACTGATCTAATTCATCTTTGTTTCCCCAGATCCCAGGACAGTGACATAAGAGGCCCCTGGTAAATAATTAGTAAATCATTATTTTAACTTACTTCTTTCATAAGTCACCTAGAAATACTATGGTTATATCATATTATGCCTCTAAACAAAATCTAAATCAGAGGCAATTTGTACTAAAGAACAGACTTACTGAAAAGGTAATTCTATCATTTATACCTTAGTATCTGTGATGTGAAATTGGGGAAACAAAGATACAACAGATTTAGTAATCCACTTGTCTTAATGATATATGGACTCAAGTGATAACTAGAAAGCTAGTTTGACTGCTTTTATGACAGAAACTTGAATGGGATATTCACATAGGATGATCCATTTTGCTGTAGCATCACACCCCCGAACTCCCTAAGTACCCTGCCCAGGGAAGAGTAGAGCCAGGAAATGCTGAGAATGGGCACAGCAGATCAACTTCTAGACACGACTGCCCTTCCATTTGGTACCCACGTGGCTGGAGAGCACATCCATCTATTATTCTATTTCTTTCATGGTTTTTCAAAATTACTGAACAAAAAATGACACTCTACCTTTATTCCTTTGTCACGTGTTTTATAATTTTATATTTTAAAATGTAGTAACACTTCCAAAACCTGACTTGATGGTTTCTGCATGGAATAGTACAAAGAATACAGACTAGAAAATCAGAACATTTTGGTCCACATTCCATTCTTCACTTACTACTTAAGTGTGCCTTGGTAAGACATTTAACTCTGTTACACTTCAGAATTCTCATTTATAAAATGAGGATGACAGGGAAGTGGATGAGGAAGGTGGTGACCCAGTTTACCCACTCCACAGAGCAATCTTAAAGACTATATAATGCACAGTAATAGAAAGCATTCTAGAATATTTGTGAAATGTAGGTATTTATTATTGTTGACTGACAGTGATAACTGTTTTAGGCACTAAAGAGAAATACAGATACTGAAGACATATCAAACATGTTCTCCTCCCTCAAGAAGTTACAATTTAGCAAGAGAGACAAAATCAATGTACTAGACTTCTAGAGTGATGTCACCAAACCTGCTTCCCTTAAAATTTTGTCTCTGAAAATGACCAAAGACTTAAAATGAACTGAGCAGCAGTTAGTCATGAAAAAGTAGTGAACTTTTGGCAGGAGCAGTGGGAATCTGTGGCATTCTTGCCTGGGGCTGCTCCCACCACCCTCTGCTGCCACTAGTTCATCATCGTAGTTCTAGTAGAGAAGGGCAGGCCATAAATAACAGCCACTTCACTGGCAGTGGGGGCTGATTTGATTTGGAGCAGAAAACAAACAAAAAAATCTTGGTCAGTGGTACTACCAGGAGTAAGCAGCAATCTCAGAAGCAAACCAACAGTGAAGGTCAGAGGTTCTGCTAGCCCAAGACTATAGTTACAACTAGGACAAGCCACAGGTCAGTGCACTAGCCACTCCAAAAATTCATGACCACCCAGAATCTCACAATGTGACTTTATTTGGAAATAGGGTCTTTGTAGATATAATCAGGGAAGGATTGAGATGATTTTCTCCTAGATTTGTTTTGTCCTAATCCAATGACTGATGTCCTTATAAGAAGAGGAGAGGACACACACACACACACACACAGATGCCCAGAGAAGAATGACATGTGAGGACAGAAGCATAGGCTGAAGTGGTGGAGCCACATGCCAAGGAACACCAAGGATTGCTAGGAATCACCAGAACGTTGGAAGAGGCAAGGTAAAATTCTCGTCTAGAGCTTTTAGAGGAAGCATGGCCCTGTTAAGATCTTGATTTTAGACTTATGGCCTCCAGATCTGTGAGACAGTAATTTTCTGTTGTTTTTAAACCACCAATTTTGGGGACATTTGTTATGTCAGCCCCAGGAAATGAATACACTCACAAACAGAATCACCGGTAGAAGATGGAGGCTGTACTGGCTCAAAGTGCTTGAACACAACCTCTGACAAATCATTGGGTGATCACTAAACTATGAAAACACTGAGACAACCCTAAGAGATTAGTCTAAAAAAATGAAAACAGAACTAAAAAAAAAAAAAATGAGCAGAGATATCACTGGCTGTATACCAAGGAGACGCAGCATGAATTTCACAGATTTGTTCCAGATAAGGTCCTAAACAAAAAGATAATACAAAACAGCAAGAATAACATTCTAGAGGGAGAAAGTTGGAATCCAGAATCCACAGTTGCTCAAATACATGATCTAAAATATCCAGTTTTCAGCAAAAAAACAGAAAGATACATAAAGAAACAGAATAAGTTGTGACCCATATTCAGGGGGGAAAAGCCATTAAATCCACTCCTAGGAGTCTGCTCAAGAGAAATGAAAGTATTGTCTACACAAAACCCTGTCTTTGTATATTCATTACAGCATGATCCATAATAGTCCCAAATTGGAAACAATACAAATGTCCATCAATTGAAGGTAGATAAATAAAATGTGGCACAGCCATGAAATGGAATATATTCAGTGATATAAGAAGAGAGCAACTATTGATAGATGCCACAAATCAATAACTCTTAAAAACACTATGGTAAGTGAAAGAACTAAGACACAAAATGCTACCTATTGTGTGATTTCATTTACAAGAAATATCCAGAAAAGGCAAATCTGTAGAGACTGAAAGCAGATCAGTGGTTGCCTGGGGCTGGCTAGGAGAGTGAGGATTAACTGTCAATGCGTGGGCACAAAGGAACTGTTTGAAGTGATGGAGATGTTCTACAACTGTGATAATGGCTGTACAGCCCTATAAAATTCCTAAAAATCAGCAAATTGTACACTTACAATGGATGAATTTTATGGAATGCAAGTTACACCTCAATAAGGCTACTTTTAAAACCTAAAAAAAAAAAAAATCAACATGTGAAAAGGAGTAAAAAATAAACAGTCAATATTGAGACAGGAGGGAATGGGGCAGAGCACAACTATTAAAAAGAATGACGCAGCAATTGAGGATGGGACATAAACTGGTTAGAACCAACTCAGCCCAAGATGGCAGAAGATGCAACTTCCAGTAGACCTTGAGCTTCATTGTACTCTCACTGTAATATATTAGCATGCTAAATGATACACCCACAGGCACCATGACAGTTCCTAGGTTGACCATAAAAGGCAAAAAGGTGGGCAGGGACCAATTCCTGGAAATCTTTGCCCCTCACCTAAAATACTTGGAATAATCTTCCCACTTGTTCACATATGAAATTACAGAGCCCCTAAAAATGAAACCCCCACCCCACCCGAGAGAACCCCGTTTTCCAGGACTCTCTTGCCTTCCAAGACAGCCCACACTCTGTCTGCGGAGTGTGTTTCTCCCTTAATAAACATGCTTTCACTTTACTATGGCTCACTCTTAAATTCTTTTCTGTGCAAGACAGGGACCCTCACTTAGCAGAGCACGTCCCAGGGACGTGCCCAAGACCTGGGACAAGACTATCTTCTTGTGATCCATTTTCCTGCAACAAAACAAATGACAGTACGGTGAAATGCTTCCATCTCAGGTGTAGACTAAGAGCCAAAGCCATCAAGAGAGGGATAACACAGAACAGATGTCAGCTGAGAAAGCTTCACAGCCTTAACCTGAATCTTCAAAGATGGGTAAGATTTGAATCTAAAATACTATTTTGAATTTAAAATCCTTTGTCCTGTTGCAGACAAAGGAAATAGCACAGGAAAAGACAAGAGATCAGCATGGGGCTGGGGGCAGGAGGCAGGGGTACAGTGGGGCAGCAGCTGTGCACGTGAGGGAGTAATGAGGAGTGCACAGATCGGAACAACAGTGCACAAATGGAAATACAAGAAAATGGAGCAGAACGGGAAGAGGTTATAAGAGAGCCAGAAAAAAGTTACTTTGTTCTCTGTATCCACACGAACCCAGGAGGCCAAGGTTTGCCTTGTTTGAAAGGATGAATGGTAAATAAAAATGCCTGTGAAGAAATGGACTCTTTACAATTTGCAGAAATAATAAACAATCAGTCTGTGGCCTGACATCTAAAATCAAACCACAAGACATCATGAATTACTATGACAATAAAAGATGCACTTGCCATGTTCCTAAATAATTAATTGTATTGTTATTCTCATCCCAAAGCAAGGCAAATTAACAGAGGCCACATTTTTAATGAGTTTACTGCTCCTAGCCTAATGTTAAAAGCCCATTTTTTTAAAAAACAGAAATCTTAAAAACCTACTCACAATGCACTGAATCATGCACACTTTGCTTTGTAAGAAGGGCAGATTCTTTTCAGTCCAGCTAAGTTGCTAAGACTGTTGAACCCCGAGTCAACTCTGAGCCAACCAACTTTTCAATTTTGAACAATTACTTTCCTGGCAATCAAGGGCAAGCTGAGACAAAATTATTGTGTGGACAGGATTCAATTATTTAAGTCCCTATTCCATCGTATTATTCAAGACTGTCCAATGACATAACAAAAAGTCAGTCCCAGGATCAATATGCATGCAAAGTAACACACAGTCAAGCTACACCCTCCCATAACCTTTGGTTCTGCAATCTTATCACAGAGTGTATATCATCTCCCAGAAAGTCATTAAGTCTTGTTCTTTTCTCATTCGGATGTACCACATTTTCCAGCAGTCAAATAGACATTATATATGCATTTTGTTGAAAAAAGCATGATCTAAGACCCAGGAAAAGTTTCATTATGTTAACTTCAATCTCAGTCTATAGCTAATTTCAGCAATTCTTCTAAATTAATAGTTGAAAGTGACACTTCTATAAAAACAAGTGTATCTCATCACTATCATTAGGGGTTTCATGCCCCTTATATTATGAAAATACAGGAAACCCTCTGTTACTGAGAACAGCTACTTGGGGCTGCGTAGTACTAAACAGGGTCTTGCACCGCCTCAGGGGGCCAGGATCTGCTCTGGACCCGGCCCAGACAGCGCTGAACATGTGACCTTGGGAAGCCACTGTACTCAGATTCCTCCCATTTACAAAATGGAATGAACAAACTCTCAAATGCTATGAGAAAATGAAACAAAGAAGATTACATTCTAGCCAAATATATACAACGGGAAAAAATAGTTTCTAGCATTATTGAGCATGATTTTTTTAAAGAAATTTAATATTTTTATAAAGAAAAATGTTTTTTTACTATAATATATACAATTCATTAAATAATTCTCTCTATATATATATCATTATAATATATAATATTTTACTTTAAGACCAACATTCAAGTTGGTCTTATGCTGGAAAGTTTTAAATATCTTATCTCTAAATATATATAGTTCTTCTCAAGTATTTTAATTTTTTTTAATTAATAGCCACTGTTTTTGATTGATGAGAGAAATCAGAAAAGCTAAAAGTAACAACTTTCGTTGTGAAAAATGTTTTTTAACAAACAACTCCATGTATGCCCCCAACTCCTGCCTTAACCTCTAAGTCTATATCAAGATTACTCAAATATAAATATTTCTTTTAACTAGTAAAATCACTATTACTTTCCAGAGTTTCTTAAGCAAGGAAATGCCAAACGTAATCCTGTAAGCTTTCTTCCTTTTATTGTTCTTCCACAGAACTAAATATTGACAAAAAAACCCACTTTGGTATAATATGTGAAACCCTGTATTGGATATAAAAATTATCTTATGCTAACAAACATGAATTTATGATCAAATAAAAGTGAAAGTGTACTAAAAGCATTTAGCCAAATTTTGGACCGCATTATTTAGGTGTGATTCACCCTGAAGCTTATTGGTTTTGTGATTTTATCTCAGCATACTTCTAAAGAACAAATTACCAATCTGGCATTTTTCTCTTAGAATAATGTGTGATATAATTCACTATGGCAAGTCAAATAGTTAACTTGTAATTTGGGGGACAGTTTATTCGGGCAACATTTTAATGATCATATATCTCTATCTCAAAATTAATCTGTTACTCGGTTAAATCACTCCAAATTCTTTCTTCTGCAATCTGCAAGAATAATTGCTGCTTCAGTTTCAATCATGGAGCAGTAAATCTGGATTTACTTTTAGGCAGCTGGTTTATAAGTCCCTGGTTATGCATAATTTCATAGTGATTGAAGTCATTTTGATATTATATCAACAATAGCTTATCCGTAGCATCAACTGCAAGCAATTAAAAAAATTCACATTTTATGTGTACCTTTTTCAAGTAGCTTGCCTTTGTAGACGCACAGGTTTTCCCCACCACAGTGCTGCTGATAAACTTTTATTTCATCACGGAAGTCTGAGTGATCATAAGCTAGGTGCACATTTTTCCCCAAATAGATCATTGTAATAGCTGCATTACTATGCAGTGGTGTTTTATGAATCCTTCTTGAATCCTAGAATAAACAACAAAAAAGGGGGGACTTATTAACTAATTACCTTCTAATCAGAGTGAGATGACATTGTAATACAAAGAGTAGAAAAGGCAATTTTCATGTACCTCGTGACAAGACCTTTATAAAACGTCAATCCATACAGTGCACAGAAAGCCAAGCCCGTTACAAAACACATTCCTTCAACAACTAGAGCATTTATATGTTTTGGCTTTGTATTTTTGATATAAATGCTAGGGGTCTGGATAAAGTTTGTCACCTACTGTTTACGTGTGTGTGTGTGTTCTATATACAACAGAAAGACCAATGACGTCCAGAGGAGACTACCCTTGGATCTTTGAGCTGGTTCTCAAAACAAAAATTCAAATCAAATAATTAAATAAACATTGGGGACATGATTTTGTTCTAATTCGAGTGGACATGAACTGTGACTTGGCAACTGTTTTTGTAATTGAGTGTTTGATCTTCACACGCGAGCACTGACAACACCTCCTTCCCTGGGCTTATTCTACGTGAGAGGGAGATGCGTACACCTGAGTCCTTCGACGGCCCCTCTGAGGAACAGGAACAACGTATGCCATGTACCCGGGATTAGCCAGTTCCACAGGAGGCATTTAGTTCAATGAAAAAACAACATTATTGATATGATTTTTAATATTAAACAATATATACCCAACAAAAAATCACCTCATAAACCTATCTGATATTCTATGGCATTGACCAATTTAAATTATTTATAAAATAAACAAAAACTTACATGCCAGGGACTAAATGTCCAATGCCTTGCCTCCTAGGTGATATTCTGGTGTTTGCACAGTAGTGAATGAGCAGCGTTTGCCTAACATTTAAGAGGAAGACAAGGAAAGAGAAGCCGGAAATGGAAGAGGAAGAGGAGGCAGAGAAGAAAGAATGGCTCCTTGAGATACTTCTCGAGGGCCCAGGAAGACTGCTGTAGATTTCCAGAACCAAACAGAGGCCAGGAATTACTTTTAATCTACTTCACTTTTCTAAAAATCAATTTTTAGCTAAATGAAAAATGTGAAGAGACTAACTTTCAGTGAATCCAAGGCAATTATTTGAGTTTGAGTTCATTGAATTACATACGCCTTAGAAGCATGCATTTTATTAAGAATGACAAAGCTGAAAAAAAATTCTGAAGGAACTACTAAAATATTTCCCTCTCCAAACCCATCCCCTTCCACTTCAGAGGATTTTTTCTCATTCGATTCTATTCCTCTGAAGCAAAAACAGAGAAAGTAAATCTGATGAAACGAAAATCTGCAAATGACCGTCCAAAAAGGGTAAATTGGTGGGAAAGCCTGAGATTTAAAATCTGAGCAAATTGTCCTGCCTATAGACAAACAGAGCTCCCAAGTAGAGAGATAATCAAGAGAAAAGTTTCAGGGGCAACAGGAGCCATGAAGGCAAACCAGCAAGCTGGGTAAGTCTTTGCAGATTAGCAACATCGCCCTGAGTCATAGTTGAAGGCAAAGGGTTGATGGGAGGCCTGGCTCCTAGTTGCAAAATCACCCCATGTTTCCTCTTGCCTGAGCAGCTGAGGAGCCGTGACACACACATGTGCAGCCCAACGCACAGTCACCAGCCTAAGGCAAATCCAGCTCCGAGCCCCCACTAGAACATTTAATGCTATGATGGATTAAGTAAAAGCATCCCACTTTGTTAAGCAATTCTTTCTAAAGTGCTGTGGATTCAGAGATAGCCCTGCGAGCTTCTGGGGGATAAGCAGCATATAAATACAAGGTAATAGTGGGATTAAGGTAGAGGAAAGGCCTGTCTCCTATGCAAAATGAAAAACTGGAACGAAGAAAAGCTTTAAAAACAAAATAAAGGAAATGACAGCTCTTCACCCTTTTCATTTACTCTTAGTTCCTTTTTTTTTTTTCCTGCTTAAGTGCATTCCTGAAAGCAACATCTCTTTTCTCTTGGGTCTGACTGCTTCATTCCTTTTAAAAATATTCTCCAATTATTGCCACCAAGTAACCTTTTCTGGGTTCTGATAGGAGTGACAGCTCATGATTAAATACAGGCACTAAGAAACAAACAATTGTTTCTTTCAGTTGACTAAACTGCCTCTATACTTACCATCTTCCAAGGTTATAATGACCCCAGACTGCTGAAACTTTAGCAAGGTTTCACGGCCCTTTCTACTGTCCTCAAGCGAGTATCAAAACCTTCCAAGCAAATTCATTTGCATTGTAAGATCAGGAGCGAGGCTCCTGCCCCTGCACAACTGAGGACCAACTCTTTTACTTCCTTGACCAGTTGCTTACGACTTTCCTTCTCATTTTTCGGATTTCTCAGGCAAGTACAATCTGAGATGGCAAATTAACAGCAAGCCTACTGAATGGTTAAGCATTCAGCCATTACATATTTGTAACACGTAGCATTCAATTGACTTTTCACTGCCCAGGCCTGTGTGAGAGGGGGTTTAAGAGGCTGTAGGTGTCAAAGCACCTGTTCTTGCTGACAGTGTTGGACAGCAACTCCTCTGAATCTTCTTAGCCAAGCCCTGATGAACTCTGGACATCATAAAGTCTTAACCGCAACCACTGCAGTAAATTCCTAGTCAGCATGCTATAAAAAAGAGCATGAATTTGAACTGTTTCAGGAAAGCTGGGGTGTACGGTCACCCTACTAGCTGGTCTTTGCACTTCTAGCCCGGTGTCCTTCAAAAATCTCCTGCCTCCTGTCACTAAATAGATCATGTGACTCTCCTGCTTAAAGTCCCCCAGTATCCATAGGATAAGATCCAACATTCCTCAGACAACAAGGAAAAAAGTCTTCTATTCTCTAACCCTACCTTTTCAACAATTGCAATTTCTTGTGTTACATTTAAAGGTCCAGCAACTGAATTAATTGTAGTGGCCAGAGTATGACCACCATGTTTTTAATCTCGAGATAGGTATAGCTGTAAGTCACGTGGCATTGACACTACTTCCTTTTACTCCTCTCTCTCAGTAGAAAAGGACAGTGTTTTACCAATCTTTATGCCCCGTGTCAGCCAGTGCTGACACCTAGTAAGGGCTGGACACAGACATGCAACAATTCCACATTCTGTCCTTTGTTGAGACAAAAGCAACAGTAGGTTGACCCCATGCTAAATCAGAACTTTTCTACCTTTGCAGGAACTCAGTGAATTGGTCCCAGAACATGAAAACTGGTTCACCAGCATCCTATTCAACAAAACACCACCTTTGTTGGTTTAGCCTTGATACAGACTGATAAGAAGCCTGGCCCATGAAGAGTGGCAGACAGTCCCCATGTTGACTCTGATTCAGTCTCAGGGAGAGGAAATTCTGACACGAGCCAGAAGAAGAGACTGTTCACATCCTAAAGGCGCAGGAAGCCACTGGTTTTGATGGAAACCTGTCCTCACTATACTCAATTGGTTCTGCTCTTTCTTGCTGTTTTCTCCTGTTCTCGCCTCCTCCCTCCTTTGCTTTTATTATGTGTCTTCTTTTCACTTTCCTCTTGCCCATTTTTTTATTTTTGTTACCGTGTAACCCATATCTCAGTACTTATTCAGGACATGCCCCCAGATGTCTCCAGCCTTCTGGAGGTATCTGAGCTCCAGAATTTGAGGATGCTGGGTTAACATGCGAGACTTCCCTTCCTCATCTCCCTCAACAGGATGGATTCCTTGATTCTGTTAAGAGCTGGAAATTATCCAGCTGGATTTGGCTTTTGGTGAGAAGTCCCCCAAATCGGATCCCCTTAATACAGCGGTCTGCCCTGACACCCAGGAGCATTTTTGGTTTTTCCTTTCTTCTAGGGTTTTGTTCCACAATCCACAATGCCAGCTGTTAAGATATTTTGATTGTTGAATGGACTTTGAAAATGTTTCTTAAGTTCTTTTTAGTTATGTAGTTACCAAACTGCAATGCTAATTTTAAGCAAAAACATTGTTTAAAGGAAAACGTTTGCCTAAAATAAATCAAGCCTACCATGAGATACGTTGAACTACCATATATCAAAATCATGCTAATGTTTTCCTTTTTCATTCTTAAATCTGAGTCTACTGGTGAGAAAAACCAAGAGGAAAAAAATATCAAGATAATGCACTGACTAGAAAGAAAATTTTTAAAAATTCCTTAAATTAAGTCAAACAAGAGAAATATGCAATCTTTCAAAGCTAATATTTGTTAGGCTTTATTCATGGTTGGAGAAAAGGGAGCTATATCTGAAAGGCATAATTGACACCCATAATATTTTCTTATGCTAAAAAGTATAATTAAAAGTTTAATTTTTGCAATTTCTGTGCAGATAAGAAAGCAACATCCATTTATGAACACATTACTAATAAGCATTTGATTAAAGCTAAATAAAAGCAAATGCCTGCCCTCAACAGCCTTCATGATCTGAGAGTAGCAGTGAGAAATAATAAAGGTACATGAGTATTTGTGCTAAGCAGAATATCATAATGGATGTAAGAAAAGTAACAAAGGCTTCTTACAGGGAGGAAGAGCAGGGATCCTACTACGATGCAGAGAAGTGCACTGTAGAGCGTGATGCCTTTGAGCCCAGGGAAGGGCGGGTATGGAGACACACTCTTCTCTCTCAGGCACTCACGGGCACCTCATAGAAAAAGAATTTCTGGGAGAAAGTAATTTAAAAAAAAAAAGCATAGACCTGAGATGGGGAAGTGGTGGACCAACCAACTGAGGGTATAGAAAGGAGTTCAGTTTGGCTCGGCTAGGAGCAGAGAGAACGCTGGAAAGGGGCCAACATCTGAAAGCCCTTGAACGCTAGGACACTAAGCACGTCCTTTTATTCTGATGTTTTGAGATTCTGGTCCTTACCGGCCCTGGGACACTGCCCCTCCCAGGACTAACCAGTTCCTAGAGATAGTAATGACTTGCTGGGGAGAATGTTTTTTGCGTGCAAACCAACCAACAGAGAGCCCACATCCACTCCCCCAGCCTCTCACACTCTGGGCCAAGATTCCCTGGCCCTGGACCAGGTCCCAGGCCGCTCGGGACGGCCCCAACACCCCAGAGCCAGCTAAAATCATTCACAGTGCTCAGTCCTAAATCTGCTTACCTGCCTCACCCATTCCTTCCCTCAGAAACCACAACAGAGGCTCTTTCCCACCCCCTCCTCCCACGTGCACCCCTGACAATCTTGGTGCTTCCCTGTGTGGCCCTGCATGGGCTGGTGTGATGGTTCATTTTATCTATCCACTTAGTTGAGCCAACAGAGCTCAGATACGTGGTCATGCAATATTCTGGATGGAACCTTGACTAATATATATGGGCATGTTCCTTCCTCTTGAGAACTGTCAGTGACAAACTGTCTTTTCAATGACAACTGTCTCCTGATCTACAAGTCTCGACATACCTGAATAATAAGAAAATCTACATTTTAAAACAGCCAGGCAGAAGAACATACTTACTTTCTTTAGGAAAGGAGAAGCTAGTGAAGGTTTCAAGCAGGGGAGAAACATGCTGGGAGCTATTCTACAAAGTTTACTTTAACATCATTCTGTAGAATCTACTACTGAAATGGACTCTGCTTCTTCTCTTTTTCCCCTTCTGCCTTTAATCCTCTGCTCCCTGATTCTATCTGCTAACTTCCTACCCGTTGTTCAGGCATCTGTAATTACACAAGGCTTATCTGGAGACTGGGAGGTGGATGGGGGCCTCAGTCAGACATGGGGAAAGCCTGGACTAGTTCATGCCTGGAGAAGTTCTTTGCCCTCTCTTTCACAAAACATATAAAAAAATAAAACACAGTGTGTTTTATTTTTTTAATTGATTCACATAATGGTTAAGTGGGTTCTTATTTGAAAGCCTGGATTTTCACACCTGTAGTCACTATTTATAGGACCTCCCTCATTTTCAGCAGGCTGCTGTGTAGAGTGGGTGACTTCAGTCCTGAGTGGGAACACGAAAATCTGCAGATGGGTGAGGTAGACCTCAGAGCAAAATCTAACTAGTCTCGCAGGTTCTGTGAAAGTGTTGTAAAGCTCTGCAGGTATCGTATCCCCGCATTAGAACGCAACAGGGTGCAGAAGCAATGTGGTGGGCTGGGCACTCTCCACACAGTCTTCGGCCTCATGGATCATGACCTTGAGACACAGGTCACAGAAACCTGGGACCTGCTGTACACATTCTCAGAGGAACAGGTTGTGGGCCACCAGCAAGCCCTGTTTCTTTGCCTCTTTCTTCCTTTTACTTCTTTCTTTCCTTTTAAGAGCATTTGAAGGATGCTTTGGGCTAGTAGTCACAAAAGGAAAGAATGAATTTAATACGTAATAGTCATGAGAGCCACCTCTCCTTAAATGACTCTTTCTAGGTCAAAATAAAATATACCTAAATACTAAAGTAAAAGTGCATGATTTACCCCACTGTGCCAATTTTATTCTAAACCCCAGGACCTAGGCACAAGTGACAAATCCAAGAGCCAGCTAGAAAGCTACCGAAGCCATGTAGAATGGAAGATGACCACATTCTGAATAGACAAATGAGTGTCAAGGTCTAAGCCCACGGTGATGGCAAGGTTTAGGGCTGAAGATGAAAGAGACACAAAGGAACAAGACAAGAGGCAAAAGGAGAGACCAAAGAACCAGGAAAGCAGAATTCTGTGGAGGCAAGAGAGGGAAGTTTCAAGGAAGAGGCAATAACAGCATAAAATGCTACAATCAAAGAAAAACCATGGTGAGTAAAAAATGCAAAATAAGGTAGGAGAAGGAAGTCTAAATATACCACCAAAGAAAATAATGTCATCAGACTAAACTCACTCATTAAAGGAAAGGAGATTCTCAGATTGAAATAAACACAAAGCACCCAAATGCTGCATAAACACGTTTAAAGCCTAGAGCTTAAAGCTAAAGACATTGAAAGACTGAACGTAAAAGGAATACACATATATTCCTTTATATAGGATACACATAAAATCTAAAGAAAATAAGGGGTTTTATTAGACAAAATAAATTTGAAGGCCAAAAGTTGTAAGCGATAAAGAGGATCATTTTTTTTTAATAACAAAGAATCACTTCACCCGGAGGATAGAGTACCCTATCTTAGAGCATATAACCAGGTTTTCTCAACATTGACAAAGCAGAACCTGACATAATTACCAGGAGAAACTTGACAAATCCACAAACTACAGAGAAGAATTATCACTAGGACTCAAGAACTGAGAGAACAAGCAGTTAGAAAAGAATGCTAAGGATATAAAAATAAGAATGGCATAATTGGCATTTCTTGTCTTTTGGACATTTATAGAACTCGGCTCCCAACAATTAGTGAATCACATTCTTTACAAAACTTGAGCATATATTAGCCCACAAAGCTAGTTTTCACAGGTACCAAAGAACCAAACCATACAGAACAAGAATAAGACACTTTCTAAAAGTAACATTTGGTGAACATGAAAGGAGTTCTAGGAATTAAAACATGGCAGGAAAAGAAAAATGTCAGTGGAATGTGTGCAAGATAAAACTGAAGAAATCTCTCAGCAAGTAGAGCAAAGAGGCAAAGAAGTAGAAACAGGAGAGAAAAGCTAAGAATATTAGAGCATCCATCTAGTAGTTCCAACATTCCTCAAATAGGGATTCCAAACAAGAGAGAAGTTCTTTTTTTTAAAAAAAAAAAAAAAAAAGACCAAGTCAGACTGAAAGCTTGTGAACTCAAGAGCCAGACATGCCAAGGTCTGTCAGAGCCAGGATACCTGCTGACACCTGCTGTGTTTCTAACCTGAATGCAGAACGCCCAGGGGAGGCCAGCTCAGATGCTTATCCATGCTTCACCTGTCATGACTACAGGTTGGAGAAGTTGCTGCTCTCTCCTCTGTGCCCAGCTACAGAAGCCTGTTCGCCTGACCATATTCCTGCTGAACAGCCAGTGTCTGGCCCACATGAGGCCCTGGCCTTGGTGGGCCCCCTTTTACTAGGGCACACTCACAACCTGTCCTCTCTCACTTCCCCACAAGAGGGTCTTAAAACTGTCAAGGGACCAAACCTAAATCAAAATCAAACCAAAGGCTCTATTCAGCTTCTTTACTCCTGTAAGTGTTATCGTTTCATTACAATGCTAGGTTTGAGATTATTCCTGAAGTTTTTATGCATGTAAGTACTAGAACTCCAGAGAAAATCAGGGACCCAGTTAACATGGGTATCAGTATGGTGGTTGCTCTGGGAAGGAGTAGAGGATGTGACAGGGCACAAAACAGAGAGCTCTTCATGTGACAAGTGCTCCACTTTGTTGAGAAAAATAGTGTGTCCATGAGTGTTTGTTGTTTTTTAACTTACACATACAGATTTTACATACTCTTTGGTTTATATGACACTTAAACTTTCTTTAAAAATATGAGCTGGTGGAGTTTATCCCAGTAATATATTTTAACATCAGAAAATAAAATGCTGCCACCAGATAAGGATAATGAGAAAGTCATTGTTTATGTAAGTGGGGGCCATGACCTTCAAGAGAGCATGTGTGTTGGCCTGGGGGACCAATGCCAGCAGACAGAGTTCAAAGGAACTCAGTGGATATGGCAGATTCTATCATTGCTCCAAACATTCACTGCCCTTCACTGTGAGAAGATACTTCCCACTCCACTGTGGTCAGGCTTTGGCAATGGAATTCAGGTGTGACATGGAATCTTAAAAGGGTTCCATGACTCTTCCATCCACAAGGCCAACATAGCCAAGACAGGGACTGCTCCTCCCATCTGGGTCCCTGAATTGCAGCTGACCAGCAACAGACAGTAATGAGAAAAAGAAATAAACCTTTGTGGTTGGAAGCCGAGTTGCCTGGGGTTGTTTGTTACTGTAGGCAACAGCAAACTGCCTTTCAGAGAACTTTCCAGTCGGACAGGAGGAAACAGGAGTCTCAGGCTACAGAATGTGAGGAAAGGACTTGGTTACTCTCTGTAAGACCTGGGTATGCTGAGGGACAGAGACAAATATTAGAGGAAGGAATGAAAGTCCACATTAGAGAGGAGAGTGACAGATGACGCAAGGTGTCATAGGCAGCGGAAAAGGAAAAGATCAAGGAGCAGGGTGGAGGGTGGGCCTCAGGGATGAGGGCTACAGTGCTCTGTCAGAGACCGGAACAAAGGAAGGGGATTGGGAACAGGTGATTTGAAAGGAAAGGATCTGAACAAGCACGAGGAAAACAGTCCCAATTTTTCGAGAAGGTTATTGGTGAGGAAACTCACTGGTGGGGACAGCTGCTGGAAGTGAGATGTGGACAAGGGGTAAATAAAGGTTGGCTTTGAGGAGCCAGCATGCCGTCCACAGGCATGGTCAGCACGTCACCCCCTGATTCTCCATCACTGACATGTTGACCCAGACATCTGCTAAGAGTCAGAAAAATTACATATACTTGCTCTTAGTTGTATTCTTACACCATAAAAATTGGGAGCTCTGTTGCCTTCATACTGGCCTATAAGTGTATAAAGTGACCTTAATGCTATTTCTTCGTCAGTATTTTGAAGAGATAATTACAAAAAACTACAGTATTTTTAGGAACACTGAAAAGAAAATTTTTCTAAATATCATACAGTAATTTGCCAAAAATTGTTAACAGTGAGCTTTAATAATTATTTTACATGGTACATTGTGCTTTTTGATATATTTAAGCTCCTGAGTTTTCACAAATTAAATGTTAGAATACTTTCTGATAACATGTGATTGAATGGGCAGATTAAAGGAAATAAATGATTTGGAAATGGGTATAGTACAAATTAAATTTGAGCACAAAATTTACTGGATATTTTTATCAATTATGATAAGTTACTCAGCTGAACTACTCAAATATTTGGTTTCCGATTCATTCATCTTACAATCACTACGCTTATAAAATTATTACATTCCCTCTGCAAGGCATTTTGCATTTGATTTCCCTGGATTATTTTACTACATACCTAGCAGTCTAACAGTGCAATGTCATCGGCGCTAACTTAATAAAAGAAAACTTGATTCCGTACTCACCCTGGTAAAGAGAGGTTCTAAGCCATTTGGAGCAGTGGTTGGACGGAATCTTCTCCTTCTCCACGTTTCAGGTCTGTTTTCCCTTGCGAGTCTTCCACTGGGGGCAGGAGGAGGAGGCGGAATAGGCATCATGTAACTGTTAATGTTCGGAGGTTGATATCGATGCATTCCCTGGGAATTGTCCACAGCGCTCCTGAACTTCATCACTGCCTTCTTGCCCTGTAATCACATTTCATGACAATAAGAACCAGGGAAATAGAAGTGCTGCCCAGCATAACCCAGAACTAAAGACGAGACTGTGTGACTGCCACTGCATGCAGACACAACTGATATCAACAGGCAAACTCAAGACACTCCAATCTGTCAAAAAATGGCATTTTTTTTTAGTAACCATAGCAAGTTAAATTTTCCTGAATTTCTCACCTTATTTAAGCATCTTTTTAAACCAAACACAGAGTGATGGCATTTCTATTGTGCTTTCAGGATATTTCCCTCGACTATCCATTAAATAAATGGTGCATTTAAACAATTTAAAATGAAAAGGTTTGAAGTGTTGTACTTTGAAGTAGTGTTGGCTAGTCCACTTAACAATGGGGTATTTGCACTTTTTTACATTGATTTCACCCATTCAGATGTTATAACATTCCTTGATAACATGATTTCAAGGAACCAAAGACCCAGACTCTGACCCAAAGACTCTATTCAGCTAATTTTTTCCTAGAAATTCAACTTGTAGGAATGAATTTCACCCAGAGAACTACATGAGTACACTTACATAAATGTGTATAAGGGTACACACACACATATGTATAACACTTTAGTTGAACCAGTAAGGCCGTCAATAGGAGAATATTTAGCTAAATTTTGCTTTGTTCTTAGAATAGAGTCTCACCAGGCTTTAAAGAGAATAGTGTGAATCTATTCGTCTTGAGCCCTGACATAAAAATGTCCATGCAGTGTGAGCACACATTTAAATAACTTATATGTGAATCTTGAGAAAACCAGAGATGACTGGAAGACTTTTGGGATTTGGGCCATTCAAAAATATACCATTTTCCATTTTCCATATCTTTGTGTTATTTGAAAGTCTGGTCAACATGTATTACCTTAATGATGAAAAAGCACCAAAGGTATAATCAATAATTATATTATATTTTTCAGGTACATTTGTGTCTCTGGACTTTTCCCAAATTGATAATTTTTGTATATCTGAGGTATTTTCCCCAACTTTAAGGTACTGTTCATCATTTTAATCCATTTTTTATCAATTGACTTGGTGTGTTTTTAAATTCATTTTCAGACAATGCATTCTTTATTTTGAGATGTTTAACTCGTGAAAAGCTACTTTTAAGAAAAGGAAGTCATCCTCCAAATACGCCTCATTGCTGAATAAGCAAAACCAGGTGAAACAGAGGCATGTGTAGCCCATGTTTTGATTGAAAACCATGTTTACACGAACAGAAAGGGATTTAAATAGGTATTTACAGAGGAGTTTAGAATTATTAGAATGCTGGATGTCACAGGTGTTCTTTACATTCTCATTTTTCTTTTCCTACCTTTTCCAATTTTCCTGTGATGGTGTGCCTTGACATTGTAATAACAAACAAATTAATGAAGTGATAAGATAATAAGAACAATAAAATCAATGAATCCAGAACTTTTGTGGGCTGGAGATTTTTTAAACATTTCTAAATAGTTATCAATCAATGGCATGCCTTATTTGGAAATGGTTTAGTAAATCAAAACAAAATTAACCTTCTGTTCCTTATTTTGCCTTTTTTTAGCCCAAAGCATCTTGGACATCTTACCATGGCAGTACAAATAATTTTACCTTATTTTTAACATACTTTAATATACTACAACATTCTTAAACAATGAATTCTTAGGTGTCTTCCAACTGTTCACTATTGCAAATATTATAGTACTAAATATTGCTGAATCGAATTCTTTCCGCAATGTGTGTGTTCCTAGGATAAATTCCTATATGTTAAAATGCTTGAGCATGTTCATTTAAAATGCTGATAGATAGCCCCATATTGCCTTCACAAATAGTTGTACCAATTTCTACACATGTCAATAGTGTATAAGAGGCTCTCATTCTAAGGCAAATCATTTTCAATCAAGTCATTATTTTTACTCAACTGCATCTCAGCCAGCCTGTTTTGACCAAATTGCTTTTGCCTAAATCAAAGATCCTCACTCCTGATATTTAGAAATTTCAACCTGCATAAATCTGTTTAAACTTCAAACAACTCCCATGTGCACATTCTCTACTCTTTGATGGGTGCTCACTACGTACTCAGCAATCATGCAGACTGCTGTTCTTTAGGAATTTCTTGTCTGGTTTTATATTAAGTAATTTTCATCACCAATGCCACTGAAAACATTGCAAGTCTTTCCTGGCAGTATATTTTGCCTATGTGCATCACAGTGTCAGCTCTAATAGGTTAGAGATTTTATCTGTTTTGATAATTGATGTACCACCAATGCCTGGCGCATTGTGCCCAATAAATTTCACTGGATGACAAGTGTGATTCACTAGCTAACATTAACATGGAATTGGTCTCAATCTTTGCAGCACAAGTGAGCCACCATTAAGTACTTATCCCTCCCTCACACCCTGAAACTTGGAAATAGTAAAATAAAAGGCCCTGTGCAGGTTTAATTAATAAATCCACCCAGCAGCATAGAGCAGATTTGGAAAATCACCTGAAAGGAAAATCGTTCCCTAGCCAGAACTTGAATATTACCTGATTGATGGTGTCCACATACCTAAGAGAAAAATGTGTCCAATCAAGCAGAGTTAATAGATATAGGAGCTTAGAAAAGAATATAATCACCTTGGCAAACGTGGAAAGTGCCCATCTGAGTACTATCTAGGGGAGAGGACATCCCACCCATTTGAATATTTCCAGTCCTAAAGGCAAAGTTATCTCTGGAGGATAGAGAGGGTTTTAGCCGAAGACCTTTGAGCTTTCTGGTACCTTTGGCAAGCCCATTCCTAAGATGAGACAGATGTATCAGGCCATCTTAGCCTGATGCCAGTAACGTTCCATTCTACCATATCCCCTCATTCTGATTCCACACTCACCAGGCAACCTTCTTATTGTGACCTGGTAGTCCACCTGCAGGGGAAAATGTCCTGCTTCTACAAGTTGGATTTATTTGACAGCTGGTGAGTTCATGGCCCCTAATTTTGGTTTGATTCCCTATTTTGATTTACTATAGTGAGAAAAATGGACATGTCATGTGTTATTTTAGTTAGCCTGAGACAACCTTTTGGGTACCTGACCATTCCTGGACCCTAGCTTGAAATGGGAAATCTCTGGACCTTCAAAGTGGAGACTAGGTCCCAGAAAGTGTCAACCTAATTGGCTCATGACCCAGCAAGTTCCTGCCTAGCTCTAAGCAGTTTTCCCAGTCTTCCCTAGACACATGCCACTGCTTTTGGTTTCATTTTTCCTGCCTTCTGAGAAACTACTATTAAAGTAAGGTTTGTGAAAAGTGCTTCACAAGCTGGAAATACATTTTAAAAGGATTAAAATATTATTTACCATTTTAGGGATATATTTAGACTTTTACTGTGGAATACAATCATTTACTTGAATTAATTTCTTAGTGTCAAGGTTATCTGTCAATTTTGGTTAAAATATCTTCATTTCATATGTCTGATTTTTCCCAATAGTGAATGGAATGAGATTCACCTATTTGAACATAATTACAAGTATACTCGTGACACAGCTTCTTTCTTAAGCTGGCAAATGGTTCTTCTTGGTCCTAGAAATGCAAACAATACTGATTGTCCCAATTATCCTTCCCTCTCTAAGTAACTCATATCTTATGGCTACCATCCTTCCTTCCTATTCTCTCCTAAAATAAGTGACAATTGACTGAGACATAACCTTGAGAAGGAAGCAGAGTCAAGCTTCTGTGTGTGATTAAATTCAGGATTTTTTTAAAAGATGGACATTCTTTTCCTTCTTTAGCCAGCCTTCTCTAGAGTCAAACTTGAAGCAATTTCATACACTGATGGTAAAGTAAGTCGGCATGTAAATGCAAACCTGTCCTTGGAAAGTGTCATTTTCTAGGTCTCATGCATTTAAAATTTGGAAGCAGTCAACACTGGTTCTATTCTTATAGAAGTCATAGTTAGCTATTAAAAAGTCCCTCTTTGTTTTTCATACAAACTTTCAAATTAATGAGAGATCACCTTATATACTATAGAACTATTCTTTGCTCTTTGCCCAGTAACACAGAAATTACAGGCCTTCCAATTAAAGTTAGACATAATTGCACTCTGGTTTCTCTTCAGATGACATAAATCTTTGACCTTTTACTAAAATAAGACATAATTAAACAGAAGTACATAGTAAGTGCCTAATAAGTGCACAATATAAATTTCACTGAGTAGATTAATTGAATCTAGCATTGTAAAGGCTGTGATAATCCAATACTCGAATCAAGAAAAAAAAGATAATCCTTGAAGACATAACATTTACCCCAATGGGAAACGGAGCTTCATTTTCCAGCAGTGAGGTTTTTGATCTGGACCCCGAAGTTATCTTTGGAACAGTTCCTACTGCAATATTACTGGGAAGAGGTTGTAATCGAATTGGAGGCTGCATATTTCCCGGGGCAGTGTATGGTCGAGGAGTTGTCTAGACAATTAAGGGAAAAAAAATTCCATTTAAATTAGTATCTTGACATGTTTCCAGAGCCAATTAATAACTCAGCAAATTGCCTAGAGTAATTAATGGTGCCTTCTCACTGAACAGATTAAACTTTAATTATGTCCTTCCATTATACATACACTTATGACCCAAAGTATTTGTTAAAACATACGGTATGGAAGTCCTCTACATACCTAAATGCCACAATTATAGGGCATTTTAGATAAAGGAGATGTTCTCTGTTAGGCTCCTGTATTTTATTTGCACTGAAAACTCACTGACAATTCCTAATTGATGTTGTACATAGAATGGCTTTGCTCAATTGAATGTTAAGTTGAGTAATGTTCCTATCTTAGAGATCTAAAGGGATATGATTAGAATGAACTCATTTCTGTTTAAATGTTTTCAACATCAACTCTAGCATGAGTCCTTTAAGTCTTAAGATTGGTGCTGAAGTAAATGCAAATAATATGATTCAGAAAGAGGGAAGGAAGATGCTTAACTCTAACCCATCACCATTTATTCAACCTCTTCCTTGAAATATTAAGAAAACAAAAATAAAAAAATAGTAACTGGTGACTTCAGAAAACACTGTATAAGTGGAGATGTTTTCCAGGCTGGATATTTTCCATCGGCCCCTCTTCTTTGTCTTTTCTGTTCTGCTCTGGCTGTGGGGATTCATTCCTTTATTAAGGACCACATCAACTAACCCCAGGATTCCAGTTGGATTTGGCCAATGAAAGACACTAGCAGGAGATCAAAAGACTGGAGGGAAGGAGATTGGGGTCTTAATGCTCCTCGATCTTTCCCACTAAGGTCATGATGGGACAGCTGGTCCCTCCACCAAGGTCCACAGCTCCTGTCAGGAAGTCCTCTCCAAGCTGACAGGTACTGCCTGCTGGTTCCAGTAACTAATCCCTTCTTCTCCCCCTCAGGCCTAGGTGGTGTGGTTTCCCATCTTGCTCACCCCAGCATGCTTTACATCCCTTGTTGGTTTTCCTTAACCTTGCCTGCATCTTTGTAAACAGTTTCTTTATTAAACCCTTCCTAATTACCCTATTTGTATAAGCCATCTGTTTCCTGCTGAGACCCTGACTGATGCATTTTCTAATCAAGAATGTACTGCAGAGAATACCAAAAGTGCCAGTTCGGAGCATAAGACGTGCCTTTTGGGGCACTGATAGAACATTGTAACTTTAGTATAAAGACCAACAATGTTTCAAAAATGGAAAAAAAACGGCTTTGGGCCCAGTGGTTCTATTACAATACAATAGTAGAAAGCCTGTTAAGAATAATACATGCAGATCTGGGCAAGAGAGTGTGAGAAGGATGGTATATAAATGATTCATGAATAAGGTTTATTACACTGACACTAAAGATTGGTGACAACAAATATTCAACTCTGGAAATGTGTTGTATAAATACATACAAAATGGCAATGGGGAAGCTCCCACCACCAAAAATTGGTTTGGGTACCATCTTGACAAGCATGTCACATGTTGTTAAATCTCGGATTCTGTTAAGTCAACACTGGATTCCAACTCTAGTCACTATGAGGAGATTAAAAAGTAATTTTTAACATCTAATGGCGATGCAAGACAATTAGTGCCAAATGAAGCACACAGACATTGCCAAAGGGACAATAACAGCAAAATACTAGAGAACTAACAGAACTGAGAACTGAAAGCTATTTGAAATAAGTCAATGAGACCAGTAAAAATTAAAGTTTCACAAAAGCAGTTCTATTTTATCCTAATGTACGAGTAAGAGAAGAAAACGGACGAGTAGAAAAGAGGAATGGTACACTTGCACATCCACGTCTGAAGAGCCAGTTGTGAGCCAGACGCGGGAAGGGTAGCAAAGACAATATTCCCCAATGTCTATTTTCCTTTCTTCACGGAATAGAATGTTTATCCAGAACATTGCTCTCCCGAATAAAGACTATATTTCCCAGCATCTCTTGCAACTCTGTCTAGATGTATGCCTCAGTTTTGGCCAGTAAGATGTGAACAGAAGTTATACCAGAACTTCTAGATCATGCCCTGAGAAGGAAGAGCTGTGTCCTCACTGTCCACTTATCTCCTTCTCTCTGGCTGGAATAGCCACAGAGTGATATTCAATTGTGGCTCACGTGGATGAAGGCAACAGACTAAATTTAGTAGATCACTGGCACAAAAGGAGTCTGAGATTTTAATGACTTCTAGAGCAGAAATGGCACACGAGCTGAGACACATGTGTGTGGGTATAGGGAGTGCATCCTTATGTTAAAGTCCTAACTGTGGGCTCAGTACACAAACCTTCACAGGAAGCCAAGGGGATGGACTAGAGCAGCATTTGATCTAAAGAAACAGGACATAAGCCTACATAAGCCAAAGGGTGAAAGGTCTCAACACCTACAAAGAAAAATCAAACTAGAAGTTTTCTGAACAAGGGAATTAGATCACCCAAAAGAATTCTTCTGATCTCTGGAAAACAAATATGCCTTAAGGCTCTCTCCTGTCAAAAAATCCAACTGAACACAAAAACACTGAACGTAAGATTCAGAAAGCAGGTTGCCATAAACTGGAACATGATCTGTTGGCTGCTGTGCTCTAAACTTTACTTCCCCACATTTGCACACAGATATCATTCAGTCCGATGAATGTGGCAGTCAAATGTTTAACTGATTACATTTATCTCCAGAAACAAATCTGCACCATTCAGCTAACAGCTGTGAGCTACAAACTGTTGTGGTTCACATCAGAAGCCACCTTAAATTTGCTACATTTTAAACTGTTCGTAGTATATTTTCTCAGAATAAATATGGCACTGTAGCTTAACATTTTCAAAATTGTACCAGAATGTGAATTGCAATTGACGACCTGGTGATTACTCAGCTTAGCTGAGCATTTCTAATTCTCAGTAGAAGATCTCTGGGGGTGAATTTTCCAAGCATGTACGAAATTAGCTGAAAGACTTTCCACAGTTTTAATGAAACGGTGCAGCTAAAAACCTAGCTGCTATTTTGAAAGTTTAGGTGCAATTAGTGACCAAGAGCAACAACTATTCACCGTATGCTTTCTTACTCACTCAAGAAAGTTAAAAGAGAAAAATGGAGGGCAATATCCCAAAAGGGTTATTACCTTCATCTCGGTGGCACCTGGAGGTCGGGAGTCAAATTTAGAGGATCTGTAACCAAGCTGGGAAAACAAAAAGAAGGACTTGAATTTCTGTAAAACGGGAACTGCAATGCCAAGGCCACAGTCAGCATCCCTTATGGTGCAGAAGCGCCACGGCGGGTGAGCCCGTGAAGCCTCCTGGCTTCCCAGATAGAAAGGCGTCTGAAGTGCTGGTGTCAGTGTTTCCTGTCATTTTAAAATTACTTTCTCACTCCTGCCACATTAAGATCTCCTGGATGTATCATAAACTACTTATTGAGGGTGTTCAGCTGGAAAATTGAAAAGAAAGCCTTTCAAGGGTTCTTTCCTCTCTGAAACAGGTGGGAAGATAGAAAACGGCACTTGATGGTTTCTTTTGTTTCACCCAGGAAAAGCTTTTGAGAGTCTAGTGAATTTGCCGCCCAATAAAAGAATTATTTGTGTACATATACATTTAAATGAAGCCTGGAAATAGGGTAACAACAAAGGGAAGACGGTTGCTTTTCATAACTTGAGCTGTTCATCGGGAAACATCAAAACATATTTACCTTTTGAAAGTGTCAAAGCTTAACGCTATATGTGATGAACCTACTTCAACAATCTGTGAAAGCATTGCAATTCCTCTATAAATATTGTGCAATCCAAAAAAAAATCATGCTAACAAAGAAATAGATTAGGCCACACAAAGCGAGAAGAAATGTAATCAAGTGGTTCATTTACAACTGAAACCATCAACCTCCAGCACATATTTTGCAAATCTTTTCCTGTATCTGCATTGTTTCAAGCTACCTCACCTTCCTTCAAGCAAATACCACTCCTAGGTTATAAATGAATTGAACTGGAATGAAATGTCAGTGTGCAATTTCTTTAAATAGACTTTCCATGCATTTAATTATTTTTATCTTAGAGGATGTGCATATACTTTTCATAAAAGAAGTTCAAGTATCTGGCCCAACATGATGGGCAGCACCACTGAATCTCTGTGCATAAAGAGGCTTTACAGACAAGGTGAGAGTAGAGGGAACAGCAAGAACAAAATCCAGAGGTCAGAAAATACAGAACACGTGCGGAACAACCAGCAGTTCAATTCTGCTGCACCGTAGGGTGCTAAAGGGTAATCGTGGAGAAAAGTATTGGGCTAGCTAAATTGATGTCATGTGGCTTGGGGTCTTAAATGTCAGGTCAAGAACCTGGGCTTTCCTATAGGTGATGCAGAGCCAGTGAAGGCATCCAGGCATGTAAGTGACGTAAGTAATCTGCACTTCAAGAAAACCAATCTAACAGTAAGACAATGGATATGGCAGGGATGATACTGATGGGAGGTGGGACATTCAGTAGAGACAGAGTTGAATGGAGACAAGACTATGTTTTCATTCAGTAGGATGTGCGGGGTTATACAGCCACGTACCCAGAGAGCACGCTTTCTGAGAGTAATAAGGAATCATAAGTTAATCAGTTGGCTTGGTGCCTCATCAGAGTGCTTAGTATGACTCACCGGTGTTACTGGGCCACAATGTCCTCCATCAACCAGAACACTATGGCCTTGGTTAGTCTTTGGGCCAACTGGGGGGCGGGGAGACAGGACTGGCCTGTTATTCTCTATAGTCCATCTCATGTGCTCTCCCTAAGAATAAGAAAGTGAATGAACAAATTGATGCAGAATTAGTCATGTGGGTTAAGTTAGTGCCCATCAAATAAGAGATGTTTTATGACTAAAGAAGTCCTTTCTCATTCTTTTCAAAAGTGTTCCTTCTGAGGACTATCGCGGTAGTCGGGAGACGGTTCCACAGCTGTACTGGGTGTGGTGGTGAGAGGCAGGTCACAGAATAAGCTTTCTCCAAAGAAATAGCTGTGCCCAAATGCAGTGTATCCTTGGTTTTAGCAATAACAGTCATTAATCCACTTTAAGCAGATCACTATGAGAAGCACAACGTTCCTCACTACTCTGATCGGTAGAAACTCCCAGAACGTATTACTTTTCTGCCTTAAAAAATAATTACATAATGCCATTAGCACAGGGTTACATATTACATAAAGAGGACCTAAAATATAGGTCTTTCCCCAAGTGCAGTCATAAAGTGAAAACTGTTACAAGTTAAAACCGTACAGGGAGGAACTAGAGTGTCTCTCACGAACTTCTGCCAATGCCAAAACATGCCATGCACCTCATGAGCGTGTCTGGCATTCTGGGCGAGAGTGAACAGAGGACTACTTCAGGCCGTGCTGGTCACTCTTTACCTCCAGTGAACATTTTCTCCAACCACATACAGAGAAATTACAGAATCCGTAACTCAGCCCTTGATATAGGTCATTTCTGGCAAAGTTGACTTAACCACAAATCGCTACAAACCAACTTTCCTGATCTTGAGAAACAACCTATCTTCTGTTATTAAACAACACTTTTATAACAAGAATATCTTTTGACCAAGATAAAATAGACAGATTTGAGTCTATCAGGCAAGAGGGAAAATTACTGTTTCCTATGGCAAGTTATTCTACAGAAGCTTTACGAATATTCATCAGTTTGTGAAATGTGTCTTAATCCCCACACTTGTAATACGACACAAAATGAAGAACAACATTTGGGTTTGAATGGCTCAAGAAATTGAGTAAAACTGCCAACCTAAACTGAAACCTCTCAAACATGCCTAATTGAATCTCTCAGCTCTTGATTTAAATGTATACATCTCATAAGTTCACTGCAAAGAAGGAATATCAAATACAAAAGTAGAAAACGAGGGATTTTTAAATGCCTTCACAAAATGTCTAAATCTTATGCTTTCCTACCATATATTTTCAAGGGCCTTGATCACATGAAAATGTGCCATTGGATGGATAATTCTTAAAGTGCCGTGCTTTCCGTCACATTGGGAACATCACAGTCTATTTTTACCTTCTTATGACAAACAAATCTTTTGGCCTCTATCACAAATCAATCAAGAAAATACAAAAGCAAAATTTCAAACTTGAGAAGAATGTTTTCAGGTTTTTCTTGGAATGATCTGTGCTTCATACGATTTTTTTATGTTTTCTTTTTAACTGAAGCATAGTTGATTTACAATGTGTTAATTTTGATGTACAGCATGGTGATTCATTTATATATATATATATTCCTTTTCATATTCTTCTTCATTATAGGCCATTACAAGGTATTGAATATAGTCCTCATGCTATAAAGTATGTCCTTGTTTTTTATCTTTTTTATATATAGTAGTTAGTATCTACAAGTCCCGAACTCCCAATTTATCCCTCCACACCCCCTTAAATAATTTATCTCACACAGAAGCTCCTATTTTGTCATGATCTTCCATAACAGAGGTGGCCAAGATTTAAGCTTGGTGGAACGATCATTTGACCTCAGTTATGAGTTACCCCCAAATAAAGTGCCCCAAGGTACTCCAATGATAGTACCACTGGCCTTCAAAAGCATGAAATAATATTATGAAGTAGAAGTTATGTCAACTCCTTACCTTAAATCTCTGCATTCGCTCCTTCCTAGCTAAGGTCTCCAGCTTCTTCTTAATTTCAAGCTGATGGTAACGCTAAGCATACAGGAGGAAAGAATCATATCAGTTATAGCAAATAATTTTTAGAGGAAAATAATCCCACCAGCTAACTGGATTCTCAATTACCCCTCCTGTCGTTGAGATGGAGAAGAATCACCTGCATAAGTGTGCAAGTGGGGATATAAATTGGTACAACTCTTTGGAAAGCCAATTCCTAAAATACATTAGGCAGTTAAAAGTGTTCCTACTCTCTAACTGATAAATTTCATGTCTACACGTAGGGGAAAATCTGAATAATAAAAAAAAAATGTTTTATGCACAAAGATGCTGTCTGAAAGGTTTTATTTTCTCTCAAAGCAGAAATTCAGAAGCAATATAAACTTTCAAGAGAGTGGTGAAGTTTTTGGCATATCCACATAACAGAATAGAAAATAATTATTAAAATAAGATTCATAAAGCAGGGGAGGGTGTAGCTCAGTGGTAGCGTGTGTGCTTAGCATGCATGAGGTCCTGGGTTCAGTCCCAATACCTCCATTAAATAAACAAAAAAAAAAACAAAACTAATTCCCCTCCCCCCAAACAATAAATAAACAAATAAATAAATAAATACAAATTTAAAAATAAGATTCATAAAGATTGTGTTTCAAAAAGTGGAAAATGCAAGAGCTGCAGATAAAAGTAGGATGCAGCACAGAAATACAGCTGGTCAAGCTCACACCGTGTGCCTGTCCCTGTCCTGGGAAAGAGCTGTTTGTCCATCGTCTCTCCACAAACAAGTCCAATTGCTACACAGCCTCATTTTACAAATGAAGAAACCGAGGCAGAGGACCTGAACTGGCCCTAGGTCACACATCCGGTCAGCGGTGAAGCTGTAATTTGAATCTTGGTCTATCTGACACTAATTGCCTGTTAGGCTTTTTTTTTTTTTTTTTTTTTTTTTTTTTTCAAAAACACCATGCTCCTCTCACAACGTAGCATGCTTTTATTAATGTATAAATATGAACAGGAGAGAGACTAAGATGGAGTGTGAGGATGTTAGCAGCAGTTATCTCTGAGGGGAGGGATGTGTGCTTATGGATGGTGATTTTCCTTTCTTATGGTTTCTTGTGATTCCCAAATTGTCAGTAATATATTCATTATAGAATTTTTAAATAAACCTCATGTAAAAATAATCTGCTCACAATCTGATTTGAAATCATTCAGATACATCTGAGAGTGTCTGACTGACGAGTCCTTTTAAAAAAGTGGGGTTTTTTCTCTGTTCTTGATCCCCTCCTACTGCCGCTGGGACCCTGCAGCCTCAATCATCAATCCTCTTCTTGAAACCTTTCTTCTCTCCCTCTTATCTCACCCACTTACCGCTGAACTTTATTAAATTCACTACCAACCATTTTCCATCTTCCATTTATTCTCCGCTCACTGCAGTCACCCACTCCCACCCCGACTTTACCATCTGAAACTAGTTTCCCCAAGGCCACTGATGTCTTCATCCTCTGGGTCAAATGTAATTTCTCTTTTTTTTTTTTCACCCTAGTAGTCACCTTATTTAACCATTTGGCAGCTGGTGAGACCCTCCTGGCTCCCAGGACAACACTCTCTCGGGCACGTTTTTCCACCACTGGAAGGTTCTTTTCTAGCCCGTGTTGTTTTTCCTGATGGCCCATGAGGCACACACCACCAAACTAGAAGCCCTGGAGTTGCTCTGAGTGCCTCCTTTCCTCCTTGTGCAGTCAGTGTGGTCTCTCTCCCCAGATCTCTGCAGACAGCTGCATCTCCCCGGCATCTTTGACTGCGTTAGCCCACACCCTCTGGCAACAGCTTCCTAATTGACCTCCCACCTCCAATCTTTTCCAGCTCATTAATCCATCTTCCACATTTTTAGCAACATCATCTTTCTAAAACAGCTCTGCTCATTTATTTCACCCCCTGCTGAAAAAGGTTTCATCGCCTCATCACCTACACTCCAGACCTAGCTGGGAATTGAAGGCCGCCAGAAACTGGGCCCCAACTTATTGGGGAGAGTCACTTCCTGCCACTCTTTCAACCAATGCCCAGTGCAGTCTGGCCGCAGCGAGCCTTCCTTTCCATCCACCATGTCCCTTCGCACCCTGCAGCCTCACACCTGCCATCTTCACTTTCTGGGACGCTCTGCTCGTGTTTTCCCGTGAGTCTCAGGCCAGGTTCAGTTCAAACAGCGGGACCTCTGTTCAGCTCCCCCTGACTCTCACAGGGGCAAGTCATCCTTCCCTTCTTTCTGAGCTCAGTCTGCTTGTTCCTCTCTTCTAGCATTTGATCACTTTCTTTAGCATTTTTTACAAAATTATATCTCACAGCTACATCACATAGCCCCATATTGGTACACTGTAAGCCTGCAATTAACATTTGTTTGCATGAATGAATACATGAATATTAATACAACAATATTAGTAAACAGCATCAGCAGAAACTAAATGTGAAATAAATGTGACAATTTAGAAATATTTTATTTTTAAATTATATATATTATATAAAATTATATATTACATATTAACATTTGTCTAAGATATTTACTCCAAACTTAGAATACATGAAGTCTTCTTTAAAAACAGCATATTTAACAGTTACAGTGTGGCAGGAATATGAAATTTTGGAAAACCAAAGTTCAAGGATCAAGACTAAAACAGAGCTTGGTGCCTATTAAGTTTGAAATTATGTACAGATTAATTTTACACACTACTATTTTTTTAACATTAATTGTAAAATTCCAACTAGTTCTTTTATAAGCAGGTGAATTTGGGGTCACAAACAATGACTCCATGTAGTTTATGCACATAATATAAATCACAAAATGAATTTCTACATGAACAGATCATATACATCTGAAGTGAATGCAACACTTGCTCAGTTTAATAGTAGCATAATAATACGTATTTTCAGTGGCACTGCTATTACTGCTGGTTTACTGATGACTCTGTCGCTGTTCATAAATGTTTACTGCACCCACGGATCAACGGTTTTACAAGCCAAGATTTCTGATTTACTGCTACATGGTTAAGCCAAGAAGTGACGTGCTTTTTCACAGACTTTAAACGGTGTTGATGCTTGACTACAAGTTCCGTGGAGCAAGGCTAAAATGGTTCATCAAGTTAGCTAGCCTACTAAAAATGCCTTGTCAGACTTAAGAAACAAAAGTTGTTGGCGCTTGGTTAGTGAATGTATGCTGACCAATGTGGCCTAAAGTGGGAGGGACAGCAGATGTTTCAGTGCCTGTTCCTTGAGATTTAGCATAAGGCTGAGCTTCAGAGCCTTGAAAGAATAACAAATCTGAAAAAAAAAATCATGGCAGTGGAATTACTGATATTTAAACAGATGCCACTTTTTTCTTAGCAAATGGAAATTTAGGTACAGATGGTGAGGGCTAGTATGTTTTAGAGTAGCCATTATGGATTAAAAATCTACATTTGTTAAATTAAATATCACAAAACATGAAATGATGTCCATGTTTCCCCCTAACTGGGATGTAGAAGGGCTTACTTAGTGTCTTGTCTCCTCACTACCTAGAGGGATATAATTTCTCAGGTCACCTTGTTCCATTCCTTTTTTAATAAAATATAGGAAGAAGTCTCCTGCTTCTGGGTACAGAAGGCATCACTAGTTATCATATTAGAAAGTGTCAACTGTAAAGCAAACAGTTAATACTTGTACCTCCAGATCAAGAACCTTATGGAAAATCGCCTGGGCCAAGCACTCCCGGATATATTTCTGGTGATCCCTCCTCATGATATTTAGTTTGTATTCCTTTTCAGAAAGTATTCTTCCACTTCTTGTGATCTGCCATGAATAAATAAAACATACAGAGAAACACAAAGCCAAAAATGTACTATCAGTTACGCAAAAAGACAGGGAGACAAACAGTCGGTCAATCAGACAGACAGAGAACGCGGCAGTGTCTTTTAAGCCTAAGGGAGTCTAGTACTATGGTTGATAAGCTTTCACCTTTAATAAATATTTCATCAGGCAAAAAAAAGAGAAAGGCTTTCTCATAGACCCATCATTGTGAAAACACACACAGGTGGTGCACTTGACGTTTAAAACAAGATTTTCATTAGAGTAACAATTCTCCCTTGATGGAACCCAGGTGTTCTTTTCATGTCTTTTTTTTTTTTTTTAACACATTTAGGAGGAAGGGGTGGGGGCTACCTTGAAACAATGAAATAGGAGCGGTGATCACAGGACTGATGATCTCACAGGAAATACTCTGAAGGGCAAAACATGTAAGCTACAGGCGCTCATCAGTTTGTTTTCAAAATAATTGGTTTCATTACTTTGTTTTCACACTGCTTTTCTTCTTCCACTCTCCAGCCCAGAATGTAATTTGATTTGTAGTGATGCAGGTATTTTCGGGTTATGCCGTGCTGCAGGTTTAAAGTATTTCGGTTTGGTTCCAAGTGCCATCATTAAAAGTCCCAGGAGTGGCAGTTTCTGATTTTTACTTACTTGTTTTTCTTTTCTTTTATTCCCTCCCTTGGGCATATCTGTTGTATTTTACTTTGTCTTCTTTAAGCAGAGGATGTTATCCTTCCTGGAGTGTTCATCTTCTTCCTTTCCACTTATTTAAACCCTGCTCTTCTTTTCGTATCTAATTCAAGTCCACATATTTCTTAATTTTGAGGACTAGTTTTTTAGCACGACTGTTGCGACATACTGGACTGTGGAGATCAGTTAGAGTTGTGCTACAAGTGACTGCTTCTTGATACTCTTTCTTTTATGAATGTATTTTCCGATGGAAGAAAAGGGTGTGGTTATAGAAAGTGTGCTTGGAATTACGAATAACTCAGTGACAGTCTTTGAGATGTGCTGTCCATGGGATATCACGTCCTGTCTATCCAACGGGGGAACATTTGTTGAGAACGCCCTGCACTGCCGCTCCCTTAGCAGTTAGCCTGTCATTGCCATCTCTCCTCTGGGAGCATCTAGTCGCCCCAACTATACTGGAAGCTCCTATAGGGCAGAAGTTCTTAAACTTGAGCCACCACCTGAAGAATCACCTGGAAGGCAAGTTGAAACAGATTGATGGACCCCACCCCACATTTTCTGACTCAACAGATCGGGGGGGGGGGGCGGGGGGCTCTAGAATTTGCATTTTCTGACAAGTTCCCAGGTGGTGCTGAAAACCGCTGATGATTCGGGGACTCTGTATAAACCACTGCTCTAGAGAAAGGGCTGTGTCTTCCTAATTTGAGCTGCCAGGCTCATAATCAGTGTTCAGTGAATGCCAGTTCATGATATTGATAAGTAAATACAAAGTCCATCCCATTTATGTATGAAGCTCACAGACCGTTATCTGAAGAAGTAGTGTTAATAGTAACCATGGTAATTACAACAACCATTTATTACACGTCTCTAATTGCCACAACCATCCTGAGGGCTGACTGTCATTGTCTTCATTTTACCATTTTGAGAAAGCTGGAGCTGAGAAAGTTAAGTAAGTGATTTGCTGAAGAGTCTGTCTGGTAAATGGCAGAGCCAGCTTTCAGCCAGGTCTGTCTGATAACAAAGCCCCAGGAGACAGAAAGCAAGCTCTCTGAGATCTACCCAGACAGAGTGCCAAGCACATAAACAACAATTAGAAATGCAATGCAGCTCCTTCCAACACCATGGCAACAACAGTTAAGGAAACCTACTGTGTTTGAGGAATTTAAACAGCTAAAATCAAAATCGTTAGTCACACTTTCTAAAACCACACCCCTTACTTCCAGTGGAAAACTATAGTGTTTTTAAAACGTTTTCACATTATAAACATTTGGAGAAACGAAAATTTTGTGGAAATGAAAGTTTTGGAGTGAATGAAAGACCCTAATGTATCAATAAACCATTACAGGAAATGAAAGAGTTTTTAAAAATTTAAGGGAAGAATTTGAACTGTTCATGTCTTTCACACCATATCCTGTGATTATTAAAAACCATATTTTTCTTCCTGAAGACAGTGAAGTCCTCTCTGTCCTTAACTCCCTAACAGTTCCTGGTTTATACAATGTGTTCAATAAATACGTGTTGAATAAATGAATGAGTAAACAAATGAAATCAGCTGTTGGAAACTCATAGGGATTTTCCTCAATAATTTATAAGTTGCTTCAGCAGTCATTGTGACCTCTCTTCCTATCCTTGAAACACAGCCTCAAATAGATAAATCAGAGTTTTGGAAAGGAAGTAATTTTTCTAAGATGAGGGAAGGGAAAAGATGTCACTGATAAGCTCAAAGTGGAAACCAGAAAAGATAGGGAATTATCAGGCATAATGAAACAAGGGGGCAGGGAGAAAGTAAACCAAATCTCTTACCAGCCCTGATCTTAAGAGATGCCGCCTTATTCTTGTATTGTTAAAATATCCAGCCAGGTGTTTATCCGTAAGGCTATTATATGCTGCAAGTAATCTGGAACAGAAAAATGAAACCATTAAGGTTTTATGAAGTGTTGCTTGATAACCAAGGCAATTCTGGGCTCTCTCATCCCCAAACTGCATCATCACTCGCTCAGCCAGCCAGACATTCACGTGTGTGTTTAATAAACAGGTATTGAGCACCTACTGTTTTCTAGTTTTGATGCTGAGAACCGGGCGGCAGCCCTGCTGCTGTTTTATCCCACAGACAAGGATGGAAATCAGACATGAACAACGAAACTGGTTGTGAAAAATCCAGTAATAGAAATATGCGAAAACATCGTGGGGACATGGAGAAGGAGATAGCCAACCCTAGCTGTCAGGGAAGTCTTCACAGAGGAAGCCTGATGGAAGGAACAGCAGGGCCTCCTCGGCTCCCCGTCACACCCTAAATCCTAGGAACCCAAACTTCTTTGCACTCCCTTGCCTTATTCTCTCAGGTCTTCGGGACACAGGTGACAGTCCCTCCCGGGGGAAGGCTCTTCCCTCACCAGGTGTTAGCTAATGGAGGACACCTGTGACGCACAACCATCTCCTCCCAGGAAACCTTCCCTGATACACAGGCAGTGCTGCGTTCCCTGCCACTCCACCTCTGAGGCCTTGATGCATGTGTCCCGTCACGTAGTATGTTGTTATTCCTTAGCCTACTCTTGTGGGTTCACAAACCGGCCCCCATCTGTGGAGGGCAAGGGGAGAGTGAAGGAAGAGGCAGACCAGTCCAGATGGATAGGTGGCAGGCTTAACAAGCAAGGGAACTGACTTAGGAGGCTTGTCGTGGGCGGTTGCAAGACGAGTAGGTCTCCGCACCTGCCCGCCAGAATCTTAAAAGTTTACCTAAAGGCTTTAACTGGGTTCAGTCAGGTATGAGGTCCAGATGGTCTCAACAACACGTTGCTCTCTCAAGTCTGCATCCTTGAAAACGGTTCCCCCTGTGAGAACGGGGTGGAGGGCAGAACTTTACATTGCAAGGACAGGGAAGGGGGCGAGGAGCTTCTGATTGTCTGGATGCAGCCTGGGGCACTCGCGGCCTTTGAATGCCCTCCCCCAATGCCTCTGCTGGACTTGAAGGCCGAGATAGCTCACTCTCGGTGTCCCTATTCGTGTTGTTTACCACGTACCTAAACAATGATGTGGTCAACACATGAAGACACAACTTTATCTGGGACTCATTCTTACCAGTGTAAATTTCTAAGTTTATTTTCAGCCGTTTAGAAGTGTTAACTTCCACATGTATATCAAGACAATTTCACTAATTCCACATCCGGAACCAAAAACACGTTCATTGATTACTGTTGATTTTTAGGGTCTTTCATTTTTAAGAGCAAAAAGAGGATACATTGGTTCCTTGGTTCCTTGGTATATTGTGGTCGATGGTCAATATGAGTCTATCAACAAAAGTTTGAACCTATTTTTTCTAAGTTTGAACCTAGCTTTTATTCATTACTACTATCTTACAAAAGCAGGTATAAATACACATGTACACGTATGTATAATGTATGCATGCATGTGCAACCCTCATATATACATGTACATAAAGGTGAGTGCATGTGCATAGACACAGACACAGAAAGACAGAGAGACAGAAGCAGAGAAAGAGAACATACAAGCCTAAACACAGACCTAACATTACGTTGTCCTAAAAAAAATCCACACCCCATTGCCTGCAACCAAGATTTATAATCTCTACATTTCTTTACTGAAGTATAGGCAGTTTACAACGTTGTGTCAATTTCTAGTGACAGCATAATGTTTCAGTCACACAAGTACATACGTATATTCCTTTCCATATTCTTTTTCATTATAGGTCACTACAAGATATTGACTATAGTTCCCTGTGCTCTGCAGTAGAAACTTGTTTATCTATTTTATACCTTTTTAACAGCAGCTGACCCTTCACTTATTCTGAGACCAGAGCAGAGACTCATATTATAGAATCAAGTAAATACCATTAGCAACGATTTTGTTTAGCTATTTGCACTGCTTTAATTACATGGAGATGGTATTGGTGACCTTTTCCTGTCTCTTTCCTCCTTAATGCCCATCTCAGGAGAGTTCCATGCTGTCAGTGGTGAGGAAGGTTTAATTTTGCCCACAAAAGAGACAAAAGCTGTTCTGAAGCCCAGAAGCCAAGGTTCCACAAGAGAGTTGCAGACACATGAACACTGCGGAAACCATTATTTTTGCTGGGTTTTCTTAAAAAGACAACCTGAGGGCTTCAGTAACGCACATACAAAACCAGCCTCGGATAATGCTTAGAAACCATCTTTTAAATGAACTGTCTTGGCGTCCTATAGTTCATCAAAGGTTTCCTGTCTCCAAAAGGTCAACGTTGTATCCCTTACCCTTTCTGAATCTCAGAGTACCTTTTAAGCAACTCATTTCAGAAAGGTGAGCAGGTGTCTCTCAGGCCTAACAATCATGATTCCACAGTTCACAGATTCTTAAGATAAATCATTAGACTGCTATCATATATAGCCTTCTGTCTTTTTTTCGGGCTCAAGTTTTAGAAAAATCAATAGTTTTGGAATAGTTACAAGGGCTAAAACCCTGATTAAATGTAGCAGGGTCAAAATGTCAGGATAACATGGACCTCCACTTCCCTGTTGACTGTAACACGTCCCGTTCTTTTAATTCAGACTTTGAAACTTTTTTAATATTTAGGTCCTTGTAACAAAGCTCAGCCAGCTCCGGCACCACCTCATTCTAGTTCTGCTCTCTCGGGCTCCTGCTGAATGAGCATGTATATGTAACACCTCTCCAGGCTTACAGACACGTGGAACAGACCCAGCTGAGTTGAAATTTTTGCACACATTGGGTTTCTCACCTTGCCTCATTTAGGAGAATGAGGGTCCCTGGCTGGGATGCTGTTTGTAAAGCATCTTTTTCCATGACTACCATCACATGGCTGGCCTTGGCAGGACAGCTGAATAATGACCAGCGGGCTCCACCCCAGCTCATCATTTCTTTTTCAGACAATGCCTTAAACTTTTTAACTGAAACTTTAGATTAATGAATTGTTTTATAAGAAGAAACTAGACTAGAGTAAATTATATACAGATTTAGTAAAATGATCGTTATGGGTTGAATGTTTATTCCCTCCCAAAATTCATAGGCTGAAACCCTATCCCCCACTGGCACGGTAGTTGGAGGTGGAGCCTTTGGGAGGTGATTACATCAGGCGAAAGGGATCAGCACGCTATAAGAGAGCCCCCAGAGAGCTCCAGTGTCCCTTCCACCATGTGAGGACACAGCAAGGAAATGGCTGTCTCTGAGCCAGGAAGGGGGTTCTCACCAGACACTGGGTCTGCTGGTGCCTTGACTTTGAACTGACCAGCCTCCAGAGCCGTGAGAAATAAAGTTCTGTGGGTTAAGCCACCTAGTCTGTGGCGTTCTGTTACAGCAGGCTGAAAAACTGAGTGAGACAGCAGCTAATGCAGACATCTCCACCGTATACATGTCCACGTCACCTCCTTCTGACCACCAAGCCTCCTCCACTGGGAGATGGTAGTGATCCTGTGTCTCAGCCACAACCACGGGCCGTCGCATCCTTTCCGCTCTGCAGCCTCCCTCTGCCTGTACTCAGTTACCAGAGCTTTACTGACCCGGCTCTTCTGATGTTTCTGCCTTTGTCCTCTCCTCTCACTGCCACTGTCTCTCCCCTCCACACACATTTCCTTCCTGCACTCAGCACAGCCCTGGGCCACAGATGAGGTCACCTCTCCCAGGCTTGGCATCATGCCGCACCTTCAGCACTCACTCCCTTTGTAAGGTGCTGTCTGCATCTGTGGTCAAAGCTGGACTTCCTGGTCATGCTGCCTCAGCCCTGTGATCCTCTCCTGCTCCCATCCATAAGATCAACAACTGCATTGGTCACAGCGACCCCAGGCCCTGTGCCCACATCACTCAAAAACCCGCTGTTCACACAAAGGCCCAGAAGTAACTGGTCAGACCAGTCTAACTCGTTGACTTCTTTACATGATGGACAAGACTGTTTACCTACCCGCTGCTCACTGGGTGGAGAACAACCCACTTTCCAGCTCAGGGCACTGGGGAAAACGGTCCCCCAGGAAACAAAGCAGCCCTGTCTCTATGATGGTTCCTGTCTCCTCCACTCAGTCCACACCTCCCCCTCCTTGCCGAGCCTGAGCATCGAGGAGTAGCTGCTGAGTCACTGGGAGTGCCACCGTCCCAGCTACAGCCTTTCAGTGCTTGAGCCTTGAACCCCTGTCTCCCACTGTGCAGAGGATGTAAGCGGGGCTCTGAACTAGCAAGATCAATTCCTATCCATCCCTCCGTCCCCCGAAGAGACTCTGCCCCATGAGAACCCAGACTAAAAGGAAAGGCACTGTAATATTAATCACCAAACTTTACTGAGTACTGACTATTTTTAGGGCATTCAGTACGGCACCGGGGACCCGGAACAGCACAGACACTGCACTCAAGAGCCCCCAGTCCAGTGGGCAGGTGCGTGTGCACATACACTGTGTGTGTGTGTGTGTGCACTTGACTTCTTCCTGTGTCACAGGCTAATCCCCAGGGTCTGAGGGGCCCCATGTCAGACACTGTGCCCTCAGCTGGGGAAGGAATGCAGTGTCTCTGTCCCATTCTGCAGGTTACAAAGCACTTCCACATACATAGTCTCATCTGTTGTCTCTGAAGCCTCTGGAACATGAGCGATCTCTAACTATTAGAGTCCTTCTGTCTTCCTAAAATGGAAAAGCTCCGAAACAAGATCACAGCGTAATGTGAGTGAGTCCTAGGCAAACCTGGCCAGGGTAAGGTATCGCGGCGCACACTGAGAGAGGAGTGCCTCCGGGCCAGCAGCGCGCTCGAACCTCAACCTCCCCCACCCCGGCTCCCCCGGCGCACCCGGCCCCACGCTGCCCACCTCCATGAGGGACAGGGGTGCAGTGGCTGAGACGCCGGCTCCAGTCCCCTCCTGGCTTCACCACCACCATCACTGGCTTCATACCTGGGAGCAAGTGACTTCACTTCCCTTCACCTCGGTTGTTGTGCCTTCCACAAAGTACTAAAACCTAACATGATTCAGCCAAGTGCTTTGCCACTCTGTACCAAGGATCAGCTTCCTCCAGTTGCCAGTAGCATATTCTTCATTTCTGTCTGAGACTTGATGAATGGTCCTTACCCTCTAGATTTCTATCAATGTTCTGTACAGGGTGTACTGTGTAAGAAGATGTTCCCTCTCCAGTTCTCTTTTCTACGAGTCCTCCCCAGCATCACCTTTATAAGTCCCTTCAGGAGAAAATACTTTCAAACCATATATCTGATAAGGGGTTAGTATCCTAAATACATAAAGAATTCATACAACTCAATAGTAAAAATAAGAACAAAACAAAAATCAAAAAGGTATATAATCATATTAGAAATGGATAGAGGACCTGAACAGACATTTTTCCAAAGAAGATACACAAATGGTCAACAGCTACATGAAAAGGTGCTTAGCATTATCAGCTATCAGGAAAATGCAAATCAAAACCACAATGAAGTATTCCCTCACACCCGTTAGGATGGCTATTATCAAAAAGACATGAGGGAACATGTCTTGCCAAGGATGTGGAGCAAAGGAAATCCTTAGGCATTGTTGGTAGGAATGAAAATTAGTGCAGCCACTATGGAAAACAGTATGGAGGTTTCTCAAAAACTTTAAAATGGAACTCCCATGTGATCAAGCATCCTGCTTCTGGGTACATATTCAAAAGAAATAGAATCACTATCTCAATAAAAGTATCTGTACCCCCATGTTCACTGCAGTACTATTCACAGTAACCAAGACACAGAGACAACTTAAGTATCCAACAGATAAATGGGTAAAGAAAATGTGATGCACACAAAATACACACACCACACACAGAGGAATATTATTCAGCCACAAAAAATGAGGAAATCATGCCATTTATGACATGCATGGACCGTGAAGGCATTCTGCCAAGTGAAATAAGTCAGATTGTGAAAGACAAACATTGTATGATCCCATTTGTATGTGGAATCTAAAAATTCTAAGCATAGAAACAGAGAATAGAATGGTGGTTGCCAAGGGCTCAGGGGCGGGAGAAATGAGGAGATGTTGATCAAAAGGTACAAACTTCTGATTATAAGATGGGTAAGTTCTGGGAAACTAACGTACAACACAGTGACTTCAGTTAACAATACTGTATTGCATACTTGTATGTTGTTAAGAAAGCAGATCTTAAATGATCTCACCACAAAAGAATTGGTAATTATTTGAGGTGATGGAAGCATTAACTAAACTTACTATGGAAATCACTTTGCTGTATATACGTGTATTGAATCATCCCATTGTACACCTTAAACTTGCACAACGCTGTATGTCAAGTATGTCTCAATAAAGCTGGGAAAAAAGATCTGACATCTTAAAACTTGTCCATCCTCTGCCCATTACCTGTTCCAAAGCTGCTCCCACATTTTTTTGGTATTTATTATAGCAGCACCCTGTTTCTTGGTACCAATTTCTGCCTTAGTCTGTTCAGGCTTTGTAACAGAATAGACTGGGTGGCTTAAACAACAAGCATTTATTTCTCACAGTTCTGGAGGCTGGAAGTCTGAGATCAGGGTGCCAGCATGGTCGGGGTCTTGTTGAAGACCCTCTTCCTGGTTTACAGACGGCCCCATCTTCTCACGTGTTCACATGGCAGACAGAAGGGGAGAGGCAACCTCTCTGACGTCTCTTCTTATAAGGGGACTGATCCCAACACAAGGTCTCATCCTCATGGTCTGTTTCCCAAAAGCCCCTTTTCCAAATACCATTATACTGGGATCTGTGATTTCAACACACAAACATGAGGCCATAACAGAAGGCATAACTGTCTCTATTTTTGAGCAAGAGGAAAACAAGACTTAGGTTGTCATGTGTTGACTGAAATAAATGCACAGCCTAAAAGTTGAGAATTATGTTTTATTTGGCAGACATTTTTTTATGACTCTAGCCCCTTCGAACCCTGGATGACAGCCTCTCAGATCGCTCTGAGGGACTGCTCAGAAGAGGTAGGGGAGGAGCTGGGATATATAGGAGCTTTACAACAAAGACCAGGTACATTAAAAGATTACTTGTTAACTAAAGAAAACCGGACATCTCAAGTTAAAGAATTTAGCACTTTTCTGTGGATGGGAGGAAGCAAACATTTGGGCTCATTGAATTCATTCCTTCGACAAGCACCCAGCTATCTAGGGCCAGCATGCTGTCCTTTCTTATTCTGAGTTCCCTCAGAGTGCACCATTGTGAGTGGCTGCAGAGGCCAGGCTGCAGGCTGGTCTTCACTGGGGGGTGGCAGCAGCCACTGATGACTTGATGGCTTCAGCATTCTTTGTTCACTGATATGGTTTGCAGTATTTTTCATTCACACATGTCCCTGGCCAAAGATTATGTTACCTAAATCTTGTTCCTGATAATATATACAAAATCACAGTGAAACATTCATAAGGGCTTGCTAAGGTGGGGCCAGGATGCTAAGTATAATAATGGAAAAATGTGAATCATTAAATATTCACAGAGAGATGCAGCTCTACCAGTTTCTAGTATGGAGGTAGGAAAACTTTAAATAAAAATTATTCAGATGAAAATTAACAAATATGTAACTTTAATTTATAATTAGCCATATAATTAGCATAAAAACAATGCAATGAAATCTTTAAATCATCTTAGTCTCTTACACATATATATTTCTGTGATATATTTTACACTGTAACTGAGCAGGACCCTGTGGGGTCTTCCAGGGTCAGATCCCTCCCCTATACCCTCTGCTGTAGCTCCCCTCTGAAGTACCCAGATAATAGTATCTCATGTATATTTCCTGAGTTTTTCAGATGCTAAAAACCACCAAAGGGAAGAAATTAACTACTTGATGATCCAGACTTTCTGGTGCCTAGGGGTTGATAGTGTTGATGCCCTGTGACCTCAACATCAACCAATCAGAGAACTGTGCATGAGCTGATCATGTGCCCTGCAACGCCCTTCCCTCACCTGGACCTTAAGTATGCTTTGCTGAAACCCTTCAGGGAATTCGGAGTTTTCTTGGGCAGGAGCCACCCTGTCCCCCTTGATCGGCCCTGCAATAAACCTTTCTCTGCTCCAGACTCCAATGTTTCAGTTTGTTTGGCCTCACGGTACAGCAGGCACACAAACTTGCCTTCAGTGACAACACTACAAATTTCCCAGCAAACTTGTTCAGAGAGAACATAAAGAATGTTTTTAGCACAGCACCGCAGGTTTTATTTAGCTCAAGTTGTGACTTAGCCCATCTGAATTAATGAAAAAATTTGTATCAGTTTACTATTGCTGCTGTACCAAACTATCACATGCTAGTAAATTAAAACAACGCAAATTTATTATCTTACAGTTCTGGATGTCAGAAGTCCAATATAGGACTCACTGGGTTAAAATTAAGGTATCAGCAAGGCTGCATCCTTCTGGAGGTTCTAAGCTTTCCTTTCCCACCTTCTAGAGGCTGCTCACATTCCCCACCCACATTCCTTGGCTCCTGACCCCCTTCTATTGCCAAAGCCAGTCAAGAATTTCTCATGATGCTGTCTGTGATTCTGGCTCCTCTGTCTCCCTCTATCCCACTCAGGGGACACCTGTGCTTACTTACTTCAGGTCCACCCAGATTAATCCCGAATAATCTTATTTTAAGAAGAATATTCACATGTCTGAGGATTAAGACATGGGCATCTTTTAGGGGCCAGTATTCTGCCTAACACCAAGTTTTCCTATACACCAAATAGGAGGGAGCAGAAACATTGGGCATGGAATGTGATAGCAACCAGGCTATGATTACACTGTCCAGTGATTGATCATGCCAGTGATCCCCACTTTCAAAAAATGCACTTCCCAGATGGAGGGAGGCATTTCTTGGCACCACACCAGGATGTACAAAACAAGTTGGAGCCTACTTTGCTGATCTAATTTTGATGTGCCAAATGTAAGCACTAAGACAAAAGAATAAGAGGTACACCAAGGAGCATTTCAAACAATTTACATTTTTTCTTCATAAGGATAATATAGAGGTAATGTGCTTTAGTGAATCTAATATGTGAAAAGACAGATTAGCCCAAAGGATGTAATTATATTCATGTTAAAAACCATTTATTCAGCACTTAACATATTTCATTAAATTGAAATAATTATTATATAGAACACTAAGAAAGAAGAAAGTTTTACCCATTACTCTATACCATACCATTGGTTGTAACTTGCAAATGATTTCAGTAATGTGAAAAAATCATCTTAGTATTAATGAAATAGATTACCATGCTTGTTTATTACTATACATATATAGACACATCTGGCGAAGAGAAAAAAGAAAGCATATAGAGGACTATGGCAGGGTTCCTACCATTAAGAGCCTCTAAATGAGGTTGGAGAGAAGGATTTTCTGCATAAAACAATTAGAAAGCATATAGAAGTGTACTTAAAAAGCACTAATAGTGGTGTGTTGGAGCCTGTTCATACTGGCTCTCATGAGATAACTGTTAAAATTTTCAGGAACTTTGCAAGCCATTGTTAGCTGGAAATTTGGCCATCATGGGAGTATTTACACCACAGAAATGGGCAAACACTACAAATCAGGGCTCTTTTTTCTTTCTGAAAAGCCAGTTTACCAGCACACCACTAACTAAAGTTAGGAATAAGTGACAAGGTATGTCATATGGGATAAATAAAATGATTCATTATATAAATTCACATACAGAAGTATGCTTCTGTTATGCAATTTATCTCTTTACATTACCACAAATGGAAAGGTTCAACTCACCTACCAATCTGAAGAAACTGATTACACCATTTTACACTCAACAGAATCAAGTGAGACTTAGGTGAATCAGCACCATTTTTTTCACAAAACTTGAAAAGCCTAATTGAGAGGTGCTAGCATTTCAGAGGTCACCAAATCTGCAATTTGTAGAGTCTGATAGTGTTTAAGGAGGGCCTACATCAAATCTCCACTGTCTGGGTAGGCTTCTAGCCAGATATATATTTCTGCACCTCAACGTGTAAGTGCTTGTAGTGGAAAAGCAAGTTAAAAAAATCACAGGATACTGTGGCTTGATTGCTTTTATGTTCTAGTTCACAAGTATCGGAACTCCATCCACTGACTCAAATGCCTCTCTTACTGTGTCCATCAGAAAAGATTTGCAAGAAGCCACTGAATTCCCACTCCATGAAGAAACTCATCACATACAAGCCATCCAACCATGTTTAAGATTTTGAATCTCAGCAAGTCTTAGCAAAGTTAACAAAATCTAAATTGAACAAATTCCCCAAATAAAATATCCAAAAGTAGCGCCAAAAACCAGAAAAATAAAGCAAAAGTAAACTATTTAGCTTTTTATCACTAAAAACTCATGTCTGTTATTTGAGTTAAGAGGATTTAGGAAATATGTGACCAGACACCTTGACGCCTGAGAGGTGTAATGATTTTCCTGTAATTATTTAAGGCAAATAAATCTTGATCAAACACCTCCTGCCCAAAGTAAATTTGATGAGATTTTAAAAGGATGGGATTTGGAGCTAGAAGGTTTGAGGTCAAATTCTAACTCTACACTTTAAAAGATGCATGACCCTGGAGAATTCAGTCTTCTCTCCTCTACAATTATCACCATGAAGTAAAATGTTGTGACTGTTTCCTGAAGTGGATGATCTCTATTTACTACTCTGGAAATGCATTTACCTGGAGCTGTCACATCACTGGCTTATAGAAATTCACACGTGGAAAGGTCTAGCTGACTCCCTCATTTTATATTCAGGAAACTGAGGTTCTAAAAGTAGGCATAATTCATCAGTAGACTTGTAGTAGGCAAGAACAAATCTGACTCCATATTAGATCTGTTCCTTTAGCTCTAATCCTGTGCTCTGTTTCCTGTGCTTAGTCATGCTGGTTCTGCACCTTTTGTAAAAAAATGTTGCCTAGATCCTGAAATAGACAGGATAGGCTATTCTCAAGGCTCTGACCTTTAAGGGTATAACACTTTCCCATTCATATAAAGATAAGAAGTTGCAGAATAGAAAATAACATATGTCTTGTTGGAGGTTTACAGGGACACCATGACCCAACCCACACGGATAGCTGCAAGAACAAAGGATTCCAACACCAAAAAGTCTGCAACAACCAACTACACCCCCTTCCCCTTTATAGTACAAAAGGAGCCTGAATTCCGACTTGAGTAAGATGGTTCTCCAGGACATTAGTCTGCCATCTTCTTGGTCTGCTGGCTTTCTAAATAAAGCTGTTATTCCTTGCCCCAACACTTCTCCCGATTTATTGCCCTGTCCTGAGGCTAGCAGAAGAAGTTTGGACTCAGTAACAAATCCAGATCAAAGGCGTCACACAGAAGATGGTGAATATCACAGGAATTCTCATAGAATTGTACCCATCCCTTTCTTAGGGTCTTCGTCTCACTGCCTTCAACCAGAATTTTCTTTATCCACGTTTAATTACTGTTTAGATTCATGTAAGATTCTTCCCTGTATCCCTCTCACAAGTTGTAGTATGGAGCCAAGCCCACAGTAAACACTCAGCCAAAATTTGCTATATCAATCAATCAATCAGCTAATAGAAAGAAAATACATTGGCCCAGTTCCTTGACACATATCCTTTAAAAAAAACATTGTGTTAAGAATCACATTTCTTCTGCTTCAGGATAATAACCAAAAACAGTCTATAACAAAAGAGATTCAAAAGCCTGCTTTCGGTATTTGGGCTTTCTTTAATGTAGAATGCTTAGGGTGGATGATCTTGCTGACAGTGTTAGTTTTGTTGTCAAATAAGTGCCTTTGCAGTGTGCTACAAAATTGCATTAGAAGAAGAAGTTTCCAGGGAAGCAGGGGGAAAAAAAAACCTTTTGAGGAAACTAGAAGAAAGACCAATACAGAAGAGCAATTGACATAAGGGTCAATTATTTTCCAGCCCTTTATAAGAAAACTCTTTGCCAACTAAAATTAAACCATGAGTCTCTGCTGCCTGCCACTTTATAGAGGGTGATTGAACTGATACCGTATAAATGGTTTTATATTACATTCTCCATCCTTTTTTATTTGCATCCAAACCTGCCAGATCTCAGCAATTATGCTAAATATTGATTTACAATTTCTCTCAGTTTATTCTAATGATGCAGCCAGATGAGAACCATAGTATTATTTTATTTATGGCCTTAATATGATGGTTTGGAGTGACTAGTAAAAACAAAACTAGTCTCCAAATGATGCTGACTGCTGGCAGGACAGTTTTGCAATGTTCACAAGTGAGGCAGTAGGAGAGCGGGGCGTGGGGAGTCAGCGTGCCTGGGACACCCTAAGGTTGACTAGTTCTCTGTAAGAGCTGGGTTAAGCCTCCATGCTTCTCTCTGAAGACTTAAGAATTCTACATCTTTGAACAAAAAAAGAAAATGTGGCCACTTAAAAAAAATGTTCATTAATAGAAAAACGACATCTGGACTAAGGGAGAGAGTGAGGTTATTCGGAAGAAAGGAGACCAGCCAGTATTGATCACTTACTTTTTTTGTGATTAAACACTCTATATAACATGCACTATATATTTTAACTCTCAAAACAACCATGCAAAGTGCTATTATTCTCCCGTTTCATGGATGAGTAAACTGAGACATGGAGTAGTTAGACAACTACCTCACAACCAGTGAACGGCAGATTCAGGATTCAGATCAGGGACTGTTCTGCTTTAATCGCTAAACCGAATTGTGTTCTACGAGGTACAAAGGTCCCTCGGAGCCCAGCCTGGAGAAGAAAAGACGCACAGGATGACAGGTAAATAAATGGTAGAGCTGTGAAAGATGCTAAGGAGTCAGGAGCATCACAAATGCTGAGTTAAAGTTCAGGGAGGATATTTTGGCTCAGTAAAAGGGAAATTGTTTAAAAATAAAAGGAGGAGCCTGTAAGATGGTGTGCCCATGCTCCTGGGACTGGATGGTTTTGTGACAAGCAGTGAAGGGTTTTAAGCAGGGAAATGGTACAACCAGATTATTCCAACTCCCCTTTTAACACCAAAATGCTCCTGCTGTGTCTTGAAGAGGCAGAGTGTGGTAGTTGAGAGTTTGACCTCTCTAGTCTGGTTTCCTGAGTATGAATCTTAACTAGTATTTAGCAGGTTGGCAATCAGGGGCAAGGTACTTAACTTCCCTGTGCTTTATATCTTCCTCTGAAAATGGAAATATATAGTGCTACTTCAGAAACTCATTTAGGGCATTGAAAGGGTCAATATATATGAAGCATTTAGCAATTTACCTAGCACATAGTAAATGCTCAATGAATATGAGAAGTTATCATTGAGTGTACACCTTCCTCCCATCATCACTTTAAACCCAAACTGAAATAATGGTATGGGGTAAAACTAACTAATTTTTTTCCCCAATTGTCTGAAACTTATTTATTTACTTATAATTTTTTTAATTGAAATATAGTTGACTTACAATGTTGTATTACTTTCTGGTGTACAGCATAGTGATTCAGTTTATACATGTATATATACATATATATACACATACATATTCTTTTTCATTTTCTTTTTCATTGCAGGTTACTACAAGCCATTGAATATAGCTCCCTGTGCTATACAGTAGGACCTTGTTGTTTATCTATTCTGTACATAGCAGTTTGTATCAGCCAATCCCAAACTCCTAATTTATCCCTTTCTTCCCCCTTTTCCCCTGGTAACCATAAGTTTGTTTTCTATGTTTATGAGTCTCTTTCCATTTTATAAATAAGTTCAAAACTAACTACTTCTTAAAGACATCCACTATAAGTACTTTTTCCTCATATTTAACCTCCCCCATTGGAAGAAAACCTTCCTCAAGGAGGCTACACTTAAAATCTATTTCTCCCTATTAGTTCCTCAAAAAGTGGTTAGTCATCCTCTTAGGAAGAGGCTCACATAAACCTGAACACTATCTTTTTAAAGTTAGAAAGCCAGGTTCCTTAATTGTCTTTTTTCTAGATTATAAACTCCATGAGGGCATTAAATTTGTCCTACTCTCTAAGGTCTGGTGTTCCAGCTACACAGAAAAATGGAACCTATTTTTTGAATTATGAGAATAAGTAAATATTGTTCCTTTTGAAGATCCTCAAATTCTTTTCTAGTTGTCAATATCCGTTTTGCATTAACAAATCAGAAAACTGCAGTCTTTCAGAGAGGATGTGAAAACCCTCCATGTTAGTCTACTTATATAAGAATCAGAAACCCAAGTCAAAGAGGTAACTTTGGAGAATAGGGAATACTTTTCATAAAGATCCTTCAATATTTCATAAAGATCTTACTTGCTTTAACCACACTAATACCAAACATGGAGGAGATTCATACAATTATTTTATACAAGAAATATAAAGTGCTTATTAGGTAATAGGTCCTGTACTATTGAAAGGTTACAAAGTTCCTACCCTCGAAGTACTTAAAATCCAACTGAAGAAATACAGGCATACCTCAGAGATATTGCAGGTTTGGTTCCAGATCACTGTAATAAGGCAAATGTTGCAACAAAGCAAATGTCGTAATAAAGTGAACCGCAGGAATTTTTTGCTTTCTCAGTGCATAAAAAAGTTGTGTTTACACTATACTGTAGTCTGTTAGTGTGCAATAGCATTATATAAAAAAAATAATGTCTTAATTAAAGATACTTTATTGCTAAAAAATATGTTAACCATAATCTGAGCCTTCAGAGAATCATAATCTTTTGGCTGGTGGAGGGTCTTGCTTTGATGTCAATAGCTGCTGACTGCAGGGTGGTGGTTGCTGAAGGTTGGGGTGGCTGCTGCAACAAAGAAGTTTGCCACATCTATTGACTCTTTCTTTCATGAGCAGTTTCTCTGCAGTATGCGATGCTGTTTGATAGCATTTTGCCCACAGAACTTCTTTCAAAATTGGAGTCATTCCCCTCAAAACTTGCCACTTCTTTATCAATTGTTTATGTACTAATCTACATTCTTTCTTGTGAACAATCTTCACAGCATCTTCACCAGGAATAGATTCCATCTCAAGAAACCACTTTCTTTGCTCATACATAAAAAGCAACTCTTCATCCATTAAAATTTTATCATGAGATCGCAGCAATTCAGGCACATCTTCAGACTCCACTTCTAATTCCAGTTTTCTTGCTGTTTCCACCTCATCTGCAGTTACTTCCTCCACTGAAGTCTTGAACTCCTCAACGCCATCCACAAGGGTTGGAATCAACTTCTTCCAAACTCCTGTTCATGTTGATATTTTGACCTCTTCCCATGAATCATGAATGTTTTTAACCGCATCTAGAATGGTGAATTCTTTCCAGAGGTTTTCAACTGCCTTTGCCCAGATTCATCAGAGGAATCACTATCTGTGGCAGCTGTAGCCTTACAAAATGTATTTCTTCAATGATAAGACTTGAAAGACAAAATTATCCCTTGATCCATGGACTGCAGAATGGAGGTTGTGTTAGCAGGCATGAAAACAACAGGAATCTCATTGTACATCTCCATCTTGGTCACTCAGGAGCTCTTGGGTGACCAGGTGCACTGTCTGAGAATAGTCATATTTTGAAAGGAGTCTTTTTTCTGAGCAGTCTCAACAGTGGGCTTAAAATATTCAGTAAACCATGTTGTAAACAGATGTGCTAACACCCGGGCTTTGTTGTTCCATTTACAGAGCACATGCAGAGTAGATTTTGCATAATTCTTAAGGGCCCTAGGATCCTCCGAATGGTAAATGAGCACTGGCTTCAACTGAAAGTCACCAGCTGCATTAGCCCCTAACAAGAGAGCTGGCCTATCCTTTGAAGCTTTGAAGCCAGGCATTGACTTCTCCACTCCAGCTATGGAAGTCCTAGATGGCATCTTCTTCCAATACAAAGCTATTTTCTCTACATTGAAAACCCATTGTTTGGTGTAGTCACCTTCATGGAGGACCTCAGCTAGATCTGGAGAACTTGCTGCAGCTTCCACAGCAGCACTTGCTTCAGCTTGTATTTTTATGTTATGGAGACGACTTCCTTCCCTAAACCTCATGAACCAACCTCTGCAAGCTTCAGACTTTTCTTCTGCAGCTTCTTTACCTCTCAATCTTCATATAAGTGAAGAGAGTTAGAACCTTGCTCTGGATTAGGCTTTGGCTGAAAGGATTGTTGTATTTGGTTTGATCTTCTATTCAGACCACTAAAACTCTCCATGTCGGCAATAAGGCTGATTCACTTTCTTACCATTCATGTGTTCACTGGAGGAGCATTTTTGATTTCCTTCAAGAATTTGTCCTCTGCATTCACAACTTGGTTAACTGTTTGGTACAAGACGCCTAGCTTCAGCCCATCTCAGCTTTTGACCTACCTTTCTCACTAAGCTCAGTCATTTCTGGCTTTTGATTTAAAGTGGGAGATATGAGACTCTCCCTTTCACTTGAACATTTAGAGGCCACTGTAGGGTTATTAATTGGTCAACTTTCAACATTGCTGTGTCTCAAGGAATAGGAAGGCCCAAGAAGAGGGAGGGAGGTAGGGGAAGGCTGATCGGTACAGCAGTTGGAACACACACAACATTTATCATCTAAAATGGGCCAGTTCCTGGTACCTGAAAACAATTACAATAGTAACATCAAAAATCACTGATCACAGATCACAATAACAAATATAATAATAATAATAATTATTATTATTATTATTATTAAAATATTGCAAGAATTACCAAAACGTGACATAGACAGATGAAGTGAGCAAATGTTGTTGGAAAAATGATGTCAATGAAGTTGCTCCACAAAGAGTTGCTACAAACCTTCAATTTGTAAAAAGCACAACATCCTCGAAACGCAGTAAGGGTGAAGGGCAGTAAAATGAGGCACGTCAGAAATGGCAGGACAGCCTGAAGTGCTACCATCATAGCAGCTACCATTTATCATGCACAGCATGTGTGCTCTCATTCAACCTTCAAAACACCCTATTTGTCAGATTTTAGCCCCATTTCACAAATAAGTGAACTAGGCCCACAGAGGATGGGTATCCCAGAAGAACTGAAATCTGAACTGCGTCTCGAATGACAAGTTAAGTGTTGAGGGAGGGAGTAAAACGTGGATGGGGGATGATGGGCCAGAGGTGCTATCCAGACTCATATAAGAAGTGGGAACATCATATGCAAAATGTCCCAGAGAGAGAGCGTGAATTCCTGGTATTCTAGTTGAAACTTGTTCATTATTTACCATAGAATTAGTACAACCAAAGAGAGTCGCGTTCTGCACTAAGTCATCGATTAAGGCGATTATATATGGTAAGTCAAGTAGGCTTTAATGCATTGTCTTGACTTAGAAACCTGATCACTATTTATACTTGATCTTGGAATACAGTCTCTTACAGATGTTAAGAGCCCACTTTAAAAACAAAAGCAAATAACCCAGCCACTAAAGAGGGGGACACCAATAAAACTACCATGTGTGTTGGGTGGGAAAGGTTAATACAATTAACCCCTTTAAAAACGTTTTCATTCTCCTAAAATGTAATTCTTATGTGTGGTAGTGAGAATTAAAATAGTGAGGACATCTGGTCAAAAGTTAAGGAGGTTAACTAAATTTTAAATGATCAATCATTTAAAAAAAGTACCCATAACATTTCACCAGTCCTTCTAACATTTGTCAATGTCAAAGTAATGATGCAGTTTCCTCAGTTTGTCCTGAATTCTTGAATTAGACAAGAAAAGTGGGTATTCTGGAGAAGTATAAATGCTCTGGGTCATAGTTTCCATTTTTATTGGAATTCTCAGTTGTCCAGATCATGGTTTCTTTAAAGGGGCAACCTCATTTTGGGGGTTATGAATAGGTGGGTCAGTGCTAATTTTCATTGTGAAAATTCATGAATTTAAGAACAGGTTACCATTTGCAATAAATTCATTTAATTGAATAAGAAAGTGACTTATGGACTAGAAATACATTCTTCATCTTCCCTCCCAATTAGACTATCTCTGCTTATTTTGAGCTGTATATTTTATGTATTTTGGTTGATGTACTTTAAGGATTAAATTCTAAAGACTTAAGGATGTGTTAACTAACCTTATTGTAGTAATCATTTCATAACATTTACATATATAAAATCATCACCATTGTACATCTTAAACTTACACAGTGTTGTCAATTATATCTCAATAAGGCTGGAAAAAATAAAACTAGAGAAAAAACAAACAAAAAAAGACTCAAGCAACATGCTTTGCACAAAGATCAAAGTAAGTAGTTACCATTCATTGAGTCTCTAATATGTGCCAATATTCCTCAAAGGAGGTATTTATTGGCCCCATTTTTTGAAAGAGGAAAGTGAGACACAGGGAAATTAACTTTTATAAGTACACATAAGGCTCAACTGAAATTCAAACCTGTATCTGACTCCAAAAATGTTCCTCTCTCTACTGGAGCATGCTTATCTCATATTTTTTAAATGAAACATTGATTTTCCTTTTGAAATATCATTTTTTTTCATTTAGAAGAACACAAGAAATAAGGACAATTTTCAAACAGCTCCAACCCTGCAGACACGTCAAGCCCTTGTTTGCATCCCCTTTGAAATTCCCTAGCCTTCTGCCCACACTCCCCACTGCAATTTCCTACCCGCCTTGGGTCCCGTCTCCTAGCTTTCTCCTTGAGCTCCCCTGCTGCCTGTCATAGGACTTTGGGATCCGGTTCATGCTCCTCACTCTCGCATTTGGTCTCGAAACTTCAGACATCATTTTTAGTTCCTTGAGTCAAAATCCTCAACCAAGGACTGAAACTTCAAACTGCAGCCTGAGATCAGCCCCACCCACTCCCTAAGTTTGCTGTCAATTCTGAAAGATTCCAGCCAAGGTCAAACTCTAAGTCTCAAGTTGGACTGAGGGAAAAGGAGAATTTGTAGGAAAGAATTTAACAGTGATAACCTTATGTAAATCCCCATGAATTGTGGTGAAATAGTCATCTCCTGGCTGTTCAAGACAAAGATTCCAATTTCAAGGAGAGTATTCAAACTCAGGTTTTGGAGATGAACAGAAATACATCTGAAATTAATTTCTGAATTAGAATTGAAGGCAAAGATCTTCCAGTTAAAAAGAAAAACCATAATGTGTACACTTGGCGTTGTATCTGAGGTTCCAAAAAATGAGCAAGAGAGAGTAAATGGAAGTTAAAGACAAAATCAAAAATTTGAGCTATTGACTTCTCAGGGCAGGCCAGCTTTTGCTTGTTGTTACAACATCCTTGCCTGCTCCTAAGATCATGTCAACTAAATAAACAAGCAATGCTGCTATGTTGTTGCCTTCTCTTATTCATGATGATTGTGATTACAATACTATGTTTTTAGAGAGTACTTATTTTTTTTAAATGTGCCCAAATATATTATTTTATGTTTCTCCCCTCTTTCAAAACTCTTCTCCAAAATTAATCTCTCCAGGATGCCTTGTCTAATTAATCCAACTCTACATCTAGCAAAGGATTAGGTATGGAAGTTCTCCTACAGAAATCTGGGCTTACTCATGTGTGTTCTACCTAAGTCACCAGTCACTTAACTACCATGCCAGGCACTGTGCTAGACGCTTTGAATATTTCATTCAAGCATCACAACAACCTACAAAGCTGACATATTTTCCACAAGGAGAAAAAAACAAAACAACAAGAATCAGAAAGATGACAGAGAATGGATATAGGCTCACACAGCAGCTATGTGGCAAATCCAAAGACGGACTGTCTACATCTGGAGCCAGACAGCTCATCACTAAAGCTCTGAGCTGGACACTGCTGACTGGCTACCGGAAGCCAGTCCCAAACCCTTCTCCCCTGCCTGTCTCCCGCAGAAGTTAGGACAGTCAAATCTATTCTTTCCCACTCTCTCTTGTAACGAGGCATGTTCTGGGCAACAAGATTTAAAGGAAAGTCTACTGAAAAGTTCTGGAAATGTTTCCTCCCTCATTAAAAAAAAAAGTCCTTTTTTCATCCATCTTTTTTCCTTTCTGTTTGGGATGGTTTTATAAAGATATTGTGTGTGACTCTAGGGTGATCATCTCACTACAGTAAGGAAAAGACCAAGAAGGCTAGAGATGAGGACTCTGATATTACAGTAAAATAGAATCACTCACCTCCAGACTGCTTGTGAAATAAATAATACGCGTTGCTATGGTTTAAGCCTCTGTTTGTTTGGCTGAACATACTCCTGACTGAAACCTACTAAGCACCCTGCTGCCAGTGGATAGCAAAACTCAATAAAGTTCAGTGACTTTTAAACCTTTTTTTTAAATCACACTATCCAGGTTTTTTCAAGAACTCAGGTGAATTTCTGAACAGAGTAAGTGCTGAATATGGTAACTCAATGACTAGCACATAGTAGGCACTCAGTAAATATTAACTGAATGAATCAGCAAATGTACTTTTGGGATTTATCATCAGTGATCACTCAAATAAGTGACATACATCAGCAATTACTGAGCTAAGTCCTGGGGATACATGGACAAGCAAAAGATGTAGAGAGGGGTGGTGTGCACCCACAAGGAGCCTGCGGTTTATAAGGGGATGCCAAGAGGGAAGTGCCTACCTGCAGGGTTCCTGCTGGTGTAACTTTAAAACAGTACAGTAAGTTTTAGACACAGCTTTTCAAACAGCAGAGCTTTTCCAGTATAGCGTTAAAAACAGGAATCATCCACAGGACGACGGAGAAGAAAGAAAATGACCAAAATGCTAACTACGATTATTTATGGGTGGTAGGACTTCAAGCGATTTTTATTTTCCTTTTCAAATGTTTTTGCTCCAAGTAGAAAATTTTCAAAATACAGATAATTACAAGGAGGATGATAAGAAATCTCTCGTGTTGCTAATACCCAGAGATTTGAGATTCCCATCTATTATTCTAATTTAAAGCAGATTATTCTTATTTGAATCTAAACAACAGAAACAATATTATTGTAAATATCCTGGAGCAAGCTATGAGAAGAGACAACTTCTTAAAATGAGAGCCACGTAATATTCACAAATATGAAATATTACAATCCGTGGCAAATTGAGAATGTCAAATTAACTGCCACTATAAAACATTATGATTCAATTCAATTTAAAATACTTAGTTTTTAATGCTGTTTCGTAACTACTATGTGCAATTTATACTGTCTGTTTAGTTCCCTGCTGTGTCTTCCCTTGCTTCAATATTTTGCCCTAAGAATTTTCATTAATTTATAAATGTTTATTACTATTATAAGAAAATAACAACAGTCACAGAAAAATGGATCACCAGCTCAGAATGTTCAGTTTTCTATCCCAAGTCAGACACTGAGAAGTGGGGGGTAATTTGATTACTAATCAGACCTAACAAAAGAAAAGCTCAGTGCTTAGCAGTAGAGATCATTGACTTATAGCCTTAATTATGTCTCCTCACTAGTCTTTTAATCATATCTTCTGTTTGCTTTGATTTTTATCTCCCTTTTGAACTTCTGGCTTCCAATCTCCACTCCCTATGGCCCTCATATTGTTACATCATTTATTTTCAGTGACTCTGCATTTCTCTTAAAAATCATCTTTGGCTTCACCAAGGCCAAGTTGAAAAAAAAAAGCACCAGGAGTTGCAAACAGGCTGTGTTATGTGCTAGGGCTGCAGAAACGAAGTACTGCAGGCTGGCTGGCATAAATGGAGACGCACTGTCTCACGGTGCTGGAGGCTGGCCGTCCAGCGTCAAGCTGTCATCAGGGCTGGTATCTTCCAAGGGCCATGAGCGAGGAATCTGGTCCAGCCCCTCTCTCTGGCTTACAGATCGCCATCTTCTCCCTGTTCCTCCTCACAGTCTTCTCTCTGTATGTACATGTCTGTGTCCCAGTCTCTTCTCCTTATAAGGACACCAGTCATATTGGATTAGGGCCCAACCGCACTGACCTCATTTAACTTTAATGAACTCTTTAAAGACCCGATCTCCAAATACAGCCACGTCTGAAGCACTGGATGTGAGGACGTCAACACATGAATTTGGGGGAAAGGAGGAGAGACACAGTTCAGACCAAAACACAAGTATAACCAGAAGGGGGCCCAATTTAACTATATAACATGAACTGAGACAAAAGTAACAAAGAACATGTTTCCTGGACACAAAGAAACTCAAGCTGCTGCACTTTGAATGATCTGTGCTGCCAAGCAGGTAAGGATCACTGATGACCCATCAGAATAGGGAATAGATACCTTCTGGATCCCACCACATCTAGGCAGGCAGTTGGGATGAGTGAGGAGAGGAGGATGAAACTCTCCAAAGACAGCCCCCAGAGCACGGGGCAGAAGAAGAAACTGCACCGCACAGTAACCTGCCCATAGATCATGAAAGAGTTAACCATACAGAATGGCCAGGAGACAAGACAGTGAGAGGCAACTCACCAGAGAGCCAGGAATTATTCAGGAATCCAGATCGACACATCTACACTTCGAAATGTTTCTCACTTTTAAGCTAGGTTTCCTGTGGCTCACTCTAAAAGCAATGATTTGACAACAATTCTGAAAAAACTTTAATCCTAACACCGACAGAATCTCTGCTAAGGCACGATTTTTCAAGCTGTGTCTACTGAACTTGTCACATCTTTTCTTCTTTTCTCCAGAAAGACATTAATCCAGAAAGGCAAGCTCTGAGGTGAATTACTTTAATCCAAATACATTTTCCGATACAACAATTCGCAGCAATGATGTTGTCAGTGAAGGATGTGTTCCCTAATTGGGATCCCTGCAAAAGGAGTGATTTTGAGCTTCTGGTTAGTGAAAGAACCAAGTGGCTTCTGCTCAGCTGGAAACCAAGGTACAGTGGAATACTATCTTACATCTGGGTTGATTCTGCAGTCTTCACGAGATGCAAATGTACTATACAGTAAAAAGTATCCTTAAAAATCATTAGTTTAATTCATAGAGTACAATACACATGGTTTTGTGTATACCACACTATTCAGTAATTTCTTGTATGCTTAAGTTTGAGAACCATGGAGCTAGGCCAAAGCAAGGAACTAAAGCAAAATCAAAATACAATGTCTATACACTCAAACAATTCTCTTTTGAGAGCACCACCCAAGTCTTGTTCAATGCAATCAGGAGCAGTAACAGATCACTTAAAAAAATAAGTTTATGAGATAAGTACATACATTTGCCTTAGTTTAACTGAAAGCATAAATGTGCATCTTTTCATTATTTTTTTATAGTGCCAAGGATTTGACTCTGAATGATTCAACTATCCTTGTTCTTTGTCCTTTTTTTTAAAAATGTAAATCATAGTCATAGTATATCATTTGAGATTTCAAGTTTAGAGAAGTGACAAAAAACACTTGCAAACCAAAATGAATGTGGAACCCTAATTTTTTTTCTTTTTCACAAATTTTACCCTCACCTAAGTTAACAGTTTATTTTAAACTGATGGACATTTATGGAGTCATTCCAAAGCATACACAATTTTCAATTATTTGCATGGGGGAACTGAGTAAGACTTTCGAGAGAAAGATCCAAAAATTCAATCTTCTGTATACTACTTCTCTTGGTCTGTACCAAAATTAACAACTAAAGTTTAAAAGATTATTATATTCCGGAATCTGAAGTTTTCATTGGAAAGGGTACCCCTGGAAACTTAGAGTCTTGAAAACACATAAACACTCCAGGTCAAGATTATTTGAAGCTGATTTTATAATTGAAAATTGGATCAGACAAGTTTTGTTTTTTTATCTCCCTGAAAAACTTTTAATAGTTATTAACTTGACATTGTTATTGTTAATTATATTATGTATAATACATAATTAATTGTATATTAACTTCAAATTAATAAAGATTAATAGAGAAATCATCAAAATAAGTTGGGGAATCTCTAGTTCTTACAGTTAGAGATGATTTTCTTCAGCAGAGACTGGGAGAAAGGAAGTGTGGACTGCTAGGGCAGCCTGCATTTGACAGAACCCTGTTTTGTAAACTAAAGGTTTATGAACTAGGATATACCTACCCCTGGGATACCCCAAAACCCAGGTAAGGATTGTTTTAAGGGAATCAGTTTTCTCTGTACTCTCCTAAAACTGGTCTGCTTAAAATGCACTTCCAAGTCATGTTGATCTACACCGCCCTCCTTTCCATTTCACAAGCATCTTTCTATTTTCACAAAAGAAAGGCACATGTCTTACCATCTGGTGTCTTATTAGGGAATATTGAACTTAGAAAAGCACCTGTGAAACAAGGGGATAATGTGAAGGATTGTGTGGATGTTGACACAATAAAGTGGTTTACATGACTGGGCAACAGATATGCAAGTTGCTTCCAGTCCTCTGCTTCCAACATAGTTGAAGGAGGACCTAACTGAGTTGTCGTTTGAAAGATCATTGAAAACATTTTTTGGTGATAGATCACTGTGTGATTATTGGCATATAACTGTGGGAAAATCCAAAGAATTGAGTGACATTGTCTAACAAATTCCTTTCCATTCCCATCTACTTAGCAGGTTTGTTAAGTAAAGGAATAAGAGAAGACATCCCATCTATTAAAAAAAAAAAAAAAAGCAGACTCTAACAAAATGATCAAAGTTTTGATCACATCAAGGCAAATGAGAATATTCAATTCTTAGTTAACCAGAAACAATTTACTTGTTGAAGTAAAATTGTTCATATTTAATAGTTTGGGGAATAGAAACTACTCAATTCGAATTCAAATATTTAATGAATCCACGTCTAAAATTCTGTGTTACAAATACTTTTAGTCGTAGGAGTGAGTGGTGAGCAACAAACTCAAATGTTACTATGCATACATACAAAGTACTACACTGTTTGCTAAGAAGGCAGACACTGTAAGTCTAATTAATATTCATCACAAATAGTTACAAACTGTGTGTGCATGTGAGAGAGAGAGAGAAATGAGAATTTTTAAGATCTATTCCCTTAGCCACCTTTAAATTTAAAATACAGTATTATTAACTATTGTCACCATGATATACATTACACCATCATGATTTATTTATTCTATAACTAGAAGTTTGTACCTTCTGACCTCCTCCATCCATTCTTCAAACCCCCATCCCCACCCCTAGCCACTACCAATTTGTTCTCTGCATCTGTGGGTTCATTTTGTTATTGTTGTTGTTTTAGAGTCCACATATAAGTGAGATCACTTGGTATGTGTAGTGTTTATTTTGCAGCATATACAAATATCAAATCATTATGTTGTACACTTGCAACTAATACAATGTTATATGTTATTATATTTCGGTTTTTAAAAAATAGAATAAAAAATACCATGTTGGATTAAAAAAAGAAGACGGCAGAGACAAAGTGCAATGAACATTCCAACTGTAAATGATGTGGCGGGTTTATCATTTTTTGTCACTTTGGGATACACCTATCCACTATCCAGATATTGACAATTTTACTTCCAGCATTTTGTACTCTGCCTTTGATGAAAAAAGGACTGAGTTATCAGGGAGTGCTAAGGATGTGATCATTCTTTCTATACCACATTTCAGTATGCTCTGTCACTACAGAAACACTTCTTTACATTAAAAAGCATAAATTAATAAGTCTAAACCAAAAAAAAAAGTTTTCTAAACTTTGGAACAATCTTTCCAAACGTACAACATCTCCTGCCTTTCTTCTCGTCATAAACTATAATGCTCCCATTCTTCCAGTTCCTCAAAGCAAATTTACAGATGAGTGTGACTATCTCTACTTAGAGCCAAGTGCATCTTTCACACAGGGAGCCAACTGCACATGGGTTGAGTGATGAGCCTTTGGAGGACTCCAAAGAGCCGTATCATTTAATCCTCATGCATGACTGAGGGGTATAAAATCCCCATTTCACCTCGAGGACTAGTGCACAACCCCCAAACACCCACACCAACAAACAGCGACTCAGGATGAGATTTAGCAAACCAGAGGGTCTATCAACTGAAATTTTCCACTCTAAAACAATTTCATTAGAGATGTCAGTGCCAGACACGGTATTTTATAGCTGACTTCCCCCAAATTACAATGCAGCTCAGAATCTAAGTCTCTATTATAATCTTTGGCAGAAGTTTTTAAGACCATTTTTATTTACTCCAAACTTTATTTGAACAAAGTCAGCACGGGCCCTTTGCAATCTTTATGTCAAGTGTTTCATGCTGTATGTAATTAAGGAAGCAGTGGAATTCAAAGGAAGCACCTAGAGAAAGAATCAGGGCATCCCACACTGATTGGTGGAACTTTAAGGATTTAAAATTTCTGTTTTGTTGTACAATTGCACTTTATTACCACTTTGTTCTTAAAATGTAATAAATACGAACTGCTTCAGTAGTGATGAGAAAGCTTCCTCAGCTTTAATGCACCCTTTTATTTGCTACTGAAACTTTTATTATCTCCAAATGGTAGCAAAGACAAGAAAAATAATGATTACTTATTTTGAGGCAAAATGAGCAATTTGAAAATTTTTTTTCTTGGGTGAATTTTGAGGCATTTAGAGTTGTTATAATTATGTTTATCGTTTTCATTTATTTTTGATGAACTAAAAACAAAAAAATACATATAGACACTATCACAAAATTATTTCCTACTTATATATCAAAATACTAGATAGCGACATACAGGTATCATCTGTCAGAGGTTGGTCTGATCTGGATAAAAACTTCTACGTGCTCAAGGCCCCCACACCTCTCAGATGTAGCCCACGAGAGGCAGTGCAGAGTAAGGGTGAACCACACACGCTCTGCAGCCAGACGCTCCTTGGCTCTTTATTCCAGCCCTGATTCCTTGAAATTCCTTATCCGTGAAACCTCTGGAAACTTCTCCATCCTCAGTTTCCTCATCTGTGAAAGTAAGGGTGACTAGAATCTGCCTCGTGGAGTGGGTGGGAAGAGTAATGAGGTAGGCATTCCTTGTAAAACAACAGACTTGAGCCTGCCACAGGGCGAGCACTTGATAAATGTTTAGCTCTAATAGGGTTTTCTTTTGTGAATCCACCCACCTCTAGACTGCATGCCCGGTATGAGATTACCGTTTGTTGAGCATTCCTGTACACAAGACACTGTCCTAGGCAGAGGGGGCACAAAAATGAATGAGATACAGTGCCTACAATTTTCGTGCAAGATTATCATTGCATCTTCTTGTCTTCCTTGCAGAGTACCATGAAGCATACTCTTTCATTACATGGCACCTTTTCCTTTTTTTTCCATGTGCTTGGAACCAATGGAGCTTCAAAAGAATTTCACTTCAGTTTCTGAAATCTTAATCATGCACAATTTAATAAGCAGCTACAGGTTTTTCCACATTTGAAAATAGATGATTAAATGGTCTAATCAGATTCTAACTTAGCCAAAAACTTGAAAAACATAGGAAGACAACCATGACTGACACATTCATTTTCCTGAAAGTAGACATACTGCAAACAGCAGCTGCAGAAACACAGTGCCATTTACATCCCACTGACCCACAGCAACTAAAACTGCACAGAAGATCAGCATCAAAGCATTAAAGTACCTAAAATAAATTCAATTTGAGATAAAATGAGAAGCTGGTCTAGGCACAGCTATCTCATTTTCCAAAAAGTTCTCAAACTGACTTCCAATATGGCACCCTTACATGCCTTTAGTTTTTTCAAACATTTCATTTATGTCTTGCACTCAGAAAATTCATTAAAAGTAAAATCTTTAAGCTTGACTATAAATCCAAAGCCCAACGACTAATGGGGTATTTCAGACATCACAAAACTCCGAATTATCTTAAATATGTTGTCCTCTGCTAATTTGCTGCTCTTGAAAATGTGCAATAAATTCAATTAAAAAGGAAAGCATCTTCAAATCAGTTGCAAGATCAACCAGGATATTATCTGCTTACTCGATGTATCATAATAAAAAACCATATAATATGCATTACATTGTTTAATTCTGAAGGAAATTGGATATTCTCTCTTCCAATAAAAGGACCCAGACCATTTAGGGGTTGTTTTTTGCTGTTGTTTTGTTTTTGTTTTTAAACAATCATAATGACTGTGTTAACTTTCTAAAATAGATCGAATAATTGCCAAAATATGTCTTCTGCGGAGTCACCCTGCCCGAAGGGACGGGAGCTCCTGTGTAAACACGCAGACACACAGCTTCTGCTTTCCCTCCTGCGTCACATCACCTCCCAGGGTCACAATACTTTTAAAATACCCACTATGATCCTATGATCCTTTCGAGATTGGGCAGATAAAAATCCTGAAATAAGGGGCACCCCTCTCCCCCTGAAACCTCCCTCAATGTTAAATCAACTCACACCTCATTTGGATGCAAGACGCCAGAGTGAGAATTTATCTCTAAGCCCCAATTCTCCAAATGAATGCCTATTTTGGTGACCTCTACTTTTGCATTTCAACACATGTTCCACAGCAACAGGAGCCTCTTGATCCCAGCTAACATCCCTGCTTAATGCATGCGTTTTTCACAACCATTTTTTTTTAATCCTTTCAGAGTGAAGCTTTCAAAGAGGGCGAACGTCGGTGAAAGAAGTGAGGAAAGGGAGGGAGGAGATTGGAAACCTGGGAATTCTGCCATTCTTGCTGTAACCCAGAATCCGGATTATTTTTCTCCTCTCTCCAGCCCCACCTCTCTCCCCGCCTCGCCCCTTCCCTCCGCAGCGGGAGGGGGGGCGGCGGGGCTGCTGGCTGAAGCCGCCACCTGCCGCGGCGTGGAAAAGCTCCAGTTGTCACTTACCCAGCGGGGTGAGAACAGCTCATTTTTGCAGGATCCCTTTTGGACCCGCGGCAGGTGCGGAGGGTGGGTGCGTGGGGCCCGTGCACGCTGACGCCGCGACAGTCGCGCTCGCGGGGTGGCTCCGCACTGCGGTCTCCCGTGCGCGGGGCGCCTGAGCTGCGCGCAGCCTCCCGGCCCCCACCCGCCCGCGGTATCCACAGCCTCGCGGTTGCTAAGGCTGCGGGGAAGGCGAGCGCTCAGGTTCTGGGGAAGCCCTGGCGCTGCTGGAACGGAGCTTGGGGAAGCTGGAAGTGAGGTTAAGCTTCCAGCCCTTTTTCTGGGCCCAGATGGGGGAGGAGACCGCGGCCCATGCTCTGTTGTTCTGCGGCACGGTTTCTCTAGGCACCTGAGATCCGAAAACACACACAAACACACACACACACACAAACACTCACTCCTGTTTAGGCTGGTATGCTTCCTGCTAAGCCCTAGGGAAGGAAGGGCTGGCTGGTGGCTGAGGGTAAGGTAATGAAAAACAGGAAGCAGCTACATTGTGATGCCTTGGTTTCCAGTTGTAAAACAGCCCCTAGATTGCAAGTTGGAGGGAAAGAAAGAAGTTTTGGGTTTGGATTTTGTTTCTGCATCAAGAGATTGCAATTGGTGGATTTCCTCCTTGGAAAACCCCTATCCTTGCTCCCAGCACACAGTCCTGACATTCAGCAGGTGGGAAAGATGTGACTACTCCAGGAAGTATGCTGGAACTTGTACTTGCATCCAGCAGGGAGAGTGCAGGGCTCAGTGAAGAAGCCTGGATTGACATGAAAAGGCCTTGGTGTGGAGGGAGTTTAAAGCGCTGAGTTCAAATGAGCTCTTCCTAGTCCTGTTTTTGCTTTGTCATGTTGTTTGCTGGGTGATTTGCTGTCTGGCCTCAGGTTTCTCACAGATAAGTGAAGGGTTGGGCACATCCATGGTGACTGGGCTCTCTCTGTGGAGCTCAGTGCTAGCTCAGTCACACTTACAGGTGGGAAGGGTGTCCTCTCATGAATGGCATTCTGCTTTCCCACACATCACAAAGGCCCACAAGCATGTCAGAGTCCAATCTCCTTCACGTAACATTCAAGGCCCTTCATCATCTGTCCCCAGCACCCTTCAACAGCCTCACTGTGACCACTTTCTCCACCTCTGCTACCCTAAACTCTAGCAAAACCAAATCTTGCAGTATCCCTCTCATGAGAATGTGTTTCCATCCTGTCTACCTGACAGACTCCTACTCATCCTTCAATATTTACTTCAAACCCTACTTTCCTTCAAGTTCCCAGCTGTGCTGGTGACTCCCACCACTGGGGGCCCATGCTGCCTGGGCATACCCTCTGTTTTACACTCACTCATGGACCTGTGGTGGCCTTTTCTATTTGATCATGAGCTTCTCTACTTCATATTGTATACCTATTTTATTTTTCTGCATTCTTACAAGCAAAGAGCAGTTCAACAAATGTTTGGAGTATAAAGGAAGGAAAAAAAGAGAAAAAATTCTTCAAAGTGGTAGCATTTTTATTGGGGACTTACTAAATGCTCTGCTCAGTCTTTTATGGAGCACTTACTAACTGCTCATTATCTCATTTAACCCTCACCTCTACTCTCAGGAGTAGGTTTTCACCTCCATTTCATAAGACAAACTAAGACACAGAGAAGTTAATTATTTTGCCTGAAGCTCCTAAGTGGAAAAAGCAGGATTCAAATACAAATCTGTCTGATTCCCAAGCCCCTTGGTGGTTTTAACAATTACAAATTCCTTTTCCAGTAACTCTTGTGAATTGCTACAGAAGCCAAATGTTCTATATACTATCAGAGTTTCCTGACCTGAAAGACCAAGAGCCACCCCAGTGGAGACAAAAAAGGGTTCTAGCTCAATAGCTTAGATCCTGAGACTGAGGACTCAAGCCTGCTTTGACTCCCACTCCTGGGCACATATCCGGAGGAAGCCCTAATTTGAAAAGATACATGCGCCCCAATGTTCATAGCAGCACTATTTATGATAGTTCACATATGGAAGCAACCTAAGTGTCCATCAACAGACGCATGGAAAAAGAAGTTGTGATACACACATACACACACACACACATATTTATATATGCAATGGAATACTACTCAACCATAAAAAAGACTAAAATGATGCCATTTGCAGCAGTATGGGTGGACCTGGAGACTGTCATATTAAGTGAAATAAGCCAGAGAGAGAAAGAAAAAAAAAAATCACATGATATCACTTACGTGTGGAATCTAAAAAAATGACACAAATGAACTTATTTACAAAACAGAAGCAGACTCACAGACATAGAGAACAAGCTTGTGGTTACCAGGGGGAACGGGGAGGGGGCAGAGAGGTAAATTGGGAGTTCAGAATTTGCATATACTAACTACTATATATAAAATAGACAACAAGGTCCTAGTGTCTAGCACATGGAGCTATATCCAGTACCTTGTAATAGCTTATAATGAAAAGGAATATAGATGTATGTATAACTGAGCCACGTCAGAAACTAACACAACATTGCAAACTGACTATATGTCAATTAAAAAAAAAAAAGCCAGCACAAACATTTTTTTAAAAGGCTACTTTGGGGAGTAGATGGTTAGAGGAGCTAAAGAGAGGCAGAGGTCATCAAAGAAGGAAGATGTGAGATGTGAACATGGCACCTTCTGCCTAAACAAAGTAGCCTTATAGGTACCTACTGGCTCCTGCCCCTATAAGCTTACCCCCACTGCCTGTGGTTGCCGTTGGAGGGTGTCCTTAATGCTTTGTAACTAGATTTCGCCTGGATAAAAATTTGGAGGGAGGGAGAAGGGACTAAAAAGAGACATAATTTTCCCAAGTGCTACCAACCCCTAAGGATGGTGTAAATAATATAATCTTATATAAGTACTAGTTGTTATGTATTAATTCATTTGTGCAAATAGAAAACGGTATTCTCACACTGGTGGAATGAGAAAAGAAATTAAAATACACTATTTAGAGACTCGGGGTTCTGTAGAAAAGAATCCCTGGCACTCAGCAGACAGCAAGGTACCGTCAGCAGCGTGTATTAATTCGTAAATGGGGTTTGAGTTCTCCACCCCTGTGAGCCGCACAATTTCACCTCCCTGATGAAAACTGCAAGGAAGCTACTAATTTTCACTTCAGAAAATGCTCACTGTGAAAATGCATTGGGAATTTAGCCAGAAGGAATTTTTATGTTAATTTCTAGTATGGAGATAGGAAAAGAGAAAAAAGAAAAAGAAAAAAAATGTAAATTAAACTGTTTCAGAGACCAAATATTCACTGGAGTCATTTTCATTTTCTCACAGGAAAACAAGTCCTCAGATGTCCACAGTAGTATCATAAATTTATAAAAAGACTCTGTTTTGTAGAAAGACTCATGGAGTTGGGGTTTGGGGGCAGGAGATTGACAGAAGCAGGAGAAAAGAAAAGAGAAGGATTACTCCCACAGTGCTCATTGGATCACTGCTTTGGTTGAACAGGAGCTAGACTTAGGGATCACAGAGCTAAACCATCAGCGACCGACGGTCCGGGGTAGGAAGTCTATGGCTCAAGAGTCAAATCCAGGCCACTGCCTATTTTTGTAGTCCACAAGCTAAGAATGATTGCTACATTTGTAAATGGCTGAAAAAAAAATCAAAAAAGAGCATCTTTATATGATACATGAAAATTACATGAAATTCACAATCAAAATCCATTAAGTTCTGTTGGAACACGGCCACACATTTGTTTATAAATCTCCTGTGGCTGCTTGGTGCTACAAAGGCAGAACTGAGTAGTTACCACAGTGCCATTATGACTTGTAAAATCTAAAATATTTACTACCTGGCCCTTTACAGAAGAAGCTTGTCGACCCCCGGCTTAGATTATCACTGCAATCAGAGTCAGAGAGATCATGTACCCTCTTGGACTTTGAGAACAGATACCACATTGTTCACCTTGTATCACCAGCACCTACCACAGTGCCACTCACAGAGTACGTGCTCAATAAACAAACAAAGGAACGAATAAACAGTTGGGAGTAATAAGTTTTCCCACGGGTTTATCTTTCTCCCACAAATAAAGATCAAGTCATCAAGATTTTCTCCTCAGATGTAACAGACATGCATGATGATCTGATGTGACCCCAGGGCTCCCTTCTTTTATCAGCACCATATAAAACCCCAGTCGGAAGTAGGTAATGTACGCATTTCAACAGGACACCATCGTCAGATGGTTAAGTTTACAAGAGAGCTTCCTAATACTTTACATCCTCCAGCATTAGCGTGGGTCCTTCAATGCTGTAGCACTGAGAAGCTGGAGAAGGATTTAACATCAAACCCAGCTTTCCCTGATAAGCTTCCCTAATTAGTTAATTCCAGCGAGCCTTTTAGTGAAGCACAGTGTTGGGTATAGGAAAGGCTGAGAGGGCTCGTGCAATGGATAGAGTGACAATCTCAAGGGACATTCCTAATTTAGAGTTCTGAGTAACCCAGATAGGCATGATGTCTCCAGATCTATCTACCCCTACTTCTGAGCTGCAGGGAATCTGCAGACAGATCAGTTAGAATGGAGCTGTCAATGTGTAACCAAGCAGGACCCTGTTGTCATCATCAGTGACCATCTGATGTCTGTAATGGTGTTTGTAACTGCTTCATTGTATAATGGTTTAAAGGATTTTTCTCATGCTCTTCCTGACCAGCATTGGGCTGGACAGGAGCGGGGTTTGGGTGGTTCACCCAACCCTCTCATGGTGCTGTGTACAGAGATCATGCTCGGTGTCCTGCTCTTGTCCACAGGGTGCTCCTCTTTGACCCCTTATGGTTTCCTTGTATCTTGTTGTTTGAGCTGCAGGCCTCAGCCTGCAGCAGGAGGTCCCAGGCCTTAGCCAGCTTAAAAGGCTAAAAGCATTTATCAACCTGACTACATAGCTTTTCTCTAGAGCTCTTTTCCTTGAAAATCCTTCCTATGCATCCTTTGTTCTAGGTACAAGAATATTAATAAAATCTCAAAGCTGGAGGTGAACTTCACACCCAGCAGAGGGAGGGGGACCAATGCATTCGCAAAAACAAGAACAACTTTGCAACAATTTGTTACCCTGTATGTGATCTCTATGGAAACTAGCCTCATCCCACCCTTGAATTCTTGAACTTTTACTACAAAACCCCCTGCTTTCTTTCCCCAGTAGGCTCACGGTCTTAGAGACATTAGTCCACTGTGATCTCCTTTGCCTGGCAAAGAAATAAAGCTGCCTGCCTTTTCTACTTCATCCAAAACTCTGTCCTTGAGTCTCAGTTCAGTAAGTGGGGTACAGAGGCCATGTTTCAGCAACAAGTGGACTTATTTAGTGGCCCGGGGAAATCAATGGTATTTACTATGCTTGAGGTCTCAAAGATGAACAGGGCTCCTGTCTGCCCTTAAGCTTGAAGTCTGTTAGCTACATAGACATGCAGACAAAGAATGACAAAGTAAAGTGTAGTTGATGGAAGTACGTATAAGGTGCAATACAGAGGTGCCTTCTGACTAACGTTCCTGTCCTACCCTTACCCGCCACCATTTCCAGCCATGTACCCACTCTTTGTGGTGCTGCACACCAGTTCTCACTGCTCACATTATTATTTCATCTAGCCTTGACACCCTGGTTGTTCCTCACAATCTCTCCCAGGGATTCTACACCAGGAGAGGGAAGAGACTGGCCATGATAGGGGAGAAGACAGAAACATCGAGGCCGTTGGGGAGGCATAACTTACTGACCTGGGTTCTTGGACTCCAGTCAATAGAAATTGGTAAGAGGCCGGACAAGAAATTCTGGTAAGGCTTTATTGGGATTCGTGCTACAGCACGACAGAGCAAAAACAAATAACAGACTCCCTTGCTTGCTCCCTGAGTGGGGGGGGGGGGGGCAGCTGGTCCCTTAAAATGAGGTGATAGTGGTGGCAGACCCATGGGTTGGGCCAGAGGAGTGGCTTAGATGGTCTGCCTACCCCCTTGGTGGTGCCATGTGCAGGGATCACGAGCAGTACCCTGCTTTTGCTCCCAACACCTCAGAAGTGGCAGTTGGGTTTCAGTCTTTTTGTATCTTGTTGCTGATAGTTTGCCCCAACTCTGCACGTGTGCAGGCATTTTTGGTCCCTTATAGTTTCTTTGTATTCTGTTGCTCCAGGAGACACTAGTCCAGGTGCAAGCACTGCAGCAAAAGGTCCCGGGTCCCAGGCCTGTCTCATGACCACCAAGAGATCAGCAAGGATAACAAAGGATACTTGTTTTTCAATTGTTTTCAAATAATTCTATTACTGGTAAATACACTCCATATCCCCACCCCAAAAAGCTTGTCTAAGAAAGTCAGGGAAGGAGTCACAGGGGAGGCAGTGCTTAAGATGAGCCTTCAAAGATTTATAGGAGTTGGCCAGGTAGATGGAGCTTAAGGGGAAGAGACGTGTCTTCCCCAAGCCAAGACCTCCCTGTTTAAGGCTCTTAAGCTGACAATGGACTCAGCCAGTGTCTGTCGACCCTGCCCTGACTTATGCACCTAAACATTAATGGAGGTTGTTACCTGGAACAGGAAAAAGGAATAGGTGGAAAAGAAGATGTAGGAGATGAACGCTTCGTCAGGGAAATGGGCACTGAAGAGGGCTCAGGCGTGTCAAACCCTCTGCTGCGGGGCACCTCCTCTTCCCACAGGACGTCTGTCCCACTCTTGCTGCACACGCACGTACTGTGTTTGCACGCAGGTCTTATCTCCTCCAACAACAGGCTAAGTTCTGCTCTCTCCTTCGGTGCCACCCAAACTGCCATTAATTTAGGAAGCATTTAATAAGTGCTTGTTGAATAAGCGATATAAGGAGTGTAATCCACGTTTTCCCGAACACTCCATTTGGAGGAGAGGATACGAAGCAGGTGATATAGTAAAAGTCATAAATAACTATTTCTCTGCCTCTGGCTCCACCCATGTGTCAGTCAATCTGTTACAGGTTAACGAGCTTGCTATGTCTGTGATTATCCACCATTAGCCAAAAATGCTTTCCAAGTCACACGCACTGGATCTGGGGAGGGACACTGAGCAGAGCCGTCACAATGACCTGATGCAATGGGAGGCTAGGTCTGCTTACTCGATCCAACGTTAGATGGTTGACATTACTGTCTGCTGTGAAACAGAGTGCATATGCCGAGAACATGGAGCTCCACGTAGGCTCCACTCAGCCTAATACCAGAGACTATGCACTGACTGTCCTTGGTACCAGGTGCTATGCTAAGGGCTTCACTCTTGAAATCCTCACAACTGTCAGGTAGGTGTTATTTTTATTCCTATTTTACAGATGAAGAAACCGAGATTCAGATAAGTTAATTATCACCTATTAAGTGGCACAAGTGAGACTCAAATTCCATTTTCCATGATCCCGGCTACACTTTTAAATAATTTGCTCTCTTCCCTCCCGCTTCCCAGAGGCGAGGGAACGTGACCACACGTGGGGAGGGCTCTAAATGTAAGGCCACTGATCTTAGTGCAAGTTGTGCTCGGTGGTCCCAGACTTTCTCCCAACTTCCCCACGTGCGGCGGCTCAGTGATGCTGCTGGTGAAGCGAAATCAAAAACCAGCAGTTTCACCTTTTACCGCACATCTGTTTTCTGACAAATAAGTAGAATGTTCCACGTCCTCTAACCCTTACAAGCAACCATCCCTAAAGTTTTACATCTTCATTTGGTTTAAACCGCACTGGCCTTGGCTCTCCCATGGCAGCAAACAGCACTGATCTTCAAGCATGCTGGGATCATAAACTGCTGACTAAACGGTCCTGTTATCCAGCCAGAAGGAAAGAGGGGATGTGTACACTCTATACAATGAAGCTGATTGCATAGGAAAAAACACAGCACCTCTTAAAATCAGGTGAGAAGTAGCTTCGTGGAAATGAGCAGAAGACTGAGATTATTCTTATGGGACATAATCAAGCTCATGAAACAAACCATCTGAATCACAGTGCCTATTTTTAAATAAAAACACAGCTTTATTACTTACATTACTTACAAATTAATATTATAACTCAAACAAAATTAAGGTTTTAAGATTAAGGTCTTAAAATCAAGGTGCTACGTGATAAAGTCCTTGAGAAACAAATACTGACTGAAGATTTTTTTTTTTTGGTAATAACATATCAGTTTCATCTAAATAAGCACCCCAAAGGAGTTTGAATATGCCTTCACTAATAATTGCTCAGCCAGCACTTTCTCTCTAAAAGCAGAAAGGTTAAAAAAAGTTTTGTCATTGTCAGAGTGATCACGGATTCTGAATTAATGACTTTCCTATCACAATGAAAGAAATGGACATGTGGACCTAACATCAACCGACATACAAAAGGGAAAACACCGTTCTGGACTGGGAGCTGGAGACAGAGATGGTCCACCAGTCAACTGTAGGAAACCCCCAACAGTGAAAATAAATCAATAGGTAGGCAGAAACAGCAAAGCCATGAGCTCTTGAGCTCTGCAAATTCATCTGGAATGAAAAATCTGGTGATCCCTTGAGATATGGACAGTTCTGTAATACAAGCCCACAACTGACCCAAAGTCAGAATTGTGGGGTTTCTCCCTTCCTGTAAGTTTCCTTTTTGAGCAACCTTTCCTTTCATTCAGTAAAGGCCACTTCAGATTCCACAATGTGGTGGAGGAGGAGGAATCATGACTACAAGGTTTGTTGTCTGCACCTCTGCAGGGCTGTCACCACAGCAAGTTTTAATCCCTGAGCTAAGGTTGGTCAGGCGGGGACGCGGAAGGAGGGCTCTGATGGGCTGGAGTGCCACATCATGGGACAAGGAAGCAGGAAGTGTCGTGGCTTTGTCCATCTGACATGTTCTACAGGCTCACACAGCCTCAGCTGAATGCCAAAGGGGAAGAAAGCGAAACTTTGTGGTGTGGAGACATTTTGGCAAGCAGGGAAGAGCAGTCAAGCAGAGAAACACAGCTTTACTGACTTAAAAGGCAATAAATGACAAAGAAAGAGGCAGCGTCTTAAATGGAAGGTACTTTCGCAGTTTCAATTATCCACAGTCACAAAAAGTAAGAACCATATAAATCCCCTTCACTTAGCTTGGCATCACGTCTTTGCACTTAGACTTGAGTGGTTATGCTTGTGTGATGTTTAGACTGTGAGAATTGTCTTCAGAGGTACTGATGAGGCCATGTTATAAAGAACTGGTTGGAGAAGAGGTGAGAGTGTCTGGCTCTCCTATTTCACCCAAATGTGAATCAGAGACCTGAGTTTGAGGGGGAATCCTGTCACTGTGGAAGGTGCACGTATTCACCAACTATCTGCTGCTTCTCCACTTCAGGTCGGGCTGGCAGGTCTCCGTCACCTTGAAGTAAGCACGACCGTAGGACTCGTTCTAGCCAATGAAATTTGAGTGAAAAACGCTATGTGTCACTTTGAGGGCAGAGTCATTTGAGGGCTCCTGCAGGAGCCTCCATTTAATCCCCCAGGTCCAGCAATCGGTGACATTCTGGACGCCGGTGCTTTCCTCAGCCTGTCGTTCCGAGTGAGGAGAGCATAGAACAGAGCCCCCGCAAACTCATGATGGACATGAACACAAACAAGGAACAAACCTTTGCTCCTTAAAGCCACTGAGATCTGGGGTTATTGGCTATCCCGGCCAAGCTGGCCCATAGTAACCAATACAGCCAGAGGGTGGCTGTGTGACCTAGAAAAGCTAATGACAGGCTCCCGTTTTCCCATCAGAAAATGAAGAGGGCCTGGTACACAGGAAGCTTTCAGAAAATGGAAGCTGGCTCATCCTCATGATAAGGGCCAGACTGTCGTAACTCCCCGCTCCGTGCCGGTCACTGCCTTCTCTTTACACACATTAGCTCATCCTCACTCCAGCCTTACAACTGAGGTGTTACTGATCTTTCCATAAAGGATGAAACCAAGCCTCAGAGAAGTTTACCAGCTTCATGAAGGTCAACCAGCCTGTAAGTAAAAGAACCAGATCTTTCCAATCAGCGCTCTTACTTTTCCCACCATGCCTCTTCCCCTAAATGTAGCTAATTCATCTGTAAAAAAGTAAGAACTTAGTTACAATGTACTAGTAATTAAGATAAACATCTTGACATTAAAGGAACACATAAAAAGAGAATAAATTACATAGATTTTTAAATCATCACCTTCTTCTGTATCCATGACACCTTTCTCACTAAAGACTTGGCTTTGATGATTCCTTCTAAAGCTATACCTAGCAATTCCTAATCTGAGGTTGCAAACTGCTAAGGGTTTAATAAAGTAATAATATGGGTCTGCAAGTTATTCTCAGGATTTCCACAAGCCTATGTGGAAATAATGAACTTGCAGAGGGTACTATCACCAAGCGAAATAAAAATAGTTGTCTTTCTTTTTCTTTTTTTTATCAGAATTTATGGGTCATCTCAGTATGGTACATTTGGCTTTCTCATAGGAAGGCAATATTTGTTATCACTCCTGAATAAAAGTGCAGGCTTTTTCAGAACATTAAGTTTATGATGATTTAAAAAATAGTATACAAGGAGCTCTTGCTTATCAAAAGGTTGTTAAACAGTATTATATCCCAAACCTCACATTTTGGCTAGGACAAGCCTAAATTTACTTTTTTCCCCATGTTTTTTGCAACTTAGCTCCTAATAACCCAGATTATCCCCTAAGTCCAGAGAGGTGCTGAGAGGCTGCACAGCAGGACACATAGCTGACACCAAGGGAGAACGGCAGACACCACAGCGTTAGTAGGGGGACCAGCAAGGGAGTGAATTCAGAGGAACCCACGGGGGAAGCAACTCTTCTGTAGTTAATTTGATAAAAGGAAGAGCTGATGGATGAAATGAAAGGGACAGAATCATAGGAGCATGTCACTTTAGGGGACATGGCCAGGACACACCTAGAATTTGGGGGAAGATGCATCTCGGAGGAACTGGCAAGAGATCTTTGCAGGAAACGTGAGTCAAAGTGAATGAGACACAGTCAAACGGCATTCTGTGGCCACTCTTCCCTCCACCTCCCCCTGCTGGAAATCGGCTACTCGTTTTCAGACTGACTGTGTTAAAGATGCTCCAGGTGTCACAGGAGCAAGCACAGGGGTCAAGTGTTTCAAAGAGACCTTTTGTCCAGATTTCCAGAGGACACTTATAGGTCTTGTCATCAAATAAGCCTCTCTACTATAGCTGCAGCTGCAGTAATGACAATTAAAGGAAAAATTACTGAATATATGACAAGTGCCAGGTTCTGTGCTAAATACTGTAAGTGCCATGTTTCATGGTATGCTCAAAGGCTATTAATTCCGCTCCTCCCCTTTAATAGAGAAAGGTAATGAGAAGCAGGGAATTGAAGTAATTTGCCCAAGTCACAGGCTCGTAAGTGGCGACACCTCCATAGCAATGGCTCTCAGCCCCCATGTCCCACTGTCCCCGGCAGGATGGCTGGGCAGGAGCAGAACCACACGTGGATGGTGTCATCAAGAAGGCAGAAGGAAACCAGCATTTATCATGTGCACCAATGTGCTAACGATCCCCATACACTATCCCATTAAATCCCCACCGTTCTGGGGGTGGGGGTGTTGTTATTCTCAGGTACAGATGAGAACATTGCGGCTTAGAGAGATGAACAGATTGTCCCAATGAGACAAGGTAAGTCACAACCCCAGTTATTCTAGATTTACACTTAATGATGCTGCCTCTGTCACAAGTTGATTCTGATTTAGCCTCAAAGACGTTATTTGCCCCTATAAAATATCAAGATATCAGACCAAATTGCAGTTCATCGGAGAAAGACCTGGATATTTGGTTGGAAACTCAATCTAAAGCCATTTTATGAGATGGCAACTAAAAACGTCAATGTGATACTGGTTTACACTCTCAGATGTACAAGTTCTGTGTTTTGCATTGATCTGATCACGTCTGGAACACTGTCTGTGTGGTGGAGTTATATCTCAAGGCACATATCCGTCACTGCAACCTCTGAGTCGTGTTCAGAAAGCCCTCTTCATTCAGTTTAAGGTAAGGGAAAGCACTCCCTCTCACCCATGGGAGGTAGTTGTGGAAACCAAGAGAAATCAACTATTTATAGTTTCCTTCAATGAAATCTTCACCAACAACTTCTTCCTCTTTGCAAGGAATTGTCTTTTTTATTATACCTTGGTAGTGAGTGAGGGACGGGCTGATGCACATCTTATATGTGTGCCTGGCACTTCTCTCTAAGGAGTGTCTGGACATCATGTAGGGTCATGAAGGCTGTGCACAGCATGCACAACCCAAAAGTGTGCTGTCCACAGACCATGATGCGAATGGTGCCCTCTGCAGTTGTGCAACTTGGCAGCCCTATTGGCACCTATTGTTTTATTTCTCCGTCGATGGGACCTCTGCTTAAATTAAGATACAGGAAGACTGTTTCACTTACTTCTGGGTATTACATTCAATATTCCAAAATAAAAGAGTTGCATTTTAAATTGCAATATCAAGGATACATGTATTAAAATGGTGAATATTCTGGAAACCATTTCATAGGAGAAACCACTGAAATAATGGGTGATATCTAAATTAAACCTGATAGGGCTATGGAAATCATCAGTGTCACCAAATATGTGAAAGGATTTCATGCAGAGGATGGAAGAGACAGACAAGTTTCCTGGGAGGTAATTAGGAGAAGAATTTATACGATGATTTTTGGCTCAGTAAAAGAAAGAACTTTCCAGAACCAAGCAACAATTAGAAACCCAATTGCAACAATCCTAGGAGTATGGGCACACTTAATGCCCATGTTATGGAAGATGTGTCCAAAAATGGAGTGGGCAATGGCTGACAGTAGAGAGCTCATTATCTCTAGAAATAATCCAGAATGAGAATCCGAAATGTTCTACAGGAGATCTTCACGTGGAGTTGCATTGTACTAAATGGATTGTAAGGTTTCTTATAGGAAATCTTTAAAGTCTGTAAATGCGTGATGGTGACAATTCCCTATGAACTTCCAGCCCTCCATCCCAGAGGAAGGAAATCCCTTCACCTCCCTCCTGGAAGGAGGTTGAGGCCTTAGGTAAAATGCTTGCTCCAACCCTGTATGTGGCAATTTCAAAGTTTCTGTCAGGTCTCATGAAACTAAGCAAACAGCCACAGGGAGTATATGGTTTAGTGAAGGACCTATACTTTTTCATTCCTGGAAGACCCAAGAATCACAAAAGAGAGTGGGAAGAGAAATAAGGAACCTAACACGTCTCTGTGTATCAATGAGTCCTGCCAACTCCGCTGTATTTAATCTAGAATGTTTTCCTTCCTCCTTATGGTCTTAAACCAGGAGTCAAAAGCCCAAAAGCGGAAGAAAAACATGAGACACTAGGGAGTGGCAGGAGCGTAGCAGGCGAGATGACACGGCGTGTCTAGAGCTGGGCTCTGGGGCGCAGTCGTTCGGTGCCTTCTAGAAGTGCCTTCTGGAATTGCCACATCTTCTTTTTCCAAGGAAGTTAAAAAGTCAGACATGTTTTGGTGAAATTTTCTCATTTTCTGAACCTTAGGCAAACCAAACAAAAATGATCTGTGGGTGGAATTCTGCCCCCTGGTTTCCGGTTTATGACAGCTGATGAGAACTCAGCTGTCTCCAGACAGGAGGGCTGGTACTTCAGAGGAGGGTGGGAGGGAAGCCCATGCCCGCATTTCTGTCTCCAGGTGAGCCAGCAGACGTCTACTGGGCAGCTGAAGGTAAGGCGGCGTATGACCAGCTGTACTGGGGGGGGGGGGGGGATCTAAAGATACACCGTCAGGGCGACTCCCCCGACCGGAGACTGCTCTGCGGGACCCGATGGGAGGACCAGAGGCCGCCCTGCACCGACCCGCTGGAGCTCCCGGCCGTTCCTCTCTCCACTGAGTAGTGAACTTGAGGTCACTGGACCCTCAGGCAAGTCCAGCCCCTGTAGGTAGGGAGTAGTTTTTCCCCAAAGGGTACATGAACATTCTCAAAGCCAAGTTTGAAGAGAAAACCGTTCTTAGGAAGAAGCAGAAATCTTAGGAAGTTCAGCAAAGACTGAAACTGGGGACGACCACCAGGAGACCCTCGAGACTTTTAATTCCTTGGATGTTTTCCCCTGAGGCTGGGGGAAAAGTCATATTTACCATGTAATTTTAAATGTCTTTCCCTGACTAAGGTATAACATTTTAGTTCACAGCACATCTGATTTCAGCCCTGTTTTTAGAGGTAAGCTCCGACAGCTTGTTCATATGGAGTTTAGTTTTAGTTTTGATAGAAGTTTGGTTAAACAACAGAGCACTAGAAGCACCAAAAAAGTGACAGGCACAGAATACTTGTTTCCCTGTGAGGGGGAACGTGTTTTAAAAAGAGTAAATGGAGAAAGAGCAGAATTTGAAATATGATTAGATTGTAAAGGTAACAGATATAATATACAGATATTATAATAATATTTTTTTTCTAGTCATGTGTGTTCCCTAAAATTACAGACAAGTCCTGGAGAGGCAGACCTCGGTTTTCCAGATGAGAGGAAACGTGGGGCGTAACTCCAGGCCTTAGACATTGTTTTTCATTTACCTAGCGAAGCTCCGCTCGGCACACTCAGCTAATCAGAGAAATCCATCAGCGTGGAGAGGCAGCAGCCCCGTGATGGAGCGGCCGGCCAAGTCAGGCCAGATGGCGTCCCGCCTGAACCGCCCCCTGCACACAAATGGGTGTCAGACAAGGTCGTCAGCAGGCCCTAAGCCATCCTGCTTTTCCTGTGCTGGGATGATCAGTGATGCAACAAGAATCGTGAACATCTGGGTGAGACGTGCTGCTGCGCCTCCCCGGAGCTCTCTGAGCTCATCAGACAGCTGGCCTCCACCAGTGTCTTTGGGGCAGGCCAGCCCTGAGTGACTGAGTGCTAATGACTATGAACTGGAGAGTCATACCCCTGAGGAGATATATATATATCTGTATATGTATATGTATATATATGTATATATATATGTATGTATGTCTGGTTGTCAATCATTTCTCAAATTTGGCACCATGGCACAGGTTGACAATTAGCCTGAATAAAACTAAGGTGTTTTTAGTTGCCCCAGGCAAATCGGGCAAGCAACCAAAAATTATCATCAATGGCGTGGAGTTAAAAGTCACACCAATTCCCACCGCCTGTGTAGTCGGCTTGCTATCTAATAACAGGTCCTCTGCTTTGCTTTTCCGGGACTCTTTGAACAGCCACCAATAGCGGAGCTCATTATCGGAACAAGGAGTAACAACCCATATTAATAAATCCAGCTTATTTGGGGGAACTTGACAGACGGGATTTGTGGTGATGAAGCATCTGATTACAGACAAAGACCAAAGCGCAAGACTGCCCTGCTGTCCAGTCTCCTCTGTGGATGTGAAATTTAGTTCATTACCATTGCCTCCTAGAACAACATTAATTCCACTCCATACAAAACATCAAATGGCCGCACTGGTAACCTTGTCAGGAATAGAGCTACTAATCGGCAATTGAAAGAAGATTTGACCTGCCTTTTTAGTAACTGGCAACAGTTTCAGTTCAACAGCCATGGAAATAATGAAGTTTTGCAGAAGTGCACAAGAAAATCTTTGGAAGTTATAATCCATTGCATAGATTGCTAATATTCTAACAGTGTTTATGTAATACTGATTCAAATTTCTACAATTTGGGGGGAGAATTGAATTTCCCGCACTATTTGGTTTCTTTTAACAGCAAAATAACTCAAATGTAAACTATATAAAAGCTAAGAACAAATAAAAGAGGAGACTGCTAGGATTGAATTGAGGACATAAACTGCTGTAGGGCTTGCTTTCTGCACCTTAAGGTGAATAAAATCTTGGCATTTCCTTTCTCTCTTTCGCTATTTTATTTTTTGCTACTTCTTTTTCACCAAGCCCATGTGCAGTTCATTAGAATAATAACACTTCTTGATTCCAATGCATCTAAAAGTATGCACTGTCAAGAAAACATATTTTGCCTCTCCAAACCCAATTATTTCTGGGATGGAAATCACAAACTACTAAACAACTTATAATCTTGTGCATGTATTGAAATCAATAACCTTAGAAATATGGATTGCTAATACTGCCAGATAAAGAGACTAACCTTAATTTAGTAAACATTTGTTGAGAGCATATCTGGGGAAAGGTTATTCCTGTCATTCCAAAGTGCCATCTTCCAAATTGGTTTTGTTACTGAGTCCAAACTCCTGCTCGCTGCACAATGGGCCAATAAATCAGGAGACGTGGTGTTGGGGCAAGGACTAACAACTTTATCTGGAAAGCCAGCAGGCCAAGAAGACGGCAGACTAATGTCCTGCAGAACCATCTTCCCCAAGTCAGAATTCAGGCTCCTTCTATACTAAAAAGGGGAGGGGCTGTGGTTGGTTGTTGCAAACTTCTTGGTGTTGGAAATCTTTGTTCTTGCAGCTGTCCGCGGAGATCAGATCACGATGTTCCTGTAAACCTCCAACAAGACAAATATTATTTTCTGTTTTGCAACTTTTATTCTCCATGTAAGTAGGAAAGTGTTATACCTGTAAAGATCAGAGCCTTAAGAATGGGCTCTCCTGTGTATTTCAGGCTATAGTCCACATTCTTTTACAAAAGGAGCAGAGTAAGCATGACTAAGCCCAGGAAACAGCGCACAGGGTTAGAGCGAAAGGAACAGATCCAATACGGAGTCAGGTTTGTTCTTTTCTATTACAGTTTTACCCTGTAATAGAAGAGACTTTTTAATGAAAAAAAAAGTCTCATCTGTCTACCTGAAAATGTCTAAGAGGTATATGTGATCCTGATCTGATGACAAATTCTTTCACATCTTTATCTTTCAAAAGAAAGCTTCAATCAGGAATTTGTTGGCAAACACATCCAGAGCTTCCTTAGAAGCAGTAATTATAACTGCCCACTACCACAAGGCAGCCGGAAGCTGAGAGCTGCCAGGTCTGATAAAGCTCACCCTTCATGAAGATCCTTCAATGCTGACGAATGGGTAGGAATATCTACAATTTCTGTACCTGAGATATGTGTATGGAAACATGGAGATGGCCAAGAGGAAAAGAGGGAGCTGTGTTTGCAGTTCATTGACTAGGGGAGGCTCTGGCCCATTGGAAGAAATCAGAGATATTTTTATGTCAAGTGCCCCCTGGGACTTACCTGCCCCAAGGGAGATGCTCAACCACTGTTGCCTTCACTTTTCTCCTCTAAGACTGTTCTATGTTGATACAGCATTTTAAGGAACAAGAAGAGTATTTACATGCATTATCTTATTTGACACTCACAATACCATTTGGATATCAGCTTTATTTTATGTTTGAAAATAGGTTCTGAGGACAGATCTGTACAGCTCCGGGTCCCACAGCCAGTCTTAGGCTCCATCATCTTGGTCTTCGGATCCCAAGACTCTCTCTCCTTTACTGCTCCGAGCAGCAAGTATTTGGTGATGTGTACCTGGCCAATTTCTATCTTACTTTTAAAATTCTCTTCACTGTATGTCTTATACTTTCAAGGATCATTTATCACCTCCTCTGTTTCCTTTCCTGTTTATTTCTCCGTTCCCCTAGTTCTCGGGTTGTAAAAGTTTTACATACATAATGTTGGGAGGTCCATGATTGAAAGTTCTTTATGCAGCATCCTGAGCTCTTCAAAGTTAAAAACATCCTACAAACAAGGCCCATTTTATACTGAGCCTTGATTTTTCCGTTAAGCACTTTTGTTCAAGTACCAAACACAATTGGCGGCGTTTCGCTTGTCAGAGGGGAAGAAAACAGCTACGTGGCTATAGCTGATACTGTGCCATCACCATTCTGAGGTGTCAATTCTGGGCGTCACGTTTTTCCTGTGTTCTTAGCTTGATGTCCTATCTTGAATTTTTATTTCACTCGAATCATTTTTTTTTAAATTCAAAGGCTTCTTTTTACTGCAGCAATTTCAGTTGGAACACTATGTTTGAAAAAAAAATTCACAGAAAAACTGAAGGTTAAATCAGTTTTATTCTGTAAACAGTGCCTAAATTATCATCTTCTTCCCATAACAACCCAATTAATATGTTAGAGCAAAGAGGAAAAGCCAAAAAGTGCGCTGAAATCGTAGAGCTAGTGCGACACCTTCTGGTGAGAAACGAACTGCGTTTTTGTTAGCAGCCCCAAAAGCTACTTCAGACAATGGTCCTCCCAGACAGATTTTAACAGATTTTATTCCGACAAACTGATCTTTGTGACTACTGGTATGCCTCAGGCTCTGTGATAGGCACCGGAACCACTGATAGGGCAAGATAAGATCCTTACATTCAATAGTCTAACCGCCTACTATGGAACAAATAGCTCTATCTACACACCTATCTATAGAGAGACTGCAACCAAGTGCCAGCACTGTTGTTGGGTTGGGTACACAGAAGATGCTGCAGAAGCCCGCGGAAGCAACTTACTCTCTCAGATCAGGGAGGGCTTCACAGAGGTGGTGATGCTGAAGTCTCTAAGGATAAGTTGATCATTTGAGACAATTTCTGACTAGGGCCAGTGTAAGATCCCAGAGGTTGATTCGCAAATCAAGCTCCTTTTTTTTTTTTTTTTTTTTTTTTTGGTGGGGGCTGGGGCTGGAAGAATTAGGTTTGGTTATTTATTGTTAGTTTTTTAATGGCGGGACTGGGGATTGAACCCAGGACCTCCTGCATGCTAAGCACACGCTCTACGACTGAGCTATGTCCTCCTCCCCCCAAATCAAGCTACTTTGATTTGCATCTAAGACGTGACTTTTCTAAGAGAAATAAGTGGGTGGGAGGTTGGTTGCTTGTTTTTCTACCTAACTCGGGTCAGGGAGGGGTGTCTATTTTTTTTTATAATATCTTGGGTTTTGTTTTTTAATTAACATTTCCTTTTGGCCTTGAATTTTTACTCAATTCCCTTCTGACTTAAAAATCTTGTTTCTACTCTCAGAATTTGAAATCTCAGTACTTAATGTTATACCAGTTTTTCCAAAGAGTCCAAACCACTGTAACACCAGAACCTGGTCAACAATTTGCAGCCATTCAAGCAAGGTAGGAAGTAGGGCGTGCAGAGGGGAAAATGCCACACACTGGAAGTCAGAAATCATTTCAGTCCATCTGGGGCCAGGAGGGAGATGTGTCTGGAGAGGTGAGGAGGCCCCAACCTCAAAGGGCTTTGAAAGCTCAGCTAAGGAGTGTGGGTTCACGATCTAGGCTTCAGGGACCCACTGGAAGATGCAAGCATGACAGTGATATGATCAGATTTTCCCATGAGAAAAGTCACTCTGGCTACAGAGTGGAGGGCGGGGTGGGGGTGATGCTAGTGGAGGCCAGACAGAAGCAGAAAGCTGTGAAAAGCGGTCTGGAGATAGGAAGCCTGAATTGGGGCAGGGCATGGCAGGATGGGCGGAGTCGAGGGTGTTTCGGGGAAGAGTATCAGCCAGTGTTAGAGGAAGTCTGGATATGAACTCGAGAAAGAAGGATTTTTAAAGATCTTTTATGCTTCTCTGTCTAAAAAGAAAAGGAACATTTCTCTTCCTTGAAGAGAGAAAGCCCCGTCTCTTAATGCAGAGCTCCTGTTCTTCGTATGTGGTATGAGGAGAGAGTGAATACATTCTCATCATGCGAGAGCATAACTGCTCCACAAGCCAAGCGTGCAATTTTACAAACTAAATTTGGAGACTTTCAAAAAATATTGATCGCACCTGAAAACATCTAACGACTGCAGCTTGGAAACAAGGGCCCAGAGATGCCAATTTGTATTAACGGTGCTTAAGTATGCCCATAAAAAAAACACACCCAGGATTTTGGGGAAATTTGGATCACCATAGTACTTTTCAATTTCTTTGAGTACTATGTATACTAGATACGCATTTTTAAAATTGTTTCACTTAATACATTTTGTGGTTCCACAAGAATCATCATACTAGACAGTATTCTTTTCAAAACAGGTATGTATTGGGTATATTAAAAGCAGCACAAAGGAGAGTAAAAATTCCCAACATAAAGTGTCTTAATGTGGCCAAGTAATGTGGTTACAACCATCACCTGTGAATACGTATTCTACAGGAACTAAACAGCAAGCTGAATTATTTTACCCATAAAAATGTTTGATCAAAAAATTCAAAAATTGTGTCTATTATGAAGTCTATTTTTTGAATCATTTGCTGAATATCTACAGATGTTCTGCAGGTGATCTGGGTGTGTCGTGCTTCAGATGTTAATTTAAATGTCATCGGGTGGCATTTAGTCATACTTCGCGATTTTATATCAATCAAAGTGAATTTCAAGAATTGAAAAACGAAACTCCAAGTTTCTTACAAAAAAAGCAGCTTTGGCTACATTCTCTGATTTCTTTATCGGAATGTTTATCACCTCCTGATCTATAAAACGATGAGCCGTCACAAGGGTCAGATAAATAAGCAATGTTGCCAAATGTACAAGGTGCTTTGGTCTCTGCCAGGCCTGTGAGGGAGTAATTGTCCACAACCAGCTTTCCCTCAGGCTTGACATGCTTTACATGTAGCCAGGTGAATTCAAAGTAAAGGATAAACTGACTTCTCTTTGATGTTAATGAATGAAAGAAAACTACTTTAAATCTGTAGAAATCTTTGGATGGATATAACCATCATAAGCAAGATGATTTTTTAATTTTTAAATTTACAATGTTGTATTAATTTCTGGTGTACAGCATAGTGATCCAGTTATACACACATATGTATATTCTTTTTCATGTTCTTTTTCACTACAGTTTACTACAAGCTATTGAATATAGTTCCCTGTGCTGTGTTCCCTGTCTATTCTGTACATAGTTTTTATCAGCCAATCCCAAACTCCCAATTTATCCCTCCCTCCCATCTTCCCTTCCTGGTAACCATAAGTTTGTTTTCTTTGTCTATCGGTCTCTTTCTGTTCTATAAATAAGTTCATTTGTGTCATTTTTTTAGATTCCACATTTAAGTCATATCATATGGTATTTGTCTTTGTCTGACTTACTTCACTTAGTATGATAATCTCTAGGTCCATCCACGTTGCTGCAAATGACATTATTTCATTCCTTTTTATGGCTGAGTACTACTCCATTGTGTGTGTGTGTGTGTGTGTACATATACACATATATACACACACACCATATTAAGCTGTGATTCATATAGCCACATGCATTTCACTGTTGGTTTTACAGAAATGTTTAGTCAGTTTTCAATAAGATCACACAGGTCTATTTCCTCAAGATTTCAAGATGCAATCTGTTTTGTTGTGAAATACATAAACTGTTGAATGAACGAAGGAATGAAGGAATGGCATCAGTTCAATGAGTGAGTAGAACTAGATTATAACATTACTTCTAACACAAGATTACACCAAAACACCATCATCTCTCACTGGATCGTAGTAATGGCCTCCTCAGTGGTCTTCCACTGTATACCGTCTACAGGGCAGCCAGAGTGGTCTTGTTGAAGCAGCTCAGGGCATGTATTTCCTTGACTTCTTCCTGTGGCTGCCAGCAGTGGATAGTAGGTGAGTTGCCAGGAACTACATCTCAGCATCTACTGGGGCCTCCTCCTAGTCTGCCACCCTGTGTTGCAAATGTCAGAAAGACAAGTTTTGTGATAAAATTAAGTTCTCCCATTACAGGCACCCATACCAGATTTGAACGCAGAAGTTAAGCATCTTCCTGCAACACTGGGCCATTGCACTGGTGAGCAGCATCTGGGACACCTCAGGTTTTTCTGCGTCCCTGCTCTGATGGCCAGTCACCCACTCTCTAGGTGGCGAGAAATGGATTTGGTGTGGCTGCTGGTTCACTAATCCCTGGATTGCAGCTAACTCCTGCTCTTCTTGATGGGAGCAGAGATAGCACCTCCACTTGGCTGGCCCTCAAAGGCTTGTTCTGGTGGAGGTCCAGTCTAGACCGTATCCCTCTGTCTTTTCCAGTGATGTTCAAGCACTTATTCCCCATATAAACCACTTTCTGCTTTACAAAGTGTTTTTATTTCTCTAGCCAAACCCTAATGGATACGATTCTAACTGAGATTAAAAATCTAACTATTTCCACTGATCTCCAAGGCTCCCCATTCCCGTGCTCATGTCTCCCTCTCCCTCATCCACCCCTGTCACAGCTCCCTGGTCTTCCCGACACACACCACACGCTCCTTCCTCGGGGCTCTGGCACTCGTCCTTCCCTCTGCCCTGCAAGCTCTACATCCAGGCATCATACCTGCATGCTTGACTCCCTCATGTCTTCTAGGTCTCTTGTTCAAATAGCGCCTTCATGGGAGGTATTCCTGACCACACTACACAAAATAGCATTTGCTCCCCACGCTGTCTTGCCCCTTACTCTGCTTTGTTTTTCTGCAATGTTCCACGTACTTACATGTCTATTTGCGGTTCACAGTCTCTCTCCCCTAAAATGCAAATGCTGTAACACCAGAGACTCTCGCTGACGGTTATAACCTGCCTGTAAGCAATGCCTGGCTCAGAGTAGGTGCTTAACACATATTTGTTAAATAAAAGATGTTTATTTGAAGTGGTTACGGAAGGTTGTAGTCATCAGGCGGGCAAGCTAGAGGTTTTCACAATTTGCCAACCACTTACTATGTGGTAAGTACTGGTCTCTGTACCTTACATGAGACAGATGACCACCAACCCATCCCTGGACAAATGACAGCAGTGGGAGTCAGACAAGTCCATAGATAACTATAGTCACTTCTACCCCCATAAAGCTGGAAAAAGTGGATCATTGGAATCCATTCATTCAACCAACATATGTTTATTGAGCACTAAATAGAAGGGAGCTAAAATTTTTCACAGGCTTTCTATGTGCCAAGGCATTATAAGATTTACCTAGTATCTTTTTATAGCAACCCAATTAGGTAAGTAACTGTTATCCCCGACTTAAAACTTGAGAAACTTGAGGCCCACTAAGGCCCAAGGTTGCCCCACTATTGAAAGATAAAGACTAGACCCTGGTCTGTCTGACTCTATATTGTTATTCTGCTTAAAGGAACATGGTGCAAAGCCATTTAACCTGTTAGTGGGATCAGAGCAGGCTTCCAAGTAGAACCTCCAAAAGTAATATGCTGAGTTAGGCAGAGACTGGAGGGGAGGGCACGCTGGGCTGAGTGAATAGCATGTGTGACATATCGCGATGCTGTACCTCCCATACAGACAGAAACATGGGTCTTCTGGGCTTCTGTTTCCATTAATAAAGTAGGTTAAATCTGGTCCTCTGAATTACAATAAAACACACACACACACACACACACACACACACACCCTGTTACAAACAATGGCAAAATCAGTTTGATATGTGATGTAACTCAATCATGCAATGCAAATAATCAGCATGAAGGAATTACACATAAAGACAAGACTGAGGAGGATGTAGCATTCCAGATTTTAACAAAAGAGATGTGATTGCTTATAAACAACATTTTCCATTTATAGCATATAATTAAATAACTTACATGGCAATTAAATTACATGCCAATTATATAGAATTGCAAGCTTTAATAAAACAAGTTAAAAACAAGTGGAAGTTATTACCGAAGCACATCAATTGCTTTGTTTTCTAAGTTGAACTGACATTTAAAAAAATTAATGCTGACCTATGTTAAGCACTTTCTGTATTTGGAGTATAAGTTTAAGGGTAAGACTGCTAAACGTTATGAAGGTAAAAATTAAATAAGATTTAGAAGGTTACATGCTTGTTTCACCCAAAGAAAATAAAAAAGGAAAATAAGTATTTTGATGGATTGGTTTCGCTTTTTTTTTTAAAGAATGTCATTTTTCCCTCTTTCTTAACCATCCAAAATGAGGTTTTCTTTGAAGTAAGATGGCAAGAGCTGAGCTTTGATAGCACATAAGGTCAGTTTTTTCATACTTTATCCAAATGTCAATTTTGTAATTTATAGTTAATGTATATACATATATACATACCTTTGTGTGTTCTACTGTGACACAACTCAAACTTCAAATTAAATATATATACATAATACACATTGTGTGTGTGTGTGTGAGAGAGAGAGAGAGAGAGAGACTTGAGATAGAACATTTTACAGGTAGGAAAACCTAGCCCACCTTTATAGTCCTCCCCTCCTCAAATATTCCAGGGCTCACACTCTAAGTCGTATTCCTCACCTCAGGAAGCTTAAGTTCTCCTGCAAGAAAGTTAAACTGAAAGATGAAAATATTCACTCCTCCTGGTTTAGCAGCTGCTTCTCATGCTAAGCTGCAACCATTCCATCTTCTTTCCTATTGTCTTTCTAAAATGTATAGAAATTGCTTCCACCCATGGTTTGAGTGGCGTCTGACGAAGAGCGGCTCCCACACCCCACCCACCTCCCAGAGGGAAAGACGCCCCGCTCATCTGCTGAATACTGCACACGGGAACACATCCAAGTCATCCTAAAGTTGATCAAGTGATTACGTTCCAGATTTACCTGGAGAAAGGATTATAAACGGGGAATAAATGGCACGGACAGGAGCAAAGGCGGGGAAGTTGCAAGCGTGAAGGGCGATCAGAGCGGGGAAGGCGGGGCGGCACGCGCCGCACTGGACTGGCTGAAGCTGACGCAGATGAAGGGAGGTGCTGAAACCAGGCTGGAAACTGGTTGCAGGTTTGGTCTAGGGGCAGGTTTCACTGAGTGGCTTCTGGAGGACAGTGGTTCAAGGTCGTTGAGGGTATTCTAGTGAGCAGCCTAGGCTTGATGGAACATGAGCGCTGGTTAAGGCGGTGGTCTGAGGAGCAATGGGGGATCCAGCGACTGAAGGGACTGGATCAAGTCGAAGAGGAGGTATCGTTAAAGTAAGGGGAAAGGATTCTAAACTACCTCTGCTCTGCAAGCTGACTTCTCCCAGTGTTAAAATTTCCCAGTCCTCACCACCTGTGGGTTGGACGTGAGGCAGATGAGGTCACAGAAATAGAAAAAACACAAATTCTATGATTTCCAGTATCTGGCTAGGGGCATCCAGCTCCCTGAAGAATCTCCCCCCAGGTATTTCTGGGGGACCCAGGGCTGTCTAGATCAGGTCTGTTTTCCAAGATCCTGAGTGCTGCTGCTTTCCTACTGTTCACCCCAGCCCCCAAGTCTGCCTCTGATCACCCGCCCCCAGGAAAAATGGGCACAGTTCTAGGTCCCACCTGGTTGCAGATTTCCTGTTCCTTGGTAAAATCATAGTCCTCTGAATTTTTACGTTTAAAATGCATTGTGAGTACATTCTGATGCGGAAATTAAAACACACTCCACAAATCGGTGCGTAATAAATATTTACTAGTGTATTCAGCAGACATTTGCTCAGTTCCTTCTACCTGTGAGGCACAGAGATGGGTTTAGTGAATAAAGGAGAGAGGCTCTGCACTCAAGGAATTTATACCGCTCTGGTCAGCGAGGCAGGCCAATAAAAGAGTAGGTTGCAGTAGTGTAAGGTGTGCTTGTTTGTTTCCCTGTTTGCGGTGTGTGTGTAGCCCCATCTTCTTCCCCAAAGAATCTAACACCTTGGGCAGGGTGGCAAGTGTTCAGCTTTACTCTAGGAGCACAGAGGAAGGGAGCTTAAATCTGACCAGGGGTGGTCAAGGGAGACTTTCTCCAGGAGTTTATCACATTGTAAGACCTGCAATTCCGTGTGCTGCCTTGACCTTCTTGAGCCTCACAAGGTCCTAAAGTCTTAGCTGTTGGGTTCCTCTTCTCTTGCCTGCTGCACCCCTACTGGACAGGAAAGGCTCGCTACCCAGCTAGTTCCTATCAGCTGGACTGGCTGCAACTCATCCTGTCCTCAAGTTAATATCTTCCCTCTCTGCCAGCCTGCGAAGTTCTTAAAACGAACCCATCACATTCCCTGGTGGAAATCAGGTTGTACACTGCCCTCTTGTGACTACAAAGCCTGCCTCCCTCAACCCCTCCTGGTTGATTCTGCCCCCAAGTACACCCCCCGCCATGTGGTCCTGCGTGGCATTCAGTGCCCTCCTCCCCGGGCTGTGAGTATATGTGACTCACGCCAATCTCATCTAACCAGTGTTAGGTGTTGTGTTTGGCCATCTCACACTATTTAGGGCAAGACATCCTTCCTTCACCAATGGGGTGACTAGAAGGTGATGAGAACAGTCGTGTCAGTTAAGCTTTGAAGAATGAGTAAGATTTAGGTAGGTGGAGAAACGGAGGAAAGCATGTCAGCACAGAGGTAGACAGGAGCATGGTGCATTGTGGGAACTACAAGTAGGCTGGTAGGATGGGTCTGTGGTGAAGGCTGAGGCTAACGAGGCAAGGTCCTTCGTGCAAAGCTAAGGAGCTCATCGTTTTTCTCTAAAACACCTTAAGGGATTTTAGCCAGACATTTTACAAAGAATACTCTGGCAGTGTGTGGCCAATGGATTTAAAGTAGGGCAAGAATCAAGGTCGAGCAGGCAGTGAGAACACCAAGACGGAACTCCAAGCAGGAAGCAACGAGGGTTCAGACCACAGTGCTGGCAGTGAGTCAGGTTCTGGAGGTACAAAGAGAATGGAATTCGTTCAGCTTGGTGGCCAACTGGAAGCAGGACTGGCGACATTGGAGAGAGCAGAGAGAGAATGACTGCCGGCCTTGGGTCACCAGGGACAAGTTGTCTTCATGCCCTGAGATAGGAAATACAAAAAGAGGACCAGGTTTGTGACTGGAAAGTATTCACTTCTGGACATACTGATTCTGAGAGGTTTGTGAAACATCCAAGTGGTTTCCATTTGGGGGAGGGGGGTCCACATATGGGCCTCAGGGCAGGTTGGAGATGAAGTTTGAAGAGTTATCAGCTCAGTGGTGATACTAGTTCCTGGGTTCAGCGTAAGGGATGAATGGAGAGAAGCGGGGATGCAGGTCACAGGTGACGCATACAGAAAAAAGTCACATCAACATTCAAGAGGTGAGTGGAAGTAGGGTCGTTCGCAAATAAAACTGAGGAGGGTCCAGCGGTATCGGGAGAATGATGTTCTGGAAGTCCACGTGGGAAAGAAACAGAGGTGTTGATATTTTTAGCTAGATAATGAAGGTACCCGACTGAGGGGATAACTGACAGAACAAAGTTCATGAAGGGGCCAGAGCAATGGGATTCAGAGAAAAGAGAGAGAAATTACGCTTAATACAGGGAATCATCACTTCCAGTGAAAGAGGAAATAAAGACAAAAGGATACACGTAAATTTGTAAGTGTGAATAAACAGGGTTAGTATTTTCTTCACTGTGAAAAAAAAAAATCCAGCTAAATTGCCTACCATTGGGTGGAATAAAACTCTGGAAAACAGTGTTTCTCATTTGGTTAACCAGCAGGCTGACGATAAAGAGGCAAAGCATTCCAACAACTTGAGAGTTTTCATTTATGTGGAAATGGAGTTTGATAGACATAAAAGGAACATAATCTGAGACATACTTAGAAGCTAGTGATAGGTCTATAAACTAGACTACGTGAAGCCAGCTAATAAACTCAAAACCTACTCTAAGATGAAAGAAACTGCAAAACATGTAAAAAAAAATTCAAATTACGTGGATAAACTGTGAAATAGAATTACAGTGTTAATTCGTAAGCAAAATAATAGTTCACCAAGTAATACAAGGGTACGATTTTGCTGAAACACGTTTGTCACACTTACTAAAACTGCTTTGATTAGAAGTGATGCTTTCAGTTGGATTTCAAATGTGATGCTGCAATCAAAATAAACATCCAAAACAAATTGATGAGCCCAAGTTCATCTTGGGTTCTATATTAGCCATGAGTGAAGTATGCAAGTTCATTACTAGGAATGTAAACACAGTTTTCCTAAGATCAGATAGTTCTTATCACCTGAAGAATACTTTATCTTTTTAAAAGAAAATGGAATATTCTCAGAGGACAATTTGTTATTTCAAAAACAAGAGTAAAATAAATAAATCATTTTGATCCACTTAGTGCAAGTTTAATACAAATTCACTATAATTTTTTATAGAGCATGTCACAAGAATAAATCGTGAATTATCAGCACAGGTGAGAACTAATTCCAAATGTGCAGACATACAATTACAGAGAATTCAAGGTAAGATAAATGTGTATGCTCTGAGATGCAATAAGTCATTTACTTTGATTTTTGATATTAAACTCTTTAGAGCTTGTTAATATTTATCATTTTAGAAAGCATTTCGCTTCAATAGAATTTAGCTACTGATTTGTCAGAAATAACTTTTTGTTATAAAAAAATATTTGAAATGTTATTTCAAAATACTTGAAAAATATAAATGTTCGGGGGAAATATTTATAGCCCCACCACTTAAACAAAACATTTTGATAAATACTTAACCAGGTATTTATTGCAATGCATAAGTAAACACAGACAACTAGATAGAAGTGGAATTATATTATGCATATTCTGTGCCTGATTTTTAAACTTAATATTTGTAATACTAGCCCTGAACATCTTCCCAGGCTGGTAACTAGAGATCTACATGGTCCTTGTAATTACATTATGTTGCACGGTATGAGTGTATTAGCTTTTTAATCACTCAATTGACGAAAATGCAAGTTGTTTCTGATATTTTACTATGATAAGCAATGCTGCAATAAAAACAATTCTTGAAATATGTCTCTACAGACATGTCTGTCTCTTAAGGATAAATTCCTGTAGTGCAATGAATGGATTAAAGAGGATCCACATTTTAGAAACATTGCCTTTCTGTTCTCCGCAACAGAGATGATTCTATACTCCCATCAGTAGTCCTCAAGCACCCATCTCCTGCATTACTAATGAGGTTGAACCACTCGTTCCATGAGTTTGCTGGCTCCGTGTATCAGTTCTTGTGTGGATTGTCTACTTGTGACCACCTCTTGTAGGGTGTTCATCATTTACTAGTTAATTTGAAGAATTCTTTTTTAAAGGCTATAAATCTTTATCTGTTATTGAAGATCTTTTTTTCTACTTTTCCTAACGTGCTCTTCTTTTTTAATTTGGGCTTTTGAGTAATAGTATAAGGAACTTTTCACTTCTCAAGACTATAAAAATGTTCTATCGTGTCTTTGTTTTATATAATTTCACTTATTACTTTTTAAAGGTTCGAACCATCTTAAAGTCTTCTGATGTTATGTCAAGTCAGATTGTAGTTTTTTTTAAAATGAGTAGTCAGCTCTCTTATTGAGTAACTTTTTCCCCCACTGAAAAGCCATTTTTATCGCACACAAAAGTGAGAAGTATTTTTAGATTCTGTTTTGTTCCACTGATCTATAGTTATTCTTGGACTAATGTCTCTACTTGAGTAACTCTAACTTGGGAAAAAAATTTCATGTCTCCTGATACTTGTTCCAATTCTTTTTTTCTGAAAACTTCTGGCTATCTTCCCGTCCCTTCCTTCCTACAAAACAAAAACAAAAACAAAAACAAAAACAAACAAAAAAACAACTTTAGAAACATTTTTTTCTGGTTCCTAAAAAGTCCTATTGAGATTTTAGTATGAATTACTTTGAATTTCTAGCGTATGAGAGGAAGGAAAATCTTTACATGAATCTGACCAAGAATTCTTTCTTTGAATGTTCTTCTGTGTCACCCAGGGAGAGTTTTATAGTTTTCTTTTTAAAAATCCTGTATATTTCTTGCAGGTCACTTATATTTCACCACTTTCTAAATTAGTAACAGCTGTACTGCTGTGGTGACTGAGAACTGTTCCCACACTGGTTTCTAACTGATCAACTGATTTATATTAACTTTTGTGTATTTATTATGCAATCAGCCACCTTGCTGGACTCACTGATAGTTTCTTCCATTGGCTCACTTGCATTCTTCAGGTTTTGAATAACAGAACTGTAAAAAATGATTCTTCTGCACCCTCCTTTCCAATATCTAATTATGTGAAACTAAAAATTTAAAGGGTATACTTACTGCTAGTAGTTTTCATTAATTTTGCATAGACTATCAGTTAATAAATTTAGCTCTTTTGGTTAGCTCAGGAAAGTTTTCCTTAATTACTACTTCTTTCATTTTTCTGGTTTTATTTTTTTTGGAGGCGGCATACTTACAATTCAGAGGTTGGATTTATATAATTTTTTGTTTCCTCTATCTTATTTTTTTCCCTCATCCCCTTTCTCTACATTTTTGGAGAGGGGCAGAATTTACCCACATGACCAGTGAAATTTTCTGTATTCAGTAATGCTGATTCCTCCCTTCTGTGGGGAATTTGCATTTGGGGTTTCATTTTTTGCCTACTTCAGGATGCTCCCTCTTTATTCCTTCCCTTTTCCTCAACTTATTCTTTCTTTACAGCTAATAAAAGTGAGATTATTTAGACACTTCTTTGTGCAAGACAGAGTGCTGAGTACTTCACAGACATTATCATGTTTGATTTGTACAAACTCTAAGGTCGATATTATTACCATATGACATGTAAGGAATCTGAGACTCCAAGATCACTAGGGAACTTGCCCAGGACTCCTGAGCTGGTCAGTGGTTGAGCCAGGATTTAAAGCCAGGTCTTCTGCCTCCATAATCCATGCTCTTAACAACCCTACCAGAGGGTTGCATATGCCCTTCGTTCTCCTCCCTGCTCATAAAGGAGCTCAGTGCTTGCCGGATCTACACCTGGAGTGAGGTGGCCTCCTAAGAGCCTGTGTCAGGTCCAGTGCCTGCTCAGCTAAGGCCAGTGCATCTTCAGTTCCGATTCTTAGTCTGGCTTTACTCGAGTCAGACAAATGTTCTCTTTACGAGTGTTGTACACGCTCCAGCATTTGCTGCAATCCAGGAACCCTCCACTCTCCACCCATCTGCAAGGCTTTCTCTGGGGTGACTGAACATCAAGGAATGCAAAGCCCTCCTTCCTCTTGAATCTGCAGTTGTACCCAAAATTGAAACCTAAGGTCTTGAAAATGCAGATGAAAGCAAGATGAGGGATACTGAGAGACGAGCAGACATCACTAGCTAGCTCAGACAATTTCTGGGTAATAAGGGGTTTGGTTTTCTAGGCAGTGCAGCTCTTGTGGCCTGCTTCAGGGGCAATCACTGAGTTGAGGCTACTTCTTACCTACTCTGCAGCTAATTTGGGACAAGAAATCAAATGACTGACACTGGAGTTAGTGTAAATTCCCAACAGATACTGGCACCGGGGTTCCTCTTACCTTTAGTTTCCAGCATCATTGCTGTCTTTGTGGGTATTTTTACATGAATCAGGGAAAGAATAAATTGAGGACTGCTAACCTGTGGTCGTGTCTAACATGTTTACTGAGCATCACGCAATTGGCTTGGGGTCAGTGTTCGACTCCCTCTTAAAGGAGGTATGTAGACTGTCCCCATCGACACCCAGCAGTCACTGACACAGGCCAGAGTGAATCTAGGTGCCTTTCTATGACGCATTTCCTAGGCTCTTCCCTTGTAGGAAGTTCCCACAATATGAGCTGTTCCTAAAGCCCTATGGATTCGTAAAATTGTCTTGTGACAATTTTCAAATCACATTAAAAAAAAAACAGCCCCCCCCCCAAAAGGGTAGTGTTGGAGAGAGAATTAAGGACTGAGCTGAGGTGTTTTCCTGTCTGAGAGACATGGCTGAAGAGGCTGAGAGAACCAGGTCAAAGTGACCTGACAGTTTTTTCTTGAGAGTTATCTTGTACAGAAAAAAAGCTTTTTACACTGTGAATTGTGGAAGCCCCTTGGCACACAGAGGATTTCTTGCCTCAATAAAGCGGAGCTAAGGACGTTATAAAATGCTACTTGATTTTTTTTTTTTTTCCCTTTCAGAAGCATCCAAGTTATTCTGCACTTCTATGGCCAAAGCTACAATGGACAGAAGGAGCTAAGAAATGTGTTGAGAGATAAAATGTGTAACTGGAAATCCCACGCTGCACTAGGTGCCCCTCATCTGTGTCCCTGCCACCCCTTGTGATGGTCAGTTTTGTGTCAACATCATGTTTTATGTGTTTACAAAGGGTCACCGGTTGATTCTAAGTACTTAACATAACCCTCAATAATGCCGGTGGGCCTCATTCAATCCGCTGAAAAGTCTCAAGGGCAAAATCTGAGGTTTCCCAAAGAACCCTGCCTTAAAACTTCAAAATAGAAACTGCTGGCCCAGCCTATATATTTACACTTCTCAGGCCCCCATAATTATGATAAAATTCCTTAAAATAAATCTTTTTATACATACAGACATTTTACTCTATGTTAAGCGTTTTACTTGGCTCTTCCCCCAACTCTAAGCTCAAGGATGTGGACTCTGTCTTACACATCCCTGTATCCTCAACATCCAGCAAGATGCCTTCTCAAACTCTAAGTACTCAAGAAATATTCTGAACTAATGGATAAACAGAATAATCCCTTCATAAAAGACTGTTGAATCAGGAGACGGGTAACAACTGAAGCAAGGGTGATTAACAGGGTCAGGAAATAGGGATCTTGGGCAAAATGAGGCTGGAAAGCAGGCAGCTCAACTCCTACAGTAGCCAGAGGTGCAAGCCAGCACACCAAAAGCCTGGAAGTTAAAACTCAGGGCTTTATATCAAAAGCCCACTTAAAAAAAAAAAAGTCAGCTGGGCCTGACTCTTCTCATTGTGTGGCCTCTGGCATGTTGCTTCCCCGTCTTAGGTTCAGGGTGGCTGATCCATTTGATCTCCTTTAACACATTATATGATTCAGAACAAATATGATTCTAAGGTCAAAGCAAACAGGAACAGAAACTGAGATGGTTGAAATGTGAAATAATGCATGTGGAGCCTATAGGTCATTCTCTCCCTCGTGTCAGGGGCAGCACTGGTCACTGGGGTGGGAGCCCTTGGGCCACAGGCACCAACGCTGCAGTGAATATAGTTTGCTGAAAAGTGGGACAAGAACAGAATGAGAACGACAAGGAGATTCGTGCAGGGAACATGTCCAGTGCAGCACGATGGTAACTGTGGTAGTTAGTGCGGGAAGTCTGGCTAGTTTTGCTTCTGAGATTAATTGAACTGCATCAATGGGCTGGACGGTGTGGAGTCAGCACTATGCTCTGGCTCAGCTACGGATGAGGCAACGTGAAAACAGATGAAACTGGCTTTCACAGAATGACTGTTCCCTTATCTTTCTGTATGGGAAGGAACCCTCCATTTGGGGATGGATATAAAATGCTAGTTTCCAAATTCATGACATTGTTTTTCTTGACAATTTCTTCAAACATGTCATTTCATTCCACAAGACTCTAACCTCTGAAAGAAACAGTGAATAAACTTGGAAAATGTTTTAACAGCAAGAACACTTCAGCCACGGCACAGAGCCAGAAGCCGATGACACCCCTCAGTTATGAAAGTTAGCAGTGCTCTCTGTTTGCAAAGCAGGATTCCGCGCTCAAATTAGAAACTGTCATTCTGCAGAACAAATCCGGTCAAGAGATTACCCCACATAATGCAACAGATAGGAAGCTGTGTTCATATTAAAAAAAATAAGAACAAAAACAACAATCAAACCTCATTTCCTTGGACATAATATCGATGGCAAGAGGTACATCCCTTTTATTTAGTTTAGATAAAGTCTTCCAGCACGGAACACTGTTAGGAAGTAACCATTTGGTGCTATGTAAAAGTGAAGTAAGGCAAGTACTATATATAAGATAAACCAGGAAGATATAGTTTCTAGTTTCCTATAGAATTTACTGCAGTTACCATGCTATAACAAAAGCAGATCATTCTTAGTGTGTTAAATTCATTTATTAATTTAAAGAAAAATATATGATCCGCATCACAAAAACAGATCATTCTAAATCTTCTTTGAAGCTGAATCAATCAAAAAGCATCTATTTGGAAACTATGTACCCAGTATCATATTATATCAAAGATAAGGCGGCTGTCCTCACAGAAGATATGGATCATTGGTAATCAATCATTAACCTAGTCAATGTTCTACTATTTTGGAAACTATTGGAAAACTAACACATTTCTCTGGACATGGTTATCTTGCCCTTCTGAGTCTTGTAGATCTAGATGAGATTAGTGTTGAAAAGTGGGTCTCATTTAGTCCAGAAAATTTCAGAGTCCAATATAATTCTGGGCTAATCAGAGACTAAAGAACCTGTAAAAGGAGACATAGGCTTGGAAATCAAGCAGTGTTATTTTGAATTAGCAGGTTTTAGTCAAAGGTACGGAATTAATGATCACACATCAATTAGGTATTTCTGCAATGCACTCCAATGCCAAGTGACCACTAACATTCTATTTCCTACTCTGATGCCTCCCTGATGAGAGGTAGAGGCTTAAAGAATACTGCCAGCTATAAAATAAAACATACCCTAATGCCTATAGTCTCTAAAGATAAATCTTTTTTTTTTTAATATAAGAAACTTACTAAATCAAATGAATGCTAATTAAAGCAAAGACAATGTAAGAAACTTCTAATAGGAAATCCATGAAAGGATCAATCATTTTAAGAGAAGAACCATTTTTCCAGCAGCTCCACTGCTGTGAGTGAGATCCTCATGAGCCTGGGCCACCTTCTCCAGCGGGTACTGGGAACCTATTACAGGTCTCAACCAACCGATTTCCATTCCAGCTTGAAGGGCTGCTGCAAACTGCTGAAATTCCTCCTAAGGGAAAGAAAAAGATGTGTTTTTTTGTTTGTTTGTTTGTTTGTTTGTTTTGGTAGAGGAAGATATGACTTAATTTTCAGAAGCATTAAAAACTTTCAGAATCTAAGATAGCATTAAGACTTTCTCACAGATGCGTGGCTTTTGTCAAGTTGTTCAGAACTACAGACCAAGTGATTCTCTATAGGGAACCATCAGTGCAATTTGTCTGTGGCAGCCTCAGTTTACAAAATACCTACTGTCCTGGAGTAATTAGTAATAGTATCTCCTGTCTCTTTCACACGTGTCCTGGCTTGGAAAATAAACTATATTTGTCATCCTAGTTATCTTCTAGGGATTAATTATTAAACTACTTAGTGAAATAACTAAGTTTAACATCTGCTTGAACTTTCAGTAGGCAAACCATATCACTGTTTAAGTCTGCAAAATCAGAATCATTTCTTTTCCTACCTTGGTTGATGAAAAGAGAGTAACTCCTTTTATGCTAGATTCCTTTGCCATGGTGTCCCGTGGATTTATTTCAATAGGACCTTTGCTGCCAACAATCTAGTATGAAGAACATGTCTGTAGTTACAGATTACTGTGAAATAGTGTTAAATTATGGTAAAACTTCAAAGTGGTTAAAAAAATGAAATACTTACTATTACTCGTCCTCCTTGGGACAAAAGATTCAGATCGTTGCTAAGATTTACATTAGCTAACATTTCAATAATCACATCAATTCCTTTTTCACCAACAGATTTCTAAATATAAAAGAACGCAGAGTAGATTAGAAAACAAGTTAAAAAAACCTGTTATCACAGTCCCATAGATTACAGCAATGTGTTTCAAATGACAAAAAATGCTACATTTCTAAGACTAATAATGCAAATTTTAAGATAATTTAATTACAACGTTGTGACACAGTTCCAGGGTTCTAGTCATAACATCTAAAATGATAAAGACTTGTATAAATTGCTATAATGAAACAAAATTTGGTTAGAATTTTCAGGTGCTTAGATTCAATTTGACTATAAAATACTTTTTCCTTAGTTGAAAATTTTCTATCTTCAAAATATATTTTAATAGAGAAAGAAACAACAAATCAAAAATCCTAACCTGCAACGGGGCTCCCATTTTTATTAAAAAATAGAAAACAAAAGAAAAAATTATTGGCTTAGTGTTGTAGGATTGTGTGTGTGTGTGTGTGTGCGCGCATGTGCGTGCATTCAGTTTTGTTCTAAGTGGTCTACAGTCAGCTTGGCACACTACTTTTGTGCTCTCAGATGTCAGTTCCCAACATCTAAAACTGGCTCTTAACTAAGCTATACATACCTACCTCATATACATTTTAACAAAAAAATGAATATTGTGTCAGACATTGCGCTAGGTACTAGGAGTGCCAAAAAGTTACTACTCTGATCACCTGTATAGGTCAGAGAAAATTCCCCCGAGACGATGACCTGGCCCTGAGGGATGAGGAGGAGTTCTTTAAGGACAGCAGAAGGAAGGTGAGCAAGGGGAAACTAGACAGGAGGCAGTCAGTCTGGACAGAAGAAGCAGAACAGCAAAGATGTAGGGACGGAGAGCAGAAGCTGCAACTGGAAAGCAGCCCAGCAGAGCTGGAGTCCGTATTTGGGCAGGTGGTGGGCGTGGGGGGGTGGGGGGGGTTTGGAGAGGAAGAGGCAGGAGACAGGAGATGGCAAATTGGTTCAGATTGTGAAAACACACTGAATACCGCGTTAAAAGATATGGACTTTTAGGGGGGCAAGTGTTCAATCACTAATTCTTGTGCCAGGCACTGTTTTCAGGCACTGCAGGTACAGAGATGGAAATTCCGATTCTTGTTGAGCTCTCATTTCATTTATTTCTGAAGTCTTTTTTTTTTTTTTTCAAAACAGAGACCCAAATAACTCTTGTGATAGTAGAGAAGACAGAAGGGACACTAGCTCAGCTGTGAAAAATGGTCAAAGCTGGAGAAGGTAAGAACTAAACGAAGTCACAACAGTGACGGGAAAAGAGAGTTGATAAAAGAACTTAGCAAAAGAACTTGTAAGTCTCCCAAGAAACAACATTTTACTTTTATAAAATTATAGAACAATTTTACCTTAATTTTGTCAATGTAATTATCTTCTCTGTGATTAAAGACTTCATGGGCTCCATTCTGCAAAACAACTCTTTGTCCTTCCTCAGTACCGGCCGTGCCCAAAACCTTTAAGCCATAAGCTCTAGCAATCTGGCACGCTGCTAGTCCAACCTGAAAAACACAACAGAGCCCAGCGGTTTTAGATTCTTTGCATCCTTGCAAACAACTTATTACACATATATAATGAGCTTAAGGTTCTTCTAGGTCCTGGCTTATTATTAAGAAATTTAAGAGTCTAAACAAAGAAATAAGAAGAATGACAGCTAACTTTTGTTGAGCATTTATGATACGCCAGGTATCACACTGAATACTTTTCTATGGATTGCTTCATTTCCTCCTCACAATAATATGAAGTAGGTAGTGTTATTGTGTCTGGTCCACAGATGAGGAAACAGAAACTTCTATAGGTGGAAACAGGAGCTGGACCAAGTCGGACTGGAGAGCTTGAGTTGGTAGCCAATGCACTAGATGTTTACTTAGCATCTGCTTTGTGCAGAAGACATGGGGTTTAAAGATGATCCAAATATGCTGACTTATACTCTAACTGTACATATAAAATACTATACAATAAACATAAGGCCTCTACCATTTAAGTGGAAGAGACAGGTCCATACATGGGCAAATTAATTTGTTCATTAATATGATGAACATTTATTGTTTACTACATGCTAGACATGGTTCTTCATGCAAGAAACAGTCTATGGAAGGGGGAAGATAATCAGCACGTGAACAAATCAATGAATAAAGTAAATTCAGAAAATGAAAAGTACTTGAAAAAAAATAAAACAGCCTACGCGGTTATAAAGAGACAGAAAAGGGGCCCAGTTAGTCATCAGGAAGGGCCAGGCCACTCTGAGGAGATGGCACTGGGACAAAGTGAGGGACAAGTGCGTGGAGGTCTGGAGAAGGCTGTGGGCAGAGTGGTCGTGGACCCGGAGAAGCGGGCGTGAGCCTGGGGCGTTCAGTCAGAAAGGCGCCTAGAGGGTGGAGGGTGGGGCGCGGGGCGAGCGTGAGAGAAGATGAGGCCAGGGGGGCGGAGAGGCAGAGGCACACAGGGCCTTGGAGGCTCTGGATCATATTTAAGAGCTAATGCAGAACTACTGGAGGGTTTTAGCAAGAGTGGTGTGATCTGAATTAGGCTTTTAAAAGAACACTCCAATTACATGAGAAGCAAAAAGAAGGTGGGGGAAAATGGGAGCAGGAAAACCAGGCCTTCGTCAGAGACTGAAGGTGGGGGGTGAGGGAAAGGGGAGGGTCTTTGACCAGATTAACGGAGACGAGGAAGATTCCAGGGGATCAAGTCTGTGAGCGCGTCAGGAATTGACTTGAACACGCTGAGCTGCAGGCTGCTCACTTAGCTGAAGCTGCTCAGTCATCAGCTGAATGTGGGTATGGGCTTGAAAGGGCTCAGGAGTGGAAACATGAATTTGCAATTCATCAGTTAGAGACGGTATTTACAGCCACAGGACTGGATGAATTCACTGGATCGCTAGATAAATGTGCTTAGTATAAAGGAGAAATAGAACTATTTTAGGAATATAGATAAAAGCAATTACTTAAGTTGCAATACTAGGAAATATGCGTTTGATCACATGCCAAACGAATAGCACAGATAAGTGTCACATACATTTAGAGCAAGCTTTCTCAAAACCTGGCACTGTTAGGCTGGGTAACACTTCGCTGTGGGGACTACTCTACGCATTGAAGGATGTTTAGCAGCATGCCCAGTTTCCATCCATGGGACACCAGACCCCTTACTCCAGTTGTGACGGCCAAAAATGTCCCCAGACAACATCAAATGTCCCCAACAGGGAGGAGAGATGATAGAAAGTCACCCCTTGTTGATTACCACTGATTTAAAGGAAAGCAAAATCATTATGGATTGGGTGTGATAGAAATGAATCAGAATGAAAAATGATGACAGAAACTAATTAAAATTGCAACAGAATCACAGACTCCCAGGCTGGAAATAGACCTGAAAGACTGTATGGCGTATGGGAGCGATGAGCCCGAACCCAGTTGGGTTATGGTGAGGATTTGTTTGATTCAACCAAAAACATGGAACGCACTGTCTACTAAGTGAGAGAGGCACTCGGTTCCACGGAGTAAAAATACACTGCAGGGTTAGCACAACTGATTTTTGCTACTTTAATTTTCAGTTTAAAAAAAAAGGAGGGCCTCTAATAAAACCACATTTTAACCTAAGAGTTGATGTAAATATATCTCTTCATGCACTGACTACTTTAAGGGGTCACTCAATAGCCATTTAAAAGGCGCTGTTTATTCTATTCTTGTCAACAATTATACTAACACTATTCCTTCAATAGATTATATACCGTTACGTGTCAACTATTTTTCCCCTCTTTATTTCGCTGACACTAAAATTGGGCACTCCCCACCAACATATCTGGATAATAGCTGTGTCCATAAATTCCACACCATTTTAAATACACAACATAATCCCAAAGGAATGTGATTCAAATGAGGGCGGAAAGTACAAACAGAAGCAAGGCAAAACCCAGGACTGTTTCCCTTCGATAGGGCAGAGAGGATCAGAAGCGCTTCACACACCAGGTCGCCAGCCTATCCCCGCCAACCAAGGATTTAACAAACTCAGCCAGCAGAGAATAGTGTGGATTTTGCCTTTTGAAAAAAATTATGGTGAAGCGACCCGGCTTTTTACCAGAGGGTGAAGGGAATAAAAAGAGATTTCCTTTCAACTCCTCTCTCCCCTTCCTACTGAAATCCGTCCCTTTGATACAGAGCAGGAGGTTAGCTCTCTGAAAGCCAAAGCAATTTAAATAAATGCATGTTTGACAGATCTTTTAGTTATTTAGGGTTAAATTAAATTTAACCCCAAAATAGCCTCTTCTGTGAAGCTAAACAGTAGGAGCTTCTGACAAGGTGTATCTGTCACATTTTCTCAAGCCCCACAAAGATAACCTTGGTATTTCTCAGTAAATACCCTGATCTGTGGCATCCCCTCAGAACTGGTCTGTTGGAGCTACACAGGAAGCTGGCGTGAAAGCTGTTTGGTTTCATATGCATCCATGTAAAGTAACGAACACAGGAGTCTGAATTCTCTGCTTGCATTATCTGGCCACCTGTAGAGGTAAATTCAGTTTTCAGGATGCCTCTCATTATTCCAGGGACAACGTGCCATTAATAGGTTAGTTCTTCTCATCTACTCTCTGGATGCACAGGGCTCTGAAAGGGTTAACCAGCTTCCTCAGGTAAGCCATCCAGCCCTAGGCCCTGTATTTTAAAAAAGCGAACTCTTGTCTCCAAAATTTCTAAAGCCTCTGCGTGCAGGATAGAGGTCATGGGGATTTCTTGTTAAATTCCAACCTCAGAGCTCTAACTTTTCCTCTAAGCTCCTCAGAGGTGGATTGACAGCCAGTTTCTCGAAGAGGTTTTCTGACAGCCCTGCGTTGGGTGATTTCACCGAAGGGCTGATTTTATAAGTTCTGAGTCCCCTCACCACTCCCAATCCCCCATTAGCATTTTAAGCTGTGGGTTGTGGTGTTAAGGACACAGTCATATACTGTGCACTCCACGAACTGTCATCAAAGCGCAGCAGGCGAGTGGCGGAAGGGAGCTAGGAAGGACGAGAACTCACAGTGCGGCTTCACAGTGCTGTCTGAGGCAACGGAGGTAAAGCTTTAATGAGCCTTAGTTTCCTTATCTAAGGGAATATGGAATTTATATGGACCTTAAAGAACTGCTTAAAATTCTAAATAAATATTCTGAGAACATTTGCTACTTGGAGAGAAAAACAAAGCCAGCTTATCTTGGTCCACACCCAACCCAGGTGGAAAACCTAATATATACCCTTTTGATGGGGTAATCTGTTGGATTTATTAACCAAGAAATGCTAATGACGAGGAATCACCTTCAGAAGACAGAATTTAAAGAAGCTTCGCTACAAAAAGAAAAAAAGCATCCTTGACTATATTTATAAATTTGGCTTTTAAAAACAACTTAAAGAAATATAGTATAAAACCCAAAAATGTAAGCTCTTTAAAAAATAAACTTAAAAATAAAATACTTACTCCTCCACTAGCTCCGTGAACCAGAACACTTTCTCCAGCTTTCGCGCAGGCACTGAAAAAGAGAGCATAGGTTCGTCACCTTACTCTAGAGCTAATTAAGCTCGATGTTTGTCATACTCCTTAAGGAAATTCTACCCTCAGTTCAGCTAACACTTCCCCAGAGAGGAATCCCATTCTGCCATACAACCCAAGATATTCTGTAAGCACCACAGGATCAAACAATGGTTCATCAGAGCCATAGAGCGAAGAAAACCTTCAATTCATTTATTCATTCAAAAGTGTTTACTGGGAGTCTGTTAGGAGCCAGGCACCGTGCTGGATGCCAGGACCACACTCTGGTGCCACATTCTAAGAGGACTCGTAGGTACATGAAGTGGAATTGCTTAACCTAGAGGAACTGGAGTCTCTCATTCATTCACCCAGAAAGTGTCTCAAAACAGGGTTATCACAGCTCAGTCTTCACTCCGTGCTCCAGAGTCACACCCAGGTAGGTACAGCAGCTCCCCTTTCCTTCCCCATGCCTTTGAGCATCTGGCTGCACAGCCTCGAAGCCTCATTTCGGAAAGCAGTGCTGAGTTAGCGATGGTAAGAGAGTGAGAAATACAGTAAATCCTGTCACCCAGGTTCCCGTCACCCCTGAAATGTCCAGAGCCTCTGGTAAATGACGTATCCTTTTTACCTCTGGTTCACACGACGACTCTTCTATTACACTGAAAACAAGGAACGTGCAGCCAGCAGAGAGGGGACGCTGCGTCGTTCCAGATGGACCAGTGCTGGTGGCACAAGCCGGCAGAGGCTGTGTGGTCCAGGTGTGACTCTCAGGGAGGATCCTCACTGACTAGGACGGGCAGGGGTGGCCACCCTGGATGGACATTACGCTCAATGTGGGAGTGAGAACACAGTCACCTGGGGTCCCGCGCAAGGCCGGGTGCCAACAGCTGACAACCGCCCATTGTTTGAGTGAGGAAACGAAGTTTCTCCAACACACTTGCATGGAGGCAGGGGTAGATGGCAATGAGTTAAACAGGATTTGGAACGGTCAGCTGTGATAGCTATTACCAAAACACTGACATTTAAAGAAGTAAAATACAAATGTAAGGAACAGGACCACTAATGGTAGCCTATGGAATAGAAAATACCTCCTAATGATTTTTTTTTTCAAATCTAAAATGACCCTTCAAACACTAAGCACATTCTCCTGCAGTGGGTGGAGAAGAAGCTGACTAACCCTCTCCCCAGTTGCCTCGGCTATGATGCCTCTATCCTTGGGTAGAGTCACTATGATGGCTAATTTTATGTGTGAGCTTGGCTGAGCCATGGTGCCAGATATGGGTCAAGCTTTCTTGATGAAGGTGCTTTCTGGATAAGATGGACATTTATGCCAGTAGACTTTGAGAAAAGTGGATAATCTTCCATAATGTGGATGGGCCTCGCCCAATCAGTTGAAGGCCTTAATAGAACAAAGATGGACTCCTGGAGCAAGAAGGGATTCTGCCAGTAGACTGACCCCAACTCCTCTTGGGCTCTCCATCCTGCCGGTCTATCCCCTCAGATTTTACACTCACTGAGTCTCCACAAATCAGTCCATCAATGCACATCTTCTGCTGGTTCTGTTTCTCCAGAGAACTGTGACTGTCACCTCCCCCTGGGACTCAGGGCAGCCGTCGGGCATCTGGCCCGGCCTCCTGTGCTGCTGGAGTACCCTCTCCTGTCACCCAAGACTGGGACCCAGCCCGTAGGCTTTCTCTTCCACCCCAAACCAGCCCCAGTCTGGAGATTTCCACATGCACAGACGACAACCTCGTAGCACAATTCCTGGATTCTCCCCCACTTTTACTGCTCTCTCCCCGGGCTCCACCTGGTAACCACCCCAACCATTCCACTGTCAGACACTGGTAACTAGTATTATGACAGTAATCTCCTGTCCTGACTCTAAGCCCATTTTCCTCAAAACCTTCCTTCCACGTCCCAGAGGTCACTGTCTCCCGATGGCTCTGTTTCTGCCCTCTCACCCTCCTGGTCCCACGCCCTTCCCAGCCAGCCCACGCCCCACGGCACACTGCCCCTACTTCTCTCCCTCCCTGTCTCCAGCACTCTCATTTCCTTTGCACTATTTCATTTTGCCAGTAATATTCCAGCCCTGGATCAATATGAAAGTCTAACTTCCTTGATAATTTATCCAAATGGCTGAGTGCTATAGAAAAAAATCACACGACCATGCATTTTGTTGCCACTCCCATTCCGACTCTCAGGAGATCTCTTTGCCTCCTATTTAACTATGAAAAGTGAGGCAATCACATCTGAGTTCCCTCGACCCCACACCTCCCAACCCACAATCTTTCCATAATTATACCATCTTCACCTCTTCCAGGTTTAACAGATGAGCTCTCCTTTCGTTGTCTGAAGCCAGTCTTTCTACGTAGGTCCTGAGCCCTCTGCCTCTTGCCTTTGCAGGATCCTGTTCCGTCCGCCACTCTGCCCTTGCTTCCAAACCTTCTATCCCCCCCTCTCTGCTAGATCCTCTCTCAGCTACAAAAATGTCCAAGTCCTGTCCATCCTTAAAAAACATCCTTTTGTTCCCACACTCTCCTCAAGTACTCTTCCACCCACTCCTTCCCATCTCCCCCACTGTTTAAGGGTTGTCTCCATTCAAGAATCAATTTCCAGAGGAAGGATATAGCACATGCTTAGCATGCACAAGGGCCTGGGTTCAATCCCCAAGTACCTCCATCAAAAAATAAATAAGTAAACCGAATTACCGCCCCCTCTAAAAGAACACATTTCCTTTTCCTTCCTCAATCCACTCCCTCAAGTTCACCACTCTACTGAAAATGATCTGACAAAAGCCACCAATGACCTCCAAATTGCAAAGCCCAACTGCTATTTTTTTTTTCCCAAACAGACCTCACTGATGCAAGTGACAGCTAGCTTTCCTCCTCAGTAGCAACATCATCACGACCCCCGGCCACTGTCCACAGTGACTGAGCACTTCCCTGTGCCAGGCTCAGACAAGAGCTTTACGTACATGACCTCAGTAATTCCCACCACATCCCTATGAGGTACGTGCTGTTCTGATCCATGGTTTTCAGATCAGTAAACTACAGCTGAGATAGGAAAGTAACTTGAGCAGTAGCTGGGGAAGATGGTACTCCAACCCGGGTCTCCTGTCTTCAATGCCCATGAGCTTAACAGATGTTCAACAGACACCACGACCGCTAGACTCTCCTGGCCTTGGGATCCACTTGGGATCTCCAACCTTCAAGCACCAGACTCTCATCCAACAGGGAGCTGGATGTCTTAGATTCACTACCATGTCTTAGACTCACGTCCAAAACTGCACTCAGTTTCCCTGTGAAACTTCTTCCTCCTTCTCTTTGTCAAGGTAAACATCACACACGTTACTGTAAGTATTCTTAAAGCTCTTCCTCTTCCTCACTCTCCACATGCAAACAGTCACCAAGTAGTTCTGGTTTTGCTCCCTAAATATTTGCCCTTTCCACTCTACCTCTTCTCCCATGACCCCTACTCTGGCCCTTAAGTCTCTGGCCTAGAGGGTACTTCTGTAGGACCCTCCCATCTCCTTCCCCATTCCTGTCATCAAATCCACCCTCCACAAGGCAGGCAGGTGGCCTTAAGAAAACACAAATATGACACTATCACTCTCCTGCATTAAGCATTTCATGACCCCCAATCCCTTACAGAACAACGTGTGAGCTCTATAGTCCAGCGTGTTATAACCTGCAGCCCACCTACTTGATAATGACAGCTAACACTTCTTGAGAGATTACTATTTTCCAACCTTATTCTTCACTCTTTGCCTTGAAATCTTCTATCCAACAAAACCAAACTGCCAGAGCTCTCCTCAGGTATCACACTCCGCCCCCACCGACACCAGCAATTCCCATGGTCTAGGATGCCCTCCTCAGTCCCAGCTGACTCCCCAAGATAACCCCCTCTGACCCTTTGCAGATACCTAGAGAATTCAACGAAAGTACAGATACCAGCCATGGAATCTGACCAGCGCGTCTAGGGTAGGGCCCTGTGCTGTACTTTCACGTTGCAGCAATTAGCTTCTACTGCCAAATAACAAGATTTTTGAACCACGGCTTTAAAATAATGCAAGTCTTACATCGTGTAAGGAAGCTCTACCTCATCCCCACAGCCACATCCCTTGCGACCCCATAAACCCCTATGCACATCTCTTCCACTGTCCTGCCCACATCATACATCAATATTACTACCCTTGCTAGACTGTGAGCACTTTGAAGGTGAAGACAGTGTTCTGCTCTTCTTTGTATCTTCAGTGATTAGAACAATCTCCCAAATTAGAACCATTTCTACTCCATAATGCTTAACGGTAACTGAATGGTAACCAAAAATGACTGACAGATGGGTGGACAGGTAGCACGAAGGATAATAAATTATATATTATCCTCCTCCAACTGACACTGCCCTCCTCTGGCGCTGGTTATAAAGCTGACCGAGTGTGCATTACCTGTGGAGCAGAGCGCGATAGGCCGTGAAGTATGGGACGCCGATGGCAGCTCCTTGCTGGAAGTCCAGCTTCTCCGGCAGCTTGTAAACGGTGTGATCGGCGGCCAGCGCGTACTCGGCATAGCCGCCCGAGACCGTGCTGGTGGTGAAGACTCTGTCACCTTTCTGGGGAGAGCAGTAAGGCAGTAAATGCTTCAGGGATTAGAAATGATGTCCACATGGGCACCATTCTTTATAGTGCAACCTTTAGAACAAGAAATAAGTATTTATGTATGGTTTTCTGCATCGTAAGGTCTCATAAAAATTATTTCAAAATACTGAACATTTTTAAGTGTTTTATTAATGGGAACTAGTAAGAAGAAAAATCAAGGGAAGGAGGGAAAACAAGAAAAGAGAGAACCTGCCGGACGGCATACCGACAACAGAGCCTCACCTCCCCCGAGGGCTTGCTGGGCAGGTGCGGCAGTAATGCCTCCTATCACCTGATTTATCTTCACAACAGCCTCTGAGGCTGGAACTTCTATTATCTCCCTTAGATAATCCCACAATACAGATGAGGCACATGCAAGTTCAGTAATTGGCTCAGATCAAGCAGTTAGTAAATGGCAGTTAATATAGAACATTTTTCTTTTTTTTTTTTTTTGGTCGAAAGTACTAGGGAAAAGAAATATAATGTAAGGTTTCTTCCACACACCAAACACCTGTTCTAAATCCTTTTCACAGATTTCTTCCTGCATTTCTCTCACTTTTCATGCATACACCAAAAAGCAGGCCATTCTGCCCAAATCCTGACAGCAAAGATCAGCCAGGACAGGCATCTTCGCTCATCCCCGCACCAGCAACACAACAAACTCTAGTAAACGCCTGCTGGGTCCTTGCTATTGAAAAGCAGATGGGCAGCTGAGGGAGGGAAGTCACCACACCGGCACCACAGGCCTGCGCGATGTGCCTGCGCGCTAGGGAAGTTAGGCCGCCCAGTACAGACACGTCCTCCAACTCCTCCTTCTTGAAAAAAGAAAAGTGAATATTCCTTGGACTAAGCAAAACATTAAGACAGCAACTCTCCATATACTTAAATTTGTCCTACAATAAAACACGATGTGGTGGGCTAAAGATAAGAAAGATTCATAAGGCATCTTGGAGTCAAAGACAACCATCCCTGTTTAACGGCGTTGCCTGCAAGTCGTCAAACGTGACTGTGTTAAGATTAATCCTGTTTTTACAGCTTAAAAACACATTGCAGTGATTTCAGTATAACTCAAACGTGTTCTAAGACTCCTCTGTGGAAAGCAGTACTTTGAGTTCCGTGGTGGATATTTATAGCAAGACACTCTCCCTAATCTCAAGCTTCTTAAACTCCAGGAGAGAGAAGAGAAGGATGGGAATAATTACAAAGCAAGGCAAAGATGAGGAAGCATCAAAGATAGGTAGAAGGAAAGGAAAGGAATTGTTTCTAAGCTGAAGGCATCAAGAATAGCCTCACTGAGAAGCTAGCATCTGAGGCAGGCCTTGCAGGACGGGACAAGATTCTGAAAACTAAAGCTGGGAAGAGTCCTTATGGGCGAAGGAACGAAAGTGAGAAAAGGAACAGTGGCAGGAAGAAGTGCTGAGAGATCACCGGCGTTCACTCCCGATGAGTAAGTGGCCTGATGCGTGGACTGTAATAGTTTCAAGAGATAAAATGAAAAGAAATTAAAGCTGGAGGATAAAATCCCTTGAATCCATATTTATGTTTCAGTTTAATTCTGCCAAGAAGAACCAATACAAACAAAGACACAGCTATGAAGGAGCATAGGATGTGCAAGGGAAGAACCAACAGTTATTACTAAAGAATAAGCCACAAGTTGAGAGGGGATGGGAGATAAAGGATGGAGAGAGAGGTGGGAGAGAGCGCGCAAAACCGTCTTCCTTCACAACAGGAGCCGCCTCAACAACACCCAGAAATCTACAAGGAATTAACGCAAGAACTAAAAGAGAGGTGTGAAACAATCAGAATTACACTTGAGAAAATCACTGCTTATAGAGCAAGAACAGACTCGAGGGGGAAGGAGGGCGGGTGGAAAGGTGAGTGTCTATCGCCGAAATCCAGGGGAGAGGCTGTGGAAGAGAACCTGTACTCAGCTACAGGCAGTGAGGAGGGAAGGGGGCAGGACGCAGTCCTGGAAAGGGAGAGGTGGGCAAGGGAGAGCGACGAGATGAGCCTCAAACCCCAGATGTCACCGAGGCAGTCACAGGAGACAGCAGCAGATCTGAGGTGAGAAAAGAGAGGCTCAGTTTTGGTCACGGGGAGTCAGAGGTCCCTGGAGACAGACTGCGTGGGTCCCGTGCTCTCCAGCGCAGCTCTGTGTGATGAGGCTGGCGCTCCACATCTGCACTGTCCAGTGGGGCAGCCACCAGACACATGGGTCTGTTAAGCACCTGAGGTGTTGCTAGCATGACTGAGGAACTGAGTTTTTAATTTCAATTGAATTTGAATTTTAAATAGCCACGCGCGGCTAGTGGCTACTGTATTGGGCAGCACAGGTCCAGAGCTTAGAAGAGTCTAAATCTCTAGTGATACTTAGTATCATGGTGACAATGGAAACCACGGGGACGAGACCATCACGAAGAAGGTGTAGAATATAAAACGCAGAGTCTAATTAGGCACGGTGTACACAGCAACACCAAGATGTGAGGCGCATCCAGAGAAAAAAAAGAAAGGGTGCCCAGAGAGGAAGGAGGCGAGAGAATGGGGGAAAATGAGGTCACAGAAGCTGAAGGAAAAGTTTTTTTTTAAAGAAAAAGTAAGTGGCTGAGTGTCAGGTGTCACAGAGAAGTCAAGAGAGATAATGACATAAAAGGGCCCCTTGACTCCAGCAATACAGAGGCCATTAGCGACATTAACAAGCCTCGTTTCCACGGAGCGCAGGGGGCAGAAGCCAGATTGCCGCGGGCGGAGGAGAGGAAAGCCGCAGGAATTCGCCCGTCTTCCTGGGCAGGGGCCACGTTCATCTTCTCCGTCTCAGTCCAATTTTGGTAAATGTGCTGCCAAAGTTGAGCAGGTCAAGGAACGACGAGGAAAGATGCCAGAATGTGAATATACGATCTCCGTTGTTTATGTCGTTTGGCACATAAATAACACAAGCCCGGATCATAACGTTTTCATTGACTCAGTCACCTTGGTCTGAGTCACAGCTCTAAAAATGTATAGTTGATCTCGCATTTTTTCATCTTTTACTTATTATTCAAAAGAATTAGCCTTCCCTTTATTCCGTGAAGCTAAATTTATATAAAAATAAAAACGTATGTTGGCTGTGCACTAGCAGGTTAGGAAATAGTACAATTTCCTTGCTTGTTCTTTTTTCCTTCCACATTTCTGTGAAATCAAAGGATCACAGTTCAATTCTAAGCAGATGTGAAGATGCAGAAATTACCCAGGACTGACTCCCAACAATGCAAACAAGCAAGGCCTCTGGATAAAAGGTAATTTCTTTTTTGACTAGAGGAGCCCCCCAGTGGCAGAAATTGTGTAATGGGCCTTTTAAAGACAAATACAGACATATTTTAAAGCTATGCTAAAATGTTTAACAAAATATATACTAAGCCAAAAGAGACAAAATGAAAAATGTAATACCTTGAAAGCAGATACACGCTCTCCAACAGCTTCTATCAGCCCAGCCACATCTAAACCAGGAGTATAGGGGAGGCGCGGCTTCCTACTGTAGGTACCAGAGCGAATATATGTGTCCACTGGGTTCACACCACAGGCTTGCACTTTGATTAGAACCTGCAACGACAGTGTACTTGAGTTCACACAGAGCATTTAGACACTCACTCAGCACTATGCTAGGCCTGCAGTGATCCTGGGACCTGTAAAACCGGAGAGGAAAATCTTGCCTTCAATGAGCTCACATTCCAGTGTTAACAAACCAACATATATAAGTAAGACAGAATGGCTTATGTGCTATATTAAAAACATTTGGGGAAAACAGTGGTGGCAACGTGTCTGAGGGGGTGGGTAGCAGAGACCTCTGTGTGCTCCTCAGACCTGTCTCCTTCTCCTCCTGGGTATGGAGGAAGACCACGCCCTCGTTGTTGCTCCTTTACGGTTATGAGCAGCTGGATGACTGCGTTCCAGCCGGTGGAACATGAACAGAAGGGAAGCGGGCTGCCTTCACGCCTGGCCCAGAGACCTTCCCAGGCAACGCACATGGTGTTCCCACCCTTTTACAGAGACCCCAGAAGCAAGGAGCTGAAGGCAACAGACACATGACGGAAGACACCTGGGTCCCTAAATCTGCTGGAGAATCCACCGACATTTTAGACTTTTGGAATTCAGGGAATGAGAAATGATTTTCTACGGTTGAACCGCTGAGATTTTGAGGCTCCATCTACTATGGAAGTTAATTTGACCTCAATTAATACAGAAACTCTACATTCAAATTCTCTCATGTATGAGAAAGCATGTCTACAGAAGAAAATAGTTTTCCCACCATGTACAAAATAAAGATCATGAAAGTTTGTGATAGAATAACTTGTTCAAAACTACTGTGACTCCATTCAGGAAAATCCGATTACTACACTGCATAGGTGATTCTCTACTGCAAAAATTTTCTTATAAGCAGTTATTCCTTTTCATACATTCACTTCACTAATTAGGAAGATGTCATTTTTGTCAGCGCTTACAGATGAAAACAGTGTAAACGCTGTCCTAATTCAACGTCTTTATAAATCAGTGTGAGTCTGCTTCCTTTGAACACTAACTTGATGTGCTAGAGACTCAGACTCAGTGTAATTACTGCCTGTTTTTAAGTAATGATTTCCACCTGATGTTCTTCTGGAATCGGTACAGCAACATCCGACTGGAGTTTCAGCACTTCTGGTCCACCAAATTCAGAAACTCGAATCGCTCTCATCAACCTCTGTCCAGTTGCCATAGTGATCTAGATACTAAGAAAAAAAAAGTTAATGTATTGTCATGTTGTATCTAGGCTATCAGGATGTTTTTTACCCTGGAGGGGAAGATCAAACAATTTCTCAAACAACAATTTAAATCATGAGCTTACCACTGATCTCATTTCATGTTTAAGGACCTTTCATCTTACAAATCCTTCAGCTACAAAGTAAAATACTTCATTTTACTTCCTGTAGGGATTCAGTGCCTTCAACAAGGGAATCAAATATACAAACAAAAACATCTGGATAGACATAGCATGATACAATATCTTACATTTCCTTTTGTATAAGCTTGGGCTGCAACATCTTGGCAATTTTAGGAGCTACATGTTATCTAATGTTAAGAAATGTAAGTTTCCTTAGATAAATAGATTTTCTTTTGTTAGATTATGTGATATTTCAAATAGAGAGAGAATAAAGAATATAATAAACATTTACCTGCCACCCAGCTTTAACAAATCTTCAAACACTGTAAAAACGTAAAACACAGATGTAACTGAAGCCTCCTGCACCCGTCCCCAAACCTAGTTCTGTCCCCAAACCCACTTCTGTCCCACGCTTTTAAGAGCTGACTGTTCTATACACTCAGTGCTCATCCCTCTCAGGCACGCTGTAATGCCACTGCCCACATGCGTCTGCATTAGCAAACAATGTGTGCTATTGTTCTGCAGGTTTTCAGGCTTTATCTAGATCAGGTCACATTGTGCTGAATCCTGCAACTTCCTTTTTCCTCTCCGCATTAGGTTTTAGAGATTTATCATTGTTGAAACACTTGGCTTTATGAAGCTCATGCATTTTAACAAAGGAAGAAAAGCATTAGAGACTAAAAACACTGCTTTGAATAATCTGTAAATCACAAGGGGAATTTACAGTTCAGCTTTCTCTCCTACCATGGCTAATAGTACAATGAAAAGAAAACTTTGAGTTAAAATAAACTCTAAGAAAAGGTAAAGAACATTTAAATATAGAATCAGATAACTTTAGAAATCTTCTGTAATGTAACGAAAGGGTTCTGAGTGATATCCATAACTTTATTTGGGCACTATCCCAATTTCTTGAAATTAAGCAAAGCAAACATTGCTGGACTTTGCCACCACCAAGAACATCTTTGCTAACTTCTGGAATAATCATATTCACCAGCCACGAGCAGCTGAAATATCAAAAAGAATTGCAGAAACTAGGACTTGAGATGAAAGAATTCAGACTTTTATTGTATTGAAGCTCAACACTGGACTCCCCAGAACGGAGCACAGGCTAACTATAAAATGGCCTTCCATGTGTGTGGGGAGATCAAAGCACTTTGATGGTGTTATTAATGGGAAGTTCGTGATAGAGTTCATCAAAAATTGTGTCATTTAAAAATTTTTATTTAAAATACTTAATATGCACCTAGCACAGAGAAGAAAGTAAACTCTCCACTGCTAAAAGGTTGTTTAGCAATGATATAACCTGAAGGGCAGCTCTCTTACTAGGAAAGTGGGCAGAAGCAGGCAGAAAGCACACTGCACAGCAGAGCAGCTGAGCAATCCCCGGGGTGAGAAGCCCCAGGACCAGGAAAAGAGCAGCTCCCATCACGCCTACCTGCCCAGCGGTCTCACTACTGCGTTTCTATTTGGGTCTCGGCTCAAGCTGAGTATTGCTTAGACAAGAAAGTGAAAATACAAAGAAAATAAAACAGAAATAGAAAAGGTTGCCTAGGTCAGAGTTTTCCATTCTGAAAATAAGAACACCAGTTTTTCTTTCTTTTTTTGTCTTTAGCATGGTGTTGTGGAAAGAGTGTGGGTTTTGGAATCTGACAGCTCTCAGCATGAATCCCAGATCTATCACTTACTAGCCGCCTTGGGCAAGGCAGTCAACTTTTTTGAGCCTCTTCATCTGAAAACTGAGTTCCCACTCAGGGTTACTGTGCCAGAGACAGGGCAAGTATCAGACACGGCACCTGGCAAATGTCTACTCCTATATATAGTGATCTCACAACTCCTCTCCCATCTCCTTTCTCCTTTCCAATTTCTTACTCATTAAAATATTCTTGGTTCTGTAATTCTATAATCATCTTTGATTTAATTTAACACATTTGCAGGACTCTGATTATAAAACCAAGTCCTTAGCCTCAAAGAGTTCACTGTCCAGAGAATCATTTAAACAAAACACTAATACCAAACACTGGTTGTTATTCATTCAACATGTATTTTTGGAACATTAACTCTGAGGTCACTGTGCAGAACTAGAGGGCATAGAGGGCCAGGGGAACCAGCCCAGCCCCTCCCCAGCTCCTGCTCACTCTGTGCGCCCACCTCCCCTACAAGCACCAGGTAAGAGGAGGAGCTCTTTGCCCATTTTCAATATCTAACTACTTACTACCTATTTATTTCTTTCAAGCTCTTGCATCTATCTTTTCACCACAAGACATTACTATTATCCTCAAAAAACTGTAGCAATAATAAAGGCAAAATTACCTTGAAATAGGATCTGTCAAAAATATCTAGCACATACATTTTTTCCGTTGCATTTTGACATTTGCTAAATTGGGAGAAAAGAACATAGGAAGGAGGAGACTCATCCTTAATCCTGGCTTTAGGAGAACCCGCTGCCCTGCCCAGTACCACACCTCGTCCTACTGAGCCTCTAAGGAAATGGAGCGTGCCCTTCACAGCTCTCTTCTATTTTGCTTCTGGGACTCTTATTTCCAACCAAGCCTTTGCCACTATGACTGATCAGGCTCCAATCTGCACTCATTGCCTTGAACCCCAACTACCCACAGGACCATCATCCGCTTCATATTACAGGTGCAATATTTAAAAAAATAATAAAAAGAATAAATTAACACAACACACAAACAATAATTATGATCATTGCTGAACCCCTGAACTACCCGATTTCCTCTAAAAAGTGTATCTTTCACATCCACTGTCATAATTTTCACAATAGGTAAAGAAGCAACAGTTATTAAAACCACTGTTTAATTGTATGCAGAAGTGGAAGTAAAATCACCATCCATTTTATGGATGAGGAAACATTCAAGGGGTTAAGACACTCCCCAGGGTCACACTGAAGCAGAGTTGGAACCCAAGTCTGACACCTTAAATGTCGTTAGGTATTTTTTTCCTTTACTGTACAATCCCTTTCATCTCATCCTTTGAAATGTTGGCATAGAGGACCTCTAATTTCTTAGAGATAGAATTTATAATGATGATAGTGAGACAGACTGAGCTAGAAATATGAAATTCAACACATCTGTAGGTAGCATTACATATTTTATGATTTAGGTAACTGCTTTGAGTTTGAAATGTTTCAAATGTCCGTAAGTTAAGGGATCTACCAGAGAAACACAGGATGCAAATTCTATTAGGAAAACTAATAATCTCCTTATCTGTAAAATGGGGCCACTACTCCCCAGCATAGAATCCTTGTGAAGATGAGTTGCAGCAGCACATGGCGAGGGCTTCAGAGCACGCCGGCACTGGCAGGCTGTAAGCTCTGTTATTCAGAGTACAGCATTTGCAGTCAGCAGCAGGCTTGGCACACTGCTTGTGTTTTTTAATTAAGCTGTACTTCAAATAGGTTTTTCTATTTATCAAATATAACCTTTAAAGAATTGTTTGGAGGACCTAGCTTTAATGTTTGGTTTTACTTTTTACCTATGAAAGGTTGCCAACCATACTTTGCAAATGAAGGAAATACAGAATTTAAAATTCTTCTTCAAACAGTGATCTTTTCCAAGATACATCTGAAATCACTTGGTTTAAATGAAAATCAAAAGGGATAGGGGAAATGTTGGAAATATATTTTAACATAGAATGAACAGATCAATTCACATGCAAAGGCACATTATGAGAGAAAAGAAGACATTCTTTAGTAGGAAATTCTTAAACAATTCTTAAATAAGAATTTCTGGCAAGAAAAAAATACTTGGAAAGAGAATCAATCATTATAAAATGTGTTGCTGTTGATCAAGAATGGCTCGTGTAAGTATATTATTTATTACTTTAACCCAGAAAAAAAAATTTTAAATTTAAAGTGGCCAAAGAAAAGTCTCTTCCTGGTTGTGTTACCTTGTCAGGTTCCTTCAATGGCCTGGATCTTAGTACTCACTTTAAACAAAACAATTATTTATTTTATTTTATTTATTTTTGAAGGGGGTAGGTACTTAGGTTTATTTATTTACCTGTTTTTTAAATGGAGGTACTGGGTTTTGAACCCAGGACCTCGTGCATGCTAAGCATGTACTCTATCACTGAGCTATACCCTCCCCTCTTAGCACCCACTTCTGATAAGAAGGGGCGGAGGAAGAGTTGAATAGTTATTCTAAAGCCCTCCAGGTTCCCTGATGAAAAGTTTGGATGAAACTGGTCACGCGGCTCTCCAGTGTCGGGTGACCAGGGCTCGGTGGGATTTACTTCTGCTGACCAGACACTCATGCAGCGATCCAGTGGCTTCCGTGGGGATCACATAGCCACTTCCACTAGCTGCGGACAACAGTCCGAACTTTAGCCTTTAAATGGTTCAATCATTAACACACCTTCCTTGCTCACGGAGATTAAGTCTCCTTTAGGATCTGTGTAAATATCCAACGATGTGTCAACAGGGTGTTTTGTCTTTTCTTTTGAAGATTCTTCTAGGTGGGGACCACGGAGGTGGGGCGGGGAGGTGAAACAAAAACCTACATTTCCCTCCCAAAGTAAGACGGTAACTCTGATAGCAAAGCCAGACAGAAAGAGCCCTGGGAACCCTGCAGCTGCAAGAACCTGAAAGGAGAAATGGGCTCCTCCAGCTGGCTGTGGGCGGGGGTCCGGAGCCCAGGCCCCGCCGCAGGGAAATCCAGTCGGGGGCAGCAGCGGGGCGGGGGAGCGGGTGGGAGGGGAGGTACCCACCGGAGCCCCGCGGTGGGACCCGGAACGCTGACCCCGCTAGACAGCAAAGCGAGCTCTTAGGACTAGCAGGTAAAACTGCCCTGGGGATTTACGGACAATCAACTTGCATTCCCTGGAGGGGAAGGACTTCGGCCACGAGCTCCTTATTCACTAGTTCTTGTTGAGGACGGGAACGCAGAACAGGAGCGCAGCCAAAATCCAGCTCGGTTCCTTTTGGACGAGCGGTGGGGAGGCCCCTGCCTGAACTCTGGGGGCTTTTCGAAACCACTCACCCGGTTCTAGACTGGGAAATCAAAATCACGAGGGCTCGCCCAGATTTCACGGGAAAAGGGACGCGCCAGGCCGATCTCAGCGATTTCTAGGCTCCGCCTCGCCCCTCCTTCGGGGGCGGGCACGAGTAAGTTTGGACTTTCGCGGCCACCACCGGCTTCAACATGGCTGCGCCCAGGGAAAGGCGAGGCTAACGGGGAAGTGCAGACCCTGGCCCCCTCGTCGCATGGATCGTAACGCAGAATTCAGGAGATGGAAGGCGCAGTGTCTGAGCAAAGCGGATCTCAGCCGGAAGGGCAGTGTGGACGAGGATGTGGTAGGGCTTGTGCAGCTTCTGAATGGTCGAGAACAGTTTTTCACCACCAGTTCCTGCGCTGGCCGCATCATCCTCCTAGACGGGGTGAGGATCCTTGGTGCCCTTCCAGCGCCTGCCCGGTAGTGTGCAACATCAGGAGCCCTATGCCCACCCTATACAATCCCAGCCCAGCCTGTGTTTCCCCTTCTGATGGGTGATCTCGGTTTCTTTATCTGCGAAACTAATAGGGTAACTTAGACTAATGCTTCTAAAATTTCAATGTGTCTGTTAATCACTTAGAGATATTTTAAAGTACAGATTCTCATTCTTTAGGTCTAGGGTGGGGCCTAGTCTGCATTTCTGACAAGCCCTGAGTGACGCTGAAACTACTAGCCTGAGAATGATGTTGAGTTGCTAGGGTTAGAGTATTTCACCTTAATACTAAGGGAATTTAAAAACTTTCCAGCCTGGCGAGGTGGGTGTCTTCTCTTCAACCGCTCTACCAAATCATTGTTAACTACTTTATGGAAGATCGCCATGGTTATAGGGCGTTTACTGCCTCCTAGTGGCCCAGTCCGTTATTAAAGCTCTGGTAATTTTTACATTATCTGAGAAAGAGTATGGTAGTATACAGTCAGAGTGATCAATCCCTCAGGCTTTGGAGTGATACTGCCAGATTCTAAACTAGATACGGGAATTGGCTTTGTGACTTAAGGGAAAGCTAATGAAACAGCCCCTCCCTGTTCCATGTACTAAGGATAATAAAGAGTGTCCATTTCATAGGAGTTTTATGTGGAGGAAATAAGATAATTTTGAAACCTTTAGCATCGTGTCTGACCCATATTAAGTATGCTATAAAAGCGAGCTTTGTGTTAACTTTAACATTAGGACTGAATTCAGAACATGAAAGACAGCGCACTCATAAACTCATTCTTCAGATCCCCCACTGATCATCGCTGGTCTCCCAGGCTGCATTCTTACATTGCTTCCAGTGCCTCCTAAGCACTGGCACTCTTGCTTGGCCTGTTCCCTCTCTCTTCCCCCATTTCCATTGCCCTATCTTCCCTGGATTTCTGCAGTGGTTTCCTAGCAGGGCACTGGACTACCAGTCTCTCTACCCCAAACCATGTTACACATTTAACAGAGTCACCTTTCTAAAGCACAGTTCTGTGCATGTCACTCATCTGTGCTGAAATACTCCAGTATACCTTTCAGCTCTGTTTTCCACTACGGGTCTTCATCTTAATCTGTTTACTGAAACTGAACTATTCTCTTTTTCCTCTTATATCTACCTGCCTTTCCCTTTGCTCATGTTTGTTTTTCCAGAAATGTTTTCTCCCATCCTTGCATGTCTGAGGCATACCTCCCCACACTCCCCTCCTCCACCTGAACGCAAACACACACATCCACTGGGAGACAATGACTACTTCTCCTGAACTGACTTGGGACTTTTTCTGAACCTCTTTTCATGTTATGTATTATATTTTGTCTTGTATTGTATTTATTTCCACTTTGCCTTATTTCAAAAAGGATTTTGATCAACTTACAAAGAGGCAAAACAAGAGGAAAATTAAAAGTGGGAAAATCTGGATAAAGGGAATATAGATAAGATGAAGCAGAGATGGCATTAGTTCTCAAAACATACCACTAGACTGTACATTTGCTAGAGGTGGGCCACACATTTGGCTGTAAGATTTAGAGCAGCCAGCATAAAATCAGATACATAAGTCATTGAGGTCATTCGTGAAAACAAATCAGTTATTTAGGACAAGCAAAGCTCTTCTTTCTGAAGCCAGACAGCAAAGCCTCGTGTACCCATTGTATAAATAGTTATGACGTAGAAGTCCAGTGATTTAAAAGTGCATGTGGTTTCCTGTATCCTCTTTCCAGTGTCCTTGAGGGTAGGATCTGTTTATATCCAGAGTACCTAATAGAACTTTGCAAATAAACATTTTTCCAGTTAATAGGCAAAAAATGCATTTAATATATTTGCCTTCTTGAAATTTTGACCTTTTAATCCTAGCTCTGCCTTTTGGGACTACATATAAAGTCTAAGCCAGAGGTCACAAACTTATGCCTGTAGCGTCTAGGGACATATTATAACAGGTATGAACAGATCAAGTGTCAGTAAAAAGTGGTAGGCCCTTTGTGGAATTGGGAGAGTGCTTTCAAATTTTTTTTAAAAATATCATGCTAATCATAGAAAACAGCTGGAATACAACTTAGGGGCTACTAGTGTACAACCCCTTGTAATAATGCCTTTTCTTCTGACAAAATCATGACTGTATTTCAGAAAATATTTATTATGTTCTTTTACCTTAATACACAAGTTATTGTCTTTCTCTCTCAGGTAATTTGGTTTCATTTTGTTTTACATTAACTTTACCCAAAACAGTATTGAATTATTCTCCATAATACTTAAAATCACCACCTGGGATTATTAATTTAAGAAAGCCTAAAATGTGCTATACATTGTACTTATTATTTTGTATTTTATGATTAAATTATGTTATTTTTAAATTTTAGGGTATAAATGGTTTTGAGGTTCAGAAACAAAACTGTTGCTGGCTACTGGTTACACACAAACCTTGTGTGAAAGACGATGTGGTAAGTTTTTATATATAAATTTAGAAATAAACTTTAATTCCCAGTCACTTTAAATACATCTGAAAAGAATAGAAAATTCAAGATGATTTGTATAATAATTATAATAACATAAATAACATAATTACAATGACTGAAAATTTTAATGCCTAAAGAGAGTTCATAACAATGGCTTTTTTTAGTTGTGGGAGATAAAATTTTGTGTGCAGGCATTACTTACGGCTGCTCAACAGAACACATCCTCTTGGACACAGCAGAGAGTTCATGGACATTGGACACATATTGGATCCAAATTCTGAATTTCAATCCTGTCATTTGGTAGCTTTGTAACCTGGAACAAATTATAGGAGAAGGCAGCTAGGAGAAAGGAATTGGCACTACCTGCGTGTAACCAGCACACTGATACAAATAGATTACACATTACTTACCTGGATTGCTTCTTTAAAAATCTTCCTGTCTGTGCTGGGTTATTTAGTTTCCTAAATTAAAATGTTTAAATAAGTTCATATAAGTTTGTATTAGTCAGGCATTTGACATTACTGGCTCAGGTTCTTAAAGCTGTCTTCAAAGTACTCAGTCGCTGTCTCCTTCCTTGGGTACTGGTTCTCTTTGTATGTTTGCCCTACTTCTCTTCTGCTTCAGATAATCTTCGTGGCAGGAAAGATAGTTGCCAGCAACACCAGCAGAATAAGACTTCTTTTTAAGATCCATGTATCATTTTCAAAGAAGGAACCTCAGTCCCCCTGCGTGGTTAGGTGTTCTCCCCCTGAGATCAGTTCTTTTTTGCCAGTAGAATGAAGTGCTGTCCTTGATCAGACCTCGGCACTTGGCATCTCTGATATTATGATGATGGGAGTTATGAGTGACAGGGTCACAATTGACAGTCCCACCAGAATCAAAGGATGTAAAGGAGGGAGGTTGGTGCAGGGACCCTAGGCAGACAGCAGTAACAATAGATTCTAGCTCAGACATGATAGTACATGTGTCTCAAACCTCAGTCTAACAACAAAGCGTTTAAACAGACCTAGTGCAGTCTTTATATACCGTATTCCTTAATGAAACATCTGTTATTGAATTAGATAGAGTAGTAATTTACTTTGTTAAGGTATGGTTGGAAAGAATGACACAGAGGGTTTATGGGAGAATTAGCAATCAGGTCTGTGAAAAGAATAAGCAGATTAGTAAGTTTTTGGAGAAAGAGGGCCAAGAGAGCAGAGTGAAAAGTTACTGTGGAAGGAGGATGCAGAGTGAGTCTGCAAGTTCCTCTGAAAAACTGAAGTTACATAGGATAAAGGGTCAGCAGAGAACAGGATCATATATTGGTATCTGATCCTAACTTTTTTCATTCATTTAGATGGTAGCTCTGAAGAAAGCAGACGGTGATGCCATTTTGAAATTTGAACCACTTGTTCTCCATGTGCAATGTCGACAGTTGCAGGACGCACAGCTGCTGGTAAAATTTTGTGATTATACTTGAATGTATAGGTATGTGAGTAGGTTTAACTTTAAACTTTACATCTTCTATCAAAATTATAGCAATGTTAGTTTAATCAACTAGTTTTTTATTTAATTGTAAGTTTAGAGTTATATATGTTTCTGCAGTTTGTAGAGCTAAAGTGTTTATCTGACTAGCCAGATTCTCAGAATTTAACAAATTTATTTTCTTCCAGCATTCAGTGGCAATGGATTCTGGTTTCAGGAACTCTGGCATAACAGTGGGAAAGAGAGGAAAGACTATGTTGGTAAGATACTTTGGGGCAAAAAGCAATGCTTTGAGCATGCACTTATCCACATGATTAAATAACCTTCTACTCAAATCTTCTTACCATTCCCTGCTCAGAAACTTGCAGTGGCTTACTTTTTCCTACAGGGCAAAGTCCAGACTGGTTAGATTTACATTTGTGATCTTATTTTATAGCATTCCCCTCCACTTATTTTTAACCTAATTCTCTCTATCCTCATCCTCAATAGTTGAGGCCCAATTTAATCAGTTCCATGATGTTGTGGAGAGATGCACAGACAGAGGGTCTGAAGTCCTCTATGCGGATCCAGCAGGGGCTGAATTTTCTCGGCCACATCAGGGCTCTAGTGAACTTCTGCCGTAGCACCAAATTCAGCCCACAGCGGGGCCCGTTCCAGTAAATCCATTTGATGAATTACTGTCTAAGGTTGCGTATGTGCTGCAGCGGCAAAACTGAGTAGTTGTGACAGGTATTAGATGGCCCACAAAGGTGAAAATACTTACTGTCTATCCTTTTACAGAAAAAGTTTGCTGATCCCGGACTAGGTGATCTTTAAGGCTCCTTCTGAGTCCCACAGCCTCTCTGAGTCCTTTCCTGGCCAAGCCAACCCATGGCGACTTGGCCCTGATCTCCTGTGGCAGTTACTGTTTGTATTTACTGTTTGACCTGGTGTATGTTGTTTGCCTTTGAACTATTTCAGGTTGTCCCCTACTCTAGCTCCCTAGACTTTTCCTATTTTCTATCTCTTTTTAACAAACACCCTATTTCCCCCAAAGAGGTGACGTTTTACAAAAGAAGACACCTGTAAAGCTAAATAGAATAGAACTAAACAGAAAATCAAAACTCATGGTACTGATTTGTGTCCCCATCTCACTCCTCACTACGTCTGTGGCCCGAGAGCAAGGACAGAGCCACTCCCTCACCATCCTTTCCTTTGTCCTCCGTGTTCCGTTAGTTACAAGTCCCTGCACATCTCCCTCCGATTTCTCACGCCGGCTCCGCCTCTTCACGCCCTGTGCCGCCGCCCCTACACGGTCCCTCATTGTCTCTCACCCTCGTCTGTACAGTGGTCTCCTGACTTGTCTTCCTGCTGCTTGTCTTCTCCTTCAGTCCTTCCAGCCAATACTGTCCGAATTCCCCTTTTAAAGAAGTCAGGTGTCCAGGGGTTTTCTCTGATTTTCAGGGCCTCATATAAACTATTTTGCATCTACCTTACTTATGCTCGCCTTCCGCTAGCGCTCTCCCCTCCAGCCAGATAGAAAGCTGTTGGTTGTCTTCCGAATGTGTCATGCTTTTCCTGTCCCCAGGACTATAGAAAAGTTGTTCCTCTGGCTGGAATGCTCCCCAGCCCCCCTGTTTACATCTGGTGACATTTTACTTTAAAATCCCAACTCAAATGCCACCTTTCCCATAAAGCTGAGACCTCAGTCTCAGTTAGTTGCTCCTCCTCTGTATTTCCTTAGCAGTGTGTTTTTATGTGGGTGTGTGTGTGTGCAGCGCGCACGCACGTGCACATGAACTCATGCACATGTACACGTGTGTGTTTCTCTTGTCCTGGCACCTATGTTGTGCTGATGTGATTTTTTTTGTTCACTTGTTTATTTCCTGTTCTGAAATGTGAGCACGAAAAGGCGGGGGCCGTGTTATGCTCATCCTGTATCTTCACACCTTATGTGGGGCCCAGAAATGACAGATGCTCAGTAAGGTTTCGCTGAGTGAATTTTTAGCCTTTATAATAGTTTTTATTGTGTTCTTAACCTGTGGCCAGTGTTAGAATTTGTTTGGAACACGTTGACTGTTTCCTCAACAGGGCTACTACAATTGGCAACCCTAAAGCATCGAGAAAGCCACCACTGTGGGAGGTAGAGCAGAAGCGGTTTATTCCCGGAACCCCGTCGCTCAAGCAGCGCCAAGAGGCTCTTTAGCGTCCAGTCCGTTTTGATTTTCCCTTGAAACTTCTGTTGAGGTTTCATTGATTTCTTTTCCTTAGATAGTGTATTAGAGCTTTCTTAGCTTTAGTGAGATTGATACTGTTAAGTTTATTGGATTCTTTGATAATACCTGCTTCTCTGTAAGACAATGTATAAAATGCCTTTCTTTACAAATGACTTTATATGATGAGAAAATCTGTTTAATCTCCTTTGATTCAACTCTATTTAACTAAATTATATCAAAGCATGAACTTAAATGCTGTAATGGAGCTAATCTATATTTAAACACAGCGCCGCCTGCGACTTTTCTTTAGTTACCTTCTATGTCTCTAGCACATAAGTCATCACATCTAAATTGTTCCCTGCAGGCTGTCCGGAGCACACATGGCTTAGAAGTTCCATTAAGCCAGAAAGGAAAACTGATGGTGACAGAAGAGTATATCGACTTCCTATTAAAGATAGCAAATCAAAAAATGGAGGAAAACAAGAAGAGAATTGAAAGGTATATGAATTAGACTTTGTCATGTTATTCTTACATGCCTAGGTCGTTTCTGAAAACATTCACACACACCGTCTTCAGTTTATACTCCCAAATGCTTTTCTATTTGTAGCCTTATCGTGAATAATTAAAATGATGAGAGTAGTGGATGGGAGTAAGCCAGACTGTAATGGGTGTCATACAGAGCTGAGCGAGGAGGCTCCAGGGAGGACGGTGGGACACGTGACTGCCAGCAGCTGCATTAGGGAGAGGATGGTCACTCCGGTAAGAGCCCAACAACCACAGGGACCACAGCTGGTGAGGCTGAAGGCGGTCAGGGAAGAGGCGCACCCTGCCCTCTGAACGGGATCTGCTGAGATTACCAAGACTCTCCTTTTGAGGAGAACAGCCTGGTTAATTTTAGTCTGATAAATATTTTATACCTCTGGTGGTTCAAAACCCAGCTCCCAGCATGGATTAGATTTGAACTGGTGTAACTGTCCCAGGTGGAAGGATTAGGGCTGTCAGTTCACATCTTTGCATTTCCCTTGTTCTTAAACTTCACCTCCCTATAGATTAATTTTACATTACTTTCTTTTTCAACTTTTTCCTAAGAATAGGGTTTTTGATTCAAAGAAGTGACTGTTATACTGCCTTCGTATAAGAGATAACGCTGCTGATCTGTCATCAGTAAGATGCGTATTTCTGAGTTATTTAAGGAGTGATGGTCAGCTTGTTGTCGTTTGTAATTTCCTTTTTGCCTTCTCCCCACCCCCGGTCACCCCACAGCCCGTCAGTCACTGCCTGAATAGCTCCTGAGCCCTGCTTTTCTCCCCCTCTCACTGCCACGCCCTCCCTCCGGACCACTGCAGAGCCTTGTCAGCTGCTCTCATAGTAGAGCCCTTCCGGTGCGTCTCTCTGCTAGGCCATTCTCCGTATCTCCAGCCTCCTGTCTGTAAAGTGTAAAGGAATCCTATTGCTTAACTTGCCTGCTTAAAATTCTGTAATATCAAGAATTGTTTATGAAGCAGCTAAGTCCAGAAGTGCCAATGGCAGCAGTGTGGCTTCCTGGAAAGAGGCAGAACTGGACTCCAGAGACAGAACTGGGTTCAAATCCAGCTTCCCCCACAGCTTACTCAACTCTCTTGGCTTTTTTGTCTTATATCTAATGTGGGGGAAATCCCTATCTCAGAGAACAATTTCAGTATACGTGAGGCAGCATACGTGTAGTGCCAGTCATGGATTCTTAGGACGGGATAGCCTTTCTCCTTCTTCACTGGCTCACACGGAGGATAAACCTGTTATCACATCAGTACCACCATCCAGGCTTTCTCAACCAGGGCTCCTCTTCATTTGAACCACAGAATTAACAAAATTATTCAAGTGACTACTTCTGAGTTCTCCCAACTGTGCTTAGAACCTGTACAATCTAGATACATTGGCGAGAAGTTCATTCATGACATACAGTGGATGGCTGAGGGCAGCAGGGCTTCTCTTCCAGCAGAACCCTGGCTGGAAAAAGCCGAGAGTTTACCTGGCCACAAGGTGCTTTGAGCAAACATTCTAAAAAGAGTGATGATTTCAGGTAAACAGCTGAAGAGCCACTCCACCCGACTACAGAGTTCGCACTGTTGTAGGTACTTACTGGTACCATTCTAAAAGCTGACTACATTTACACAGTGTTACACAGTGCTCTAGTGAGACTGTTGGCTGAAATGTAGGAGGTAGCAAATGGGTTTCTCTGTTTCCTTACTTGAATTTCAACAAGATTATAAATATAGCCCAAGATCAACTAACTATACACCTGGTGAAGTTAATTGAACCACGTTCACCAACTATAAAATCAAATTATGCTTTAAATCTTTTGACTGAAAAATATGTTCTGAGATTATAGTGTGCATGCTGCTATCAAGAGAGTCATGCTCATCATATAAAATCAGTGAAAAATTAAAGAAGGATAAAAAGTGTCTTAAGATACTGATTAGAAGATTACATGTGAATTCAGAAAGGGTGAGCCAATTAGGGCGCTCCTTTGGAAACAGCTGTACATTCAACCAAATGCAGAGAAAGAGTTACTCTTCTGATGTTGAAAAGAGAAAAAATAATAAACACTGGAGGTGATGAGTTCTGCAATCAGACACTGAGTACTAAAGTTGGTTTGTCATAGGACTAAAGTTTCACAATTCACATAGCTAAAATAAGAGAAGTTTTAAAAGTTAAAATCCTAATGAGTAACATTCCAGCATCAAGAAATATTCTTGAAATGTGAAAATCAAAAGGTAAAATGATTTTAATAGAAGAAAGGTCTCTTTTGTAAAAGACAATTCCCAAGCCTACTTAGAAAAGTCAGATGATTTCATATGTAATGATTTCCAGGTGAAAAATATGAAGTTTGGAAGTCTGTTTACCAATTATAAGAGGAAGGCCATCTTTGCAGCTATTAGTAAGAGATCTGACTTGGGTTGGATGAAATTAGCTATGTTCTTCTCACCAACTGTGTACTAAGAAAATAAATGTTAAATAAAATGTAAAATAAAAGGGCCAAATGTATGGTGTGAAGTATTGATAAAAATAAGGCAAATTGGAGTGAAAAAGTAAATGGATCTATTTCTGATGGTTGGTTTTTCCCTTTTTCACTTTTCTTTATTGTGGTATAATACATATAACATAAAATGTATAATTCTATCCATCGTACAGTTCATTGGCATTAGGTGCATTCACATTGCTATGCAGCCACCACTATCACGGTTGTTCATCTCCAGAAACTTTTCATTATTCCCAGCTGAAACTTGATGCTAATTAAACGATAATTGATTTGCATTTCCCTGATGATTAGTGACACTGAGCATTTTTTCATAAACCTGTTGGTAAGAATTTCTGTTCCCTCACTTTGCTGCTCTCATTCCTGTTTGTGGTGCTTCTTAGCTTCCTCTGGATTTCTCTTATTATTCTACCTGTTGGTTAAATATTATTTTTCTCCAGGATTCCCTCCCTGGCTCACTGCTTCAGCAAATTCCCTAGATACTGGCAGACTTTCCAGATCTCTCCTGAGTCCTGGGCCCATCTATCCAATGGCCTATTGAACACATCCAACTGAAAAGCCTTTCCTTAGTATCTTTTTGTCTTTGTCTCAACCTCTTTTAGCCATTTCCTTGGTTCAGATTCTTGTTATCACTTACCAGTATTATTACAATTTACCCCTCAGTGCAAAACAGAAGTGTGAACCATGCTGAATTACAATTATTTAATTGCATGTATGTCTTTTTTCCCCCACTACAACATGGTCACGTTGAAAACAGGACTGACTTTCCCCCCACCAACCAAACACACACACATACACTAAGTATCTTTTACCCTAAACCTTACAGAGTGTCTGCCTCACAGTCGAAACCCAGTAAATGTTTATCGAATTAATCATAAACAATAAAGGAACTAAAAGTTAACACATCATATTTAGTTCCCCAAAGGCAAACACAGCTTCTTATCATTATTTTCTGAGTGTCTGACAGGAGAACAGTGGCTAATGTTTGAAATGTTTGCTGAATTTAGTTAATAGACGCTTCCTATCAATAGTGCTAATTTAATTTGATGGTGTCAAAGCCTTAGGGTGGTTATTCTGGAGGACGTGTAAGATGGCTTATTGATGGGGTGAGCAGGAGGAGGCTCTGGCTGCACAGTCCAGGCAGGAAGTAACAGGATCCGAGTAACAAGATGAATGGGGGTGACCCTGCAGAACATAACCCGATGTGGCAGCAGAGAGAGATGGGGAGGAGAGGAGGAGTCGAGTCTTAACATTTAAAAATGGAACTGAAGCTGGCAAATAAATAACTCACACATTTCCTTATGTACTTACAATCAAAGAAGTAAATAATATATAGTGAAAATACATTTTTTGAGAATTCCTCCATGAGTGTCCTCTCAATTTTCCTCTCATAATTCTTCTACCTTCACCCAGCCAGCTTCCATTCGCCCTTGCCGTTCAGCCCAGTGTTGGAGTTTTTTCCCAAGGAGTTGTTGACGATCTCGCTTGGAGCACTGTGCCCTCAGCACGCTCCTACTTTATCTCAGCTTTTTCATGGCACATTGAACGTATCCACAGCTCTGCCGCTCCCATTAAGCCCTGAGCTCGCTGCCGGCACAGACCTCATCTCTTACCTGTTTCTAGCAGGTGTCATATACATATTTTTTAGTAAAAATGCTCTTGAGCTTAAAATCAGTCAAAATCCAAATACATAATGTATGAAAACAGCCTTCTTTTATTTGTGAATAATGGAAGCCTGAAAGGGTATGAAGTTGTGCCTAGATTTCATTAACTTTATGTTCCTATTTCAGAAGTCAAGAAATATCAGCTTTTTATTGCACATGGTCCTCTAACTGACCTGAAAAACAAGAATCCATTTTCCCAGGGCTGGTCTGAAAAGTTCTCTCATGAAGAGAGCTCTATACAGGTTGCCCTATGTCATGATAATCTTGACTACAGAGGTAGAAAAACTGAAGACAACTTGATTTTCTTCTGAGGGGGAGAAAATCAGTTGCCTGAGCAATACATTTCTTTTTACACTCTGAGCTCTTTTTGTTGCCCGTGAGAGCTGAGAAAATTACACTTTGAGAATTGGGCTTTAGAACGCTGTTTAGAGGGTCATAGCATGAGACGGGAACGTGTAATTGGAAAACAAATTTCTGACTTACTGAGTAAGTTAGTTTACCAAAGGGCATCTTAAAAGTTCCCTTAACAAAGGAAAAGAAGAAAGTCGTCGGAGTTTTATTCTTGGCTTTCAGCACAGAAAGGTCTTTGTTCCATTTTACCAGTTGTTTTTCAGTACCCCAAGGAGGTAGCTTAGGTTGTTTCATGGACGATTGAAGTAAGGCCCCTGTTCCTCTTTAATTACCTTTTTTATGTGATTGAGAAGGTATTTTACACAAGCTGTTAATTCTCTGTGGTCATAAAAGGGGAGTTTAATCTTACCTTTAATTTTCTAGGAATCGAGTAGAAACCAGAGAAAAGCCTTGGTTAGCTAAGTTTAAAGAGCAGCATTGGGTAGAGGAAGATAGAAGATGAAGTTGCCTCTCATGAATGAATAGCCTCTCATGAGTCACACCCTTTGTGGGGTACTTGGATTTATGTTTTAGATAAAATGAGTCATCCTCCTGGGCCGTGTTATTAAGCCATTCTAAATAGGCAATGTGGAAGGTGGGAAGAAAGCCAGTCACTGAAGTCATCTAGGGTGATGGCAAGACCTGGAGACAAAGGGCCAGCCAAGCGTAGAAGTTTTCATGAATGTAAAAGACAACAGAATATCGGTAGATGACCTGCGGGGTGGATGAAGGAGTCTAGCCTGGTGAAGTGTCGGTGAGGCAGGTGAACTCTGACCTTATGTCAACTCTGTGGGAGGCAGGAGTGAAGAAGCAGTCTCCACTTGAGAGGAAGGCAGGGCAGTGGTGTCTGCAGGGGAGCCAGGTTTCAGTTAAGTAAGGATATAAAGGATGCATTAAAAGAAAAGGCTGTTACCACGAAATGGGGTATTTGGGAATAGGTGAATATCTTGGGGTTTTTTAGGTCAGTTTTAGAACTTTTGTGTAGAACTTAGCCTGTTCATCAGATTAACTCAAGAAGAAAATTGGTCCAAACAGCAATCTGTTCTGTAGCTGTCAGAAATTTCCTGTCATAGTCTCCCATTATAAAGGGATGTAAAACCGCGATGAGATCTCTACAGTGGCAAAGGAGTTCTCAACTTTTAGGTCATTCTAATCTGGAACCTGGGCTAATACATCCATATTCACTTTTTTTTTTCGGTAGTTATTTATTCACTTATTTGCCATATTTTTACCAAGTGTGGCAGCACCCTATGCCATTCTAAGAATATAACAGAAACCAAGATGGTCTCATGGAGTCTATGTTCTGCAAAACATTGTCATTATTGAGAACTTACGTGGTGGCAGGCACTGTGCGGGGTACTTACATCTATCTCCCTGCAAGGTACAAGATAGTAACCAGTTTTGTAAGTGAGGAGACTGAGATGCAGTGAGGCTGGGACTCGCCGGCCCCAGCTCTCCCAGGGGAAGGCTGGTGTGGAGCACGTGGGGCTCCCCCGAGCCCCGGTGCGGCCTTCCAACATACGCTGAAAATGAACACTGAAACCACATGGCATGATGTTATGCACCATTAAAAAGCATTATTTTATAGTTCATTTGGTGATATGGAAAATGTTTTCAATATTAAATATTAAATTCGGAAAAACAATGTAAAACTTTATCTGTAATATCACGATTGTATAAAAGACAGTAGGTGTATGTATATGTGTACAAATGTATTAATTCAGAATATAGTAATAAGCAGGAAAGAATCCAAATGTCCAGAGTAGTTATTTCTAGGTAGTTATACAGAGGGGATCTGTATTTGTAACTTTATATATCTTCCCAAATTCTCTAAAGTGAACCTGTATTACATTTATGATTTTTTTTTTTTAGAAAAATATTTCTGTTCTTTTTTTTTAACCTTCTTTGTTTGACTCCTACATCTGGAATAGAAATTAAGGTAGGATAGGGGTTGTCCAGAGGTGATTCCAACCCAGTTTTCAGGGCTGTTCTTAAAGAACTAAAAACACATTTCTTGTCCTAATTAAACAATCATAAAAGCAAAAAGCATATTATTTCTGTGACTTATATTTTAAGGTTAATATGAGACATAAGATTGACGTAATGCTTAAGTTCTAGGTGTACTTCAGTCATTTTGTTTCAGTTCAGAACGCACAGACATAACAGCAGTACTTTATTTCTTTACAGGTTTTACAACTGCCTACAACATGCTTTGGAAAAAGAAAGTGTTACAACTGACTCACAGCCCAAAGAGAAATTCAGAGCGAAAAATAACTCACCACACACTCATAAGAAGAAAAGAAACCCAGAAAAAGCACGTGGCAAATACATTACTGAAGAAAATGATAAAGGACTTGAAAATGATGATAATGATGATCCAGGAATCGGTGCTACCATCTTCCCTGAAGATTACTGAGATTTGGCTCTCAAGTGTCTGGAATAACGTTTCTAGTAGATATTATAAAGCTGCTCTTTATAAGAGTATTTTAGTTTGTTGAGTGTATCAGCCTTTCAGAGACGCAAGATTTAAGTTTTCTTTATATTTTAGAGAAACCTTTACCTTTGTTAAATAGCTGTGTATAATTTTCCCTCTTAAATACCATCTTTTTTAGTCACACAATTATTGCAAAAATAAAATTATGATTTTCAATGCCTTTCTCTGTAAGCTTCAGCTTCCACTTCTACAAAACAGGAGAACGCTAATGCCCTTTCAAGAGAAACTTAACATTAGGAATATCTGAGTAAAAATTATGACAACATTCTACTTATTTTTAACTTTGAAATGTTCAGCCTTTGAGGGAGTCAGTGTGTTTCTTGCTGCCATGGAGTCCAAGGGCAAGTTTTTTCCTCTCTTCTGACCTTGTGGATAAAACAACTGACCCCCTTTTTGTTCAGGACAAAACCCCTGAACCTCCCTTTCCCTGTTATTTCTCATAACCCAGAGCCTGTCACTGGCACAGTCTCTGTGAAACAGGTGGGTGTCTTTTTTCCACTAAGCCTGGTCAGAAATGATAACTTAAGACACAGGAATCTCATTAGAACAAACGTGCCATGACAAATTGCAAGGAATCAGAAGCCTTGGGTGTGAGTTCTGACTGCTGCACAGGAGCTGGAGGTCTTTAAGCAAGTCATGTAATTTCCAAGGGCTTCCATTTCCTCTTCTGCCAAATAGTAATTCTAATCCCTCCCATATTTATGCCACAGGAGTGTTGACAGGATCAAGTTAAATAAAAATGTGAAAGCACTTAATAGACCATTTTGCATATGTTACTATTTACTTTATTATTTATATTCATTATAAATTGAAGATGTTTCACAATGTATTTTCAGAGTATCAAGTCATTAAAAAGTACACATTTAAAGAGAAATTACTAGACAGTCAAAGAACCAACAAACTGTAAGACAAAAACACCAGGACGTCAAGTAAGAAAAATTATAGGAGGTAATAAACACTGAGTTGTGATTTTTTGACATTTCCTAATATTTTTATAATTTGTCTAAGTCTTTATATAAATTGTGATTTGCATCCCAGATGGTTGCCTTTTGACAAATAGCATTTTGTACTCTCGCTTTTAAAGTAGATTGACTTCATAGGTATCTGTGGTCCTCACGTTCATCAGGGATGGTGTCCAGGAAGTTCCAAAATTGCTGTGAGATTTTTTTCTTTACTCCTTTTTTTCTATCATAGCTCTGAACTCCTCTTGGCCTTTGAAGTGAGATACTAATATTTACTTTCCTAATTTCTTTTAATATTCCCACATTTAGGAAATCTTCAGTCTTCCGTCTCACTGTTCAGAAGGAATCTCTTTTGAGTTCTCCATCTCTTTGCCGTCCTGCAGCGCTTGGCTCTGCTAACACTCTCACACCCGGGAATCTGCCCTTCCATCCGTGTGCTGAATGCTTGCTTCTCAGTAATTTCCCTGTTTATAGCAAAGCCTTCTCAGTTCTGTTTTTTCTCCAACCCTCTAACAGTTTTCAGTGTTTACTGCACCTTAGCATCATCTTTAGAACCTTGAAAAAAGTACAGAAAAGACTCAAGAATCTCCAGGGAGGGACAGTAAGCATGTGTATTTTTTTTTTAAAACCTCCCAAGTTGTTCTCTAGTTGGAAACCAGAGGGTAAAAATGCTGTAGGCATTCCCAAGTTTCTGTCTTTGGCCTTCATCTTGCATTGCTGTCTTCACCCCAGCTAACTTCATCCAGTCCAGTAGCCTTAAACCCCTGAGACACTGACTCCCACCCCTCCTGTCCTGACCTGCCTCCCACGCTCCGGCTAACCACTGGGCCTCTCCAGCAGGGCTGTTACTTTCCAAAAGTTTTCTCTTGTTTGATTGTTTCATGCTTCTTTGGCTAGAGAGAGCAGGCTTTTGTTGGTTTTGTTGGGGCTTTTTTTTTTTTTTTTTTCTCCCCCATCTAAGCCTATTGGCATTTCTGGGTTACTGGCTTTTCCAGTGCCCCGTCTGGGAACTGTGAGGTAAAAAGAAAATGCAGGGAACTCAGGACTGTGTTGTTCTTTAGGTCCCAAGATCCCTAGCTGGTCGGCCTTCCCCTTGTCACCTCTCAGAGTCATATGCAGCGTCCAGAGTTTCTAACTGCACTTAAGTGGAAGGAATAGAAAGTGTATCTACTCCATCTTCCAGAATCAGAAGTCTAGTATATTTTTTTTAAATTGTTGGTGACATCAGGACATCGGGGAACCGTCGAAGACGCCTTTGGAGCCGTCCCGATGGCCACCGCCCCCTCCACCCCGCGCGGAACCCTGTCTCCCCGTTTAGGTGCTTTGCCGTTCTTGCCTGGGCTGCTGGAGCCCCTTCGTTGTAAGATGGAGAAGACGCAGCCTGGAAGCCTGTTTCCGGTCCTCTACCCCCCACCCTCACTACACGCACCCTCACTGTCCCACAGCCAATAATGACAAGCACAGAGCTTCAAAAGACAATTCTGCTGCCCAGAAATGGGATAAACTCAGATGTGCAATTGTCATTTAAGCTCCCAGCAGCATCAGGCTTGAGGCTTGGACTTCGCCTGAATCCTATCATGTTTTTCCCACTCCCTTACCCGTTTCTCCTGGGAGCTCCTGCTTAATAAATCACTTGCACTAGAACGCTGTCCTCTACAAGGACCCGACCTAAGACAGGTATTGAGATTACTTTGGCTGTATGTCTAAAATACAGTGATGGCACACATTTAGTATAAAGAGTTGGTGTTTAATGTGCTAGAAATTATATTATGGGTAATGATTTAAACTGATGATGCAAATAGATTTTTGATGTTAAGCACAGAGTTCTAAAAATTCTTCAGGGGAAGGTATCTAAGCCAACTGTTTCTGAGGATCATGTCTATAGTGTTACAAGAACCTAGAGGCAGGAATAATTGATTCTAGGCGAGGGGGGACTGCAAGTCCAGTTCAAGGGGGATACCATTTCGTTTAGGTCTTAAAGGCCAAGAAACAAGTTCACTTGACAGAAAAATCCAAGAAAAAATTTTGCAGACAGAAGGAATGTGTAAATATAATCGAGGCACCAGAGAGCTGTTCAGTGATGGTGACTATTCCATTAAAGCTGAAATATGACACACGGTATGAAAGATCAAGTTGGTTGAAGTGCAACTGTGAAGGGCCTTGTGGTCCAGTGTGGAGGTAGACCAGTGTCTGCCAGCACGGCTGGGCAGCAGAATTACCCGGTCTGGGGCTGGGCACGCAGGGCTGCTTCCTAAAACACTGACTCCCAGGCCCTACTCTAGACACCTCCAGCCAGAATCTTCAATCTGGAGTCTGGAAATCTTAATTTTTTTAAAACAATTCATCCAAAGGATTCTGATAAAAATCAGTCCAGTCCTTTTAGAATCCACTGGTAACAGACTTAATCCTGAAGGCATTGGAGAAGAATTAAAGATTTTTTAACGAATAAAGAAAAAGTAACATGATCAGGTGTTGCAACATACCTGTGTTATGGATTTTGTGTCTATATGTGACAGGATGGTAAGCAGTGTATTAGTCAGGTCACTGTCCTTATCCTTAGGTCTAAGGCAGCTGCCAGGAGGAACAGCGACACGTCCAGCTGTGTCAGTTGAACGCTGTTTGGCTGCAGGAGGAGGAGCTGTCCCCCACAGGTAACAGTATGAATGGCACTCCTTGAAGTTGTGCAGTGTACCTTGGTATATCCTAACATGTACAGCAGTCCTGCCAGCAGGGAATTTGGAAAGGAAAAAAAAATCTCCTAGTCTCAGGATGTCTGGGACATTTCTTCTAATTTATGAATAAAATCTGGAAATACCTGCCAGGCAGGTAGATGGAAAGAGAAAAGAGACAATTTTTAAAAATCATCCCTAAATACATAAAAGCTGTAAGAAAAGTGTGGGCGTGGGGAGGACGGCCTCCTGTGGTGGAATGCATTACACGCTGTGTTTCTCAAGTGCTCATAATCCACTGACTTTCCTTCACTCGTTCAAACTGATCCCCGAGGGAACTAAGTTTTCCCAAGATTCTATGAACTGAGTACATGCATGAGACTCTGGGAAGGAGGGGCTGCCTCCTGATGGCTTTATCTAAGGTAACAGAACTACCTGGGACCCTTCAGGTTAATCAACGAGAGACCAGGTGCTGCCACGAGCCCAAGAAGACACTGAATCCCACTTGCTCAGCATCCCTTAATCTATTATTTTACTTATATGTTCAATCCACATGCCTGATCAACAATATTAATAACCACAGCAGGGAAATTTAGTAACAATTTAACATACAAGATAACCTATTGGAGAATTACTTTGTGGTTTGTTTTTACTGTTGTTGATTCATCCAAAATGAAAGGAATTTTTTCCTCCCCCTGGGATGGAGACAGGAATTTATTCCTAAGGTCTGGATTCTCCATTTCTCTGTATTGTTAACCACCTTTGTGTTCAAAAAGAGCGGGAGAAAAAAATTGTCAAGTTTATTGAGAAATAGGGAGGGAAATTAAAAAACGTGGCTTTGCTTTTGAAATTTTAGGCCAGACATCATAAACTAGCAGCTGAGGTATGGCCAAGCAGATGTGTTTTGTTTGGCCCACACAGAGGATATTTTTTGTAATTGAAACAATATTTTTAAATATGATGATTTTTGCCTCAAAGTACATCTCTATTTTTTCTTTAAAACTTGGAAGATCTGGCTACAGTGGGCCAGGTGACGATGCTTAGCAGAGCCGAGTACTGGCTGCGCCTTTTAGACAAGGCTCGTTCTCCTGCTCACCACAGCTGCAGCGCCCCCTACTGGCCCCAGGCTCACCTGATGCCATCGTTCACACCTCAATGCTTGGTCCCTGTGGGCACCAGGGTTGGCAACCCCTGGTTAGAAACTTGGGGTAAACTATGATGTTAGTACATTATAGAATAAATAAGAGATTAGAGCAGGACTGGCTACATCATTTTTAGAGGACAGTGCAAAACAGAAACGTGGGGCCCCTTGTTAAAAATGTTTAAGAATTACAACATGGCAATGACAGAGAGTGAAGGTAAGTGCAGGGCACTTCTAAGCAGGGGAACTGTGCAACCACACGTGTGGTTGTACCTATGACGCCAGCCCTGTTTGGGAGTCTGCAAGCTCCCAAACTCATCACTCATCACTGATGTTTTGGAAGCTAAGGCAAAGGTCTCCTTGGGTAAGGCAAAGGTCTCCATGGGTAAACTTAAACCAAGAAAAATGAAGCTTTTTTCAGAACCACCTGATGTCACATGAGAGCAAAAACAGTGATAAGCGCCATGTTTTGTAAACAACGACTTTTCCCCATTTCGACAGGAGTGGTGTCAGTTCCTGGGTTACGTGTTAAAGAATCTTGAAAAATGGCTGCTGTCATCCTTCTGTGGGCACACCTTCCAACAGGCTTCAATTTGGTTGGGGAGGGGAAGTAAATCTAGCCCTGCTGTATAAGTTTTATAACAAGGAGTATTTTTTGGTTAGAACTTTTGGTCTTTAACAATAGGATCTGACCCTCAAGCCTCTCCTGCCCCTCCTGCTCCGCTGTGCTGCTCTCAACATGCAGACTCCGCAATGCAAAAGAATGTGAACACCCGCACATGCCTGTGTTCTTTAACTCCACAGTTCAACATCCCGGACTTTGATGCGTTTGCTTTTTGCTAAGCATTTATTTCTCAGCCCCTTTTCCTTTTGCCTCTACAATGGTTCAGTTTAAACTTTAATGTTAACCCACTGCATGTTACTATTTATTTACAGATTTTATTTTTGAGAGTAGTTTTAGGTTGACAAAAAACTGAGAAGAAAGTACAGAGAGTTCCCATACACCTCCCCTCGCCCCTCTTTTGGCAGAGTTTCTCCTACTATTGGCAACTTACATTAGCGTGGTGTTTTTGTTACAATTGAGGAGCCAGTATTTATACAGTATTATTAACTAAAGTCCATGGTTCACACCTTTCCTTATCTCTTCTCTCCTTCTGAAACTGTTATTAGCCATACAGGGGACCTGCTTCATTGATCTGTTCTCTGTCTCACCTTCATCCACCCCCTCCTGCTCCCATCTCTCTACAGTTATCTTCTGTGTCTAATCTCCTGTCTAGCTGGCCCACTCAGTCTTACATTTCAAAGACTGTATTTTATTATTTAGTACTTCTGGACATCCTCATTAGCTCATTTTCAAATCGGTGGCAGACTATCTAAATATGCTAGGAATTTCTTTCCTTCTCTATATACCTTTTCCAGATCTTTCTGTCAGTTTTATTAACACGAGCTTTTCATACATTTGAATATCACAGAAATGACCTATTTAGCTATTCCAAGGATAACTGGAAAGAAAGTCCTGCCTCCAAATATAAGCCAGGCAAGAGGAAAAGTGAAATCTTTCCCAATGATCAAACTGTTAACTTTCTATTCACACATGATACAACAATTGCACAATGCTTTTACAATTTATTCATTTCCTTAAAAAATATAGAAAGCCTACCGTGTGTCAGTCACATAGAGATAAAACAAAGTCCCTGTCCTCACAGAGCTTTCCTCCCAGCACCGTTATTACAGGCTTTGTTTGCGTTGTGGACACTGTTGTGCAGTTGCTATGATCTTCTGTTGCGCTCTTTAAATTCTGCTTATCAGTCAAGGCGCTCCAATGTTGCCTCTTCTGAGAAGTTTTCCTGATAGCTCACGTCGGAATTAATTTACTCCATTTGTTTCTCACAGCACTTTCCCGGTGCTATACTTTGTAATGCCACACGTTGCACAGCACTTTGTCTCCACCTGTGTAATCCTACATGTCAAAGAGCAGCTTTGCATGTATTAACTGCACACATATTATACATCCACCATCACCGTACTAAACTTTGCTTGAAGGGGAAAGCTGTATTTCCATCATTTTTGTATCTCTAATGCTTTGCACATTGTCGGTTTCTAAAAAATATTTTCCTAACTATTTTAATTTATAGGTTGTTTTCTTTCATTGAAGTATAATTAACATATTATATTAGTTTCAAGTGCACAATGTGATGATTCTACATTGCACACATTGGGAAATGATCACCACAATAATCTAGTTACCATCCATCATCATACATAGTTACAAACATATTTTTTCTTGCCATGAGAACTTTTGAGATTTACTCTCTTAGCAACTTTCAAATAAACAAGAGTATTGTTAAGAACAGTCACCATGCTGTATGTATTACATCCCCATGACTTATTTATTTTATAACTGGAACTTTTTATCTGTTGATCCCCTTCACCCATTTCTTCCACCTCCTCACCTCCCACCTCTGGCAACCAATCTGTTCTCTGTATCTGTAAGCTTGATTTGAGGGGGGTTGTTTTGTTTTTAAGATTCCACATATAAGTGATCATACAATATTTATCTTTCTATGTCTGATTTATTTCACTTAGCATAATGCCCTCGAGGTTCATCCACATTGTTACAAATGGCAAGAGTTCATTCTTCTTTATGGCTGAATAATATACCCGTGTGTGTGTGTGTGTGTGTGTGTGTGTGTGTGTGTCTATCATATTTCCAGCCAAATAGAACCAGTTCCCTGGCATTTAGAAACTACATTCTGAACCCTAGATGTGTTCGTGACAGCAAGTTGTTGTTTTTTTATTTTAATAATTATGGAAAGATTCATCAGGGTATAATAATCAGTTCCTAAGTGATCATTATTCAAAGGTTGGATCTAGCAGTTTACATCATCCATGAGATGTGTTGACAGACATGACATCTAAAACTGTCTACCCAGTTCATTTCTGTGATGTACTAGCAGCAATGTCCACATCAACATGTGGAAACGCCATCTCCTTATATTCATTTAATGAATTCCTTTGTTCTTTAGATTTTCATGGCTTAATATCTACCTATTTTGCAGAATATGGTAAGACAAATAAATTGTTCCCAATTCTTTGGAGAAAAGCACTCTGCAGAGATCAAGAAATTCTAGCTCATTTCATTTTACTTAACAATTGCCAATAACTTACTCAAACCTTCTGTTAATCTTGCAGCTAATTTGTACTGATGCTTTGAAATGAGGCAAAAGCAAATTGGTAAGTCACATGAACTAGCCAGCGTTTGCCACAACAACAGGTATATGGTCAAATCGAAGTATAATTCATTAGTTCTGTAAAGGAGGGGGTATAGGAAGAAAGAGAAGCAGAAAGCCCCAGCACATCTGAATGTTTCACAAGAGGCCACCAGGTGGCAGAGCACTACACACAGCGGACCTGACGGAGCAGTTACAGCGTATCTTAAAACTGAGGTGGTGACTGTGGGCTTTGGTTTGCTTTATTTTCTTTATAAAACCAATGCTAGCATATTTTGGTGTTTTTGTTTTTAAGAAAAAATAGTATGAATAAGAATGACTCTGCCATTTATTCTTCTAAAAAAATGAAATCACATAGTGTCAAATGATATTTTAGTCATTTGGTATTTTAATAACAAAAGCTAAATATCCAGAAGTCTTCACCTTTGTTGTTCCAGTATGCCATGAAAATTATGTTATGTCTAAGACATAAAGCGAGAGAAATATTGAGAATAAGCTATACTTCAAATTTTTAGTCTGCTTGACTCTAAAATCTGTATATAGTCAGAATTGTAAAATCACGTTTATATATTTAAATATTTTACACACACATAAGTAAAGTGTATGTGTAAAGAATTCATAATAAACCTCATTTTGTACAAAGTCAAAAGATAAATCTATATATTTATATGTGTAGAGGCTTCTAAGGAAATTGCTGTCTCTGTGTAATCTGTATTCAATCTCCAGGTGTCCTAGAAAAGGGGGGAAATTATAATAAAATTAATCCAGGTTACAGATTTCCATGTCAAATTTATTTTTAGTGTTTTTACTACTCCTCATGCAGTCCTATCTATTCTTGTGTTAAATATAATGTTCAATACTTAGATGACAAGTAGTTACAAAATTTGTATCTACACTCAATTGCCAAGTCTCTAATAATCCATTGCTGTTGGTTTAAAACAATCATTCTAAGGCTGATGTCCATTGATTCCCAGTAACAGCATATTCTAGAGTTTGTACAGCCGCTGGCAGACTTTTTTGTTCTCTTGATTTTGAGGGACTTTTGTGGCACTGAATTTTCTTCCTGATTGTCTAGGTAAAATGTAAATAGCACATTTTCCATTGGAGTATAGTGCTGCGGATTTCAAAATACAGCACAGCTGGGCACTTAGGACCACAATTGTGGTTTGGTGTGGATATGAAACCTCGTAAGAAAGAGTGTCCTTCATAAAAGGACTTCATCAAATGCTGACAAATCTTCAGTGATTTATTCTCTTCCTACTGCTACTGTGTGTTAGAGGTGGTGGCAATAACACCTAGTTTATTCTTGTCATCTCTAATTTACACTTCGCATTTAGAAAACCAAAGAGCATTTTTCTTAAATATTACATTTGTATTTTCACTCACAACTTCTGGAGGTACTTGGCATGTTTCCTCCGTGAACTTAACGTTTTTACTTTCTTGCCTGGATCTCCTTTTTGGATCCTAAGCGTAACTGTTTCCCCAGACCGCTCCATACTGCACTCTAAGCAAATAAGTCCTCTAAGTGGGAAAATACTATTTGTGGGGACAACAAATGAAGAACAGTTCCTTAAAAGGTTCACATTTCATCAGCCATTTCTATAGTCACTACTTTTTTCTGTCTTTCCATATTTTTGAAATTGAAAAGCCACGAAGGCTGCCTTAACTCTTGGCTGATCAGTCAGTGGACCGCCAGGCTGTTGACGTTGAGCTGTCTAAATATAGAAATGAGCATATAGCTTGCATCAGTCCCAGTATCATGCCTTGTTTCTATGGAAAATACACGATTCAGTTTAATTACATAATCTGCCGTTCTCTAAGACCGGGCTTCCAACAGGGCCAAACAATTCTGAAGCGGGTTCCTCTCTTTTTTTAAGAGGGCTAATCAGAAGGGATTTGTGATATTGAAATCACTAAGAGGTAATTATGAATGATTTTGTGCAATTCAGAAATGAAAAATTCCTCCCCAAAGCCCCAGATCTTCAAGTCTATTTTGTTTTAAAATAATGGAAGTTTGTTACTTCGCTTACCTTGCACACTAGCCTTGTGCATGGATTTCTCAAATGCCAAAGATGACAATATGTTCCTGTAAAGAGAGACAAATGAATTCCAAGGGACAATAAGAAATGACATATAATATACTTCTGGAAGCAGAAATTTCATGAAAGACAAGAGAATGTATTCCATAAAAATAATATTATAGTAAGTTTCAATACTGAGATTTTTCATAATTTCTTTACAATCAGAGAAGAAAAACATTTTCCAGAAAACTTTCCATAGTCTTGTTGACATGAACATCAATTTTTGCTATTAAAGTAGAAACCAGTAATTACATTTTTAAAAAATGACACTCTGGTAATTATATATTTTAAATATGAATCTCGATGTTTAATTAGGTCATATGACCTTCCTATCAGCTTGCATTAGCAGCAGATTATCAAATCCTAGCAGTTCATCCCACGGAGAAACACATGAAGAAAAGGCTGCTATAATTGTGAGATTTAAATAGAATGAAGCATGATGCAATACAATATTCTTTAAATATTTTAATGTTTACTAATGTTATTGAATAATGAAGTTTATCATCATGATATTCTTCTTAGGTAATTACTCTGGTAGCATTAAGCACAGAGGAAGAAGCATGGTGTTTTTTTCCTCCAGGAAATCTTTCAAATTAAGCCCAGAGCAGAATTCAAAACATGTATTTGGAAGTGGTTTTGTGTATTTTTAACACGCATTTTTATTCTGCATTTTATAACATGCATATTTATTCAATTATTCTGAAATTAATTACATGGTGCTTGGCTGTTAGGTAAGTAATTTTGTTTTTTTAACCTACATCATAAATCTATATTTTATTAGCTCTTACTTTCACTTTTTTCAGATGTTCATTGACAAATAATACAGTGCAAACAAAATTTCTTATTTTTAACATAATATTTATCATGTACAATCAATAGTTTCTAAATAGCTTAAACATATGCCTCTATTTTTCATTTTAATGTTTCATTTTGCATTAACTCATTTATTACAATGCATGCAGGGTTTGTTTTTTTTTGTTAATTTTTGTTCTAATCCCTCCTTGCTTCTCTAAACCACACTTGACGTTACTAGTTTTATTTATTTGCCACAAACACCAAAAAAGTCATAATAGAGATTAATTATTCATTACAGAATCTTAATGCAACCCTCTTACTGTTGTGTGTTTCTTGGTGAAGAGATCCCTTTACAACGTACGTGTTGCACTTCTTTGCTACCTTGAGGGAACTGTATTCCTTCATATTATATTCTCCCTCCAAAATTTCTTTACGATATAAAAATTACTGTTAAACGGCTACCGTAAAATTCATTTGTGTAGGTTTAATGATACAAGTGCTTTTAAATACTCATACATTGTGGAGTCTTGTTATAACGTGTCTAATGATTTACACAGCTAACACAGCTTGAGTACTTTCCCATTTAGTCCATAAAAGCTAGGATTTCCTACATAGAGGTAACTATACAACTCCAGAAGCCTGCCTTGAAATTGTTCCACACACTGTCCTTGACGATGCTACCAGAATTTTTATTAAAAAATCCTGCCTTTTTTTCTCTTTGAAGCTACATCTGCTATAATTCATAACTATAAACATATATTTTGTAATGAGGAGAAAGTCCTTTCTGAATGACGAAAATCTAAAATTGCTTGAGTGGATCTGAGGATTAGATATTTTTTTAGTTAATGGGCAAGAGAAAAGAGATTGCATTTTATCGCATGCTTCGTGTCTTTGTGTTGGCTAAAGCAGCTTCTTGTATTACAAGCAATGACAAAATATGTATGCTAACATTACTATATAACAAATGATATTGGTGCTTATGATTTACCCTAAGGAATCTATTTCCTAACACTAGGGGTCATTTTAGCATGTGGTAGTACTCTAAGACATTTAGTTTTAATAAAATAGCAGGTTAGGAATATGACATTTCCTAGAAAAGTGCTATCTTTGAAAAATATTTTCCTGGCTCTGATCCCTAATTTCTCCCCTAGTTGGACAGTGAATGGATTTTGTTACTTTGTCTAATTTTAAAACTGGAAAACAAAAGCATGTTTTGAGTTTCTTATCTAAAGTCCATTTTTGTTAATTCCACTAAAACGCTCAGGCCAGTTCTCCTCCGGTTTTTGCCCGTGGTCACTGCTTAATACTTTGTGAGCTTGGGGGTTTGCTTGGTTCTTTTCTTCAAGCCTTAACATCTGACACTCCTGAGTCATAGTGAAACTCTTACGGATTTTTCACAGATTTTTAAACTGCTGTGAAGTATAGCAAATGTATCCATTAGAACAAGCGCTTGACTTTCCATAGCAAAATGAATACCTCCCATTACAATATCTCAGATTTCCTTCTCATAAAAGTTTTCAAATCTCAAGCTCCTTTCTAAAGTACTTTGTTTTCCCACTCTGGAACTTAATAATAGCAATCCCTTATTTCTTTTAAAAAATTCCCTTTAAGGCCATCGTGCTGGACGTGAGAGATGATATAAGAATTTTTTTTCCAGAGGAGCATTATGTATTTTAGAATGTGCTACAGATTATGTAATATGAATTATGATCCTGTTTATATTGAATGGAGTGGGTAATTGCAAGCTATAAATCATTTTGGGGTATCTGAAAAATGTAGCCTCCTTACTCCAGTTACATACATAAATAAAGATACTTATATTTGTTTTTCTAAATCCAATTTTTTAGATCTGCTTAAAATCTGTTGCTCTTCAGAAAGCATAGTATATTATGTTTAACATTTTCAATTTATAATCAAAGTATTTCCTTTGATTCAAAAACTAGATACATTTTCTATACCTAGTATTTGTTAGCCATATAGAAAATACCAAAAGGAAGTTATTTTTTCCACTAAAAAGGAATAAATAATTTTAAAATGTTCATTTACATTTACTTTGATTCAAACGATCAGGAGTTCCACTTTTTCTAACTTAGTATCAGAATTATAGTCTGATTTTCCAGACACATCAATTGCCTTTTGTACATCTGCAGAGGTCTGAATTCTGCCCACTGAATTCTCTTCTGAAAAGAGAAGTGAAAGAACAATATATTTTGGTTCTGCTACTAATTGTCTATTCTGTTTTGGGTAACTGGTCTTAATTTGGGAAATAAAAAAGAATGTGGTTTATTTTCCATAGGTAGTATTTTAATCATCTTATATGTAAGGATAAAAGGGCTCTAAACTACAGCAAAGTTTTGTTACAAGGATAATGGAAAGTGGCGAAACATGCAGAAACAATATTATTGCTGACACTAGAGGCTTAAAGTTGCATGTTGATGTTAAGTGTATCTTATTACAAAAATCACTGGTGTCTGTACTATATGAGGCTAACATGCCATATTACTAAAAACATGTCATTTAAAGCCACTTGGAAGAATGATATTGAAAGAATAGAATACAATGCAAAAGGTGTGGTAGCGGGAGTAAGGCTAGCCAAGTTTTAATTTAATCTTTGTCAATTACTAGTTTTAAGGAAGTTACTACCTTTCCGCAGCCTTTGCTTCCTCATTTGTATAATAATTAAGATGCTGAATAGTGTGGCTTCCACTACCTTTCTTTCCACTGTGGTTAAATATTTCCCTCTGTTCTGTACTCTTTTCATCTAATTTCTTTCTCAGAAAGCAGCATGGTCCACATCTTTTTCATACAATATTACACGAAATATGTATGTCACCTGCTTGGTGAAGAAAATACTATATACACATGCACGTGTGTGTGTCTCGCTCAGCAGAAAATAATTAATCTCCCAAATAATACTTACGTTAAAGGTACCTCACTTTTATGGATGTTACATGTTAATGAAATGATTACCACATATATAATATATTCATTCTAATGTATAAATTCAAAAATAAAAGTGAAGAAGACCATACACTGCAATATTTCTATCAGCAGAAACCATACCTGAAACAAATCCATCAACACTGAACATTGAATGAAAAACCCAGTGGAACATTTAACAGAATTATTTTTTTTTAATGAAGTCAAATTCTCCAAAAGGTCAAAATCCTTTCCAGAACAGAGATACTCAAGGACATTCATTCAGACTTATTTGGGACTATTGTAGGTAAATGTGTGCAAAAGGACTGACAGCTCCTCTTTCTCCGTTTTTCTTTGGAGACCCATAACTTTGACCATATTGAAACATGTGATGTGGCATAAAATCTCACCATTTAAAAAAAATTTTCCAATATATATTAGTTGCTATTCCAGCATGGCAGCAATGGGATTTGTTGTCTTGAAAATGGTAGCCCACAAGAGAAACATGTTACAAAAGCAAATCCTTTCCACCCTCCTCCCCTCCCCCTGAAATAATAACAATTTGCTAAATTGTTGGGAAGTTGTTATAATTCCTCTTCCAAATTATTACTCGCCCTTTAGATTAGAAATGAGGCCAGGGTTAGCAATCAGCTATAAATGGTAGGATTTTTCAAGTAAGAAGCACTTGTCTGATTGTGAAGTGGAGGCCATTACTGCCTTGATTGGGCCTTTTTTTTTTTTTTTTTTTTTTTCAGCTTGCTTGATTTGTGGTTGAGAGCGCATATTCACTCCTGTACTGTGAGCAATCAGAGCCTCCCCTCTCTCATTTTTGCTCAGCGATTTAGGGTCCACTACTTTGGCACAGCTGCCACCTTTTAGCCTCCATCATGCAGAATATATCCTTTAAAAAATAAAAAAAGGAGTGGGGGAGGGGAGCAGGTAACTAACGTACGTTTGGCTTTTTAATGGGCCTATTTTACATTTTCAGAGAGAACTTTTCACTTGAAATAACAATAATGATGGAACTTGGACTTCTACACTTAATATATAAGTTTGGACAAGAGACTTGAAACTTGTTAGAGTATATTTTTGATTTCTTTATTTATCCCACCAGGAAAAAAAAACCAAACCAGGTATAAGGTACAAAGCTGACACGAAGGCATCTGAGGGCACATGGGGGTTTTGCACTAGCATATTTCTTTGTTCTCTGGGAGATGATACAGAAACAAGGGCTTTCTTCTTTGCTTTCGTTTTGGGGAGTGTTTCTTAACTTTTTTTTTTAAACCAGATTTAAGGTCTATACGAAGAAGGTATTAACAGCTCTTGAAACTGGAGTCCTGTTGTCATGTTTAAAAATTATTTAATACTTCTTTTAATTTAAGACGATCTATTCTTGTTGTCAACAGTGAAGAAATATTTTTGTTAGGAGTTAAGTTCAGCACATCTTACTCCTTGGAACTCATTACAGTATCCCTGGAAGAAACTGGAGTTTCAAAGTTGGAATTAACTGATTATCTTGGGCACCTTCCTGGGTCCTGTCAATCATTATCAACTAACAACACACATATAAGAGCATGTGTTCTAACACCCCAATTCTGCTCCTGTTCCTCCAAATCAAAATGCCCAGAAAACTTCCATGGAATAAATAGCAAACTTGCATTTTTCTAAATACACTCTCCAAGTCTGGATCATAATAAGCCTGTACACAGGTATAAAGTGAAGCCCACCAAAATTAAGAATACCATCTGGTAGGCAGTAGTTTCCATCAAGATCTGGATGAGAACTCATAATAAATCTTTTTTCCACCAGTTTTGTGGAGATTTAATTTATCAGTCTTAAAATGCACCCATTTTAACATTGAGTTCAATGAATTTCAGTGTATTTATAATTGTACACCTATCACTACAAACTAATTTTAAAGTATTTCCAACATCCTAAAAAGAAATATACCCATTTACAACCACTCTGATTTCCACTCCCAGCCCTGTGCAACCAGTGATCTATTTCTGTCTCTATATGTTTGCCTTTTTTGAATATTTCATTTAAATGGACTAATATGTGTTCTTTTATGTTAGGTGTTTTCACTGAGCTGTTTCTGAGATTTGGAGGTTCAACTGTGTTATAGCATGTTGTCTCTTTTTATTGACAAACAGTATTCTGTTTCATACATATACTGTATTTTGTCTATCCATTCATCCAATGACAGACATTCTGGCTGTTTAGAGTTTTTGGATATTTTTATTAATACTGCGTACAAACATTTGTGCACAAGTCTGTGTACGGATATACGTTTTCAACTTTTGTGGGTATGTAGGAGTAGAATTGCTAAGTCACATGGTAAATCTATGAATTTACTTAAAAAGCCACCAAACTGTTTTACAAAATGGCTGCATCACTTTAGATTTCCACCAGCAGCGTATGAGTTCCAGCTTCCCCACATTCCTGCCAATACTTGTTACTGACCATCTTTTTTTTTTATTATAGAAATTCCAGTGGGTAGAAAATGGATCTCGTTGTAGTTTTGACTTGTTTTTCCCTAATGATCTACGATGATGACAGTCTTTTATGTGCTTACCAACATGTATGTTTGTATGTTTCTTTGGAGAACTGTCTATTCAAATCCTTTGCTCATTTTTTAAATTGGGTTGTTTTCTAATTATTGCTTTTGTATGGCTTCTTTATGTATCCTGGACACGAGTCCCTTATTGGATATATGACTTATAAATATTTTCTCCCAGTCTGTGGGTTGACTTTTCACTTTCCTGAGAGTGTCTTTGAAAAAGCACAAAAGTTTTTAATTTTGAGTAACTCTCTTTTGAACTCTTAATTGAGCACAACTTTCCATCAGCTCTGAATATAATTGTTTAAAGAGTCAGAGAGAAAGAGAAGTAAAAGGTTAAAATAAAATTAATAATGATACTTGGGTTGGTGTAGGAAAAGGAAGAAGTAGTTTTTAAAATCCGTTTCCTTTAAAATAATCTGAAAGCTTTCACTAAGAGAACAAGAATTTTGTGTGTGTGTGTGTGTGTGTGTATTTTTGTAGTTGTTTTTTAACTCTTTATTGCTAACTTCATGTGGGTCATTTGAATCTTTTCAAAGATAGCAGAAATTCAAAATTCAGCCTTGCCCAGGTCACAAATGGTTTTAAGCTATATACACGTATAAATGAACCTGACGCCACAAACTCTACTCTCTGTACTTCTACCTCTGAGTGACAATAAATGGCTGAAGAAAAATCAGGGTACAAGAGGATTATTCTCAGGCAGGAGACACTGAGCTTCGTCCCCCCAGGCCCACTGTATTACCTTGTTTTCCAAATGCCACCTTCTCGGCTACACCACATAAGTGGTTAGAAGCAGCAGCAACTACACAAACACTGCTGAATGCCTAAGTTTTTCAGACAAATTTGGTAGAGATGTGGATAAATTATTAGCAATCAGTGCATCTATTTAGAGGCTCCCTATGGGGGTAACAAAAGAAAAAAAGAAAAGAAACTTACTTGTGAGGCAGACCTAAAACTTGTTTGTAAAACCCACAGCTCAGCTCAGAGTACCCAAGGGGCATGTACCTTACTTTTAGCAATAAAAGTGGCAAGCATTTCAATACCTGGAGGGCCTGCAATTTAAAAATACCTAGCAGTGAATCCTTTAGAAATTAAATAATCAACTGTTAATAGGTTTACTTTGCAAGTGCAGATTTTCATCTGGCGTATGTTGTGTACCATGAGCATGCTACACCTATAATGCAGTTCGGTTGCCCTGGATGCCTCTCAGTCCCTTCCCACCTCTGTAACATTATGAATTTAGCCATCAGTACACACAGAAAAAGCACACACAATTGCACAAAATATTGCAAAGTACTCTTATTTGACTTTATAGTAAACTCCAGAGTTTTTTTTTTTAACCCAAAGTCTGGATATAACTAAGAATTCACTAACTGCCATTGTTGCATTTTACCTTATAGATGCAACTGTTGTTGCAAAAATAGTGTTAAAAACGACAATATTGTGTGTCCTTAATGTTTCTATCAAATTCTGTTACACACAAGTAAGAAGTCATTATCATCATTATTTTTACACTCAACTTAGTACTATATGTCACCTGGATTACTTTTTTAAAAAGTGACTTTCCATTGAGGCTCTGCTAAGACTATTATGGAGTCTTAAGGACACAATTGATCCATTTTTGACAGAGTTGTGTATTTTTTCAAATTAATACACTGAAACCTGAACTGGAGGATGCTGAAGTTAAAACTGTTGATTATAATCAACCTAATGAAGTTGAAATTCAGTGCTCATAAGTGATTAATTAAGATAGAAAGGTATATTAAGTACAGTGAAGTTTCACCAGATATAAAAATAGGTGGGTTGAGAACAAGAAATTATCTAATAAACGCCAGATAACTAAAGTGGTTCCTAGCAGATTTTATAAACTGAAAATAGGAAAGACACAGCCCCACACGACTGTGCTTTGGAGAGACGAGGAGAGGAGAGGAGAGGAGAGGAGAGGAGAGGAGGGGAGAGGAGAGAAAGACCATTGATTTCTCCCAGGAACAAGTGAAACTGTTAGTAGAATAACAACACCTTTTGTTTAGATCAGTGAGATTTATTCTAAAATAAGATGAGTATTCTTTGCTCTCTTATGTGAATGTGTTATAGCAACTGAGCAACTTTCTACACAGGAAGGGAATAAGCCACTTTTCCCCATCATGAAAGTTCCAGAAGAAAGGAAACAGTTGTTATAACTGATCCAAACCTGAGTTCAAGCAGGCCCCAGCAGCCTGTTTTTTTTTTTTGCTGGGGTAATACTAACAGTAGTTACACAGGCCTTCATTGCTTTTTGCCCCCACATGCTCTGTAAGACCTCAGAGCTCTGAACAGTCCTCAGTGCCCATTCCTGAGAGTTCCCAGAGATAGCATGCATTTATGAATAGATTGAATGAGTGATCTTGAGATATTTGCTGTTCTACCATTCCCATGGGGGTGTTAGCACATTTGCTGACCCTCACTGCTGCCCCTAGTAGGTACCAAAGCATACATCAAACATCACTATTCTTCCTCCTCACCTCCTCCTCCTCCACCTTTTAAACTCATAGTCCTCTCTCCATGAGGACTGTCTGGGTACAGATCAATGTGCCAAGCACCACAAACCTTGCTCCTCTATCCCAGTTTGAATGTATTTTATCGTTTCCACGTCTGTGCTTAAATTTCTCATCTCTTTATGTGTGTTTTGCACCTTTTCCATTAGATTCTTTAGTATTTGTATCTTTGTTATTTAAAGTTCTGGTCTGATAAGTCCAACAACTGGGTCATCTCTGAGTTTGCTTCTATTGACTGCTTCCTCTTTTGAGCACATTTTCTAGCTTCTGTGTGTATCTTATAATAGTTTATTGCATTCTAGGTATTTTTTACTAAAAAAAAAATAGAAAATAAAGTAAATAATATTTACCTTGAGAAAAGACCACACACCCCTTTTCATGCCAGGCTGCTTGAGTGGTCTTTTTGCAGCGTTAGTTTAGTTCAGTTCAACACTGGCTTTAAATGTTTTCAAGATGGGAATTGAGATTTTGTCCATCTGTAGGAGTTAGGCTTTGAGCACTGATGAGATGCCTGAGATCTCTTTATGATTTTTTTTTGCTTTCAGAAACTTATTTTTAGAGTTATAAATTATACAGAGACAGCTCTCAGGACAGCCATGTGCTCAGGCGTAGCACTACATAAAACCAGCTTAGCAGCAAGAATGCCAGTTTTTGGACTTGCTTATAAGTTTTCTTTGCTCTCCAGGCCTGCTTCAGGATTCGTGCACCTGAAATCTCTCTCTTCACTGCTGCCCTGCTGCCAGCTTCAAAGGGTAGCAGCTTACACTCTACGATGGCACAGAATGCCTTGGAGAGCGTTCTCTCAGCTCTCCTGCCCCAGCCCAGCATGAGTAGCTGAAATCCCAGAGTGCCTTGAGTGGGTTTCTTCAATGCTCCAGCCCTATCCTCTTGTTTTCGGAGGCTGCCTAGCACAGCTCTCCTGCTCTGTCCTCAGGCTTTGGCATGCTACCCCCAAGCACTCGGTGAAGCCCGTAGAAAAGAGCTGGTGGGTGGATGCCAGTCTGTCTGTGGCTGAGGCTCCTTGGAATTCTAATCCGTCATACCTGCCCTTTGGCAGCCATTGAAAATTCTTTAAATGTTCGGTTGGGTTCTCCTTATCCTTTTTTTCGTAGATTCTTCCTCCTCCACTCTTCCAAAAGGTGTGAGAACAGCCATGAGTCTCTTCTTTCCTATGAAGGCACGTCTTTTTTTCTAGAATACAATTAATTCAGCTTTCTTTGTGTTCTCAGCTCTGCGATGATTTTTAAATCTTTGCCAGTTTGTTTTGGTAATTAGGTAGACAGCAGTGGTTTCTTACAACTCGTTACATCTCAACCAGAATCTCTCCAACTTGGTTTTCAGAGAAAAATAGTGCTCTTTCACTTTCATATTTCATAGGTTTATATAATATTTTATTAAGTTAGGTAATTTCTACAACTGTATAGCTGCCACGATCAGTTTGGGGACAAACAGAACTGAATCTGGGTTTTCACACAGTGCTTAACTGACAGGAAAAGAAATGCAAGGTCACTATTAGCCTCAGGTATGGCATGGACATCAGTAAATAGGTTTTAGATTGGTGAGAACTCTCAAACAACTAAAGAAAAACCACTAGATTTTACTGTATTATCTGTAACAAATCTGACCCTGTGTGACATTGACATAAAAGTAGTGCTTTAAATAAAACTCTCCCTTAGGAGTGCTAATTATGTACACTACTCAAATGAGCAAACAAAGTATAAAATCTTTACTCATCCAACTCAAATATTAGTTTATTCAGCAAACATTTTTATACTTTCTATATTGCTAAGTCATTCTACTTGGGTTCCCCACTGTAAGGAAATTAATTCTCCCTGTGTTGGAGTGTTTCCTCCTAATTGCTTCAATCTCTTTTATATCTGTATTTTTTATAATCTTAAGCAATTCCATTGTTTTAGCAATTTAATTTTCAGCAATGACTATTTTGTTCATTTATTTCATAATAATTGCTAATTGATAATTCATCCCTGATTCCATAATGATGTTTTTTTAATTATCAAGTTGTTTACTTAGGTATTTAGTGCTTCTCTTTTCCCTCATCTTTTGGATTCATGACAGACTCACTCAGTCCCATGACATACACACATTCATGTATGTACAAATACACACACACACACATATTCTGATGCCTCTCAAATTTATATCTCTAGCCAAGATTTTTCAGAACTCCACATTTTTATATCCAGTTTCTTACTTGACTTGACATCTTGACTTAAATGTCTACTAGGTCTCTCAAACATAACACGTCCAAAATTAAGCTCCTTATCTCCCCACCTCCACCTACCTGAACCTATCCACCCACAATCTCCCATAACTCAACTAATGGCAATTCAACACTTTCAGTTCTTCAGACCAAAAGAATTTGGGATTGCCCTTGATACCATTATTATTCTCCTACCCACAACCAAACTTGTAGGCTCTACCAGCAAATGAGATCAGAATTTAATCATCTTTCCCATACCAGTGCTACTATCCATCATCCTGGTCCAAGCCCCTGTGATCTCTGGTCTGGGTTTTTTGTAATAATCTCCTAATCTCTCTGCTTGCCTCTTTCTCTACCCATCTATCTGTCTCTGTCTATCTATCCATTATCTATCTATCTATCTATCTATCTATCTATCTATCTTCCTTTCTCTCCTGTTATATTTGGCCACTAGTTCTTTTCTGAGACCTTATTAAATGCCTTCCGCAGGGTTTGCAAAACTACTTGGGGGGTTGTACCATCCTGTCGGAAAAACACCCTCAAGGCTTTGGCTTGTTTTGGTTGAGTTACCAAAATGGCCTTTGAGCAAGGCAGAAGGTGGGAATTGGTTGTCTGAGAGCAAAGGCTTGTCAGACTGTGCAGTCCTTATACATTACTGCTAGAGTTTGAAGTTTATTGACCATTTTCTTATTTAATTGTTGTTGTGGCATTTTTCCCCCTTAAGGGACACACTTCTCTGATAGTCTCAGTCTGCCATCTTAAAGTTGGAATCTACCCGTGCTACAAACTTTACATGTGTTATCCTTTGAAACTTCACAACAAACTTATAAAACAAGTAGTAGTATTCTCTTTTAGGAATGAGCAAATTAGGCTCAGAGAAGACCCAGGACTCACAGTTGGTTCTTCTGATCCTAACAAAAGGAGTTTTTGTTTTTGCCATTTCTCCATCCTGCATGCATGTCTGAACCATCATTTAAAGGCTCAGTTGTCTTCAACATAGTAAGATACCTGAGACACAGGTACAGATCCCCACAAACCTTTGCTGGACAAGGAGAGGACAGTAGGTTCCCCAAGGGAAAAAACAAAACAAAACAAAACAAAACCAAGAATGAAGAACCAGTTAGGAGGCTGGTTCAGATGGTGGGTGAGAAGGGGGGTGAAGTGATATCCCAGTGTAATATCTTGTCATTACTAAAGAAAAAGATGAAATATTATAACTATGGTAGAACATGAAATTTGATATGGCAATGATGTAAATTGAGAGCCATTATTTAAGGTAAAAATGGTAGACTGAACATATGTATTTGCATTCAATTCTTCCCTGAAACCAACTGATTTTTTTTTTTTAATAAATGTAAATCGCAAAGACAGAGAGAATGGGAGGGGAGGTGGCAGCAGCTGCTTCAGAAGGTGAAAATCACATGGATTAGTGGTAACTCATCTTGCAGGCTTCAGTAAACAGCATTTTACACTGTCAATGCGAATAGCTTAAAGCAACATAATTTACATCCGGGAACTCCAAAGTGTCTCAGGAACTGGTCTTTTCTGGGGGAACTGACCAGTGCAAGAGAACACACCCAAAAATGCTAACAACGGGGTGCATGAAAGAGCCCAATGAGATCAGAGGAGAATCCAGGAGGCAAACCTCACCCACAGTCACAGAGCTTCCACTCAGCTTTTAATTCCAAATTCTAAAATATATACCAATAGTTAACAATAATTAGATCTTTGAGCCAAGCACTTAATATGGAATACTGGGACCTAAATTAACAAATAGATAAAAGACACTTAGAAGAAGCAAAGCTAGGCAGGAAGGGGAAATCCTGAAAAACATAACTATTACTAAAATTCTCTGATATAAAAGGAGGTAACGCATCAATAGTACATGCACAGATTTCTATAAAAAGGAAAAGGGACATTCAACAATAAAAAGGCCCTTGGATGTTAAAAATATGATCACAAATTAAAAAAAAACTCAATCACATTTTTGATATTCAAGGGACCTCTTTTTCCTTTGAATGTTTTGCACCTTTTTAAAGAATTCTGTATACGTATTATTTGGATAATGTAATGGGTATTTTCTATTTGCCCTTCCATTTCCACTTCCTCTTGCCACCTGTAGAGGATAGGCCCTAAGTTGATCACCCCCCCAGTGGCTCACACCCTGTAAAATCCTCTCCCTTTGAGTGTGGGTGGGACGTTGACAGGCTTCTAACCAATGGAATATGGCAAAGGTGATGGGATGTCATCCCAAGATTGGATTACATTATATGGCAAAGTGATGGGCTGACACTTCTCTGAGTAGGTGAAGTAATATGGTAAAGGCAATAAGATGTCACGGCTATGGCTACTTTGTCATATGCATACAAATATATAAAGTGAGACTAGCAAAATGAAGGTTATATATATTTATATATAGAGAGAGAGACTTCAGAGAGACTAGCAAGATGAAGTCATCTGCCATCTTGCTCTTATGCACTAGAGAGACTCTCCTAATGGCCTTAAAGAAAGTTCCATGTTGTAAGCTGCCTATAGAAAGGCTGACATGACAAGGAACTGAAGGTGTCCTCTTGGACCTGAGAGCATCCACTAGACTACAGCCAGCAAAAAGCCAGATTCCTCAATCACATAGTTTCAAAGAAATTCTTCCAACAAACCTGAACTAATTCACTGAAGTGAATTCTTCCCCAGTCAAGCCTCCACACTAACAGCCTTTATTGCAACCTGCTGAGATCCTGGGGCAGAGAAGCCAGCTAAGTCAAGCAGGGAAACCCAATCCACAGAAACCATGAGATAAGAAATATGTGCTGTTTTAAAGACACTGAGTTTTGATAATTTGTTCCATAGCAACAGAAAACTAATGAAGCTTCATAGAAGTGCCTCCTTGGTTAAGATCCTGAACTCTGGAAACAACTGCCTGGGTTCAAAATTCAATTCTACCATTTACTTGAACAAGTTACTTAACCTCCTTCTTCCTCAGTTCTGTCATGTATAAAATGGGGATAATAATGGTACTTACTTCAGTGAATAACGATAAACATTAAATGAGTTAATATATACAACGCACTAGAATAGTGCCTGGCACATAATAAGAACTATGTATTTTCTATTATGATAATTCTAATGATAAGCTAATAAATACGAATAAATAATATAAACTAACATAATATAAAATAATAAAATGAAAGAATATAAACATAATTAAAAAGCTATTAGCAATAATATAAAAATAATTTTAAAATAACTAATGCATTACCATCATCATATCAATCAGAATAGACTAGGTTACGCTGCAGAAACAAAAATCTCAAAATCTCAGTGAGTTTAAGCACCAGTGTTTATTTCTTGCTCACATTAAATGTCCACTGCTGACAGCAACATTCTCTGTTCATTGTATTTTCACGGACCCAGGCTGATGGAGCAGCTACCAACTTGAATGTTGCCAGTCACTGTACCCAAGTAAAACAAAGCTCTGGAGAGTCTCACTTTAGTAATGAAATCTTCCAGCCTGGAAGGGACACGTCCCATTTCTGCTACAACTCACTGGCTCCATCCAACTATAAAGGAACCAAAAACACCCAATCTTATCATACACCCCAAAGTGGAGAAAAACAGAAATGTTTGGCAAAAAGAATACCACACTTGTTATTTTTAGTATTAGTGTTTTACTCTTTAATCTACAAACATGATTTGCTAAAAATAAAAACTAAATTTAAGAAAGAAAATAAGGTGCCAACTAGATTCAAAATCGGTTCATCGTAATTATTGTTGTCAGAAGTCATTTCGGAAATTGGACTCCTCTATATCTCATTTGGATGGATGTAAGCTATTGGAAAACTAATCACTGATTTTTCAACATACTTCAGACACACCAAGGTACCTTTGCCTCTTGATACTACAGATATTTTACTGAATAGATGTTTTCATTTAAAAGATGTAAACAATTGCGATTCTGTTTGTTCTGCTGCATCGCAAAAAACATAGCTTTTTATTTCTTCAAGATAGAAGCTATAGACAAAACAACTGCAAAGACCGTCGTGCGGAAACCCTCCCTGCCTCTCACCGGGGCCGCACACCGTGGAGTCATGCTCTATTTCTGGAGCTGACAATTGTTCCTCCTTCTGCTCCAAGGAACCAGGCCTATAAACAAGGATTATCCTGGGCTGAGAGGGCCTCAGAGGCCAGAAGCAGAATTCACTGTTTGTTGTCCTCTGTGACTAACAATGGGTCTTCACAATTTTGGGGGTTTTAGGGAAAAAGCTATACCCCTACTTCATGCTGTATACTTAAATAATGCCAGGCTAAATAACTTTTAAAATATAATACATATTAATGGATGACTATGTATAAATAGATGATCTTCAGGTGGTAAATGCTTTCCTAGACTTGACTCTAAATAAAATAAATACATTTGGCAACACACACAAAAAAGATAAATCACAAGTGAGAAGATTTTTGTTTTCTAAGAATAATGAAAACAGAAATAATACCAATATAAATGGAAAAGGAGATACAATATAAATGAGAGAAAAATGATTAACATCCTTCTATGTAAAGATAATATATAAATATGCTCAATAGAAAAGGATATTGTCACAGAAAACAGGGAAAGAAAAGGAAAATTTCCAAAAGAAGAAACACAAATGGTTAATAATATATATAAAATGTATAATCTATTTAAAATAAAAATTAAATTAAAGTGATATTTTGTTTTGACTCTTTGCTAAGCGATAAAATGACTTATAATAATCATCATTGTCAGGCTTGTGGAAAACTAGGCACTATTATTTGGTAATGGTAATGTAATTTGGGTCAACTTTTCTGGAAGATAATTTTCATTATGTATCAAAAGCTCTAAAATCATCTGTATACTTTGACTCAGCAATTTTATTTCTAGAAATGTCCATTAGAAAATAACCAGAGGTGGACTGAAAACAACCCAAATGTTCTATAATAAGAGACATTAAATAAATTGTTATGTAATCCAAATGATGAAACACTAGCATGCATTTTACATTATTTAGTACTAAGAGCATTAAATGAAATGAAGGAAATACTATGCTTAATGTTAAGTATAAAAAGAAAACTATAAAATATTAATAATGGCATAATCAGAATCACTAAAATAATTAATAATATTTAAAAATATCTCTACAGATATAAAAGCTGGAAAGCTATAAACCAAAGTTACCAATGGTTATATATCTCTAGACAGGGAACTCACCAGTGACCTTGTTCTCTTCTTTTAACTTAAAAACATTTCATTAATTTTGAAACAGTCTCAAATTTACAGAAAAGTTACAGTACTGTACAAAGAAATTTTATTTCCTGAACCATTTGAGAATCACTTGTCAACATGTTGCCCCAACACCCCTGAATATTTTAGGCTGTATTTCCTGCAAATGAGAACATTCTTATATGTAGCTTCAATAAAACTATCAAAACCACAAAAATAACATTGATATATTACTACCATTTAACCCTCAATCCCATTCAATTTCCACTAAATGTCCCCAAAATGTATATTATAGCCAAATAAATCTAGTTCAGAATCACATGTTTCATTTAGTTCTCATGTCCCTTGAGTCTCCTTGGTTCTGGAATAGTTCCTCAGTCTTTCCTTGACTTTCATGACCTTGACGATCTGAAGTTCATAAACCAGTAATTTTGTAGAGTGTCTCTCAACTGGTGGTTGGTACTGTCCCATGATTAGGTTCTGGGGAAGCACCTGGCCAGGAATATGGGAAAGTGACGATGTGTTCTCATTGCATCTGACTTGGTAACTCATGATTTTGATTTGTCAGCATTACGGTGATGTTCACTTTGATCACTTTATTAAAGTCGTGTCTTCCAGGTTTCTCCACTGTAAAGCTACTCTTTTCTTATTTGTAATTAGAATGTATTTCTGAAGGGAGATATTTTGGGACTATGTAAATATCCTGTTCTTCATCAAATTTCAATTTCTAAATTTATATCACTAGGGACTCATGGTTTCCTATTTTATTTTAATTCCCTGAGAATATTATTTATTCAAATACTTTATCTTCTGTTTGAATGGCAGGAGCTTATTCACACTGGTTTCTGTGTCTGTCTTCCTTTCTTCCTCTCTTTCTCTCTCTCTTCTTTCTTTTTCTCTTTCTTTCCTTTCTCTCTCTCTCTCTCTCTCCCTTTCTCCCATCCTTTCTCCCATCCTTTCTCCCTTCCTTTCTCCCATCCTTTCTCCCATCCTTTCTCCCTTCCTTTCTCCCATCCTTTCTCCCTTTCTTTCTTTCTTTCTTTCTCTCTTCTTTTCTCTCTTTCTTTCTTTCTTCCTTCCTTCCTTCCTTCCTTCCTTCCTTCCTTCCTTCCTTCCTTTCTTTCTTTCTTTCTTTCTTTCTTTCTTTCTTTCTTTCTTTCTTTCTTTCTTTCTTTCTTTCTTTCTTTCTTTCTTTCTTTCTTTCTTTCTTTCTTTCTTTCTTTCTTCTTTTCTTTCTTTTGGGTAGGGGTGTGCCCCCATCATTTGTTGAGTACTTCTTTGCTTTCTGTCACAAGATGTTCTGAGGTTATCTTTTACTTTCTTTGCCCAGTCCTGCAATCAGTCATTTTTCTAAGGATCTCTGGTGCCTTTTAGCAGAGAATGGTATTTGAAAAACCAAGATCTGCTCACTGTTAATGGTGTGTCTTGGTTTTCAGGCCATCTCAGTGTACAGAGCTGGGGGATGTATGTATTTATATGCATATTTATATCTGTATTTACTAGTATATCTATCTATAGTTATTGAAATCTATGAGTTACACGAATGCCTTCAATTCCAACCAAACATCACAGAGTTCTTTGTAGTTTTCCCCCTTTTTCATATTTGAAAACCCATTTCCTGACATTGAGGAACTTAGCTCCCATTACTCTTATATATTTGCTTATATGATTAATGCCCCTGTATGTGCCAATCTCCTGTCCCACTAGGGCTCTGAATCCCCAGGGCAGCCCACCCCCACCCTGTCCCTCCTACCCAGCTGGTGCTCTGTACCACATGCTGGGCTGCCCGTTCCCAGAGATGCCTTTCCTACCTTGCTCAGGTTCTTGACTCCCTGGGTCAGTACTCCTAGGAAGATGCCCTCCTTACTTCTCTCAGACTCCAAGAGGATGGGTTAAGGAGAGCCCATGCTCTGGCCTATTGCAACTTTCCACACCCAGGCTCAGGTGCCTGCTCTGTCCCACCAAATGGCTCTAAGATCTAATTTGTCAGGGAGAAGAAGGGAAAGAGAAAGAGAATAAGAATTAGAGTTTTTGTGATATTTTACAAAGTTCTTAAGATAAACATTATTACATTTATAATTTTTAAAGGGTGATTTTCTGAGTTTTTTTTTTTTTATTACTTTAAAGCTCTTCTGTAAAGAGCTAGACATTAAATATCTTCAGCTATGAGCGCTATATAGTACCTGTTGCACCTGCTCAGCACTGTCCTTGTGTAGGGGAAACAAGTGGTCATAGCTACATTTCAACAAGGCTGCATTCACAGAAGCGGTGCTCAGGCAGCAGGCTGCATTTGGCCCTCAGGTCATGGTTTGCCAGCCCTTGTACATGTATGGAGGGTTTGGATGCAGTAGGCCAAGGTTCAGCCTGAGCACCCTTTTTCAGTATCAGTGAGACCTTGGAGAAATAACTTAATGTCTCTGAGCTTCACCTAAGATTTGTATGAGGCTCTCATGGGAAATCAGATGTAAAAAACATTGTAAAGAGTGAAGTGTTGCATAATACTTACCTAGAAATGAGTTCTGAGAGGGTGAAAAAATGGAAAACTTTGTAAAGATCAAGCAAAAGAGTCTGGATTTTATACTAGCTGGATATTTACTAGTATGGACATGGACTACGTGGAAGATTAATGTGGCAGTGACCGAGAGGATGAAAAAACTGAACTTAAAGCTATGAGCTACGAAGTGTATGCTAGGGCCGAGGTACGACATCAGAAACAATGAGGTCCAACGCAGACTAAGGAGGATGAGGCAGTTGGTCTTTATAAGCAGTGTATCAAAGCAGACAAATGGTGAGGAGGGGAGCGGAGAAGGGAGAGGAAGAGGAGGAAGGGAAAGAGACAGAGAGACGGAGGGAAGGGGGAATTCTGTTACGTTCATTTATAACAAATCACCAAAAACATTCTATCAACCGGCTGTAGCCACTCACATTGAAAATTTAAATATACTTCGGCTTAAACTGAACGTCACATTTTATTGTATTAAGGAAGTGAAACAGAAAAGATTTGCCTAAGATGTCAAGTATATTAATCTAAAAGCCTCAAAAGCCAAAGAAGGGAATAGATAACAGGTTTTGCTAAGAAATGTGTTTAATATGGTGTTGATGTAAAAATAAACAAGTTTGTCTGTGTCTCTTGCTGTAGTATGTCCTAGGACCAAGGAGGACTGACCAGTCACGAGGACATCTTGTTCATACTTTCCCCACTGTTCGTCCAACTTCACATGTTCATGAACTTCAAAGCTCTTTAGCAACCACTGGTCACTGATACTAGCTTGTTGGTGAGATGTTGCTCAGGATGAAAAGTTTGGCATTAACATTTTTAGAATTATTCAGAAAATTACTGCAAAATTCCCAAAGAACCTAAAATTGACCTAGGATATTTGGCTTATTAAAAGAAACCTGTCCTGGCAATGACATGATTTGGTCAGCTCATGACGTTAGTTGTGGATCTTAGGCAAAATAATTATCCTAAGTGGCAGGATAACACGTTGAAAAACTAAACTGTGATTCTGTCTTCTGTACGGCTATCACCTACCCTGCCTGGAGAAGTATGGTTACCATCTATACTGTGGGATTAATTGTCAAAACAGAAACAGAACACAACAGAAAATCCTTTTTATGCTTAAAAACAATGAGTCCAGGTGTCAGAAAAATATGTAGAAAGTGGAAGCAGAAGTGATTTTTCCTTCTCCTAAGTTTCTAGTCTTGGCTCCACTCCTTTTTTTAGGACAGAGGATCTCATCTTACTCCTGCTCTATTACAAGCATCAAGCTCAGTGCCCAGCAAGTGTAGGTGCTCAGTAAGTGAATGAATAGTTACGGGACCTCAGGTGAGTCTTTTACCCTATCTGAATCCACATTTAAATTTCTAAATAATATTTTAATCTAAGTTTGATATGAAGAGATAAAAGGTGCTCTATCAATACTAAGTCGAGTGATGTTGGTGATGAATAGAAAATGGTATTGTGAGAGCCTCAGATTCCTCTGCACATGTTTTTCTTTTGCTCAGGAAAATCTGGACCCTTCCACTGGCTGGAGCAAGCAGAACTGAAACGTTGCGTAAACATCTGGAGGCAAATCTTTTTCACTAATTTAGAGAAAGAACAACATTCAGGTCCCAAGATAATCCCAGACACCCAAGATTCTTACAGATGGAGGAAGGATGAGGGGCGCATAGGAGAAGTGCTGAAACATTCATCTTCATGTGACAAAAGAGGCCATTAAAATTCTTCGGAAAAGGTAGGGACAAGAAAGCTAATGCACGGGCTCCAGCACTTGCTTTGATGCTTGAACACGACAAGGAAGAGAGCCCAAGTTACCGGATCCCCAGCCCAATGCTATAGCCCTTTGCCGCTTATTAGACAAACTTCCTCTTTAATGAAGCTCTAATTCAAGGGTCTATGTCAGATGGGGATGATTTGGAAACATTTTAGGGACCCAAGGCTTATCAAAGTACTTAAATGGTCATGGAATGATTAAAAGGAACGTGTGTGTTCAAATACAAATGAAGAATGATTTGAAGGTTGGGCACAAGGGGTAGCAGATGGTAACTATTAATTATTAGCCTATTACCAAGGCTTCAGTCTGGTAAGAAAGAAGGTATTCTATGTCTGAATCATCATCCTCTAACCCTTGTAATGCTCTGATTTCTTGTTAAGAACAGTAAAGGGAGATATTTCCTCCCTCTGCTGATGCCAAGAGATCTCTCTGATCTTCAAGAGAGAAGAACCGTGTGGCCGCCGGTGGAAAACATCGCCTTAAATTCCTGAACATGTGTATTAAGGGTTCCACAGACAAAAAAAAAAAAAAGTCCAGAAACATTATTACTAATGCACAGCTCTTGAGAAATCATTCTGTATCTCTTGTTCTTAATTAGTGCAGTTCTACGAGACTGAGCTGGGCACATGGGGATCTGAGACCTCCCTCTCAGCCTTGTCTGCATTTAGGTAGCACTTAATAAGCGTGTAGTCAGTTTGTGCCCGAGTCAAGCGGTTTTAATAAATCCCTACAAGCAGTTCAGATCTGAAGCCGGCAAGGATGTGTGGGGGCTAATGCTAGACATGAGTTGAGCCCAACTTTATGAATGAAGTGCCTACATGTCATTAATGTTTCAATAAGCCCTCTAACAAGGGTAATTGGGCCTCTAGGGAGCTTCTCCAAGCCTCTGGGTTAAACCTGCCAGCGGTGAGGATGCCCAGTCCTTGAAGGTGAGCGGAACCATTCCTGTTTTACCCTGAACCCCAGGGTCAGACAGGCCTAAGGGAAATAGCTTGGAGCTGTCGTTTAACATTATCACCAACATGCACTGTATTTCCAAGCAGCCTGCAAAGGGAGCCAGTGGCATGTGTGCACGGCCCCGAGCTGCAGGGTGGTAGCGCGTCACATGTCTGGTAACAGAAGGGGATAACCATCCCGGTACAAACTTGACATATATAAATTGATTACATAAGTGGGCAGTGGTGGTCCTTTCAAGTACACTCCTTTTGTTTGAGCTTTACAGTAAAATTACCAGCAGCAGTTTACAATTAAGGGGAATAATAATAACTGGATATGCTTTCATCTGCACATACAATTACAATGAACTGCATGCCTTAATAGGATTGTGAAAAATCTGCGTTTGACCCATACAAAAAAGTAAACATTCTTGTTCTGGATACTATATCATTATCACAACAAAGAGAAACTCCTGAAATCTGATGATTTAAACATCTGGAGAATGTTAATCACTTCAAAATGACGGATGTTTTTTATTTCAGCTTTTGACAGACACACTCCTTTCATAGATAGATGATTATTTACATAAATTACATCATCAATGTGAAAAAAAAATCAGAATAACTTCAAAGGATAAAATGCTTAATTAAAAAGAGACTTGTATTTCTATTTTTCTCTCTTTCTCTGTGTTTTTCCTCTAAAGAAGGAATAAAATACCCACTCACTTGGCAAAGCCCACCCTGTTCCTTTGAAGGTGAATATGCAATAAAAAAAAACTATCTTTTTGAATTTCTTCATGTAGAAGACGATCACCTTGAAGAATGAACTCCTCTGTTTTTTTGTGCCCCCTAAACCTATTAATTGCTTTGGGTCCACTTCTAACTTTCACAGTTTCTGTTTTAGTAAAAATGACAGTTTGGAGTTCACTCCTCTGCTTCAGCGGTTGAAAGCAAACAGATTCAAGCTCAAGAGGAGTCTGGATTCACCCGCACTTCCCATTCAGACTACCAAATTAGCCTTAGAGGACGGAGAGAAATAAAGACATTATAAAGCAACTCAGCTTTGAACCAGTTCATTGTTGATGGGGGTAGGGGAAAACTGGAGGGTTCTGGGGGATGGGGAGAATAAAATTCAAGAACAGCCCGAAGGGAAAGATTTGGGAACTCTGTCCTGCAGAGAGCGGCCGCAGGCTGCGGGCTGCAGTCCCTCAGGGCGGGCCTCTGACTGGCGGCGTGCTGCCTGATGTTGGTGGGTAGAGCCAATGCAATTTGGCTGATCCACTACAATTTCCTCCTACACTCGGAGCTGATCTGCAGGCTGACCTTAGACAATTTGTCTTCTTTCACGGAATAATGTCACCCGAAAGGAAGCTATTAAGTCAAGAAGGTAATTCTCTCAGAACAGTCCACTGTATAAACAGAACTTGACCTCAGGTAATTTATTGCTGGTCCCTAACAAAGAGACTTAAGATATAGGTCTGATATAGTTGAGATCTGAATCTGTCAATAAAAAGGGCAAGCCGGAACCTCATAAGGCTGCTTTTGAGTGGCCCTATTTAGAGTACAAGCCAGATTAATATGTTCTTCAAACAAGAAGAGTGGTATTTGGTCGTTCAGAATGAAAAGTTTGTTTTATTAACAAACCAGAAGTTTGTGCTTACATAGTGAAGCTGCTAATTGTTTTGTTCTTTAATACATTCTTACTAGTTTTTGTTAGGCTATCATCTAAACATGATATAAAGGTTATATTTTCTTAAAAAATGCATTGTATCTTGAAAGTTCTCATTACAAGAAAAAAGTTTTAACTATGTATGGCAGTAGATGTTACTTAGATTTATTGTGGTGATCATTTTGCAATGTATATGAATATTGAATCGTTATGTGTGCATCCGAATGTGATTCTATGTCTATTATACCTCAGTAAACACACACACACACACACACACACACACACACACACACATACACAATGAATTGGATTCAGTGCTCAAGACCGAGGTATAGCCCAGATTGCTAAGAAGTTGATTTTCTGTTTTAACAGAGAGCAGAAATGAAAAATTAAATTTCTCAGTTGAGTGGAATGAATTATGTGACTTGGAGTCTCAGAAAACAATCAATGAAAGTATCTCATGGTTGAGGATCTGAAGAGGCTGGACTGCTGGGCTGTCTCTGGACAACATCTCCTGGACAATCTTTAATGGATATTAGAGAAGCTTCTGAAAAAAAGGAGAAAAGAAAGGAAGAGGAGAAGAAAGCAGGGATGGAAAGGAAACAAGTATATTAGGGGAACATTAACTCACATTTAAACTCTTCGCTTTTTGGTTACTAAGGTGAAATTTCCCACTTCTTATGCCTCAATGAAAATTCTCTGCCTTTTCTATTACAGCTCTAAGTAACAGCGCTGTAATTAATTGCTTGTTTCATACTCTCCTCCTAAGGTCTACATTTTCCACGAATGCCTAGTTTCATTGGGAAAAGGCTTCGTTACCTGCAGCTCACCATCCACAGCCCTCTCTTCCCCAGCTACCTCTTTCCTTCTCAGGTCCCATCCAATTCACTAGCCAGCTCCACCAGGGTCTGCAGCCTGGAGACCACCCACAGCCTGCAAGCAGAAAAGTGCTGAAAACCTGTCAGCTACAGCTGACACAGAGTCCATCAGGTTAGATTCGAATGCTGTGAACATTTTTCTGAAAATTTTCCACTGGCTGGTATCTACATTTGAAGTCTAAAAGTAGCAACTCATGCTTTGTTTCCTGACTGGAACTAACTTTGAAAGTGATGAGTACAAAACCCCGGAACCCTCAGAAATCTCCATTTGTCCAGACTATAAAATGGGGCTAATACCACTTCTGAGTCCCCAGGACACACTGCATCGCCTCCCTTGAATGGATGAAGTGCTTTGAGATCCTCACAGGAAAATCCTAAAGGAGGAATTGGAGAGTATAATGATGTTTTTCTAAATTGAAACTGACAACCAGCATTTAGTGGGGGAATCAGAAGATAGAATTGAGAGCAGGAAGTCTTATATTCATTACAACAGATGGTTTAGTTTTCACTGAATGATGAGGAAGAAACTGAGTGAATGAACAGCGGCATGTCCTTAAAAGATTCAGCAGCCATCCAATTACACAGGAGCAATCTAGCAGTCACTAAATACTTGGACTGGTCTGTATTATACAAAGTAAAGCATCCCTACTGGGTTTGACTTCTGCTGGTTGAAGGCATAAGGCACAGCTTTCCAATATTAAATGACAATGGTATAATTACTACTGGCATGTCTTTTTTAAAAAAATAGGATTTTGTTCAAATTCTGAGTACAAAAATAAGTCACGTAGCAAATCTATAATAAATGCTTGTTGAAACAATGAATGACTTTCAGTTTAAGACATTGATTTTTTTTTACTGCTTGGTCTTTCTCTCCTTTCTTGCCCACCTCTGCTTTTCTTTCCTTTATAAAAAATGATAAAACATTTCATATGAAATACAAAACATGTAAGAAAGTACAAAGAACATTACAGACTTCTGTTTTCCACCACCAAGATTAAGCAGATGTTAACATTTTTTAATACATGCTCGATACCTCCATCTTTTACAGTCATAAAATATTATTATAGATATATCCTCACCCCTTCTCCCTTTTATCCTCACACCTTCTGTAAAATTGTTTTTGTATCATTTTTGTGCATA